>NC_137643.1:15116227-16383727 GCF_963383615.2 Lipophrys pholis | reverse complement strand
AGCCACGAGTTTAAAAGAAATCACAAAGCCAGATTTAAAGTTTAAAAAAGTGGAAGAAATAGGGCAACGGAGCAACGCTTTCATGTTAGCGGAATGTGAAGATGAATGAGCTGCAGACGCACACCCACGCGCAAAATCAAATTGCCGTGGTTGGAATTAGGGCTGAACGATTTTGGAAAATAATCTAATTGCGATTTTTTTCCTCAATATTGCGATTGCGGTTTAATATGGGTTTATTTTTTCAAGGTCCTCTTCTCATGTATTTTTCAACAAACACAAGCAATAAATCAATCTGTATCATAATAAACAATATCAGATCTATTATACATAAATTGTTCTTTCTTATAGGCTAGGCTTATGTTAAAATATAGTCAAATGAAGCATGTATTAATATGAAAGACAGTTTATTTATCGTCTACTTCAATTACAGTTGTAAACTTACTAAGTACTGTGACTTGCAGTCTTGTAAGCGTTCACCACAACAAGCCAACCGCTTGTCCATTGTGCTTATCAAAGCCGTAAACTCAGGCTGCATACTAATGCAGGGCTTGACATTAAGGATTTTGAGCGGTTTGCTCATCTACATTGCTAGTAAAGTATGAATTGTACAAATGTATGCATGTATTCTCTCTAAAGACAACTTGAGGTTAGTATCAGGACAGAAAAGGAAGCAGTACAAACTATTTTTGGTCCATTTGGACAATGCGGGGGTCTGTGTGATGTCATCATCTCATAATAAACTAGTTCTATCTTTCAAACCTCAGAATCACTTTATTAATCCCTGGGGAAATTATCTAGCAACGCAGCACAAACAGCAGTGCTTCCAGCTCGAACACAACACGAATGATTGGGACTATTTTCAGGGAGTTTAGCGCGGAGTAGGACGCAGCTTCACGGAGGTGTGAATCGACTGCTACAGCAGAGGAGCGAGCTGATCGTTGTTTTGATGCCGCGGTCAGTGCCGTTCTCCTCGGCGAGCTGGAGTTTTAAAACGGTGACGTCTGTTGACAAAGCGACCGCCTCGCTGTACAACGGCTTTCCAAACATCCACGTTGCTGTGTTGCTTTGTGGTCTTTTGAGTGTAAAATCCGTCTAAACAGCAACATGTTGTCATGAAAAGTTGGATAGCACAGTGCTACTTCCCTAGCCTGCTCGCTGGCTGCAAACTGTGGAATGGACTCTCTGCACTCCGACTCCGCAGGTTGGATCGGAAATTTCCGATCCGTGAATTACGTTGATATCGGAACCCGATTCCGGGTCGGATCGGCTCCATCGCTAAAAACCTCTAGCCCGTTCGGGCAAGCTGGGCAGATGACACGCGCAGGACGCGCAAGTCGTCACGTGACCAGATCACGTGAGCAGTCAAATCGCAGCCCTTGCAAAAAGAAAATCCCATTTTATCATATCGCGATATTATCGCAAATGCAATTAATCGTTCAGCCCGAGTTGGAATGCATGAAAAAAGAGAGGCAAAAGAACCCCAACAACAACACAACATGGTTTGCTTGCTTCCAAAGTCTAACATCATTTCATCGTGCCATTCTCCCGCTCCTGTCTCTGCTCAGCTGCTGTAAGTAGGGCACATCAATTTTTCACACTGCCTCCATCTCTCGCTCTCTATGGCTGTGACCACTGCACCTGCCCTCGCTACGCGTCCTGTCACACGGCGCCCCGCCCATCCCACTCGGGAAAAATGATCACATCCACACTCGCCTCTGATTCAACTCGCTCCCCCTCGGCGCACTTTGCCATCCGTCTTCTTCACTTTCTCTGTTTTCTCTGATTTCTCCTCCCTCTGCTGCGAGTCTTTCCAAGAAGCATGCCATCCATCCACTAAAGTATGCAACATGTAATAATCACCAAAGTACAGAAACACACGGGGTGCAGGGGTGGCTCGATAATGGCATGGAGATTGCATGGACTTAAGGATGCTGCACAATTCACTCCTGCACACCCACACACACAGGGGCCTTCTTGATTTGTATACATCACACTATTTCAGAAATTTCCAGCGAGTGTACAGCACAAGCCTGGAATCAAAATCCGCGGAGTAAGTTTACTGCCCGGGCCTCGCTGCTCCGGAAAAGAAAGAACGCTTTTGAATTATACATTTGGTTTTTCCTGTATTAGTATGCGTTGTGCTCTGCATATTCCGAAGATTGAGCAACAATCGAACACATCAAGTGGAAAAACCAATCCATGCATTTTTGAAAGGCAACAGAAAACATCACGGAGTTGAGCTGCTTGGGGGGGCGGGGTATTGCTTTAAATGGACTTATCTTGCACGAGCAAAGCTTATTGAATTACTGTTACAGACAGGGGGTGATAGGGTGAGAGATGATATGACTGGTTAACCTTGAAAGAGTTTTGAAAAAATTGCAGACACGTACATACTGAGTCAGGCAAATCCACAATGTGACTATGCAAACAGTCCAAGCTGGAACAGACACACATTTAAAGCAAAACAAAACAAAAAGTACAATATCGGTTTTTTTGGAGGGGGCCTTTCACATGACTCCAACGTCTCAACCCACCCCCAATGATATAACTCCTGTTCCCTTGATCTTGAACTGTAACAAAATGCAATTTCACTGATTTCAGTGATTAACAGATTACACGTTGCAATCACGGCGTTCACACGACAATGTTTCAAGTGAAAACACACTGTTTATGCATTTTGGATTCAGAAAAGTTTAGCGTTTACATGGCAATGTTTTGAAGAAATGTCCATTTGCACAGAAACAGCAGAAAAGCTGAAAGAGATGTATTTAGCATGTACTTAGACTTCCTTATGTCACTCAATAAAATCTTCATCACGGGCTGGAGCAGTCACTAGCATTTCTATTCAGTGTTGTTTTACTTCATCGTGTTTATTTGAGGTTGGCGCCAGTGGATCTATATCCAGATATATAATTGTACATAACTAATTAGAGAGGTCACAGTGACCTGAAACTCTAACTAGCACAATCGAATCAGTTTATCTTCTTTTACTTGTTATAACAAGTGCCAAATTAGAAGATGTTATTCACTCGAGGAGCTTCTGAGAACAACATGAACAGGTGGATGAAAACCTGTTCATTGTCAATAACTGACAAGACATCAACTGCAGCAATTAGAGCGCTGCACTACCCGCAAGCATGAGCGTTATCACTGATAACTACAGTCGAAGTCAGGTTATTGATCATCTTTCTATGTTTCTCTCTCTTTTCAGTAAAAATCTCTTAAAACCCTACAGTTAACTACCTAAGCAGTTCCCTCAGCACCAAACATTACAGACTAACTACCTTCCCAACATGGCGACCATACCATTTAGCTCTCCGAGAAGCAGAAATTCCCATGGGGATTCTGCGAAGGCCAGGAAGATATCCAAAATGTGAAGCGAGCATCAATGGAACTTGGCTGTGAATGAACGATAATGTTCTCTTATACACGCAGGCTGCTAGAAAGATCGTTTTCTGTTGGTGCCGAGTAAAAGACCGCTTTGTCCAACTGAGGGTTGCCGAGATTCCAGCCATATTCCAGCTGACAATGGGTGGATGCAGTGTACACTCTGGACAGGTTGCCAGTTAATCACAGTGCGACAGCCAGTGACACACACCACATTCACACCCTACGTCCCGGAGGTCCAGAATCCACATTCAAAAATGTTTTGTAATTCTGTTTACAGAAAAGTAGAAACTTTCGCTCTTTCTTCAGATTTTTCAAATAATCTGTCCACAATTACTCGAAGCCCACTGTGCATTCACACCTCAGAACATGCAACGGAGAAGAAACATGTCGAAAAAGAAATGAAATCAATAAAAGAGCCCCTATTATTACAAAGACATAGGTCAATATTTTAATTTCATTACTTCTAGAACTGGTCTTTAATGTACTTTCCAGTGCAGCTTATGAGAAATGTCAGGTCAAATGGTGTCATGATTAAAGTTCACAGTCGTGTGGCAGATACAACTTTCCTCCAGACAGTAATATGGGGCAGGTGTGATGAGCCAAACCTTTAGTGGGTGCTCCACTGTGAAAATGCTAAATAATTCATCACAAAAGGGCAGTTTTGAAAAGCCTTAACCACCTGAGCTATCCAATATTGTACGGGGGGCAAGTTGGAGCCCACGCTGAATAATATACTTTCATTTTATCCAACAATGGATCTCTAATATCAGAGGTGGCCATATGGGATCTCCTTCACATTAATATGTGGTTGTGGGCAGAGCACAGAGAAAAAGACTGGGAGGGAGGTCAGGTAATGTCAATGAGCATGCAAAGAAATTAACATTTATTAAACCATGTAGATCATCTGAAGTCATAAAGTCAGACTGTGTGATCATGAGACACGTGGGCCTCGTCGGCAGATGGGAATGAATTTAAGTAAAAACATATGTGTTTGCCAGCGGGTGTCGCATTGCCAGTAACAATCTGCAAAAATGACAGCTCAGAAAAAAAGCCGTCGCTGGTTAAATAAAGAACTCTGGAGACGGTTATTTGCGTCTTTGGAGAGATAATCCATTTGTCAACCAAGCTGTGGGCTGGGGACAGGACCCAGTACACAGACACAGACGGAGAAGAGGAGGAAGGGATAACACTTGGCAGCTGAGGCGCAAACAGAGAGGAGTGGCAGGAAATAAGAAATAGAATCGTGGAGAAAGACAAACACCGAGAAGAGACTGAGAGGAGATGATCGAGCGATCAGACAGATGGAGGACGTAAACACGGGAGACGGTTAACGAGGAGAAAGAAAAATTCAGCGCAGAGAGACAGTGGCAAGAGATGAAAACTGGGGGCAAGATCATGTGGGGAGCAATGGAGAGGCAGAAGACGAGCTGGGGGCCTGGAGATACTGTATAAAGCAATAAAACAAGCATGACAAGAGAGCCAGAGGGAGGGAGGGTGTGTGTGTGTGTGTGTGGGGGGGGGGGGGGGGGGGGGGGGGGGGGGGCAAAAGACAGGGGGAAAAAATGAAGAGCAGAATAGCACAGACATTGGTAAGTGTGGGAAAAAGAAAGTAGATTGAGTGGACACAAAGATGGTGAGAGTAAAAGAAAACTGAAATAGGGGGCCACAGGAAAACAACGAGGGAAGATAGAGATGTGAGAGGGCAGCAGAGCAGCAGAAATCAATTCCCTTTGGGGGTCGCAGGATCGGGCAGTGAAGCGCAAATGCTACATTATAAACACTCAGTAGGCTATGGCCACAACACAAGCCGTCCATTTGTCCTGGATGTGCAATGAAAAATATCCTCATCGCTTCCCTATCAAGTGTTTCCCACATGAATGGAGTCGCTGTTGACTCACCGCATGTACAGACAGCAGAGTCCACTCCTCGCATGGTCGGCATCTCACTGCCCTTTTATGATGAGGCGGTTCCACTGCTCCTTGCAAAGCAGGGCTTTAGTGCGTTGTCCCCAAAACGTTTTTCCATCCCATTGACGTGGTTGGCGCTCTCATTTTTAGACCGTATCTCTCCATGTCTTTGGACACACGATTGCAGGGTTAGGCCGGGAAACACATGAAGCAAAAACGAACAAACAAAAAAAAAAAGTGTCGTCTGACCTCATCCAAACCGAGGACGACTGTACCTGCCGTAAATAGCTGCAGCTAAAAGCAAAGAAAAAAGCCTGACTTCCCGGCAATGATGAATTATACAAAAGGGATGGCAGCAAGCAATTTCGGACGATGTTTAACCCACTTTTGCAGAACAAGCTTCTCTCATAACATGACCGATGTCTTCCCTCTGATGAAGCATTGCGGCTGGAGCTTCACAACATGGAGATTACAGGCGAGTGATCTTGTCCTCATGCGGCACTATACGTGTGTTGGAACGACGGACACTGACTGGAACTACCTCGAATCCCTCCAAGCGTCACTTAATACTGTCGTTACACTCCACATTCCCCACAACCATTGGCAGCATTGCCAAGAAGGGGGGAAAGATGTTTAAATGACTAATATATGATCAGCTCTCCAATCTGGACAAATGTAACAGAGATGCCTGTCAGGTAGGTAAATGGTGTTTTTATCTGTTTTAGCTATTTATAGTCTTTTTAAGGCATTTTATTTGAGTTCTTTTGAGACTTTTCAGCAATCTTAGCGTTTTTTTTGCCATTTTGTCTTAAAAAATAAGCCATGAATGCAGACAGACTATTAATAGGATAACATAGGACAGCTACAGGGAGCTGCTACAGCGTAACTGAAAAGCCGCATCCAGCTCTGGGGGCACCGGTTGCAGACCTCTGACCTACGGCCTCAGAGTTTTTGCAGAGCATCCTGCAGCATCATTTCTAATAACCGCCCTTGAGTGGCTCTACTAAATTCAGGACACACCTGATGGTGTGCAGACACTCCAAATCCAACCTGATGACGTTAAAGAGAGTATTCTAAAAACAATGGGATATTAAGCCGAAGCCAAAAAAGACAAATCATAAAAGACCTGTACAACTTAGTGAAATAATGTTGTGAATTACACTGCTTAAACATAAAAATGTTCAGCTTTTGATGTTGATCTATAATCTAAATAGTTAAAGCAAAACCATCCTTGTTAAATTTTCACATTTTTGTACATCTATATATTTGATTTTTACCAATCTGGGGGTTTTGACTAATAGTATCTTGTCTTAGAATAAATATGCTGGTTTTATTTGAAGTTGTCTGTGTTGTTTCCTTGAGTTGGTCCTTGGGAGCTGTACCCTCAGATGTTTGTTGCTTTGGATAAAAGTCTTTGCTTAATGAACCTGCAAATCTATGTAAAAAAAAAAAAAAGAAAAAAAAAAGAAAGAAAATAATAACTGTGAAATATGCCCAGCTAAAGCAGTGGTTTCCAACCTCAGGTCCGGGAGCCCCTTGGGAGGGCCTGAGGCTTTGCCTACTCTGAGGCTGTCATCATTCATTGTGCACATGTTGGAGAAATGACACTTTCTATAATCTAGAGACGAACCGGGAAACTCACGATCGCTTTTAGTTTGAGGGTTTTTGCTCTCGTATGTCAGCATTTAGCATCACTGTTAATTTTTATGCACATCAGAGATTAGAGGGGATCTGCAGCCGTTATTAAAGACAATGTGGGGGATGTTGGGGGTGGGTGTGTGTGTGTGTGTGTGGTGGGGGGGGGGGGGGGGGGGGGGGCAACAAGGAAGCTCTATTTTAACAACAGTCACTGTGCACGCTTTGACAACTATGAAAAGAGGTGGATAAAACTGATTTGATGTGCAATAATGAGCACAGGCATAGCTGAAGAACAACACTGCTTATATGTAAGCCTGATGAATGAGGTCCCAGATCTTGTGTCCACACAGAGACGGATACTCTTTGTACACGGATAAGTTGTGTTCCTTTGTGCTTAATGGGCTTAGATAGCACTTGAGAGGATTGCTAGTAATAATACTTCTGAGTTGTGAAGGTTTAATTTCATTGATAATATCACCTTGGCGGCCTGAGCCTAAGCCTTCTCCCCTCGGTGCTGCTGTGAATCAAACCTCCGCCTCCCTTCTCGCTCCGTCCTTCCTGCAGTCTGCTGAAGTATTGCTAACGTGTGTAAGTTTGCTTTGCGCTATAGATTTTTTTCTGCCTTGTGGTACCATATCAATAAATAGTTTGTAGTGTTTTTCTTGTCCTTTTATTTGTTTTTTTTTATCTGCATACTTGAGCTCAATGGTCGATACAAATACAAGCCCATAAACATTGTGTTTCTATCGTTAAATTCCCACAACCACTGGAGAAGAATGGAGGCCGCCCAACAATTACCACATGCAATTACTGACACACTCGGTTACACAATAGCCAGGTTTCATTCATTCAAATGGGTTATTTTCCTTAAGTCTGTCTGTTCTTACTTTCCATTATTTTTCATACTCTCTGCCCTCAGACTGGCTGCCTCAAAGCCCCTCTAATTGCATTGGGGATCGGCCTTTAAAGGGTTGCTATGGTGACCACGAGAGCCTTCGCCGCGCCACTCGCCTCGCTCGCTTTCCTTACTTTAGCTAAAGCTCCATCGCTCCCTCTCTCTCTTTTCCTCTTTTATGTGTCACTGTACTTCCTACCTCATCTATACTTTTCCACTTCACACCATTCACCCTTTAATTATTTCCCACTTTTCCATGTGGCTTAATAAAAGCGTGGGAGGCCCTCCCAGAGGATGAGTGATCTGCAGATGTGGGAGGAGAATGCCCCGCCAATAAACACTTTGCATGTATATATGCAGGCACATGCATTCACACACACACACACACACACACACACACACACACACACACACACACACACACACACACACACACACACACACACACACACACACACACACACACACACACACACACACACACACACACGTGTGCGCACACAAAACCCCACTCCAGCCCCGTTAAACATGCAGACACACACACACACACACACGCACACACACGCACACACACGCACACACCGCTTTGAAAAGCAATCCTGCTGTGTTGGGCAGTGGTGCAGCAGCAGAGATTGAAAGCAGCCCAGCCAGAGTGCTGTGTGTGCATCACCACAGCTGGCCAGCAGTGAATGCGTGCCGGCTGACAGCTTTCACAATGAGAAGGCAACGTTGTCAGTCAAAGTGAGACGCCTCACCAGAAACTTTCCCACACTTCAACTTTAATCAGCAAGGCGCAGGTGAACGCACGGTCGTCTGAAAGTGAGCAGGAAATTAACGCCGGGGAAACAAGGACCTCGCACGGTGAATATTTCTATGATTCGTCATTTATTGTCAATAAAATGCTGTGATAGAATCTGTCTTGACTAATAGCATGTTTAACTTGAATGTTAAGAAAAAGTTCCGATTTGAGCAACTTTACATTATGACAGAAGAGCTGCAGTCGGGTCAGGTCCAGCAGAGGAGCCATGATTACGAATTAATAATGCCAAGCTTAATTGTTCCGAGGCACGGTGGCATAAACTGTGATCCCCTAGTTTTTGGTAAAAAAAAAAAAGAAAGAGGCAAAGTGAAATGTCAGACGTCATACAGCAAATGCTTACACGTAGCTTCAATAATGGCTGAAAAAAAACATTTAGTCAAAAAGTGATGGTTATAAAGAATTAAATGTAGTCATTGAAAGATGAAGGCATACATTAAAAAAAAAAAAAAAAAAAAAATATATATATATATATATATATATATATATATATATATATAAAAACATGGACAACTTAAAAAGTGTGTTTGGAACAGAAAACTTTTGGGTATTCAGCTGTCCAAATGGCTGCAGATTAGGTGCCTGTTATCTGTACCACCTGCTGTTTAAACAGTAAACAAGTCCAAATGTGTGTGTTTGTGTGCGTGTGTGTGTGTGTGTGTGTGCGTGCGTGCGTGTGTTTTGCAGATGACATTGATCCGCGGCCATGTTCGGCTGGGTGCTCTAAAGCCAGCACCAGGGGAAGTCAGAGCCCGACTAGATTTGCCAATTCATGAGACACACATGCAGTTCCCCTCCCTCTCTCTCTCTCTCTCTCTCTCTCTCTCTCCACACACACACACTCTCTCTCTCTCTCAAAAAAACCCCCACAACACATGTGCACACACATGAACACTGACATGAGCAGCAAAGCGCAAAAAGCCCAACATCCTCTGCAGCTCTGTTGAGCAGTGTAACCTGAGCATAAAGACGACATTAGTGCACAGTGTCTGTTTTTCTTTCCCTTCATCTCCTCCAGTCCCATGGGGGCATGTACTGTTATATGTGCGTGGCACGCACGTATTTCCACAACTTGTTAAACTCAGTGTAGGTAAAAGCCCCTGCTGATTTAGCCATTTCCTCTTTAGATCAGCAGACAGACAAGCCACGGGGAAAACTGCACTCTCTCCACTTCACCGCACCTCGCTTTCTGCCATCTAGTTTCCTTGTACTGTCTTCTCCTTGCCAATTGGTCTCCATGTGTCGTTCCTCTCTCTCTCTCCATCCAGCTTCTTCTTTTTTGTCACTCCTTTGTGCCAAAAAGTTCTCTCTGTATATCTCTCCCCCTGCCTTCAATAATTCAAGTGGCCTTTCTGTTAGTGTACAGCACAGGAGGAGTAAAGGAGTCCCTGCAGAGCCGCATACAGTGAGTTTGAAAGCTTGGAATATCGCTGATGGATGGAAAAGTGCACGCCTGGATGCGAGTGTGTTTTGAGAGTCTGTTTACATAAAGAGTCTTCTGCACTTGTGAAGACGAGGGATGAAGAAATGCATTGCAGGGTTGACGGCGAGTGTTGGGTTCATGCATGCACGACGACAGTGGAAATGCGATTATCTCTGATATTTGCAGTGGAAACCGTCACACACTCGCCCTGCTAAATCTGTAAGTAACAACTCAAAAGATCGAGTCAATAGTTTAAGCATGTTGATAATGCCTAAACTATTGGGGGGGGAGACAAGATGTAACGCAGAAACACACTAAGCAGATTTAGGCAAATGCTGCGTGTAAAAAAAAAAGAAAGAAAAAAAAAAGCAGGTAAATCCACTAAATCTTCTTCTGTCTTGAGGCTTCGAAAGAGACTGAGAGGGAGGAGCAGCGCAGAAAAAGCATGATGCAAAAAGACGAAGCCAAGGAACAAGAAAGACTCATGCTATTTTTTATTTTTTTTCCCATGCAGCCAAAAGGGAATTTTAGGTCAAGTAGGAAAAGCAGCTATGGAGAGTGCTTGTACCAGCCTCCAGAGGGTTTCAAATGGAAAGCCATTCAACTTGACAAGGACATTAAAACCCAATATATTCACATTATGACGCCTGTGTGTTTCTGTGGTTATGTTGGACACCTCTTCCTCATAGTGCGCATACACGCACACACAGCTCTTCTATAATTTGGTATTTTGTGCTATTGATGGCCATCTACCCTGGGCATCTGTCACTGTCCATAAATACGCCTTGAAAGCTTAGCATGTACATCATGACACATATGCTATGTCCGTAGGTACGCCTGAATGCGCCTCCCCCTGCTCTTGAAATACGCGGATGATACATGGAAATGCATCATGCATGCAAGAGTACAATCATTACCACAAAGTGGTAGTTAATCTTGGTTTACACTAGTTCAGGGAGCATCTATGCTGAAATCAGATGGCAGATACACGGTAATGGGATGGTGAGACTGACATTTCTCCAGTTGGAGTATCACTCTCATAATTACCTCTTGACATTTCTGCATTAGACTCATATTTAGGTCTTCCACTTTGGAATCGGTGAGAGCGTGTATGTGTGTACCTATGTGCATGTGTCTGTGAGAGAGGTGGATAAATAATCTTCTTATTCACCACCACTACAAACATTTACAGCTGAAATTTCCACCCACGTCCTTGATAGTGAGTGGGCTTTGGACTGTATCTGCGTGGACTCAGGCACCAAATCCCCACTACGGCCACAAACACAACTCAGTCAGGGCTTAACAAGTTTACTTCTTTATCTCCTTGCTTAGACTTAAATAGGGGATTGGGATTCTGTTTTTTGGGTTGTTGTTTTTTTTCAAAAGCGGGGCTTTCTTTTTGTGCAATGCAGGTTTGAGAATGATAAAATGTCGTGAGGGATCACATAATGGCAGTTTGAATCAAAGGCAGCCGGAGCAGCATTGATATTCCTTTTACTACACTTTACTCTGCTGTAAGAAAGAAGACACTGTGTGTGTGTGTGTGTGTGTGCGTGTGTGTGTGTGTGTGTGTGTGTGTGTGTGTGTGTGTGTGTGTGTGTGTGTGTGTGTGTGTGTGTGTGTGTAACTGCTGCTTCTTCTACATTGCCCAACTTCAAAAGCAGTGTCTCTGCTTTAATCTTCTCTTCTCCTGCACTGCGGACCCAAAGAAAGACAGAAAAGAGAGGCCCAGACTCGTTCTGCCACTCCCATCCCTCCCAGAGATCCTTCTTTTTTTCCTCCGTCTGCTTTTTTTTTTTTTCACCCCCAAGTATTTTTTATACAACATAGAGATGATGCACACATGTCCTTACCCTCTCCAACTTTCACACACACACACACACACACACACACACACACACACACACACACACACACACACACACACACACACACACACACACACACACACACACACACACACACACACACACACACACACACACAGGAGCTACATATACCCCACTACACACGTTGGCTGGCCTTGTAGTGACTTACAGTAATAGCCTCATCGTTCTTTCTCTCGCTCCTACTCACACAGTCACACTGCATTGCAAAGCGTTGGCGCAGTGAGGGCAATGTATCAGGCATATTAAGTCATACTAGGAGGGCACTGAGCTGCAGGGTGGGAGAAAGCTGGCGCTGGCGCCTTGTGATTTCCACCACTGCAGCGTCAAAAATTGAAAAGCCAGTTCCAATTGGACCCCAGTAATCAGAAGTGACCTGAATGGCTGCTCTGAATATGGAATGAGGGAGAGAGAGAGAGAGAGAGAGAGAGAGGGGAGGAGAAGGGCAGAGTGGAAACAAGGACAAATGACCTACACTTCAAAAAGTGTTGTTTCCAGTGGCGGGGTATAAACAAATCCAATGGAGCCGACGCATCAACATTATGACCTTAAGATCATGTTTGACAATGTCATTGTGTATATTTACAGGATTCCTGCTGTTCTTCAAATGTATAAAGCAGAATAAGGTCCTTTTGTAGTGGCAAAGGCAATCATGCTTTTAATCACCAAGTATCTGAAGTTCTGCCTGAAATTCATTTAAAAAATATTTTGCAATGTCCTCGTCCCTGAACTGTTTGGCGGACGTCTGCTAATGAACCTGTAATCAAGAGAGAAGGTGCAAATGGATTAACTGACCAAGAACATGCAAAGGGACCTGCATTTTCTGTGGCTTGAAGTGGTCAACGATAGAACAAGATGTCGTCTGTATGAAAAGATGAAGGCCAGGAATAGAAGATTAGAAAAATCCCAGCTTCCATCTTGTATACCACTACAAGGGACTGGAGTTCATCCCAGCATACAATGGAATACAGGTAATCTGGACATTTATGGATATTTACCAATTAGTTTTAAAGAACAGATAAATGCCATTCAATGTAAAACTTTAACTAATGCCACATGACTTGTACCATTTTAGACACTTTCCATGAAGGTAATGACACTTAATGGACTTTCCTATCACCGTGAGGAAATCTGCAGGAGGGGTGTCCCAGGAAGCTATGGAGTTTGTATCAAAAAGACCTTTGCAATTGGTGTTGTTCTTACTTTATCAATTCAGACTTCCACTCCGGTCACTAACCAACCTTGCCTTGAGGGTAAGCCTGCGTCGTCGCTCGCAATATCATCACGCTGAGCACAGAGCTCAGGTTTTATGTGGGAAGTGAGAGGTCAGAGCCTGGACAGCAATATGTCTCACTGGTATATGAGAAAGAGAGTGTGCTTCTCCCTTGAGAGCAAAATGACAAAAATGCTTCATTCTTGTCACCTCGAGTTCCCCCTCTCTCTATCCACTGATAGCAGAGAGAGAGCCGATCCACAGGGGTTGTTCAGCTGTGAGTCCAGTCTGCCGGAGTCATTGATCACTTTTCTGACTGAGGTTTATGCAACTTTGAATCCATGACCCTGACCGTGGCTCTATAATATCAGTATCCTCGCCGTGTGTGTATCAATACACCACATCGCATTGATAAATGTTCCCAGTGAGCCATAGTCTCTGTATAATGCTTCTATCGTCAACCTTTCACAAAATAGCGAACCTTTCACTGTTGCCAATACTCTATGACCAGGAGTTACAGAATTTTATATTGTTATGCTTTACAAACGATTCTGCGTTTAGATGTTAGGATGTTTTTTTGTCTCTACCCTTTGCCTCGCTTCCTTCCAAATCTGACATTTCTTCAGCTTTTGTTTGCAAAGACTTTATCATACTCTATGTTATCTTTTGTAACCCCCTTCAGTCTTTTGTAAATCTGTTCTGGTTCTTTTTCGTCCCTTGAGCTGTGACTTCGAAACAGATCATCTCCAATTTGGCTTTTTCATTATATTTTTTCTCACAAATGTGGATGTATTTGCTGTAACTTTGATGACATGGAGTTGTGTTGGTGGAGGACGTTATCAAAGTTACAGCAAATACATCCACATTTGCTGTAACTTTGATGACATGGAGTTGTGTTGGTGGAGGACGTTATCAAAGTTACAGCAAATGTGGATGTATTTGCTGTAACTTTGATAACGTCCTCCACCAACACAACTCCATGTCATCAAACTTCATTTTGTGCTTGTGATGTCACTCACGGTATTATTCCCAGTTGATCACATGCAAAAAAACAGGCAAAACAAAAGCGCATTTCATTTTGTGTGAGCATCCAATACCAGTCTTTATGATCTTCATAACTCAGGCCCACGGAGATGCCTTTTCTGTTGCTTTATTCAAGAAATTCTTCAACAGCTTGATATGTATTTACCATCGGAAACGTGATTTCAAACTGCATCTCCAGATACACATTAGTCTCTGCTCAAAACATCCCATACAGCTTGCCCATTTCTATCCTCTTCACCCCAAACCTTAAATCATCTCCCCTCCTTTTTCACCTCGCCGTCGCCCACCATCCCCATTCAGCCCCTCCATCCAACCTCTTTCTGCTGACATCGCCCCCTTGTCCCCTTGAGCTCCCAATCACGCCTGATCCTACATGCGTCTTCCTTTCTCCGTCTCTTAAACTCCCCGTTGGTGTCACCTTGACCCTGACCTTGTTCATCTACTGCCAGACCTTAAAAGATGAATGGAGGTCCACGACGTTGACACCAAGGTTTGAAAATGAGAACGGGGAGGGTGGAAACAAGCAGTGGCGTGAGAGAAGTGAAAAAACGTAAAGAATGAGTGACAGGGAAGATAAGCTGGTAGGAGGTTGCTCTCTGTCAGCAGTAATTTCAATAGCATTGTCAACATTAAGCATCAGTACTTGTAAATGTATAAAAATGTAGAATATACTGTATGTCCATAAAGCTGATCGAGGAGACATGGTCACACATAGTGACACAATCGGTGACACACGCATAAGCACACACACACATTATATGCCTCAATTGCTTTGAGCCACGGCTACATCTAACACGGAGCACAATAAACACTATTTAACCTCTATACACCCAACAATTTGCAGACTGGTCGTGGGATGGCTTTTGAAAACTGAGCAGAATGATTAAAGGGCTGAGGGTCACAATTCACTGTGCATAAACCACATCGGTCTACTGATGGGAGGCAATAAAATGCTTTCATTGTGTAAGGGGAAACATAATCAGGGTTTTCAGTTTCAAAATGTTTTTGTTTCGGTTTTTTTTTTTCCGAAAAGGAAATTCAAACACTTCTTTTGTCAGTTCTTGATGAGTTTACACACTGTCCATCTCAGATACAGTTTCCTAATTAAAAATGCAAATCATGATTTACCAGTGAAAATGTACTGACATCCTTTATGCCTCTGATAGAGCAATCTCAATTAGAATTAATTCTGAAGAATACATGAAAAAAGACAAATAATTAAAAATTATTTGTATTTAAAATATACCAATGATCGTTATACTAACCTTAATAGTAGTGCAGGAGAAATATCTCACTGTACAAGACCCTAGAAGCATCTCCACAGTGATCACTGTGAGGACATGTAGAGGCAAAGTAAATCAGCAGTGAGACGAGAAGCCGACGGATGAGCTTCAGGCTACTGGCATGACGGAGACGGGAAATTGCATGCATCCATGCACTTACAGTCATGAGGTTAATTTACTGCATGTATAGATGCCCCCAATGCTTTTCCTCTCTGGTGACAGCACAGGCTCTAAGAATGCACACTTTAAGGGATGGAGGAGGTCATCCATTAGTGGGTGCTGTAGGTACCAGAAGTTCAATCCCTGATGGACACAGTCCTGCAGCTCGACAGTGATCCTACCAACGCAACCGACTGTCACACTGGCAAAAGTGTGTGTGTGTGTGTGTGGACGTGCATTTGTGTATGCACCTTGCCGGTGAGGTCCCCCTCTGTGGAGCTCATCTCTTATCTGTGTATGTGCTTGGGGTTGTCACCAGTCCTCCACTAGTGAGGAGTAATCTATCGCAGTGGTTTTCAAAGCGTGATGCAGGCGTTGTGCCAGAGAGCTTCAGAGAAGCTCAGCAGTAGGGGATATCTGCGGGTCTCGGACATACCTTTTCCAAGCATGAGTTTTTTGTCTTTTGAAATAGCAAATACTCGAAAGGAAAAACATCAAACTAACAATACGACAAAAATAATAATGCTTTATATTGTCTATGAAACATCTTATAATGTGAAAATCATGACGAAAATCATCGTTCAACTTTGATCAAATGACAGTTATGGCTTGACGCAAAACACAAACAATTATGCAGAATAAGCATTAGGGAAGTTGAGGTGATACAACATGTTTCAAGTTCTGAGGGTGGGAACAAAATACTGTACTATCAAGGTATCCAAATAATTGTTTGAAAATCCAAAATGCTGCAGTGAGAATACTGACAAGAACAAGCAGGGGAGATGACATATCTCTGATATTGTTTTACCTTCAGTGACTTACTGTGAAATCTACAATAGAATTGAAATGTCTTCTCCCGAGATACAAAGGTCTTCACAGCTCGGTACCATAATATTTTAAGGAGCTCTAATTCCCATGAAATCCCACTGGAACAATTTGTTCTGTGAGAGCTGCTTAGTGGAGGCTCCTATATTTAAAAAATAATAATAATAAAATTGGAGGTAATCAGCCCACTTTGGATCATTTTCCAGTTGAGCTGCTCTAGGTATCAAGTGGATTATCTTATTGTCTGATGTCAACCTGCCATCTAAGAGATAACTAACTTAAAACTGAATTCGATTGAATTAAATCCTAAACTATCAGAAAGTTTTCTCGCATAATATAACTACTGCTAATGGTAATATTGTGTGACTCAAAAGAGAGAGGAACGCTCATCTCCATAAAAAAAAGAATCATCCACCTCACACGGAATTGTTATTCACATTCAGTGTGTTTCCTCATTAGCTGTAGCGATCACAACCCAGACAGAGGTCAGAGTCCCTGCAGTATCATGTCAGGCCACTGGACCTTGGCTCTTCTGTATGGAGTCAGCTCAGAGCTGTGTGACAGCTGTGGGGCCCTCCTGCTCCCTTATTGGCACTGGCTACTGCCTCTGGCCCACCTCCAGAAGAGCCACGTTTAACCCCAAACTGGCCCCAACTGCAAGCTGCTGTTATAATGACATGAGGCAGAGTTTGATGCTTTAACCTTGGGAAGGAAAATAATGACAACCTGTCATTTCATCTTGGGTTGGTGGAAAGCGGTTGTCATCCAGTCGTCCAATTGTTCTCTAAACCTAATAATCACAATTTAAATAGAATCTCTTAGCTGGAAACTCGCGTAAACAGAATGAAATTATTGCGGAAATAGAGAATGCCTGGCAAACAATTGATTAGTGCTTGACAAGTTGGTTCCATAATATGTTCACAGCTCATACCACACATCTTGTCAGTGCAAGATGCAACAGCCTTTTTCATATAATGTTCACCCATATAAACCATTGTTGCGGCCTTAATAACCGAGATAAATCAAATATACCTGCCTAGCATTATTTCCTACTTGTTAAATAGTAACCCATCTATCCTTGCTTCATCCACTTCAGGATCAACTGAAGTTTTCGGTGAATCCCAAATTGTAAGCCCAAAAAGGAAGGTACACTATGAAGACGTAAGCAGTTCATTATAAAGCAGAAGAACAATAGGGGGTCAATGGATGGATTGAATATAGAGATATGGCAAGGTTCCTCTTTTCTCAGTTTTAAAGGCTAAACTTGTGTAAATGCACCAATTATGAGCAGTGGTGGCATAGAGGTTGGAGATGGTTCAATTCCCACAGGTTGTCCTTTGAGCTAATCCCAGTTAACAATGGGCAAAAGGTGAAGTTAACCCTGCACAGGCTGCTCAACCACAAGCACGTTTCCGCCTACAGGCAGTTCAGAGTCACCAATTACCCTGCCAAGCTCTTTGGATTGTGTGGAGGAAGCTGAAGTAAACAGAGAATACCTACACATCCACAGGTAGGACATGCAAACGCCACATGAAAAGGCTTCAAGTTCTCACTCTCGCCAAGGCCTTTTTGTCGTGAGGTGAGTTTCGGCATTCAAATAGTTATTGATGCCGCTTGGAACAGCTTGGAGCTTCTGTAAATCATGAGCGGCGACACCGGTGACAGTCTGTTCTTGATATGTATTTCAGATGACATGATGACAGGCACAGTGAGCCCATGTCACATACTAAAGCCCCCCACTGCTCGTATTTACACAACGTCCTCCTGGAGGACATTCGGCATTGTTGCAGGTGAAAATGTGAAGCTTTTAGAGCTCTCATTTGTCAGCTTTTGGAGGGAACTCTGCTGACAGGCTACACTCATGCACGCACTGTATCACACTTCCGATAGACGGTTGAATATATGACAGGATTTTTGCTTCAGCGACCTCGCAGATTACACACAGTCTCAAAGACAGACCCCCATGGAGACAGAGACCTGGTGGGAAAGGGGGAAATGGAGAAGAGACAATTTGAGAGATTGTGCATATGTCTGCGTGCGTTTGAAAGACACCTTGAAGACGGGAGGGGACCGCCGAGACCTCACTTCTCAAAACTCTCATTTAGTCTGACTCTTTGTCTTCTCCTTTCCGTCTCTTTCTCTCTTCTGTTGCAGGGTACCGATCCCTCCATCCCATCCCGGCGTGACTCAGCACCCGGCTGATCAAACACTACCTCGTTCTTCCCTCGCTCCATTTCCATCTCTCTTCCTCCCACCTCCCGTTTCCTTCTTTTTCCTCTCTGACAGACTGTTGGTAGACAGGCACACACACAAACAGCTCCCCAAAATGCCCCCCTGAGGGATGCACCCTGTATTCTTGAAAAGTACGAAGCTCACTCCAAAAGTAGGCTTCGTTGGAAAAGTAGTGAATAACAAGCCAGAGAGAAAATAACAAGATAAGATCACAAAACAACATTGTCTGTCATTTTCTCCTTCCTTCCTCAAGCACTAGGGCATAGCTGGCAGCAAGGATACCACGAGACAATGGGGCATATGGCTTTTTTTTTTTTTTAAATGCGTTTCTCCCTCATGATTTCTTGAGATTCTTATTTTTTTTTCTACCATACTGTGCGTCAAACCTTGAAAAGCATGAAAAATACAAAAAGCTACGAGCTGTTCACAGCTGACAACAGGGCCAATGAATCTACCTGAATAAAGTTTCCCTCATACGCATAATTGACGAGAGGCAATACAAATCACAAAGTGATATCCCGATCGACCGGCCAATCAGTGATTAGATGAGCCGCGGCGCAGTCCCGAGAGCTAACGACCGCAGGATGAATAGCACTGATACTCATCAATGCAGTGGCTTGTGAAAAGGAGACACGGTTGAACAAGAATGCTTGTTATTAGGCTTTGGTGGAGAAAAACACAATCCAATGACAGCATCATTGAACATGTCGGTGAGAATAGGCAATGTTGCTCAAGTTACTGAAAAATAGGTAATGGTGCTTGTGCAATGATTGCCAATCTCAGTAAGTGTGGTCAGTCTGGACATCAAATGACTGTGCAGGGAAGTTATTTTAGTCTGTTTCAGTTAATCTAAAAAGTCTGATGTTTTTAACTGCAAGAGCACTATGGAGCGTGCTTCCAAAGGAGGAATATAATTTTTAGTCGTGATGCAGAACTCAGCATATCGTAAAATTAGTAAGGTAACAATTAATGAGCGGTTTCTTCTCCTGTAAACCTGAGTTTAAAGTAATTGTAACCATTAAGAAAGAACTCTGGCCAATACCATCGCTTACAGCCAGCACGACAAGCCAAACGGAAAGACAGCAGCTCTGCACCTTATTTCATGTCTGGCAAAAGTACCGAATGAACATCATCCGGAAAGTTCAGCAATTATATCCGTGTTCCCTGGAGAAGTGGGTATATGCTTGATTTATGCCTTGTTTCAAAGCAGCCCAGAAATGTATTTATTTCTTTAATTTCTTTTTAGAAACAGTGAAATGTAAGACTACTTTATTTGCCGAAAATCCGTAGCAATATTTGCCTCATCATGACCAGCCGTACTCTCCCTGCGACTGGCTCGTCAGCCCTCATGCTGCATGGTAAACACAAGACATCAGCCAATCAAATCAGAGAAAGCAGAGTAGGACGGGTCATGGCTTCATCATCCTCGGGAAAACAAATAGGCAATCTGGCACCTAGATACTGCTGAGTGTTGCATCAGGGTGGAGTTGGAAGGCGGAGTACACTGTATACCCTGGACTATACTGATTATAACTGAGGTATTCATTTCATAATAGTAATCAGTTACTGGCATGTTACTGACAAAAATTCAAGACGTGATTTTGGTACTAGATACTCACAAACACACGCAGGCAATCACTGTTCTGACGGTGAGGGTAAATAAGTATGTGGAATCCTGTTTCCAAACTTACTGTGTGTATACGGATAAACACAACGCCTTTCCGCTACTGTGTTATTTTCACCTGTTCATCTCCTGATAGCTTACGAATAGAGATGAACGAAGCGGCATCACAAGTAAGTACACGGTAAGTATGGTCACTGAGTGCAACTAACAACTGAGATTGAATTTGGGCAATCCATATTGCGGGACACAACTCACACAGTTGCAGAGCCCAATTTGAAACATGCAGGCTTATTAATGCAACAAAGACGCAAAAGGTGACCGCGAAATGTTTAGCCTTATACGCTATGCGACCGGCCAAGCAAGTCATCAAATGCCCCGGCGGACATTCTGAAACATGCTGGTTGACTTTAGAGTCCGGCATCGGCGAATCTTCATACTCTAAGCGTGACGTATATAACGGCTGTTGCTGTAACGTCCATGCCCTTGTGTGTAGAAGTAGAAAGACAAACAAAAACATTGTTTGAAATGGACACATTCATTTTTGTGTGCACATAGAGTATAATTGAGTCTTAAAACGTGCCCCATGTGGTATGTAAGGACTCTAAACATGTGTAAAAGATTTTCTAAATTTGACAATTTAAAAGTAATTTTCACTTGTCACAACAGCATGAATTCACCAGTCAATGAAAAAAAAATACACAAATCTTTAATTGATCTGACCAATAGTCAGCTAGGATTGGCAACGGCACCCTACGGTCCTTTGCATGGATGAAGCATCAAACCACCTCAACTTGTTAAATGTGCAGTTCTCTAATAATGTCCCTTTGCTTCCTCCGTGCAGCTGCTTTATTTGGAGAATGCAGAGATATTATTGATCGTTCACTGAAAACCCTATTTCTCCTGTTTTTATTGAAAAGCCGGTACCTCCAGCTTGAGTCAACTTTGAGGATAAAGAGCAAAGTCGACCTATAAAGGAGAGAAGGAGAAAATAAGCCAATAAGAATAACTGCTTCTGAGCACCTTCTTCTCTCTTGATATCAATATTGCAAGCTTGTGAGCTGGCGTATGCATGTCACCATCAGTGATGCCTGGCAACAATGCCTTCAGGATCTTGTACATTATTCAGAGGGCCCAACAAGCACCAGGGCTCTGCCATTATCTATTTCAATCTAAGCACAAGCATGTCCCAGTGAAAGCATGTGCTGCCACCTGCTCTGCTTACGAGAGGCCTGTGGAGACGAGGCGAAGGAGTGCATCATCTGGAAGGCATGGGAAAAGATGCAGAGGGAAAGTGGATGGAAATGGAGGGGTGGTATTGTTGGAGGAATGGGGATGGAAGCCATGACGAGATGAGGACAGAAGGGAAGGAGGAATTAACCATGACAGGTATACTGAAGTACGGCAAGGAGGTGAAACAAACGCAATGAAACACAAATGAAAGCGTGGTGTGAGCCGATGGAGGCAGATATTTAGAGGGCATTAGGGAAATAGACAGAAGAGAACATTGGGGGGGAGGAATGGAAGGAATGAGATGATGAGAAAAAGAAGCAAAGAAGAAGGGAGGAGGGATTGTGAAAGGTTGGGAAGCCAAAAGACGGGAAACATGGGGCGATGAGACAGAAGGCAGGAAAGGAGTCGAAGAAGAACTGTAACCGAGATAAAGTAGACCAATCATCTTTCTTCTTTTTGTTTTAGAGAACAAGAAGCAAATGAAAGCAACCCACCACATAAAATTGCATTTAAGCCTCAGTACCATTTCATCTCTCTCTCTCTCTCTCTCTCTCTCTCTCTCTCTCTCTCTCTCTCTCTCTCTCTCTCTCTCTCTCTCTCTCTCTCTCTCTCTCTCTCTCCCTCCCACCATGCCCCCGCCCCTCCATCATCCATTCATCATATGACTGCCACCCCTTCAACCTGAGTCATCGACGCAATTGCTCATCCACTCCATTAGGCCATCATCCCATCCTCCTTTATTCCCGCTGCCGCCCCATCCTCCCTTCTCCACCCTGTGATCGTCCTCAGGTGAAAGACATCCCTCTTGATGCAGGCAGCAGGGAGCAGGAATGCCTCGACCATAAAAACATCCAGTTTAACAAGTCATTTAATCTCGACTCAAGTCTTTCTAATGTCGGTTCCATTTACTTGCCGCAGGGGAGAGATAATTTCACAACCAATCAATCAACTTGTTTCAAGGATTTTCCATGAATCAGGCAGCACGCTCTTGAGTGAGTGATCTATCTTCTCCCTGCACTGTTTCAAATAAACAGTCCTAGTTAGGTTGAATTCCAGTCTCACTGAAAACCCAAAAAATAACCAACCTGAAAACTGGAAGGAACTCATTAGAACCTGTGTTGCTGCTTCAGTTAAATCTTAAAATCTTTGCGTGCCACTAATGTGATTACATACAGTCTTATGTACCATTATGTAAAAAGGCCGATCTGAATTTTAATCAGGCTATCTTTATATTTATAATATGCTATTTGATTAAAATAGAATGGGAACTATGGTAAATCACTATGTCTCATCAGCTTCAAGCTTTTCAGCATTATATCATGCATATGTACCGTAGCTGAGGGTTCCATCAATTATATATCGTCTCATGATTAAAGACTTTGGCTGCACAGTGGTGTATAGTGCTTACCACTGGGCTACAGACTGTTCTGTAAGGTGTTTGCACATTCTATTTGTGCCTGCATACGTTTGGATGGAATATTGAGATATGGCATGAGTTCAATTTAGTAAAAAAAATACATATTTGTGTAGCTATACATTTATAATTATCTAAACGTTTTACGCACGCACTAAAATGCATCAAGAAATGAGTCGGTCCACACGAAACCAAGCTGAAAATGCCGTGGTATTACTATTTATATGCCACTGTAACATTGCCAGAGAAGTACATCAAAAACAGAGGCGAAGCTCCAAACATATAATCTTGGTGTATGCCGTTCTCGATTTCATCTTCTTGTTCAAGGTGATAGAGGAGGAGCAGAAGAAGCCATAACCAGCTCAGTAGTTTCTCTAGCACAAACACAACCCTGTAATCCGCCGCCGTTGGTTGGCAGGGTTACCGCATGCAGGTTGAGGCAGCGTTTAGATGGAGATGCTGCGCCAGTGTTTTCAGATTTGTCCCCTCTGGGAGCCGGTTAAAAAAAAAAAAAAAAACACAGAAAATGCAGCTTTGTGTGGAAATAACACTTATTGTGATTTTAAATTATTATTATTATTATTATTTTTTACAGTGTTTGGATTCAACTCAACCTGTTTCCATGTGGACAGGACCGTAGAGATGCTGGGGGTCTGGAGCCAATCTGAGTTGCAAGTTTTCAGTCCATCGCATAGCGAACACAGAAAGACAGACACATCCAGTCACACTCATCAATTTAAAGACGATAATTCACCCGAGAAGCCTGTGTTTGGACTGCAAGAGAAAGCTGGAGAAAGTACCCTGACAAAACCCACATACACAGAGGATGTTTTCACTTCGAGGCGGGAGTGCTCGCCACTACACCACCATGCGTCTCCATCAGATCTACAATCATCAAAAAATAGTAATATGTAATAGTACATAATATAAGTAATAATCCATATAAAAAGTATGTGTGCACAGTGGTATAGATTTAAAAATCCACTAACCATCAAGAAATATTTCAAGCCACAATGAACTCTTTGGGCTCATCCGTCATAGTCATGATTAAACATGTATTGCGATAATTATTGATACTTACTGATGTAAAAACACCATCTCTGTTAGTCGTAAGCTTTTTGTACACCAAATAGGCAAATACACAAGACATCAATTTGAAGGAGATTTTTTTTTTTTATATTTGTGAGACCTCATGTGATGTGTTGGAAGAGTTGCGGGTCATGAAATCTCTACCAGCGCCCTTCCGTGCTCGTGGAGAATGGCTGTATTTTGGCCGCCGCCCTACCTCGTAAACTCCTCAAACTGCTGACTCCTTTTGTGGTTGACACTTTGATTTCTGCACGCACCAGGAGCACAAGCTCAATGAAGATGTTTAATTTCTGCCTTGATGAATAAGTAGTATTATGACATTTTCATAGAAACAATGGGCCGTATTAATGCAATCATGCGAGGGAAAGAGTATGGTTTTCACCACTGGGTGCCAGCTGCCTCCAGCATTTCTTGTGCGCACCGCTGTCGTGGGAAAACACTGCAAAGAACGTGTGTGTGCTTCCCCTGACAATTTCTATGGAATACACAGGTGCAGCACAAACACACGCTCCTCGGCGTTTGTCTCTCAGCTATAAAACGCAGCGGGAACGCTCTGATGTATTCTGTGGTGTTTAGGTCACGATTTATCAAATTACACAGAAGAAAAAAAAAAAAAAAACATTCCTGCACACGCAAGAATGGGGTCACATTGCTTTTACTTTATGGCTCCGTGCACGCTTAATGTGATCGATGAGTGTGAGTCACGACTCTATATCATAGAAGACATCAATTCACGAAAGAGGAGCAAAACAGAAAACACACTCTCACCCGCACAGGCATACATCCTCTATCAATAAATGAATGAACATATGCTAATAAGTTTTCGTTCCAGCAGCACTTGAGCCACAGTCCTTGAATCGGCTTCTCTCATGCTCTGTTTCTCTCTCTCGCTCTCTCTCTCTCTCTGATTCGAGCATGAAATGCTCAGTGATCACTCTGCCGCAGTTCTCCGTGCAGCCAGTAATCATTGCAGCGCTCGCTCACTTATTCTGTCACTCAGCGAGGGATGGAGAGGGCCAGCTGACACCCAGTGTAACCCCCCAACCCCCCACCGTCCCTCACAAACAACACACTCGTCAACAGACACTCAAGTAAACACTAACACAGGCAGCCGAAAGCAAACACACTACTACTGTGGCAAATACAAACACACACACACACACACACACGTGTAGAAAGGCCACCTCGCCCGGCTCTGGATAGGCAATAGACGTGAGCTCGGGGCTTGCCAGGGTGGAAAGGGGAACAATTTCATGCACAAGTGCATCAGAGAAGACTACACTAGATACACAAGCGCAAACATTTTTTTTTCCACCCAGATAGGTTACAGCAATTACCCTCGCCTCTTTAACCTCGCCGCTCGCCTGCGAGCTCTGTTTCAGGTCCCGTCCATGACACGATTCTGACACGGGGTTTGTAGTGGTACGTTTCCCTCCGTTACATCATCTCGTGCACTGCGAGTGGCCTCCCCGATCGACTCCGAGGGCATACTGTACGATTGATGATGGGTTCAAGTTGACCCGCCATAAAGCAGTGGCTGTGATTAAATACTCATCATCTGTCGGGGGGTGTCAAAAATAAGTGTAGCTCCACTGTGAGGGAGGTGCAGAGAGAAATTGAATTGAAGTGTGAACGACATGGCATGCGACCACAAAATTGGGATTGCCAATACACGGCTTTTTATTAATATCTTCTTGCCAAAACTCGACACCTGCCAACAAAGAGAGGAACAGGAGAACGGCTTTTTTGACACACAAGTGAAAATAAGCGCTGAAAAGGCCTCAAACACTCTTTGAAAGTGCTCAGTTAGATTGTCCTTAACTTGAGTGCAACGCCGATAGAAGATTATATTGACCACGTTTACACAGCATAATTATATCGGCTAATTGCTGTGCATGTAGATTGCTCAAGTACCTTGAAAAATGCAGCCTATTAAGTGCATCATTTTAATTTCAGAGGCAGCGAAGCTTTGCAAAAGTTAAATCACGGGGACTATTTTTCATGATTATGCTCTTTGTATCGTATATGCCTTTCCTTTCTCATTCCCAACTCAATCAGCTGGGAGGGACTCTGCGCAGTGCGGTTAATCAGCAGAATATATTCTCTCATTACAGTTTATTAACATTTTGAGGGCACAGAAAATGTAGCCCCGCATGTTTTCGATGTGTTATTGTACGTAATTATGTTCTACGTGGGGGCCGCATTTGATCTCACTTAAATATGTTCCTGGAGACGTTTTCCATCTGGATTTCATGTAAATCTGCAAACTTTGAATCAGTGTGAATTGTTTATTGTGATTGGGTGGGATACATCCTCTTCTGATCAATATATTTCCTCATCAGCTGCACTAAACAAATGTCTTTAAAATTCCCAACTCTCAAACACCGATCTCACTCACTTATTCAACTCACACATGCTTTGTTTCATCTTACGTCATTTTTGGCGCTTTGCTAGATTTCCTGTATTTCAATAATAAAATGTATGTAGTCCCTAAACATTTGAAGCCCTGCAAGCATTGCACTTACGGTTTTAGAAATACCATATTTTCCATGGTAGACACACATACACGCACTCATTTTTCCATTTACACTTTGCTGTACTTCATTTTACTAATTAATAAATAAAAAAACGAATTATAAACAGATTAAATCCAGGTAAGAAAATAATTAGATCAACAGTGAAATAACTAAAAGTGAATCATGGTGTACATGTTTTGCATTGCATTGTGTTTTCAGGATATGTTACTAAAAAGTGCTTTTCTGTGCAAATATGCCTTTCAAGACAAAAGCAGAATCCTGAAAGAGAAATAAAACATTTCCTGAAGATTAGCTTTGCAAAATCAAACAGGAATCACAAAACAAATTTACTGCCCCCCACTTTTAACCGCAACTAACCACTGGTGAGCCCCCCCCCAAAAAAAACCAAAACGTTTAGGTTAGACATGAAAATACAATTTAAAACAAATCTGACACAGATCTAAAAAGATTCCAAAATATGGAGTTTTAGAAGAACAAAAAAGATTTCATGGGGAATTGAATTCGGTATTGCCAGGAACATCTAGCATTACTTTTAAGTATTCATCTCTACATACAGCATCCCACAAATTTAGAGTTTGTATATAACACAGACTGGCTCTGAATCTATTGATCCCAATACAAAACTTAAACTGAGAGAAATATCTTGTCCACTGAAACGAGGTTGTAGATGGAGAAAGCATGACTTCTCCTTATGTGGATTTTCTCCTGGTCCAGTTTGTTCAGACAGTCTATTAATATACATACATTTGAGGTTATTAACTGGTTACTCCTAATTGCCGGTAGTAGTGACAGTGTGCGGTTGTCTGTCTCTCTGTGCGCTTGCTCTGTGACGGGCTGGTGACCTGTGTTTGCCCCGATTCAGCTTGGATCTCTGCTGCAGCCCCCCGCGACCCTGAACTGGATAAAGTAGAAGATGGATGGAGGAGACATCGGGGTCACCGCACTCTGCAGCTCCATTATTTTGTGTCAAACCTGTCCAACATCGTGATATCTCTTTGAGACGGTTGTTTTATTTCCTCATACCGGTAAGATAATATATCTTCCTCTCGCTGTAATCAAAGCCTCTTTGGCAGCAGACCAGGCAAAACGCATAAAATGATTGTATATTAACATACAAGTAAAACAAAGCTACATAGTTTCAAAACTTAAGTAGATGATGTTAATCTCTTTGTGCTTTATAACAGTGCTCTTTCACTTGCCCTTTATTTACATCAGCTTTGCGATGACAGTTTTTTGGGTTGGTTTCAGAAAAGGAGTGGTTGTCTGATTTTGTTGCAGTTATTTTTTTTATAGCTCGGACTTCTGCTCTGTGGCGAGGCCACTCGCACAAATGTTGTGAATCATTTGTCATCAATCACACTTTTTTCTTCATATTTAATTAACATTTTACAAAGCATGAATACACGGTGGATGGAAACAACATTTATTGCAGTTTAGTTTTTGGAAAATAATATGGAGCCCTAGTAGATATATATCCTTGTACATACTGTACATTGACTGTAGATGTTATACATGTTCACCAGATACCATTTTACAACTTAATTTTTGATTACCTTCAGTTGTAAATGTAGTCTAATAATAAAATAGTCATTTTAAACTCAATTTATTCCTTTTCTTCTATCACGATTTCTTCCATGAAAAACACAAAGTCTCTTTAAATCAAGGAAAAGAAAACAAAGTTGAGTATGACCATAACAAACATATAAATATATATACATATATGAACAGGACCTTGAATTGACTGGGATGTATCGGTGAGGTCATAATGGACATGTGATCACAGAGGTATCGAGCTCAATCGGTTTCAGAACTGCGGGAATTAAAACACGAAAATAAAAATAAAAACTAAAAGCAAGCGACTTCCGATCACTAATATAGGTCAAATTCAAAGCAAACAATTTCTCCACTTCCCTTAATGCAGTAAAAAGCATCTTTTCTTCTGCTTCCTGTGTGATAAAAGCCATAAATGTCTTTCCAACTCTATATCCCTTGGTTTTTAAGAGAGGCTTTCCCGTCATGAATTTGTAATCTCCAAGCCCAGAGCTGAGAATAAAATAACCTCAATGATGTCACTGTTGTGTGTTGTTTTTTTAAAAAAGCTGTTTCCTGACTTGTGCATCAGAGCCGCCATGTTGAGTAGACTGTTCTCCATGCGCAGAACAGGTGAAGGACTCTTTACATTTTCACATATAGTGTTCATTGGAGCTTCTGTTTGATGTGGAAGAAAAAAGGCTTGAAGGACCGGGAGAGAAAAAAAAAATAAATAAAATAACTTTTGTGACACTTAAAGCACTTTGATGTAATTACTCTGACTCATTCCATGTGATGCAACTGATCCCTGCGTATATGTCACATGCGAGGCCGCTGTGCGGAAGCTCAGAGGAGAGGACACGTTTGTTCGCGTCGACTGCCGCATTTCCACTCTGCATTTTTAAAAAAAAAAAAAAAAAACGCCGGTGTGTACCTGCTTGTTTTACCTTCAATAATGTCTGCTGCTTCTAATCATCTCATCTGGGCCCGCCTGCGTTTCATAACGACAGTAATCTCCCTCCTTCCGTCTGTTTGGTACTATGGGAAAAATACAGCTGCGGGATGGGCAACATTTAAAATGACTGATGTTACAGCCAATGATTAACTCAAAGGTAAACGTTCTGCTGTTAATTACCACGGGGGTATTAGCCAGCAAGTCGAATTAGACCATGAATCAGTCATGGTAGCCTCCTCAGAACCCGAGCTGGATATTACTATAACGGGAGGAAAAAAAACAAAAAAAAAACTTCTTCCACACCTTTTGCTATTGCTTCTGTACTCGGGGTTGTTTTTTAATGACACGGCTCCAATCTGAGGATTCCTGGAGTTCAACATATTGATCAGCAGATGAAGCAAAAAGATGATCAACCGTGCCGTGCTCATGTTGCACGCGCCAAACCTGGCAGTTGTGTCAGTGAGAGCGCAATAAAAAAGCCCGGCTCAGGAATTGAATGTTCTTTATTGATGTGTGCAATATGCAGGATGGCTTCGGACGGCGCGGTGGGGGTGGGGGGTGGGGGGTGGGCGGTGTGGTAGGTGGGGGTACAAGTCGAAGTTGAAGGCAAATGGCTGGAAAATAAAATGTGAGAGAAAGCGTGAGGAGGGTGAAGTTGCTGTCTTTGTACGAACGCTGTGCACCCGCTGCGCCTCTAAATGGTTCTCCTCAGCAGGGGCCATTAATGCAGTTTTTTTAAATGAATGCACTACATCAACATTAAGGGCCATCGCGTTAAAAAAAAAACACCACCTGACTTACCCCGTCTGTTAATGTGGCGATCAGCGGTAGAGGAAACTCTACCAATAAGAAAATTTCAAGTCACACTTTGACACGCCGACCACAGCGTGAAAGACAAACAGTGCTTCGATGGAATACTCTATTATTGCTATCTTATTACAAGGTCAGAGAAGTAATAGTGAGCCTGAGAGCTTTGATGCCCAAGAAGCAATTAATAGCGAGAGAATCCGATATGCATTATTATTTTATGTTTCATCTACAAAGCTTTACTCCTCTCAGAAACGCTCAGTGTATTCCATTAAACAACAACTAATGAACCTCAATCAAGTTCCTCATTATTATTGGATGTTAGTAAATCCATTTTTCTGGCTCTTGATTTGAAAGCAGTGATGTGGTTTTGTAAATATCACACTCAGCTGGTTGCTTTTAATCATGCTTACTGCATGGCTCTGGGAATGTCTGTTTCACAAACTTTGGCCCGAGCTGAGAAATATCAGCCACTTTGATGGACTGCCATAAAATTCTGTGCGGACAGTCGTGATCCCCACAGGGCGAAGCCTAATGACTTTGGCGAGCCCTTGACTTGACTTTTCCTCCACCATCGTGCAAGTTGACATTTTTTGGGGGCTCAAATCAAAACAGGAATGTAGTTAAAGAGGTTTATTATGAACGGCAACGTGAAGACATATTATTTTAAATCACTTTATGAGTACCATTAGCATGTAAATCCTTTCCTTTCTTCTGATTGGACCAGATATTTTGGTTTACAAGGCTCCCTGGAAATATCACTACATTTCTCATTAAATCTAATTCAAGCACCACACAGGCTCGATTTTCAAAACTTGACAGTATGAAATTACTAATTTGCCTGAACGGGTACTTTGTTATCAAATGTCTACAGAGGTAATTAGTTTACTCCGAAATAACAATGATATCATATGTTATATGGTATTATTAGTTGTAGCATCTCAGCATTGCAACTGTGACCATGTCAGCATTGGTTTCTTTTTTTAACCAGCAATATTTTGTTCATTTATAATGAGTACATCTAAAATAACCTTTTAAACTCGGGGGATGGACGTGTTATCAACTTAACACTGGCTTAATTTTAGCATGTCAGCATTATGACAGTTATCATTCTAAGCAATACATTATCTAAGTAAGTCATTAAACCTGGACAATAAATGTATGGGAACCGTGCCTTTGTTGGAAGTTAGCATATTAGCATTGTGCAAGTGAATTTGCTAACATGAGCTTTCCATCTTTTTTAAGATACAACATTTGCAATTAATAAGGCACTGTTTACACGTTCCACGTGAATATGCATCGTTTTCTGCATTTTCAGAAAAGTTTCGCATTTACACAGCAATGTTTTGAAAAGGATGTTTGTTCACACAAAAAACAGCCGGAGTGCTGAAAACGATGCAGTTTTCAAGTAGGGCCATGAGTCGGTGCAGTTTTGATATAATAAAATCCTCTGTGTATGTGGTGCACATGCGCGGTAGCAGCGTTTCCGCTATCTACAGAGAGATGGAGTCGCAGCGTTCTCAAAAAGGTTTCACCTCGGGAAGCCATTTCAGTGTGCAAATGTCATGCAAACAGCTAAAAAAAAAAAAAAAAGAATGCAATGAAAGTTTTCTATTTTCACTTGAACATCTGGCCTTAAAATGTGATAAATGGGGTCGAACCTTCACATTAGCATTGTGACAGCGATTGTGTTGGCAAACAAACTATTACATCTCGTACAGGCACTTGTTAGAAAGTGTCGTGCATGTTGTAATCAGGTCTTTCAACAATGACGAATTCGAAGAATCCTGTCCCGATTTGACATTGTACATCTGTGTTCCAAGAAATGACATTTCTTTCTTTGGGTATTACGCTGAACAATGAAGTGATACCACAGAGTGTCTGTGTTGTTTTTCCCTCTCCTCACATCACTTATCCCTCCGAGAACAGACTGTGCAATAACTTTAAAAAGATGCCAAGAAGAACACTTAATCCTTGTGCGCCCATCGAGATGGAGCGTCATTACCGAGCTTCTTGGGCGATAGTGAACAGAAAAAGGATTTGTGCAAGGAGAGTTCATGCACCAAAATGAGCTCAAAATGCAGCAAGAAGCGTCCTTTCCTTATGATCTTGTTCATTTATTCATTCATCTGTTTATTTATCTGACAAAAGACAATTTGATTTTAAGGATGAATAAGATGCAGTAAATACCTTTATAATGGTATCTAGCTTTCCTAATGTGTTGGGGGGTGGTTAGAATAAAAAGGATTGGAACAGCTCCAAACTCTGTTTTCCGGAACATGTGGCTTTTTAATTTTTTATTTGAAGATTTTATTGGCACCAGAGCAAAAATCTTTATTTATTTATTTAAAAAAAAAAAGGGGGGGGGGGGGGGTTGATCAAAATACTGTCTTTTGTCTTCTAATACTGAATGATAATACATTAGTAAACATCAGCTAACAATGTGGAGAAAGATTTTTTTTTTAAATAATAACTCAGTGTTCTGTCAAACTGACCCTTTTTTTCCACTTAGGGACTGTATGAACACAGCGTACTGCTGCATAAAACAGCACCGGCTGCTTCATCACACCATTTTCACATATGACAGATTCCAGACAGTAAAGCCAAATGGATTGAAGATGTCTTTCCTGGAAAAGTAGCCACTTTTACAAGCTGATCATGCAAGCAGGACAGACTCGGGTACTGTTGTTTCAATCATGTCATGGGGAGATGTGTTTGAACGATGGGGACGTGAAACATATTGCATTTAAGATGCCGGCAGGTTGATGTCCTCCAGTATCAGGTCAGTCCTGTAAAATCTGTTGTCAGCTTTACAACTGTTGTGTCGAATTCAGGAATAATTTAATAACGTTCCCACCACACAGAGTCCAGAGTCTCCAAACTACTACTATCCCCACCTACGCACACACACGAATGCATCAACACTCACGCATCCACAAACAGTAAGCATACTGCAGCCTGGAGTCGGGGTGTCAGACTCATTTCAGGGCCACATACTGATCATTTGATCTCCAGTGAGGGAAACCAGTAAAATAAGAGGATATTAGCTTTTGAAATCATATTGAAAAAAAAAAGTATGCTTACATAAATAAAAGCTTTTGGTATAATTGAAGATAGAATGAACCTGCTGAACATTCTGGTGCACAATACAGTGAAATGTCTTCACTCAGTTTTCAGAAGCTTTGAATGATCCAAATGATACTTCATCAAGAGCTTTCACTGCTGCATCCTCAACTCAGTTCTTATCATTGTCCTATATGTCCTCTCCTCTTCCTAGAACATTGCAATGCCAGAGACATCAATTACAAATGGCAGCTGATTTGACTGAAAAACCAAAGTGAATGATTTTTTTAATTTTTTTTTTTTTAGATTAGTTTTTCTTTGCAAGGTCATTTCTTGGGCTAGGTCGGATCCTTTCCTTTTTTCTTTAGTTTTGTCTTATGTTTGACACCAGCTTCATTCGTCCAACATATGGATTCCGTTCACAGATATATGTGCGTCTACATTACACAGTTTGACATGAACTGTGCTCTCTGCCATTTGGAGGCCTATCAGATCCGTGTGAGGAATAAAATAAAATAAAACATTCTGTACCTCAACAAGCACTATACATGGAGCAAGGCAGCATCAGAAGAGGGGCTGTATTGCAACGGTGCGGAGACGCACTGAACTGGGGCGGTAACTGGTGAGATCCATGGAACGAGATTCATCGTTCAAATCAGCGCCTGAGGAGCACGACTGCCCTCCTCACCGTTTCGTGCAAATGGGGAGGATAATAAATGTGCAGCATCCTAAACCACCCCACCTCGCGATCTGCAGCTTTCCTTTTGGGGATTCTTGGACCGGGGTGGTCCTGAGGAATCATCTCCTCTCTGTCCCAAGCGCCATGCTGGTTGATTGTGCGCGGCTCTGCTCTGATGAATTAAACCACGGTGCACCTCTGCTTTGCGGTGTAAAACGCTTCTGCAAGCCAACGTGAATTCCTCTCCGGGACACACACACACACACACACACACACACACACACACACACACACACACACACACACACACACACACACACACACACACACACACACACACACACACACACACACACACACACACATTCTCTCTCTCTCTCGCGAACACACACGCACCGCATACAAGCAAGGCGCGCTTTTACGGTCAGCGAACATTTACGCACGGATGAAACTCGGCGATTACCAACATCTCCGAGTGCTTTCCACATGCGTTCATCGGTTTTAACCAAAGAAAGTATGGCGCTTTCCTGTGCGTGACTTTCGTGCGCGTGTGTGACCGCGCGCGTGTGTGTAAAGGAGGAGAAAGATGGACCCGTCCTGGGTTCGCAAATGGTGCAACTTCTCGGGTTTTTATTTTTTGTTTAACCCCCCACCCACCCCCCGGTCAAGTTGACACAGCTGGAAGCCCCGCAAACAGCAAACCGACCAATGCCCGGTGTTTAACGGAACACTGCACCAAAAAGAAAACGCAAGTGCACACTCTGCTATCTCCACTAGTCCAAAGACATGATCCACACGACAGCCTCTACTTGCACACGGACGGTGCGCGGTCGAGACGCGTTCTGCATGGGAACACCTGCGCATCAACCCGACAGCTTCGCGGGAGGTTCTTACCTTGAAGTCGAGCAGGTTTCTTTCCGTCGTTGTCACAGAATCTGCGTTTGAGCAGGAGAAACACACGCCTATTCCACAGCTCCCGGATGGCTGTGTGGAGAACAGAGGATGGGAGATCCAGCGGTGCCTCTCTCTCTCTCTCTCTCTCTCTCTCTCTCTCTCTCTCTCTCTCTCACTGAGTTATCACCGATTGGTCCATGAGCTCCTCAGTGGCCCCTCTCCAATGCTCTGCTTCTGTAGGAGAGGCCAAATGAAACCCCCCTGTAACCAACAAGGCCAAGACACTGCAGATGGATCAATATTTTAAACCTTTCAGGCTGATGTCTTCCTTTTTTATATTTTAAAAACGGAGCAATCCACCTTTTTTTTTCTTCCACTCAGCCAGACATAATCCACGTGTTTCACCTCTCATGATGAAATATATTGAGTATATTGTCTATTTATAAATTGTCATTAATTGCCCCAACCTTGTGTGGTCACTTCATGCTTGTAGTTTATTGTGAAAAGGTCTCTTTAGCAGACAGGTTTGCACAAAGCTGATCACTGATACCAACATCTCTATAATTAATTGTCTCTGGTTACCTTTATTGAAACTTGTCAATATTTTAAAGAACATTATTTCACTCATGTCATGTGACAGTGGTGGACAAGATGTTAGGGCATCAAGTTTGTAACCAGGGTTCTGTTGGTTCAAATCCCACAACTGATTGGTCTCGGGATGCCCGATAATACTTTTTCAAAGAACACGTGATAACCTTTTGTCACTTGCTGATACAAGTACTTATTAAATGCTGTACACCTCCGTATCCTCCGATAGCAAAAAATGTATAGTAGCAGAAGATCCCAGACCTTCGGTGTGTCTGAAGGCAGAAAGCATAGACATGCATATTGAACACGCCATGACACCAAGCAATTAACTCAGACTGTAGACTGTAAATGGGTCAGAGCAGAGAGAGAGAGAGAGAGAGAGAGAGAGAGAGAGAGAGAGAGAGAGAGAGAGAGAAAGAGAGAGCAAAACAGTGGAAATAACTCGTTTTCAATAGCCCTTTGGGCAATTTCCTGATTGCATTAGTGTTTTATTGGTCAATTGAAACCTTGGTGACCTAGATTTATTTTTCTCATTTTGTTAGTAGAGAGGGAAGACCCACCATCATGATCAACGATCAATAGTTGTGCATTAAGAGTAAACTTTTCCCAATCATTGTTGTGCAAGTTACTGAAAATTAGTGCTTGAGTGGAATTTACTTGAGAGAGTAATTACATTCAAATAAATTATAAAATGTTAATAATGTGCTCATACTGTAGTTTATTGATGTAGTGTCTAATGGCTGATTAATTCAGTTGAAAGTCACATGTGTTACTTTGGTCTGTTTGTTTCCTTATTGAATCTTGCTCAATTTTATTTCCAAGCACTCTACTGCACGGGTCGGTGGAAGGAGGACAATAAGAAGAAGCAGCAAAACAACAGCTGAGCTAAACCTTCAATACCCTCAAAAAAGCTTTCAGGAGTTCGTTCAGGACACAAGTGAGGTACTTCCTCAGTAATTAATGACTTTAGTGTGATAGTGATGATAAAACAGCTTCAGCTCCAGCCAGCACATCTGTATTCATGTATACTAAAAGTGACAAGCAGAGATCTCACAGAAATGTCAGTAAAAAGTAACTATTAAAAAATGTAACGTTTTATGTTATCATGCATCATTACCTACTCTGGTCCAGATAAAGGCTTGTTGCAGGTTAATTTTTGGAAAATGGAAGACCTGTCTTGGATGTGTTGTTTGGGGGAAGAAAATTCAGGGGGACTGATTGAATTAATAAAAATAAAAATTGCTTTGTATGAATCACGGAAAGCTATATACATATGTACATATATTAGGTTCTACATAGTACCTTCAGAGAGTGATTCTCTTTTGCTGCCTGAATGAAATCACAGACAGACAGAAGCTTCAAGACCCAACATGAGTTACTGGTTTGCATCTATTCACACGGTAATAGAAAAGTACATGAACATAAACATGTCTAAATATGGTGCATTCTCACTACCCACTGGTTGGTTGTTGCTTAAAAAGCACGTTCACTCATAAACACAAAACTAAATTTCACTTCTGTCAGGGTGGAAAGCATGCATGATATATAACTACTTTCAAATTTAATAAGCCTGAGGTTGCCGCTGGGCATCACCATCACTCTGTAATTTTCCCACGGTTTAATTTATTGATGCAGCAGTTTTGACGAACGCTTGGGAATGGCGAGGGAATGTTGGTTAATAATGCTACTAATGTGCAAACCCAATTCGAGTCCTTGCCAGTGGTTGTGATGGGACTTCACTTGCATGAGATTGTGTGACTGTTTTTGCAGTTGTGGAGCGCGTCGTTGGTTTCAGCACCATGGCCAGTGACACAGTCGCATGCTGCTGGGAGGAGGCCGCTTGCGTGTGCCAGTTTGTGTGTTTTAAACCGTCCTCGCCACCCGGCTAAGTAAAGGCAGTGATGTGGACTGTCAGGATGAGAGTGTTAGCGTGGGGTAAGATCAGAGCTGAGACGACGCCTTCGCCGACTGGTGTCAACTTTGGTGTTAAACTTCACATGGCACTGTCTGCCACACGACGCGCGGTGTGATCACATCTGCCTTTGATTACTTTGGAAGGCGGCGTTTCAGGCCGCGAGGGGGTGCTGAGAATTACTCACACGGAAGGACATGGATCTGCATGAAGAAGCGCCCACACACCTCATTCCAGACGAACGTCTCGCCGCAGCTATTGAGGGCTGAAGAATGAGATTATGTTGATTAAACGCATAAAGCCTGTACACTCATCATGCAACACTGTCTTCTACAAGAGAGTTTCACTCACTCTGAGTAGCTTAGTATTCATGCAGAGTGCAGAGATTCCACCTTCCAGAGTATTAGCCTCATTATGTTTGCACCGTCTCCTTCTCATGTAGTCAATTACACTGCAGCCATAGCACACCAATTTCCTGCATAACCACACCACTGGCGTTTCCATCTCTCTCTCTCTCTCTCTCTCTGGCCTGTGTAAGGCAAGCCTAATGAATATTTATTGGTTCAATGGGTCAAGGTGTATTATCCACACTTTCCAGCACGGCACAACATGCGCTCCTCCCTCTCATGTACGTGGCAGGGCATTCATCACCAGGGTGGAATCGTTTACAGCTCAGCCTTGCGCCACCTGCTTCACAGCCTGCCAGAAGATCTGCTTGTATCTTCATTAGCACTCGTCTGAACTATGCTAAAGCCAGACGTCAGGAGGCCCCGACCTCAGTTCACAGCACACTGGTTGCGTTTTGGTTGTGGTAGAAGATCTTCATCTTTTATTCAATTCCGGTCCCAGCTGTGTTTTTTTTTCTTCTTTCTTTTCTTTATTTCTTTCTTTTCTGCAGATCCTGTGATTGAACTTCAGCACTGCCCCCCCGGTTACAGAATAAATAATTTTCAGCACCTCAAGCATTGGCTGGATTGGTATTTTGAAAAAAAAATAAAAAACTTCTTCATATGGCACGTTCGCAGTGAGAGTATGGACAATGCAAGCATTTCCCATGAGAACCCGTGTGATAAAAAGAAAAGTCAATAACAGAAGCAAACACTAATCTTTCTCACAGGATCTGAAGAAAAAAGTTAAATAAGCTTTGTCTGAGAAGGTGGAGTGGATCCTGGTTTGATTCCCTTCTGTTTGGCGTTTGCATGTTATCTTGCAAAATGTGTTCCTCTCATGATCTTGTTAAATGGATTAATAATTCTAAATTGTTCCAAAAATTTAATGTGACAGTCTGTTTAGGTGTCAAACACATTTTAGTTCAGGGGCCACATGCATCCCATTTTCACGCTGGTCTCATGTTTGACACCCCTGGTTTAGACCTGCTGTTCTGCCTGCCAAGTGGACAAGTTTAATATCAGAATAGTTCAAGTCGTTTGGAAATTTCTGAGAATTACAGGGGTTTCACAGAGACCTGTGGTTGTCAGCATTTTCCCACCCCCCTCAACAAATTGATCACCTCCATAACACAGCCTTTCTAATTGATCCTTAAACAAATGTGATGAGCTCTTATTCACCGTGGACCCCCTCTGGGCCTTTTGATGTGAGGAAAGTTGCTGATCCGCCCTGTCCTCCTTTTTCTAATAAAGCTGTCATCAGCTGCCAGGATGCACTTTCATGATATTCCTCCAGGCTGGTTGAGATCAATAGTGCCTCTCAGGGGAGTGGTCCCTGGGCATAATAAGGCTGGAAGACACATTGTAGGAAGGCCACATGGGGATGTGGCCAATGCTCCCTCTCTCAATACGAAGCCAATTTGAGCAGAAGGACGGGACACTTTGTTTACATGTGAGATTGTCAAAAAGGAAAGCGGAGGATTGGCCACAGCTAAGCTAAAGGATCACCACACCAGATGTACAGTAAAGAACCAGATTCGAGGTATTGGTGAGCAGGCTGTAGGCAGAGTGTGATATCCCATCTCCTTTCTCCTATCAGCCCGACTAGGCTTCAACATACATACATTTATACGTCAGTCACTTCAGAAGATCTACAGCTCTGCCCGTGTCATGCATATTTCATCAAACAACATGCAAAGCTGCAGAGCCCAGAAGCCGTAGCTCATGTGGCTTTGACATCTTTACTAACCAGGCAGCAGTGATAGACACACACTGCTTTCGGTGCTGGAAATTTACTGTTGACGTGACGGAATGATGGAGTGAAGGGGATTCTCATGCTGTCCCATGCAAACGGACACAAATACAATGCTGAAACACTGCCCTCATATAACACTATGTAAGCCAAGAAGACGTCGTGTTACACCCCCCCCCCCCCCCCCCCGACACACACACACACACACACACACACACACACACACACACACTCAGTCTCGCAGATCAATTTTGCATGATATGACATGTCACAAGAACTTTGCTGCTCCGCTTGCAATCTTTCATGTGTAACAATGTTTAGAAATACAGAGCCGGAGCCATTATTTTAATTTATAGATAAATTCCCCTCTTACGAGAAACTGCATCATTGTGAATGCGTCTCTCTTGTGTACGAAGCCGAGCGCAAATGTATGCCGAACAGATAAGATAAAAGCAGTTGGTCATACGAGGAATCACGGGCCCGAGATAAAGGCGTTATAATACTGCTGATAAACAATAGCGGGAGTTAAAAGCTTCTCCAGCCGCTCTGTGAAGCTGAATATCATGAATATTTGTATAGAATGTCATGGCAGTCCATCTGATAATTGTTGAGGTTCTATAGTCAAGCTCAAAAAGGCAGGATGGAACCTGTGCTGTGAGTGGAGCAAAAAATGGTCACGGATTTTGACATGGTGCCTTTGTGAAAATCAATTTTCAACTCGACACTATATGTCAGGTGATTGGGTGGAAAGTGTTATTTAACACTTTTTCTGAAGATAATCACTTACTAAGGCAAAGTAAAGGAGATTTTATTCAACTTTCTTTCTATATCCATCATACAATTTGGTATACTACTTAGTGGTTATCAGTTCTTCCTTCTTCGCAAATCCAGGAGTTGCAGAGCCGATCGTTCAAATCTTATCTTGCAGTTTTAGGTGTAAAACCTGCATCACGTCCTGCTTACCTACCCAACATCTTATCTTTCACGAAGTTACAAAATAGTAAACTGATTTTGATGAAAAGGATAAGAGTGTCTGAGAAAAAAATGTGAGCGGTTGTAAAGTATTTCATACTCTTAATCGCTTAAGATTAATCTTCTTAATCGCCTGCTTTAATGTGGTTTTTTTTCTTTGTAAAGCATTTGTCTTGTGTCTGAATGATGCTCTGGGAATAAATTTGCCGTGCCAAGGAGATCACATACACTTCGGATTGGAACTCACCCAACATTTGCACAACACTTAATACTCACAGAATATTTGCCAAATAAAATGACAATTCCTCAATGTGTGAAAGACAGTCATATGTGTCCAATGAGGATCCTTAACTGTCTGAATATGAAAGTCTCGATATCATTTTGTCAGAGAGTGCAGAAGCTGCTGGATGAGGACCCCAGACTGATGCGCTCAAGGCTAAATTCTCATTATTCACTCTCAACTGAAACGAGTTCAAGGCGGATTTGAAACATCCATTATGACTAGGAGATTTTTTTCAGCAGAAAAAATTGAAATGCCAAGTTTTTGTTGTTGTTGATATATTCTACCACACATCAGTGAACCCCTACAAACAAACATAGCTGGATTGATATTTTGGAAACTCTTTTGCAGATTACCTCGAAGCGCTGTGAGACCGGAGCTTAACCTGTGTAACATCACAGCCTCGGGCAGAAACCTGCTACTACATAATTAAAAACAGACCATGCTTTTTCTTTTAGAGCACCACAACGGTGGGCTCGTCTGAACTATTCTTTTTACAATAATCAGATTGATTGTGATAAGTAGTGTTTGATTCATTTATTTGCCACTGGCTCGTGCTTGATCTTTAATAAATTAGATGATTTAATGTCCTTCAGTGTTTTCACTGTCATTTTTAATAAATTTTTTTTCCCCCTCTTTTGTTTCTTGCTGTACTCCTAAGTGTTTGTTGTACAGCACTTTGTAACACCGGTGCTATTCTTATACACACTTTTATCTCCTTCTTACTATTATTATAAATGGATCAGGCCCTTTGTTCTTTCTTTTTCACTGGTAAGGATGCACCAATTGGTCTGGTTGGTCCTTGTAGAGTTTGGAACATTAAAACAAAATCAAAAGGCAGATTTCTTCCCCCCCCCCCCCCCGACTCATAATTTGATGTCCTAACTCATCTCTGAATTACTTCTCCTGTTTTATATTCATATCAGTATTATTGAGCTCACAAAATACAATAGTCGATGAGAGAACGTCTCCAGCGGTGAGTAACTGATTGGAGTTGAAGTTGGTAATTAGTTTCAAGGATACTGTATCAGTGAGGAGGGACACGCTGAGCACAGGAAGGCATAACACAGCTCATAAATGGAAACCGTTCCATTACACTCCGTCGGCTGTCCTCACTTCCCTCCTCGCCATTCACCCGCAGATGTAATGACCAAAGAAAAGAGCAAGACGCTGATCTGTCAGGATGATTCACTGTCAATTTAACAGGCTTTTTATAACAGTCTGCTCTGTGCAGCAGGCGTGTAGATTGACCCGGCCTCCCCATCTCATCTCATATTCTCAGTACATATTGGGGTATGATGAAGTCTGCACTGTAAGGAAATGGTTTCTGGGGGGAAAAAAATAAAAATAAAAATAATAATAATAATCTTACCTTGACTAAATGTGTCACCAGGACGTCATAACCTCAATGACCAAATATCTGGACGGATGCACACTACGTGATGTGCGAGCTGGTGCAGTACAGTACACGTGGATTACAGCTAATCCGATTAAACACCAATCTGATTCGAATCGCATCATGTAAACACTCCTTTCTGATCAGATTGGCACGATCCAATTAAAATCTAGTTGGTGTAACCCTGTTTATGATTGATCAAATTCAAATTCAATGTAAACAGCACAGGAAACGGCGCAGCCATATCAATATAAATAAATATATAAACAAATAATACTCCATTCTGGTCTCTGCACTGTGATCATACTCTGATCTTCAGTGTAGTAGTTTGAATAACAACACAACAAGCATGACTAATCTACATAGCGAATCAATCTTTTATTCTGGTGAGTAAATCTGGATGTGGCATCACATGCAAATGTCCCAAACAGCCAATAGCACAGTGCAAAGTATTATGGGATTGCTCCACAAGCCGAATCAGATATTTGTGGAAGATATAAACCCGCACATCAATCTGATCACTTTATTCAATGTTCATTTAGAGGTCTCATTTGGAAATAATGCAATATGATTTGATTTTGAGTAAATATAGTTGAATAGACGGAACAGTTTTAGAATAAATCGCTGCTTTTAATTTCTGGAGACATGAGAAAGCCTTCGGGTTTAATGGAGTGTGTAGCTTCAATTGTTTTAAAAACTGACTAAAGATATGACATGTAAACTACAAATAACCTTTCATTTCACATCGAATCCATTTGCATATCACAGTGAAACAGGCCTGTTATGAAAAAAAAAGGAAGAAGATTTCTTTTTTATTCAGTATATTGCCCCAAGGTATCACAATATTTCTATTACGAGTTCCACTGGGGAACAGACAGTCTGAATCACAGCGACATCTTGGGGTTGTTTAAGTTCACTCTCGCTGCACATCTGCAAACAAAGTCTGTGCACTGCCAGCCTGCTGTCTGAGACTTAACTGGAAACAAACAAAAGAAATGAAGTCAGCCCACAGATTTTCCAACGAACACTGAAACTGAGCGAGCCGCTCTCACTGCAGAGCGCTGTGTGCATCAGATATAAGACTAACCAGTGAAAAACCACAGGGTGGGTTTGCCAACACCCACATGCAAAGCACACACGTCACAAGTCCTCTTAAACATAAGAGTACTTGTGAGCCTTACAACCATATATTAACCCTTTAATGCATATGCATTAGAGGAGCAGGGGTTGTGGGGTCAAACATCATGCAGTTTGAGAAGAGTCAAACACAACCCAACGCATACATGACTTGATAAGGCGTCACAATTCGTTCATTTCTACATCTCTGGAATTTAATTAAGCAAGATATATGTATTAGCTCGACCAACCTCATTCTAAACCTCAGTGTAACTTAAACGCATGTCTTTATCCTGCAGTTTAGTCATTTATGGGATGAAGCTGAACCCAAACTGACTCAAAGGCAGGGGAGGCAGACTCTGGACAGGTCACCAGTTTACATCACCAAATACACCCCAACCCGTGTTGTAGGACTTTGGGAGGAACTCGTACTACCACAGAGAGAAAAAGCAAACGCTACACAGAAAGCCCTGTCCAGGATCCTGGATGGACATTTAGGTCCGGACAATATTATGGACATTATTAGGTTTGTATAATCCACAGCACAACCCATCCACAACTCCACACACAAGCACAGCCTCGCAATCAGAAGTAATTTCAACTCAGATTATAATCTAAATCAAAACTGGAGAGTCAAGATACTCAAAATAACCTAAAGAAAACCACTCCGATGGACATTGACCCTCATCTGTGTCATATCATATTACTGCTTTTGTAGAAACAAGACGGCAAAATGTATCGTTTGATGTGTGTTTTACTCACATTATTACTTCTCATTTTAAGAGGAGTAATACATTTAGGAAATACTAAAATCACTGTAAATAACATATCTAATTCACTTGCGCTTTCAGGGTTTGTTTTTCGAAGTATGTAGTCTGACTTATATTTAAGTACAATTCACACAATGTAATGTTTTTGCTCCATTTAAAGTTATAAACTGCTCCTGGCCACAACCACAATTTGAATAATCTATTCAGACCTTTTGATTTTAACTTTTGTCGCCAAAAAATGACTTTCTTGCTTTATGCCTAAATCACTCTATCATTGCGTGATTTAAAAATATATTAGTACTGGATTGTTTGTCTGAGTAATGTTCTATGGGTATAAATATTTTTCTCTTAGTTGCATCAGATGAATGCCGACAATGCTATCAAATTATATGTGTGGTTTTAAATGGGTAAATAAGTCATTTTTGAGTATAAACTACTTCTACTTTCGTGTAACAATAATTCTACATGAGTAGAAACCTTCATTACTTTTTCCAACTCTGCTGATATTTGATGGTGCTGGCAGTCCTCAAATGTCTGTTCCTGCCTTTAACTGAAAGCATAAATGTGATCTCCTTTTTTCTTTTTCTTTTTTCAAATACAAGGATTAAACCGAGTAGTGTTTGAGAGAAGTACTCTGTACTTACTCTTACTGACACGTTTTTGAATATAACAACGTCACAGTAGTTGTACTTGAGAACATGTTAATTTTCACCTCTTGACAGTTAATACAGACTTTTTTTTTTTAAATCTTAGAGTAAAATAAGAGTTGACTTGAGCTACTTTGAGTAGAATATATTCTACATGAGAGTATACAAACTTGATTATTTCATTCACCGGGAAGAGAAGCACAATGACGCAGTGACTGGTGATATGCATCCGAACCACACAAATCAAATACTGCGACTGACTCAATGTGATTCACATGATCGTGGGAATTCTGTGACGGGTGAGTCGTGTACCTCTTAGAAATAAGGAGAGTGGCGCCATAATGTGGCTTAATGGAAAACTACACGTTCTCTCTGTGTATTGTGATAATCCAGCGTGCACAATTTGAGCGTTTTGAAGTATTGAATTTCTTTTTAGGAAAAAAAAAAAATCTATATATTTTGCAGGAAACAAAAGGAAATTATATCATGCATAAAAATTTGATGGTAAAAGAGTGGGTTATAATTGAAAAGCTATGTCTTTAATAGACAGAAATGCACATGTTTTGCTTTTTTCTGTGTAATGATTCACTAAAAACCTGAAATAACCAAAATATTCTGGTAATCATGACATTTATCAAATGAAAAAAATAAGGGATTGAAAACTATGTCTGTGCTTGCAATCTATTATCTATTCATGCTTTGATTTCCTTTCGACGGACCTTCATAAGCAGCTACAAACTCCGTACAATTAATACAAATTGGCGCTCTTTGCGCAAAGTGCAAGCCCGACCGGCGGAGCGCGGTGAGGAACAGGCGCTCTGAGTTGATCCATCCCATTTCCCGGACGCAGTTCCTGAGGGAGGGTCAGAGAAGCAGGCATGGGAAAGTTCTCCCAACTTTTTCCGATTGCAACGATTCTTTAAAAAAAAAAAAAAAGAAAGAAAAAAAAAAAAAGAAAAAGAGGCAAAGACGAACCAAGTGGAGCAGCGTTGCGCACAGAGAGCGGAGCTGACAGGCAGTGCGGACAGAGACTTGCTGAGATTAGTAATAAGATAATCAGGAGACAAACCCACCTTCACGAGAGAGAAAGGTAAGGATCTAACAAATCTACTAACAGATACTTTCCCCCGGTAGGAACACACAGGAACGTGTTCCTGCAGTTTGTTAGACGTGAACTGAAAGGGGTTGATATAAAATCCACCGACGGAACTTATCCTGAGTCAATACTGAGGAAAACTTTTCACGTTTGTTTAGTCGTTTCTTTTCTATTGCTGCTCTGTTTTATCCAATCAAACGTTTCACAGTTCATTCAGAACATTTTTAAATAACTTCACTAACACCTCTTTAAAACACTTTTTTTTTTTTTTTTTTTTTGCTTCTTAATGGAGCACAAAGGTAAGGCAATTGGTGTTTGGTAACTCTTTATTGGGTTAAAGCAATGAAAGAAATCTTTCTCGTTCTTAATGGGGCACCAGTTAAAAAGCAAATAAACAGGCCAGTTTCTGTGAAGAAGCATCTTTACAGCAAATAATTAAACCATCGGAGAAAACTTTCCTCACTTTTTATGTGATGTCAGTTTGGCTCACTTGTTCTTTTAAGTCCGTGCTTCCCTCTACTAAAACGGTAATAAACATGACTTTAAACGTGGACTTGTGAACAGTGCTTGTGATCCTGGCTGTGATGCCTTGCTTCATTGTATACTGACAGAACCCGTCTGAACTTCTGTTTCATGCTTTTTATTCCTATTTAAGTGACTTTGTTGGGATTTTGCTTCATGTTTTGTAGAGATAAAAGTAATCCAGAAGATAATACCTGAATCCTGAATGCATATAAACTCAGTTTTGACCCTTGTGCCTCCAACGCAGAGCCAGAGTCCCTGATTGTCTTGTCTCATCCTGTTAGGGGAGTTTGTAAATTCACCGCTGGGAGCCTTATTTATTTATTTATTTTCTCCCAGAAGGGAAGAAATAACAGAACAACACGAAAAGTCTAAACAAATACACAAAGTGTCACTGTGGGGCCTGAACTCTCCCACACAGGATGTTTATTCAGATGTGTGTGTGCGTGCCGGCTTGACGACCAGCCACCGACTGTGTCATTCATCATTTCCAACTAACTCACTCTGTCGCACAAGATAATACACCAAACCAACAACGCAGCATAATCTGTAATTGTATAATCAAACCTGAATAAGTGTATTTAATGCAGCTGTATAAGTGTGAGAGGCCTCTTTTGGACTGGCTCACTCCAGTGTATGTATAAATGTTAAATTAAGGCCATATGTTTGCGTTTCAGTTCACTTCAGTGTATGGGTAGGGGGTGCTTTTCGCTTCTTAATGATGAGGAGTTGGAGCCCACCTTAACAAGAGTGTGAGCTCATGGAAGAAATAAGACGAGGGGGCTTTAGCCAGATACACGTGTTCCTCAGTAAAAAGAAGAAATAAAAGACACCATTATAGAGAAATATTTGGAGTAACTCAGCACGTTTCTTGCTTATAGAAGCATTTACTTTTGCATTAGCTTCTATGAAAAGTTTATAATTGAACCAAAGTACACCACTTAGGCACATTCAAACCAATCTGCTCAGCAGTGTCACTGTAAAGACAGAGATGGTCAAAATATATAACCGGTCTAACACCTACGACTACGACTGCTGACAGACATAATTGGGTAATTGACACAGCAGTTTACACTTTAAACAAACTGCAGAGAGTTTTAAAGAGGAGATTTGAAGAGGGAGCTCTTTTGGTGGAGCTTCGGTTACATTTGTTCCCAATCAGCAGGGTTTTGAACACGGTTAAAACCGATTTCTAAATATATTTGTGTTTTAGGCACGTTTGCAAACTATCCTCGATGTAAAACAAACAATTGTAGATTGTAGATCAGGGATGGGAAAGTACTTTTTCCCGAAGGGCCACATGAAAAGTTAGCGCTACAAGTGAGGGTTGAGAAATAAGTTGACTTGATTTCAATAAATAATTGAATTAGAAATAATATTTTTTCATTGTTTTTCCCACTGTGATTTACTAATTCCATCTTTTTTTCCCCCCACTAACACATACACTCATTTTGTGAGATACCAATTGATAGTCAGGGCCTTATGATTAGGATGTCCAGCTCTGTTGTAGATGTAAGGAAGCACAAGTTTTTAATGTTTTCGTTTGGTCTTTTACAGGAAATTCAATCCAAGGAATATCATGGATGTAGTTTTATACAATCTAGTATTATATTATATAAAGACTTACTAGATATTTTATATTAAATTGAATTATATTCACTTGTGTAGCATTTTTCCACACACGTGTTTTACACTGTTCATCACATTCACACATTAATGGAGGTATCTTCCATGCAAGGCGCTCAGTTCATCCATTGGGAGCAAAGTGTGGAGATGCAGATGTGTAAGGGAAAATGGAGAATTGAACCCGCAACCTTCCGATTTAGAGCGACCACTCGACCAAACAAGACGCAGCGAGTTGCATGCATCTAACTTGTACCAGAAGAAACACTTTTTTTTTTTTTTTTAACGGTTCGTGAGACTGTGACCAATGCTATCTAAATGTTGAATGTTTAATTTTCCTCCTTGACATCAGAGGAAGCGTTTGTGGGACGACTGTCACGAGAGATGGTGGCATGATGTGCTCCAACCTCCAACTGCAATCTGTTGACTGTAAAACTGCGTTCATGTCTCTTCTGGTTAATCTGTAAACTGAAATTCTGTGACTCTGCCGTAGCTCAACTCTTCATATCCTACATTTTCCCATCTCGTTTCATCTCAGGAGCAGAGGATGTCCAGAGCTGACTGGTCCTTTCTGGAGCACCTGCTGGAGGAGGGCCAGGAGTACTCAACAGCCGTCGGCCGCGTCTGGCTCACCGTACTCTTCCTGTTTCGCATGCTGGTACTGGGGACCGCCGCTGAATCGGCGTGGGATGACGAACAGGCCGACTTTGTCTGCAACACCCGCCAGCCTGGCTGCACCGCCGTGTGCTACGACAGAGCCTTCCCCATATCCCACTTCCGCTACTTTGTCCTCCAGGTCATTTTTGTCTCAACGCCAACCATCTTCTACTTTGGATATGTGGCGATAATCACCGGGAAGGCCACGAAAAGAGAGGAGGATGAGCAGGGTGGTAGGAGTAACAATGACGGCATTGTTATACAAAGGGATGACGTCAAGGAGAATAAAGATAAGGAAGATGGGAAGGAGAAAGAAAGAGGTAGTGAGAAAGACAAAAAATCAGACAAGCCTCCTCCTGAGGTCCCTAAACTGAAAGGCAGGCTGCTGGGTGCGTACGCGTTCAGCATCTTCCTAAAAGTCTTTCTGGAGGTCGGCTTCATTCTTGGGCTTTGGTTCCTTTATGGCGGTTTCTTCATCGCAGCAAAGTTTGAGTGCACAGGGTTCCCTTGTCCTCATACAGTGGACTGTTTTGTCTCACGGCCCACGGAGAAGACCATCTTCACCATCTACACTCAGGTCATCGCCATCATCTCCCTTCTTCTCAACCTTGTCGAGCTCCTCCACCTGCTCCAGCTCGCCATCTCCCATCGGCTGGAGAAACGCTACCGTATCGAGCAGCAGGACTATTTCTCTCGGGTCGAACAGGCTCCAGGCCGACAGGAAGCCCGGGAGCTCCAAACGGAGACGACGCATACCTATAAAGAAGGCAGCCATATTAGCCTGCCCGTGCAGAGTGACGTTCCTTGCTATCCCAATCCCTGCGAGAGCTACGGAGATATGGGAATAGAGGTCAGTGACTTCCTTCCCACTTATGTGAACTACATGGGAGCTATGAGGACTACACATTCACCTCGGATACATTATAAGAAACATGCACGCCATGTTGGGAAAAATACAAAAGCTGCCTATAAAGGGCACTCAAAACAGAAACATTATGTTTGATGTGTTGCTTCTTCTGTGAAAACTCTCTTTTTTCAGTTTTCCTTTTTTTTTTTTCTTCTTCTAAATACCATCCTGCACATGACACTTGACTATCAGGAGGACAGGGTGAGCCCTTACATGGAAGAGAAAGAGGAGAACAACTATGGTGCTGTGAACCAGATGCCTCAGAGGCAGACAGACGTTCAAGCAGACATTCACCACATAAATGGATCCATTCAAAATGAAACATTTGGAAGGACTCTCCCCAAAGGCAGCGAAAATGAGACTCCGTGATGAGAAGAGATTAAAGTCATGAGATGCCTTCATGTTACATTTAATGGTTTCAGTGCTGGATATGACAGCGGAGAAATACAAATACAGAAACCTGCAGCGGGTGCGGCAATCTTCGAAGGCTTTTTCTGTGTATGTGTGTATTTTGAGGGATGTGAGCAGTCAGATTAAAGCATATTCCCCTGAGATTTGCACTGTAACCCCTGAAGTTACATAAAGCCCCCCCCCACCCGCATCCTTTCTCCCAGTGGCTCTTTCCAGCATGCAATGAACTGGTTTCGGGATCCCGCTCTGGTCCCGGGGGGATAATGGCTGTGCGGATGCAGGCATGCATGCATGCACACACACAATATACTTTTCGCCTTTCACCCAGTGAGTCCTGGTCACTCACAGTGGGGATGTTGACAGGGAAGGTCAGGATGAACGAAGGGGGGAAATGAAGCATGGGAATTGTGGAGACGAACACAACTTACCAATTGCCGGTAACTGTATTATTGTTACTTTGAAGAAAGAGGATGAGGGCCGCTGCGCACACTGCCCACTGAATAATGCATGCATCCAGTTTGAAACCCAAACGATTCAGTGAGGCAGAGACGGAACAGAAAAGATGCTTTGCACAATAAAATGGACTGAAAGCGGTACATAAATGTACAGATTCGGGTATTACTGTATTTAATGTTTCAGTTATTGTGTAGAAACTTAAAATGGTGGTATTTATTATTTTATGGAAAATAAACTTCAAAGTACATGGAAATAATGATGGCAGTGTTTGAAATACAAAGACTTCTGTTTAATTATATGTATTCTTTGTGTGCATTACGACTTTATTCCAATGAGTTAGACTGAAGTGAGTACTGCGTCTATGTCCTGAAGTGAAAGTATTATTACAAGTGTACCCTGCTGAGGGGAAAAAAGAGGAAAGTAACTGATTAAATGTTTGGAGTTCTTTTTACAAACCTATATATCTGGGAAATAAGGGGAACACAAGCATCATTTACGTCAGTGAAAGTTCATATAAGGTGGAGCAGCACTTTGTGTTTGGCTCTCTTTTATATCCCCTGGAGGGTCCTGGCTTGTTAATGCTGTTTTTGTGTAGAGAAATTGATCAAATCCAGAAATGCGCAGCCTCAACAGAGGTGCTCGCTCAGGCTCCCAAAGAATGTGGTCACATGTCTTTTTTAGAGATGTAGCTGCAGCGCTCCGCAGCCTTGTGGTTCACTTCCAGCAATTTACTGAACTGTCTCCATGATGATAAGCAGTTATCTATGGCAGGAAAGGAGGTTAATGGGAAGTATAAGTGAGACAGGCTGACAATCCAGAAAGAGTATGAACTGTGTGTGAGGTCAAACGTGAACGGTACCGAGCAGCTGAAAAACATTTGAGTAATTTAATAATAGGAAAGGCTATTTCACAGCCGTTAAAGTCGAAGGTGGTTTTATTGGAGGTCTGTGTTGAGAGTAAATTGGCAGAAACTGTTGGGAAAATAATCCAAAAATCGCTCGCTGAAGCTGCCCAGGTTGGTGCCTGCCCACGAAACTTGGCTGGCATTCTGGTGCAGTCTTGTTATCACAGCCTGTGTTTGCGTGCATGTGTCCATGTGATTGTTCGTGTCCGTGTTTTCACAATAAGCCAGGGGGTCACGGAACAGATTGCACAGGGCGACCCATATCGGCCCTCGGCTGCCAACCGGAGCCGGCAAAACGGAACGGCGGGGCTCCCTTTTCACATCTCTTCCTTATAGCCAGTCGTTCCGGACAAGCTCAAGGCCCTGCTTTATTCTTTCCCTGGACTAAACCGTCACCTCCTGGTCGGTGAAGCACATGTAAAACTACCAGATGAAGCCAACAGCCAGTGCAGGTTATTTGCTGCTCGACCAGCCATTTTCACTCAGAGGGCTTTACCTACTGGGGAGAGACATTTAAAGCCTGCTCCTTTGTCAGGACAATCTGACAATAATAAAGTGTCCTCTTATTCATAGGTTTGATTACCTATTATTTATGTCTTGAGAATTTCCCATAATCAGAACAATTAAACAGTTTCTTGGGAGGATGTTCCTGTAAAAGCGCAACAATGGAGATATTTGTTTGTATAAAGCTGTGAAAATAAAGTGAACGAGCCTCATTAGCTGGGAAGAGCAGTACTATCGGTGTGGGTTTTACAGTCAACCTCTGGGATTAGATGCCATTCTGACAGTGTTTCCTGAGATTGTTGGAGTCACTGCTGATGCATTTCCTCAGCATGCTGCTGATCTGACACAAAGAAAGGCATTCTTGACGTTTGGTAATTGAGTGTGCATGCAGAGATGGACAATGTTTTTAAGATGTTACTGTGAAGTTTGAGGATCCGCGGAGTACCCTGAGGGCTCCAGCAAGCCTAATAAAAGGCCAACTGTCATGCCCAGAGGCAACTCTCCTGTTGGGAGCCTCTTATTGCTATGCCAGGCACCAACCTCTGAAAGCACTTTAAAATTTTCAGCCTCACTGTGAGCCAAGCCGAACAACTTTGTCGGCCTCCAAAAAAATCTTTTGTCCCGTGGCTAGTCTGATAATCTGTGATAAGCAGTCACATGACAGCCATTAACTCTGCAGGCCACCCAATTAGTCCCAAAACTAAACACATCACAACACAAGGAAATTGAATGCAATCCAAGCTCATGGCATCATAGCCACAGCTTTGGCATGTCAAGCGTTGCTATTTACAATTATTCCTAGATTTCCAGTACTTCTTCATTGTAAGATGATGAGGTCTGAATCTAACTGATGTGTCTTGTTTAATTAATATACTGATAGAATGCAATGGCAGCAATGTTAAGCCATTATTGTGTGTGTTAACAATTCTTTTGAGAGGGGTCAGTCGCAATTTTTAAATTACAAAAAAAAAAAATCTATACAAAAGCAATAGATATAGAATTAAACTAATATATAGTTCATGAAAACCAATACAATTTTGGAACTGGATTCAAAGCTGGAGTCTGTCTGTCTATCATCATTCCATCAAGAATAGTAAACACTCGGTAGCAAGTTTCCCAACATAAGGTCCATGGTGACCCCACTGACCTTCCTAGCAGTGCTGTTGATGATAATGATAAGCAAGTTGTCTGCATTTAATGTTTAACCCCACTAACAGTCCTTATCATGCTGAATTTGGCTAAATTATGCTGATGTTACCAAGCTACGATAAGCACACTTTGCTGAAGAGGGGAAAATGCAAATGAGTTAACACTGAAACTGGCTCTGTTATACACTTCAATTACAGTACAGCAATACAGGCTTTTAATTATAGTTATAGAATCTTTAACTCGGGAGGTCTTGCCGCCCTTTTGGAAAGGTTGGACAGTCTGCACTGTTTTAGGATGATACTGGCATTCTAGATTAGATATATTTTTAAAAATAGTAAAACAGGAAAAAAACAAAAAGCTGATTGGTCCTCCACTGAGGTACTAGCAAGCTGCAATAAGAAGCCTCATGTACAATCTGCAGGACTCGGCATGTCAAACTGGTGAACCAAGAATACGACACAGATAAGTCATTCCCCATGTGAAAATCAATATTTCTCATACAAAAGAAATGAGAAGCTGAAGGAGTCCAAAGGTCTATGAACTGAGTTGCCCTCATTGATCTCTGTGGGATCCCTCATGAACTATGAAGCGATTTACCAAACGTACCGATGTGCATTGATCCCTTTTCCAGAGCGGGACTTTCGTGCTTCCTCTCACGGTCAAATGACAGTATTGACGTATGTCAGGTGAGAAATGAGCCTCCGTCCCAATCTTGAGTAAAACCACAGTTAAACCCAAAAGTACCATTATTAACCCTAAAATCAGGTTTCTTAGCAGTGGCCTCTGGCCCAAACAGAGTGATTTGTGGTCATACTTCCTGTCAGCTGTACAGCTGAAAGCCCTGCATATCTTGAGGAAGCACCCTGAACCAGCAGACATGGCACTCGCACACCCGCAAGAAGCCCAGAATGACCATCATGTCCCTGGCTTCATAAAACTCTAACTTTCACATCCACATAGATAAACAAGGGACCAGCAGGGCTTAAAATAGCAGGCACAGGGTGGAAAAGGTCACAGAAGTTATGCAATGAATCTTTATTCGGATGTCATTGGAAATAAAGTCCCCTGCGCAGCGAGGACTAGTTTTTGGCCTTTCGTCTTAATGTTGTTAGTTGTAGAAAAAAAAATAGAAATGGGGGGGTACATGTGCCAACTTCTTTGTTTTCTCTTGACATTTGCGCACACAGTGCAACACACGACTTCCCCTGTATCCATAACAATGTCACGTTCCTTCACCCACTCCTTAATTTGGATGCTTGTGCGACTCCATGAAACAACACAAAACGCTTTGACCGGCTGCTAATTTTAAATGCGTGGCAGGAAGTGGGTCTGTATCTGTTTCCCGTTCCAGTATTGTTTCTCCCGAGGGATTGGTTGTTGCGGATTGTTCTCCCTGACAATGGGGCTGCAGTGGGCATTGTTGTATTGTTTTGTCCCGACTCCCGTGTGGTGGTTGACCTGAAGTCACGGCCGCCCCATCAAAGGCCCCGAGATGGACGAGGGAAGTGGGCAAAGTGCCGGCTGTGTGGCTGGAGTCAATTAAGAGAGGCCTGTACTTATAGAGCTTTGTGTGCGTGTGTTCAGAGTGAAGTCGGTTGAATTAGTCTGCTCGAAGTTCATTCCTTGGTCTTGGGGTCATTTGGGTGGTTGAATAACAAGATGGCTGATTAACTGCGCCGTAGTACAGAAATAATGGAAAAGTTGAAGGCATTTTGGGTCACGACCTTCTGCCTTTCTGAAGTTCAAACCGTTTCAAAATGTATTTTCTTTTAACTCGGTATTCAATAGAGTTGCCGTTGTTTAATGACGATGAAAAATTTCCACTCAATTGTTGAGCTCTCCAGATTTGGCTTCATGGCAAAAGAGTTATTTCTACTTTTACTCACAGCTATACTTCCATACCTCCCTGCAATTTCCTCTCGCTGTTCTGGGAGGAAGCCCAAGATGCTCCCAGACAAAATAAGTGATGTTTTGCATTTAAAAAAATTACTTCAGATCAACTAAAGTACATTACACTCAAGCAATAATCAACAGGCAACTGACTACGTGTTATGCCGAAGCTGCTGTGTCAAGGAGGTCCGACACATCGGCCAATGTTTATTCCATCTCATTTCCGATTCAATTATAGAAGCTTTCATATATTTATGTTCTGCGTATACATTAGATATACAGAAGCACCTTTTTACCCCTGGATTCCGCGTGTGTGTGTTGTTTCAGGCTGTGTGTGTTGTTTAATTGGGGGATGTGGTGCCCTTCCAGCAGGCAGACAGCTCTATTGTTCCTGTCGCAGAGGGAACACCGTCTCCTGCCTGTCCACTCAGGATGTCGGATTGAACCTCCTTAAAAAAAAAAAAAAAGAAAAAAAAAAGGAGCGAGCACAGCCGGCATCACCAGCACCCATTATCCCAGCATCATCCAACAAGAAAAAACAAAAACAAAAACAATGGAACATCCCCCTCCTTTCCCAGGAGCCTCTGTGACCAGTTCCCACAGTGCCGTCCAGTTCTGAGGAGCAGGGGCCATTGTTAAGACGCCCGATCTGTCCCCTGATTGTTCCCAGGAGGACACGGAGACACACAGTTAAACACGGCTCACTTTGTGTTAACTCACAGTAAAAAATAAAAAATAAAAAAATCCACTACTCACCTCCACCTCTCCACCCTCACATGGAAACTTCCACCAGCTTGAAGTAATTGCTACTCTAAACATGCACAAGCAGGGTCTGCGGAGTGGAGCTGGTCGTTCTACCGAGAGCAAACTTGGGGGGGGTGGGGGGGCGGGGTGTTAGCTGATGGCTGCGGATAGAGGAGTATTTACCACTCTGGTGCCAGTGTAAACCTGGGCCTCATAATCTTTCCCATTTCACAAGCTGGCAGGGTAACATAGCAGAACTTATCCTGGCACGCCTAAAAGGTTATCATCCATTAGGAGAGCTCCTGGAGCGCAGACGAGGTGGACTTCTCTGATTCATTACTCCACAGAGGAGTGTGTGGGAGTAAATGTGTTCACAAATATGAGAGTTACTTACGTGTCTAATTAAGAAAACTGCATCAAGGTTTCTCGTACTGAAATCAGACTCATCACTGAACACTTTTTGTTGAGAATCTACAAAGAATCCTAGAAAAACAGAAGTTGTGTTTATATGATCAAACTGACGATATTGAGGAAGAGGAAGATTCCCTTGATCGATTTGATTTGGGGCTGACGCCGGTGCGGTTAACAATGGGCAAGGGCAGGATACACCATGGACAGGTTGCCAGTCCATCATGTTGCACACAATCACACACTGTCATATTTACAACCACCGTTGAAACTCAAGCACATATTTTTGGACAATGGGAGGAAAATGGAGAAGCCATCAATATACAGAGAGAACATGCAAATCCAGAAAAACAAGCCCACCATGACAGAATCAAACCAGGGAATCAACCTCTTTTTCCTCGCTACTTTTCCATTCCGTGGCTTAGAAAGTTAGATTAGAGCTCAGATTATACAATGGAAATATTAGTTCAAAGATAATAGTATTTATTTCATCATAACTTAAGTTTCCCTACTTGAAAAGCGTGCCGAGGTTGTTGCTTTATTTGGCCTGTATAGCTATCCAACAGAGAGACAGACCATCCACACATGCTCCCGCTGACTTGTGTTTATACCGACAAGCATTGGATCATAGCAGGAGGATGAAAGAAACCATGAACTGCAATAACATGCAAATTTCACATTGAAGTAGCAGGGAATCGAACCAGACATTTTGCTGTGAGGCGGAAGCAGTGAGCTGTATACCATCATGCAGTGCCTGGCTAGAATCTAAATCTGCGATATCGGAGACACGATCCGTTAAAAGAATCCCTTAAAAGGAGAACGTGTAGTTTTCTGTTATTCTACTGACGCATGTCTGAAAAGGAATGTTTCCACTTAAGTGCTGCTGTATTTCTCATATAATGCATCCCTTACCGTAATATTCATCAAGGTGGTTTATGAAGAAAGTTTGACGTCTACCTGACTAGAGTTTACCTTTCTCTTCTGATCTAGAAGTAATTCGACATTTTCCTTTCTAGTTGGAACTTAACCTTCGCAGATTATTCATGTCACTATCAGGCTGTAACTGCTCTAATCTACAGTGATGATAAAAGTTACTGCAAATGTGAATTATCATCCTCTCTTTCCAGCAGCAGACTGTAATAAGTGCTCCAAAAATGTATTATAATCAAGAGTGGATACCTTAGGAACACTCGATATATACAGTACAGTCCCTATCATCACAACATATATCAGTCTACGTTCTCGTAGTTTCATCAGTCTGATCGTACCTAAAAGCCTGTAAATCTTTTGGCTGCTTCCTTCAGTTTTCTGCTGAAAACGACTGGAATCATCTGGAACAGACCTTTCAAACTTTACACAATTATTCTGCTTCCCTCTTTCACAAATACCAAACAACCAATACTGAAAAATCACTGCACGTTTTTATCAATTAGTTTAATATACATCACTGTAAACAGTGGAAATACAACTTCCTTTCTTTTAGCATTGTGTGACACATTCTATGTATATATATTTGTTTTTACGTTTTTCTCTTGGGCACGTCATCATTGAAAATGAGAACTGGTTCTCAATTGACCTACCTCATAAAATTAAGGTGAAATTAAACAAATATTTTTCACATTTAATGTTTGATAATTGCGATTTTACATTTGTTATATTGCATTAACAGTTTTATTAAGCGCTTCAAAAATGTATGATCAATTGAGTCAATAAGCAGCTTTAAGTGTGAAAAAAATAGTAGGGGGAAGGGGGGGGGGTCATTTTAAAGCAGATTTGATTGTTTCATTTTAAAACCACAAAGCCGTTTTTAAATGTTTGAACATAATATATGTGACATTACCAATCCCTCCAGAAAATCACTGCTTGAGATCATCTGTTAGAATTTCCGATGGTCAAATTCTCAGGGTGAGCAGGTTTGTGATTATTTCCCTCCTGAACAATTTCCTTCTTGCAGCTGAATGAGCAGAGTCATTACTTCCTTCCTTCAACTTTGATGTCCCTCTCTGTCCTTGGCGGCGCACTTGTGCCATAATAAAAGGCAATTGACTATTTGTTCAGTCCTGAATGTGAAACAATGGCGTCGCTACGTGAGTGAGTCAAGGCGAAACTCCCACCTTTTGTCTTCCACTCGACGAGTCAGGATATCAAGCGTAACCAGGTACGCGCTCAGCATACAAACACCATTTCTCTTTATTTGACTCATTCGGCAATACATATTGGTTCACTCAAAGTGCACTGAGACTTTGTGACATGAAAGTCCTGCGATGGACGCTCCAGACCAAACCGCTATAAGCAGCTTAAACTTCCTGAGAGACCTCCCACGCCGCTGGATTATTTAGTCGAATACCATCAGAGGTTCCACCAGATAAAAAGAACTTCAATAAAGACCCGTCTTTCTTCTCCGCTTTTATGTTTACAATCAAAGTCCTGTCTTTGTGTACATGAACGATTCAGAGGAGAAATTATTGACAGGTCTCGAACAGCACGATCATTTTCATGAATTGAAGCTTCAATGACTTGGAGGGAAGTTAAGAGTAAAATCTGTCACAGCTAGATTGATAGGTTTTCTGCTAAAACAACGTCACATTAAACCTTCTCATCAGACTGAAGGCTAAACACTGACAAGTCCCGTGAAGAAGTTTTGCTTTTGGCTATCCAGTGGCACCATCAAAGTGTTTGTTGGGGAATCTCATGCGGCACAAAAGTTCAATCAGGAAGAGCTGGCGTGATGTTTCTGCTACCTAAAGGGTCCAGGAGGGATTCAACAGTCTTGAGTGGGAAGAACATACAAATGAAGTAGACATGAAGTTTGGGTCATTTCTGCCTTCCTTTTCACAACCAGTGAAATACGGGCAGATGCAAGTCTATCACACCAACGTGAGGTTAGCTCTTCTCAGACCGGTTTCTGTTCAGAGCCGCTTTCGGTGTGAATTCGAGTTTCTCCTTGAGGCTGAGCACCTGGGTGCTGTCCATACCAGCTTGTTCCTGCAACTTCCTCTCCTCCCGCCGTTCTATGATGCCCTTGTCATCCTCCCGAGGCTTGGGGGTCCCTCTGATGAACCACTCGAGGTGGTAGCCCACTGCTCCCACCACAAAAGCCACGGGGAAGGTGACGTACGGGGCGTAGGTCCGCAGCGCTGTCCACACTAAAGGCCACATGACTGCAGGCCGCTCTGGCTCCTGAACGCTCCACAAGGGCAAAGAGAACAGAAGGTAAGTCTACTGCAACTCAGATCCAACGATTGTGGTGAAGGCGAGTCGACCATAACAGAAACGGTGAGACATCTGGGGAGACGTATGGATTCAAAGTCACTTTGTTTACAAGGACACACTTCAGACGAGCCGACTGAACGAAGGCGAGTGCGAGTCTAAATAAACCGACAAAATCCTTAAAGAATATGCAAAATGACTTTTGTCAAACAGACGTGCTGTTTTACAGTCATACCATATTACCAAAACAGGACGGAAAGACTCACATTACTGGATGTTTGAAAGTTTGCACTGCTAGATAAGTTCTCATTAACATGTCACCTCACTCACTTTGAATTTATGTCGGCAGATTAATCAAAATAAGGAATCAATGAGTCCTACTGCCTTTTTTTCCAAGCCTCACTTTTACTTTTCAGTGTCGAGAGGCTCACGTTAATGTGTGAAACACTGGCGGATCATATTTTCATTGTATTTGTTTTATTTGCAGCAAAAAAGGAATTAAATAGAATTTCCCAAAAATAAAAGCCTGACTGATTCTTACATGAGAACAGAAAATGTTGATCCGAAAAGTAGTATTTAATCACCAGGAATCATTTGAATGACTTCTGGTAGTTTGGGAATTTTCCAGATTTCATAAGATAGTCGGATTGTTATGAGATGTGACAAGGTGAGAAGAATTTATACAATGTCATATTATTCACAACTTTGACATCACAAGTGAGCGCACACACAATCAAAACAACATGTCAGGCGTGTGAGCCTTTTGTTTTTTGTTCAGTAAGTTCATTCATTCAATAGAAAAGGCCAAGTTACAAATGAACACAGGTGTTTTTCTTTAGAAGTGTAACAGTACTAGAATACAACCTCACTCGTCCTTCCGTACCTCCAATGCCCTTCAATGTCAATAACAAAAACAGTCATTTTAGGCTACAAATCGGCACATCATTTACAGCACATTTATCTATTTGAAAGTCATTGGAGTCCGTTTGTGTGATCCATGGAGGTCGAATAGAAAAGAATATCTAATGTATCTCACTCATTACTGCCAGATACCTTCTATTCACTGGCCACACCGCTGTCGTTAGAAACGAGTCTGTTTTCTCCTTCCATCTGAGATTATTTAGTGAAGATTTTAAGCCATATAACTCACCTTTACCGGTCTGTTAGCACGCTGCCGCTGCAGGGACGTAACATCCGGGTCACTGTGTTCCTCTTCCGGGTTAAACAGCCAATGATTTCTTCTTTGTGTTTTACCACCACCTACTGGTCAAACCGGGGCACTACAGCAACATCGCTATTTACTGCAACGTACCAACACTGCTCCAAGCATGTAGTTCTATAAATATGAATAGGATGGGTAAAATACAGAGGGATCAAGAAAGTATGCGTTCTTCTTCACAAGAACATCAATATAGAGAACTGGTGTCGAAGGAAGAAAAAAGTGCCATTTTTTCACATATTTCTTAAGCATTTCACACAAAAGTGAATTTTATGGCATCAGTGGGGCTTGAGCCTGCTTATCAAAAATCAGAACATAACAAAGACGTTTATTTTCCAAGTCAAATGGTGAAACTTTTGTAGCATCTTTCTTTATTCCTGATGATTTTAGATTCACTCTTTCAGATGCATTTTAATGGCACTTTGTAGTTTTATTCATGAACTATTTTGTCTCTTAGAGTTATTTGTAACTTTTAAAAGTGAATGTGAAAATATCTGACAAAACTACAATTTCATCGACATTCAATTTTTGACGATGCACTGGTCCTCTGTCTCCAACAAGACGGCCACAGTTTAAGAGGCGACGTAAAATACGGGTGCGCTTACAACAAATTATAAGTCACCATTAAAATATCACATTATTTGGAGCAAATTAAACGTGAGATTCATTCATTTCCTCAATCGCTCTTGTTTATATCAGAGGGAGATGGAGCTGCAGGATACACCGTTTACATCACGGGGCAAACACGGAAAGACGTTCACACAGAGTGAAACCTGATTAATGTTGTTTTTAGACACAAGGAGAATATGGAAACTCCACACAGAGGACCATGGGCCACGGATGGTGCTTAACCGCTTCAGCTGCTCAAACATTGCATGAAGATCAAATAAACTAGGTTTTGGGTTTTTTTTTGTGCAGCGTGAGAAAGAGCAGTGCCTTCTTACATAACACTCACCCTTTCCTTTTTTTTTTTTTCTTATGGTCCTGATGTGTCACAGGAGTTTTTGCCTTCTATGTTTGTGGATGACAGACCCGTCAAGTGCCAAGACAGTTACATCTGCTTTACAGTCGCTAACTTCAAACACGGGTGAAACACCCGCGTAATAATAAATTCCAGATATGACTATAGGGGGAGAAAAATATTTCTCTATGCTCCTCTAGTTTCCGGGGAGTGAATCGGTAAGTGTTTTTTTTTTTTTTGAAAAGCTCTATATGATTGATGACGCTGATATTTTAGCTCCCTGGCCGAAAAGTTTGCCATTACACTGAGTCCTGTGTTGGGCACGGAGCTGATCAATAGCCACTGGAATGCAGCCTGTCATGGAGGGATGACCAGCTCTGACTCAATGGTCATTTGTGCTGGGACAAAAAAGAAAAAAGAAAAAAGAAAAGTGTGTGTGTGGGGATGAGGGCCGTCTAACAGTGGATCCAAATTTGTTATCATCCCTTCAAATGTTGCTGAAATAGTCGTGATTAACAGGATTCTGTGTGGGTGATTATGCTTCATGCTTCAGAAATGATTCTTCCTTCTGTGCCGTCCATCTTGTAGTTGCCAGAACTGGCATTTGATCAGTCCTGTCAAATAAAGTGAAATGTATTCATCAACCCCCCCCCCCCCCCCCCCACCCCCACCCTGCAGGAAAACAACATCGCTAGTGCCAGTTCTGCTGCTCCACCAGAAAACTTGGCACTGCCAGGATTATTTCATCATCTCCTGTTTATCAGTGAAAGAGATTTAGAGCCAGGTTTTTTTTTTTTTTAATGTAAAAATGTTTTTTTAATAAAATACAACCGTCCTTATCAGTCCAAATCACAAAAGCAGGGCTGACGGGAGTGGGGAGTGTTCCCAGCCCCGTTTTCACCAGACCTGCTCTATTTACCAAAACTAATTACACGTGTCAGGCATGGTCAGCGGTGGGAAATTTCCTCATTATGCAAAAAAAAAAAAAAAGAAAAGAAAGAAAAGAAGTGACAGTCAGGATTTGGGTGAAGTCTGCTGAATTGCATAAGACCACAACACATCGGCTCCCCCACAGGCTGAAATCCTCATGTACCCCTGAACTTCAGGCCGCGGGCCCACGAGGTCAGCGCTCGACGGTTCGTTAACGCGCGTGTTCGGAGTGTCCAAAACAGGAGACGCGCGACACGTATGACGCGGCGTGTCGAGCCAACGCGCAAGGGAGAGGGATAAGGAGGAGACGGATGGGGAACACGACCGAAAAAAAAAAGATGCACCCGAAAAAATTTGATGGATCGCTTGTGATTCGGAATGCAGCTGGGTGTCTCCTGACGGAGACTGTGATCAAGCAGACTAACAGATGGTGAGGATGCTCCAGATGTGAAGAGAAAACACTTTTTCTTTTTTCCCCTCTTTTCCCAGCTCTTCCTGGTGCGGGCCGCTCTGCCCCACATAGGGAAAATGAGCCGCTGATTTCGGACACTTTGAGGTCAAAAGTCGGCAAGAGGAGTTTGACTCGCCAACGCTACGGTTAAAATAGAGCAGGCTCCAGCGGCATCCCGGCTGCGCAGTCATGTAGAAGCTGGCACTTTCAATTCATTGCAAAGAATCGTCCATATATGCCTCACATGCACGGGGATCTACACTGAAGTTAACGCACACTTGCATAATTGAACAATTCCTCCCCTTTCTTTTTTTTGATGACGATAATGGCAAAGTGCAGTGAAGCGTTCCAATCAAAAAGCATGTACTCACTCAATACTTACCCCCTTTTTTGTGTTCGCATTAAATCGCGGCTCGGTCCGCCTTTCGTGGTCACAGGAGCAAATCAAACTCATTAATTCAGTCAGTCGTGAATATGGAAAACAAAAACAAAAAAAAACTGTTTATTGGCTTTTGGCATTACAAACCACTTTGGCATGTTTTTAATGACTTCCGGACATAAACTTCAGCGGAGTGTATTATCTGTCCACATGAATACTGGAGATAATTAGGGTGAAAGCAGGAACCTTGCACGATTTCATCTCTTCTGAACTTTATTGATAGCAGTTTCAGCTTTAAAAAAAATAAGCTTTTTTTTTTTTTCTTCCCCCCCCCATACACTTCCAACAAAGGTTTGAATAATGCTGGTGTTATGCCTTCTGCCACCTCTGAAATGTTGCATGTGAGGGAATAACAAATCGATATCCAATATTGCACGTTGGGTAATTTGATTTCATGGGTATTTCTTTTCTTATTTGCATGTATTTAAAATGCCTTTTTATGGCAATACGCATTACTGCTGCGCGTGAACAAATCCCCAGGATATTGAGTTGCAGTTCACGCCGAAGGAGCACAGAGACTCGCTCTCATTTGGAATATTTCACTTCTTCCCTGATTAGTCCTCTATTCAAGTCTTTACACCGAGTCGGGCAGATCTGTGGAGTTAGCGCGCGCTACATTTAACTAATTTAACATGCCTAAATAATTGCTCCTTTGGATCTCGGTTCATATCAAGCACTGCCACGGGCAACCCTTTTAACTGTCAGTCATCAAGGCATCTGAGGTGAAACTCCTCCGAAAGGAAAGCACTGAATTGTACAGAAGGATGAGAGATTGCAGCAGTCTGATGACCTCCTCCTTAAAATAGCTGCTTCCATCATGAAGTAAGGCTTAATGTATTTACAGCATGGGATTATCTGTACAGGCTGGTATGCTGCGTGTATATATACTGAGAAGTGGGGGCACTTATGGCACTGAAGCACTGAGCATACGATGACCTGAAAATGGAATGGTTGCCGGTGGGGGGGTGGAACTCAGTGGACTGATGCTCACATGAGTCTCACTACGGCACTGGACAGGAAATCTTCGTAGCTGACGCGAATGTTGCCCGCCATGGCCGTGTCCCTCTCTCGGAACACCTGCGTCATGCTCTGCAGCTGCGTGCACACCTGGATGAAGCGGTCCAGCTGGACGCCCGGCCGCCCGCCCCGGCAGCTGAAGCGCTGCACGAGGCTCTCGGAGAACTGCGGGCTGAGGTTGTAGCCCATAGACGCCAGAGCTGATGACGCCACGGAGAGGGGGGGAGGAGAGCGGCGTGATTAGCGTGTCGCGGACTGCAAACGTGGTGCCGGACGGCATCAGGAGAAGACGTACCTTGGTGGAGCTCGGCGCCGCTGATGACCCCGGAGCGGTCCCTGTCGTACTGCTGGAACAACGCTCTCCACCGCTGGATGAAGTCCCACAGAGCCGAGAAGCCAAAGATGTCGATTTGACCCGTCCGCGTCTTGTCAAACATGTCTGGTGGGGGAAATTAAAGACGGAGCATGTTCAGGCACGCCGGCATCCATTTTCCTTCCACATAAGTCCGAATGTTAGAAACAGTCTTGTGTATTTTCACCAAGCAGGGCTTATTGTTCAGCTCTTTACCTAAGAGCAGTCCACAACAGTCACACAGTTCTCATTATGGCAATCAGACACATTACTCACTGCGGGGGAAAACAGAACTGGAACATGGGGACTGAAAACAAAATGACTCAGTCTTTTTTTGTTGTTGTTGCTTGAATCCAGGCTGAATACATTTTTCTCTTAATTTGAATTAGAAAAACAAGACAAACTACTTTTGAACACCAGGTTTCCCTTCCCTCCGCGTTTAGAAGCGACGCGGCAACAGAGGGCGACTTACTGATCATCATGAGGCAGGTCTCGTCGTTAAAAGCGGACCAGTTGGAGTTGACAAGCGCCTGCTTGAGCTCCTTCCGGCTGATGAAGCCACTGCGGTCGCTGTCGACGCTGTGGAACCACTGGTACGCCTCTGGGTTAACACCGGGAGGCATATTTCCTGCAGGGAGGAGAAATGAAAAGACTTTAACGAGGGGAATAACAAAAACAAAAAAGAGGATTTTCTCTTCATTCCATCACTATTTTCTTTCTCCTTTTTTTTTTTTTTTTTGCCTGTGGTCTGTCTGAGCCCACACGTGTGATTGCTTCTCTGTATTGTTTCCCATCCTTATATTTTCTACCAGTTATGATTTCACAAAAGCTTTGAGGAGAAACAGACACAAATGATAAAAAAAAACAAAAAAAAAAAACAAGACATTCTTGGAAATAAAGCTCCTGCTGCGTTCCGATGCAGAATTATTACTTATTTATTGAAAGATGAAGAGAACACACTTGGACTGTTTGACAGCCGAAACTGTGCGAGGGAAACTGATCAGAAAAAATAATACATCTGTGGCTTTTTGCCTGTGGTGGTTACGGAGGCACCAATTTAAATTCCAGAAAGCGAATGTAATAACAATAAGACAGTATTCATTATTGTCTGCGTTGCAATTCATTTGCCAAACACGATTCCCGCGGCTACTTCAAAATGGGGATTGGTCCAGCTACAATCGGAAGGAGACAGAAAAATCCAATAATTTCACTTTGCATTAAAATACAATGAAAACATTACATGATTAATAATCCCTATAGTTCCAAAAGAGGTTGGTATTCTGCAAAAGGAGGACCTCCTCCAATCTTAGTAACACATGTTTTGTGTTCCCTGAGCAGCGGCTGTGGGGAGGAAAAAGGCAGAGGAAGGGTGACGGGCTGAGGGGAAGTCATCTCAGCAAGGGGGAGATGGTGTTGGGGCAAGAGGCTGCTCCCTGAGTACACGCAGGAAAGGAAGGAGGGAGGGGGGGGGGGGGGGGGGGTGTTAGACGATTTGTTGTGAGAGGTAAGAAAAATGAATGTGGAGAGAGGGACAGGTGACAATTCGGAGCAGACCCTGATGGATTCCGTCTCGGCGGAGAGTGATGGCAACGCGGGCTATCGGGTCCTGACTTAAGCTGAGCTACTACTGGAAACGCTGTAATGGCGCGCACGTACACGGAGACACACTCTTTTTGCCCATCTGTCTTCTACTCTGTTTAGCCCTCACTCGGTATTACAGGAGTCATCACTCCAACCGTGTAATCCTGCTGAGGGGCACAAACTGAACCCTGTCTCTACATGACTGTCTGGGAACGCAAGTCAGTTTCTATCCATCATCCCACCAGAGAGCGATGGAGGAAGAAAAAAAACAAGCAAAAGAGAGAGAGAGGGGGGGGGGGGGGGGAGGGAGAGAGAGAGGCAATGAAGAAGATGAGCATGAGACGGTCTGCAGTCTCTTCACGCTCAGGAGGCAAAGATACACGTCCCGGAGGCAAAGGTAGCACAGACGCTTACAGCAGCTCCGGTCTCATTACCTGCAGCACCGTAGTGTCCTCCGTGAGGCTGTCCCCCGTAACCTCCATAATGCCCACCGGGGGCACTGACGGGTGCAGGTCCATAATGCCCTCCGTGACCTGGGGCGCCGTAACCCCCATAAGGGCCTCCTGCTGGACCTGCGGCACCTCCGTAAGGGGCTGAGGACGGATGTCCATAGGGAACGCCGCCGCCTCCATATTGAGCACCTGGTGGGGGTTGTCGCCCTCCGGGGTATCCCTACAGAGAGAGAGAGAAAGGCACAGCTCATCAAAACTGTGACCACGGGTTCTTAGAAGAAGCATTAAGACTATGAGAAGCACAACTAATGGTCGGACTTAAATTTTAATCGCACATTTTAACACCTAAGGAGCCTCTACGACATTTCCGTCTGGGGATGTCAGACGCATTTTCGTCCAAGGGTCACATACAGCTTAGTTTAATCTTGAGTGGGCTGGACTGGTAAAATAGAGCCAAAAATAACCTTTAAATTTAAACTTAAAATTTGTTGTGACGTGGAGTATTTGTCACGGACATGTCTATAGTTTTACAAGACACGAAGAATTACGGCCAAAATCTTAACATAAAGCCAATTTTAATGAAACCTTCTGGTGCAAAATACAGTGAAATGTCCCAAATACTTCTCCTACAGCTGTTGCATTATGTTTTACAAACTCACCCTGACAGCATGGCTTTGGGTCTCAGTGTTCTGTTTTGTCCGCTACTCTTATGAAATTTTTTTATAAAAAAAAAGAAGATCTGTTTTCTTTGAAATTTGTCACAATTTGCTTGGTATAGCAGGACGGATCGGAGCCGCTTAAGGGCCGCTTTTGGCTCACAGGCTTTCTGTTTGACACCCCTGGTTTATAGCATAACAACAATCCTGAGGGTACCTAGGTAAAGCAGGGATCCTCATGTGAAACTGTAAAAAAACTAATCTATCACAATGAAAGACAAAACAACCTCGATAGTGTAATCACCAAAGCAAATGGTAAAAGTTTTAAAGAAAACATTGAATTGAAAACCTGAGATCATTGCCAGCATTAGTCTCACTAGTTTTCTTGACATTTCACTGTATTCTGCACCGGAAGGCTCCATTAAAATTGGCTTTATGTTAAGATTGTAGTCATTCTTGGTAGTAATGGTTTGTTTTGTCTAGAAATACGGACATTTCTTCCAAACTAAAATGTGTTTGACACCCCTGCTATAAACCACCAGTCAGTTATCAAATAGAAACAAATATTTCCTATTTATCTATATTAAATAATAACCGGTAGAAGTCTTGATGTTGATGATACACGATGTTCTATACTTTTATTTTCATACCCAGCGGATTAGTTATTGAGAGGTCGACGTTGCAGTTGTCCTTCAAAGTAAGATCCATCGTGTTCGGCAGTTCAGTACTTCAGTATAAAACACTCACACTAATGTTTTTAATTACAGGAAACGATCTGATCATCTTGCTTTCTCTAATAATATAAAGACCTGTTTATGCCGTGATGAGAGCTGCACTTCAGACTAATATATCAATAACGCTGTCATTTAAATCCAGCATCACTTCGACACGGACACAGAAAGACCCCAGCAATGTTTGCCGAAGTGTAAAACCAACATAATACTTTTAAAATGTTATATATTTCAACTAAACAGCAACAGATGACGTAGTGCTAACTGTAGCAAGGAAATGAATGGTGAACGTCAATTGTCCGTCTATGGCCTCAAACAAATAGTTACGTTACATCGAGTCACGCAAACAGATGATAAGATCTCTAAAGAATACAAATATATCACGACAAATGTTAAGGACACAAAAGAAAGTGTAACATTTCCGATACCTGTCCGTAGTGGAAACTCATGTTTGAGAGTTTACTTCCTTCAACAAGACGTCCGTGTGGGCGGGTACAGGACGTCCGCTCAAAGCGACGCCATTGGCTTTTTTCCACGCCTGTCAAAACCGCGCCCGTCTCCTCGCGTTCTGATTGGATAACGGAGGGGATGACGACAGGCGCAGAAACTATTTTGTGAATGAGTCATACACCGGGCGGAATCGTGTTGATGCTGCATTTCCAGATTTCTCTTCTTCTTCACACTTTATAATGAAGAAATAAAGTCTTCACTTCTTTTTTTTTAAGTGACGAAAGACTCAGACACGGAAATAAAGTAAGAGTAAAATAACTTTATATGTTACAACAATAAATACAAAACCATATATTACAGAATCTTACTTCATTTTGTGAAAAAAAAAATACATTCATATGGATATAAAAACTATTATTCTGATCCATCTTGATGAATGAAGTGCTGTGCATTATCTTGTTTTATTTATTAGGGGGCAGTGTGTATATTCAGGTGAAAGCATTCACTCCCCCCCCCCCCCCCCCCCCCCTTGTGTTTACGCCACACGGAGCTTGTATTTTTTTACTCTCTCATACTTTAAAAAGTATTATTTACAAAGTGGGTGATCCAACAGCTTAAACTGCCAGCGATACATACACAAAACACAAAAATACTCAAACACACAGCACATCAGTGCAAAGAAGAAGAAAAAAAGACAACTCAAAACCCTCAAGCTTTCTCTGTAATCCCCCCTTTTTGGAAGTACATTTTCATGCACAAGGTGTGCACTCTTGCAGAATGTCATTTAACCAAATAATATTTACTAATCTGTTGTGGGAAATCCCTGAAGTAATCTCCTTGGTGTTGACCAGCAGTACTCCATGCAGTCTGTGCCTTCAGTTGCTGAGGCCCCTTGAATTGTTTTGGGGTTTTTTTCTTTCAGCATGGGCTGGCTATATACAGTGCGTTATGATTTCTTGGCTGGCGCCTCTTCAGCCTTGATGTTACTGATGTTCTGGATAGAGGCTGTGGGATCCATTCTGACCGATGACCTGGGCGCCACCAGCTGGGTCATCTCGTGATTCTCCGCGAATAACCTCCTGTCTGCCTCAGTCTTCCTCCTTATGAGTTTCTGGATGCGCTTGCAGATGAGGTAAATCATCTCACAGATGCACATGAGGATGCAGAACCCAGACGAGACGACCATGAAGAGGGTGAAGATCTTCTTCTCTGTGGGACGGGATATGTAGCAGTCCACTGTGTTGGGGCATGGGTCCAGGGAACACTTGGACAAACGGGGCAAGTCGTAACCGTCATAGATGTGGTACAGGATGTAGAGGAAGCCAGCATCGAAGACGGCCTTGAAAATCAGGCTCACCTATGAGAAGATAAAGGTTGATTTCTTGTCATTTTACATGAAAATGAACTTCAGTCATTTGAAAATCTAATGCATTTAACCAATGCAAAGTAGAAATCTTTACAGTCTTTCTCTAATTTGGATTAATGATTAAAAAAATAAGGCCAAGAGTTCCCCATTCTTACCAAGTAAGTCCACCACAACCCCCCTCGTTTCTTTCCAGGGTTGGCGTACAGATGGGCACCCTTGTGCGAGGTCGTGTACTTCAAGTCCTTCTTCTCCCGATACTTGACGTGTCCGACGACCATCAGCGAAGGGCAGGTGACGAAGATGAGCTGCAGGGCCCACAGGCGGATGTGGGAGATGGGGAAGATGTGGTCGTAGCACACGTTGACGCAGCCCGGCTGGGCCGTGTTGCAGACAAAGTCTTTGTTCTCGTCCCCCCACACTCGCTGGGCCGCCACCACGAACACCATCACCCGAAAGACAAAGACCATCGAGAGCCAAACCCGGCCGAACACGGTGGAGTACTTGTTGACCCCGCTGAGAAGCGCCTCCAGCGCAGACCAGTTCATGGCTGCTGCCTTGGCGGTGGAGGGGGTGGAGGAAGACGAGGTGGGTGAAGGGCTATTTCCTCAGGAGAGCAGGAGGGGGCGAAGCTGTTGGTGACGTGAACCTGGGGAACGATACAAAGCAAATCAATCGCTAGATATTTATTCGTTGATATTTGGAAGTACTGCAACATGCTTTTCACTTATTTAAATGAAGTAAACTGCATATGCAGATTTCAAAAATAAATATAAAAAAACCTGATAATTCCGAGCTTCTGATATTGAGAATTTAGTCTCCCGTGATGTTATAATCCAAAAAGCAATGCAAGAGAAAAAAATTTTTTTGAAAGTCTGATTTAAGATAAAAACAAACTCAAGCTATAAAACTCCTTAAGTTTAAGCCTGATGCTACGATATGACACTGTGTCTTTCTCAGGGAGAAACATATTCTTCATGATCGGGCATAAAAAAGTGAAATGTAAAATGCAATATAACGTTCATGATAACTGTAAGTACTGCGGTACGTAAAAGCCCTTTTCAATTGATATCCTGACAGGAAGCAGGTGGATAAACAGTAAGAGAAAAGCTCCTGCTATACTGATCAACTGTGCAGACAACCGGGCATAATGTTCAAGCATACAATCTATTCTCTTTCGTAGGTGTTTGTATTTACAGAGAGCTTCTTCTTTTCAACACTGACTCATTGTAGTTTGATGACTGAGTCATCCAAGTCTCCTGACAGAGACGAACCACGACCCGCCACTCTATCAGTCAGATATTTGAACAGTCACCCCCGCCTCGGTGATTCCAAATCGGTTCTTCAAAGCATTGCTACGGGATAATATTTCATTAGTGAATGCAAAGCATGACAATACAACAGGATCTGTGCTCCGGGGAAAAATTAAGGGGGTTTCCAGTGTGTGGTTGTAACCTTCACATTGATGTATGGATATGTTAAGTCGTAGTTTTGTTTACTGTGCAAGCATTAGTTCACATGTTTGAGTTAGTTACCTAAGTGTGGACAGAAGGAGGGTCTGCTGGGTGTTTTTTTGCAAGAATTTCTTCCCCACCACTGAAGGAAAAAAAAAACCTAAAAACTAAAAAAAGCTTTTATATTTCCATCTCGTTCAGACGGATGCTCACCGCCTGACAAGGAACAGGCTGGATAACAGGCCTGCTGTCCACTGTTCCATTTCGCTTCTGTCTCGTCTAATCCCGAGTATTTGAATTCAGAAACGCTTCTCCCTCAGCATTTCGGCATCTCTGTGGACAGATTGAGCTGTCAAATCACTCGCTATTTTCTCTCTCATCCGGCATTCGTGACTATTAAATTACACGGCATAAAATGACGTGACTCAATGAATGCCTTCTGAATCGCAACACAGGCTCTTGAAAGCTCCGGCATGGCCAATCACTGCTGATGTTACCTACACTTTACCTCTCCGCCCTAATGAATGGTGCAACCGGTAGCATTAATCTCACAGTGGGCATCAGCCGCTGCCTGAAATGTTCTGCATTTGTACTCATAAAGCAGGACATGACGGCGGCTCCTTGTACTCACTATTCAGGCATGTCATTTAAAACATCCTACGCCGTGCAATATGAAGGCACACCACCTCTTGTGGAAATGTCGGGTTAAAGAAAGTATGAAGATTGTGATTTCTCTGCTTATTTCACACGGAGCAAGTGCAGATTTCGTGTCTCTTGTCTGAATATTTTCTCCAGTCTGCTGTGTCGCTTCCCGTTTCCAGGTACCGCCTCAGCTATTTTTTGTTTCTCTTTGTTGTGACGGAGGAAACGTCGCTCGCTCTCTCACGCTGTATTTGCATTTGATGCCAATATGCTCACTTGTATGCAAATACATCTTTTGGCTTTATTAAAACCTTATATAGAATGAGGAATAAATCAACAAAAAACGCATCTTTGTAGAATCAGAGACAATAGGTGAGATATTTGACACAATACCTGCACATGTCTGAATTACAAAAAAGTGTCTTTATACACAAGCGCCACCTCTGACAGGATGATAGATCCGCCACTGTGACTTGCTCTACAGGTTGAGCTTGTTGCATAGACTTTTCTATGCACCTAGAGTACATTGTCTGTATGAGTCAAAAGCTCCTGGCTAACAAGGTGGGGCTGAACTTGTCCTGTGTGGCTTCCTCTCTCTCCCTGTCTTCTCGGCTCTGCTCGTCTTTCCTCTGTCATTCACACACATCCTGCCTTTTTTACCCCCAGCCTGACTTTCTTCCATTTTTCAAGGTAACATGAGTCAGCCCGAGGAGCAAAGCAGAAGCAATCCATGTGTAGGTTTTATTCACACCGCTTCCAGTTATCTGTCTTTACAAATCGCATTCGTTTTATGCGTGTCGGCGCTGAGCTCTTCCCTTTTTACATGATCTCCCCCTGCTTGCACGGCAGAAAAGAAACCATGCTTTTATCTTCTTCACCATTCTACCTAGTCAAAATTGATCTGAAATTCACAGTTTCATACGTACCACAACTACTCTTGTCTTTACAGCAGTGTAGACAAATAATAATAAATAAAGAAATCTTACCCTTGTCACAGGGAAGGGATATTGTGAGATCTTTCCTCAGTGTATGGTGTCAGCGTCTCTCGCGTCGACGCTGACTTGGTCTCACCTGGATACTTTGAGTGGGCCGGCCTGGAGGTGTGAACCTGCTGGAAGTGTTCAGGTCTGGGAGGATGGGTGGAGCACATACAGACAGTTAATAGCTCTCACCCACTGGCGGTTGTAATCTGTAGTGTAGGGCGTGAGGTGACATGCCCGGGGGGGGGGGTTTCAAGAAAAGATGCGGGAGTGACAGAAAAAACAACGTCAGAGAGAAAAAAACAAAACAAACAAAGGAGACAAGGAAGAAAGAACTATTTTGTGATTTAGAGAACTGATACTTACAAGCTTGTGCATAGGGATATTTGACAGACCAGACTGTCTAGTTATGTGAATCTGTCCGAGAACTGGACTCACTCTGTTTCAGCTCTTTCACTTTTGAATCTTAATTTCATTTTTGTTTCATCATTCATTTGCAGGTTTGCGTTTCAGACTTCTCAATATGAAAGTTTGACAAAGACCTGATTGGAAATGAGAAGTGAAACTAATTCCAGGGGAAGTTACAGTGAATTAGTGTAGGCCAAAACTTACTGGTTGTTCATGTCCATGAATATAGGCTATAACAGAAAACTAGCACAGGTGCAACATATTGATGTCACGGTCGATATCTGAGTCCTATTTGAAGCTAAAACCTTCAAAATTTGATCGCAACATGTGTTGCTGCACACAAAGTGAGACTTTGGTGGAATACCAAGCAACACAAACAAGCCGTATCAACTGTAATGTATGTCTCTCCAGCTCCCACTGTTTCCTCCCACCGCTCAAAAACACGAGCTTTACTGTTGACCTTCAATGTTCCATAAATGTGAATGTGTGTGGACACTGATGTACCCTCCCCCATTGTCAGCCATCGGCTGGGATCGGCTCCAGCTCCCCAAAGTTGGAGAAAGCGGAATGGAGGATGGATGGATAATTGCATGTGTCTGCTGCTAAATGATTGGACTGTTATCACAGCAGCACACATGCTTAATAAATGGCTCAGGCGCAAACGCAGTGAGTGAAATGTTATATTTGCCCCCATAGCCAGAGTTAGTGCCAATAATTAATTTGTACAGTACAGCTGGTTCAAGTGTAACATTTAAAAAAAAAAAAGAAAAAAAAAAAGAGGTAATTTCATAGCTGGGACTGGTGCTGATCTTCCGTTTAACTACACATGTGTCGTTAGTGTGTTCACTTGCATGCATGAAGCCAACAATCACACGTTCATTGTGTGTATTGTGGTGGATATATTACTGTCTGTACTGCATGGTGATGTGGGGTTTAGTGAGTTTAGGTCTGGTCCTACATGTGTGTTTCAAATTTCATCCAAGCATTAAAAACATGCATTTGGGGCTAATTGTAGGTTTTAAGATGGCCGTAGGTGTAACAGTGAGTGTTTGCGATTCTAAAGCAGTACAGAAGATAAATGGATGGGTTGTGTAATTTTGGCTCGATGCAGCCAATGATTGCCTGGCTTTAGTCCATCAAATATTATTTCAAATCTTTTTCTTTCTTTTTTTTTTTTAGTTTTCTGAGACAATATTTTAGAAAATTGAAAAATTAATAACTTTTTTGTTGAAAAGTTGACATCCTGTAGGCATAATGACATCAATATACTGCATTTGTAAATTGGTTTGGTTTTGCGTAATAAGCATTTTGTGTGTGTGTGTGTGTGTGTGTGTGTGTGTGTGTGTGTGTGTGTGTGTGTGTGTGTGTGTGTGTGTGTGTGTGTGTGTGTGCGTGTGTGAGAGAGAAATACATTATCAATAGGCCACACAATCATAACTGACTCTATAACATAACAAAAGTGATCATCATCATCATCATGTGCCAATATGCATCAACTTCATAAGTATGTGGAAATTAAAATGCTTGCTGACATTAACCCAAACTTTTGTTGTTGTCACAACAAACCCAGACTATCAGCTTACAGCTAAAACACCGACAACTCCCTGGAAATATACTTACAGAGACACACAAGAAACTCCATTTAAGATTAACTATAAAACATTTGATTTTATCCTGAAAACACACACACACACACACACACACACACACACACACACACACACACACACACACACACACACACACACACACACACACACACACACACACACACACACACACACACACACACACACACGCGCGCACGCACACATTCCAAGGGCTGTTTCAATCGGGAAATGGCCTCATAGATGCATATTTGTGACTAATAACCTGTGGAGGTTTGCCTTGATCGTTGTTTTAAATGTTTTTTTTCAGTTTCCAAGTGACACACCCAGCGGTTGAGTGTGCCCTGTTGTCAACAAATTCCTGGAATTGAACAGGTGAACAGAGATACACATTTTCAGCATAAATGACTTTTATGTGGATGGAAACTAAGAGATGATAACATTGTTGTTTTTTTTGTTTTTTTTGTTTGTGTTTTTAGCAGTATACAACATCTTTATTTCATACAATGTAAGCTAGACTTGGTAACACAGGGTGATTTCCAATTTCAGTTAGGGTGTGCCAGCGTAATGTTAGATAACCTTGTTGGTAACCTTCGTAAAACTCACAAAACAGGTTTTCATGTTTCGGTTCTGTTTTTACATTGTCAGTCGTTTTTTTGTTTGTTTTTTTTAAGTGAGATTTTGCTTTGCTCTGTATAGTTGACTGTGCAAAGCCTGAATTCTGTAATGAGTATGATCCTATCCTGCACTGAGAGGATGCAGACGGGAGAAAGATCAGACGAATACCTTCCTACAAAGAGTATATGCGATGCCCCCCAATGGCCTCTAGAGAATGCTGATGCTCCATCGTTTCATTAGACTTTTGTGTAGATTTGTGGGAAAACAAGAGAGAAAGAGACTGGGAAATGTTAAGGAGACGGGGAACATAGAATCACAGTTCTCCTGTTAAAGCTAAGCAGCCACATCTTCTGAGAGTAAAACAGAGGCAGTCGGTTTCCAAGAGCAGCTACAAGAACAGGTTGTCAGTAGTGCTCGTGCTGTCTCAAAACAAGCTCTCATATGTTCTAATAGTACTGCGCTTTGGATGTTCAACACGTGCACAGTAGTGGTAAAATCAGAGATCACTGGCCGACTCAAAGGGAAAAAATCGGGGTCTCTCCTCCTCCAATCTAAATATATGAAATCATATACAATAAACATGTATTTACTGTTTCAGACAATCACAGGGCAAGCAGCACTCAACACATTTGTACCTATGGGCAATATTTGGTCACCAATTAGGATGTTTTGGACTTTGGGAGTAAACCCGAGTATGCAGAGAAAACACATGCACATGGGAGAACCCATGGTTGTATGTGATAGTATTAACAACCACACCACTGTTCAGCCACAGTGGACTCTAGAACCAAGTAAAACTTCTTCTCCTTCTGTGTAGTGACATCGTTCCCTATTTGCAAGCGGTTCAATAACCTGGCTATCTGGAGAGATGACGGTAATTCAGGGCTTGTCATAACACAAGCAGGTCCAAGCTGAAATACCAGTGAGGCTGCCATTAAAACTACCTCGTTGCTATCAAACTCGCCTCAAAGCCACGCTGTGAGGGTCAGTTTGGAAAAAACATGCTGATGAAACAGCTCCAGGAGAAATTTATTTGTACATTTAACTGTATTTTGCACCAGAAGTTATCATTAAAATTGTTTGAATTTGTAGTAATTTTCTGTGGTAATTGTTTGGTTTCATGAAAATATAGACACTTCTATCAGGTACAGGCTGTGCCACAACAAACACAAAATTTAAATGTAAAGGTTATTATGCCTTTATTTTCCCAGTCCGGCCCCCCTCAATATGAAATTGAGCTGTATGTGTGTGTGTGTGTGTGTGTGTGTGTGTGTGTGTGTGTGTGTGTGTGTGTGTGTGTGTGTGTGTGTGTGTGTGTGTGTGTGTGTGTGTGTGTGTGTGGGTTTGATGATCTGGACACTGGATCAGAAACGTTGTTCTGGTTACGACTCTTCGGTGGCCCTTCATGGGAATTCAAAGTAACTGGCACAGCTGGTCCTTCATTCGGTTTCTTCCTGCTCGGGGTACGCCGAGTGTACTTACATCCAGTCAGAGCCGGCCTATTCAACTCGCTGGGAGCAATATTCTCATCCACCAAGTGGTAAGTAGCTTGCAACGAGCATTACATGTTTGAGAGGTGAGTCTGCGAGCGCTGGCTGATCCGTGGCCGGTCACAGCAACGCTGCAGCACCCTGAGGTCATTTTTATGCCTGGTTTGTTTGTTTGTTTGGTTGAGGCTCAACCCGAGTTTTGATTACCCCACATCTCCAACCCTGCCGGTCTGCTTCCACCACTGTTTGTGCAATGTGTGGTATGTTTGCGTAAATTTTTCATCACCATGGAGCAGGTGGTTGCAGCCATTGCCAAGAAATGAAGCTGGTTGCCTGTCTAGAAAAGGGAATTAAGCAAAAGGTGTTATCACATCAAATTGGACGTGAATGTCATTATCTTCTCACTTGTCTCTGGGGCTTCTTCTGTAATTCTTTTTTTTTTTTTTTTTTTCCAGCTATGTAAGAATGTTACTAATGACGCCCAATGCCTATGATTTTTTTTTTGCCAGAAGGGGTAAGGATTGCAACTGCAATTCAAATCTCATCAAAATACAATGAAAACAGCACTATAACTATCTTATTTGTGTGTGTGTGTGTGTGTGTGTGTGTGTGTGTGTGTGTGTGTGTGTGTGTGTGTGTGTGTGTGTGTGTGTGTGTGTGTGTGTGTGTGTGTGTGTGTGTGTGTGTGTGTGTGTGTGTGTGTGTGAACTTAGAAAATGTTTTGGGCAACTGCTCTTGTAAGCCTGTAAATTCAACCAATAAATCACAAAAGACTGAGCAAAATCAGAAGCAATGACTGGTCAAAGTTTTGCGGAGAATACTTGAACCCATCACAACTACACCTTGTGAAGGTCAGCGCCTCTCGTCTCCTTCATGTACTCTTGCTCCTCCATCAATGCAGCCATCCACTCCATAACACTGGCTTGTGACGTGTTTGTCAGAGTCTAAAAGCAAAGCCAAATGTCCTTGATTTTCTGCTCCGATGTAGAAAGTTGAGAAATATCTGGCTGATTCATTCTCTGTGTAACACATTCTATTGGTTTGTACACCCTTTCAGTTTGAGCCAGTTCTGTTATACCACACACAAACTTGTGTGAATACAAAGACAAATGTTTCGTGAGAGATTTCTAAAAGTTTAGACAGGGTGAGCTCGTTTTTTTTTTTTTTTCACCTGAAGGGGATGTGATTCATATCTATTCATCTGGATCGAGCTGAAATAAATTGAAATGTGAGTCAGCATGGTGGACTTAGTAACAACACCTTAAGTGCAGCTTATCTATAAATGTAGGTTTCACAAATGTTTCTAGGCCTTAAAGAATGAAAATGCAAGTCCCCGCACGGGGAAAAGGTAACAAATCACTAAGTATTTCCCTCCGTAACACCCAGCAGAACATCAGTTTAGGTGAGAGAAGCTAAAAAAGAAGCTTTTCTCCAAACTCCTCATGAAAGTGCAGACGTGGTAGGAAATGAGAACTGAACCAAATCACCGGATCAACACCTCTTTCCTCGCACCGCTCGTGGAAAGCACCGTTTAGCTCTGTACCCGGGAATGCTGGATTACACCCCTGCCCCCCGAAAAAGTCTGCACAGTGTCTGCGGGCAATATCAGATGCACGGAGAGGTCTCATTGCTCGTAAGGCCGAGCCCCCGATGGATTGAATACGCTCAGAATGATTGGCTGAGAGTGTGCATGCCTGGCCTCATGATGATGAAGCTATTAAATGAGCCCCCATCAGAAAAGTGTGAAATGAAACAGTGAAACAAGTTAATTATCTGCATGGGGAATTTAAGAAAACGAAAGCTTTACATTTGGTAACTGAAGCGTGTTGACGTTTCCTTTTTTGAGGCACGTAATGCCGGGATCTTTAGAACCACTTCTCTTAAAAGATGGACGGATGGGAAAAGTTCAATAAAGGATAAATCGATGCAAATATTTGGGAGTCCACGAGCAACTGGGAGGAGGGAAGTTTAGATTTCCTGTGACGTCTGACTTCAAACTTGATGATTCAGCAATCCATGAGCGCATATATTAACAGTGTTTCCTAACGATGAAATTTGTCGTAAACGTTGGCTTGAGAAGCAAAACCTTGCGATGTTAATTCAAAGCTGATTTATTTTATAGCTGATTTGTTAGCTGCGTCATTATTGGAAGTTCCGTTTTGACTAGAGAATGATGCATTAGAAAGTAATTAGTTTCTGTACTGGCCCCATACTTTGTCTTGACATGTCAATACACTGACAGTAAAACTTTGGTAACTTTCTAGATTCCAACATCCACGACTGTTAGATTACTAATAGTTTTTAATGCTGTTTTTTTTAAAAAAAAAAAAACTGTGCAAGAGCCTCCCACTTGTCAGGCCTGAGCTGTGTTTTACCTCAAACGTCTAAAAACACAAAGCTGGATCCATCCCCAGTTATCCTGTCTGCTTTCATTCCTTGTCTTTCTAATCATCCTCAACAATTCGCCCTCCCACAATGCACCCCACCACCAACCTCTTCTGCCCCCCCCTCCTTCACCCAGAGACCAGTCCCATTACTGTCACAGTCATCGCTGCAGCTTGGGTCATTCCGCGACGTGTCAGAGCTGGTGACACCGGACCAGCAACACCCCCCCCCCCCCCCCCCCCCCCTTCACCTACCCCCACCCCGCCGTGTGTTGTGACAGCACCATGTCTCCCCCGCCAGTGTGGATGATGTCAGGATGTGCCCCGAAGGAGGCCACCATCTTCTTTCAGCTTCTTCTTGTCGTTCTATCGCCATTAGATTGACTCTGTGGGACGACTGGTCCGCAGAGGGGAGAAAAGTTTGTCAAAATGTCAACAAATATGGGGGACTTTCCTGGAAAGACAGAGCCGGGGAAAAGAGCTCAGAGTTGCGGTGTGAGTCACTCACAACAGCCAATCAGGTAACCGTCGATTCTACTTACTGTGAAACACGTAAAGTGGACAAAATGTGTCAAAGCGACACCCCTAGATAAAAATGTCCAAACGATTACATGTAATTCTGCAGTTTGTCCAACTCTACTCTTTTGCACTGTGGTTGTTCTGTCAAAGCGAGGCAACTGTAACTTGGCATGTTCATCTTTTTTTTTTGTCCTCCATCGGGCTCTAAGATCAATACTCAGATTCTCGGGTGTTTCAGGGGAGGTGTTTTTTTTTTTTTGTGTGTGTTTTTTTTTCTTCAGTTTTTCTTTTGTAAAAGAACGATAAAGAAAAATATGAATAATAACACAAAGTCCCAAACTTTGCTTTGGTTTTTCTCGATTTAATCCCAAGTATTCAGGGTTTAAGTAGAGTGATTTTCACTTTGTTTCGTTTCGATTCTCCTGTCCTGATACTCACTCCAATTGCTGAATTGCTCCAATAAATGAAGTAAAGGGCACAAACTCCCGGAGGAGGTTCTGTCGGATCATTTTGGGTTTTCTGCCCCATTTACACGAGTGAAAACGATTTCTTTTTGCATTGTTGTTCCAGGAAACCTTCGTATTTACATGGCGACATTGTGAAAAGCATGTCCGTTTCCACGGAAACGACAGAAACGCTAAAAACAATGTATTTAGCGTGCCAGGACACGAGTTGGCACCGTTGGTTGAACGAACAGGCCCTTAATTTTTCTTTTCCCAGTCAGTCGACCAGTTCCTAACTATCATCTGAAAAAACATAGTTGCTTTACAGTTTAATCATGAAGATTACCAGACAGTTCATATAAATGTTTGTGTGTGTAGCACATATGTCGATATTTCATAGAGTCTGAAAAAAATGATGTCCGCAACGTAGACGGGTGGAAAAGGGGGAGGGAAGCAACATACTTCCAGATGGCTCCAGGCAACATAGCCAGAGGAGAATGTCAATGACAGCGGTGATATACATGGAGAATATCAATGGCAAAAACAACTCAATCACTCAACAAACTATCCAATCAAGCTCTTAAAATGTGAATAAATGAGTCAATTAACCACTAATAAATTAAAGACAGTTATTAAGTCGTAATGATTGTGACGGTCTTTCTTAAAATACCGACATGGAATAAAGTGTGCGTTATGAGATGCGTTAGATTTAGTTCCCCCCCCCCCCCCCAAAATGTCAGTTTTACAGAGGCAAACATATCTTTGCATGATATTCAGATAGAGCCCGTCTGCGATCCTTAGGGCTGAGGTTATCTTGGCAATAATAAAGGGCGACTGGAGGTGATGTCTTGGCTCATTTGTGATGAGTTACCTCGCAGGCATCAGGGAGCTGATGCGTCGAGCAACCCAAACAAGATGTTAGCTTTGCTTCTGATTTGTTGTCAAAGTAGTTCACCTCCAGTACAAGCCCATGTGGCCTGCAGGTGGGTTTTTCAGAGGTAATTTCTGTGGATCGCAAATGTTAGTTTCTGCATCTTGGTGCCCATTTTGCCAAACATTTATCATATCGTAGGTGATTATCAAATCAGCTGATATGGAGATTTGGAATATATTCAGCACACTGTTCACATATTGTTAATTCGCTTCCTGGAAACCTACCGGTCCTTGACCACTTGACAAAAGATTTAATGTGTAAAAGTGAAAGACGCTGATCGAGAAAATGGGCTTGAAAAGATAACTCCCATCAGTCTTACTTTATCTGTAGTTGTGTGTTAGTCTGCAGCCTGTTTGACTCACTCAAAATGTTCCCCTCTAAACATTTTGGCCTTTTTGGATTAGGATAAAAAAATAAAGCATTTTTGCAATTTAAAGTCACCGATTAATTTCTAACACATGTTTTTGGAGCGTGGCACGAAACCAGGGGACCCGGAGAAAACGCACTTATTTACACAAGTGAAAACGCTTTGTTTGTTGCATTTTCTTTTCAGGAACGTTTTGCATTTACTGACACAACGTTTTGAAAACAGCCTACAATTTCACCAGAAAATGCTGAAAATGCTGTAGTGAGCATGCCGGGGCACAAGTCGGCGCTGTTGTTTGCTTTTGTAATGAAACCACACACACACATGCAAACATAAACAATGCGAGTAGACGGGCATTCGTATGGACAGACGGCGAAGTTGGATTCTTATTGCTGGTACAACTATAAAACTACCAAATCCCAGGAGAATATGGACTGGGAGCCATGACACTCTCGAGGTTATTGCCCATCCACTCATGCATGTGCGGAAGAACTATTTACAATGACCGTGGTGTGCATGCACAGTAGCAGCATTTCAGAAAAGTAGAATTTTTTCCCCTGTTTCGATGGAACAGGAGTCAGAAACTTTTGAAAAAGTTCCACTTTGGGAGCTGTTTCCAAAAAGTTGCTTTCTATTCTATTCTATATAGTTGTGATGTGGTACTACACTGTGCTGCCCCAAAAAAACTAAGCTGAAGAAAGTACAACCCATTTACACATACAGTTTTAACATATTCCTACTTATGACAGCAAAATACCGGAAAGACAGATTTGTTGTGATAGTTGGTATTCCAGATGGCAAATCTACAACAATAAAATGTTTTCTTCTGTTTCTTCCAAAATATAAAACTCACTACTCTGGAGATTATCACAGGTCTAAAATGGCAACACTCCTGTAGTGCAATGTAGAACTTGTTGCTGTTGTTTTTTTTTTGTTTGTTTTATGTTCTTTTTATAATAATACCATTACCAAAACACGTTTTTTGCTGTTATGTGGTACCTCATGCCATTCATCGTCTTTTCTGCTACTTTGAGTAGGTCAAGATTTGCTATTCCAGAGAGCAACTCCTTTTTGTATGTGTGTCTGGCAGTGATTGTGGTGGTTGAGGGAGCAGTGAGCTGCATGTAAAACCACGACACATTGTTTTGTTGTCTGCGAGAACAGGACATTTCGCCTTTTTTTTTCTTCTTTTTTTTTTCATGATGAGATAGCGAATCCTCTATAATGTCTTATCGTCTGTTAGGAGCTATTAATTGGATATCTGCAATGTAACCGCTGACCTTGTTAAAGTGGGTCTTTTGAATGAAAAAAAAAAAACCCCCACTTCTTTAAAATGTCTATTTTGGGTTCTACGAAAACTAAATTACACCTTTCATTTGAATGTTTATTATGATCTCACCTCTCATATTATAAATAATGCATAACGATATTCAGAAATTATCTTCAATTATCTCTGAGACGGAGTGATGCCTTGAGTTTGTGCCTGCATAACAATGCAGTGTCGACTGGTGCCAAGCGATGGGACTGCATGCACAACAAGTTGCATTGTGGGGAGATTTTCTGCTGATTGGTTGCTGTTCCGTCGGGACTTTCTTCTGCCCATCTATGGACCACTTCACTGCGAGCAGACATGCTCATCATCATTCCACAAACACCGCGGCTAATCTCATCCTACACCTTGTTACAGGACAACTGCCGGCACGGCGAGGCAACGCACCGAATTGACTTGATGTCGGAAGTGCAAATGCATTGTTAGCGAAGTTGAATTATAATTTTAATTTGTGGCAAATTGGGTTTTGATTAATGCTTTAGTTCAGTGTGTTGCTACTTCAAATTGACAAGTTGAGACAAAGGACAGATGTGGCTGATACAAAGGCTGCTCAGAATCCATTATATGACCCGATCCATCTTCTGCACTTAGTTAAGGCGCAACCATAACAGGTCGCTCAGCCATTCAAAAAAATACATTTTTTTAGATCAAACTTTACAAGGTTTCAGTGAGGTAGCACAATACCAGGGCTTTTCTGTTTTTAGCATGTTCTCCCTGTGCAGAATCCAAATGGTGGAATTCTTGACTCTCAGGCCCAGCATACACAACGTTTCCAAGTTGAAACTGTGACTTAGTAACTTAGATAGATTCCCTTAACTTGGACAAAGATAACAGAGAGGAGGGGATGATTCATGAAGTCTTACTTCATGGCTGTATTGGGGTTTTTATAAATAGGAATATATTAACTCTACCCGAATGTTTCTGTCACTGATAAGACGCACTATTCAATAAACCTCAATTACCCTCTTAATATACTAAATGAGACATTTGTGGGTAATAGTCTAAATATTCTTTTGTGCTAGTAATCTCCGAGGATTATATTTTTCTTGGATTTATTAGTTTGCTTTTGGCAAGGATTCCAACCAGGCATTGACGACAAAGCCAAGTTTTTTTTTTTTTTTTTTTAAATCTCAGTTCACTCTTGTTCAGCGCAAGCTATTTTTTTACTCAGCAACTTTCACACTGAAGACAGTGTGCAGATCTTTTTTTCTGATGGCGTTTTAGAAAATCTTCAAGACAGGACTTCCCAGAAAACCGAAAAAAAAACAAAAAAACCTTTGCTCATACAGTAACGATCGAACAAAGAAGCAGAGGTGGCTCAAAGTTTATTTGCAGCATCTGGTAGCAGCTGGAGAGGAGTTTTGCTTCCATTATTTGTTCTAACGAGTGCATGCAGACATACCGATGCCTGCACATTACTGTTAGTCAGGTCTTGTCAGTCAGAACAAGGCCTTCTAATTACCATGGCAATTGGAATGACATGCTCGGTGGAGTTTGGTGATTATAGCGTCTACAAAAGATTGTACTACTAATGGTGTGCGAGGATGTGGCAGAGCTTTGCGACGTTCAGGGGGGTGAGAGTTAACGCGATTGGATGGGGCAAAGAAGAAAGAAGAGGAGCTGGAGGCGCCCGTGAGGCAGGTGAAGGGAGGGGATTTGTCTCAAGGCTAATCGTGAAACGACTATGATCCACGGTCACGGTCGACATCAGAAGGAGGAAGCTCCGCGTGTCTCACTGCAGCACATTCAGACGAGTATTAAGCTTGTCGGTGGTATGAGTCATGAGATTGACCTTTTTCACTGTTTGGAACAAGATAGATGTAACAAAAATGGAGGGGGAAAGGGGGGGGGCAAAATAAAACAAAAAAAAACCAACCTCGGAATAACCATTAATCTAGCGCGGCTGTTAAACAACTGAACCCAGATGCCGTGTCAGCAGTTTACAGCACTTGGACAGTGACACATTCCTGAAACGTTTTGGCTTCATGCAGTGCTCTTATTAAGTCTGAATTGAAACAGTATAATGGAAATTCATTCGATTTAATGTGAGAGAAGTTTGGCCTCACAGGAGTCAGAATATACATTTAGCACGGAAGACATATTTCTTTCTTTCTTTTTTTTTCTGTCCTTCCTTCCACAAAAACTTTGCAATGACTTCTAAAGCTTTCGCTGGTAATGAACACTGCCACTCTCTTCATTCCTTTTGTCAGTTTCTTTTTTTTTTTTTTCACCCTCAGTCTGTTCTTTTATTTTCTTTTTTTTCTGGTATGGTTGCGGCTCGAAATGACTCATGATTCTCGCGAAAACAAAGTGGTGTGGAGTGACTTTGGCTCGGGAAACAAACGAGGATTCAACTCAGCCTGAAATCAAACTGCACAATCTAGGGATAGACAAGAATTGTGGCATTGTTTTTATTTTCATTAAATAAAAACTAAATACTAAACTAAACTTAAAGATGTGGCAGGCAAGGAAAAAAAAGATAAGATATAGCTCAGGCAGAGGTTTGAAGGAGCAGCAATATAGTTTAGTAGTAACCTATTAGAAAGCAGCCATTCAAGATAATATGACATCCAGGCAAATTTCCCAGATTATGACTTCATAACTCACTTTCCATACATTTAAAAGTAATGTTCTGAACCCAAATGTTCATTAATTCATTGGATTGAGTAGTGTGAGGCCAATGTTTCGCTGAAAGGTCTACCGACTTTTTTCTTTAAAAGGAAAACGGAAAAACTTTCAATCCAACTTTATCGTCTGTCCACAGAAATATCCCTGTACTCGTTTTTCTTAATGTTTATAGTGTATTGTTCTCTGTGCGCATGTGTGGTTTCATCGTGAAAACAAACAACAGCACCCACTACTGGCCCAACATGAAAACAACATTGTTGTCAGCGTTTCTTACGTTCCCATTTAAACGCTCTTGAAACGTGTAAACGGGGCCTTGCATATTTCAAGTTCGCCTCACATTGTCCTGATTTTTGAGGAAATCCAACCCATTGAATTTAGATTGGCTTGAACAAATTTTACATCAAATGAACTTGACTTGACGTCATAATTTAATGAAGAAAATGAATTAAATACACATTTGAAGCGATTAAAACTTTGGTCTGCTGTTTTAACATTGATGCGTGTGTCTGATGTCGGTGGCGTTGTGGTGACGGATGCTGATGAAAGCCGTCAACCTGTTTATACACCAAAGGATGTTCAAGAAAGACAATATAACATGAAAGTGCTTGCTAGATTGGATTCCAGCAGTGCAGACTAAAATATAAGTGAACCTGCCTAGAGGACAGTAGAATGTTTTATTTATTGAACAAGATTAATGCGCAAGACACAATAAAATCTCAAGTTGTTTCACAAAGAAAATTAATCCAGTCACAGTTAATATTTAGCAAATATTATAAATGCAAACACAACAAATTGATAAGGGCTACATAGTTTCAGACAGTTGTTTTGAAATATTAACTTTTATTTCATTCGTTGTTTTTGCAGCTGCACCATTATAACGAACAGTTGAATTCATCCCAACAAGATGCAACACTTCAGAATATGAAGAATAAATATGTGTTTTGTATTTATTCACACACACACACACACACACACACACACACACACACACACACACACACACACACACACACACACACACACACACACACACACACACACACTCACAAACCAGCAGGCCATCCAGTTCTTTTATAGATCATAGAAAATCCTATTATATTTTATTCTGAAAATGAAATACATATTTTATCTATTATTTGGTTTTGAGGGATTTATTTTCTCTCTTTTCTTTTCCCCTCCAGAGAAGTGGGACTAGTCAACGTGCCAATCTGGTGATTCCAGTTAGTTTTTCTTCATAGCACAGTTTTTTTTTTTGTCTTAGTGTTTTCGCCTCAATCCCAAACTTTAGAGCACATCTCAGGGGGGCTATGAGAGAAAACGCACCCGGAGTTGAACTGTCACTTCAACTCAAACGTTTATTGTGTTGAACTTGAGGAAACAAATTTGCTGATGCTAAATTAAATACATAAACTTTAAGTCATCGATCTGCCCTTTGCAGACAAAAAAATAAATAAAACGGTTCCCTCCTCTGACCAGCTTGACACCCAGGTGTAGTTCATCACACCTCAGCAGCTCAGGCAAATAGAGAGAGAGGGGCAGCAGCAGCAAGTAAGCCATTATCCAATCAAATCACAGAACAAACATAGTAAACAATTGCAATATTCGATTATCTTAACTTCATTCAATTGATTACTTTAATAGGTTTTCCGTTGATTTGAGTAAACTTCATTTGGGCCCCAAAACATGTTGATTGCCTGCACGTGTTTAAACTTTGACTTTATAAAGAGTATTGCAACTACCACATTGTTCTGGAGCGGAAAACTTTACAAAAACTAAAGACTACAGTTTTTAATCTGGAGAGAAATATTCATAACGACGATTTTTTTAGGAGAAACAGATTGTCTTTGGTGTCCCCTTTTTTTTGTCAATAGGCTTTTTTTTTTTTTTTTTTAACTAAAACAGACATAGAAACGTGGAAACTATGAATATTGCATATTCCCTCTTGTATATGTGGTGTTTCTTTGGTTTCCTCTCACCGTCTGAAGCAATCTGTATGCCCCGTGATGGATAATTTTCACACAACTCCAGCGAGAGAAGGGGTTTGTATCGGCAAATCTTGATTTTCTCCTTTCACTGCTTAATTAATTAATCGCGTTGGACCAGCAACCCGAGCGCAACAGTTCCCACAAAATGTTGAAGGCTTTCAGGTACCTATTTCACGCTGCATCAATGGCTAATGTGTGTGTGTTCATGTACCTAGATTACAATGCATGAAGCATGTGTGATGTTTCCTACATGTTGGAAGTCCATGTCTGGGATGTTTGACGGAGCTGGACTCTCAAAATTTCCCATCAGACTCGAAGCCTCCCTGAGACATCTCTCCAATAATTGCTGCTATTTTGTCATCCATGGATGACACTGAAGTGGTGCTCTGCCTCCCTCCTGTGGCATTGACATCTCTTTTGTGTACAGCACTTTTCTTTTCTTTTTTCTTTTTTTTTTGCAATTACTCTCAGGTCAATCCATTTTTATTTTTTTTTCCACCACTTGTGTCACACTTTATATTACATTTGTCTCCTGGCCCCAGGTTAGGAATAGTCACTTGTGAAAGTGCCATATAAAAGTTTTTGTTTGAGATGACCTCCATTGAGCAACAGCTCAGCAAACAATGTCAGGTTTCGCCTTGTCAGCTGTGTTCTTAGTGGGTTCGTCGGGTTTTGAGGCAATAATTTCCACCAGTTATGATATCTGTTCGATTATTTAGCAGCGTTTCTAGGATTTACATATCATTGTGTATATCTGAGGATGACAGCTTACGGCTCTATTTCAGTCAGTTCTATGTGGAGTTTGCATTTGCTTCATGTGCATGTGTGATTTTCTTTCTCTCTCTTTAACTTGATTGATGTCCTTACATTAACTTCAATGGGTGAATGTGTGTTGTTGCTTGTGTACATGTCCAGGGTGTAATACGGGGCCTTTTTCCTCATTGACAGCTGGGATCAGCTCAAAGTTGCATAAAAGCTGCGATAGAAGATGGATGAAAATCTGTGGAAATAATCAAAAGTGACAACAACCAAAATTGAGACATGACATAACATATCTCTTCTGTAATTTGTTTTTCCCCACATTGACAACACATCTGTAGCTCGTACAGTAGGCTATACTTATAAAATACAAATATAACCGGGCAATGTAAACACAATGTTTTTATTTTGCATGAAGCACTAGTGCAGATTTGACGCTTATCCTGGACTTGTTGTCTGCAGTTGATAATTAAACAAGCATGACTTATGTCTTGAAAAGCAGGTAAATAGTAGAAAATAGAAATTTTAAAAAGTGAGAGTTGTTCCACTTTTGTCTGCCACACTATCGAGATATTGACAGCGGCAGCGTTCGAGTGTGTGAGAACAGTCCAAATGACCTGCTCCATGCGCTTAATTAAGTATCAATCTGTTTATATGTTCGACCAACAGTGCCCTTTGTTTTTCCTTGCAATTTTATCCCTTCACCCGTAATTACCTGCTTTGTCATTAGCGTTTTGTGTGCGGATACCTCACAAGTGCAGATGAATACTCTGCACGCGGGAAGCCCCTTCATCCTAATGGAGGCAGACGTGCACATATACACACACTCATCCATCCCAAAAGTGATTACTGAAGGTGGGAGAGGTGGGAGAAAATAAGTGTCTTGTCTCTCTTCCAACTTCTTTCCGGGCAAACAATCAATGATGGCCCGGCAACAATTGAGTTACAATCATTTAGTGTTTTCCGGCTCAGCTCTGATGCCGTCTACTTCCAGACGAGGTTTGATGGGACAGAGGGGAGAATTGAATCAACTTGAGTCACAAGGGGGGAATGGCACCTGAGAGCTTTGGTTATTCAATAAACCGCCTTTCATTCACTTGCTCTCTTCCCTCACTTTTCCCTCTTCCTTTTTAACTCACTTTCTCCAACGTGCATTAAATGCCTGGCTTCTTAGAGACAAGGTTAGAGGAGACTCACCAGCAAGGCAAAGACAAAGTCTCTAATCCACGTACCAGCGCTGCCGTCTTCGCCAGCTGCTTTTCAGTCCGGTTGCTTTTGTTGACAGGAACTGGAGACTGGTCTTGAGAGTGTTTAAAAATCTTTAAAGGATTACATGGGTAGTTCAAGGAATTTCCTTGACTAAAAACAGCCTTTGCCTGTTTGTTTGTTATTGCTATTGTGAAGGACATTTCTATTCAATAACTGAATTGAATAAAGTAATTATACTAACCACTTCAAATATACAAAACCTTCGGCGGCTTAATTTAATAATGGGAGCTTGACTACGATGTTTGTTCTTTTTTTGTTTGTTTGTTTGAGGAAAGAAACATCTCTAAATTGGGAACTAATATAATGTAATGTAAAGACAAACCGCCATAGATGTGAAGACACTATACCAGAAACACACAATACGGCAGAGTTATTTCTGCTTCTTATGAAGATGAACTAGTTATGAACTAATATTTCATGAAAACACACAATTTTAGAATTGATTGTAATGTAACTGTGATGACAACAAAATCCTAATTCCAACAGGGATGACAGTTGCAGGCGTATTTCTAAAGATCTGCTTTGGTACGGTTTTCTCTCTATCAAGCACACTTTCTTTAATGCTTGATTCCTAATGCACCTCAACAATGTTGAAAATGGAAAATTCAAGAAAGACTAACGTGAACTCAGATTTGCTTCTTCTTGCACCGGTGATCTCAGAGTAGACATTGGGAGGGTCACTCTCGGTATGACGCTGCTTCACTTTGATTTTAAAGCACATTTGTTTGAGGTGCTTTGACAAGTCTCCAGGTGAAGTGGCTTTTATCTCTGCGAGAGGGACATAGATTTTATGCCCCCTGCAATGAAAGTACTCCAGACAAAGAGGTGATGCATTGACCTCAGTAGGGGAGATCCCTCCTATCACTGCATGGATATCAAACAGCCTCTACGAAATGTCTTCTGTTGTCATTTGTAATCATTCTTGAATTATATTATCCCATTTTTCTTTTTTTTAATGTGAGTATTGGCCAATCCCAATACTTTCCTTAACCGATACTTGGGTGTTCTTTGTTCAATCCCAAAGTGTCGACCTTCTTTTGGATGTCCTCTTTCACGTGCTCTGTTGTATGCAAAGCTGGCGTGTACGCAACACTGCACACTGAAAAGTGTCACAATCAATCCAGTGTGCAGTCGGGCTCAGCAGTGACATGGAGCAAACCTCAGAGCTCCAGAAGTCTGTCGTGAAACTAATAGTGGTCACTTCTCGTTTGAAATAATCTTGTATGTTGTCACATACTTTTCTTGGCCAGCTCCAGTAAGGTGGTTTAATGTTGAGACAGCAGAATGTACCAAAGGATCCAACCGCTTTAGAAGTGGCACAGTCACATGGTTTATATTTGCCTTAAATGAACTCCCTCTCCATGAGACGTTCACTGAATATAAGATACACTTCACTCCTGCGGCGTTGCTGTGTATTTATGAAGTCATTTGCATTGCTTATTGGGGTACAGGAGCCTTCTCAGCTCAAAGTTTTGGAATATGTCACTGGGAACATTGCATTGTTGGCCCAGTCGCTTCCCTGCTCTAGTTCATTTTTGCTCCTTCTCGTTTTGTTTCAGTCTACGGACAGTAATTCTTCTTCTTTCTTTTTTTTTCATAAACCCCACCTAATAAAGCAGCGTTTTCATCTTGAGAGTCGGCTTACCTGACCTGAGAGTTGATGATACTTGGATGATAACATGCACCACCAGCAACGCTTGTGAAATAGAGACTAGGTGACACATACGGTATACATCATGGAATATAAACAAGTCGCCAACATGAGACGATTTTACTAAATTGAAGCAGTGAATCAGTCTTTTCTTCATCTTTTCTTAAGCCATCTTGCAGTGACGGTCATGTTTGACCTCGAAGCGACGGTTGACAAAACAAGCCCGACTCTAGAGCGTCTCTTGAGGAGCTGTTGTTTGCTGCATTTACGTTTCAACAGATGGCTGAATGTCTTTTGCTGATGTTCCAGTGACTTAAAACATTCGTAGGCTCCTCGCTGAAGAATACCTTTGGAAAATGAAGCAATGGAGAGTGTGAGGAAATAATAATAATTATTATAATTATATGAACTACGACAAAGAAATATAATCATAGATAGTCATTGTTTGGCTCTTTTCTGGTGTTGTGCAATCTTCGTTAATGGTACACAGGAAGTTGGAGCAACGGGTGGTTTTGTGCCTTGGCTGAGTTCACATGAGGTCCCCGCAAAGTCAGGGACATCACTGTGACTGTTTGTAACTATAAATTCTTTGTGTGCAAGTGTGTGTGTGTGTATGTTTCTGTGTGTATGGGGGCACCGTGTCCAGCTCCTTCTTGCTCAAGCTCCAGTCTGTTGAGGTAATGAAGATCAATGAGAGGAAAGGTGGAGGCCGGCCGAGATCCAGGTACTGTCTCTGTGTTTCAGGCCAAAGCTCTATCGATCCCCCTCGCGCTCCACTCTGCCAGCATCTGATAAAGGCTTTTCTGTACGCACTCGCACACACACACACACGCACACACACACACACACACACACACACACACACACACACACACACACACACACACACACACACACACACACACACACACACACACACACACACACACACACACACACGTGGCCAGAACGCACACATCCACATAAAGGCTTACACTCGCGCGCCGCCAAAGAAAAACACCAAGTTGCCGGGCTCACTCCCCAATGCTGCAGAAGGAGTTAAGTCTCCATCACCTTTTTTACAGTTTTCTGCTCTGTCTCGAGCACCTGAAGGAAAATGTAGAGTTCACATTTCATCATTGTAAAATAATGCTCGCTGAGTATAGCTATTTTTCACACAGTAAATTGCCTCATGGTGGTGTTGCCTTCAAGTACTCTTCGTGAGGTCCTACTTCAGAATGCAGACGATGGAAACAGAAAGTGTATCATGCATTCAAGTGGTGTTCTTGTTGGCAATAACAAGAGGAGGAATCCTGCACTAATAGCAGTCAATTCTTAATAGCTGTTATATTAGTTTGGAAAATCAGAGTTGCCTGAGGCATTGTGTTTTATATGATGCACACTGTTCTGTTTTAGCAATGTGTGTGATTAGACAAAAAGTTGTCTTCCAAGACTTAACAATATAGTTTTTAAAGACATATTTACATATTTATCTTGGTTATAGTTATTTCTTTTTCTCATTACGTATTCAGGTTTTTCTAAAAACCATGCAAGGGCTCACAAAAATGCTAGAATTTTAAAGGCCACATTTGCAATTATGTATTTTGAATTAATATTGAAGGTGTTTGAAGGCAATATGCAGAAATGTGTAGGAAGACCATTAGAATCTAAAAACGGTAAATCTTTTGACATTTGCTGAAGAAACTGGCTGAGGAGAAAAGAGATCTGATGAGAAATTGTTATGAAATGATTCAACTTTGTGCCTGGAAATGTTGGAAATGTAAGGAGTTTTTCTGGATTTCACAAATGCTTTTCATTCTGGAAAACATGGGAACATAAGCTGTGTCGCCCCAAAAGGTGAACGTTAAAGTGGCACCATGCCTTTTAAAGGTTTGTAAAGTTTGCTTCAGCTGGAAAATACTCTTGATGACACTCAAACTGAGCATCAGGGCTTCTCGCTAGAAAAAAAGAAAAATCCCGTCCTTGAATAAATTGACCTTTGTGACACCAAACAAACTAATGTTAAGGCACTTCTGCACCAAACATTTGAGATAACGTTTGTCTTCACATCCAGTGCTGCATCAGGTATGTCGTGGTGCTTGGGAAATTAGCTGTTAGGCGTCAAATACTCCTAAGCAACTGTTATACGTGTACAAAATATAGAGATTTTCTTGCAACTCCCCTCGTATTTTTTAGGGAACTTTAACATGTTTCCTTCCAACAGCACTTGATACAGTGCACCACTTGTGAATGTGAAAGAAAATTCTGAAACATTGCCAAACTAATTAACAGTTAGTATCTGTCTTATCTTCTCTGGCTCCACTGGGAGCTATTTTACACTGTGTTAAGTGTAGTATGTGTGCATATTGGCTTGTCCATTATTTTAAACAAACCCAGTTTCAACAGCTCCTACATGACCTTTACTATTGCTGCATAATGATATTCAGACTCGGGCTAGAAAATGTGCGGTCCTTGAATGAAATGCCACTGCGAGTGCAATCTCCTTCAAGACGGAATAGTTTGGACGGATCGCACTACATTTAACAGCATTGCTGAGTTTCAATTTTGAATTCCCATTTCGTTTTCAAAATTTGCTCAAGATCTAACCTAATACATTCTAAGAGGTGCTAATTGTCTTGACTTTCCCAAAGCTATATTTCCAAGCGGAATAGTTCAAGGGAGATTAGATAAGCATATCTTCCAGACAAATAGCTCCTTTTGTCGCTTTATAGTGTTTCAAGCAATTAAAAAAGTTGGTGGATGCCAGAGCCTGGCGCCGTAAAGCTATTTCATATAATTATTGAGTCAGAGAAGCCTTTTCCCTAAAACGGGTGCTGCCTGGTCCCCGGCCAGCTTTGCATGTCTCCCTCAGATGAGATAGGTAAGGCCATGCAGGAGAGTAAACTGTTCCCATGTCTGAGCCAAATTGTTATGTCTGAGGGTAAAATTGCAACACACTTGCAATTAGCATTGCCGCTAATGCCCCGTGAGCGGCACCAAGTGCTCCATGATGCCAAACATGCTTTAAATTAATCGACCTAATTAAAAAGGCTATGGCAAAACCTTACAAGCTCTTTCTTCTTAGACATGGTGGTGCATTGCCATTTAATCTGTATTCTGGGTAATTTTCTAATATGTGTGCTTGTTAGTGAGTGTGCGCATGTGTGCAAACCGTGTCCGAGAGACAAAATATACAAAAAGTTAAATCAAGCAGGCGTTAGCTCTGGGCAAATGTTAGCCTAAGCCACCCTGTATTTGCATCTCCCTTTGCCAGAGTGCATTTCTCTGTCACACTAGACATTTCACTTTTCTGCCTTTTCTTTGTGAGCGAAAGAGACAAGAAACATGAAGACCTGTGGGCATCTTCTAGCTCTAAGCAATGCAACTTCTCTTTTTCCCGTCCCGCTCCCTGTTCTTCACTTTCTCTTGCTTCCGAATATTGATTTCTCTGTCTTTCTGGTTGTTTCCGAATTTTCTTGGGTGAAGCTGAGGTGGGCTCCTGGATGGATATATGTGTGGGATGGAAGATACATGTCAACCAGTATGACAGCGGAGGATCAGAATACATGAACAAAGCTTGATTTATTTAATGATAATGAAGGGGCCACATTCACGACAGTGTGCGACAAGGTAAGCGGTAACTGGACAGTTTCACCACTCCACTTTACAATGTCGGTCTTATTCACGCACACACACCAATGGCTGCCACGCATTTTGCTCGACCTCCATTGAGAGAAATCTATGTCTTGCCCATTGTCGCATAGAACGGGCCAAATGAGGGATCGTACCAACAACCTTGAGATTGGAAGATGTTCAGCTGATCCACCTCGGGTGCTTTCTCTTGTTTGAGCACCTGCAGTCACACATTCACACTTACTACTTCAAGCCACCTTCTCAAGGTTGTGAGCAATGCAATTAAATGAACCCCAGGCTGTAAAATGGAAAAACAATACAGCAGCATACGTGAAAGTGTTGGACTGTCACGCGCGCTCTCTCCTACTTGCGGCGATAGTTGCTCAAGTACTGCACACGCTGAAGTTTAACGCACTTCAGTTGCGTTATGATAGAGCGCATGTATACACGCGCGCAGACATAGCAAAAGCCCAGGCCCGGTGTCATGCACTACCTCTCAGCTTGGTGATGGCGTTATGCATTTTTATGTTGGGCCGAGGCCTCTTTCTAAATAGGGGTGTCATGGGTGTGAGGTTCGGTAACCTTGTGCTTTATTGTCTCGGGGCTGGAAAATGGGTTTTATTCCAGGGCTGAAGATGAGATAAGGCTCTGTCAGGAATACTGGCCCCTCTGCCTCTTACCCTCGCCGCTGGAACCTTATTGCTGCCGAGAGGACTAGCATTCCTTCTTTCTCTCTCTCCATCTCGCTCCTTCTGGCGTCTCTGTCTTGTATAGATTTTCCCTCCTGCCACTTTCATTACATTGGGTGCTTTCTTTTTCTGCTTCGACTTTCATGTTCTCGGAGTCTTTCTTTGCACCCTCAATTTCACCCATCTTCATTATGCTGTCATTAAACCAGTTCTGATTTCATTGCAATCATTTATCATTGTGTTGCGGGGATTCATTATCGGGATCTTTTATTACTTTTTCCCCTCCGCTTGCCTTTTTCTCAGTCTGACCCTGCAGTGAAACAGCCCCAGTGCATTGAGATTGTACTGTGTGTCTGTGTGTGTGAGAAAGACCAAGAGATACGGACAAAGAAGGCAGGGTGCTTCTTTTTACCGCTCCACATTTTTGTCCTCTACTTTTATTTTTTCTTTCACATCGTGTCTCCCTGACCACTGCTGTCTCCATTACCCTCCATCCTTCTCTTTACTATCTTTCCCCGACTGAGGCCACTTCCCATCGGGTCACATCTGGTGACAGGCCTCCCTCCTCATAAATCGCTGCTGCTGGATAAATATGTGTGCAGCTGTTAGCCAGTGCTCACACTTTACCTCTAAGTGCCCCCCATTGCCCAGGTTTGACTAGCCATAAATTGTCCCAGTCGCAGAGGCAGCAGTGACTGTGATGGTTTCCGATGTTATAACAGATTCCTTTTTTTATGTGGCGGTCAAGGAAATGTTGTAATTTCCCTTCTAAGAAAAAATAATCTACACCAAACTACATTGGGCTTTGTGTGGCGCTACAGTGTCCCATGATTTTTAGCTTGGTATTCACAAGGATATATGTAAGACGTATGGAAACTTCTTTTTAAAAGTTACTATAAAGATGCAGCAAAAAAACTTCCTTGGAAAACTAATTTTAGAAGACAATGACCCCTCGCAGTTTTGGTCGAACCATTTGTCTCATTTTATCTGTAGATATAATCATGTTTATTTAAACTTTAATTTAAAAATCTAATTAATTAGTTTGATAATTAATTTGTGTAATATCTTATCCCCCCGCAAAAAAGAATTGGCATCTCCTCCTTAGTGAAAATGTTTACAAATATGAATATGTATTCATTTCTACTGTAAAACTGCTACAAACAAGATGCTTTATGCTTCCTTGAAAGCGCCGTCACCATAAAGTATTTAGTTTTTTTGCCAACACACATCTCCTCCATCACAACTGAATTCGCAGTCAGCACGATGAAAAATGTATTCCTATTGATATATGTGAAAACATCTTTTTAATTTTGGCTTTAACACAGAACCAAAACCTGAATTGGGAATCTTATTGCAGAAACTCTGCCCACTCCTTTCTGGAGTCCCTGACGCTGTAACAGGCTAACGTTGCTTCTGCTGCTGGTGTTAGTTCTTCCATATAATTACACAATCAAGCTAATGTACTTACCGTCTGTTGCTTCATGGTGAGTGCAGGAAAAAAAGACCCCTTTCCTTACTCTGTGTGTTCATCCTCACAATATGTGAATACATTGGCATGGGGCTTCACGGTTCTGGTGTCTTTCGTTTGTGATCACGCTGGCTCTTTAAAGCGATGGAGAAGGGTTTGCTGTGGTATGCCTTCATGTCTCATTGTTGTTTAATTGCTTGTGTGTGTTTGGTAATACGCTTACAAGGGTGATGAAGCTGCTGGCTGTTTGTTTGCTCTCGCAGGTATATTTTCTTTGCCACATAATGATGATTCCTACCTGCTCACTTCTGCTGGGATGTTACCAGTTGCTGTCTACCTGCAGATTTGTGCTGCTGCTGAGCTCATTTAGCTTAGATGCTTGTTTGGCACATGGATTGTGCTTTGATGTTTCTAATTTATAGAGAAATGCAGCATAATGAATGTATATTCATTTTGTGCATTAATGAATACAAATATCCAAATCAGGTTACTGCAGGTTGTGTGTAGCGGTGTCCAAGTAGCTTATTAGAAACTCCCACTTAATGTTGTTAAAATGGCTCATCAATATTTCTCTTTACTTTGGCTTTATATGACTGTTGTTACAGCCGGCATTTTCGACTCAAGCTATGTTATCTTAATGTTAGTCATCAAATAAACCTTTTAACTTAATGCAACAGGCTGAAATTGCATTACTACATTTCATATTAGAATTACATCTAAACTGCTGAGCTCCCGTTTTACACTTTAGATGGCTGCCTCAGCAGCACATATTGCCAACCTTAAGCTAAATCCATGTACTGATGCTGATCACTGAAAGACAGCCTTCTATAAGAAGAGACAGTCACCTGGATCCAAGCCACCAGCAACTGCAAGGCCAGTGATTATTCTTAGTACAGTACGCCTGTGAACGCTTTAATAAGCGTTGCAGCGAAAGCAGTGCGCAATCCGTCATAATAAAGTTGTGAAAAATACCCATCACATTTATTTTTGCTCAATAAATCTATTACTATTGAATTTGATTGGAATCCTGCTCAAAATTGTTTGTAATTATGAGGTTAAATGGGCCCCCTAAAGCTTCTGACGTCAGTCCAAGAACAGACTACAACAATAATCTTAGCATGTCTTGATATTTTCTTATGTTTTAATATTCATGCTGAAATAAGCTGTTGGCATCTCAATATACTTACCGTATAAACACAAGGGTGCTTTTCCATCTTCTTTAATCCAGCTCTCATAAAGGAAGGCACTGTGTATATATCACAAAATGTCAAGATACTCTTACTCCTATTTCGTGTCTCTGAAAGACACAAAAGCAGCAAAATTTGGCTTTATAAAAAAAAACGCAGCAGAAACACTCCGGTCAGTCTTTCATTCACTCTTCCATGTGGTATTGACAGAATCTCTGAAAGCTTTAGTTCTGTTTGCGTTGATACAACACAGCTCGGTCCCTCTGCTTTGTGCCATGAAGCAAAATCCTTTCATGATCTAAAGTAATCCCGGAAATCTGACCTGCTGGCACATGATGTCGTATACAGTCCAGGAGCCGACAAAAACTGGTCAATGTATTAAAGATGCAGACATTTGAGTCCCATTCACACGACAGTGTTCCAAGTGAAAAGGCATCATTTTTGTGTTTTGGTTTCTGAAAAGTTTCACTTTTACACGGCAACGTTTTAAAAAACGAGGTTTGCTGACGTGGAAATGACAGAAACGTTGAAAATTATGTAGTTAGCGTTCCAGGCCACGAGTTAGCACTGTTGGTTGTTTATGTAATTAAAAAAACACACACGTGGACAGAGAACAATACTTCATAGACAATATCGTTCAACAAAGTTCGATTGTTATTATGGTGACTGTCAACTCTAAAACAAGCAACACTGCTCTGGAGCCTTCTCCATCGGAAACCTCTCCCCAGTCCTCCCGATTCCTTCACCCCAGTTGTGGGTGTATGCGGCCCACCAAACCCGCCGGCCAGCCCGGCATCGCCACATGCCGGCCAACACAGAGGGCCACCCCCGAGGTGGCCCGGGGGCAAGACCGGATACCCAAGAGACATTTTACATAACCATGCACACTGCATTTGTGCGTGCATTTGAACATCTTTGTGTGAGGATGCACATTTACATATAAATCCTCATATCGTAGGGACTCCCTCTCTTTTTGGTAGAGATTTGACTCATTACAGACTAACAAAGGTAACAGAATATCTCTGTTGACCTCAGAAGCAGTCTCTGTTTTAGCGATGTAATGCTAAAAAAAACAGGAAGACAATGAGTCTGAATTTAATTAGTGTCATCACCTCTCTCTCAGAGCGTAATTATGCACCTCTTTTTTTTTGGAATAGTTGACTTAATTAAAACCATTGTAAAGGTTTGTCTGTAGGGAAGCTGGGGGGGGGGGGGGGGGGGGGGGGGGGAGCTCCTTCTCCAAGTGAAGCACAAATTCTGCAGAGGCCACTTACAGTGTGCTTGCGTGTTTGTGAGAGTGAGAGACGTTGTCTCTGAGACAAATCAGACTATTATTTCTGAGTTTTGTGTGCTGCTCTTGGTTTGTTCTCCCTGCTCTGCGGTTATTACTGGTGGCTTGGTTAAAGGGCACATAAGTGGTGCAATAGAACAACACTCTTGCCCCAAAACCAAACAAAACCAGAACGCCAACTTTCATCCCTTTGTCGAAAATGAAGACATTAATTGGATAGACAGAGATGCAGTTTAGCCCGACTATTTGAAGAGCACAAGTTTTGACTGCCTGAAGGGACACGAGAAGTTAAAGCCGGACTGGTTCATATCTGGCGTCAGCGAGAAGAATACATCTCTTTTTATATGAACAGCAACAGATGTGCAGTTAGTTTGCTTTTGATGGCCGTAGGAATGAACTAACTGTCTGCTCGTCAACGTTTCGAGGTTATTTTAGGATGCAGTTATGAAACTTCGCCTCAACCAGGCGCTCCAAACAAGGTCCGAACACGTGACACACTTGACATTACCACAAGTAGTCCACTGACTCAGTGAGGTGCTGTTCTAGGTAGATGTTCTTAGCTTTAATTGCCGCCTTTGATTGGATTCTCCTTCTGGCCCAAAAATCCACCTGAGCCCCGTGCATCATGTTGCTCGTACTGGATCCAAGTCAGAGGTCATCATCAGTCAGTGAATCATGTGGGCAGAGGACACTTGTGGGCAATGCCACTTGTCTTTGTTGTGCACAGTGGGGCGCTTGAGCTGTAATTAAAGAAACTTAATTTGACTCATCGTGTGGCGTAAAGGATCTTTTCATTGCAGAGACAATATGCTTGCTTCTTGCCTGATTGATGTGGTCGGATAATGCGTGCTGGCATGTATTTTGTGAGGATGTGTGACTAATGCATTGTGCAGCTGTGAATGGCCTTCCTGTGACACTCCTCTCTTCCATCTGGCTCAGTTGCCATGACACACCACATCCTTTTTGTCTCGCTCAATTCTTTCTTCAAGTATTTAAGGAAGTGATAATCAAACTATTATCAAAAGCTTCCAAGTGAAGGTTTATGTGACAGTGTTAAGCATTTTATTTAGCGCCACAATCCATGGGTGAAATGGCAGATAAAAACACAGTTTAAACCAGGAGTTATGGGATGATGAATGATATCATGACTTATAAATATGCCTCAAAGTTAATGCTTTTCAAAGCATATCATGTTATTGCAACTTTAATCGCAGGCAGCTGAGAGACGGGCGTGATCACGCTTGATTTGTGCTGAGGAGCAGATACCATCTTTGATGCGGCAAGTCAAGTGTGATGCGTACGGTCTTCAAATTATTCAAAAATTGTTTCTCGGAGGGGCACGATGAACTTTTGATTGATGCCTATCCTCATTCTGGAGCAACGGCGCTCCACAGCACCACTTCGGTTAGCGGTCTTAGGGGGTGGGGTGGGGTGGGGTGGAGGGGTGTTCTGCTGCTGACAGAGTGAGACTACCGTCTGGCTCAGTGAAGCTGAGCGCCGGCTCTCGGATTCCCCCTCCTTCTGTCACCATGCAGAGAGCCTCAGCTCTCTGTCTCGGTGCTTTTCTAGGTCAGAGCGATCACGGCGCTGCAGCGGCATACAGGCGCACACACAAGTGCATCCGTGGCAAAGACAGATGCAGCAACCACACGCGTTTAGGTGAAGATGTAATGTACACACATGCACAAATACATGCACATCCACACAAAACTAAATCCTTTCAAATTCCTATAACGGACACACACACAAAGTCATCAATTTGTTGTCTTGTCCAATTATGTTAAGCCAATGATTCGGCTCCTTTGAGAAGACAAAAACAACTTCGTTCTCAGACCAACATGAAGCAGCGGGTCATTTACACAAGGTCAACAAGTGTATTGCAGCACACCTGTTCTTTTGTCCAGGAATGGAGCCCACTAAAGTAAAGGGCTGGGTTCCTGTGCCATTGTGCATGGCTTTTGTCATTAACCATTATCCTCTCATACAGTAAAAAGATTATTCCTCAACACATCTGTCACTGTGGTGGAAATGGCTCATTGAATTCAGATTCTTTGTGAAGGAAAATTGTATTATTTGAGAACATCAAGTTGAATATATTTAATGTTTATCATCTCCTTCTCATCTTAGGTGTCTTGTTGCGCCACCGTCCATGTGTCTCACGTTATTTCTCACCTTAACTGTTTCCACCTGTGTCTGGTCAAGTCCGCCCTCCTCCTGTGTTTTGGAATCTCAGCCTGTCCTTGTGGCCTTGTTGGTTCATCTGTCAATGTCTTGTTTTGTCAAATACATTTCCGGTCAACCCTTTCCTGAGTTCCCTTCAGGGATTTTAGTTAGTCCTCTGTTTTGTTTTGTTTTTTTACTTCATCTTCATCTAGCCTACATTTGGATTTTTCCTTGCAGCATCCTCACAAGCTACAGCTTAATGGTATAAACCAACCATCTATCTTCTAAATCACTTCATCCAAATAAGGGTGTTGGACCCAATCCCAGCGGACGGTGGGCCAAGGTAGATTTCACATTGGATATATTACCAATCGTTCACAAGCCAAACACAGGAAAACAGTCACACAGACAGGCACATTGGCCAACTAAAGGCAGCTCAGCATCACTGTTTGCCATGAAGCACACATTTTTACATTGTGGGATTAAATTAAAGTACTGGCGAACTCGAAGAGGAGGTCTTGTCACCCGTGTTCAGGAAGGCCATGGCAGTAGTGCTAATTTTCCATGTGGTCCTTTGGGAAAATTTGTTTCCCCCCCCCACCCCGGGTCTAAAGCAAATTATTAGTTAATTCACAATTACATACAACAGTCAAGCATGCGAAGCCAGTATTTGTCCAAAAAACACTCAAACGATAGGTTGATTAACAGAATACTTGCTTAACAGTTGATTTTGGACTTGCATTTATACTTAGATTTTCAGTGTTGTTTTGGACCGGCGAAAAATGTTTATTATATGGAAACCACAATTTGAACAACCGACTTTCATGAAAACCATTGCACTCCTTCTTCTACGTGACATCCTATCTTTTTAATATCTCTCCCTGGAGATAAAATGACCAACAAACAAAACTGTCAGCTGCATTACAGTTTTGTGCCACATGGCACTGTCTTGAAATGTTGGCCTTGAGGCAGCGTTAGGGAATCAGTGAAAGGCAGTAAGATTGTGAATCCATTCAGAGAAGAACCTTTTCTGAGGAGGCTGAGAGGTTTGTTTACTCAAGGAACAGGCTGCCATTATCCCAAATTAGTAGCCAAGTGGTCAAAGAGATCCTGCTGATGAACAGAAATGGGCTCGTCAGCCAAACAGACAGTGCCAGGCACAAATTAACCGTCGGTTCTTAAGGCAGTAATTGAAGCTGCTCTGTAAACGAATTGCATTATAGGGTTCACATCTCTGCCTTTCTTTTCCCAATAAGGTGTTCCTTCAGCAGCTACCGAAGCTTCCGTACAAGAAAATGACAGATGACTATGATTGTGGGACAGCGCCTCAGTGGCTTAAACCCTCATTTACGACATGCCATGTCGATGCTGGCACAGTGCAAAAGAACATTCTGAACCAGCCAGGAGGGTATGCAAATCAAATGGAGAAGAGTGCAATATTACCGAAGGATGAGTTTCCCTCCTATGAGAAAGAACGGTTTGCCATTGAGAGATAAACAGTAGATAAAGTAAAAGGAAAGCTAAACAAAACAAACCAAAAGCGCACAATAATGAGCATTCCCCCGACTGGTTTGATTGCATAACTCACCAGCTTTTACCGCCGTCTTTTTCGCTGTCTCCCCAGTGTACCTGCTGTGCAAAGTTTGCAAGCAGAAGTTTGGTTGTTATTTTGCAGGCTGTTTCGTCAATACTGGTGGTTTGAGGAATGGAGTCTGCGGACTATTATCTGTCGATTCTGAATGTGTCCTGACAAGAGTAAGGCTGTTTATCAGACCACAGAGGGATAAAGGCATATTTGATCACAGCTGAACATGTGAAAGGTTGAATGGAGATGAGATCCAAGCGAGAGTCTCGCAATTCAAATGAAGCAAACACTTCCCAGCAGCAGGACTGGGTGATGCTTTTCTTGTTTAACGCAGACACTACAGGCAAACAGAAGCTGTTATTACCGTCCTGTATGCTGTGACAAGTCCAGTTAAATCCTCACGATATAGACCTTTTCTGAGGCTCAACGGCGCTTATTCCCGAACCGACACACTCATGTACACAGTGATTTACTGAGCAATTCAGCTGTTCATTTCTATTCCCTCTAACCTGTCACGGAGTAGGTGCAGCACATGTGGTTGATCAGTGTGTTTGCGCCTGTGTGTGTGTGTGTGTGTGTGTGTGTGTGTGTGTGTGTGTGTGTGTGTGTGTGTGTGTGTGTGTGTGTGTGTGTGTGTAAATGTGGGTCGTCTTGTCCCACCGTGGAAAGCCACAGAGACCTAACAATAATGTGGCAAAGTTGCTCAACATGGCGTGAAATGACTTTATTACGTTTTTACATTAAAAGCACTGATAGAATACATTTCTAATAAAAGGGCCACACAGCGCCCCGGGGAGCAGACATGGGGTCTGCCAGTCATGCGAGGTGATGTACAAGTATGTGTGTGTTTTTTTTTTTTTAATATTGTTTTTTTTTCTTCTTTATCCAACCGTCTATACGTGGGGACCAAAAACGAGTAAATAGACAAGTGTAATAAAATGGCACAGGAACCAAATGTGATACATGTCATTTTCGCACACACGCATATTTCAAGACGCGTCATGGTCTTTTTGAAAGGTGTTAATCAGTGTTAAGTTGCCAAGAACATCCGTGTTTTCCTATTACCTGTTAAACACGTGACATGGGATTGATTACGAGCACGAACATGGTACGATGGTGCGTGCTCAGGGTCAGGCAGTGTGGAGGAAATATAGCAGTGCGTGTTATTACCCGATTACCAAACTCTGTGATATATTAACGAGGCATTTCTCTGAGACAGCTTGACAGATGTTTTATATTTAGCAATAATAAGACTCGCCCTTTCCTATAATTGTTTGTCCTCATTGTGACTGTTTGAAGAAATTTGTCACTTAGTGTTCCAGTGGAGGATGCCCTCGTCGTGAGAATCCCTGGTGGCTTCAATTTTCCCTGATTTTCTTTTTAAGGAAGTCAGTCTGACCATAGGAGGGAATAAAGTGATAGAATGACAGCCCCTTCACACAAACTCATTTGACGTTTTCATGATTATGTGCAGACATCTGTACATTTTCTATCGTGACATTTATTTTGGGGACTTTGCAGACTTTGATATAACAGTCATTTCTTAATACAGAATTATTCATAGCAAAGTCATTTAAACAATGAGAAATGGGTTGTAAATCCCCGAGACTTCTAGACGCTGGATAGTGACAACCTTGTTTCATCGTAATTACTTTCTCTAATGGTGCTTTTCTGAGTGAAAGACCTGCCTTAAGTGGTTCACTTAAGCTGGAGGTAGAAGTGGTGGGGGTTTGATCAGAAGGTCAATTTTGCAAGAGTCACGGTCCCTGCTGGTCACAGCCTCTGAGAGCTGGAACGATGAACTCATTTCATGTGCATTTTGTAGATATGAATCAACAATTGTGTTTGCAATCAGGTAAGACAACATTTTAAATTACCTGTTTGTAAGTTTATAGCACGTGTATGGATTCATTTACTATTGCTGTTGAAAAATGGAACTGCAACACATATTTTCCAGCTGGTCTTAAGCAGTAGATGATGTCTGTAATCTCTGAACTGAATTCCAAAAGATGACAATTATAGTTGTAGTCTGCTAAATCTAATGCAAAGCAGTTAGCGTGAAAAGAATAAGAACAAAACTTTGCTATATCTTTGTTATGTCTTATATTGTATTCAATTCATATTGCAATAACTGTATGACCTCCTCCCCAAAATCATAGTGTTTTCTCTACTCATTTCTGAAAACCTTTTCATATTCGACCTGGAAGGATGAGAAAAAAAAGATAGCTTCCGAGCATTATTTTCTGTTTTTTTACTACTCCCTACCGCCCCACAAAAAACGGGTAGGAATCCTGAATTTTCTGATTGCATGCATGTCAGCTGATCCCCTTGACCTTTAAAAACTAAACATGCAGTAGTTTTGTTCTTTTAAAAGAACATGCTTCTCACCACCTGGAGCCATTTCTCACTGGCTAAAGTTATTTGACAACGAGCTACCACCAAAAACAAAGCGGGCCGATTGTGGCCTTGAAACTTCGGGGCTGAAAAGTAGTCCCACTGTGGCCCTGAACATGCCTCCATGAGCCTCCAGAACCATGCTTTGCCTTTAGCATTTTGTGTCATCACTTGGTCCGAAAGTGACACATCGTCAGCATTCACATCCCTTCATCTGACATGTGACGTGACTTTGAGCCTTCACCACAAAGTCCCAATGTCAAGGCAGCACTTAAAAGCCCAACACCATGTGTAAAGAGCCAATCCTCCGGTGGAAAAAAGAGGCCAATGTGAACTGTACTCAATTGGTGGTTGGGCTGTAATACATAACGTGACCTGTAAGGACTTCATCAGAGGGGTTACACAAGTCTAAAGCAACCCGGGAGTGGCACTGAAATGGAGGGAGATGGAGAGAGTGGAAGATAAAGCGTGAAAGGCTCAGGTTATTATCAAAACAAGGCTAATCTGCAGAGTACAATCAGACAGGAAGGCAGGAGGGTCATTTACTTAGAGTTATTTTTGGCAAGCCCATTGAGAGCCAAGGCAAGTGAAGGGGAGAAGGTGCAATTTGGAGAATGGCCAAAGGGCCAAACAACCATCAAGTGCCTATCACTCAAACAAGGCAACTGTCCATTACAACAATCTCCAGTGGAACCGAAAATATGTTTTCCTATTTCACTACTCTTCTTTACTGTCTATTAGTTTCCACTCTTTGTCCCTCGCTACCTCGTGTCACTGTGCTGATGGATTCTGAAGAGAAAAACATAAAGCAAAGAGAAATATTGTAACCATTTCTGAAGTTCAGAATCATGTTGCAACCAAAATGGGCAAGATTTGGATTGTTGCAAAATGAATGTGCTTGAAATAGAAAATCAATTCGATGCTCCCGATTGTCAGATCCTTGTAAAGGTGGTACATTTTGGCGTTATAGCTCTGACTCACAGAGCCCTCGGAGGCTTTATTGTTGCTTCAAAGATTTAGCTTCACTTAGTTGGACTCATTCATTAAATAACCCTGATGAATCGTAAATTGTCAAGGCACCATTATACTCCATCAGAACAGCTTGTCGGATTGTCCAATAGCTTCTGACCACAGGCTTTATCTGTTGTAGTCTCCCTCTGCATAGGATATTTATTGAATTCTCAATGAAACTGCACTTAAATTCACATAGTCATGTGGGATGTGAAAATAAAAAGCAAGCCATCTTGAATTTTATTGTGTAATTTATGGATACTCCTGGCAGGACTTTGCAGGCATTCTTAGTGTAACTTCTATATATTTCTCGTTCTGATTGTCTGCCCAACAAAGCCACAGTGCCGGTTCACATTCGTTGTTACAACCAAGGTGTATTTTGGAAACATAACAAATGAACAATTAACAATTAAAGTATTAACTAAATATGATAAGTATGGAGGGTATCCAATGCTCAACAATGACATTACAGGGGCTCCCACACATATTCTCCTTTGTCCAGATAGAAGGCAATTCAGAGCAATTTCCGAAAATTGAATAAGGTGCAAAATGTCTTTCAAAACATATGAGCAGTCGAGTAGATTCACCCGCTCTGACTTGTAAAACTCTGCAGTAATGATGCAGACCATTTGTTGTCTACTATATTGCAAAGTTGATTCTTTCTAGTTCGTATCCAAGTGTTTGTATTCAACACTACTCTTGCCGCTTCGGTTCAAATGCCACTCCACCTGGAAAGGATCTTTTTTTCTTTATTTTTTCATGATTACTGAGCACAATGATGATGTGGTGAGAGCCGTGTTTACTGGCCAGCGTTCCCCCAAGCAATTTTTGCAACTTATTGAAGCACATTATGTTCGTTTTCAGCAACATTATTTTCTTTCTTTCTTTTTTTCTTTTTTTTGCTTCTCAGATTCTTTGTGCTTTAATACTGTTGTACAGAATTGTGACGTCTGGTCGTAGTTGGGATTTTCCATGCTTGATCATAGAACGTACCAGAACTTTTTGAGTACGTGAGGCAGTTGATGCGTATTCCGGTGTGTTTGCTTTCAACCCCGATTACCTCTGCAAGATAAACTCAGTGTGGCTGTTTTAGTCCAAAGCAGAGCATAAGTGTAACAACACAGCTGCACCACAGTGTTCCAAAACTCAATTGTGACAATTTAAAATGGCTTTAAAGCCTGATTGAGATTCCATGAATATGTTTTTTTTTTTTTTTTTAACGGATTAGTATTTTTTTTTCTATTTGTATTCCATCCGTTCATCTTCAGGATACTGCTTTATCTTGTGCAGGGTTGTGGGGCACTGCAGCCAATCCAAGCTAACTATTCATGAGGACATTGTTCATTTTCATTCCACGAATCATATATGGTGCATGACTCTCAAGTGAACTCCTTTGTGTGACCGAAAGAACAATTGCAATGTTGCAATGGAAGCTGAGGAAACTGCAAAATGACCTTTTTGTGGAGCAACGAGTGCGTACTCTCCCCATGTTTGTGATGGTGATTGAAACAACCCCCTGCTGCAGAGTGAAGGATTATGATGCACCGCCGTGGAGTAAAAATCTGAACAAAAACTCACAACTGACTGTTCACACTGTGTTGCGACAGCATTTTATATCTGTCAAAGTTAGAGGCGCATATTAAACTGGTTCTTTTTCTAAATGTGCATCGCTCAAGCTGTTGACGTCAAAATCAGATTTAGGTCGCGCAATTGCTGTCAGTTCGCATATATTGAAAATTTACACTGTGAAGACTCCTCGCGTCATCCAAAACGAGGTAGTTCTTGAAGACGTTTGAAAACTCATCGGTATTGCCTCTGTATATGCAGAAGACACGCCACCACACTTGCTTTCCTGCATGTTGAGTGTGCGGTTTTACTTTTGGTTCAGCTTGAAGTGAGATTACCGAGCAGGGCCTCTCTGCCAGTTGTGCTTGGAGCAGCCGTTAGACAGTTATCAGGGCAGAGAGTGTGAAATTATCTCCCAGTGTGGTGATTGTCCACTCGCTCTGTCCCATGCTCCAGTGCAGCATCTAATTAGCACTTTACTGATGCCCTGGTGCCACCACCCAGATACTGTACAGGCAAAGAGAGACTGACAGCGGGGTGGATTGAATCTTTAGCAGCCGCAGCGCACGCACACACACACACACGCACACGCACGCGCAAGCATGCACACATGCACAAGAAAAAAAAAAGGCAACAAAGCAGTGCTTTAGCTCTTTTTCTTCATCAGACAATTAACAAGACGCACAGCTGTGTCAGAGAATTGAAATAAATCACAAGTGGTGACTTATGTACAGTATCCTTCATATGAAACGCACAAGGACACAGGATGGAAGGAAAAGGAATCATTGTTGTATGAGATATCATCTTTCATGATATCAAACTAAAGTGTATACATTTATGAGCAGCTATATAGTGTTGTTTGAGATTTTATTGGGATATAGAAAGATTTACTGCAGATATGCATCAGTATGTATGGAAGATCAGGAGCTTTACAAGGTCTAACAACATGGCTGCTTCAGCTATAATTAAACAATGGCTGCATACAATAATGTAATGCCTCATGCATTAGATGATCTTGCTTGCAGCATTTGAGTCTCTTGCAGGCTGTTTTTTTTGGATTAATTAGAATATTTCTCCCACAGAGATGCACTCTGACATTTTCTGAAAAATTTTTTTTTAAATTTTTAATTGTATTGCTATGTGTGATTTGCAACGCAAACGTATCCTGAATTGTAAATGAAAAGTGAATACCAGAATCAGTTCTTTAAAATACTCCAAACACAAACCTACATTATAAGTGCTTGAAGTAACTTTGATCATGTTGTTAACCCTTTGGTTCAACAGCATGCAAGTCCTGGAGGTAAGTTAAAGGCGAGGTGATATTTAAAACTTGCAGGGTAGGAACCTTCCAGGACCTGGGATGGATACTGCTGATCTAAGATCATCATCCAACATTACCATCTCACCCTCACATCACCCAACGGTGAAGAGGAAAAATTTTGCTTTTATCTCAGAGAAACCTCAGTAAATTCAATATGTGCTTGAACCTCACAGTTTGAGGGTTTTTAGCCACACTGAAATCAGGTGATAGTAAAAGAGAAACGCTTAAGACCAACAAACATGTTAATATCAGATTACTAGTTAATTGATACAACTGAAAAAGGGGCAACAAGCACAGATCAAGAACTACCAGTCGCAGAATAAAAGATCCTGCGGGAAGGTACAGAGAGGACGAGAGCACAGACTACCTGAGAGAGAGGAAATGTCAATGGCATGCAATGATTAGAGTGAGGAATGTTTGAATTGCATTATTCAGCGGTGTATTTCATTAAATAATGCTTTGGAATATGTATGACTTTATTCTGATTTCTACAAAGTCTTCCACTTGTCTTAAGGCAATTAAAATGGCTACATATAACTGCTCGAGTGCCTTTTAACCATCTCTTCCATGATAGTTTTTTTTTTTTTTTTACCTTAATTTTTTATTTCTTTTTTACTTTAGGCCCATTTTACACAACATTTTCAAGTAAAAACTAAAAACTTTTTAGTCCATATTCTCCTGGGACTTAATCGTTTTTGTAGTTGAAAGTCACCTGTACCTTGTGGTCTTTCCATACGCACGTCAGTGTACTTGCACAAAGTCTGTGTGATCTCATTACAAAAACAACAAATCATGCCGTTTCCATGAAAACACAAACAAACATTGATTTCAACGTTGCCATCTAAATATAAAAACATTTAAAGGCATAAACAATGCATTTCTATTTGAAATGTTTCCGCGTAAACAATGCCTTCAAATTTGGGTAAAGACCTGTAAAGAAATTGCTTCTTGTTTAAAAGCATGAACAATTATGTTAATTTGAGTCAAATATTTTTTTTTTTTATAAAATAGGCCCACCCACTCCAATGAAAAAGTATGCTCCGACATGATTATGACGGCAAAAAATAGGAACGAAAATAAACTATGAATCACAAGTCTTAAATTTAAACTGAAATGGCAGATAACAATGGACCCACAATAGTAATTATTTGACAAATGCGCTTTTTTTTTTGTTTTTAATTGGCTTTTACATTCATTGTGTTTTTCTTTTGTGGATTGCACTCATTATAGTTCCCCTCATTTGTCCACAATGCTGACGATATCAGCTCTACTCACTAATTGGCCATTTTATGAAAGCCATTCAAGATTTTGTCATGTGTTGTTTTATTTAGTTGAGGCTGGTTGGATATTTCCAAATTAGAGATGAATGAATAAGTGTGAGTCAAACATTCGTTGATGACCAAGGGAAACTATCCACAGCTGCTGTGTGGAACAAATGTAGGCATTCATTTAAATTTAGTCTGAAAACAGAACAAAATTTTGCCTAAAATCATATTCAAAATGTTTCGTAAAAAAACAAATCCAAATTTAGTGTGGAAACAGAACAAAATCTGAGGTAGAAACACGTCCAAACTTAGTATATAAACAGAACCAAAGTCCAAACTTAGTTTGGAAACAGGTCAAAACGTAGTCTTGTAATAGTAGCCAACTTAGTGTAGAAACAGGTCCAAACTTATTCTTAAAAAAACCTCTAAACTGAGTCTAAATTTAGATGTAACCCCAATCTGGTTTGGTTTTAGATCACCTGTAGATTTTGGGAAAAATAACTATTTGAATAAGTTTGGATCTGTTTCTAAATTCCGTTGGCTTCTGTTTCAATACTAAGTTAGGACTTGTTCCAAGACTAAATTTGGACCTGTTTCTAAAACAAGTTTTGTTCTTTTACGAGACTTTATTTTGACCAGTGTCTACAAAACGATTGGACCCGTTTTTAGACTTGATTCGGTTCTGTTTATAGGCTTAGTTTGGACCTGTTTCTACATTAAATTTGGTTCTGTTTCCATGCTAAGGTTGTTCCTGTTTCTACACTAAGTTTTGATCTATATCTAGACTAAGTTTGGACCTCTGGGTATTTTTTTCTATCTTCTTTATTTGACAGAGTAGGTGCATATTCTCCCCAAAATACGAGATTTGCTGTTTGGTGGTTTCAGACCTCAGGCAGCAACACAGGAGAAAGTGACTAAGCAGGCTAATACAGAAATACAGACAAAGCAAAACAATAGCAAGACTCAAAAGTCGACAAGAGCTGGAGAGTCTGAGGACGGCGTTCATGGCGCTGGCTTCAGGGAGGAGACGGAAGCGAGAAGATGAATGTACCACAGATTTGACAGAAATGGAAATGAAGCCCAGGAAAACAACGGGCACAGCGACAAGGTGGAAACAAGAAGAACGGGTCCAAAAACAATGGAAGAAATGAGGAGAGGATGAAAACAGTCAAAGTTAGACGAGAAAGGGTCAAGAGACATGAAAGATAGACAAGTGAAGGAGGAGTGAGAAACATTCTGCAGCAAAAGCAACTGAGGAAGATGGAGGAAGAGTTCTGGGTCAGAAGTACAAGCAGAGAACACTGCTTCAACAAACAAATGATCAAAGTAAAAGCAGGCGTTCTCAGAATTTCTTCAGTTACCCTTCTAGCAAACAACCTTTCTGCAATGAGCTCACAATCATGACCTCTGCCTACACCCAGAAATACCAAACAGAGTTTCTCTTAACTTTTAAACCATCTCTCACATCAGATCTTCAAGTTGCATTTGGACTACAGCCTCCCACGGCCAATCAAATGTCCTTTTTTTTCCTCCCCCAATTGGCTGTCAAAGGGCACGTAGCTTCTGCTGTTATATTTATCCAAAGACTGTTTATTTCAAGAGCTGCACAGTTCTTGAAGTGTGAAGTTAAACATTCCAGCTCATCATTTGGGATTGTGTGTGTGTGTGTGTGTGTGTGTGTGTGTGTGTGTGTGTGTGTGTGTGTGTGTGTGTGTGTGTGTGTGTGTGTGTGTGTGTGTGTGTGTGTGTGTGTGTGTGTGTGTGTTTTATTCTGCCAATAAATAATTCTAATGAGCAACATTGGAACTGAAAACTGAAGTTTTATTTTTTGAGGGAACATTGTGTGAGTGTTTCAGGTTATATTTGGAATGATCCATCTATCCATCTTCTATAACAGCGGTGTCAAACATAAGGCTAAATAATAATAATAATAATAATAATAATAATAATAATAAGAAGAAGAAGAAGAAGAAGAAGAAGAAGAAGAAGAAGAAGAAGAAGAAGAAGAAGAAGAAGAAGAAGAAGAAGAAGAAGAAGAAGAAGAAGAAGAAGAAGAAGAAGAAGAAGAAGAAGAAGAAGAAGAAGAAGAAGAAGAAGAAGAAGAAGAAGAAGAAGAAGAAGAAGAAGAAGAAGAAGAAGAAGAAGAAGAATGCTGCAACGAAAGCAAGCAACTACATAATCAAACGAGCTTCAAACCTATACTGTGAGGGGCATTTGTAAAATCGTGCTTAATGCAACAGCTATTGGAGAACATTTTGCAATAGGTTTCATTGAAATTCACTTTCAATTGAGATTGTGGTCATTTTCAGTAGAAGCATTTTCTCTGCGTGACAAAAAAAAAACTAAACAAAAAAAACAAACTCTAAAGTTGAAATTGAAAGGGTATCATGGCACTATACATACCAGTATGGCCCACTCAAGATGATATTGGCTGTATGTGTGTTTGACACCTCTAATCCATACCGTCTTTATCCAACTACGGATTGAAAGGCTGCAGGAGGTGATTTCAGCAGACAAAAAGGGGATGGAAGCTGGCACAGGTAGACTAAACAAACTCCACACATAATAAGTGCTCACCACTGTAAGATCAATCGCAGCAAAGGTGTACCACCAAAAAAGAATCCACATAATCTTTTTTTCTTTTTTTTCTCTCTTTGTTCTGCAGTAGTACTAATACACAGGCAGGCCTACAAAAGCGAGACGAGGGAAGGGTTTATTCTGCCTGTCAATAAGGTCATAGCGCAGCCCTGGGGTTCTTGTTTGCTTCCGGCTTTGTGTCCTCTCGGATCCTCTTTGAAATCTATTTCAACAGTCCTGACAAGTGGTAGTGATGCATTTATGCTGGATTTCATTGCCTCAGAAACCCTCAGCTGTGCATACGGCAGAGCGATAGAGACACCAAGAAGCCCGGAGAGTCCCCCTCGCGAAAATAATAGATGCAGTCACTCTGGAACAACAGTAATATCCCTTGTTTTGTTTTTTTTTTTTGTTTTCTTTGTTCACGCTTGGAATTAAAGTGCTTTTTACCGCTTGCCCTTTAACAAAACACCTTCATTATAACAGGAGGAAATTGCACACCTACACCCGACAGCAGGCTCGGAAGCGCATCGGTGTGAACCGTTCGCCGTCCTTGTTCTCGCCGCTTCCTGTCTCGCCGTACCTTTCCTCGACTTACTTCTTTCCCCTGCAATGCAAAAGGGCTACTTGTGTTGCTAATAGCAACATCCCATTAACCGATGATGATAAAGAGACGGGTTAGGTAGGATCACGCTGACCGCACTTCTGCGAGCCATTAAGTCAGCAGGAAGCAAAGACCATAATGTCCAGAAGGCTGCATCAAGGAATGAAGGCAGTATTTCCACAAACAAAGCAGCGTTTGTTAGAGGAATACAGTTAAATAGAGGGCAGCTTCACAAGATTCTGAAAGTCTCCCAGGCGTCTGTATTCCTTCCAGATGCTGGACTTTAGTTACCACTTCTTTCTTTGTGTGAGTAAGTGTCAGGTTGGGTGTTGTGCATAGTAAGCTCCGTCGCCTCAAAGAGAATTGGGTTCTGTCATTAATATTATTTCATGATGTGCAGCACTTTTTGTTGCCGTCTGAGTCCTGCTCTTTATTGGTTTTCTTGTTTGTTCCTTTCACTTTTGGAAGCGGGGGGGCAAAGACTTAGGGCTAGGGAGAAGGAAAAGCAGGCTATAACAAGATTTTCAGAGATAGACGCCTTGGAATTATTCAGAGTTATGCAAACATATGTCTGCTGCAGGAGTCACAGTCGGTGTGGGTGTTTTTTCCAAACGCGACCCAAAACAAAGCACTTTGTCACTTGCAGCAATGGAACCCCATCGGACGACAAAAGCAAAAGATTGAATATGGGATGATTTATTTGCCCATTTGTTATGTTTATTTGTTGCTCTTGGATTTCTTCTGTGTCACAGAAAGAAAATGTTTCAGGAGGCGTTATTAACCTCGGGGAAAAAAAAAATCTCAAGCGTGTACTGTGCATCCATCTTTATCTCAGCTCGTCGCGGGAACACGCATGATGCACTGTTGTTGAAGGGCACGCGTCCTTCCAACGTTGATGGATGTGAAGATGGTTGTGCATAAAACTAGCAACATAAAACCTGCTTCTATGCACTTGTCATGCGCCGTGATTGGCCCGGCGTGGGCTCCCTGGCGCAGTGTGCAAAAGAATGGCGGGGTTTCAATACTTTACAGCATGACTTCACAGATAGCTTGTATTCAGCAACCCTAATCCACTCGTCGAGCCGCTCTCTGATTTATGCTCGTGTCAGGCGCGGGGCTCTCGGCATCACCGTACATGAACAAAGGTGGAAATTATGTGAGATGTAATTCATGAAGACAGAATGGATGGTCATAAAGGGATGCCAGTGATGACTGCTCAGCGTGCTTCAGTGGGCCTTGGGGGGAGTGAGTAAAGGGACATGAGGTAACACGTCTCCTTCTATTGCAGTTTATCTGAAAGACATATAATACCTGGGATTTCTACCTTTTCCCACAGAGAGAAAACTATCCTGTCACCAATGCCTCCCTCACTGTGGAGAACTGGATGAAAAACTTGTTGATTTTAAATTTTTTTCTGCATCCTCCTTTATAATCAAATCACAAGGGTATGTAAAAAAAAAAAAGAAAAAAAAGTGAACCAAGAATCAGCACTTTTGGTCTGCAGAGAATATATTTTATTTCGGGATGTACGTGATTTTCTGAGTTCTTTTTGTCAGCAATATTTATTTTATCATATCCCTTAGGCCTCATTGCAAGTCTTTTACACAAATATCCAGGCAATCTATGTGTGTGGTGGTTCTGTCTCAGCTCTACGTCTGTGCCTTTTTCTAATAGTTTTTTTTTTTTAAAGTCAGGTGTGGCCAGCTGGCAGCATGCGGGCACCAGTGTGTCCCCCTAGTATTCACTCAGGGTCCCAGGTGGCTGCATGCTGGCCAGAGGATGTGTTCTACCGATTGTGTGTTTGTCGTCATAAATGTTAGACTGGGAATGCGCTTGTCTTGTTTATCCCTTTACATCCTTCACGTCTATCACATCCGGGTGAACAAGCTTCATTCCCCATCCGCAACAACATAGCCAGAGCGTTTGCTTTAATGATTCATATGCTTTGAAAATGGATTTGAAGTAATGCATTTCCCAGTTTAATCTGGTGATTGCATCCCCATGTTTTCTCACTTGTCGAGCCCATCTACAAGCAAACATTTGCATCACAATACTCCTCAGAGAAGGAGAAAGCCAAAGAAGACACTACCAATATTTACCCGCTCTCACTCATCTGGGCAAACATATAAACAAGGGAAAATGACAGAAAATGCAAATCAAAACACACGGAACAATGAAAGCAGAATATAATTTAGGATCACGGCTGGCCGAGGGAAAGATTGAAAGTGATGCTGGATTACTATCCCCCCCCCCCCCCCTACAGAAAGTGCTCTCACAGTGACGGATGAGCTCGTACATCACGCACACCACAGTGCTGACAGCTGCCACTGTCACAGCTCAACTCCGACCCCTCAGCTTCATTCATGTGGCTGCATGTGTGACCACATCCCAAGCAAGAGTACTCCTCTACTGGCATGGAAACAAACATGCACGCGCACGCACACACACACACACACACACACACACACACACACACACACACACACACACACACACACACACACACACACACACACACACACACACACACACACACACACACACACACATACATACAAATGCGCGCTCAAATGAGCTCAGTTTCTCATTTGTCTAGCTCTGCATATTTATACTGTGTCACACACAAGCTGTACCTCAGCAGACGTGTGAAGGTATTCCTCGGGGCAACATCAACTTATCCCCCATTTTCCCGGCCCAGTGGCCTGCGAGCGGGTTAATAGTGTGCGGGGGGCTGTAAGGGACCCTCTGGCACTGGCTAATGGTGGGCATGTTTTGTGTGAAAATGCCATATTGACCTCACTCTAGTACTCCCATCACTCATACAAGCTCTGCTCAAGTGGCCACAGATTCCACATGAGGATATGCCACCGTCTTGTTTGTTTTTGTCCGTCTGTCCTTCCTGCTGTCACCGTTGTCGTATATATAGTCGTACATGTTTGAATTTACTGCATACCTTGCAAGGAAATGTTATACACACATTCCTATGCCGCTTTATATTCTCTTTTGACCATTCAGAGAAAAGACTCCTAATCATGATGAGTCACCAACATTATTTCATATCGCCCCACTTGCTAATTGGTATCAGAAATATTGTGCACTTAAGCCAATTAGTTTTTGATGTCATGCAGCCACTCGTAGGGGCTGCAGAGACACAAGTCCCAATCTCTGTTGCAGTTTTAAAACAGCAAACAACCTGCATAGAAAGATGGCCGCTGTGTTTAAAAAAAACCCCCAAAACTCTGATCCCGTCCAGCCTGAGACGCAACTCATCACAGCGATGCTGCTTAACTTAATGGAAGGTAGAACGCGTTGAGTCTGAACAAAAGTTCACATTTTTAAGTGATTAACAAATCGCCACAAACATCTCTTTTAGAAAGACTCACAAGCTTAAGAGAATGAAACGTTTGTAATTTTGAATGACATGCCTTCACAATCATCAATTGGATTGCCATGACATTAAAAGGATATATATTGTTGTTGTTTTTTTTATTTTTTTTAATAACGTCAATGTTTGTTGTCATTTCTTGTTGTTTTTTTGGAAGAGAAAATGTATGGCAAACATTTATGGTCCTCGTGATCTTCAGTAAATTTGATTACACGACACAAACCAGGCTTCAATCAACCTTTAAACGAACACCACTCTTAAGCCTTGTTGACACTGTGGGGAAATGCGCACCAATTCTGTTTCCGTGCTCACAGGTGGCCCGTATCCGACCTGTTTTGTGGCCATGTGAAAGCTCCAATTCCGGTTTGTTCACACCAGACCCAGGCTTTATTCATATGTGGTACCAATTTGGATATTTTTCTACATGCGACTGTTTTGTCATCGAAGTGAGACTGACGTCACGGATAAGCGTCGGAGGAAGCACCTCCGCCAAAATGTTAAAAGCTGCGCGCTCTTATTTCCTCATCTGGTCTGAAACCATCTGGCCCGATCATGTTCACACGGTAGTCTGGTAGAGGTCACCTTTAAAATGTAATGTGAATGATCACGGCAAAAAAATCAGATCTCAGTAAAAAAAATGGAATTGACATACAGTGTGGACGTAGCCTTAGTGAGGCGTCTGTGACTCAGCTGGTAAAGCACGATTATTCAAACGATTCCCCATCTTGCTATGTCAAGCTGCAAAGAAATAATCCCTCAATCATTCCTGATTCTAGTAAAACACTAGTGTTATAGTACCCAGAAGAAGTCTTGGTTTCTAGATAACATTTTCAAGGTCTTGGTCTTTATTCGGTTTTGGCCCCTTAAATGATTGGTCTTGGTCTCGACTACAACACTATCAAACGCTATGCATTGCAACTGTTGTTATTGACGTGTGGTTGTATGGATGAATGTGCCATCAATGTGGAGTGCTTTTCATATTTGTTCAGTGGTGAAGTTCTGCTATAAAATAAAACAACTAAATATAACATTATTAAGTCCTGTCAACATTAGTTCATATTTGAGTTACAAAAAGTTTCCTATACTTGGCTTTAAGGATTTTTTTTCATGGCATGATGGTGGGTGGTGTTTATTCCAGGGGGAAAGTCTTGGCTCGCTCTTCAATGCTGCCCGAAACAAGGAGTGCTTGGTCAAAGTTATTCAAACGAAAGCCAATACATTACTGTACACTAGAGGATCTAAAATCACTTTACGGGTGATGGAAAATCTGCAAGTTTTACTTTCCAACTATGAGCTATGCCAGCTGATTTCAGTGATTAGTGCATATTAAACCAAAAGGAACTAATTAGTGCAATCAGCTGGAGTGTAGTACAGGGGTTGAGTGAAACGCTGCAGACTCTTGGCACAACGCAGCTCTTCAGTAAAGGTCTTCTGCTCTATTTAGAGGATTTTTCAGCCAAAGGAAGCACCAGCATGTCCCAGTTCTGCATTTATTTTTTTTCTTTTCCGGTCATGTTTCACGGCACAGCGTTCACTCTCCATCTTATCAAATTTAAGATTGTCTTGCTTTACAGTTAGTTACTCTCAAGTGAGTCAATGGAGCAAATCGGTCTCTAGGCTCATTTTCTCAGTTTGAATTTCCTTCCTGTCCACATCTGTACTCGAGGCTCTGGCTTTCTCTCCCTGGATAATGCATGCCTCCCAGACCTCCCATTATTATTATTTTACTCCCTCATTTCCTTTAATGCTACAGGCCCTAATAAATCCAGCCTGATTTTTGTCTCCCTCAGATCTTAGTCAGCACAGTGGCTTTGGAGGAAAATGAGGGCTTTTTTCAATGCGTGAGTCACCCTGTTTATCCTCAGAAATGGTAACAAATAACATTTTGGCTGAGGAGAGAAAAACATACGGAAACTGACAGGCCTACGAAAATAAAACTTAATTTATTTAAACATACAGTCGAAAAAAAAGTTACTTCCTGAGGTTAGTGTGGCATTTCGAAGAGCACTTGAATCAAAAGACAAATAAAATTTAAGAACCCAAATGAGCAAAATACAAACAATGTGGATAGAACAAACTGTTAAGTTTTTTTTGTTTTTTTTACAGCTCCTGAAGCCATCACTGAGACTTCTTAATTGTTTTTTTCCCCTCTTCGTTTATTCCCTATATGTTTCAGTATTCCCTCTCCACCACTTTCTGCTCCCTTCATCGGATACATCTGCATTTCTCAAAACAATCTGTTTTAGTTTTATTTGTTTCGCTCCAAAACAGATGGACGAGGCTTCATCGGACTGAAATACATCATAGGAACCTTGTCGCCGCATGCGTCACATCCTGGACGTTAAGTTCAAATCAGATCTGCAGTTTCTAAATTTAGGCCTCGCTGACTGACGTCTCCATGTGAGACAGGCTGTAGCCACGGCAACAACTTGGCTGTAGGGATGACCGTGTTTGAATGAACCCTGTCCACCGCTTTGGTCCAGACTGAGATATTAAAAACAAATGGAGTGGCTTATGATCAATTCGTATTTGTTTTCCGGTCCCATCAACCTTTAGTAGCTGCTCTACTCTTTTAAAGACAAATCTGATTCTCAAAACAAACTTTTTTCCCCAAAAATGCACTGCACATGCACACTACAGTCACAGTCAATTGTTGGTCTGCACATTTGCAAGGAGATAACAATGGAGGACTCCAGAGAGTTTGTAATGCTCACTCTTTTAAAAATTAACAGCGTTTTTCCTATAAAGTCTACATTTGCCACACCATCATATGAGAAATACTTTCATAAATACCAGACACCAAGGAAGATAGGGGGCCAATATGACAAGGAGTGTCGGATTGTCGGGTTTTAAGCTGCAGGCTAAAATATGAGGTCAACATGCAGGGTATTTGTGGGCTTAAGTAGAGTCACAACATTTTCAAACGACTACAGGTTAGAGAACTGATCTAAAAAATTATGTTATGGACCCTGTTTTGTCTCTGTTTAGCTGATTAATTGGACACATTTATTTGATGTCTGTATTGTGACACGAGGTGTTGCTGTTCATCACTGCAAAATCTTGATTAATTACGTGAGCAGTTGTGTCGCAAGTTAGTTTTTGATGTAGTTTTTCCTGCATATTTATCCGTCTGTGAATAAAAGTGTGTGTAAATGTGTGTTTGAACGTGTCATTCCGGTGTCAAGTGTGCGGAGGAGCCTTGAAGTGAAAGGAGCGGAATCTGAGCAGCAGTCTTGCATTGTTAGAGCTGGATTTCAGAACAACTTGTCAGCTACAGTAAGTGACAGGGGAACAAGCAAAAGCTGTTATTGTTGAGGCTGTCAGACAGAAATTCAGGACAGCGCACACATCCCTCTTTCAGACAGTTATCTATTCTTCCAGCTGCTTGACTGAATTCCAAATAAACAGTACAAGTATGGATGCTCTCTCTGCTGCACATGAAGAATTAATTAGCAAAAATGTTTGGGATTTTTAGCTGCCACTCGTTCCTTTTCTAGCAAATCATCACTACAATCCTGGATATTTTAATGAGATAATGGAGCAAAATGTTTGTTTACTTTGGTGTCCTGGCGAATAAGTTTGAATAAAGTTGTATAAAGGTACTGTGGATGTGACCCAGGTACAAAGTCAGCAATGTGGGCATTTATTCCTCCATTCATTCACATGTTATAATAAGTGATGTTTTTCTGATGGCAGAACAGGCCTTTGATAAGACTGCTGATCAAAGGCAATGACTCACTCATTTAATGACTATATCTATGGTATCAGTCTTTGGAGGACGTAGACAAAACCCGGCAAAAGGTCACAAAGTGTGGGCTGAATGAAAAAAGTAAACACGAGACAGACACGCAGATGGACACGATGTCCAAACACCAGAGTGCCACTGTGGGGTTTTGCATTGTACATCTACTATTTCTCCACTGTATTCAAACACTAGAATATCTGTACATTTCTCATCTTTTCTTTCTTAAGACTGTCCTTTTTCTTCTTTCAACCTCTTTTACTGATGATTCAAAGTTTCAGTTAAACGATCAAAGCAGCAGATGGTACCGGTTATCCACACTGAAGCTGCAGAAGTTCATGAATTTAAAAGTCATCAAGTTGCATTTGTAATGGTTGAATTCTCACACTAATTGTCTCGTTTGAAAAACAACAAAAAAAACAACAAGTCCTCCTAAAACAAAACGTTTTTCATGGAATTCATTGTTTTCTATAATCATAAACTGTTTTAAGCAAATTCAAGATGGTGGAGGACTCGAGCTGATCCTTGCTGGTGGAGGCCGGATAAACTGTGGACCGGTTGCCAGTAAATGACAGCAGAGACACAGCGACACAGTCGGCAAATACACTAATACGGTAAATACTTTAGAAGACCCACACATGAATAGCGAGAACCAGTGATAGTATCACTATGAGTGTCGTGATGCTTTCATCCATCAGATTAGCGCTTTACATCTATTCATGTAGAGAGAATTATATCCAATGAAAAACTATATATGTAGGTGCAATAAGAAATAAAGATAGGCAAACTTTAAAGTGCTTTGTGTAACCTGGGGTCGAAGTATGACGCACGTCAAAAGTTTGGTCAAAGGGAGCTGCCTTAACACTTTTTCAAAATTAATGTGCTTCTCACACCCTGATGATCTGCCATTCAGACAGCCTGGAATCAATAGGTGAAGAGGTCAGCCTTCCTGCCACACGACTGAATTTCATTTTCCACCTCATATGCATAACATCTCTTCATTTTTGCATTCAGACCACAGCTGGTTTTCGGGCGCAAACATTAAGGTCCCGTTTTCCACATTATCATATGGAGGACCAGCATCGCTCCTAAATAATATGTATCAAGCCGATCAGAGTCACCAGAAAGCAGAGTGTGGAAAATTTGATTTGACGAGCCAGTTTTCTGAAGACAAGCTTCTTTCAAAACACACTAAATTAATATCTTTGTAGACTCTTCGCCCTAAAGTCATTAGTTTCAATGACCCGAGATTGTATTCATTCAGTCCGGCATCCCGGCCAAGGTCATCTGCCGTATCGTATTTTACCTGTAAAAAGACACTGATGCCATGCATGTACCTTGCTGTTAACGCTTTGCACTGCATCCTTGCTGTTCTGATGTGGGTGACGCGTTTCACTGGATACAATTCTAAAATGTTCACAAAGCAGAGAAGGTCAAAGATAAGCTTGTCTTGTAAACGTCAATATGAAAGTGTTTTAGCTGGACTCCTAGCATGCGAACGAGCTCATTTATTTTGTCAAAATGTACAATTTCACTGAAGGTTATGTCACAAATCCTTACATTTTATTCAACGTCGACCCGGGAAGCGTATGTTAATCCTAATGTTGCTCCTCTGCTATACTGTGATATAAATTCTGACAGGGAAGGCACTTTAGATTTTTGCATTATTTTCGAAGGAGCCCTTAAAAGAAAAATGATAGGGCCCCAGGGTGTCGAAATTTGACATGTATACCCATGTAATGAGGGATAAAATGACCTGAACCACTCTCTCCGCCTGACCGGGCTACATAAGTGGCCCCTAGTGTGTACCCACGATCCTGGAGGCGAGATTCCATCCCTTTGGTTTCAGCCGTCTCAGCTCGAAGTTGTCAGAGACAGAAAGGGTTCAATCAATTAATGTGAATTGACGCTCTTACTCAGCGCGAAAAAACCCCTGCCTTCTTTCTTTTTGTACAACAGATGGCAATTAAAGCAAATGACTGATCTCACCTGCTATGAATGACTGTTTTGCACTCTGCATAGTAATTTCTTTGACTTTAGGCAATCTTTAAATGGGCTGAGGACCAGATGAAGTCGAGACGAGCTCGATTGGTTGGGTGGAACTTTAATGGCAAAGTAATTGTTTTATCAGAAAAAAAAAGAAAAAAATTGGCATTAGTAGAATTTGATTAATTTCTTTTCTTGTTTTTAATAAGTTAATATTGCGTCCGAATGAATGTGATAAATTAGCTACTGGCATACTGAAATGGATGTGTGCAAAATGATTCGGTAGAGCGCCGGCAATTTATTTCAAAAAGAAATAATTCAATTGCCAAAATATTATGTAAGATTTGCTGGGTTTTTTTTTTTTTTTGTACTTTTAAACACCCAGCTTGTTCTCCTCGGGGTGCACATGAGCGCACGCACGCACACACACACACACACACACACACACGTCTCTCACGGTAACATCCCATATCTGTATTTCTGATTAATACTAGCCTGCGGTCATCCATCAACATATGGCTGTCATTACCCCAATCGAATCCTCACTCTGAAATGCATTTAGGGGGCAAAAGAAAAAGAAAAAAGGAAAAAAGAAGAAAATCTGAGTTTTTTTCTTTTTTGCTCATCGTCCCATCTGGTGACATGGATAATTAATCACCTAAGCTATGTGCCTCCGTTTGTCATTATTTAGCCCCGGAGAAGAGGCTGCCACGCACGTGTGTGTGTGTGTGTGTGTGTGTGTGTGTGTGTGTGTGTGTGTGTGTGTGTGTGTGTGTGTGTGTGTGTGTGTGTGTGTAGTGAGGTCTGGTTCACTGTCTCAGCTTGTTTATGGCAGCTTGTTTGCTGGGCTCCAAACACAAACATGATCAGATTAACAAACAGTACTGGTAAGGCAATCAGCCCCCCTCCGCCACACTTTTTTTTTTTTTCTTCTTCATGTTTCACTACTAATTTAAACAGAAGGCCCCTTTAATGCCATGACTGTTTAATACAGAACACAAGATAAGGGGTACAACAAGCATGTGGCGCGGGCAACATTTCAGCTATGCGGATATTTTCATTGCCAATAACTGTAGGATTTACTTGCGCTGGAGTTTCGCCAGTACAGACCATAGTCTCACTGAAAGTGCTGCATGGATTTTGGGGTGACTCACAAAGCTGGTTACTTTCAGCCCTGCATGACAGTGATAGAAATTGTTCACATTGGCGGCTTTGTTCGTCGTTACTTTTTTTTTTTTTTTCCACGTTCGAAACTAACAAACTGAGACTTGCGTCAAGACTTAATCCCAAGGTGGGAACAGTGAGTCAGGAGGGCAGCACGCAGCGAAACAACAGAACTGTTTTCATTTTGGCTCAGTTGAAAGGGTCCGTATTTCTTTCAAAGTTCTCTGTTGCACCAGCCATCGTCATGTTTGGATGCGACATGAGTCATTTGTGTTCAATCAACAATTTGACAGTAAAATCTCATACAACTTAGTTTTCTTATGAATCGTGTCACATCTGTAAGAAGCACGCATTTGTGGGATGAGCAACAGAGCGGAGTATCTGGATTGGCCAATTTTTCCACCTGTGCAAATTCTTCTTTAACAGATCGGATGATTGAAACTTAATTTATTCACTGTAAAAACACAAAAGAGCCTTGTCACCCTGACGTCACATTCTCCTACCGGTGTGTCTCACAAGTCAGCCAACATAGTTGTATTGGTTGAATGGCACTAGCATTCAATGGGTTTGAGCTCCGGATGTCTTGCAGGTCATTTTCCTGCCTGTCTGCTCTTCAATTCTGGAGGTCGGGTCTGATAAACCTCCCTCTGTAGGAGTGAGGTTCCATACCACTGAAAAATGAAATCCCATCAGACACACTATTGCCGGTCCCAGAAGGTCAAAACAAGAGTTGACGGCAAAGAGCAAAAGCAAATCACAGAAGAATTAGCTGATTATTTTACGGGTGCAACACAAAGCTGTGCTGCTCCTCTCTCAAATGTATATTCCTTACCGCACCATTTGAAAACTAAAGTTTAACATCAAAAGCCAAGAAGTATTTTTACAACAAAGATATAATGTAATTTATAAATAAATGTCAGGCAATGTCTGTCGGTCTCAAGCTTTCCTTGTATTATGTATAAGGTTACGCAAAATGTTATGCTAAGTTTAGCTTCAGCTTAACCCCTTCGGTCACAAATTGTGAGTCAGGATGTTGTCTAATTGACAAAATAAGTTGACAGAAATTGTTTCTTTTTCTGTGTCTTGTTGCATTGCGCATCTTGTTGTCTTGAAAAAAACTTAGTTACAAACTTACGATACAATACTAATTATTTATATTTATTTTTTCCATAAAGAATGGCATCTTACATAATCACTGTGTGAGTGACAGAAAGAAGTAAGAAGACATACAAAGTACAGTTCAATCCACCTCCAGCTTTCTTTTTAAACAAAGTAAATGTGAGTTTCTTCTTTTCAATGCACAATTGTGAGCATTATAGTTACAAAAGGGTGAATATTATATACTGTTGGCTTTGACACAGCATACTATTTGTCGTATTCCATTACATAACTGAGCAAAACTTCAAATAGTGCAGTCTATTTGAATTTACAGAGCTTAAACACACCCAACTGAAGGCCCTGAAGGGATGCAATGCCTACATTTTTCTTTCTCTACTTTGATAATCACATTATGCATATTCATCCACTTGGTTTCAAAGTGTGGGGCTGCCCTCCCCTTTGGGGCACCGGAGAGCTCATATTAATTATTTTCTTAAGACACACATTTTTAGAACTGAATTCATCACAAGCGCATTGCAGATGAACAGACAGGAATGAATTCATGTCTAATGCAAAAGGAAAGTAACGTTTATGTCAGTTGCAGACTATATATAAAAGCACTCCAGGTATTTGAAATCAAAACGAGCTGGAATAGCTTTTCCCTGTTTATTAGCAGCCATGAACGTCAACAATCTTATAGTTTCCAACATTTCTTATAATTTGAGAACAGAAAAAGAAAGGGGCTACAAAGCAAGAAAACTCTTTCATATCTCATCATTAATGCCACATAAAAGGCTTTGATATAAATAGCAGTCCTCTGTTATTTTAAATATGGGCTCGAGGGCATTTGACCTCTTGTCACTGTCTGTTAGAGCTGGAATATATGTGTGCATTATAACGCAGCAAGTATTATACATGCCCAGTGTCTTATCGCCGCTCTCGTGCCGCTTTGCATTTATAGAAGAGATAACCGAATGGTAGTTGCAGTGTACACTAGGTTAAAGGTAATTCCTTATCTTCAGTCCGCCACGCGGCTGAAAACCTCTTCAAAGCAACTGTACGTCATATTAACCAGAGATAAGAAGTCTTTAGAATATTTCTTGCCACTGATCAGTTTGTCACACATTTCAAATACACTCAGACAAAGCAACGCTATTATGAGGACACAAACTGAGAAAGATTAGAATTATTATTTTTTTTTTTGCTCTGGTGTTTCCCCTCAGGTTATAATCTTGATTAAAAAGAAATACACATTTTGGATGGTTTCCATTAATTAAAGTCTCCACAACAGTTCCGGCCACACCCAGTGGACAAGCCACACGCACTCACACACACATACACGCACACACACACACACACACACTTTCACTCCTCACGAAAGGTGCTTCTGAAGTTGCTTGTTGTCTGTCATCATTTGCTCAAACTTTAAAAATCATGTTCCTCTTTTGTTGTTGCCTCTTTGTTATTTCATGTTCCTGCTTCACGTTACTGTCTAGATAGAGCTGCTCAGGCTGGTTTAATCTAGGAAATCATCTTACTGTTTAGATAGAGCTGCTCAGGCTGGTTAATCTAGAAAATCATCTTACTGTCTAGATAGAGCTGCTCAGGCTGGTTCAATCTAATAACAGTTGGAAAGTATTTGGATGAGTGTGATTATTGCAAATAATATATGTAGCACAACAAGGACATTGTATGTTATCCCCTTCCCCCCTCCCCCCTCCCCCCTCACCCCTCCCCCCTCGACTTTCTTCTCTCTCTTCTCTTCTCTCTCTCTTTGTGCGTTCCCCCCCGGTCGTGTACGGCAGCCATGCCAACTTCTGACGGAGAAGGCAACAGGAGGAGACTCCAGGTCTCTCCCTGTTGCAAGACCAAAAACTGTTCTGACTCCGAAGGCTCTCAATCACATCATATTGTTGGCCCAAGCTGCCGAACAGGACAAGGGCAAAAAAAAAAAAAAAAAAAATTAAAGTCTTATTTAGAATAAAGACAAAGAAACCATTTAGTTATGTGTTTATATGGTTTTCTGTGGTCACGTGTACATGTGCCTCGAAAGCTCCCATTTTAGTGCAGGATGAAGTAATCCCATTAGTTTTGGTCTTTAAAGTAGTGCAGTTCTCTTAGAAAGTAAGGACAGTTCTCTCACTCCAGCATGTGCACCAATTTTGACTCAAAAAAGTAACTAATCATTTTTTGGAGCTGTAATCTGTGCTGGAATTACACGACTAAAGAAAACCTACAAGATGGAAATAGAAACGAAATGCTTCAAATAACACAGTTTTAATCCTTTCCAATAATAGAAAGTATCCAAGAATCCATGATAGATTATTTTTGAAGTAGTAGAAATTATCTGAATATTGATCACTTGCCTGAAAAACAAACAAATACTAAAACTGGGTATATTAGCTTGTCCTACCCCCACATTGTGACAGGTACATTCTCTTTTTTTTATTTTTTAACTCTTACCTGGATGATGTTTTCGCTTCTCAGCGAATGACAGAGTTCTATGTTTCACAACTGAGACAATTAAATAAATATCAGCCATGTTTAATACTAGTTTTTCAAATGAAAATTGACTTTGCATTCGATATACTCACAGCCACATAATTATCTATTCCATGCATTTAAATGTGATTATAAAATCTATATTTGTAATCAAACTCATACCCTAGTGAGCTACTCTATTGATCTGTGCTTTGCATCATGGCGGCTGGGAAGCTTGTGTGTATGTTTCGATGCCTGTCATCTTATATTTTCCTATACTAGTGGTTTGTGGGTGGTGCGGTTTATTCCTCCATTGCCTAATGAACGGCACCTCAGGTTTGTTTAAACCTAATGTTTGTGTGTACCCTCTCGTTTGGTTCACTCCACATTTTCTCCAAGCCTCACCAATATTCAAATGAGCACTCTTTTCATTTCAGGCCTAATTTAATTGGCCCCTCTAAAATATCAGCTGGCTGCAACAAATGGTCCAAAACTGCCACTAAACCCCGGCAAAATCAGCCAGAAGATCCGTCCTCGTTTAGCTCGTATAAGCCCAGATGGAGACATTATAGCCACAATTTCTCGACTCTGATCGTGAACGTGCCGGCCAATGTTCCAGCATGAGGCATGAGCCAGCCTTTACACATCAACAGTCAAGCAAATTAAATGGAAAATGCACAATTCTTGGAACTGTAGAACAATTTCAGACACCCAAGAGTAGGAAGGATTGGGTTACCAGGAAATATATTTTCAGAAAACCTTCAACCAGCCGTCCTTTCCTGGCTGGCACTGATTTCAGTGTAATGAAATCATAACATGCTCCCTAATCAGAACTTTATTACTCTACGTCAGTGTGAAATGAGCGGGTGTCGGAGGAGGTGCAGCTTGAATTTTCAGCATAAATCACACAGCAGAGTGGGTACATGTTATAAACTTGTCTATTCTGGCTGTTTAAAGTCCAGGCTTGAGGGATTTGCAGCGAGTCAAATGTGGAGTCTTGTTTTGGCTTTACTACAGCATGAAAAAAAAAAAACAGGTAAAAAAAATTGTTTCACACTTGCTGCATTTGGTTTGACCCAGTTGAGTTTTGGGACCAGCACACAAGTTTTTTCTTCAGGTGATTTTAGAACCGCTCCAGTTGCAGTCAAACATTTTACAAATTTGAGCTAAAAAGGTTGCCATAGTCCAGAGGTCTCCCACCTCGGTCCTCGAGAGCCCCTGTCCTGCATGTTTTAGTTCTCTCCCTGCTTCAGCCTACCTGAATCTAATGATGATGTCATCACCATGGTTGTGAGAAAGCCCAATAACGAGCCCATCATTGCAATCAGGTGTGTTGCAACTGGGAGAGAGCTAAAACATGCAGGACAGGGGCTCTCGAGGACCGAGGTGGGAGACCTCTGCCATAGTCTATTGAGCTATGCATTGCATGCCCATGCTCCTTTGTAATGCTCCTTTTTGTATTGAGTGAAGCACACAAATCATATCCGTATTTATATAAACTCTAAATTGGTGTGGATCGTTTGGAATGGGCATGTTACTGGCTGATTTAAACAAGTTATTATGAAACTGGTTGACTAATCAATAATATGAAAAAATAAAAACCTACAAGACAAAAGGTTGTGAAATCTACATAAAAGTATATCTTAAAAAGTCTTTGAAATTTTTTTACGTATTTATAATAATTTGTTTAATAGTAAAGTGGATGCTGCCATTGTGTGCCCCAGCAGGGTGAAATCAGGTTAAACATTTCCCACACCTGAATCCTTTTCCTTCAAACAAGTTAAGCGGCAGTATTAGTTTGAGATGTCCCTCATTGTCTCAGAGTGGGTGAGATTGCAATATTTTCAGTGTCCTTAAGGACAACTACCTTGCTGCGGTTCTGGGCAAGCAATGTCAAATTGAGTGTGGTTAGGTACCACTGCTGTCTTCTTTGCAAGTTATAATAGAACGAGTTGAATTGAATGTGCTTTGCAACGGGGGAGTGAATTCCAGGGTTCCACTTTGCTGTTTTAAAACTGCAAATCTGACGACTCTATAGCACTGACACTTGCAGGTAATATTTCTGGCGGTTGAAGTGTAACTGTTCAACCCTCTATTTTGCAAAACAGTGGTAAACGTGAGCTAACCACAACGTATTAACTTTACATTTTAACCTTGTCTGCACTGACTGATGTGAAATCATTATAATTGAGCTTTAAAGCCATACTTCCAGCTTCTTCTATGGCTCCGTTTACACAACAACGTTTCAGGTGAAATCCCATCTTTCAGAAAGGTTTTGTGTTTGCATGGCAACATTTTAAAATGGCATCCATTTACATGGAAACGGCAGAAATGCTAAAAACCATGTAGTTTTCTTGTAGAGCCACTAGTGGGGGCTTTTTTTTTTTATGTCATAAAACCAGGCTGAGTAAAGTATGCTGTCAACGCTGAAGCTCCATTTTTTATTTTTTTTTTCTGACATTATTCCATTGTCACTTAATAGATAGGCCCTATATATTTTACTTAAGTCTGGACCTCAACTTACTTTTACACCAAAAATAAAAGTGTTTGGAAAAGCGTCTAAAAATCTAAATCTTATCTGATTGGTTCTCATTCAAAAGAAGTGTCAATGTTTTCATAAACATATGAACTTTAATTGTTACGCCCACTGTCAAAGATCCTCTGTGGCGCATTCAGTGAGCCATTAAATTATGTAAAAGAACAAAAACACAGCAGCAGCATAAATACATTTTATGAACAGGTGTAGCACACAGTTACTTTTGTTTGCTTTTGCTGTAATTATCAAGATAAAGTGTGTTGATTTTAAGCTGCTCGGTTTGCCTTTGTCTTTGTCCCCCCAGCCTTATTTTGTCTTCGACTTTGAGAGTGATTCAGGTGATTTTTCATGTGGTGTCAAAAAAGCAATTTTGAGGGTACAAGCAATCACCTAGTTCCTAATATGATTCCAGACGCATATACAAATACACACATACCTTACATAATTATGTGGGCTGGGCATCCCAAAAAACAAAAACAAAACAAAAAAAACAAAACAGTTGAAAGCATTTTAATGTGCCAACAGGAAAAAGAGTAGAGAAAAAGAGTAGGCTGGTTGATTCAGCAATGCTGGCAGCAAATACTCCAACCGTGTAATTAACCATAAATGATAGGATATAATTTTACTCATGGTCGCATGATTGGAGAAATGTTGCTTTACTGGATTTGAAAAAAAAGCTGTTTTGACAACCATGCAACATTACACATACGCAAGACTTACTTAGTCTTGAGCATTTTAAGTTTCCAAAACTGAAACAGCCTTTTAAACAGGTTCAACTAGTTGCTCTCATGGAGCATTTAAATGTAATTATCAATATCAACAATTCTATCCTGCAAGTCATCTCGTTACTCCGCCAGTACCTTCAGGATATAAACAAATGAAGCCGACTGAGTCCTTCTATAAGCATTTATTTGCTTGGAAAAATGTTATGTTTGCAAAAAGACGGAGAATATGAGCGTTTTTTCTTCCTTCCTGCAAACCTGTTTTGGTGCAGTGATGCTGTCGGTTTCATTTTCACTTCAATCTTGCCGTGATTGTATTGGTTGTTAGGAGCTGTAGCTCATAGTCACACGTCACATGGCATTCGTGAAATATCTAACACTAGTAATTATCTTGTGCAGTTTTTAACTCACATGACAACGGCTATTTGCAAACCCTTCTAGATGACGTAAGACCGCAGATTTTAGGCCACCATCACAGATATCATGTCCGTGGAAATGGGACAACAACAGCATTGGTCGCCTCCAGAGTGGCATGATTCTTTATTTTTTTTTTTTTTTATAGTTGACAGTCACTGTAATAGCAATCTGAATGTCTGTGTACTCACATAATTGTTAATATTTCTAACATGTATATAATGTGTATACTTGGTTTACGTTCACACTCACTGAAAACTCTCAAAAACTTCAATAAAAAGTTCATAAAAAAAAAGTTTTTACTACATTTTCCATTAAAAATTTTTTTCCATTTGACACCATTTGCATACAATTAAATTAGACTATGCTGTGTGTCATTTGTAATATTTGGCTTCTTGCGTTTGAGACTAAATCGGGGATCACAGCTCCACCATTAACAACCAGACACACTCAAGGCATTAGTTGAAAAGGCTGAGTTATTGAAGGAAATGCTCTCTTCAGACTCCTCATCACATGTGTAATGAATAAGTGCTGGTGCATTTTGAATTTTCTTCTTCATACAGAAATTCATTTAAAAAACACAAATAGAATATTTGGGAAACTGCATACAAAGTGCTTCAGAGCATAACATTGTACTTAAAATTGAGTCAACCAAACTCCAAAGGACTGTTTCAATGGATTCTTGTCTTCTTTGATGAAATGTTCCACATACCACATACAGATATGTTTATGTGCTTTATTTCTCTTAATGAGAAGATCACAAAAGAAAGGAGGAGTCTGTTTCTCTGACCTTCATGGCTTATCAGAGCCTAACAAATTCAGTTTTCATTTTTCTCTCTAATGACGTGGAAAACTTCAGCCGTGGGTGGTGGAATTTTTATTTATGTGGTTGTTACTGCAAATCAACAGCACGCTTTTTTTCCCCCTCTTCAAGTCTAACCTTGTTATCCGTCATTAAATCAGAGTAACCGTTCAACTCTGCGAGACAGATGGTTGTAGCTTGTTCTGTCACGTCGGACTGTGTGTGTGTGTGTGTGTGTGTGTGTGTGTGTGTGTGTGTGTGTGTGTGTGTGTGTGTGTGTGCGCGCGCGCAGATGTATTGTGTGTGCTTGTTAGCTTAGTTTTCTCTCTGAATGCATCTTGTGGTTTCCTATGCTGCTTGCAAGCGTCAGATAATAAAGCCACCTCCACTTCCTTCATCCGCACGTCGCTCTACCTCCCTCTTTGCTGTTTTTCAATTTCTGTCTGTCTCTCTCGTTCTCGCTCTCTCCCATCTTTCCCTCCCCGGTGGGTATTGCTGCCAAGGACGTGCTTCCAACCGCATGAAGGGTGTAGGGAAAACTAGTTATGGGCAACTTTTGGAAAATAAAGACTCCACAGTAAAAGTCAGCGATATGTGCCTGCACATGCACAAAAATTACAGTTCACGTCATCACAAGACAGCGTCCTGCCATTTGTCTTCCACACTCGGTGTGACATAGCTGTTTGTGAAGCTGTCAAAGTAATGATTCTTTATCTCTGAGGATAATGACATCTGTTCCTCTTCACGGGCTGTGTGCAAAATGCCCTGACTAAGACGGTGTGTGTGTGTGTGTGTGTGTGTGTGTGTGTGTGTTGGGGGGGGGGTGTTATTGATGAGGGAATGAGGCAAGCCATCCATTGGAGTAAGTCTTGTATTCAAAAGATATTTGTTGGAGGCAGTGACATTTTTTTTTTTATGTTTTATTGGCTGTTCTGACAAATGCATGGCATCTCAACATGGCTTTGACTTATCATCTTATGGATTTCAGTAAGAAGTAGGAGGAAGTATTGACTTTTAATTCCTTTACAATGGCTCCACCAAGGAGTTTGTGGTATGTTAGATGTTTACTTCCGATCGGACGTTTGCAAGTTCAAATCCGACAGCTGACAGGTCACCACTGTGTCTCTGGATAAGACCCTTGACCCTCGTCAGCTGCCCCCACTGCATTCTAGAAATCGGATGAGTAAACGTGGTAAAATATGAACTTCCCCAAGAGGATTAATGAAGTATGATCAGCCAGTTAGTTTCAGGTTCCGATCCCATTAATAAAGAAGATGCAATCACTGACACTGAAGCCTCACGAGGTTGGTGATGCCATGATCTGTTCATATTCTACACCATTTCACCCAATGCAGGTTTTCAAGGTACTTGGAGATCAGCTGAGGTTGGCCTACCTGAAGAAAACCCTGAAACATGCTAAGTCTGCACGGAAATACTCGTGGTGTGAGGCAAGACCACCATACCACTGTGTTGCCCCCCCCCCCCCCCTTGTGACACCAATAGTAGAGGTTATTGCATTCAACATGACATGCAGTTTTTTTTTTTTTTTTCTTGTATCCATCTTCTTGTTTGTCATAAATGTTCCTGCATTGGTTTGTGTTTTCAGAGAATAAATGAAAAAAAACAAAACAAACCCAACCTGAAATACACATTGAAGTGCATAAGCATCACAGCATTCACAGAAAGTACTCTGTATCAAAATAGCATCACTTTTTATAGGCATCCATGGGTTTGTTTGTTCCAGAGTTCATAGAAAATGAGTGGTAGTATAGGAAGTAAATATCTTTTTTTTTTTTTCTCTTTTCTCCTCTTCCATCAGATTTCTCTGCAATGCAGTGGCACACAAGCTGTGGCAGAAATAAATAACAGTGTCACTGTATAAGATAAAACATATCAAGAAGCAACCTTGGCAAAAAGCTGTATAGGTTCAATTTTCCAATCCAACTGAACATCCCCCCCCCCCCCCCCCCCCCCCAAAAAAAAAAAAAGAATCCTCCTATTTCTAAAATTGCATCACGGCCTCGAGCAGATAGCATCCATATTTATAAGACCTTCTCCATGACAAGAGTCACTCGGATGGTAGAAGCAGGGCCAGAAATGAGGAGAGCCTTGGACGAAAGGTCAAGCCGGTGTAAATTCCTTATTTAAAAACGTTCTCGTACACTGCCGACATCCAAGACCACACTGTGCGTACATTACGATTCAAAGATCTCATCAAGCCTTGTTTATCTTGAAGAACAATAGCCAATCCCATAGGACACCATGAATGAGATGAATAGCTTGATGTTTGGTAACAAATGCCCAAATTACCATCTAAATGACTCTGTACTGGTAATTATGATGATGACAATAGCAGCTGTGATCAATGAGATAATACTTCCAATTATAAACATGACATCTCATGAAGAAATAATGGGGATCATGTACTGCAGTTAGCTGTTATGATGTCCTTTGAAAATTGGATAATTAGAAAAATGCATGGGTCAATGACAATGCAGCTGAGGACAACCCCTTATGAGAGACACAACAAAACAAGCCAACAATAGATTAAGCCGCACCGATTGTTGTCGAGTGGAGCACTGGATTATGTCGAATGACAGCATGAGCAGACAGATGAATTCTGAGGGAATTTCCTGTAAATGTCACTTGAAATTGTGTCGGCCGCTTCTTCTCCCCTTCTGCTGCTGTCCTTAGATCTCCGCGTAGCCCGAGCATTCACAGCGCTGCTCCTGGGGATTCTCCTCAACAGTGCGATGGACTAAAGCCCATCAGTGAGTGGTGTAACCCGAACCTGCTCACTGCCGCTGAAGGCGGAGTATTCAGCGGGAGGCCTGATAACGCAGGCAAGCCACTCAATAGCTTTGTCCGCCTGGCTAGTATTCAGGCCTGTGAACCCTGTCCAACTCAATCTGCCGCTATTGTTACAATAAGAATACGACAGCAGCTTTGTGACAGACTCCAATGTTATATGGGCATTCCTTCTTCCTCTCTTTCTTGCTTCCTCTATCTGCCCAGTACACCATTTCGTTATGCTGAGACCCTCTTAATTCTGTGCAGCCTGATGACTCTCCTCTCCTTCCCAGCCATCCTTCATTCCCTCCTTCATTCCTGTACGCACTATTACTCCCCACCCTCCTCCACATTGTATTTTCCTGTCACTTCTTTTGGCAGCCACCTGCTCTCACTTCTCTAACTGGCATCATTCCGTTTACTCTCTTGTCAGTTGTCTGTTTATTTTGAGCGCCAAATTGTTTTGCTCACCTTATGTTTCAAGAAGCACTTACTTTGACAGGAGGCATGGAAGTTCACTTACCCAGACACAGGGAACCCCGGGGCACAAACAGAAACCATCATCTTCATAATATGCCCATGTCTCCAGGGTGGGGTCCTATAACCACAGCAAAGAAAGACTATCTTTTCTTTCCCTGAAGACTCCAACATAGTTCAGTTGTGTGGGCTTACAGAGTTGTGGCTCTTAGGCCTCTACTCAGGTATCTTTAAAAATTTAAATGGCGCTTGGCCAATTTTTGTTATGTGAAAACAAATTTTACATTGGGAAAGGCCAGAAAAGAAAAGTCAATCTTCTCTGGTAACTGAGATCCTGTGTATTCAACCAAACCTAAATAATAGAGATTGACTTGTGGAATAGTACATTTTTCAACATCAGAAATCATTCATGTAATAATAGGGTAATGTACAGAGCAGTCTTACATTGTTTTGAAAAACCCATTTCGATTGTGTGGAACATGTGGCCAGTACCGCATTAACAAAAGCTGCTATTTAAGTGTATGAAGGTATATTTGTGTGGGATGTCTCTGTTCAGCTCCGATGGATGTGCTGATGATGGTGCCAATTTGATTTAAGAGTCATGCAGGTCGACAAGAAATCTCAATTTTCTTTCTTGGATGGGAATTACATAACGACACGTCATTTCATATATACAGTATTCTGTGTAGATGGAGACACTGTCGTCATCTGCACTGACATCCATTTCGTTTGCAACGTTCTCTCGATTATTCTGGGCTGACCCCAGACCAGCCGACTGTAATCTAACCACCACATTGGACATACATGGAAGACAAAAAGAGGGTGTCTTAATCAGCTGTCTCAATCACCTCCATTCACCGTGGAGGAGTAGTTTCTCTCTCCGTACTTTCTCCTAAAAGTTCAAGGTCATCACTCTATTGTGAAGAGTGAGGCCCGCCACCCTGCAGGGAAAAATTATTTCCATCTCATTCTTGTTGTTGTGACCTAAAGTTCTTAATCATAGGTGTGATGGACTGGTTAGTTTTGTGCTTTTGCATATCCCCTCATGTTTCTCATGTCTATAGTGTTACACTATCTACCTGCCTTTTGCTCCACTATTGCTTCTTTACCGATTACCCTTAATGATTGTCAGTGGTGTCTCTGTGCTGAGTCTGCATATAATCCATGTATATGTGTCTTCGAAAGGTTCATTCTTTGTCAGTTTATCTGTACTGTTCAGTCGTGTTCCTTGACCTACCTGTGCTATCCCGTCCTCTCACATCTGTACTCCTGGACTGTGTCACTGTGTTTCGCCGCCTCTATTTCCCCAACACACATGCAGGATTTGGATTCTATTTGGGCTTTGTTTATGTTTCTTTTAATAAAATATATTTTGGCTGTACTTTTTCCCATTTATTAAAGAGTTTTGAGTTCAACCAGATTCTGATTCCTCCTCCCATCACTTGTGAATGACACCTTGCGTTACATGGAACTCCAATTGGAGTAGAATCCCCCCCTACTGGGAGAAGGTATGTTATTTTACCGTTCCACGAGACTTCAATAAACTCGGATATGTTGGTGCATATCTTCATAACTGCTTCAAACTTCGATGTGAACTGTTCTTGATGTGAAAAATCGAGAGACAAGATACAACCTTGTTGGAATCCAACCCTCAGGGTGAACAGGAGTCACATACCTGAGCGCCTAATAATAGAATTAATGTCAAAACATGTTAAATGTGACTGTTAATTTCTCTATTATTCCATGAAACATACAGATTAACAGGTTTCCATATGAATCATCCACTAATTGGAAAGATGGAGTTTGAGTTGGTCTGTATTATAACCTCAAGGGCATTCAATATGATAGAAGAGATAAAAGATTATTTGAACAGTTATGCCAGTTGAAAGGAGACAAAAAGCCTATATGTGACGTATAGATGGATCTGTGCATGGACACAGGACTATACAGAAAAACAGGCTTGAAATACTTTGACAGTTGCATAAGGTGAAGTTGTACATTTCTGTCACTGTAAAAAGAAAAAAAGTGTAACAAAGGTGCATGTCCATGCAACCATGGTGACATAAGTCTATCAAAAGGCTCCTCTAGTGGGTACGGACTTGTTGGACAAACAGAGGGCGGAATTTTTAAGATGTCCTTTTGGTTTTAAGTTAATTTCATTATTAATTTCATTGGAATGCTTAAAATTACAACTTTTGTTGTACAAAAAGGTTTGAGTCCTGCTGGTGTTTCTTTAAGGTTTGATTTCCTCTGATTCTCTTCTACAGCTCAGTTTATTAGAAATAAGATATGGATATGAACTAAACCTACAATTTTTGGCTTGTGTTTGAGAAGGGGATAAGTCTACATTAAAAATAAATAAATAAATAAATAGTGTAAGACATAACATTTTCTCACACTGCCCTTATCACAAGTCTTGGCTAATTGGACAATTGACTCGTAAAGGAGCCACTCTGCGTCACTCTTTGATTATTGATGAACAAGCCCAAGTGTGGCTCAGAGAGAGTGAAGAGCTGTGATTCAGATTAATGTGTAATTGTCAACACGAAGTCTAACATAGAGGGTGAAAAAAACACATACAAAAATAAAATGACAATTAACCTTTGAACTGAAGAGTTCAGGAAAAAAAATATGTTACTTAAGAAAACAAATAGCTGCATCTGCATTTCCATGTGTGTAAATGGGTATTTTGAAGAGATTTCTTGAGATGTGGCTCACACAGTATGATATAATTCCAATATCCTTTAGGGTTATCATAAATCTGTTTTATTTTGTACTTTTTCACCCGAAGAAAATCCTTCATTAGGTTTTTTTCCCCATTCTTTTTTTCTATCTCCTCCTTGCTCACACCAATTGCATACACGTCCCAGCATTGAACCTCCTCATTGGCTATTCTCTTCTTATCAGCATTTCATATATTGATATGTGAAACATTGCTCCAAACCGTGAATTTAAATAAATAAATAAAACAGTTTTCAGTTTGCCTCTTCTCGGTGCCTCTTCTCTCCACTTCACATACAAAACTATTGCGAAGGACACAGACCATCATAAATTATATTGTTATGGTTTTCATCAAAATGGATTCACCAGTATTTTGGTCTTTCTCTTTCAGTTTGAACAACACTTACTTCGCACATTATTTATATCAAAGTAAATAGCTATCCATATTATAGCTGTTTGTTGGCATCAAAACTCGAAACAACATTTATAACATCTGGCATGGAGACGAGCGGGGAGCCATAGCGGAAGCTGAGTTGAGGAACTCCAGGGACTGCCAGTGCGGACCCACACGGATGCAAAACAAATTGTGTGTAACACCTGCGATGGCACGCCACTCAAACAGGTGAGATAAACACAAACTGACTGATGCCAGCCAAGAGAGAGTGGGAAAGTGGAAGGCCAAACACGGTGCAGAACAAAGAATTTGGTATGCATCAGATGCACAGTTATAGATTTGTCCAAGTACTTCTTCTTAACCTGCCCCCCCCCCCCCCCCTTCAGCCGCTTGGCATTATCATTCAGCATCACTATAGTCGATAATGCCAAGACAACATCACTCAGACTGAAATCATCTGTTTGATATGCGCTGGGACGCCTTTGTGCCTCATCACATTTCCTGTCTGATGTCCAGTGCTGCTCTTTAGGAGAATTCATCACGTCCCGTCCCCATCCTGTCCTGCACTCTCATCTCTCCAATCCACCCTGAAAGTAAACAACGAACACACTGTCCTCCATCTTCCCTTCTAACCCCCTACCCCCCCCATCCGTCTCTCGCCTCAAAAGTCCTCCACCGCATGCATTTATCCAGCTGATCAATTTCCCATCTGAAGGGCTATTTGAAAATTGTGATTTGTTTTTGCTTTGCCTTGCACTCAGGCTGCACCTTGCCACTTCTTGTTTGTGTCAGACATACTCTTAATGTGCCACCCCCCTCCCCTCTCTTTTTTGGCATCAAATATTACAACTCATCACTTTGTGGCTTTTCATTCATCATGTTCTCTTGCTGTGACTAACAGACAACCTTGCGAGCCCCATATGGCCACCCTGTAATGCTCCTAATTAGGGCTGTCCAGGCGTATTTAGCTCCGCTGAATTCTGATCACCTGTTTTTCAAAAGGATCCATTTGCTGATTCTCTTTCCCTGCACATACTTCTGCAACTTTCAGGCTCTCTCTATCTGCCTTTCATGAGTCCTTCTTCCTTGTCATACCCCCTCGGGTCTACTTTTCCTCTTCACAACCCTCACCAACGACCGCTCTGTAAACGCAGTTGAGTCTGCACTTGCCTGGCAGTGTCTCTGTGCGGGACGCGAGGATGTGACTGGGAGGAGCGGGTTGACACAGAGGTGGCCTCCACTGGCACAGAAACTGAACTACCTCCTCAGCCATTTCAAATCCCAAACACAGCTCCCGTAATTAAATTAACAAGTTCTACAGCGGGGTCCTCTTGATGCATGGCAGGGTGTGCTCTTAAGGTAGTTTGCCATCACTACAACTTTTTTATTCATTGCAGTATATCACATTTATATCCCTTGCTATATTATTTCACCTTGGCTGAAGGTTTGTGAAAGGACGGCATTGCCTTTTCATGGATATTCATTTGAATTAAATTAGAATATGTAGTAATTTCCAAAAGGTTTATGAAGATCACTATTTTAATTAAATGGCATTTAATGTATGGATCTGCATCGTATTTACTGATGACATACAGTTGTTGTTTTTTTAAGATACAATCTAATTGAATATTTAAATGACAGATTATCTTGGCTTTGGACTTTTTTTTAAAGCCAGTATCACTGAGTCCCCGTGATGGAGTGGATTCCAATATAAGCCGTTATCTAACAACTGCATTTACATTTTGGTCTCAAGGTCAGAGCGATCAATTGATCTGTGTACATTACTGTAGCTCTGTTAACCCTTCTTATTGATGCAGAAGAAAGACAGAAGAGAGGGAAAACACAGCCATACGTAGTCCGGGACCAACAACATAGTGTAGTTTAAAATAATTGAAGACCTTTAGATGTACTTAAAAAGTTTATAATCACAACATGCTGATCAAAGAATTTTTTACACCACTTTATCCAACTCCACTGAGATTAAACTCTGAAGAGGTAGCCAGTCAATCAGAGGGCAAACACGGAGACTACCTCACTTTTAGATACACCAGTTGACTTCAAATGCATGTTTAAAATTTTTTTGAAATTGTGTCCAGTGATCAGGTTTGTCAGACTTTACAAGTCCACCAACAAATCAGTACACAAACTCCTCACGACAGCTTAAATTCTCACCTAATGGGATACACACTGTGGGAATAAGTCACTTCCCCAGGCCCTAGTAAAGGATGTTGTTGTCCTAGGTGGGCAGTTTATGTATTCCTTCTTTCTCCTGGCAAAAGTAAGAGATGCTGCTCAGTTGGGGACAATAATAGAAGATGTCCCGAGAGTGAAGATAAAGACAACTATGACAAAGTTTAGAAAAGGATGTCGAACATAGAGGCATGAATAAATTCATGCATAGCTCTAACAGCCATTGGTTATTAACATTCAAGGCAAGGCACCTTTAATTCAGCCCCCCGGGTACCCTCTATTCTCAGGTCCTCCAAAGCCAAGAGCTCAGCCCATAAAAGAGTCTCCTATATCAGCGGCTGCTAAGACTAACTGCCCACTCTGTAACACTGCCCAGCCAATCTCACAACTCCACTGCTCTCCATACACAAATCAGAACCCACCAAATTAAAACTGAACTTAAAGCATATGTCGAACTATGGTAAGTTGAGTATAGAAGCCAGAGTAGATCATAATGTTAAGCAACAGATGTGAAGACAGGTCTGTGTGAGGCCCAGACTCATTGATCACAAATTAGATATTCAGATGAGATGACTTGAAAACCATCAAAAAAGAAAATCCAGAGAGGGTCAAAGATTAACTTTCATTTCCTCCCACGGTGTAAATAAAACATCCCATAAAATGCAGTCGATTTGATTTAAAAAAAAAAAATTAAATAACACATTTTGATGTCCAAAATGCCAAAAGCATTCGCCTGCTTTATTAGGTACACTTGTACAATCTAACATGATTTAATACACCAATTTTGCCATAAATTCTCCTTTCATCAAGATAATGTTCAATTTTGCTTGAGACTGCCAGGGATTTTTATTGAACCCCCCAAAAATTAGGTTGTAAATTAATTTGACAATGATATATGATGTGTAAATCAGAATAACTATCCCATTGACATGCATGAAAGGAGCATAGTATTTGGAAGAGACCGTCTTCAATGCAACATTTCCAACCCACATCTTCAACAATGAAGCACAAAGTTTCCTAATTGCAGTTTTTTGACCGTATCAACATACACACACACACAAAACATAAACTGTCTGTATGCTGAATCTGTGGCAGACAAATTGGATCATACAACCATTGTACTTAAAAAAGTGGTCAGCATAGTGATATATAATACAGTTACTAAAATGTTGTGATCATAATCATGATACAGGTGATACCTAAATGTTAAGACAACTTAAGTTTAAATTGTGCTCATCACACTTTGGAGATTGAGACTTTTATGAACTGAAAAAGTGAGGGGGGAAAAAAAGAAGACATTAAGAATATGCAGATGTGGAACTTTATTGCCATTGGCTCTTTGTCTAAACTCACCGTACCCTTGGCTGTCCCTGAAATTAAAGATCATTTTTAATCACTTTGATAATGGAAGCTTCTTTTTTTGTTAAGAGGAAGCTCTGATAGATATAAGAGTTTATGGGAGTTGACAAGGGACATTGCACTGAGGGCATTAAAACTGGCAGCTTGTCAAACAGCCTACTGGCAAAAGAGCAGCAAGTCAAGAGAGGAATACAAAGACTGAGGGGAGGGGAGGTGGCAGTGGCGAGGAGGGAACGCGCTTGTGAGGGCAACCGACAGGTCACCAGACAGGACGAATTTCCACTTTACCTTCTTCCTGCTCTTCATCCTCCACCTCCTCTTCTTCCCATCGTCCATTAATTACTGTATAGGACACCAGAGGGGTACCGACTGCACTCATTAAGCAACAACAAATAGCTGGGACTCGGGAAACTTAATTAGCCGGGGACCGGAGATTGTTTCGTTGTAGCACTGGAGATTCTCAACTCCTAAACAAGATCTTTAGCCCTGTAGAAGGTTCAGAGTGTCTTGAAGCCCAAGGCATGGAACATTTAGAAACACTTTCATTTGTAGGAAAACCTCAGTTAAGTCCGTGACCTCTTTAAAGCCATTAGTGTGTACTGAATAGCTGCTTGCCTTGACAATAATATATGATAATTGACATTATTTACAGAGCACCTTTCATGACGCCAAATGCACATGCACAGTGTTGATTTACTATTCTGCTGCTCCATCCCAGCAAGTCATTGCAAGTTCTGGTAGTTCCTCTGATAGATGTCTTTCCTCACACTCATGTCCAAGGTCCAGATAAATCTTGTGCTCCACCTGGGGAAGTATTTACAAAGGATCATTGTAAATACACAAACGAATTCATATCAAGCAAGACACCGTAAAAGAGTAAAACAATGAAACACAGATGACGAGATGACATGGAGTGATAAGAAAAGATAAAAAAAAAAAAATCAGCTTATAAGAATAGATTTGTAATGGTTCACATTTAGTTTCTTTTTTTATTTTGAGATTCTGACTCTGTCTCTTGTTTCTGGTTCCTTGGCTTCCCCTCTTTATGTCTGATTACTGTTTTCACCCTGATGTCTTTCACCTGTGCCAGAGTCAGTGATTGTCCACACCTGGTGGCTTTGGAATATAAAGGGCGTCTTCTGTGTGTTCTGGCTGTCAGTCAGTCTGCATTTTGCTTTGGATAGTGCTCCAGTGACTCTTGTCTGTGTTTCTTGGTTCCTGTGTTTGAGCTCTCAGTGTCTCTTCATGTTTCCCTTGTGATCTTGTGGACTTTATTTTTCCTCTTTTTGATTTCCTGTGACAGTACTGGGACTCAGAACTGAAGGCAGTTCTGATGGAACACTATAAACTAGCCACTTTAGAACTGACGAAATATCACTAACAGGATTCTTTTTACGAGGGCTGCAGAAATAGTAGAAATTGAAGCAACAGGTTTCTAAAAATCTGGTTAAGAGCACGGGCAAAGCGGAGTTCAGATTGCACACAGTTACCGTAGCAACTTAATATTGTTCATATTAGGTTTTGTAGAAAAGGGGAGATTATTAAATGTGAACTTTTAAGTAATGTATCCATATTTCTTTGCACGGAAACTGAAAGGAAAAATTCTGTGTTGTAACTGTTTGTATCGTCCTTCTGCCCCGTTGAAAGCAGCATGAGCTCTCATATGGCCCCGGTATTACCAAGCGTTTAACATCCCTGGTTAAAAGTTCTAAAACAATTAAAATCGTTTCTAAATGTCATCCTAATCATAATTGGAAGCCAGTGCAAACACAGTGGTAATGCAGAGTTTTAGATAAGTAGCAGCAGATTCATATTTTTAGAGAACATACCAGTGACCGTCTAATGCAATAATCTGACCATGAGAGAACGAAGTCCTGACTTTTTCATTTTTCTCTCTTTTTTTCCAAGAGGATAGAAAAAAATATATATATTTCCAGTTCATTCCATTTGTCGGAGACACATAAGGACACTTAGGCCTCCACAAACTTTTGGGCTTTTAATAACTGGGGTCTGTCTTATTCAATTAATGACATTAATTTCCCGTGTCTCTCTTCCTGAGATCTGGACAGATGGTCTTGCTTCATATCACAGCCATTGTTCCACAGCCTTTTAATTCAGCTGTACTCTATTCTCTCCCCGTCCTGTCTTTTATGCCATGTAATCAAAAGGTCTGCCTATAAGCAGAATAACCAAGACTTTGACTTTTCCCTGGCAGGCTCCACTCTAAGACCATAGAGGCTATCATGCGGATGATTTTCTTAATTAAAGCCTTAGTCATTTGGAAATGTGCACAAACAAGCAATAATAAGCAAACATCTTAGCCAAACCACATCAGCAGCCACTTCCGATGCGAGCTAACACTGCGTGCCTCATTCGACTCTGCTTGTCACCAGCAGCAATCACATTTCCGAGTCAATAATGTGCCCTCATATAAAGGTAGAAAATAAGAAAATAAAATGGCAGGATGCAACATTTCAGGTGGAGTGTTGCCTGCGCTTTTGGTTTTGTCAATAATTGTCGATATTTTCTAATCTCGCACAACGACTTGGAAGGCACATATCGGAAAGCATTTTTGGTATGCAAATCGGGACGCTATTGTCATCCAAGATGGATGAGCTCAGGAGAAGGGCTGGGGGACGCTGGGGAGAAATAGGGTGCAGTGAAATTTGTCTCACCCTTGCTCACCCTCTCCTCCCCCCATTTCTCTCCATGTTCCTTAGCTTATCGCTTTCCCTGCCTCTTGCCAGCCGCACCTCCCCTCTCAAATTCCCTCCAATAAAATATGCCCTATTGTTGTCCTCCATTTACCAACTCTTCTGCGCTAGAGTGCAACCTCTTTCTCTCTCTCTTTTGGTTTCCCTCCTGTGTGCCTGCTCACATGTTTATACAGTCCTTTCCCCCCCTCTCCCCCCTTCAGGCCACGCGCTGGTCGTTCCTGTTTTTACTGCCCACACAATGACCTCTCTTTGCAGAGCACAAAAGGTTCTCTAATTTCCAAGCTACACCTTTTATTCAATTATCCGGCAGGAGGTATATTCCGCTGGTGCAGCAGAAGGCTTCCTTTTTCCTCAAAGTTTCCATTTCGTCATTACCAGCCCGTTGTAATTTACAACACCATGCTAATTTGCACGGTAATTCAATGAATCTCAAATTAACCTGGCTGGCTACTATTTTCCCCCATTAGCTCATTTCGCTTCCCACTCCATTGTCTCAATAATTGAGAAACATCAATGTCCGTGAGCTGGATCAAACGTGGGCGGGGGAGCGGGCGTCTTTACGCGTCCAGGTTCACCAGAGCACAGCAGCCGCATATCAAGGACAGGGATGACGGGTGAATTACAGTCGATTGAGATCTGGTAATCACATCCCCTGCCTGTAATACTGTCACACTGTGGTGCCAGCCTCATCTGCCAGGGCATGAGAATGGCTTGTGGGGGGGTGGGGAAGTGCGGCGATGGAGGCAAAGGACTGTAGCTTGATACCATTACCCTGCAGAGAACGGCTCTTTTAAATTGCCCTCACCTTAACTTTTAATTTACCTACATCATGTTATTACAGAATGCCCCAACCCTCCATTTCCTGCCACATTGACCTGAGCCAAGGTGCAATTGTGTTTTTCAGCAGATGGTTAAGTAGCTCAGCTACCAGTGTAATATGCACATCATGCCATTTGGTAATTTGTCATGCAATCAGTGGTGGTCGTTGAGAGCATAAAACATCCGAGACCAAGACTATTAGTGCACTTTTACATGACCGAGCAGACACCGCTCTGGCGACTGCTTGCCACACAGCCGCACTCATGTCAGTGCTTTGATCCAAACACTGACCATAATTGATCTTCTTTGAGAAGTTGTCAAGTGGTTCTTATTTGACAAGCCAATTGTTCCACTCTCTGCCTCCCTGTGATAGTGGGCATTACTCATATCACCGCTGCCAGCTTGAGTAGGACATCAGACTGGTGAGCAGAGGCCAGTTTGGTAGTATTGGGCACACACAATAACATGCGCACATCAACACACACACACACACAAAGTGAATAATACACTTGTTTTATCGCTTCCTGTCAGTAATCGTTTGCAATGGCTGTCTGCGGAGTGTGCTTTATGTGAAACCAAGGCCTTTGAGTGTGTTCTTACTGTGAACTGCTCTTCACTCGAGATAATCAGCCCTTTTGAAATGTTCCTGATAATTTAAGTGTGGCTGTAATAAGCAAACCTGAACATATTTGCTCTCAAATTAAAAGGATTAGGTTTCTTTGGCTGGCGTAGGCCCATGGGTGGGTAAAGGGTAATTTTTCATTTCGTATTTGTGAAGATACATATCTTATCTGGGAGTCACATGTGAAGGCTTTGCAATATCTGTCACATACTGGAGTCATGTCAGATACAGAGATGCTCTGCATCATGGCTTATCTCGCTGATAATTATCTGTTTCTTTTGTCTGTGTCTGAATTTTGTTGGAATAGTTCTCGCTGGATTTTTTTTTTAAAAACTGTTCCTCTTTTAAGGTAGATTAATTATGACTGTCATCTCTTAAGAAATCTTATCTATAAAACGTAAAGGTAGCAATTTTTTTTTTTCTGTTGCCATCTCATTATAGTCGGTTGAGGAAGGTGCTACATCTACAGTACAGCTAGCATAGATGTACTTATGTATTTGATAGATACATTTACTTGTAGTAGATTTTCCATTTGACATAGTCCACTTTAATTAGGGGAGAATTATCTTAAGTAGCCCCAAAATTCAAAATATAAATTGAGGTCTTGAATTAGGCAAATGGGGGGTGGGGAAGTTAAATGGTTCTTGACTCCTCACTTGCCATTATCCACACACTGGCTGTCACACCACAAAAATCTATCCTTGACCCTGGATGACACCCCCATCACTCTGTCCTCTCATCTCTCCTCAAGCTACTTGACGCCCAGTCACTACAAGGATCCTTGTTTGCCTTGCAGGGAACTATGCCGCAGTTAGTCTCTAGTTTTTTTCCACAAATCCCTGAGCAAACTCTGGTTGAATGATTGGCTTCGATTACTGAAGTAGCTCATTGGTTGTTTTTTGATTCAGATCTGTCTAATGAACCCTCCCTCCGTCCCTGGTTGGGTTTTTTTTTTTTTTTTTTTTTGCTTTGGGCTGATGTGCTTTCTGCCAGGTTTATTGATGAGAGCAGCCTCCCCAAAATGGTGTCTGATAGTTTAAGCAATCAATCAAGGGTCAGGGGGTCAAGACAAAATGATGAGTCTACTAGATTAGAGTGTGGCCTGAAGGATGAACTACCCAGCGGGTTTCTGCTGGGGTATTAACAAGGTACAACTGTGAGCAGTCTGGGTCACACAAAGTAATGGGATTACAAAGAAACACGCATTGTCAACATTGTTTCTGTATTGAGCCTCAATGGGGTGATTTGCTCCGGGGCAACAGAAACTGCATTTCCTAACACATCATGACAGTGGTCGTATGACTGTGAGCTCTTCTTTCCACTTTGTCTGTTCTTTGAGAAGCTGAAAGAAAATACCGTGAGATATGTATCGGTTTGGACAGTCACGGAATCCTTTCCGAGCAGATACAGTCCATATAAAAAAAAAGGACTGAGAGTCTTTCAACACCATGCATATGCATGGACTTCACTAGATGGCACTGTTCCCACTTTACCTAGGACGATAGCCTTGGCAAGTCAAGTGCATCCCAGTAGTGTAAAAAAATGCTTTCTTATCTTGTTCTGCATTTTCCATCCAAGCAAATGTTATGTTAAAACTGAGCGAGTTAGAGCAAATGTTTGCAGGTATGTGTGCTTGCAAATGTTTGATTCAGATTTATCAGATCACAGTGAAGGGCCTGTGGAATTAGAGGATTTAAGATAATAGCAGTCAATTTCCATAAAACTAAAGCCAGCAACAAAAGTTTGAGGACACAAACCTGTGACTCTTGAAAAATGAATTTGTGTGGCAGAAATGAATCCACAATCTGCCCTACTATTTTCAAAATGTGCCACATGGAAGTATTCTGTATTAATTAGATGCACACCAAACATCTGGTGCGTGCTAACACATCAGCAGCTGAGTGGTGTGAGCAAAAGAAGCAATGGGCTTAAAAGAGGAGAGGGGATGGGATGATGGCGGTGCTGTTGTGGATCAGTGCTTATGTCACAAACAACCTTTTGCTTTGTCTGACATCGGGAGAGGGGAAGAGACTCACTATCTGCATGGCTGGAAGGCACGCAGAGAGCGGGAGAGAGCAAACAATGCACACCTCGGTGCGCCACGCTGCTTTGTCGTGTTTGAGCAATACGCCGCACCTGCTCCACATTTGTGGGGCAGGAAAGAGATAAAGAGCAAGAGAAGGGAGATTCTCACAAGGACATCTCCAAACAAGCCAGGTGACTCATTATTTCACTACAGAGAGCATCTGCCAGCCACACTCTGGAGGGCTTTCGAAGATGTATAAGCTGGTCATGTTCACTTGAATTCATAAGCACTGCAGAAATCCAATTTCCCCCTCTAGATCCATACCACTAGTGCGTTGCGGTGCGAGGGGCTTAGAAACTTGTAATATTATTTCCTAAAAGTTTGGGAAAAGTGTTGGTGGATTAGCCTGATGTTGCGAGTTTTCTTTTTTTTTTTTTTTGCTGTCTAAACTTAACAGTGCCATGACAAGCAGCGTGGCAGCACGGCGCACATTGTGTGGCGTCGCTGTAGGTGCACAGTGCATCCTCCACCTGTGCAATCTCATCACCCTATTTACAGATTTTCACACACTGCTTACAAACCACTATCTGCCAGATTGATGCACGCAAACAGGGATATGCATGCCAACACACACACACACACACACACACACACACACACACGCACACACACACACACACACACACACACTTACACATATGCCAAACAAATTATGCTCAGGCTTTGACCCGCATAATCTCACATGCAGATATAACTCTCTAGACACGATGCATGTGCAATTTCTACTCACATTCTTTTTTTTTTTTGCCCATGCACACATACCTCTGCTCTCCTTTGGGATTATCATGCTTGACACCTCTCAGACTGAATGGCTGGTTTTACACTGACAGACTGGTGATCTCTGTCTCAGTCTGCTTCAGAGAGGCATTGTAACCCCACCCCCACCAACTAACTCTCGCACTCCAATCTTTTTTTTTTTTTTCCCCACTCTCTGTATGTAAATGTCTGCTGAAATGTTAGTGCATCACAGGAAAAGAGGGATAGGCAGGCTGAGAGAGGCAGAGTGAGTGTTGCTTATGTAAAAGAAGCCAAATCCAGGTCAGACTGCAGATTCATCATCGGGCACTTTTTCCTTGTTTTGCATTTGGACTCGAGTAGCTCCTGTGGCAGATTTAATGTCTACCAATGACCTGTACTGGAAATACTAACAACTGTAGGAAGATGTTTAATTAATGCTCAATCCAAGAAGTGGTGCAATGAGACGCTGATCACAGAGGTGACAGCTTCGATAATTGAATTGTAATGTATGAGGTTAAACGTGAAGACTCACCGTTGAAACCTTCTCAGCTGTGCAAATGACTCTATTTATTTTTATAACTGACAAAGGATTAATGAAGAAATTATTCTGGAGACATTAGACAAGTGACGGTAAACAGTGAAATGTTGAAGATCAAATAGGATTGAATCCCTGTATTCTAAGTGCAAAGAAGAAATTAAACAGCCGTGCAAATAACTTGTGATTGCTTTTCTGCTGCTTTTGCTGCACTGTGAGAACATGTGTAAATACATTTACATGCTTCCTTAGGGTTTATTGATTTCTTGTTAAACATGCTTTGAAATGCAGAATGTCACCAGTGTCTTCCCGAGGCACAGATTGCCCTTTATTTTATCTCTCACTTCTTCACCTGTCATACTCTAGCTCATGCTGAATGTCCCGTTATTCAGGAGAAGTTCTTTAATTAAAAGCAGCACTGGCCTTTCTTATGTCAACAACAACAACAAAAAAAAATAAAAAAGTGAAACTCATTTTTAACCTGAAATCTAAAAAGGTTGGTCCAATGTGTAAAATCTAAAAAAAAATGTATACCCATGTATATTTCTTCCTCTTTCAACCACTCTCTACATATACCTTTCGCCCCTGTCCCAACACTTTGGAATGCGTTGTTACGCCACAAGTGAATATTTTTCAAGGTGTTATCAAATTCCTTACGTCTGTGTTTTCTAGGTTTCACTGTGACGACAATGTGTGTTTATAACATATTGCAGAAGGTTATTCATCTTTACATTTTTGATACTGGTGTCGTGCATGGGCAGTTTTATAATATTAAATATGTCATTGCAACACAGGTGTAGACCCACTCAGGGACTAATGGCGAAGTCTGATTTGTGATGAAAGTTTTAAAATGTGGCGATCATATGGAACCCAGATGGAAATTTTAATGTGAACGGAACCAGTTTAATTTCCGTCACACCGAATCAGTAAAGAATCATTAGGCATTGTCGCCTGGTGTCCCCCTTGGGAATGCCGTCTCCCTCTCTCTCGCGCTCTCTTCTTGGTAACCCTCCAACATGTATTTATGTTGGGAAGATGGGGGTATAACTGTGTTTATGATGCTATAAAGTCTTTTTGGCCAAAGCCCTTGCTGCCCACAGCGTGTCTTTAGGTCCATCATAAAGTTGGAATGGGTTTTGCCCTTGCAAAAGGTAACGTGTGTGTGTGGGGGTGTGTAGTGTGTGTATCCGTGTGCATCTACTTGTTATATTATAGGATGATCGTTACAATTTTTTTCCGACATGGGTAACGCCAAGCAAAGATCACAACGTGGTGTAGTCGTTTGAACTCACTGAGAGGACGCTGGTTTGATTCCGAACCAGGGCCTGTCCGTGTAAGGTTTGATTGTTCCCTGGGTTTTTATCTGATTTCATTCAGCCCAGTGCCTATTGCTATTGTGTGATTAAGCCCAGCTTAGGTTTTAGCCCTACTGTCAAGGTTTGCTGGAAGGTGGACTCAGTTTGCCAGACACTGTCGTAGGTAGAACAGGTGTTCAATCTATCAGAGCACGAAGAAACCCCCTCAATAACACAAAATCCAGGAGATGTCAGAAACTATTGCTGAGACACTGGGAAGTGACCCACACAGACGAACCAACAACCAAAACACGTAAAAAGACACCCGATGTATACCACAGTTGCAAGGTGAAGCCCATTACACACTCAGACACATGGGAAACACATCAAGGCAGGGAACAGCAATCAACTTTTCAAAACGGGTGTTTTCAAAGCTAAAAAGTAGGAAATAGTGATTGTAACTGCATTTTTCATTACATCCGCCAAGGACGAAATAAAGTAATTGTCTGTCTGTCTCTCTTAGCAAGATTATGTCAAAACTACTGCACAGATTGTGTCAAAATTTTCTCCAGAGATAGATATTAGGCCATGGAAGATTCCATAAAATTCTCGAGGTGATCCCGAATTATTATTTTTTGTTACTAATACTATTGTTACTGCAAAAAGTGGAGGCATCACAGTATGCTACACTTTATCCACTGAATCCCATTATCGTATTAACAATGATAGAGAAAAAAAAAAAAAAAAAAAAGCAACCTTTTTCAAGTAGTGTATATCCAATTTAAACACTCTAAAAAATATAACTGACATATATGTAATGAAAAATGAATGCATTCACCTTTTATTTTTTGCCCTGAAGCTTCACTCGGAAATGATTGTTTTGTACCGAGTCGAGAGCGGGAACCAATATCATGCTACAAGAAAAATTGGAGGCATTTTGGAGACATTTTCGTGTACATTTTGATATTTTCCCGCTGACATAATTGGAATCCATCACAACTTGCCGTCATCACGATCCAGTAACAACCAGCTACCAGATCAGGCTGCTTGATGCTCAAAATAGAATGGATTATAGTTTAAAGGAAAACTTGAATTACCTTACATTGGCAAGAGTTGTGTTTAATCTCAGCTACAGGGATACTTGTTTTTTTTCCTTTTACAAGAGAGCTCTGTGTCTATTTAAACTCTTTTCCTTTGCTTTCCATTACACAGAGGAACAACAGTAAATAGATTTTGCTGGTGTCAAGACGTGCATGTCTCGACGATAGCGTTTCAGGTTAATGACTGCTCATAGCACACCAGCTCTAGAGTGCACACAGGAGGCACGGTGTCAGAGAGCATTTTAATGCGGGGAAGGGAACAAATTCTTGGGGCACAGGAAAAAAAAAAAAAAAGAAGAAGAAGAAATGAGGAGGGAAACAAGTGGCATCTCAGTAATGTACATTATATAAAAAACTGGCAATAGGATTAACTGGACTCTTGCGCACCTTCTCGAGGAGTTTGTTGGAAATGTGGGCATCGGTGTGTGTGCGTGACGTGTGTGTCCCCATCGATCTGCAAAGCAAGAATTATCAGTCTCAACTGAGTGTCTTCGGATGGGTGTGTGTAGCAGTGTTCCCATGTAATGTACGTCAGGCTTGCCGCGAGCACTCAGTTTCAGGTTGGTCTCATTACCAAGGTAATTCCTCCAGAGCAACAGCTCTGTAATGGCAGGAGATGGTAATGATCCTTTAATAGCCCTCCTCATTGCCCACTGGCCAGATCCTAAAACCCGATTTGCCTACTGTGCTCCGACTGCGCCAGGAAGATGAATAGAAAACTAACCATCATTATATCTGCCATAGAAATCAAATCAGAACACACATAATCTACTTCTCAACACCCTCCATTTTTTACCTTATCTTTGGTCTCATTTTCAAACTGTTTATTGTTTAGTCTACTCTTTCTTTCTCTCTTTCTTTCTTTTTCTTTCTTTCTTTCTTTCTTTCTTTCTTTCTTTCTTTCTTTCTTTCTTTTTCTTTCTTTCTTTCTTTCTTTCTTTCTTTTTCTTTCTTTCTTTCTTTCTTTCTAACCCTCGTACTTCCCGCCCCATTTCCACTCTTGTGCTTGTCTTTTGACTCTTTGTATCAAGGCTCAGTTTTCCATTTCTGCACTTCAAAAGGCGTCAGTAGATTGGACTCTTTCTTTTAATTGGCATTTGGAGGTAATGAGGGATGACACAATGTGCGCCGAGAAAGCAGAGCAACCCGACCACACCAGCCTGAGGTGGTGGGTATAGCGAGGGAGAAGTGGAGCCGGGCGAATGTGTGCCTCTGTGAATGTGCGCATGAGGATTGACGTTAAAAGGGAAGGTTCAATGCTTGGGGATTGATGCAAATTATGCTATCGCATCTCGATGTGTCGAGAAGGAGAAAAGGGAAAAAAAATTAAATCTAACAAAACAATGGTAAATGTGAGAATTGATTGTGTGTTTGTGTGGTCATGTGCGTGTCCGACACCCATCTTATCTGAAGTGAGAAAGCCGAGGAAAGGCCAAAAACCCCACACTAATCTCCTCCACATATGGTTGGGTTTCTCACATATCCTTGATAAGATTTATAGGGATTAGTTTGTCCCCCAAAATAGTCAGAGGGTGGAAAAATGGCTGTCTGGAGGGTCCTTTAATCTCAGAGCCATCAGCGCTGTTGACATCACGGGGAGATACTGAGGAAGTGAGACTATTTCTTTCTTTGAGTTGGGGGGAATCTGTGTCTGGGAGTCGTCCTTGCTTAGTTTAACAGGCAGCGGATGAATAAAGAATAGACTGACGTTTGTAAATGACCACACTCTCCTGCTCATGTGGGGTTGTTAGTTATGTGGTGGTTGTCCCTTGGGTGTCTGGGCAGTGACTCAGAGGATCCTTTACTGGTCTCCTCCCCTTGTTCTTTATGTCTGTCTCTCTCACTTTAGTTCTGTCTCTCTCTATTGCTCACTCCCTCCGTCAGTGTGTTGGTCTAAATAATTCAGCTCAAATCCAGCCTAGTCTTTAATCAGATGTCAGTACATTCAACATATTATCATTTCATTGGTATCTTCCGACTTGACAGCTGCTAAAGTCTTGGGATACTTCATACAGTTTTGAATGTTGTCTGATACGTTTAAGCTATTGCTATTTTTATAGCCATCTGACTTTAGCTCTCTGAAAAATTTGTAAAGAAACATTGTGCACACAAACTTGACATAAATCAAACCGACCTTGGAAAGTTCTATATCAAGTCTACGGCTTGAATTGCAAAGCCAAATGTATATATTATACATTAGACGATGCAAACTGATCATAAAATAAAGAATGAACCTGTCATTATTACAGGTGTAAGTCGATGTCATGTCATACAGTGATACATAAACAACCCAATGCTTTTTCTCCAGTTTTTTTGTTATTCTGTTGAAGACTATCACTGAAACACCTTGAGAGTATAGGATTGCATTGTGATATAGATTCCCAGTAGTCTGGCGCTTGTGGGCCTTTCTGTGTAGAGTTTGCGTGTTCTCCTTGGGCGTGTATCTCAACCCCAGGGGTCTCAAGCTCATTTCAGTTCAGGGGCAACAATTTCATCTTGAGTGGGCCAGACCGGTGAAATACTGCGATAACAACCTTCAAATTTGAATCTTCAAAATTTGTGTTTGATGTGACGCAGAGTAAATGTGATTTAAATGTTTATAGTTTTGCATAAAACAAGTACTACAGAAAATGACTGCAATATCAATATGAAGCCAATTTCAATGACAACTTCTGATGCAAAATACAAATGAACCCCAAAAGAAAAACTACGATAGGTTATATGTTGCATTATACATGTTTTTACTAACTTACCCTGACAACATGGCTTTGAGATGAGGTCGATTGATAACTGGCTTTCATGGCAACATCATTGATATCTCTGCACTTTTCTTAAGATTTGTGTTTGTTTTTTTTGGGTTTTTTTTAAATTAAAATCTGTTTTGTTGTTTTTGCAAAAACTTTTCCAACAATGTTTTTGTTATATTGTTTTTTTACATTTTTAACAAAGTATGAACAGTTTGTTGTCGTTTTTTTTAATTTTCACCATTTGCTTGGTTTGTCGGGCCACTTTGGAGTCTCATGCGGGCGGGTTTTGGCCCATGGGCCTTATGTTTGACTCCCCTGCTCTGCCCTGTCATCGCTCATAGTCCACTGGGATTGACTCGAGCACCCTGCAGCCCTAACTTGGGTAAAGTCGATGAAATCTATGTTTACACTTGTGGATATTTGAGGGAAACCATTTGTGGTATTTATAGATCATAGATCACTAATCAGAGGTTTCTCAACCCCAGATCACGATGCACACCCCAGCCACCATGACTTTTGCACTACACACACTTTGTCTCACATTAATGTAGGTATTGTTTCATTACATACTGAATTTGTATATTTTTTGACATTAGAAAATGGATCCTTTTATTTCTAGACATCTGGTAAGTCTTGTTATAATTGGTATAATTTTCCTCGTCAAACTTACAATAAATGAAGTTGTTAATGCTTCCTCCAGTCTTATTTCTTTTAAGCATGACTCTTCTCAAAAATCAAAAAGAAAAGAAAAACATGCTGTGGAAAGACACTTCCCTGACCTTCACTTTTTCTGCTGCTGCGCCTTTCAAAAGCTCTGTGGAACTCCCAAGGGGAGGCCTGCTACCCCCTTTTAAATCCACCTGTTTAAACCCACCATGTCGCCACAAGTAAAGGAATTCCATTTCAATGTTGTGGGAACCACCAAAGTTATAATTGGAAGAACTTATAAATTGAAAATGTATTACTCTATATATTTATATATATGCTGGATAGATAACCTGGGAATTGCACTTGCATGAGTATGTTTCTAATAGCCATATTGATAAATGTATTCATTGTAAAGTTATAAATACAACATTTAGTTATCGCAAGTAGTTTCATAGTTTTTAATTATCTTTCAATGGAAGGATTTCTGCCTGTGTGTCTGCACATTAAATCAATATCAAAAAATGTTTTTTCTGATTAGTAAAAGCCCATGCCAGCACAGTAACCAACATTAGGTTTATTGTACTACGAAAACTACATTATATGAATACCACTGATGAAATGTTTTTCTCCAGCTCGGAAAACAGACTGTAGCGGGTCAATTTTGACTTGCAAAATGTATGAACGAGAATAAAGGAAAGCTTGTTTGTAGCCGGTATTGCAGTACAAAGTCAACAACCATGAATGTTATGTGGAGATTGTCTGCTGCTTATTCTATAATTGTAGCGTTTTTACTTGGTGGCACTTGTTAATCATGACAACGAGGATGCCAGGATTCATTTTGACATTATCACTGTTAAAAGGTCTAAAAAAGTAAAAAAAAAAAAACGTTCAAAAAAAGTTCAACAACATTTCAACTTTCAATATATGGCAGTCCCTTTGAAATGCTAAACATGCAGGTGACTTACGTCTGTCATTGGACAGTAATAAAGTTAGGAGACCTTTGGACCACTGTAATAATAATCATGAGTGCTAAGCTCGTTGTGACAGCTTGCAGATATAGGACTTTGAAGTCATATATAGTTATAACAGAATATAGCAAATGCTGTCAGCATCTACAACAAAGTAATATATGTGTTACGGATTGATCAGATTAGAACTCAAGATAGACACTGCCATTGGTGGAACAGGAGTTCGTTTTATCGGAGCAAAACCAAAATCCAAAAGGCACAGTCAGAATATATTTGCGATCACAGGAGATAACAATGAAATGCTGGAAAGCCCAGAACTCACACACTGAAACACTCAAAAAACACAGATATGGTTTAATTGATAAATATACCATCTTTATTTGCTTGTGTTTTATATGTTATGTGCCCACTTAAGAAGCAGAAAACTAAACTGCATGGCCACTGTAGAGGTGTCAACTTCACTTATGACAGTCATGGGTTTCTTGTGTAAAGTTGTACTACTTAAGTGCAAGGAAACACTACCTATATGATAATTCATGTTTAAAATACATTTAAGCACCAATTTCATTCAAGATTCATTACTCGTATTGTTCTAGTTTTTGCTCTTGGGAAAACATCAGCTGGCCGACAAGTTACGTGCAATTTAAGGCGATTTAGTGGGTACACGGCATATCTAGCTGGTAGGGCGCAGGCTACTGATACAGCTCGCCAGCTAAAGAGATAAAACGGCAGAAAAAACAGAGCAGCTTTGCAGCCTTGGGCGATGAGGAAGCAGTGATGGAATTCAAATCTTATCAGTCTTCTCCATAGGAGATACAGTACACATAGGGTATGCAGACAGGTCAGCTCTAGTAATTTGTCAGGGGGTAGCATCTCCTGGAAACAGATTTGTTTGAGGGTGTTGTCGTGCAATCTGTTGCACGTGTGTGTGTGTGTGTGTGTGTGTGTGTGTGTGTGTGTGTGTGTGTGTGTGTGTGTGTGTGTGTGTGTGTGTGTGTGTGTGTGTGTGTGTGTGTGTGTGTGTGTGTGTGTGTGTGTGTGTGTGTGTGTGTGTGTGTGTGTGTGTGTGTGTGTGTGTGTGTTTGTGTAGTCGTCTATGTGCATGTGCTCGGAAAGCTCAGTGGTCTGCAGTTTCACTTCAGGTTCTTGGCAGCTTCTCCCCTCTTTTAATTAGAGAAAAAGCATCTGCAACAAGGGTCACAACTGAAGGAGTGAGAGAGGGAGAGGGGGAGAGAGAGAGAGAGAGAGAGAGAGAGAGAGAGAGAGGAGTGTTTGCACTGTAAAGTGAGCCAGCCCATTCAGCTGGAAGGAACCCCACAAGCTTGGTTTTCACCTAATTTGAGAGTGTAAGAAATGGAAAAAGAAAATTAAAGAAAATCATAGCTTGACACCTAATTTACAGCATATACTTGCAACTTTCTTTCCAACTCACCACAAGAATTCTGTGCAAATTTACAGGTAACCACTTCAGCTTTTAAATAAAGAGTTTCCCAGACTATATATAAACACGAAGAGACTTTGAAGGTAGAGCATTATACTTCATGAAAAATGTATGACTAGCCCATATGTGGAACTGCATAGGTAAAAAGTTAAGGTAAAACATTAATGGGCCATAAAAAAAATGGCTACCATTAGTGATAGTGCTCTGTTTAGTATAGTGGCGGTGAAATGCTTGTTATAGTATTTATGAGCATGTTGTTTGTTTCCACAACATGTGGATTCTTAAAAAAAAAAAAAAAAAGATTACATTTTGAGTCCCTTAGGAAATATGTAAGCCCTCAGTTTTAAGGTTTCACTCCTTGAGACGAACCGCTCATCCTCTGTAGCCTTTCCTCTTTTTTATTTTCCTCTGTGTCCTATCAACAACATCTGTGCCACACTTCCTACTTGCTCTCTGATGTCCTAAATTAAACACAATGGAGTTGCTGAGATAGCTTTAGCATCATTAGCAGTGGAATAATTACTGCGCACGGTGGGCTTTACTGGTCTTTGGCAGCACTGCAGCCACATTTTTTTTGTTGTTCACTGAGCTCCTGGGGAAGTTATCTCCCACTTCCTACTTTTTTTTTTTTTTTTTTTTCTCTCTCCCCTGTTCATGTTGTTTTTCAGGCATTTCTCATCGCCTGTCTGTGCAGTCCAAATTTTCTCGGGTCCTCTACATTTCCTCGCTGTGTGTCATCCCTTCGGAGGAATTAAGCCTCTGTATGTCACTCGCTCTCTCTCACTTTTAGTCTCCTACTTTCTGTGCTCCCCACTGTCCACTTTCATTGTCTGCCTGGTACTCTGTGGCTCTTTTTGTGTTTCAGGTGTAAAGAAATTGTATGACATGTGGTGAGTTGTGGATTAAAGTGAATGTCAATCACCTTCTTTTTTATCCTGACTCCTCCAGGCAATGCTCCCTGGTGGCTTTACGTACCTGCGGGGATTTTCCATTTCTCTCCTGTCTGTCTTCTGTAACCTTGCATACATACGCAGCGCCACATGTTAATTGTATTCCTCTCGTGACTGTAGCCGGCACACCAAGTCAATTTCTGACCCATCTTCAGGAAGCCGTCTTCTTTTTTCTTTTCTTTTTTTTTCTCTTCTTTATCCTATTTGACTCCTCTCTGGATCCCCGTCTCATTTGCTATTCCCTTTTCTCAGTCATTGCCCGTCTGTGTCTCTCCATACTTCCCTCCTCCTTCACATCCTACCTTGTTATACCTGAAACCTGTGAAAGCTAGAAGAGTAAAATCTCTCCTCTTTTTATGTGATAAAATCACATAGAGCTGTGGCTGCAGCCAAAGCCACTAAGCCTGTGAAGGGGAAACCGCTTTGAGGAAGAGAAAGATTGGCAGAATAAGTCGAAGGGGAAGTGGTAAATAAAAGACAAGCTCCTTCTTTATCTGTTTGCAGCTTAGGAAGTGGAGTACAGAAATGGTAGATCACATAAACTGACCCCTAAATGGCTACCAATTTAATTAGCACCCAAGAGAAAGCAGCGGTGATTCGATGGCTGGAAGGACTGATCTTATTAAACAGAGTTTGGGCCCTTTTTCTGTACGTCAAACTGCCGACTCAGGCAGATTTTTTTGTAATAATGTGTCACGAGGGCACCTCAGTTTAGAAGAGGCTGAATGAAGTGTCCGTGGGTGTGTGAGGTGCTGGCATCAATCACGGCCAATCAAATCAGCTCTTCCCCTGTAAAATTTGAGGACTCGCCACCAAGATGTGCTGACATTTCCATAATGGAGAGGCGACGCCAAGCAGTCTGCAGATAGGACGAAACTGATCCGAGTTGGACCTCAAAGCGGCGGCTCTAATATTGTGCCGATTGCGACATTTCTGTGAGATGGTGAGTTTTTGTGAAATTGGGCCAAATGTGAAGGTTATTTGTAAAACTTTAGAATACTGGATTTAAACATGTCCAGTAATGTTGAAGTATGCCCAAAACCCAAACAGAATCGGACTGATAATACTCTTATTAGGCAAAGACTTCAGAGGATGTCAGGCTGAAACGGAAACTTCAGCAAGACCAGTTCTAATATAAATCCCTGGCACTCATATTTAAAAAGGAAAAAATCCACAATCCTACACTGTTTGTCGCAAAGAACAATAATGTTGGTGAGTACATGGACATTCATGTGGACAGACAACAAAGATGAATTCTTATTATGGGAGAATATGGACTGGGAGTTGTGACACTCTGGAGGTTGCCATTGTTGTTATAGTAGTATTGTTGTGTAAGTGGACACTGGTCTTGCTGACAAATGCAACAAAAGTTTCCCATTTTCACTTGAAAATGTTCTCATATAAACAGGGTCTTAGTTCTGATCAAAGTTTGGCTTGGATCCACTTTTGTACTTATTCCATTGTGACATTCCCCGACGTCTGTGTTTCCTTGTAGATGAGGGATTTGTGGTAATTAGATTTGGCCAACATCTTTATCTTCTTTATTCACAATAATCATCTCTTAGTGCTTCGAAAGTGAGTTGCAGACAGCTATAACTAAAAACAAACAACCAACAAAAAAAATGAAATAAAATGGGAAATGAATCAATTTAAAACAGTAAATGGGTTACAAACGGCAAAAGTAAGTTAATGATAAGTGATTAGATTGATATTTCATTCACAATCTTTTTATGTCTGGGGTTGATAAAAGTAAAATGCAGTTTCCTCAAAGACGAGACTAAGACCTTCAAAATGGAAGCTCGACACAAGAGATCGATCTTGACTTCGACAGTACTAATGTACAGTCGTCCGCTTTGCCACACCCTGCATTCCTGAAACTTTTTAGCAAACAGCCCAGTGGCCTTTCTGCGAAAAAGATGGATGAGAACAGGCTGTCCTGATGGAGTTCAGTTCAGCTCCTACACAGCCTAATGAGTTCCACGACTAACAGGGAATGCTGAGCAGCCTTCAAATTTGGTGAAAGGAAGTCTGCTAATGCTTTTGTGCTTGTTTGTCAGAGCCTGATACTTGATTTACAAGTTGTATTTGATGTTTTACATCAAAGGGGCCCTCATAAAGGAAAGGCATTCCCAGAACGTCTCGCACATCCATCACTGAGAAGGCGAAGACAGTCAGCTCATACTTCCAGTGGCCACTCGAATTTGGTAAATGGACTTCACTCATATTGCACATTTTCAATGCTCTTTAGCTGTCACTGTCACATTCACCCATTCACACATACATTTTCTCACACACCCATTTAGACACCTTTGTTGCAATGTGCTTGTATACATTTGGAAGAAACTTAGACTTTAATGCCTTTGCCAGGGACAGGACAGACAGTTCCTGGGCCGGTACCTGTCAATCACAAGACTGAAAGACAATAGATCAAAAAACAACGAACACTTGTGAACTTTTAGAGCAAATTGTCTTTAATGGTTGTACAGATACATTTGATGTTAACATCCGGTGTTGCTCAAATCCTTGATAGGCCAAGGATCCGAGCAACACCGAGAAATCTGTTGAGATAACTAATCCCCTCCTTGATAAACAAGAGGCTTTTAAACTTAATTACACCCACTGTAATAAATGCTAATTAACACATGGGGGAAGATTTGGGGTGGCAGACAGGGTTGTGACAGTAAATGTCATAGGTACAGGTGAGTCCACAGAGTATTTAGTCGAATCAACTAATGTAAGTAAAAGTTTAGACATTCACTGAACCCTTGCTCTGCTACATTTACATTAAAATGAGATGCAAGATATAATTACCGGTGGGGTTTTTTTTGTGTTGCAAGTGATGGCTGAATATCACCTCTGAGCTTTAAAAGTAAGCTTTCTACTTGTTGGAGTTTCTTCTGCATCTAATATTCATCTTTACCACGTTGGTGAGCGTGTAATTTTAAACATCCGTGCCTCGGAGTCAGACATGTTCCTGACGGGTTGCAACACTCTTCAGGCATATTGATGCGCCACCTTTTTATCTGAGCCGATAGATTATCAGTGTAACAGGTGGCAACCGCATGTCACTTGAACTGTATGTACAGTGACAATATACAATGAACTTAGTAGGTGGGATATATGCCTGGCAATGTTCCAGCTTCACAACTGCAAGCTTATCATAGAGGTCTATTTTTTTTCTTTTTACCCTATAGGTTAAGGTCAAACAGCCATTACCGACACGCAAGAGCAATTCACTTCAAGTTTAGGCAACAAAGCACTTTGATCTGAGACAAATCATATTAGGAAACCATTAGGGCAGTAAGTATAGACCAGGGTATCGACAGCATAGAATAGGGAAGAAGAGATAATCTCCACATTAACCTTTCCATTGTGCTAACTTTGTCAGGCTTGGGCAAAAGGATTTTTTTTTTTCCTTGTCCGCACTAACAATCGGCTTAAATGGCAACATTGATTCACTCAACACAGCAACAATAAACCAAATTTGAAAGCCAAGATGTTGAAATGTTATTAGAATATATATTTGACATGATGAAGTGGATCTAGATAAAAGACAATAAGGTGAAAAAAAGTGCATGACAAACAAAAGAAGAAGTGTTGACACAACTTTATCTTTGGTTGATGAAAAAAAACTCACTCTTCAAAGTTGTATTCAACTATGAGTCAATAAAAGTTTGATTTAGACCAATTACTGTTGCTTGGCACACATTATCTGTATCATCTAATACCATGTGGATGCCGACATATAATCTAGTTTAAATGAGCCTCCAAAAAACCGACGAACATGTGGCAAATCTTCCTCATAGTACAAAGTCCATTTAATTAAATGGGGTAGCAGGTCATGCAGATTTTGACTGCAGGGGGGGAAATATTCCAGTTCTATGTTTTATGGCCATGTTTTATCGGTTGTTAAGATAAGGTAGAAAAAGGTCACACTTTTCAAAGGGAGTTGGAGTCAACTACTAAATATGGTGGTGGTGGGAGGGTGGGTGGTGGGGGGGTGGGGTTGGGCACCGAAGGAGTGGGAGATGGAGAAGCAGTGCAATGCATCATGCTGGCAGAGGTCAGGCAAGAGCAGGCTATGTAATTAACTATAGAAGAACCTCGTAATCATGCAACTAATACAGTGTTTCGCAGATAATTAGTCACACTACTGTCCCTCACAAAACTTGCCCACACACACACACATCTATATATATATATATATATATATATATATATATATATATACCAGGGTTTCAGTAACTGATGCAGCAGGGACAAAAACAAGTAATGTCCCTCAAATTCCTAAGCCCCCATCTGTAGACCTAAACTTGGGGAAGACAACTGATGTGGGTGTGAAATGGAGCTCCTCTGTATCTCAAGATTTTTTTCTACTTAGCAGTGGGAGACAGAGTTCAAACTGAAATCAAAGCCGCCACATATTTGTGCACATTGACGCATGTGGAACCAAATGCACGTTATCGTTACACGCACATTTACAATAGCAAAAACTCGTACAAACTCCCCTTCTCCTCCCTCCTCTTTTGTTTTCCTTTCATTCCACACCTACTTCTTTCCGTCTGGAGCGTCTTTCTCCATCCGACCGCCTCCTCAGTGCATTCACAACAGACCCCCCAGAGAGGGGGCTAATGAGGGCTAACGACGGGAACGCATGCTGCTGTTTCCCTTTCATTAACGGGTCCACACTCGCGCAGCAAACACTTTTCATCATCAGCAGTCTGCTATCAGCGCCAGTCTCACTTTTCCCTTCATCTATCACCTCCTTGCTCTGTCTCTTACCCTTCGCCTCTTTCATCTCTCACGTGGAGCAGCTCTTCTCCATTTTCCTTCGGTCTGGGTTTACCTTCTGTCTCTTGCCGCACTTTCTCCTGCCGACACCCCCTCCTCCATGAATACTGACATGTGCTAATGATGCCCTAATTACTGCTCAACGCCATTTCAGTGGGCAGACGGAAAGTCTCTTGATGAAACAAACACATCTTCCAGCACAGACTGATGACTCCGCAGTCCCAGGAAACTGAAAGTCAGTGTCAAATCTCACTATTCTGATGCGATTATTGAAATTTCTTTCGTATCTAAAAGGTACCTTGTGTCTCCCTTTAAAACTTATTTAGACTTTCTATATTTACCACCAGGAAAAATAATTCACACAGTCTAAACACTTCTCTGGTTAAACACAAAGCCTTTCTTCACCTCATTATGCCTCTTAGGGGCCGTCCACACGAGAAGGCTGGTTCCCGTAAACGAGTTGTTTTTGGCCGATCATCCATACTGGGCGGCGTTTTAGAAGCGTGAAAACAGTTTATTTTGAACACTGGTCCCAGAGTGGGGAAATTCGAACTCCGGCGTGTGCCAGTCACACCCCGAGGTGTTAACGGCAACAACTCAGAGTTATAAGATAAGATATCCTTTATTTATCTCACATGTGGAGAAATTTGCAGTGGTACAACAGGATAGTAAAGAGAAAGAAGCACACATAGCAGAAACTAAAAAAAGCAGATTATAGAGATTATAGAGATATATAGAAGATTATGAGCACTAGTATACATCAAAATTTCGATGTGCTCTGTCTCTTCTTCTTTTTTTTTTGTGTGTTTGGTGAGTCACAGCGCCCTTAAAGGCTTGGCATATGTACTACATGCCCTGAAGCCTCATGTTGCGCCGTGTTCATAGTGACGTGCGGATGGAATTGTTATTGAGAACCCCGGGGAGAAAAAAGATCGTTCTACGCAGTACATTCAGTTGCCACATTTTTTGGGTGGTAAACAGTCTTCTGTCACCATGAAATGTGATCTAAAATTAGGATACACAGTCATGTTTGACGTGTTCCTGTACTGCCTGTGGCGTTACCGTCATTGTTTTCAGAACCTCATGCTTTTGCATGAAAATGAGTCATTGTTGTGGAAGTTTCCCTTAAAAGAAACTTCAAATGCTTCCCAACTCGGAAAAGTGGCACAGCAGGAGCGCTACAACTCAATTTTAATTGTTACCAAGCGTTGGGCTTCCCATTTTGGGTTCAGGACTCATTTCCTGCATGGTCAGAGGCAAAGCAACCATGTTGTATGAAAAAAGCTATCCATCCATGGCATTGCTCTACCTTTCCTTTTCATATGCTTCTGCGCCACGAAGCACAAGCTTCATGTTTCTGTAGCTATAAAAGACACATTTACAACCTACCAAGAAAATGAATAAAACATCAAAGCTGGTACACAGGCAGCAGCAGCAGCTCACAGTGACTCCTTGGCAAAGCGTGGAGAGAGCAGACTGCACTTCATGTTTGATACATGTTTGGCACATGGAACTGACTCTGTTAACCTAAGCAGAACATCTTGGGGATATTCTGAAGAGGATGTATCCCCAACACAGCCCTGAATATTCTAATTCTTGCATGAGGACGGACCTGACAGGTGTCAACGGATGTCGGCTGTGTTTATAAATGTCTTGTCAGGATAAACAGATCTGTTTTCCGGAGTTTAAAAGGTACTAAAGCATTTTCCCTACCCGTTCTACAAAAAAAAAAAAAAAAAAAGAACAGTATTATTTGTTTTTCTCACACTGCCAAAGAAACTACAATGCTGACAAAACTTGATGTGAGGTAATGGATTTGCGGTGGTTTTGTTTTGCTACTACACTGAAATCTTCTCAGTCTGAGGAACTGGGAGTGTTTCCAGGTTTTTTTTGCACAAGATTGCTGTCTAGCAGATGTGTGGATAAGACTCTGATCACTGCTGGGATGCCAATAGCGACACGGCCATCCGCCTGGTCTGACGGTCATTGATGATTTCAATTTTGCCGTGCGATTCCTTTATGCGGCGGGCAGACCTGGGAATAGATTTTCTTGCCTGTTGCTCTCGCCGTTGTGTTTTTTTGGGCTGGAATCGATTTAGTAAGCAAGATATAATTAGGTAGCATCTCGGTTCGTTATCGTTTCCCGTGAGGAGCAGCGACTACGCATGACAGCCATTTCTCCACTCGACTACTGCTGCCACTCTCCTTTGTTTCCCCCTCATGCACTTTCTAACAGGTTCTGCCACTGTTTTTTTCTTTGCACTCTCCCTCTGCTCCTTTTCCCCTGTGTTTGCCTGCAAACACAACATTAGTTTAGTTTATACTCTTTCATTAGTGCTCGAAAATTCTCTTTCTGAAACAAATGTGGCAATTAAAACTTTCTCATTAAAATGTCCCTGCCATGCTCTGTCTTCTTTCACAAAGTACCCCCACCCTCCTTTCTCATCTGTGTCGATCAGGGTCCCGGGGGCTTTGTGAGGGAAGAGGTGGTTCCTTGTTGCTATGGTAGCTCTTTACTGATCTCTTTTGTCTGTTTGGCTCCAGGTCAAGTGTTTGGAACGACACAGTAAGATTCCCATTCTTGGCTCTGACTAATCTTGTAGATAGTTAATGGCATTTAACAGTCATGCTTTAACAGAAGCCCATTTCTGACTCCATTGTATTTATTGCTTTGCTAAAGTAAAGTGTAATGTTTTTCATCAGCTAATGGAAAACAGATCAACATTAAATTCGATAATCCGATCATCTGGCAAAATATCAAAGAAGTTTATTTGTGTTTGTTTCCGGTTTTGTTTTGAACAACTGATCATTTTCAGTCGCAGGCGGTTTGTTGCTACTCAGACATTATGTGCACCATAGAAAATATCTAAATGTACAAACAAAAATGGCTTTGATTTCCACGTGAGCAGTTTTAACACCAACCTTAGATGTTTTTATTTGATAGGGTGTTTAATAAGAAGTATGTCAAACCCAAGAAAATAAGGGGAAAAAAACCCTAGAAAAAGTCCTAATCCTTCCTAATTGAACATGTTAGTCACTAGATGTAAAACTGAGATTGGGGGCAGTCAGGTTAGATTGGGGTCGGGAGGGTACTTTTCTTGTCTCAATTATTCATTTCGATAGAAAACATGTTCAAAAAAGAAATAAGAAATACAAAAAGAGCGTTAAAGCGATTCTTGATGCTTTGATGCAAAAAGTTAGAGACTAAACAGTACTATATAGGTTTACACACAACACATTGGATTCCAGTAAACTTTGTGAAAAACCATAGGACATCAAACGGAATTTAGTCCGTGTTGTGAGACAAAGCATGTGCAGTCTGGGAGTTGGGGGGCAATTTGGTTCAAACTCCCCTGAGGGGAGGCTCATCCTCCCACACTCAGAAAAACCCCTGCCTTATGGTATGCCACACAACATCAAACTGTGACACCCGGTGATTTCCGAGGAGAAAAATAAATGGCCCTTTGGTCCCTTATTTTCATTCACTTCATGCCACTGCAGAGAAAAGTAGATCTTTTACTGCATGTTTAATTCGCTCCAGGCTAATTATATTAAAAAGAATAACAATGTAGACTCAGAGTACTGCATTACTTGGGTAAATGTGTGGACATTTAGTTTAGGAGGGATTTAAAGAGGAGGTAATACAGCACATCTGCTGTAGTAACCAGATGTTGCAATAATCTGTGATAAACTGCTTCCAGTTGGTCGAGCGACTCGACTGTACTATCAACTGAAAAATTTAAAGCCGTGTTTCCTTGTGGCTTTCTCTTTCTCTCTGCGAGGAGCATTAAATTATTAAGGATTATTATTGACGTCTCGACTCGAATGTGTTCTGCTAGACATGTCCCGCTATGAGAAAAAGCAAGCTTAAAAAAAAAAAAACGCAAAAAAACAAACCTCTCAGAAGCCACAGTCAGCTCAGCCTCGGGCACAACAAGCCTCTGAAATGCATGGCAGAACAAATGACATTCATAAACATGAAATGGTGTCTGAAAATTATACAATCGTCTATTTTCATGTGATGTTTACAGTACAATTATAATATGCATGATTAAGGCCCCGTTTACACGACAATGTTTCACGTGACAACACCTAATCCGTTAAAAAAAAAGCAGTGTGTTTACACTGCAGCAGTGGACACGGAGACAATGATGTAGTTAGTATGCCGGGCCACTGAAGGGCGCTGTTGCTTGTTTTTGTAATGAAACTACACAGACTTGTGTGCAGAGAACAGTACACGTGAAGAAAATGGAGAGAACCTGACATCGTATGGACTGATGATGCATCGGATGCTATCAGGGGTGAGTCTCAACTATTAAACTACTGATATGGACAATAAAACTAGAATATGGACCGCGAGTCGTACCACTACGGGGCCGCCATGTTTGTTTACAACTGGACGAGCAGGCGGGAGTGGGAGAGATGCGCATGTGCAGTAACAGGCTCCGTAGCCTCCGGCAGCCTCTGAAGGAGTGACAATAGTGACTGTGAAAGAATCTTTCCACCTTAGGAGCCGGACTAAAAACTTCACAGATACAGTGCATCCGTACACTGGTGCCGTGTAAACGCACCCCTAAAAAGTAAAGAAAGTTTTGCGGATACACTCGAATTCGTTGTCGTGTAAACGGGGCCTCAGACTCTGATTATGCTAAAGAGCTTCTTGTCACATTCAGCACAGTTTTCATGACAGAGACACTGATATCTCAGCTCTGGTCTCAGTGTTGTGTTGTGTCTGCTTCTCTTAAGACATTTGTATAAAAAAATCTTTGTTTTCTTTAAAAATTGTAAAACTTGCTTAATGGTTTGGCCAGACTGGAGCCACTTGTGGGTTGGTTTTGGCCCACAGTTTGTATGTTTGACACTCCTGCTATATATAGATGAATTTCCAAAATCAGGGATGGTATGTAAACTAATTAGTAGTTAGTAATTAGTAGGACGCAATTAATTACAGGTATAGTTAGTGTTTTCCTCTAAGTATACACCATGCAGTTAAAAACAAAAAGGTTGTGCGTCACGGACACAGCTCCTCAACTTTTTCAAATTCATATTACTCTCTCGCATACACCTAAGCACATGTTTTATCTCGTCCCTTTTTAACTCAAAGTTCAGACTCGTAAACAACACATCCCTTTATATATCATGAGCACAAAATTGAGAAATAATAATTATCTATAGAAAGTGTTGAACCACATGGGAAATCTACAAATAGCATGCCGTTTGCTGTTCAACCACACGCTAATTACTTTTTGAAAGCAGATTATGTTTGTTCCTTCTTACGAAATCTCTGCAGAAACGGACAGGAACTTCTTTGAATAAATTCAATAAAAAAATAAAACCCTCATTCTTCAAAAATTAAAATGTATTGTCAGAGTGTGATTTCTAATTTTACAGGCCTGTAATCAAACTTCAATACTAATTATAGCTCAGTACATTTGACCAAAGTACTGCTATTGTAGCTTGGGGAGCAATAATTACAAAACTGGCCAGTTTGTTAGTTGTAAGAGACAAATGATTGTGGCGTGCACCGTTTAGGCAGAAAAATAGTGAGTTAATAACAAGTGAATGGCTAAAAGCTTCCTGTCGTTGAAAAAATATCCCAAATATACCTGCAAGCTGCAGAAAAGTTGTCTGTTTGTATCATATTCATCAGGTTAGCTTTATGAAAGCAACGTTTCCCTGACAAAGATAGCTGAGGAAGCAGTGTCAACACTTCTGTGGATTACGCTTTTGTTTCAAGGCAAATTTCCTCCGTTTCTTTATTTTTTATGTTTTTCGGACAGTTGTTTTTCACATACAGGTAAATGAGCACATAATCCTGCATCATTTTTTTTCCAAATGAGTCGTTGCTACTAAAAGAGGCAGGCTGTGATAGAAAGGACTGACCCAGGGTATATCATCTAATCCAGACATCCATCTTACACTGCTATCAATTTCAGGGTTGTTGGGGGCCAATCCCATCAGACTACTCCGGTTACTCCTTGGAAAGGTTGCCAGTCAATCACCAGGCATCCACTATGAGAGACAGATAATCATCCACAAAGAAATTCACCCCTTCAAGCAATTGAAAAGCCTATTTTCATGGGCAGAAAACACTTCCTGTAGGAAACCATCGTACACATGGCATGAACGTGCACCCTGTAACTGTACTCGAAATGAGGATCCTCTTTGAGGCAAGAATGCTGATCTGAACACCACCATGTGGTGGTGGAGAATAGGAATACGCAGGGAGGGGAACGCGACAGAGAGACGACCGAGGCATGACAATATACCTGACGCTAATGGACCAGTGCGTACCACAGCCTCTGCTGGCGACCCCACCCCACTAAAAAAATGTTTCAAATATAAAAAACACAAAAATCACTTGCGGTCAACCCGTTGTCATGTATACTGGGTCTGAATTGTCCTGAGGCGTGAAAGGGTGAGCTGTCTCCTGTCTGTCTTTGCTTTGTGATGGACCATGGCGACATGCCCAGGGTGTGGCCTTCAACTATAGGCCACCGGGATCTCCAGTGCTTCGCTTATTGTAACTTGCATAATTTTGACACTTTTTGTGTGAACAATGGATCTCAAAGGAAAAGTCATGCATCAAGCAGATTTCTGCTCACGTTGATAGTTACATTTCCCCGCCCACTCAATGTCTTATACAGTGCGTCAACTTTCATATCTACATGCAGCCATGAAATCGCCACAATACCGTCATGACTGGTTGCTGTTCTGTGTTGCCGCATCTGTGTATGAGCTGATGATGTGTTCATCATTTCATCTTGTACCCTGCTTCTTTGAGTTTTGTAGCATTTATAAAGCTTCAGCAAAGCCTTGAAACCTGAGGTTGAGAATTCATTTTGGTAAACATATGTATGTCTTTAAGCAAGATGAAAACAGAAAGCAACAAGTCCAGTGCATGGAGTGTCAGTGCGCAGCCCTTTTGAACATCCTCCATTGGGAGTCCTAACAATCCACCACCCCCACTCTGCCAACTTTCTGCATATTTCCATTTTTCTCCTTGCAATGTGCACACAGTTGGACACATGAAGGCACGTAAAATGTGTAGAGCTTCTAATATAGTCATTTTAATTCCATTTTGGGGTAAGAACTATTGATTGCACTGCCGTCTGTGTCTATCAAGGACGTTGGCTATCGTCGACCACAAAGGTTGTCATGAGTTGGTCAAATCATCTGCTACTTGAAAGCTATGGGCTCAATGTTCTTAAAGGTTACCTCCTTCTTCCATGGTTTCTGCACACCCTCACTGGGTTCCTCCCATGCTGATGCTTATGGGTTTTTTTTTTAGACGCTATTCCTTCACCACACATGCATACTCAACAGTGATCGCTAACAACCACACCTCACTGTGACTAAAGTTTGTTTTTGTGTTAAAGTACTACATTTGTAAAATAAAAAAGATAAAGAAAACATAAAATGGCTTCTCCCTCTCCTTTTGTCATTGTTTTTAAGCTTGGTCATTAAATACTAATCTCCCGGCCCTTCAGGTGTTCACTCACTCCCATTGATCTGTTTACATTTGTCTTGTACATTTTACACCTTGTATTGTATTTCTATCATAAATTAAACCTGTCTCATCAAATATATTTGAATCCGAGGTCACATTTAATGATAGTGGGTAAAATAATCCAACATTGTTGCTGTGAATGTTCTGCCTTGTGGTTTTTACTTTGATGTTATGGTTTTCCAGGTATTTATTTAGTGTCTGTTCTACATTTGCGTGTGGATTTTGCATTTTGGTTAGCTTTCAAAACACGAATAAAAAACACAAAGACATTAGATTAGAAAAGTCTGTGAAAGAAGCAAGTGAGATGCCTTCTTGTCAAACTTTACAGTCAAAATATTCCACGAGTCCATTAGCAGATATTCAGATACACAGTCATTATTCACAAATCACTTGCCTTTCATATCGTGACCTTTTTATCACAAGTAGCAAAGACCATTTTTCAAGTTTTTTCACATTGAAGGTATTGTGTTTGTGTCATGGTGCTTGTGTTGTGGTTTTCCCGTTTGTGGTGACCCTTCTGGAACACCAAACAAAGTACTGCTACACCTCAATATGTCAAGCACATTGCATGCGTGCCAGTTTTTTCTTTTCTTTTTCGCAAAGCATGATTTCAATTTGTGTCATGGGTTTTTAGTCTTGTGTGCCATCAAAGATCGTCAGCCGTCAGCTCGGTTCTGAGGCTTCATCTCCTCTCCAGTGCGCCCCGGTCGTCGCTCCATCTTCCTGTTGCTTCATTGTCTGCCCCACCTGCTGTGTGATGAAAGGCCAGTCGAGTGGAAAAAGAGGATCTTGACATGGAAATAAAGTGCTGCACATCTCCACTCATCTTCCTGCTCTCAAAGTCAGTGAAGTAAGACTTGTATCCTACTCATGTGAAGGCAAGATACCCATGTGAGTGTGCCATTGAAAAATTACTCGTGTGAGCGGGAGAGAATGGAACAGATGTTAACATCACCGTCTCCAACCCACATTCACCTGCACTTCATCTGCAATGCTGGGTAGAGTAGAGATGGCTTATTTGGTATTACTAAAGTCGGATAGGAAACGGAAAGGTGCAGGACGGCACCAGAACAGCTTCATCGCACCTTGGTATTGATCCCACTCCCTCTGTGGGATGAACGCAACATTCCAATGGTGTTCACTCATATTGATGACAGCAGTTGGGGAACATTGGTAGAATTCAGTTAAGTTCTGGTGATTTCAAAAGTGATAGGATATCATTTTGAGCTACCTTTGCTCATATTTTAAACTCCTTTCAAACAAAGTGCGTACAAAGAGTGTACTTGACATATCAAGTTTAAGTGACGGTAATTAACAAACCTGGAAAAGTACCACAGCTGCTTTTGGCTGCCTTGAATATCAAATTGGAGCAATTGCTAAGTTTTTAGTACCTCTTCAGTGTTTGTATAACTTAGACTATCAATGAAAGCTTGAGGGCTTTAGTATGCATTTCTTTTCAGTTTTTTGGTCTTGGAAATAAATAACGTCCATTCAGCATAAAAAGATCACCCATATAACTACCTTTATTTTTGTAGGCTTTTTTAGATGGCTCAAATCTTTACTTTCATCCTTGTCTGCATGAACATTCAAATTTTGTGAGAAGAAAGAAAAAAGATCTCATATTGAACCCGCTGGTTTGTCATTACAATGTGTGAGGAGAGGTTTGTTAACTCCATAAAAGATTAGTTTAAAAATGTGACAAGTTTGTATTTGTTTCCACTCGCGATTGTTTTGAAAGACGAGTGGACTCACAGGCTACAGGATCACAGAACCACTGAAAGAACTTCACTGGACCCGAACGCTGTACAGCTCTCTTCATATGTCACACATGATCTCGTGGAGAAGCAGTACAGAATGACTCATATTAGTGTTGTCCACATCCACCAAAAAATAAAAAATAAAAATTATATGTAATCGTGACAAACAAATGTGGATGATCAAGCATCATTTCTGACTGTAATTATCATCCTTTAGTCAGAGCTCCTGTTTAAGCATTAACAACATGAGCATTTCATTTTTTATTTTTTAATCACAACGCCTTAGTACTGGAGTGGTCCACAGAAAGTCACATTCATCATGTTACTACAGTCATTCATTCTTTTTTTTTTCTCTCTCTCTCTAATGTGTCATCCATGTGTGCATCCCTGTGTCTGTACAGGAGTGTGCATGTTGTGTGTACCCGGACATTGTGGGTGAGTGGGGAAAGATGAATAAGGATCATTAAAGCAGCCAAGGATGTCGACAAGGTTTCCCACTGCGAGAGGCATTGGGTCCTCCCGGAGGAGAGTTTTTAAATGTCAGTCTCTCATGGCCCATTGCTGAGCTCAAAGCGCCCTCCTGTACGCTGTAATACCACAGTGATTATTCCCATCATGACTCAATTTGTGTCTCTTTACCCTTATATTAAACCCCAGCAATTCAGAGTCATTTGAGGATATACTGGAGTGGTGTTATTAGTGCAGAAAACGTTTGACATTTTCCCCAAGTCTCTATTTTCCACCAAATCAGAAAATCATTCAAACAAGTCAAATGAAAATATTGCCAATTGCCCATTCAGGCCACCTACAGTGACCTAATAGCTATCAATGAACCAGTATCCATCGCACACGCACCAGCATTGACTGGTTGGCATTTTGCCATGACATTCAAAAAATTTAATCTTTAACATTACATACAAATGGAAGATTTAGTTTGTTTAGTTTAGTATCAAAACATAAATGGGAGATGTATGATTACAGAAAGCCTTTGTGTTACAGCCTATTTTACTCGATTCCTTTCAGACGGAGACAAAAGATTAAACTAATTACCCCCCTCCCCCCCTTGTACAACACAAGTAAAAATGTCACTAAACTATTAATGATGCCTGACTTTTTAATTCACCGACATTTTACGATCGCCTCAATAAAACCATTAGGAATGCGACTGGGTGATTTAGCTGCATTTTTGTCTTTGGATTTGTAGCATACAATTTCTGAAACATCTGAAAAGTTCACTTAAATGAATCATTTGGATAGTGAGAATGTGGGGTCGCTGCGTCCTCGTAAAAATGTTGAACACCCGACTGTGAAACAGGCTGAAATATGGGGCGGTCTTAAATGAACCGGGGGGATGTAAGCCTGTCAGTCAAAGTCCAGGCAATAACAATTAATGTTTCAATTTCTATTGGTGCCCGTTTATTTGTGTTTCAATGTCACGCGTCTTACTGCTCTTACATTCAACCGTTTCAAGGTCTTTTAAAGTTTTTTAAAAGGTATTACAGGCGCTTTAACACTGCGCTGCAAGTTGTTATCGGAACGACAACAAAGCCGATTGTCTTCAAACTTCACTCATGGACTCCTGCCTTCTCAATTACAGAACACTCTCTGGGTAAACGCTTTTCTCTCTGTTGAAGGGTTTGGCTTCTAGTTGCTGATTACAAACAGTTGTGATCAAAGATCTCATTTTCAAAGGAGGCAAAATGGCAGAAACACCAAAGTACTCTTGTTATGAAAGTTAACTGACAAACAGGCTTAAAAAAAAACATTGTTATTATATAAAAGACTTGCAATGAGCATATCAAATTCTCGTGAAGTTTTGGGCTGTGAATTTATTGATAAACTTTGTTTAAACTGTTAATAATTAGAGAGGAACCAGGCCCTCAAAAGATTTACATAAACACCTTAAAATACATCAGACAGCAAAAAGCTTAAAAAAAATTTAAAAACACAACACAATTTCAGTTTTGAAAAAGTAGATAATGATGAATAGGTTAACTACACCTTTTAAAGTTTCTCAGTGGTCCATAATCCACATAATCTGCAACACACAACTCATCTGGATGTCAAAATTAGAACTAACAGGCAAACTGATATGATCTTAACTACTGGAAATATGTTCCTGTAAAAAAGCCAATGAAGAACTTCAGAATTTTACAAAGCACTAATCATGACAAAGACAACCAGTTATCGAAAAATTATTTGAATGTTAGAATAGAGTCGATTTGTTAACCATTTTTAATACAATCTGATTTCATCGATAACTATCTTTATGCATTTTTATATTCTGATAAGAAATGTTTATGCGGCTGCTTGCTTCCTTTTACATCGCTCATCACAGCAAGTCATTGTAAATTGCCTGAGGATTTTGACTAAATTTAATGCTGTGCATCATTTTAATCCGGGTAAAGCCTTATAACCCAATGTCTTAACTGTGAAACTTTTACAAATGTATTTATTTTTATCATGATAACATTATGTTCTAAAAACTTATAACATCCATCCATCCATCCATCCATCTAACCTTTATTTCATGTAGATAAGCTCAGACAGTTTAAGAAAGTTGGAACAAAAGTGCTAATTTCTATGATGAAATTATGAAATTGGTACTTTAGTGGATAGTTGTGAATGGAACACTTACAGAGTATCGATGAAGTATTCTTTTTGTTAACAAAAATTTCTGAAATAGTAAAAAAAAACAGACAAAAAACAATAATAAGTCCTGTTTTTAACCAAAGATTACTACTTGATGTGAGACAAAGCATGTGCTTTGTGGGAGCTGGAGTGCAGCTAAGTGAAGAGGAAGAACACAGAAATAAAATAGCAATAAAAAAGAAAAAAAAATCATACTATTTTGCTCATTATTAGAAGTAAGTGCAATGTATTTTCCACATCACTTTCTTTCCTTTGTCTTTCCTCTTGTTGTGTGAGCGCAGCTGCTCTCCTCTTCCATGGGATACCACATTGTGTTGAACGGTGTAAGAAAATTTCCAGGTTGGTTTAGCAGCCCCTTTGTTTCCCTGTGAACCTCTCTATCCCTGCAGGATATTTGCTTTTAAAGCCCTCAGGGGATTTCTGGCATCCCAACACACACACACACACACACACGCACACACACACACACACACACACACACACACACACACACACACACACACACACACACACACACACACACACACACACACACACACACACACACACACACACACACACACGCACACTGTGAAAAGGTAGGGAAATGTTTTATTTATTTATTTATTTATTGCTTTTTATTACACTCTTCATTCACAAAAAGACTGTTTTGCTTTGAATAATTTACTTCCTCTCTATTTGTGATGTCGAGATATCTTCCATCAGCTGCCGGCTATTGCATCTCCAGTGCCTCTAAAGTGTGCGTGATGGTGGAGCTGCATGGAAGTGATGCTGCTGTTCCCAGGATGTGCTCCAACCAGCCATGAGTGTCTCGGAGGCAGCGGCCTCTCAGAGCATGAACAAAGCCTGCTATAGGGTGCATTAAGACGCTCCACATTTATGATCCATGAACTTCCCCACAGCAAAATATCTGATGAAAAAGAAATGCAAGGGCAGGTAGAGGGAGGACTGCTGCACAACCCTTCCTGTCTTTTCATGAGCAGAGTGTTTTTGTCCCGTGGGAACACTGAGTGAAACCCAACACATTTTCACTGTGGCTTGTTCAAGGTGGATCTTTTCTGAAATATAATGACATACATTTCATTTCAAAGTGTCTCGGGTAGTGTTGTGTGCGCTTGTCAGATTCACCAAAGCCTTTAAAATAGATGAAGAAATAAATAGATAAATACAATAAAGCCCTGCGCCGCTTACTATCCTCATAATGCCCGTTTGATGGATACGAGCACTGTCAGGATGCACCCGCAGAGCCGGCTACCAGTTTTTCATTCAAAGTCAACAAAAAGTACAAATCAAAGCGCGTCTAATTTGAGCAAACGGTTGGTTTGTTTTCACACTTTTTTTTTCATGGCGAGGGAGCGAAGTGAAGACTGCAGACCACTCGGCCAGTCTTCTTGTTTCCCGGCTGTCAATCTCCGGCTAATATTGAACAAATATAAATAATTACAAGCTTAGCGAATGTTCAGACGTCTCCCCGGACTATGATGAAGGCAGAACACTTCAATAACACCACTTTCTCCACCTGCAATCATTATGGTTTACATCTCATTGAAACAGTGATTAAATCGACCTCTGCGCCTTTTGATCATTGCCAAACACACTTCATAGGAATCAGCAATAAAGCTTCTCTCCTTATGTTCTGATTGAGGCACAGTTAACGCAGCGGTTTATATCCTATGGATACTTTTTAGATAGGTCCAAGTTGGTGCCACTTTCTACAAGAAAAACTCAGGTCTTTGTCGACGAACACTATAGTTTTTTTTTTCTTTGGTGGAATTAGAGGAAACTCTAAATAGCTTTAGTCAGACAGAAGGCTGCAAGCTATAATCTGTCAGTCTTTACCAAGCCCACCCACATAGGAGCTTTTTCTTCCATTATCTCTTTGCTGCTTATCTACATAATTCATGTTGGTGCTTTCGTATTGAGGAAAGGTTGTGCAGGCTCACGAAGGAGCACAGTTTTCTATGACAGCTTTCCAATATTTTCAACTCGGTTAATTTTGTAGCAAGTTTATGCATCTTGTAAAGTTATGCGCTTCATAGATTGCTGTTGGGTTGTCACAGAGGAAACTGCAACATGACAGGAGAAATCGAAATGGTGCTGGTGTTGTTTGGGTACTTCCCAAGTCCCCAGGGGATTGTGAGCAAAGGCGGGTTCACAGGTCAGCGATCGAACACAGAGATCTCACGCACTCACATTCATTTGGAATCAACGATCAACCGCAAGCACATTTTGTTGGCTTGACATGCAACCCCCACACAGAAAGACCCCAGAGCCCAGACTCAAACCGGGTATATTATCTACCGATGAGATAAAACTGCTCACCACCATCCAATCGTCTGTCCTCCAATCAGACATCCCTGAAGTCAATGCAGCAAATAAGAAAATGTAGGCATGACCGTTTTTATTCAATGAAGGCCCTGCATGTACCACGTTTTTAAGCGAAAACGTTAAATCTTTACGGCGATTTGCATGTCCGTTTACACGACAGCGGTGCTCAGAACCACTGAAAATGCAACTTTTTGAAAACAGCTTACTAGATTATTTTCGGCATTTCTGCCATTGCCGTGTCCACCGACATCACTTTCAAAACACTGTTGTGCCAACGTGCAAATTTTCTGAATGTTGTCGTGCAAACGACATAAATCTGTGAGGTATTTGTTCAATGGGGCATTTTACATTATTGTATTGATCCCTTCACTTTGCGAACGCTACCAACACTGGCCGACCTACATTTGTATGTATGTGCATGTGAAACGAAATGATGGGGAATTAGGGGAAAGAGTAAGACTAACAGAAAGTTGCAGGATGTTAAACTTGAAATGCAACATGGGGATAAAATCCTTTTAATTCCTTGTGATGGCTGAGGTACTCGGCTGCAGCGCAAAGGCCAGTCCTCTGCAGCGAACAGCAGTAGATCAGCGGGGGAGAGGGAGGAAGAAGCTCTTGTCATGGTCGGGGAGAGAGGTTGCGAGAGGTAAGGAAGAGACAGGGGTGGAAAGGTGAAGCGAGGGAGTGCAGGCTGGCACACGTGTGGGTTTGCTCTTTGCCCTCAGCCTTTCTCACCTCTCAGTCTCAGTGTGGCTGATTAGCCTGAGCAGGTGGAAGGGATGACGACCCCACCCCCCACCCCCCAACTCCAACTGAAATGTGGCCACAGATATCGGCAGGCGGAGATTCAGCGGAGCGTTGTTTAAGAAGTAAGATTTATCTGCGTAGAGAAATATATATGTTTTTGCAGTTAAGAGGTTCAACATTTGTTTTGCTGAATAGAGACATTAATTAAAAATTTTTTTTCTTAAAGCTGACATTTACTTATTGGACAGTTTTTTAAGCTGAATTCACCTGGGGACCACTCTTTGGACTATATTTCGGAGGGTCTACTTTCTCCAACTTTGAAATAAAATGTCTGACCACACCTGGATGACTGCCAAAAGTGAAAGGTGTGTCGACGCCACCTTGACCAATCTGATCGCGCCCATCATGGGTGAGACCAATCTCTCTTTCAAGCTCTCGTCCAAACTCTTCTAAATTCTCAATTTCTGTACTGCTTTATCCAACTTAGGGATGTAGGGTGCTGGAGCCAATTCCAGCAATTCTAATACTGTCACACATTTTTAACTGTTTAAGATCAAAAAAGATCAAAGATAGTGAGGTAACATTTCACTCCTGATTCTATGAACAACAAATTTTTTTCAGAAACAAAATCTTACCGATCAATACACTTGATCACCAGGAATTTTTCAGATTAATGGTTATAACATGAATTTGAGGGACTGCGACAGTACAGGTACGTGACCAGGCTGCTAGTGGCTGCAATTTGAATGCATGAAACCTGCTGAGATTTTTTCTTTTTTTTTTCTTTAAGTGCTCATGTCTGTTCAAATGCTGCAAATCTGCCTGATTGGAAGGATTTCTGTATTTCAAGCCATTCAAATCCTGTCGTGCTGGAGTTAATCCAAAACCTGACAGAACAAAGGAGTGATTTAGGAGGAAGAATGCATTAACATACTTACAAGTGCCGACATACAGTTCATTTGTTTTACCTTCATCTGGAGACAAAACACTTTTCTGTCTTTGGAGGGTTTCGTTCGAATGTTCGATCATTATCCTTGACTATTTTGAAAATTACCCCGTTATTTCCATTTACTGATATCACACAGCAATATTGTATGATGAATATACCACATTATGCCCTATTTGCAGTTTGGCCTGGAGAAAGAAGCATAAATTGTCCCTAACATTATCATACACATCAAACATCATCATAAAGCCTCCCCTTCCCAGTATAGCTTAGAACATCAGATTTAGCAACCTTTTGAGAATGGTGTTTCCATCAACCTTAAAAGAACCACTTTATACATGATACTGAAAGTCAAAAAAAAATGTCCTTGTGGCTATGCTTGAATAGAGGAAAAATAGGACAATCACATAGTTTATATGATGCATTTCTGTGCAATTTATAGGAGCAATAACAAGCAGTTGCAGTACAGTGTGTTTGGATCCTTCCAGTGTTTTTCTTTTTTTGACAGAAAACAAATCATGTAACAAATGGCTCTCAAAGTGTTTTACAGCGAATCAATATTCTGCTATGACTAAGGCAGGAAAGCTGCCATTATCAAAAGCAACAGAGAATATTCACATGAAAATTTTTTATACTGTCATAGGATTTTGCTCGATCATTTCGCTTCGCTTTAATTTTTAAATTTTTCTTTATCGTCACGTGCAAAAGCATATTTAACATGAAGGAAGACAATGGTTCGTGCAAGGACTTGAATCCTTTGGGGGAGTAATTACGCAGACTGGGTTTAAGAGAAAAGGCAGTGTGGGGATATGTTTAGGGATGTCTTGGTAACAGGAAAGGAAGGTTATAAGGAGCACTGTTATGGGAAAACAAAGCAAGTTCCAAGATTACAGAATAAATCAAGTTCGTCTGACACACACTCCAGAATTAGGTAACATTAAGCAAGATTAAACAATCAACCATCATTAAATAAAAATAAAAGATGCATAGGGGAGCTTTTAAGAAACTATCTGGACAGTTCCATTAGAAATAGATGGCAAAAGCATCATTTCAATGCCACTTTCTAGTCTCTTAAGAAAAAAAGAACACCCGTGCTTGATAAATGAGTGTTATGCAATCACAGTCAAGTTCTTCCAGTGACGTTCATGCATGTTGACAAAGTATCCAGTTACATTAATCCCTGTAAAGACAGCGTCGATGCCCCGTGATCTGTAATGAGAGAATAAGCACAGTGATGTAGCGACGTGAACGAGGGAGACGATCTATGGTTGCTAACACGACATGGCCCTAAGTAGGGCGGCGGGATGGGGGGAACCGACTTTAAAGAGATCATCCTGATAAATAGACTTGATGAGGTTGGATGGTTGAGTGTTCCCTCCACGGGGTAAGCGAGCTGAGCCGTCATGGTGGTGGCTCTGCAGCTCTGATGAAGCGGAAGGGATTATGACATTAAGTTGGGTAAGAGTGCCTGATTTTGAGGGCGGTTTGGTTGCAGAAGCATTAAGTATGTGTGCTCTCCGATTCGCAGTAGCAGTAGATATTTGCCGGTTTGATTTATTAGAGTTTTGGCCAGTCACCGTTTGCGTCTGACAACGGGAAGTTCTTTATTTGATTTTTTTATTTTTTATTTTTTTTTAATCAAAGCTACAATCGATGTCTTGTACAGAATTCTGCTGTGTTTTCAAGAAAAGTCAGTGGGTTATCAACAATACAGGATTTTCTTTCTTTTTATCCATCCATCTTTTGTAAATCCTTATCTTGCTCATGGTTATGGAGAGCGAGGTTGGATAACCGGCTGACAATGGGAAATATACCCAAGACAGGTCGCCAGTTCATCACAGCGAGATGAACAATCAGATTCACAGGTACACCTGGGGGCAGGTTTACAGTTCCCAATCAATCTCTTTCCCTGGACGAGGGAGCCACAGTACAAGAAGGAAACACAGGGTACATCAGAGACAGGTCACCACTCCATCACAGAACAACTCGTATAAAGACCAACGTGCAATAAATTAGTCTTGTGGTTTGGGACTGTAACATGTAACCTGCACATGTGGAGAAAACCTCCCACGCACAGGGAGAACATGCACACAACATGCAGAAAGACACCCCCCCCCCCACCCCCCCTGCAGAGATTTGAACTTAACCAAACCTCGCTGTGCGGTTGAAGTGCTAACCACGACGCCATAATGTGTCCTCTAGTCGTCTCAGAAACTTTGAAACTCATTTCAAAGTAGCTAACAATTCAAGTCATTTATAAAAACAACGATTGCCATCTGATGTCTTTTTGACAAGTCAAAGAAAGTGACAGATTAATTTAAAATCGGATCAGCCTTGAATATGAATAAGCCAGACGATAAATAGTAATTAATCACATGGGGTTTCACAATAAAATGTCACTATAAGTTAGCGGATCAATGCAGGTACATCCCCTGAGATTCCCATCATGATCCTGTAGTAATCCTGCCTGGTTAATTGCCATTAACTTGTTTTCTATTGACATCGTAACCCAGAGGCATTCTCCACGGTAATAGTCGTTCTGGACAGACGTCTGCTGGCCAGTCCGGGACACCCCTGGTGTATAATTGCTTTTTAATTAGTGTCTGCTTGAGGCAACATGCTGTAGCGCTTTGTTGTTACAGTTTCAGGGTCACATGAGGAAATGGAGGGCACAAGCCTCGGCTGCAGCTTTCATGGACGAACAACAAATGCAGGGCGGTATAGCTGTGATTCAGCGTTTTGTGGAGAGAACAGCTTCTGAAAAGAGAGGAGAAAAAATTACAATGCATAGTCACAGCAAGATTCACAACAAATCCCTCTGTTTTTTCTGTGAAAAAATGGTTTAATAACCTTTGAATTTACACTTAGTTCTTATTTGTGGTGACATAGACAATACGTCTTGACAAAAATCTTGATTTTTTTCAAGTCTGAACAATTTGTTCCAAAAAGTACTGCAGTCTCAACATAAAGTAAATTCTAATGATGCGAAATACATCGAAGTGTCCTCAAAAACGTCTATAACTTTTGCAGGTTGGAGCTTGTTGCTTGTTGTTACAAAGTCACCATGAGAGCATAACTTTCAGACCACTGCAAGTTCTGTAGCAATTAAGTAGTGAGCAAAGACATCTCAGGTGGGGTCTCAGTGTTGCGTTGAGAAAGTTGAAATCCACATTTCATTGCTTTCTTGGCAATTTTAAGAATTTGCTTGGTGATTTGGAAGGCTGGATTGGAGCCACTTGTGGGCCGATCCTAATTTCTGTTTTAATAGAGGACTTCTCAATATTAGGATCTTATTTTAATGGGCTGTTGGGATCCATTGTAAATACAAAAGCATTAGCCTATCTGGGAAGTTTTCACTTGTTCTCACAGTTAAACTGGTGGTTTTACACTTAATGTTATGGTATTGATTTTGTTTGTCTCCATTACTCTTACATTAAATGTAAAAAAAAAAAAATCAATAAACTACTTATGAGTTTGACCTTATATGCTTTTTTTCACGAGTTCTCCTGCTCATTCTAGGAAAAGGCTCCGGTCTGACCCCTTGATTTTTTTGCTGCCACAGTGCCCCTCCGAAGCTCTCTGCCCCAAAATGCGACAAACGTTTGTTTTTCAGCCGGGAATCGTCACACATTTTGTTTTTCACATTTAATGACAAAAACGTCAGTGGGGCAGAAGGGACAGACATTAACAAACGCTATTAAAAATGACATAAACAGATGGGAATTTGGCTGCAGCACCATTTACGAAATTTATTCAAAAGTTCATAATCTGCTGATGATACTTAACGCCACTTTTATGTAATATATGTTTTGATGAACTCGGAATGAATAGTGGGGAAAAAAAACAACAACTTGTCAGACTTAAACACCCGGGTAGCAGAAACACAGAGGTAAGCAGCAACACCTGCAGTGCATCCCAATCGCAGCGGGTGTCGAGTCAGGCTAAATGAAGATGTGTACCGCAAAACAGGTACCTGGCAGTTCAATCACCTAACACCTATCTCGCGCTCACACGGAGCATCTCGCGGAGAGAAGCTGACAATTCGGGTCTGCGTGTGTGTCGGCTGGCGCGGATAAGAGCTCCGGTCGGCGCAGCTCTTCCTTTTTGCCGTGTCTCCTTTTCAAAGGCTTGATGCTGAAAAAAGGTCTCTGCTTCTCACGTTTCCCCCTGACGCACTCCGTCTCTTGAACAAGGCCGACGACGTGTGCAAATCCCAAAACACAGTTCCATTAAAACCTTTTGGCTGCTGACAAGGCCCCAAAAGATGGCTGACATGTGCCGCCTTCAGGGAGCTGAGCAGGGTTTTAGTCATGGCATCCTATCTTTCTCCCGAAAGTAAGAAGCCGCGCAGGCTGATGCCGTGTGACTCTGTGCTTAAGAAGAAATTAAATGCTCATCATCGAGTGTTGACCCTCGGGAAACAGCTGTTGCAACTTTTATGTGCATAACTCATCATGATATCAACATCTATAATAAGGACTAAGGTGAAACTAATACCCCAGTGCGCCCCTGGTGGTCAAATAAATATGTTGCAGTTAATGTCAATCTGGCAAATTTCATCTTTGGGCTGGACTCTCTCAGTTCTGGCATGCAGGCTGTACGTGTGACACCCCTGACCTAAACACTAGAGAAGAAATGAAATATATCTGAAATAGTATGTGGATCAAATATGATAAATGTCCACATATACAGTAAATTGCATATATTCCAATAATAGCTTGCATTGCATGTACTTAACCCATTTAAATATTTGTATTTATTGTCATATCGTTATCGCAGTACTAAATATTGTCACATATTGCATGTTCATGTTACAGTGTACAACCCTAATGAAGCACCATAGGTCATCCTGTTGTTGATCAGCTTGTCTCTTGACCTTATAATGGCTGATTGCACAACCAAAAAGACATATACATGCTTTTATTAATATTAATCATGGTTTCATCAAGAATCAATAGGCAAAAAGCAGGAAAAGGCTTCCCGTTGCTTTTCAGATTTTTCCTGCTGCTGAGGCTTATCTGGTGCCCCCTAGGGAAGGGTCTCGCAATGCTTGAAAAATCCCTCTGGTATGATGCTGAACATCCATATTTATGTGTGTTAACTGTAACGTATTTGAATAAGTTAAAAGAATGGAAACTGAATTAATCTAAATGTGTTAACTTAAACATCGACATGCATGTGACACTCTTGACATGTTAAATTATATTCTAATATAAGCGTACCCCCCCCCCCCCCCCCCCCCCCCCAGTAGACATCTGTCTGAGCCGCAGGAGGGAAACAATAGGCGCTTATGAAAATATTTTTATTTGCCAAGAAAGCCCACATTGGAATAGTGTCGCACAGCGTGATAAACAATCCAATCATTCACACGGTATTAAACAGTCAATCAAGATCATTTTTAATGTGTGTGTGTTCATGAGGTTGGCTGCACATGTTGGAAGTGAACACATGCATTCAATAGAAAACACACACAATATAATAAAAAAAAAAAAAACCACAACATGCAATAGAAAATGCAATATTAAGATGATTCAAATAATTTAGATTTTTAAGTGATGCACACATATTTCGCCAATCTAAATCACAGAGTTGGAATAAAGTACAGAAACTTTTTTATGCTTTTTTTTTTCATATTTAATTTCCCCTGCTGCCATCAGAGGTCTTAAAAGAGCAAAATTATTCATAAAATGAGCTCATCTCAACATTAGTTGCTTAAACTGCAGAGGCATGTTTCGCGGAGAAGATGGTCTGTGAACGGAAAAGAATTCCTCATGACAGATTCACTCCAGCAGCAGTAACGGAGCATACGCACAGTTTACTTATGCAGGAAAATGGGTTGCTTTGCCTGTTTCGTGTAATCTTTAAACAATCTGTTTCACCTGCCACGTCAGTCACAAACAACAAGTGTGGTCCTGTTAATGTGGCGGTGACTTCCAAGGCCTGCGGGAGGGTTAAAAAGAGGAGAAAAAGCAAAGCATGTAGAGTCCCACTCGCTGCGGTGTCTGCCAAATGCTTGTTCTCTGGGGATTGTGGCCAAAACATCAGACGGAGCCAGCCGTCATTAAGCCCGTTCCTCTTCCATGACTCAAGTCGTAACGCTGCACGTTTGATTAGGAAGCGTCTCACAAACATGACAAGAAGAAAATTGGCTGGAATAAATCATCCAACACCCCAATGCAATTTCGCAAGCGCTATAACCTGAGCACTCTGAATAACCAGATTAATGTAATGCTGACATTAAAACACTGGCATAGTTTCCAGCCGTGCCATTACCCCATCGTAATCTCTTGTACTAGTGAGAATGTGTAATAGTTTACGGATTTCGTTTCCAATTTCCCCAGTTTCCTCTGGCCTTGTGTGCCTCATTTTAACCATATTAAGCTCTGATCATGAGCTTTTCTGATGTAGAAACTGACATCTGTTTAAAGCCTAATGTCTTAGTTCTACTTGGAAACAAAATGGGCTGCATAAGAAACCCCTTCCAGAAGGGACATTGACACATACTTGATTAAGCCATCAAGGGGCTGAACAAGTCATGATGAACAATCTTTATTTTATTCAAGGGCTTACTTTGAAAAACTACGGTCCCATTTTCTCAACAATGTCAAAATGGAAAACTTTCTTTGTGGTTTCGGTGTCTGTTTACAAGAAATGGCGCTCGGAGCCATCGAAAATGTACGTTTTTGAAAAGAGCTATATATATATATATATATATACCATAACTGTATCAAATTGTAGCAATTGTCCGGCCTGCTGGTGAAGAAGCTTTAATCACTGAGAGAGGGACATGGATCCCCCCCCCCTCCCCGCGTTCAAAATAATTCAGCAGAAGAGAGAATGTGTCCTGCATCTACAACAGAAAGTATATACCCCCCCACCCCCCTCCCAAAGCCTCACTGGCAGATCATACTTTGCAGGGGCAGCTTGTGATAAGCAAAAAGCATAAATTAAACAGAACACTTTAGTACGATTGTTAAATGAACCGGAAAAGACATACAAAATTAATACGGTTAACAAAACATAGATTGAAATATGTATATAATTTACAGCGGCTTGCAAAAGTACTCATACCCCTAGACATTTTTCACATTTAGACAGGCGTTCTGCGAAGACCTCGGACGTTCATTAGAGCAACAGCGTCTTGAAGACGACGAGACGCACCAGACAGGTCAGGTATAGGGTTGTGAGAAGTTTAAAGCAGAGCGTCGTCCAGTCCATCATGTGAAAATGGAAAGAGTATGGCACAACTGCAAACCTACACTAAGACATGGCTGTCCGTCTAAGCTGACAGGCAGGACGAGGGGTGCATTGATCAGAGAAGCAGCCAAGAGGCTCGCGGTAACTCTGGAGGAACTGCACAAATCCACAGCTCAGGTCAGACACACTTGTAAAAGAGATTATTAATCTCAATGTGGTTCTGCTGGCTAAATAAAGACTAAAAAATAAACCTGACTGAGCTTGACCTATTTTGCAAAGAAGAATGGGCAAACATGTTAATTTTGCAAGCCACTGCATTTTCAGAACTGTCCAAACAGTCTGTATCAACCTGGAGCACGAATGGAGATTCACATTCAGACTTCAGATGTGTCATTGCTGTCTTTGTAAAGGATCAAATAAACATTCTGTGTTGGATCCTGTACATTAGGCAATTTCCCTGGAGAAGAACGAAATTCGAAAAAGAAAGAAAACCAAATTTGCCTTGCAAATGATTGTGGGTTATTTCTTACTGATGTGCTGCCTCGCAAGATTTATTCTTGCATACTATCACTTGAGATTTGCTGAATTCTGCTGTGGTTATCCATTTTCCAAGTTGGGTTATTTTCCCCACTTGACTGTTCTTTGGTACATTTGTACCAGCTACTGTACTTCAGTCAGTTATTTGATTACTCAACAGAAAAACACAGGGCATGTCTTTTTCTTTTCTTTTTTTTTTAATCTTCATTTTGTTCCGCCCTGTGTTACACCATAGTTCTAATCCACTCTTTACCAGAGAGCAATGGCATTAATCAGCGCGCGGCTGCTCACAATTTGGTGGCAACTAGCTTCATCAAAATGAGTTATAACTTCATAAGTTGACGCTATAGCACGCAAGCTAAAGTTCACGTGCACCCGCTGAGTGGAACTTACTCTTTGCTGCATTATTCACTCTCATCCTCAATGGGTTCACTTTCTCTCCGGAGCGCGGGCCATCTATTAACGCTCCCTGTGAAAAGCTACACTTTTTAAAGGCAAGAGAAGCTGCGTTGAATTAGGAGCGCTGACAATGCTCCTAATTTGCATCCTGCAAATGGGGCCTCTGTCATTCAGCCAAGAACAAAATGCATCGTGTCAAGTCGGATCTGACCTAAAGTCTTCTGCCAAGGAAAAAAGAAAAAAAAATCTCTCTCTCACACGCACACGCACACACATATACAGAGTGTCTGTTTCTTCATAGGTTGTGACACATCAGTTAATACCTGACACTTTGAAACCTGAGAAATGCAACACCCACTGTTTGTGCTTTGCTTGACATTTTAATTTAATCTTAAACGCAGAAGTTGTGCTGTAATTGCCCCTGAAACCATAATTTATAACTCGGCGTCGTGCAAGTTGTTAAAAATGCATGCAGTTGATACTAAGTACACTACTTTTCAGGAGTAGTTACCAAATGAACAAGTCAACTAGTTACTTAGAAAGAAAGAAAGAGATCAGAAAGAAAAAAAAGAAATCTGGTCGCAGCGTTCGAGTTGACCTCTACATGCAAGGTCAGAGAAGTCTCTGGAAAAGTGAACTGTTTGTGTATTTAAAAGTACTTTTTATCCACAAACACATAATAATTTCATACCCTCAGCCAACACAATAGCAGAGCAGTATGTATGAGTCATTGAAATGGTACAAAATAGAAACTCTTAAGTTATTTAAAAATAGCGTTAAAGCTTTTATTTATAAGTCACAGTCCATAGCGAGATATCGACAGTTGACAAACTAAATTTAAAGACACTTTCGGAGTGTAAGGGCAACAGTTGTAAAAGATCATCTGTCTGAGTGTGGAGAAGGTCATGAAATTAGAAAAGTAAAGTGGTAAGTATCAGTTCTTTATCTGATACTTCTTTCACTCTATCATAGGGTGGTTTAGCTTTCAGGAACCAGTGTCATACTGCTGTTTTCCTTACCTGTTATATCAGGATGATCCTGATCCTTGATGGTTACACCTTCTACAACAGCAACTATTTTGCCTCTAAAATATTTTTCCTTGACAGCAGAGATGGTGAATTGAATGATTATTTACTATGTTCGGAATGTCCCGTCCAGGGTTTTGTCCTATTCCTCGATTTACCAGAAAAAGAGACACAAAAGTAACTTTTTCCTTTTGCTAGTCACCGTGTCTTTTTCCAAGTGAAAAGGTAAAGTCTACTTTTTACATCTTGCACTGCTTTTAAGTACGACACTAAGTGTAGTGGACCTGCAGGAGGGAAATGCAAGGGACAAAGAATTGGAGTCACTCCCATGTACGGGACAAAAACAGCACAATACCTTCCACTCTCCTGAATCCTTCTAATAAAAAGACAAATAAAATATATTTGATGGATTGATGAGGAGTGAATTCTCCGGGAGCATCTGCGAGAGGTGCGAGGGTGAGTTGCCAGCCGATGACACAGCGATGCATTGAGACTGAAGTACTTGGGCGATAAAACGCAATCACTGCACCACAGTTAGATTGCATCCGTCCTCCACGAGTTTTGTTGGAGGCAATTGACTTTTACACCCACTGATTTCTCATCTCAATCTTTGAAGTACAAGGCGAAAGACTAGGAGGGAGCGGCACAAGACATTATCAGCTTCTTCTTACCTGCAGCTCTGCTCACCTCCTCACAGCGAGGGGCTAATTATAATCTTTATCTCGCAAACTGCCTCTTCAAAGTGCCCCCCATTGACAGCTGCCCATTGATATACAAATCACCAATTGAAAAATGGAGCAGCCAATATTTTCATTTAATTCTTTTCTTCCTTTCTTTTTTTTTTTTTTTTTTAAGAAAAAAAGAAGCACAGTATGCTGATGACATTATCCTTTTTCTCATTCATGCATATCTAGATTAAGTGGGAGGCAATGTGGTGACTGTCTGTAGTGGATTCTGATAGCAGTTTTTCTATTTACCCATCAAAACACTGAAAAAAATCTCCAGTAATGAGCTGTTCCTCCCTCCCGAGCATAAAGACCCCAGCTGTCACAGTGAGCCGCACACCCTACACTCGTGCCTGCCTACTGTATAGTGGGCTGATGTGTGGATGATAATGCCATCGCGAGGATTAGTGTCTCTGCAGAGAGCGGTCTCACTGCTGTTGTCTCGCACCCATCACTTCCACTCTCTGTCTGAAGTTAAAATAAAGCCTCACCATGGAGCAGAAGACTCAGATCTTATTTTCTTTGATATAGGACTTGACTCAGTGACACTGACAGAACCAGGTCTAGCGCTGCTTGTTGGTTTTGTTTGAATGTATGCATTTGCAAACGTGCACGGGGGCTAGGTGTGCTTGTAAGTATTGCCTGTGTCTTACGAGAGCACTTCATCCACCAAGAAAAATGCACACAAGTGCGTATCTGTTATTGGCGATCATAGCACAAAAGTCTTTTTGTTCCTGCTACGATTCCCACTACGATTATCCAAGACCCCCCCCCCCCCCCCCCCCCCCCCCCACACACACACACACACAATTCTTTTGCTGGATTCCACTTCTTTGCAATATTTTACCCCAAAGGGATGCAACATTATCAGATAGCTGTCTTTTCAGAGAAGGTGCAGGGAATTGAGTTAGACATTTCAAAGACAAAAATGCCTGTGTTACAGAAAATTCTCTTTGAGATCAGAATGCAGATATACCCCAAATTAGAAATGGTATTTTCATACAGCTAAGAAAGAGCAGCAATTGTAAGGGCAATGGCGACCGTTCTTTAAAGGCTGTTCTTTCTACTATTCTCATCAGCTTCCCCCATTCCATCTCTCCTCCTATTTTCTCTGATGGATGATTAGTCTTTTTTATCTAGTCCTGTTAGCTGGCTGGTATAGCTGCAGTGAGTGACAGCGTCGGGCTATCCTTCCAATCTCCAGACTACTGCCCTACCTGTTCTTCTTCTTCCTTGTCATGCCTTATTAATGTCCTCTTCGCCGACCCAACTTCTCGTACACAGATTAGATGTAATTAACCTTTTAAAAGAAGCAGGCCGGCCACCTATTTAATGTTTATGGTTCAGGCTCAGCATGCAGTTCTGGCGTGTAGGTCGACCCTCTGTCACACTAAGACATTGTGCCTAAGTTCTCTAATTTCTTAGTGCCTCAGCTGCCACCTCTATTCAGGTTCTCCATCTCTTTTTCTCTCTCTCTTTCTCTCCCAGAATTGACTCTCCATGCTTTTCACTCTTTATGTTTCTCTTTGCTCCAGTTTATCCCTGTCCCTCCACCTCACTCTGAATTTTTTATGTTTGCGTCATATGTCAACCTCAAGATACAAGGTAGACAATCGCAACTCGAACCCACATAGAGCATAAAAAGAAGGCGAGCTGAGAGCCACTCCGACTTACACGGGTTGGTGTATAATAATAATAAAAAAAAGGAGAGAGTGAGTGAGGTAGTGGAGTAACTGCTGAAACTGCTGCTTGACCTCAGCGCGGACGAGCTGCGAACAAAACATCAACTCCGAACTCACGGCTTGACCTTGTGGCAGGGGAGCTGGAGTCGTCCGAGGCGACAGCGGGAGACAGGGACAGAGATAATGCGGTATTGGCCAACCTAATGATGGCTATTTTATTCATAACGGCAGCGTATATCACTCGTGGGCACAGTGACACATTTCGCATTTTGGCAGAGCAAGTGGCGATTGAGGCGGCAGGGAAGGAAATGACTTATGGGGCAGTGTGACAGGAGCTAATCATACTAGTCTCATACAACAACATGTAGGATGATAAAATAGAGGACGGGAGGGCAGACACACACACACACACACACACACACACACACACACACACACACACACACACACACACACACACACACACACACACACACACACACACACACACACACACACACAAAACGCAGTCTTCCTCCTTACAGATACACTAAAGGACTGACCTTGGTATGGGACTATATTAATTATACAGACTCTCATGCTACTTTGTCAATTCTACTTCACATGGGGTGTTACTCTTTAATTAGAATAATAAGGCAATTAATAATAACATGACTCAGGTCACTGCCCTTAAGATGCCGGACTACCACTTAACACTGTCTGAAAGGCTTAGTCTGAGTGTGTACGCATGTGTCGGTGAGGGTTGTGCATAATACGATTCCCAGCAAATTATACATATCTCTATTCTTCATGCACCCTTTCTCACTCCCAAGTAGCCACTCATCCTCCTACTGCTGTTGCTAACAGGGCAGTCTCCTCCCTCTTTCTCCAACCATCCCATTTCACCCCCATAGCTGAAAGACAGAGTGCCCTTGCAGGGTAATTATATTAGGTTTGGTGATAGGCGATCATAAAACTTAAAGCACTCTAATACCTGGGAATTGGCTTTTGGTCTGGCTGTGAGTCATGCTGTTGTTTTAGATGTTGTATCCGAGCCCGTATTGCCTCTCCCTGCCTCTTGTAAATTGTGCCATCATGCAAAATAAATAGACAAGCAAAACAAATAGTCTTAAATCAACATCTTTAGGAATGTAGCGTGCACCGCCTTGCTTATTCCCAGCTTCAATCCGCGGAAGGCTGGTCAGGGTGATAATATTGAACTTTATGGCAACATAAAGCCTCCTTGCCTTCGCTGCCCCCACCTCCCTCTATTGTCCTCCTGAACTTTCCTCCCCTACTTATTCCAGCCTCCTCCTCCAGGCCAGCAGGTCATAACAGCACAGAGGAATCCCTCTCCCCAGCCATAGCAGGCTGGATCAATAACTGCTCGAATTATCCTTCAGCTGTAATTAAAGAATACCACAACACCCCTACTTCCATCCCACCAGGCTCCTTGTCCCTCAGCCTCCTCTCAACACACCCCGTGGATGCTGTCCCCATGTCCCATACCAGCCTCCTCTAACCCTCTGAACTGCTAATGCCTTTGCTGGCTGCCTTCCCCCGCACACACTCACTGACACACCTCCAGCTAAGTGGCCCATGGCGGCCTGTGCACACCAAGGGTGATGGTTGAGTAATGACTATGGATTACTTCATTATCCCTCCCCTAAAAGGCTGTTGGGGTGCTTACACAAGGCTGGCTTTAACAAGCTGAATGGAGGGAGGGCGGCGGTGAAGGGAGGAAACAATCACAGTGCTCGTGTCCCTGTGGTCATGACTGTTATGCAACAATGCTCGCCAATATGTTGCAACACAACATCAATCCCTTTGTCTTAGCAGTCGTTCCAATCACTTTCCTCTTACTCTCAAAGTTTTCCATCAAGGTAGCAGCACAGGCAAAGACTGTTAATGAAATGTTATTGCCTGTCATAATAATCCCATCCTGTTATCTTTCCAAACCTTCATCACAGGTCCAATAGCTCGAGTGACAGAGACGTGATGTTGATCAATAGCTTATCATTTGCGGGCAGACGGCCACCGTTTCACCCTCCAATCAAATAGGGAGAAGAGGGAAAGACTGATTTGCAGTTTGCTCCAAATTACTCAGTGTTTGTAGTCTCTGAGTGGAAAGGTGGTAAAAAAAGATTCCATTTGGAAAGGCATGCCCATTTTTAATCTGTTAGTTGTTTTTTTTCTCCTGTCATGCTTTGTCTAATCAGATAGGATGGATGGTTCATCTCCTCATGAGAACGTGTGCTAATCTGCCAAATAATCAGGTAATTAATTGACACACAGCCACAAGCAAAGACACCTCCAATTTCACTATCTGAGTGAAATACTATCAATTGAATCAAGTTCGTTGGGCAATACCACTTTAAAAAAATCATTTTAAAGTCTGTATTTTTACCTGCACTTGAAAATGTGGTAATGAAGCAGCAAAAGTGCTGAGACCTTCCCCAGTGCGTGAGATCGGGCTGGTAGGTTGTTATCAAAAATGCTATGTGCAGAAGGATTTTACTGGTTGCCCTTGGCCTACCTTCAAGGCAACTTGCAGTTTTACACTTTTTTCTTTGGGAAGCTGCTTGTTTTTGGGTTGTTTTTTTTCCTTTCGAGGTAAGAGTCCACAGGAAAATAGACGGATAAGCATTTTCCAGATTTGCACAGGAAAGGCAGATGACAAACTCTTAGGTAATTTGATGCTACACAGTGCAATGCCTGATTTCCTCCCACCATCCCAAAACATTTGCTTGAGGTTATTCGGTTTGCCCGTGGGTGTGAATGTGAGTGCGTGTGTGTGTGTTTTTCTGTCTCTGTTTCCCTTGTGATTTCCTGACATGTCCAGGATGTATTCTCCTTTCACTTAGTCAGCTGGGGATTCTTTCCAGCACCCTGCGATCCTAAATTGGAGACATAAAAGATTTTAGGACATGCACTGCCCTGGATACATTCAGTAGTACAAAGTAACTGCAAGTGTACATGCTTTATAAAAGGTTAAAATGTCTTTCCTCTTTTGATCACCTGTAAAACCTTTTTTTTTTTTTTTTTCTAGAGACTCATGGGCCATACACATGCCAACACGTACTCATTCCAGCTCTCAAGTGTAAGTATGTTTCAGACAGACGCTCAGACATCTCTCAACATGTCTCAACATCTTTTATGGATTTGTGTGTCTAATGTACTATTCTTGGTTTGTAGCTTCTTGCACTTTGCTGTAATTCTGTCTCTTATCATGCAGTCACATCCAGAGCACACCTCTCTCCATTGTATTTCTGTTCTCATTGTTGTGTTCCACATATATATCTTGACAAAACCTTTGTCCAATACATGAGATCTGTGTTTGTCAGCTCAATGAAATGCATGCTGTGAAGCTGATGATAAACATTTCGGGTTCATTGTGCCACAGAAGTGATAGCAGTTTATTCACTTTTGAAATAACAGTATATTGAGGCATTATCCTGAAATGACCACATCTTGCCCTGTCATTTCAGTTTGGATTTTTCTTGTATCACTGCTTCTATTGGCATAGTTATTGCTTCATGTTTCTTAAAAATGGAAGGAAGGAAGGAAATCTTTGCTACATCTTGTATTGAAAAACGCGAAGTAAATACTCTGTTAGTGGATAGTGTATTTGTATATTGTGGTTTGGTAAGGGCAGGCCTTTATTTAAATCAATGTTTTTCCAAGCCTCCGCTCAAAGGTGCCAAAAAGGCTTTTCGATGCCTTTTTTTCTTAGTAATAGGAAATTAAAAAAAAAAAACTGAGGAAAAAACGATTCAGTTTAAATGTGATAGGGATTAATAAAATACAGATCAAATAAGCTTAATGCAAAACCATGAACCCTTTGTACAGTTATGACAATCACAGCCAATATATAGGGACTTCACAGACGTTCCAATTAACAAAATCTGAATAGTACACAAATAGCTTTATTAATAATCTCTATAATCTCAAAAACCACAGGAAGTCTGGCATTCAATGACAATCGGTGTAAGACCCTGTAAGTGGGCTCAAAAACCAGTGATATGAACCGGGACAGGTCTGAAGGCTCCGTTCACCACTGGACAGGGTGAAGGCAAACGTGAGAGAACATTGTTTTTAGGTCAGAAAATCAATCCATTACTGAGAGGACAAGACAGTGAGAAGATGGGACCAAGCAGAGTTTTGGCATGTGCAATTTAAAGAGCTTAGCAGGAGTGTAGTGTTGAATCATCATCTGGTTTGCCACAAGGTGCGCTGGTCAATTCTGAAGATCAGTGTTTTGGATTGACTTAAAAGTACTGCGTGGAGCCACACAGCGCACACAGAAAGGTGGTAAAGCAGAATATTTTCTCAAAGGTAGAGACAAGCTGTGCTGTTGCGTCCGCCCTGGAGTTTGAGAGTTGCTTGTTCAGCGTATAAACTCGATTTCTTCGTAACAGATTGACTGCAAATGTCAAACATGCCCAGTTCCTCGATGGTATCTGATAATTACTGCTGTGGATTTCATGTATTGGCACCTGCAGGTTCAGAGCAACATGTGTAAATCCTGCTATCTGTAGTAGTATAAAAGCACTTGAGACATGACGTGGGATTGGAATTTGTTCAGCTTAGTGGTTTACATTCTAACATAACCCATAAGCCTCAGATGTACTTTGTATTCAGTGACGTTAGTAAATGTTGAAATGTTATCTCCATGTGTCACAGTACACGGGAACCTATGGATTTTCTGTAAATAGTGCACAACATACATCAACATACAGGTCATTTGTAGCCACTAAAATTGACTAACACCCCCCACAAACCGCATCTATTTATTAAAGTTATGTATTTTGATTATTCTCAAGAGCTCGGATGCAACTCAACACTTTTTACTTCATTTAATATGTGAATTTATAAAAATGCAAATGGTTCCTGTTCCTCTACCTTTGCCCTGCCCTTTCGCTCGGTTGCACTTTAAACTAACCTGCTCACCTCTGACTCTGTTTATACAGCGACAGAAAGTATTTTAGCTCGACAAAAATCAATGTCAACTCAAGTGTACACTATATTCTGCATATTTTCTGGCTTTACCTTGTCAGACGCTTTTTTCTAAATGCACTGTGTCATCAGACTTCTCAAAGCCACGAAAAGCAGACAGGTGTTAAACTTGTGCTCTGAATGGTGAGTTGGTGTCATTATATGATGTGTGTACAAGTTCCAGTCTCACAGTCACTGCACTTGTGAAAGGGACTGTTGGCTCAGCAGTAGCAGATGATGAGGCTGTCATGTTGGATATCACTTGAGTGATTTCGAAAAAACTAACTTGCTGTCTGAAATGACACAACAGGGTGTCGTGCTACACGTGGAAAATGGTCGTCAACATGTCTGAGAAGCGAAACAAGTGGATATTGTATGCCTGAGTAGCCTGAGCAGTGAAAACGTTGTTTGGATCATGTGACTAGTGGAACACAAGTGTTAATTTTGGGACTTTCTAGTTTGAGCGGAGAAAGTAAGTCGATATTTAACAATTGCAAGTACATGGACGCTTTGAACATTAACAATGGCAAGTATGCAGAGATTTGATGGGCAGATGAGGAAGTTGTATTGGTATTACAGGTGACTCTCAACTATAAAACTACCAAGTCCCAGGAGAATATTGACTGGGACACTTTGGCCTCCATTGTCGTTATTGTCCATTGACTCACGCATGTGCAGAACTATTTACGGTCGTGATGCACAAATGTAATAGCAACATTTCAGAAATGCTGCGTTTTTCCCTGTTTGCATGGAGATGGAATCGGGTCATTTTTTAAAAATTGCATTTTCAGACACTCCCCCGCACCGTTGTTGTTCAAACCAACACCCAAAATGGAACAAAGGTTTTCCCTTTTTCCTCAAAATTGTTGTAGTGTAAACAAGACCGAACTAAACTAGTGAAAGACACTGATCAAGAAATTGGGTTCATGTTCAAACAGCTCACCGTGATGGTGAGACGTTTGTGGTCTTTGAGTAACATGTTTTTACAAATAAGCTGTAGCCATGGCCAGCTTGAATTTTTGCTTATTTTATCATGACAGTGTTTCTTCATTTGCCATTTGAGTTCACTTAAAAATGTTGCCTTTAATCTTATTTAATCTGTATGATCTTAAGACATATCATTTCCCTGTGAAAAAACTTCAGTTATTATCTATAGATGACAAATTAAATGATAACAATAATAAAAAGAAAAGCCAACAACAACAAAAAACAAAACAAAACATATTGCGTGTTTTTCCTCTGTTGGAGCTTTTTTTTACAGGCTTGGGAGAGTTTATTGTAAAACTTTCAAACTCACCCCGAAGTAACCCTGTGCCCGAAAACTGACATCCATGTGCAAGCTGAACTGTTAAAAGAGACTATGTAATTTTCTCTTGGATAAATGATGCGCTGTATTTTTGAGCTGCATCAGCGTGGAAGCAGCGGTGGGTGGTACAAAGTGCAGGAGCCTCACACCAGAGAGCTGAATACACATCCAGAGTCCCTTCGGTAGCTAAAGAGCAATTTGGCTATGGTTAGGTTAGAGCGTATTTTCCATTGCATTTAAATATTCCTTAACCTGGATTCATGGTGCACAATTTTAGGACTATGCCATAATTTAACATCATTTGTTGGAAAAAAATGTTTTTTTTTAACTTTCAGGTTCAAGCCTCAAGCTCGGTTCAGTTCATGTCAGTGGTTCTTTATGTCTTCACAAGTTTTTAACGTGTGGAATGAAGAACTTAAAAAAATAAAATAAAAAATACATTTCCAAAATGTATTTCAAATTGTAGTCTCTCTCCCATCAAAACTTGTTCAGTTTTAAGCTCCTCTGTCTCCGACATTTTCTCTTTCCCTCTCTTCTCCATGAACATGCTTGAGTGTGATTGTCTGCGCTGGCTAAATGATTTACTCCCTCGTGATGAGGTCGCTCGAGATTGGCAATCCTCCATGCATGACCACATGTCCGCTCCGCTCAGTGTCTGCATGGACTTGGGTCTCTTTCCAGAGGGTGAAAAACTGCTGTACAGGCATTTTGTTTTATTTTCACAAAGTCATTTTACTGCCTACAGAATCACTGCAAATATATTTTCATGTTCGCCATCAATCTCTCCTGAATGGGGGATTAAAGCCTCCAATGCTACTGTATCCAATAGCTTCACTTCATAGGCTTTGGTTGCTGTAACACAATTACTGGTCACTACAGGCAACCAGTGACCCGTTTGCCCTTGACATTATTTCCTTTAATGCATTGTCTCTGATGTGATCACTATAAAGTTGGGGTGTTATAGAACAAGCTTTCGTGGTGTTTTACGATGACGCTGATCGCCTGCAAAGTGGTTCATTCTCCACAGGTGACTGCGGCTCGGTCAAATAGAGCTTAAGGGGAGCTTAATATGCTGTTTTTGTGTATTTGCACACACTTTGCATAGGCAAGCGCACGCGTGTATGGCCTCGCTTCACCGATTTCAAACATATCTCCTTTAATTTGTATTTTGTTTTCCCAGTTTGGATGACTTTGGCTTGAACCCAGGTGTATGGTATATCTAATGCTAATGATTCCCTGTTAAGGCTTGCAGTATGCTGAATGCAACCTTCCTGTAATGTGCTGCAATGTGATGAGTTTCCAGAGACAGTTTTTAGAGGGCAAAGGAGATGTGGTGGAAATACAAAATGCATATTTTGCTGCAACCCATAGTCAGACGCTACATCCATTTAGATGTCTGCCATTGAATATACCCATTAGTTTGCCTTAGGTTTCGAATGAATATTAGCTGGATGATGGTCAGAGGAGGATATACTGTCAGACCAGACAGAGCTCACCTTTCTTAGAAGAATCACCATGACTTCTGCCTCATTTATTGAGGATTACACTGTATGCAATACCTGATTTTATTACATCTGTGTAAAACTTGTTGATTAAATTTTTGTTTGCATCTGGCTGTCTGTCTTCAACGGCTAACATTGTAATGGCCTGGAGTTGTGTCTCAAGGTGTACTTTGACTTTCATCCAAAGTGGTGCTGGAATCAGCACACGTTTCCTGTGATCCACCCTCCCACAAAGTGAGTATAGAAGATGGATGTTTTGAATTTTATCTTCCATTGAGACGGTGGTTTTCAAAGTACCGAGGCCTATTTGGATGTTATGGCTTCTGCCCTCAGCAGGCACCTCTTGCCCTGCATATAACCGATGTCAGCTAAACCTGAATCTTTGACAAGGTGCTCTGGGCATACCAAAAGATTATTGGCTGAAGAAACCTTGATGGAAGAATCAAGTATATGATTGGTGCAAACAGCTACTCAAAAGCAGACGCTGATTGGCGTCCTCACAATTCCCTGAAAGTCACAACCCATCGGAGGAGGGAGAGGAGACTCCAGAAGCGGTATCTTCAATCAGCTGTCGTTGCGTGATAGATTGAAAACCCTTGTGTCAATACTTCAGCAGCAATTTCATGTATCTTTTTAAATGTTTCATTGAAAATATTCATCCCAGGATGAAGGCACAATCCTATTAAAAGACTATCATCTGTCATTGTATTCTTGTCACCTGCTGTTTACCAACACCACAACAGGAGATCCCTTCATACGCCAGTGAACATCACTGTAGTCCTTTCCCCTTTTAATAAACAGTTTCATTCCCATTAATTATGGTTACAAATCTTATCATTGTTCATCTTGAGCGAAGAACAAGTGCTTCCAAGATATTTAGGTGATTTATGACGTTCACTCAGCGGCTCCCATAAACAGTTGTCTGGAGCAGCGCTGACTTTGAGCAGAAGACATAAACAGAGGTTCTAAAATTGCGAAGAGGGACATAAGTGCCATAAGCTGTCACATATTGGTTTCTTTGCTAAATTGTTGCCAGGCGTGTCATATTAGGCCAATCAGTCAGCCTCACTGATGCAGATAATTAGAACATAAATGTATCAAGGTGCCGGGATGCCCACTCGAGTATAAAGCCACGTTAGGGTAGTTTTAATACAGTTTTATTAACTCTTCCTCCCCGCCTTACTTTGTGTCGCCTTGGTTTGTCCCTGCTTCGATCTCTTCCTGTCTGTGACACATTCTGTCTTGTCACTGCTCCTCTTCCTCTATCCCCCCCCAACTAGTACCCAGTCCTTTATTAATGAGTGGAAGACAGAGATTAAGCCTGCATGTGATTCTTGAATGAGAGAAAAAAATAAGGAGAGAAACACTGTCGCAGACAGACAAGAGCCCTCTTGCTGTTCTCCATCTTCAAAAACTTAACTATGATTGCCCCCCACATCGAGGCAATGCATTATATATCTATCTCCTCCGCTGAAAAGCTGCATTATTAACTTTGGCGTTACACAGACACACAAATGGTAGCCCTTGCATGCACATTTTCTTTTCGTCTCATAATTCAAGGGCCATCAGTCTCTTTGTCCACTAAAGCTACCAAGGCCTTTTACAGTCGGCCATTAAAGTGCCATCCTCCTTCAAACAGAATTTGATAATTAGTTCGAAACTTCCTCAAATGGTGAATAATTTATTCAACAGCCTTCTAAATGCATGCATCGCTTTGGTATAAAACTTCCGAAATAACTAACCCAACCGCTTTATATAGAAAAAGTAAAGAAATATGTGTTTGGCAGATTATTTCTTAGTTGTAACAATGCTTCCTGGAAAAAGAAAAAATGTTGGGAAATGCATTTGAGGGATAGTAAAGCTGAGTGTATATCCCTCTTATATTCCTCTTCGTTGCAAATTCCGGGGGCCAATTATGGGCGACATGATCTGTAGTCAAAGGCTCTTCTTCCCAGACAATCACTATAATGACTTTGGCCTCCTCCAGATACAGGGAATTCCATCACTGTGTGTGTGTGTGTGTGTGTGTGTGTGTGTGTGTGTGTGTGTGTGTGTGTGTGTGTGTGTGTGTGTGTGTGTGTGTGTGTGTGCGCGGTGGGGGGGCAAGAGAACATCCTTGGAGGAACCTTCAAAATATTTTTACTTGAGTGGTAAAGGCACATGTTAAACTTTGATTTAACTGGGTACAAACAACAGTTTCTATGTTTCGATCATAGCCAATTCAGTTTAAACTGAATTGTGTTTTTCTTTTGCAATAATATCATCAAGTTATGCCCTATATCTGGTATGCCCTTTGGTGAAGTGTTTATGTTTAATGAGTACGTAGAAGTACAGTTAAATGGAGAGCACATCAAGACAGAATCCACGAGAGTTGGAAGCGTGTATCCAGATCACAATCAGGTGTAAACATCACAATATAATGGCAAAATATTTCAATGCCTCCACATCAGTGATAGATAAACAGTACATTGGAGGCACAACGTTTTGGGGATTTGGTTTGTCCATCCTTTTGTCAGGTCTTCTTATTAATCAAAATGCACACATGGACATAGAATGAACACGTTCTGAACATTTTCTTTCACTTTTACACCTGAAGTCCCCATGGTCACCATGTTTATGAAATGTTTTCATGACATTTCCTTTTTCATCACCACCACCACATTAAAGCAAAAGTTTAGTTAGAGCCTGTAGGTCGACTGAATGATCTGCAACATCTTTTTAAAAAGAGTGAACAGGTTTATCCCCTCGCAACATCTCACTTGTCTCCCTCCAATATATCATTTTAGGAAGCTATACAGATTTCAATTGCAGAATAATAAAAAAAGAACTACAAGCACTTGTGTGATAATAATATACACAAAATGATGCATTTTAAGCCTATAAAATTATATGGATCAGGCATTAAAAATATATGGGCCAAGTTAAGCCGTCTTGGTGATCTATTGGTGGACCCCCTCAACAATTGCACTCGGTAGTTTTTCCTGTTTATTGTCCCCATGAAAAGTGACTTGGAAATTCCACCTTTGCATCAGTCTGCCACAGTTCATTGTCCAAAAAGTGAGACGATGTCTTTATCATTTACTCACAGAACTCTCTCTTGGTCAAGATCCCTTTTTAAAACAACACATATTATTTGCACATTGTTACTGTCTGAATACAGACATGAAGCTCATTGGAACATAAAGATTTGTTATTCTAAAGACGAGAAAACACCAGTCGTCTGTGTTTCTGTTCCTCTGCAATGCTGTATTTTCAGTATAACTAACAACAGTTTCTATCTTCACCTCAAATGTCCCAGTTTTCTCACATGTCGCTGTGGCCTGGAAAAGCTGTTAGCACTTGCAAGCAATTGAGGCTTTTTGGTTTACTTCAGTGCAAGTCAATAAAAAAATTGGAATCAGCCATCTGCTAAACCACAGCTATAAATGGAGTTGGCCTATTACAGCTGTGCAAGTTAAAGCGTTGATGTCTGGCTAGTTAAGCAGTTGGACTTCTTTTCTTCTGTGTCGACGCACTCTGCGGAGGAGCACGTACGTAGCAAATACTGATCGGTTTAAGCTTTTTTTTTTTTTTTTTTAATTGAGCTGTGTTGGGATCTCACAAGACCACAGAAAAGTTGGTTCATTTCTAAGGAGAGAGGATCTTCATTTGTCATGACATAAGGTCATGAAATGGGTTACCGGAGAACTCGTCCACAAAACTGCAACCCCAGACAGCGTTTCAGCATTATTGATTTGAAGGAGTGGATTTCAAAGTATATTTGACACATTTAGAAGGATTTCACTAAGTGTATTTGAAAAAAAAAAAAAAAACATAAAATATGAAGTATATTTGACACAAAAACATAAACATTGGCAGCAGCCCAGAGCGCAAACTCAACAGGGGCGCACTGTGCACCGGCTCAGATGCGGTCTTCAGAAATACCATCTGACAACTCCAGATGTTTTACAAAGCAAATCACATTCACATAAATGCATTCTCGAAATGGGCCTTTAACAGAGACACAAAGGAAGCAGACGCTAAAGATGAGCATCCCCATTGTTCTCCCAGCACATGGTCGAGACTGAGGACAGCCTTCCTGCTCTCTGATAACCACCATTTGGATTGTAGTTTCTTGTGAGCCGCCATCTCGTTTTGTAGTTCCATGACGTCACACACGCACACACACCAAGCTGTATATAGGTTGTTAGAATTAGTGTGAATAAATGAAAGTTTTGGAATCATACTTGCTGTCTTATTAATTTGCACAATGTGCGCGTACTACGAAATTGAATCCTGGCTGCGCCACTGATGGCCAATAATATAAAGCAAATCAAGAATGTAACAATTTTGGCCTTTTTCAATGTAACAAAGCCCAATAATATTTTACGAATAATGTAATAAGTTATTACATAATTGAAGTAGCGTTACAAAAATGCTTTAAAAATGGAATAACTGCAGCTACAAGTGTTGTCATATATAATTTGGCTGCATTTCTTGGAAATATAAGCATTTTTTTGTTTGAGTGTTTGTTTTTTGCAGCTTTGGTGCAGCTTTTAGATTAGATCACAATAGATTAGATTAGATTAGATTAGATTAGATTAGACCCCCACAAAGGGGGAAGTGTACTTGTTACAGCAGCAAAAAAGGTTTTTTAAAAAAAGAAGACAAATACACAATATAAGCTGAAGATACTACACAAAAAAACATTTTAACAATCTGCAACACACCTCTGACTGAAGTACAAATGTAGAAGTAAGTAAGTGCAAAACTAATTTACAGCAGCAAGTATGGAGACAAAAAGGCACAGGGAATATTTAACACTCTAAGTTATTATTTAACAGGAAAATGAATATAAAATGTTGCACATGATAACTGTTTGGTGTGAAAAGCAATATGCATATAAATATGTAGTAAGTGGAGGTTTTGCATGAAATATTAACTAATATTGCACATGGTAAAACACATGATAAATTATGTGGAGTTTTTTCATCAAAAATAGGTAAAGTGGATGGCAAAGTCATTATATTCATCCCTTGAGGATACATACTGTACATGGAAAACTGTTATGGTTGTAAAACATCTTTTATTGCATTATTGTAAAACAAAATATGTTATTTGTTTAATTGCATTCAGAATGGCCAACATTAGTACATTATTGGTTGTTATAAGGGCTAATGGACATGTAGCACTATTGTTTTTGGAGGATAACACTTTTTTTTGTTTGTTTAAATAATACTTTTCATAAAATTTGTTACATTCTATTCCATCATTGTGGAAACTGGTCGATTAAGGTCGATCAAAATTTGGTGCAAAAATGTCTTTTCTGTGCCAGTCATCATATATTTTCTTTCTCTGACTTCGTATAATGTTTAAATTGACATTCTTATACAAACAAGACAGTAGTTATCTAACTTGTACCTGTATTCGCAATCGCTGTCATAGTATGTAAAGCAATTAAATCGTTTTACGTATTTGTATTGACTTATTTCATTATCATTACATTGCAATATCTGAGTTGCTCTATAATGAAATGATTGCAGTGCCATCTGTCACATGGTTTATCATAGTTTTAGTCCAGTTTTTGCAAATCTATAATAAACTGTATTATCAGGTTCTTGCTTTCGAATCTGTTATCTTTATGGGCTAATGACGTTTTAAATGTGTTGTGAACTCCAATGGGAATCAATTTGCCATATCTACTGTGAACCTAATGCATGGCGCAAGTTTGGACTTGAAGGTAATTTTTTATTTTTTATTCTTTATTTTTACAATAAATTTTCACAAAAATAGATTAAAAAAAATTGTACCTCTTTACTATCTTTGAGTGGATTAAACAAGTAAAACATAGGACTGCAGTGGCATTCTCACTTTGAATTGGAATTTGAATTTTATAAAGGTCTTATACTACAGGCACTGTTAAACCTCCGACCTGGGAGTTAAAATGCATCATGACCAGCTACTTTCTTCTATAATAGAATCTCTTTCTGAAGCCCTGTTTACATGACAGCGTTTCAAGAGAAAATGCATCTTTTTTTTACATTTTTGTTGCAGAAAAGTTTTGCATTTGTACTTTTGTCTTTTATGTGAAGCACTTTGGCTTCAGCCACAGCTGTTTTGAAGTGCTCTATAAATAAAGTTGACTTGACGCGATTTATGTGTCAATGTTTTGAAAACGATGTCTGTTTACACAGCAACAGCAGAAACGTTTTCATGTTGGGCCAGCAGTGCGTGCCATTATTTCCTAAAATCATTAGCAATGGCGAGTACAAGGACATTCGTATGGACAGACAATGAGGTTGGATTGCTGTTCCAGGCGACTCTCAGCTATGAAACGACCAAGTCCTAGGTGAATATGGACCGGGAGTTATGACACTCTGGATGCCGTCAATGTTTTGATTGTCGTTCCACTTCTGCGCGTTTGCAGAAGAAATTGAAAACTTTGTAATGTAAACAGGACCTAAATGTGTATTTTCAGCTATTAGCTGATTGAATCAGCTCTCAATCAAATCACCCTTGGATAGCATTATGGAGTCAACAATATTTTGGCTGCAGCAGCTAGAATAACTGACAGAGATCTCTGTATTTTGTGTTTTTCTGGTACAACTTTTAGATATCAATGTTGAGCTGACGTCCACTTACAGTGAAGCAGCGAGCACTGGTGTTAGGTAAATAGATGCTTCCCTTTTGGTTCAGCCTTGCCTGCTGCACACCTATCAGCATCTCACCTCCTCGCATAGATTGAAGGAAGTTTTGCTCGGTTTTCTGCACTTTTAAATGAATGTATAGTGTGGTGCTGAGTGCATGGGGAGCACAAATCATAACTATTTGATGCTAAATGGAAGGCTATGAACATACTTCAAATTACTCAATTATAGATGTGAGTAAATTCTGATTGGGAAGTGTTGGCCTGAAATTTTCTGACTCCTGCTGACTCCTGCTTCCCTTCCCAGTAAAGAAAAGAAAGAAAAAAAAAAAACCCAACTTGCTGGGAGCTTTGAGTTCAGACTGTAGATATTCTTCCATTTTTGCCATAAGCACTGACAAAGTCCTGGCCATCTGCTCTGCTGAAATATTTAGTCATGCTCTGTGGCAGGATCACTCTCCTGGGCTCTGCTACCATGTGGAAAGACCAAGGGGTGAAGCAGTTGTGGAGGAAAAGGGCACTGTCGTCTCCACATCCGTGCAGAGCAACATGCTCATGTAACACACTGGTTTACAAGGGGGAGAATATAGCAGGGTTAAAGCTACCCAACGCTCCAACTTCACCCAAACAATCCTGACTGAGGTGCCCCGAGGCAGTGCACCGTGCCCCCCCCCCCCCCCCCCCCCCCCCCCCGACTGCGGCTCGGTGAGTGTGAGCTTTGTAAAAAAGCGAGGTGTGAGTGTGTACGGCACTCGTCTGAAGCACAGGCCTCGAAGCAAAGCGCATGTGTGTTTAGCTCGTCTGAGTCAATAAATGTGGAGAGGAAAAAAAAAAAAAACGAATGTTAAAATACACATATTTATACTTGCATCAGGTTTTTCTGCAGCCAGCTGTGTGGTTTGCATCCAGCAAATTTCCCTAATGTGATACCATTTCATACTGCGGAGAGATACATCTTGTGTGATCTCATGAAGGGGGGGTGGGGGGTGGGTGGAGTGGTGGTGGTGGTGGCTGGGTGGGGATAATGTATACGCATGGTGCAGGCTGAGTTTATGCATGAGCGACTATCCACTCAGGCATTTGTGTAAGCGTGTGTGTGGTTGCACTCATAAGTTTTTTGTGGGAGCACATTCACAATTTCAGGTCCAAAATAGTCCAGAAAGTACCGTCAGTGTATTTGAAAGTTTAGATTATATTTCAGGGTCAAAGTTAAGGTTGTGGTTAGTGTAAACACTTCATTCTAAAGGATATGTTAGAGTAGGGAATACATCAATCAGGCCTCACAAAGATAACGCCACACTGATCTGTGTGTCTGTGAGTGTGGGTGCATGTGTGTGTGTGTGTGTGTGTGTGTGTGTGTGTGTGTGTGTGTGTGTCAAATGAATCTGAGAAGCAACCTCATGTGTTATTTGAACTCTGTCGTGTTTATTTTCAGAAAACATCCTCAAATAATAAAGCCCAGTCATTTCATTCTCTCGACTCACTGTAATAAGTCAAGCAGCTCAGCTGTACAGCTTATAAATAAACCTGCCCGTCTTGCACACACCACTGCTAAGTGGGGTGCAGGAATGCTGACTCAGCTTTGCAAAATTGCTCATGATTAGTAATTAACAAGTGTGTATGTGTGTGTTTTGCGTGTTTTAAAATTTCAATTTTGAAGGTGTGATTATAGATCCTCCTACCAATTTGTTCTTCCAACGTGATTATCGTGTTCAGTATTCATTAAGGACCACAGTTGCAAAAAAGATAAGAGTGAGGAGCCCATTATTTTCCCACAGCAATTACCTCCAGCTTCTACAGGGGGTTCCCCGATCCCTCCCAGGCCAGATGAGATTGCCTCCAGTATGTCCTGCATTTACCCCAGGAGTGAGTCTCCAGCAGGTCCCCTGCATAATCAGAGGCGTCTCTACTCTGTCTGGACTGTGTGAATACAACATACAACAAATAAATCAGGTCCCTAAAATAATATTCATTATCATATAATATAATAAAACACAAAAACTATTCATTTACACCCCCTAAAAAAATAACATTCGATTCGAAAAGATATACTTTTCTTCCCAATTCAGAACATTTATTACATGTACATATATGTCTTGAGTAAAATGGACAAAAGTTAATATAAAATGGAAATGCTGATTTAAGTCGTCCATGAAAGTGCTCTTATAATAGTATAGTAAAAAGCAAACAAAGACAGGATTTAGCCATAATGATAGTCCATCAAGATATGTTTGCCACCATACAGCTTTGGCAGTTCTATTAATCAGCTTTCTGTTTTATTAACTGAGAATTAATGAAACTTTGAGTGATCAGTTACTTAGCCTTGAACTTTAACTTTAACTTACCGTCAGAAACAGAACATTTGTTCATGTCTCTGTTATTTTTATCCTTTGCTTCTTTTTTATGTCTGACTTTTCCCGTCTATGTTTTTTACATCTCTTATATGGCGTTGTCATCATTAGGGCTAAAACAAGGAAGAAATACATTTTCAGATATTAATGTGCAAAGGTTGTCAGAAAAATGAATCCTCTAGGAAAGTGCTGATTCTACTTAAGTGCAGTTGTGCTTCTGACACTGCCATGTCAGATATCACAAGTTGTGTGGCTTCAGACGGTGCACCTTTTGGACTGTCAACGTACAAGCCAACTGTATCCGTTCTATATTTGTACTACTAAAGAGCACATTCACAAACGTGTCGCCTAATTGCCACCTAATTGCCACACATAGAGCAATGACTCATGGGAGGTGACTCACGTAATGATTCACAAAGAGCGGAGAGGACACCAATTTAGACTTCTCACTCGAATATCCTGATAAATTCTGGTTAAAAATGAATATCACTATGGAAAAAAGAACGGACATGGTCACCCTTATGAAGCTACACGCACACATGTCGACTCCTGCTTGAACCTTTTAGGTATCAGTCATATTTATATAATGAAGCATCTCCTTATTTTCTTTTAATGATTTGTGACTTCTACGCGTAAATAAATATCCTACGATGCTACTGTTTACTGGGAATCCTCCACAAGCCAGAAACGTACTTCCATTGCGAAGTTGCGATGTGACGCGGCCGCGTGCCAGTTTGTGTTGTCTCAACACTTGTTGTGCACAGGAACCCAACATTTGCCGTGACATGTGCCGAATGGAATAAGGTGGCAGTCGCAGCGAAGGCAGATCCACCAGAGAGACAGCCTGGGAGATGAATGAGAGATGTATTGCTTCCCAGATGAGGTTTGTTTTCCAATCATCCTCTGGCCATATACCATATTGATTAAAACCTAATAACCTCATAAGATGCTCTTCACCACCTTTCTCATCCTCCCCCATCCCTCCCATCATTCTCTCCTCCTCCTCCTTTTCCTTTTTTTTTTTTTTCTTTTTTTTTTTCCCTCTGTGTCCCCAAAGAGAAACGGCTTGCCGGCTCTCCTCTCAGTATTAAAGAAGCACTGACAGCAAATCACTCTTCCTGACCTCAAAGTTGAGGCTTTAATTTTGATGATATCTATCAATCATGACAAGGATATCAAATAAAAAAAAAAAAAAAGGATTGGCTGGGTTATATATCCGACCCACGATTAAAAGATATTACCTTGCAACACACACATCAATCTGGGGGGAAGTGTCAAGCAGACAAGAGAGTTAGGACGAGGAAACAATCTGGCGAGTTGACAATATTAGTTTTGATTGGAGCAGCATTCAGCTGACAAAGCTTTGCATTTATTTAGGCGCGATTGCGCGCCTATAACTCATATTTTAAACATTGATGCCTCCTTAAAGTTTCATGAAGGTGAAGTTAACCTTGTGGCACAATGCAGTCTGCTTCAGCAATTCCATGCAATAGTTACTCTGCGAGCCCTCACGCGGCCCTGTGTCAGTGTTTACCTTGTCACTACTTTATTTTCACCGGCACTATCCTGCTGATACGCATGCTGTCCATATTTCCTTCATCAAACAGTCACTAATCGGTTTTAAAGCATCGTTTCTAACGTTTCCTCCCCACATCAGCGCTCTCGACATCCTTTGCTACTCCTCCTCCATCTGCACTGAAACGTCCTAATATGATGTCCCATCACACTTCGGGAGCCTGATGAGTTTTTATTTTCAGCGGAGGATGGGATAAAAAAAAATAAAACCAAACAAAAAGAGATTCCAACATACATATACACATGTATGCAGACATATACGGAGAGAGGAAAATGAGCTTAACTTTCCTTGGGCTGTATTTTACTGCTGATGGACCACAGCTGGTTTTATTGCCCCTAATCATGAGTGATGTTCACCTTCTCCCTCCGCTTCCTCTTTGCCTCTTTATTCCCTTTTATGTTCTCACCGCCTCCCATTGCGCTTTTCTCGTTCTACGTCTTTGCTCTTCTCACTTCAATCTCCAGCAAGAACACAATAGATTGTCGACAACAATCATAAAGTGCGCACTCATATCTGCATATCCCCTTTCTGTCGCTGCTTTGTGTAAATCCATTCCCTTTCTAGGGATCATTTAATTTCCTTTTTGTTGTACGCCTTGGCCACAGGAAAACAAGCCTTGGTATATTAACCTTATTAGTGGTATTTGCATTCTAATTAAAGGAGAATTTACAAGGCCAGTAGGGGGGATTAAGGAGCACGAGGACTACTGGGGCATGTGGCAGATGGCAACCTTTAACAAGGATCTGGCTTTTCATGCTGTAATGATACAGTGGTTGGTTGGCTTTGTTGTAATGCTGTCTATCCAACTTTCCAAAGCCATTTCTTTCTCTTAAGCACATTCACAGTGGGGTGCCACATAGTTTAACCCAACACCAAGGTCTCTGCTCCCCTAATTATTTGCCATTGTAACATCTTATCAAAATGTACTTAATTCACAGCCACAGGAAGCCTAAAGCCCCCAAAGCAAAACTCCTAAGAGTATCAAACACTCACCCTTTGAAGATTTATCAAAACAGCCATGAAAAGTTTCTACCTCACTGGGAATGGCAGCTGTAACAACCATTTTTGCTGCATTATACACTTTCTCACCATGCACAATGAGCAATCACGCCACAAATAACACTTACACGGTTGTTTTATTCTTTGGTAAATAGTTTAGAAGACATCGAGATTTTGCAAATGTATACATTACAAAGACAGAGTTGCTCAATTTCACATTTAATTGCGGCAATCAGATGCAAATCAACGGGAAATATAATGCGAATAAGATGTCTGCCAGGATTGTTTGCTCTCACGAACTTGCCTTGCAAAATGCGGTACGATGCCAAATGACACTGCCCTTGGATTACAGCAGAGGGTTTAGATGGATGACCCTGCATTTTGCCATCAGAGCCCTGGATGTTGGCGCTCGTGTTGCATCAGCAGCGGAAAACTTACTCGAATAAAAGCTGTGATTATGTTGCTTCTCAGTGAGTTCATACATTGATATGTTCTGAGTTTGTAAAGCAGTGGTGTCAAACATAAGGCCAGCGGACCAGAACTAGCAGGCAAGAGGCGCCAAGCCGATACCCTGAGAGGGATGAGCTTTTTGTAAATGTTTTTACATTGTTAAGACAATATAAAGGGATTACTGATGAAGAAGAAAGAAACAATTTGAACAGGCCCCTGTAAAAATAAAGCATCACGCAGAAAAAGTGACGAGCCGAGACGAGGAAAGATTCCTTATTCTGTCCGTCCCACTGCTACTTTTCAGCGTCTCTCACCCGTAAATGTCACTCTCACATGCATCTGCCCCCATATTGGCGCTTTGCTATTTTGTTTCACTGGTTCTGTCAGGCCTGTCTTGCTGGTCGTGTTCAGGCTGAGTGGATCACTGTGTCTGTCTCCCCGATGTCCCTCGCTTGGCTCAGTGTAGGATTTCAGCTCCCTCCAAAGAAGATGACAAGGAGATCTGAATTGATTTGTTCTTGCGAGCTGTCCCGTTCTCTGCATTTTTATTTATTTTTTTTGCCTGCTTTTTTTTTTTTCTTCTTCTTCTCTTGTCGTGTCTGATATTCTTTTGTTGTCTCTTGTGTAGCCTTCTCCCCATGTCTCCCTTTCTTCCTGCTCGTTAGTTTTCCTTTCAAACAGGGGAACAGAAACATAAAGGACAGGGGGCCGACATAGTTTCACTGCAGCCGTCACGCGGCCACTGCTTCAGTCAGAACCGCTCCCGGTGTTTACGTCCAGTGAAGGCCAGCAGGATTTCTTGTGAGGAAGCGGTGATAGAACTGGACGGGAAACTCACACTAAAACTCTTAGGAGGTCAGAGAATGTAAGTGAGGTGAACATTGGATCGATGTGATCAATAGGAACTGGTGATTGCTTGGAATCAGCTGGTATCACTTGATAAGTCAAGGACAAATGTGTGGCTTCACTGCTCTCGACCTTATTCCACTGTGGAGAGGGATTATTCAAGATATGAGATTCTGAAATGAAAGTCATCTTTTTGTCTGACCATGCAAAATTGGTACTTTTTTGGCAGGAGTGTGTTTCGGTGATATGTGAAGATGTCTAAATCAAGCTTTCAGAGAAGCAGCATAATCACACAAGCCGTAGCCTTGTGAGGGTTTCTTTCTTCTCCTTCCTAATTTGCAAGGCTTTGATTGGATTAACCAGTAGCTTCTTTGCTTTCAGACTCATATTTGACAACTTATTTGTGCTCTTTTGTTATTCCTGTTTTTCTATGCTCACTGGCGCTATATTGTTCTCCGTCGCTGTGAGCAAAGACCTTGCAGAATTATAAGCCTTCCATCGGGCTTCCACTGATGGGATGTTTAATGTGGGGTTTATCAATTCATACCGCTGAGTGCATTGAAAATCTGACTTACAGTGCAAACAGTGGTAAAGCAAACACAGCTGCCCCTCCTAAATTAGACTGAAACTTTCAGAAATATTAAAACGTGCATCATACGAAACTCGTGACCTCAGAACGAGATTTAATATATCTTCCTTTTAATTATTCACTAAATTGCTCATTCATCACAGGCTCTTGTGTGAACTGAAAGCGTGACTCATCCTGATCTTGTCTGAGCTGCTACTCTGTGTCCCCAGCCATAAACTGCTAATTTAATTGTTCAGGTGTGAATGTGAGTGTTTGCAACTCTGAAACAACACATGTTCTACGCCACGTCTATGTGCTTTAGCATTGATTATCTATATCTCACTTTCAGGTGTTAGACGATGACTTAATAGTTCTCACAGTTGTCACGTTGGATGCTGGAGAAATGGGCAGGTGTAAAGGCCCGAAAAATAGTGACAAGACATCAGTCATGATTTGAGGCAGAAGGCTGGGTCGAGGCTTGTCCGAAACAGCAAGACGTGTGCGGCGCTCCCAGTCGGCAGTGGTGAGGACCTGCCATCATTTATCTGAGGAAAGACAAACAACATGACAGGGTTACAGGGCTGCTTCTACTGAGCACCAGTGGTAATTCAGCACAGTATCATAAGAAAATCCATCGAGGCTGCTGCACCTCACATATAATTTCCTGTGTGTGTATGTGTGTGTGTGTGTGTGTATTCAAATATATATCCGGAATGAACGTCGTTGATCAGCAAGATGTATGATAGTGGGGAAGCAGGGCTCAACATTAACATCCGCCAACTGGCCACATGCAGGTGGAAATTGATCTTGGCGTGTAACTCAGCCGCTCTTGGTAGCCACGGCTTCGGGTGGAAATTTTCTCTCCTCTGACTCTTGTTTGGTCTAATTGTCTTTCACGCAGTGAAAACCCTGTACGACCTTGTCACGATGCAACATTGAGGAACCAGCGCTATGGAAGTGTGAGAAGCTCAAATTTTGGAAAAAAAATGTGTATGTTCTGCAATGTCGGACAAACAACAAACTTTTCTATGATATGTGAAAACGAAAAACTGTTATTGCATTTTGGGGGATCCATGTACGCAACAGCGGTGGTTGATGCCACTAAAAATGGAAACAGCCCCAAAAGAGGAACGTTATGAAAGCAGTCTTACGCCATCTCTGTGTCGACGAGGGAAAAAACGCGACTGCTACTCAGGAGTTTTACATATAAAGGCTCCTGTTATACCAATCCAACTTTGTCATGTACCCATACGAGTGTCTATTTACTCGGCATTGTTATTGTTTATAGTGTATTGTCTCTGTTCCTGTGTGCGTGTTTTCATTTGCAAAAACATCACCCACGAGCAGCCGGCACGAAAACGACATCACTTTTGGCATTTCTGTGTAAACAGACGTCATTTTCAAAACATCGCTGAGTGAACGCTAAACTTTTTTGAAACGAAACTGAAAAAAATGATGCGTTTCCACTTTAAACGTGTAAACGAGGCCTGAGTGGGAACCCTGAAGGCTTTGTGAAGGCCTGAGACATGGCCTGCATTTTAATGGCATTATGTAGATATAGCTTGGCTGATTGCTAAACTCTCATAATGATTTAAGATTGGCTAATTAATTCTGTATGCCAGAGAGAGAGAGAGGGAGAGAGAGAAAAAGAGAGAGAGAGAGATGTGAAGTAAATGTTAAATGTCAGTCATAGCAAGATTTTGAACATGTTTGTTATCCAGGGGTGAATGCAATATATTTTGACTTCCATCATTAACATTTAAGAGGATTGTAAATCTCTTTGGGGCTAAATGGTAACACCGTTAACTGGTGTTCAACGACTCTTGGAAACCCACTAACCGCAATGACTGGCGAACAAAAACAAATTGATGTGGAGCCCTGGTTGGGAGGACAAATGTCAAGCATGACAAATATTCATTGTCATGATAACAATAACAAGTAATTATGTGAGTTTGTTCAGATTTAAGCTGATGAGGTGAGGCTACAGTTGAGAGTCAGTCTGAAGACTGATAAGAAGCTGCAGACGTTACCACGAGATGAAGAGGAACTCAGCCAAATTAAAATTGATGAATGAATGAAAGCATTTACCCTTTATGGGTGTGACAATTAGCATGAGACTATGTGCCCAGACACTGTGCACATCATGGTCTCATGCTTCACTTCCTGTTTCTTCACTCGCCACACCTGCATCTCATGACCGATCAATCTCAGTCTACTTATTCAGTCACTTCCCTCTTGTTTGCCAGATTGCCTTTGCGTCTGTTTGAAGTCATTCTGTCATGTCTGTTTGGGGTTTTTATTGGTTTTATTTGTGGTTTTGTAATTTTGGCTTGCCGTTTTGATTTTTTTCTGGTGGATGGGGGTGATGATTCGGGCAAACATTTGAAAATTGACATACATCAATTGGCACAGTGCATATTGTCACAAATTATGTCAGTGCGGCAAAACCTAATGATATTGTGTTTCTGATCATTTGAGATGTAAAGCAGACATCCATTTTCATAATTGTTATAAATTATGGAATTCCTGAACAAGTTGTACATATCGCAAGGTCCAGCCTTACTTAACATTAATTTACAGACAAAATGTGCAAAGTAATAAATTGTATTACTTGCACTAATAAGGGTGATGCAATCTTCAGGAGTCCAGGCACAAAGAACAGAATGAAATAAGGTAAATCAAGGTAGGCTCAGACGCTTCAGCAGCTCACTACAGCCAGAAGTGCGTCATTGAACTCATGCAGGGCAATAAATAAATAAATAAATAAATAAAAACATCCACCTCGGGTATTTCTACCTCATGAACCTGCCATAAGGTGACACCATGACATGGTCCAGATCAAATCACAGCAACAGCTGCATTTTCATGTTAACTTTTTGGTTTATCTGATTGAATTCTTCTTCACTGAGAGATCAGTTTGTCCCAGTTTGGATGAACACTTATGAAATGATTGGATTGATCATCCAAGGGTCTTCAGATCTTCACGGTCTTCAAGCCTTTCAACAATTTTGAACTCTACTAATCTGATTGAGAGTAATATTCTTGAATTGGTCCTGCATCAAGTGTTTATGCTTTGCTGCTGCCATTTTTACATAAAAAGCATATGCGAAGTCCCGTGTGGTGACATCACTCAACAGAAACATGCACAAACCTCAAGGGTATTATGTGCCATTTACATGGACTCAGATTGGTTCATAAACAGGGTTACACCACTTCGAGGCAAAACGAGATTTGGAATCTGTGTTGGGTAAAGTGTTCTTTAACAAAGACGGTGGGATCGAACACAAGTCATCTTTTGGGGGTTTTATTATTTGGGCTGTCAGAGGAGCCACAGAGTCTCTGCAGAGAAGCTCCACGAACAAGGGTGAACGTGATGTGAATAAAACAGACGCATGAGGCAGCCACAGTTGTACAGTTAGAACCGGTTCCTGCTGACACATTGGTAGCACGGGCAAGGCCTTTGTTGATGACACAAGAAAGACAAAACAAGAGACTTTTAAATGGGATCCCACGCATTACTTTGCCATGGTATCTGCTGAGGCTCTGCTGGTGAACTGTAGAGGACTAAAACTGGGGCACAGCATACAACTGAATGCAAAAAATGCAAAAGATAAATAAATAAATGCATTTGTGAGTCATAATTTTCTAAAATACATACATTGTAATAAATGTAACAAAATGGGTGTTTTATTGATGCTTAATGTTTTTTTTATTAAATGAAAGATTTCTCACCATGAAGTAGTTTATTGTTGTTGTTGTTTTTGTCATGAATATGACATTTGGGGATTTTATTTCCCCTGTAAGGCAGAGATCATCACTAACATGGCGGTTGTTTTTTTTCATTTCTTCTTTGTTTACAAATTCCAACAAAATGGCAGTAAAAGTCAACTGATCAATCAAAAATAACATGGGTGGCTTCATATTCACATCCAGCACCAATGGATTACATTGTCGTATTAATACGAAATAAACATGGTGTACATGGAAGTCTGATAAAATAAACAACCAAACAGTTGCACACAAATACAAAATAATCAATTTAATGTCACAAGCATGAAACAATTGTATAAATATAAATAAAACAATGAAAATGAAAATTGATCTTTGACTTGATAGAATTAGCTTGGAAGAATTGATGTTCTTTTCTGTTTGCGTGAATGATTTGTGTCTGTACTAGAAGGCTCTCATTCAGGCCAGGACACAATAAGCCACCCTGAAATTTACAACTCAAGAAGCAGAAGAAAGAACTCTTCTCAGTTGATGAGCATTTACACTCTACCAATCACATGAATCCAAACTTTCTTAATTCAGTGTCACTTTTTTCAGAATGTTTGTCATGTCTGTGTGACACTTTCTGTCATTTTTCTCGCCTTCTCAGTTTATTGGCGTCAACTCCGGCTTGAAAAGTAACCTGCAATCTATTCGATACGCTCTCTGCTTTCCAGTCTGGTACTATGCTATGACTCTGAACAATTGTTGACTGTAAAAAGAAAACAAGTGAGTTCCCACTGTATTGGCCAAAACTGCATTAGAGTTGAATTTGAAGTCTCTAGTAAGAATTATCAGTCGTGACAAAATTGTACGGTGGAGTCAAAAACATTTGAAGAGACAAGTCGGGGTTGAGGCAGACTGTCTTCTCCTTCTTTCTGCACAATGTGAAGGATCATACTGTAAGTGTCAATATTAGAAGCTGAGTGTGTAAGAGAGGAGGAGTTACCAAACCTTTTCCTGTAAAAACATTGTGTTTTGAGGGTTTTGACTCGAAATAGAAGAGTTAACCCGGGCTGCTATAGAGGCACTGGGGCATGACATTTTCATTTGCTCCTAAAGTTGTTTTCTCTCTCTCTCTCTCTCTCTCTCTCTCTCTCTCTCTCTCTCTCTCTCTCTCTCTCTCTCTCTCTCTCTCTCTCTCTCTCTCTCTCTCGCTCCCCCGTCAAGGCTTCATCATGCAGAATATATCACGCTCACTGGTATTTCAGGATAAAATGGGTACATCTTCCTTGTTCTAGCTCTTATTGTGCATTTCTTTGTGCTTTTATTTGTTTTTCATCGTGCAGTTTGAAGGACATTAATCTTTACTCTTTTCATGGAGTCCGTCCTTCAAACTGATCACTGCTATGCCTTTTGCTAATCTGTTTGGAGAGACAAAGTAGAATATGCTCCAAAAATGACATCTTTTCCTCCTGACATCTGTTGGTATGAAGTTAGCCGGACCACATTGTAAGACACTTGTAAAAATGAGCATCAACATCTGTACAATCTAAGTGATAATTTGTCTGCAATCAGCGATTAACTGAAGATGTTTGCTACATAAGTAAAACAATCCAGTGAGGAACCCCACGAATGTCATTGAGGAGTTGAAGCACCGTGTACATGAACTCCAGCAACTGTAACACGATGCACCAAGAAGAAAGTGGGGGCAAATAATTAAGCTTCTCCCATTGCAGCTCACCTTCAGTTAAGCTTGCCAGAAGTGTCAGCTGAAGATACATATGTATGTGGGGGGTTGTGGTTATGTTTAATTAATTAGCGGTGTGATACCTAAGTAGCTGTGTCATCCTGCGCACCTATAGGCTTTGGATATCAATGGGAAATCATGCTTGACTGGTGGCTCCAGTGTGGCATGAACTCCGGTGGAATCATACAGATCAGCTTCCTGCAGCACCGAATGTCAGGGCCCGAGAAAGAGATTGATTATCTGACATGTGGCTCTTGTCCTCCATGGATGAGCAGTCTAGATTTTTATCATCTCACACAGGTAATCAAGCCCCTTATGGAAATTCACTCCAGCACTCATGTTCTGTAAGTTTGGGAGGAAGCCAACAACTGCGCTTGTCTTTGATGACCGCAATGAGAACGGATAGGCTGATCTCTGGTTGAACTGTGAAGAGGTGAATTTTTTTGAAAAGTGGTTGTCCATCCTCATTATGCTTGTGGTTGTAGCCCTGAAGCTGAGCTGTTTTAATGAGACTTTTCTTTTGTTCCAGAGAGGTTGTCCATGTTCAGTTTCAGTTTTACACAGCAGGTTCAAGGTGAGACTGCTGTGCTGTTGTATTAAATATAAAAGGCAAAAAGGAGAGTCAATATTGTTTATCTTTCTGCAAAACCAAACAGCTGGCACTATGATGGGTTTTTGTGATGGAGGAATCTATGTCTAAATTGGTTTCTCTGATTTTGCACACAAAACACACACATTCCTAGTTCTTTAGGGTTATTTTTTTTATTTTTTTTCAATTTTGGGGAATTTGTTAAGTAACTTGGGAAGTTGTTAGGTGATTCAATGGTATGCTGAGGAGATGCTAGCAGTACTAGCTTGGGGGTGCTTTAATATCCCCGAGGTGCTTAAGATCTTAGCTGGGAAAACATTTATGCCGCTGTTTTTGGAAGGAATTCACAGCAAATTACTTGAATCTGCAGTGTGGACCTTTATTCTCTCCCCATCTGTTACTGAGAATAATTACAAAATCACTGTTGATACATGCATGGATCAAAACATTTCACCCTTGAATAAATACTTCTGCACATACCAACCCGAGTTGCATTTGACCACAGTATTCGTGACTGGACTTTGCAATGCACACAGACTTAAGAATTCAATGCTGCGAACCTTTGCACAGGGCTGTAAATCTCAGTTTCTTCTGCTAATGCACAAATAATCACCCATTAAAGGGTATTTTAAAAAGTATTTTATTTGTTGAGAAGTTAACCTACCTGTAACAATTATTAATAAGAAATTAGTTTCCACGATTATAACCTTGTTTGGTCTATGTAGTAGGAGTTAATGTCTTGGTGGAGGATGGTGCAAATTAGTGGAAACATTACATTTGTCATCAGGCAGGAGCCAAAGCAGTGAAAAACACTTTCATTAACCCAATTACCATCAGAGGCCAATATTACAATGGCGAGGTTCGCTCATTAAGTCATTGCCAACATGCTTTGATTACTTACCCCATCTCTTTTCTTCCCTTATCTCTCTCTCTCTCTCCCCCCTATTCTTCCCCTTTCTCACTCTCTCAAAGAAAATGCATCTTATTATGCAAAGGCCAAACTGTAGAATTAGCAAGGTAATAGATGTGATCCGCTTTCTAACCTCAGCCAGCAGTCGTGTGCGGAATATCAAAGAAGGTGTTGCACACAAGTGCGCTGCACGCTGCTACCGAGGCTGTGCCATCACTCTGTCCAGAGCATAAGTGTGTGAGTGCGCGACCCCCTCGGCACATATGTGCACAACATCTGTTGCCGTGGGGCAAAATTTAGAGGTCAGCATGTGAGCAAATATTGAGTCTTACAACGAGCGTGTATGACCATGGAGGTCAATAACCATGCAGATGCTGGGTCACATATGGATTAAAATAATCAACCTTCATTTGAATATTTTAACCACAATCCAATTTCGGGCCCGTTCACACCTGGCGTTAACATGCACTTAGGGTGATCAGATCACATGTGGCGAGCTCTGATGCAGATTGTTTACACATGTTCATAGCATGCGTTTTGGGCTAAACACTTTAGATCAGATTGTATTAATGCGTCTACGTCATTTCTGCAAAATGGCCCAGTGTGCAGTTATGAGTCATCCAGCTTGTGCTGGACGATATCCTCTGCTCGAGCCGCTATAAGGCAGACCCCCAGGCACAGGAGTCCATGTTCTTTTTCATTATTTCATTATGAAGTTGGAAAGATTGTATACCTCAGACCGGTGCATTCTCTTAAAAAAACAACAACAACAACGCATACACCCTGGTGACACTTACATATCACATATTTTCTTGCAACACCACTGTCCCACAACGCATTCACAACGCACGCTGTTCACACTACAAAGCCTATGTGGTCAGATGCATCCCTGACCACCTCTGGAAGTGGTTTAAGTGGCAGACGTTTTGGTGCCTGTTCACACTTGTCTTTCGGGCTCGTCCCTTGTGTTCGGATAACCCAGTTCACATGAAGTCATTCGTGAAATACAGGAGCAAAAATGTAGAGACGTGTGAGGTAAGAAGCACAAGTCAAACAGAAGTGAAGTTAATTACTTAGCCCATCACTGCAGCCGTGAGAGCCAACAGACGCTTTTGCCCAGCTGAAATGACATTGCTCCTTCCAGTCACATATCAAATTCAAGGCTAGATTCTGATCAGCTGAAGACTTCTTAATCTGCATAAAAGGCATTTCAAGCCATCACAATGTGACTTTCCGCGTGTGTGTGTGTGTGTGTGTGTGTGTGTGTGTGTGTGTGTGTGTGTGTGTGTGTGTGTGTGTGTGTGTGTGTGTGTGTGTGTGTGTGTGTGTGTGTATACGCGCACGCGCGTGTGTGCGCATGCATGGCTCATAATGGTTGTGGTGCACTCCTGAATCTGCTGTGGCGCGTGTCAATGTGTGTATATTATAGTTTATGTATGCTTGTGCGTATACCAAAAAATACAGATTTGCACGCTTGAAAGGAACAGATTTTCATACATTTAAGGGCAGGCACATTGCTAAGCTATTACAGGCTGAGGGCACTGATGCATTAGAAAAGCCTGTGTAAACCATAAGCTGACGGATGGTGAGAACACACAAAGCATAACAGCAATACATTCATCCCCTACGTCCTGTCTTAAACACTTTTTTTTCCCCCTTTAATTCCCTTTTTGTTGATTTGGTTTGATATCTATCGAGCAACGGAACTATCTAATGAGATATCTAGTTTTTTCTTCTTCTTTTTTTTGTGTCTTCAGGGTAACCAGCATCAAATGTCATTTAGACTTTAAAACAGCATGAAAAGCGAAATCGAGGTTTTTTGTTTGCCTCTCACCTTGATTCAACCTCCTCTTGTATGCTTTCTTTCACACCACTGATGGACTGATGAGAAGTGCTAACCAAGTTGAAAGGTCTTGAGAAAGGGAGCAGATAGAAGAAGTATTTTGGCTTCCATGGGCCATGGCTTTCTTCTAATGGCACTTTCACACCAGGATAGTTCACAGACTCCGTTCGATGGGGCACGAATTGCTGAAAACATTCACACCTTCACTTCATTTGATTCACCTTCCCACTAGACTTTTTAATGTCAACCGAAACACAAGCTCATGGAGTCACAACAGCTCCTCGTTGGAGCCGCTCTTGCCCCAGTCAAATAAGATAATCCGACTCATTGATTGGCCAGGACTGAAAACGAAGATCCATTCCATTCGGCTCTCTTCACAACCCCAAAAAACGTACACAGCTATTTTACAAACTTTTTTTGGGTTCAGCTTGCTCCTGATAGTGCTGTTTGCTTTGTGTTTTCTACTCAAAATACACCACACACTTTATGTTACCCTCTTGGATTGACTCCCTGGATTTGCCCTACTGGATAGTCCACCTGTATTTCCCTCAGTACACAAACTGCAAAAGAATTTACTTGCGGGTGAACTTGAGACCCCGACTTTCAAGTTTGGATGAGCTTTCTAACCTGGGAAAATGAAGCAGACAATCCAAAGATGAGAACTTTTGTATGAACAGTGCTCGTGTGAAAGTATCCTTAGTAAACATGAGGTTGGATATATGTTCTACCCCGTGCCTAGTTTCAGAGTCCCAGCTTGCCTTTACCAACAGTTTAGTTTAGTTATTTTAATATACAAAATACATTAATCCTAAAGGAAAAAATGCTTAGTAGCAGATTTAGCAGATTGGTTTAACTATTGCCATTGTCATAGGATTTAATTTGGACCGTTTTAGGCTAAATCTTCACACCACACCTTTCTTGGAAGAACGAGAAAACCCTTCCGCCTCAATAAGGTCACAATCTAATAGAGCTAATGATGAGCTAAATATCATTGCTGCTATTACTTGATCGGATTGTGACAGTACAGACAGGAACATGTGTCAGGGACAGAAGGTTAAAAAGAATGAAAGTGAGAAACATGGCGAAGTGATACCTAGAGAGTAAAGATCCTGTATCACCGAGCACAAAGGATAGAGAGTGGACATGACGGTAGGCTTGCTTTCTTTCTGTACAATGGAGCTTTGAGCACCTATTGTTGGTTCAAACCGAACAAAGGAGTGACATGAGAGCAAGCCAGTAAGATAAAGTAAGCGAGAAGGAGAAAAGCGCATTGGAAGAAATGTCAGCTCTCAGGAGAATACTTGGCCCTGGCAACTCCAGAGCAATGCAGAACTTGCAATTTTTTATTTTTATTTATTTCTCCTTATTTCTTTTTTTGCCGATTAAAGTTGCATCAAGTAGCAAAAAGTAGAAGTCCAATAAACAAAGTCGTAGAAAGTTTGAACAGAAATTAATAAATCAATGACCTGCACTGAAAAGACCGAAACCTGCAAAATGAACCGATCGTTTTCAATAACTTCAATTGTTCCTGCAAGCGTATCACATTACTTACATACTTACTTAGTCATTGAATTATTTTACACACACATATCCAGACCAAAAGAGACCTGTGTATGACTGATAAATAATTGAAAACAATATAGATTGTAAAGGGTATATAGTCTCAAATTGTATATAACATATAAAGAGTATTATACAATTAAAATGTGTCTAAATGATAAATTCAGGAAATGAAAAATGTAAGCAAGTAAAATTGAGCTTAATGAAATAACCAAGATTAAAATCAAACTTATAGAACAAGACAGTATAAAGTAAATGTTTAATGCTGAAACTACTATTATACTACCAAGTACAAAGCACTTAAACACTCTCCTTTTACTTAAACATGTGTTTCCCTGTGAGCTTACATCATTCCTGGACTCTGTCCCATCTTCATCTGTCCCGACCTGGAGACAAGTGAGCCGCACAGGCCAGACAGTCATCCATCTGAAGCTCAATCTCTCCCCCATCCCTCCCTCTTCCTCTCCGTCTCTCTGTAAATGTATGACAGAGGTCACCTTGGAGCCAGACACCTTTTGAATGTACAGCCGAGGAGGTAGAGACCCACACACATAAGCTCTGAGTCGGTCCTTGTCCATGCTTAACCCTTCAACTCTCTGTGTCCTCACATATCCTCTCCCTGAACTCCTCTATCACTCCTCTCTTTAGAGCCAAGCGGTGTCACAAGTATAGTGCACAATAATTTCCCCTCGGTGCATGAACCACAACAATGTCAGGCACAACTGCTCAGTGTAAGCAAAGACATCATTGCACAATTAATACCGATTCCATCACATACGGTTATTTGATCAATTCAACTGAGTGACTTTAGTCACAAGATACTTGTGATTGAAATGATTAATATATCAAAATCCTTTTCGAAAAGATTGGCTCATTATTTTCAGAATAAGGTCTTTATTTATTGATGGACAAATTGCTTCCATTAAACTTGTTTTACACGGAGCAATTTCTCAGTAAGACATCAACTGTTCACACCAGCTCAGTCATCTGCACACATTAATTCTTCCATACTTTACTCCCACTGTGAGGTTTTTTTTTTGGTGTTTGTTTTGTTTTTTCAAATCACTTTGTGCCATACTACGGTCAACAGAAGACACAAGCAGTGACTGAAACATTTAACGGTGGATTTCCAAACATTTCAGACTTATATGTGCTGTGGATTTTGTCACTTAAATTTTTTTTCCAATGCAAGTAGGTGTAGTCATTTGGTAAACTTGAAGCTGTGTCATGCATATCATTCTGTATCGTCACTGTTATTGTTTTTAATACTTTTAATTTTTGTTTTTATTATTATGCTACTCTTTTATTACTGTCCACTTGCTGCTGCAACAATGCAATTTGGCCCATAGTGGTAGAAATAAAGGATTATCTTATTCCACGCTGTTCCTTGGGAACAATCTTGCGGCTGATTGTCCAGATTTTAATACGGTAATGACCTGCTTGTCCAAATCTCTGGCTCTAACCACGTTTGAGGATTGAAATGTCGCAATTTCTGTAGAGTCCACATTTTTGAACTAAACATTGTTTTCATGCCTTCGTGTTTTGATTCTGTCCAAGGCTGAAGGATTAACTCATTTCTGGTGCCATTAAGAAATGTCTATTTTGAGCTGAGAAAATAAACTGTTTTGTTGTCATATACTTCTGTTGAAGGAAATAAAATGTCGATGTTGCTCTTGAGGCATGACAAATATTCTGCCGACTTTAACGCAGCAAAGCTTGGAAAAGATGAACGACCAATTTTACGGCAATGTCCTCACATAGCGTTGGTAACTGGTCTATTTGTTGGGTCAGCAGTGGGCTCAGTCCCTTTTGCAAATGCTTGATTAGTCACTCCAAGCATCACCACATTCATCACCACTGCTTATCCAAACAATCAGTTTTAGTTTACCAAAGGTGTCGTCGTTTTCTTTTCCCTGGTTTCCTCTGGCATATCTCAATAGAAGCATTGGGCTTTCAGAAATCTCTCTTTAACAGACACATACTCTTCCCAGTTTGCCATTATCTTATCTCAGACAAAGAATGACATGTCCTCCCTGATAACAAAGTAGTCAAGATGAATAAGAAGAAGACTCCCTCATGACTGACAGCTCCTGCTATCTGTTTGCTTAGATTCAGTTCCAGTGTAACTTTTTCACTTATTGTATCAGAGCTTGTTGTATGTAATCAATAAAATGAATGAGATTGGAGTGGATTGAAGGCTTGCAGTTTCGCAGATTGAATTATGGCACGCCTGCTGTTGCTGCGTTTAATTCCTTGTCCATTTTATTTCTCTGTTGTCTTGACTCAGATCAAACACACTCCTTTACAGTAATAAATTGCATAATTGACCTCTTGATTAATTGGTCGATTTGTTGCAAAGAAAAGACCTGCAAACACAGCAAGTCTTCAAAGGTCATGCTTGCAGCAGTGCAGTCTCTCACACACACACACACACACACACGCACACGCACCCGCACCCGCACCCACACACGCACACGCACACGCACACGCACACGCACACGCACACGCACACGTACACACACTACACCCCAGGATCTTCCCGAGAAGGACAGATGCCCTTATTCAGCATCAGTTAACAGGCGATGTGTGAAGACATTTAGAACAGCACATTTAACATCCCCACCTTGTCTCTCACCCTATCCAGAGTTGTTTATCTTCCGCCCTTGATAAAGTGAAGGGCCCATTGTGAGTGTGTGTGCATGCAGCCTGTGCGTGCATGTCACGAACAATCAGCTGAAACATTTCCCACAGTCCCAAACCTGATCAACTGACCTTCCACAGACACATGAACAATGAAGAGTGATGAACGAAACAGGAAAGCGGATGAGTACTGTGGGACAAACAATAGGAAATAGGAACAGCGCTGGGTAATTTACATAAAGGATGAAGAACCGGGGTGGGGTGGGTGGTGGTGGTGGTGGTGGTGTGGGGGGGGGGGGGGGGGGGGGGGTCACGTGAAGCAATATCGATGGCATGTGTGGCTGTCTACATGTGATGTGTGGATGTGCAGGATGAGCTTTAGTTTCTGCTTGACGTCTGACCGACAGCTCAGCTCAACACTCACAGGTCATTACATGATTCATGTAATTTATATGTATAGCCATCTGAAATGTAGAATTCATGCTGGAGAAACAGCTTTTAACTTGAGTATCAAAGCTCGTCATGACTGTTATTTTGTTTATTTTAAAATTTTTTTAATATGAACAAATGGTGGCATTTACAAGCCATAATAGAGCAAAATAAGGTTTGTGAGTTTGTGGTATTGCCAACATCATGCAACAACAATGACAAGGAAAACATGCTAAACAATCTTACCTTTGAGGCATGCCATCACTGATTCATCACCTCTAGTCTCATGGGAGAACTCAACAAAAAGCCATATTTCAAAGTTAAATAAATTTCAATAGATTAAGGACTCAGTGAATAACTCGTATTAGTATTGAGTTGATACCAAAGAGCTGATTTTCTTTCGTGAAATGTAAATTCCTTGTTGCATATTTGCCCACAAGCGTGAGCCTGCTTCTGTCTTCACTGGCTTCTAACACGGGGGCTTGTTGTCTGATGCATCTAGTGCACCAGTATTTTGACCAGTACAAAGTAGAAAGTCAGACAATAAAATAGCGAAGCGTCACCTTGTCTCAGTAAAGTTTCTGTTGGCAATAATTAGTGTTGTAACACGAGACTGAATTCAACATCTACATTTTCAGAATGTTTTCCTACATTTTGCACTGGAGCTTCTGGGGAATATTTGGAGTTTTTAGGGTTTTTTATTTTTTCACTAATCGAGCCAATCTAGTCTTTGTTAAATAATTATCCATTTAAATGACTCCGTGATTATGTGATATAAGCCACTTCAGAGCAGTCTGGAAGATGGGATCTTGCTCTTGTTTGTTGTTTCCCTCTTCTTTTCTTTTTTATTTTGTGGCTAAGATTAAGTGAACCATCTAAAATCTAAACATTATACAATACTGAAAGATATAAATATATTATCTATTCTGAAGTGTCAGTGTTTTATGTATAAGAGAAGGTGTGCGTATCATTCCAAGGCCAAACGCTTCAACAGTTGTTAGGAAATTAGAATTCTACCCATCGCAAAGCGTCTCATAAGAATATTTGGATAGCCTCGGGAAAGGTGCAAAGTCAAATATTCGAAACAAAAGAAAAGAAAAGAAAATGTCAGTTTACAGCAAGGAGTGAGGGATGAAGCCAAACCAGTGGAGAGTGCAGAGAGGAATGAGGAGAAGGGGGATGTGAACCAAAACAAACTAGTGTCAGCCCCGAGAAAAGAGTATTTTTCAAACAAACCCTGAGGACAGCCAGATCTCTCAGTGCCCTCTGCAGAATCCCACTAAATCTTTCCTAAATCCGACCTTAAAAGAAACTGTGAGGAAGAGAGGGCATGTATGAGCTATGACCATCATATTTTGCCCGCTACCACTACATCCTCGCAGTACAGAGAGACCACGGGCTCTGGGAGCTGCTGACCGAATGTTCCTCCTGTAAACAACCAAGTGAGTCAGAAGCATGTGTGTCAGTGGGAGGCACACGTGTGGTCACAAACTTTATGGTGTCTGCCACGGAATTAAATGCCATCATGAGAGCTCGGAGGGACGCAAAGGGTATCGGGTTCAGGAATATTATGTAAAAGATGCTGGGGTGTTAAAGGTGCATGAGAAAATCTGAACTTTATTTTACAATATGTTCAATCAGTCCAATGTCAGCAACATTTATAAATATTAGATATTGTGTAGAGTATTAAAAAAAAAAATGGAACTGAAATATTCAAGGCTATAAAAATCTCATGTTCAATGAGTTAAGTCTGTTGCGTACTTTTCTTGTAGTTCTGATGAACTCTATATGGAAAAAGTATTTTATTCTGGTTCACTTGGATCAGTTAGGACTTTGCCTCTTTTCCACGGACACACATATAATTATATGGATTTGTGCTGTGTTCTTTTAGAGGTGAAAATTGTATTTTGTTTAAACATCAATAAAACAATGTAGTCTTGTCTCATGTGTAAAGAGTATTGCTCAGTAGATTAATAACACTCTAACTTGTGAAATTCATTTTAGTGCCGTGGGTGGTCCAACTACCTTCTACATAGAATAGTTTGGTAGTTTGAGATTCAACAACACATAATGTTTTATGACTTAATCGTGTATGCATTAAGGCCCTGTTGACAAAAAAAAAAAAACACTTTCAAATGAAAACGGAGAACTTTTCTTATGCCTATGGGTGTCTGTTTACACGACAACGGTGCTATCGGTCTGTCGATATAAAATGTCCATGTACTCCCCTTGTTAATGTTTATAGCGCATTGTTCCTTGCACGCACGTCTGTGAGTGGTTTCATTACAAAAACAAACAGCACCAACTCGTGACCTGGCACGGTAAAGTGACATTGTTTTCCAGATGTTGCCGTGTAAACGCGAAACATTCTAAAATAGATGTGCCAAAACAATGCGTTTTCACTTTGTCGTGTAAACAGGCCCTGAAAATCTGTCTTTGAAGTGACCATTCGTTCTGCTTTTGTCTGCTGCTCAGGTATTTTGTTGAGGCTTCTGTTTTAGCAACATAACGTGACGCCGCATCAAACATGTTTGAACCAACAAAACTTTAAGTAATTAATCTGCCAGTTATCAATCTGACTCATTGGAATCGTGCATTTGGATTTATTTAATTAAATGAAGAAACGTGTAAACAAAGCAAAGGTGTGTTGTAAATTTGTACAGCCCTCACTTTAGCCACTTTATGATTCAATAACAACCTTGGGTACTCTTGGCGTTCTTTCAGTCCGCTTCATTAGGCAGTCACCTAGAAAGGCTTTTCCATCAGCCTTGAAGGAATTACAACATATGCTGAGTAATTGGCTGATATTTTGTCAGCCTACGATCCAGCTCATCACAAACCATTTCGTTTGGGTTTAGTTGGTGTGATTTTGGAGGCCAAGCCATCTGATGCAGCACTCCATCAATCTGCTTTCTTGATTAGATTGCCCTCGTGGTGTTGGAGGTGTGTTTTGGACCTTGGCGCTGTTAAAAAAAAAGTAATAATAACTAAACCAGATGGGTTGGTGTTGCTTCAGAAGGTGGTGGTGGCTGAACTGGTTAAATGTTGCCTTGCATTGTGAGTTATTAACCAATGGTGTCACCAACAGTGCCCCTCCCACACCATCACACCTCCTCCTTCAAGCTTCTCGATGAGAACCAGGCACACAGACGCCATCTGTTCACCTTCTCCGCCTCTCACAAAGACACAGAGGTTGGAAACAGAAATCTCACATTTGGACACAATAAACTAAAGTCCCGATTTACACAGACCTTGTGTTTCTTGGCAGAATCGACTCTCTTCTCCTCTCTGTTCCGCCACGCAGTGATTTCTTGGCAGCAGTATGACAACGAAGAGCTGATTCACACAGTCTCAGCCAAACAATTGATGTTTTGATGTGTCTGCTACTTAAATTCTTGGAAGCACCGATCTAGATTCCAACACGAGGGGCAATTAATTATTGATTTCTGAGGCTCAAATGAACTTAACCCCAGTGGCTGAGAATACTTCCCTGAAGCAATCCTTAAGAAAGCTCTTTTCATCACAGCCTCTGTTAGGCAGCACCTGAATCCACTGGACAAGTTTAGGACATTTTTAAAAGTGACTGTTTAAACAGTTTAAACCACTAGTGTGCAGTGGGGGGCAGTAGTGTGTCACTCTAGTGCCCAGTCCAGCTCTTTCGAATGTCCTTTGGAGTTTTGGAAGTAGGTTTTTTTTTGTTAATATTTAGCAATACTTTTAGGCCAATGCAATGTTCCTTCAACTTTTGTTGGACTGATGACAGACTAGATCAGGTGTCGAAACTATGGCCTTCCAGCCAACTGCAACCCGATGTTCATCCCACATTTGCCCATCATTTTGAAAAGATTGGCCAAGCCCTTGGTGAAGCAAGAACGAGTTATAACCTTTTTGAAACAGGAGTCACTTCAAGGACACAGGGTAATACAAAAGACTATTTGGCCACATGCTTCCTGGATAATTAGTTTCCGTTTATTTTGATGGTACTGACCACTCGCCACTATTTTTATTGGATCCCTTCCGTTTTAGATGCCTTCACTTGATTTGCTTGGAGGCTGATAATTCAAATCAGTCTTTGGAACTCTACCTTTTGTGTCTGAGTCTGGAACTGTTATCGAAGCCCCCGATCCTTTCTAAAGGATCGTAATTGCTGTAGCAGTATAGATCCTTGTGAGATCTACTGAACGGGAAACATGAAAAGAAGACAAGAAATTCTCCCATTTATACTTGAAACACGTTTTCTTTTCTTACTACATGATTTGATATCTTCCATATTGTTTAAAAATTGTGAAACTGAAGAAGAAAAAAAACCATGAATGAAAAAACTCTACCATTCACCTTTTGCAAACAAATAATCCCCAAAAGGAGGGAAGCAGTGAAACTGGCAGCAAGATTATTTTAGTGACACGTTCCTGTAGCACCCATCATCAAACCAGGAATCTGCATGTAGTTAAAGCAAGATTACTTTTGGAGCTATTCACCGATATATCTTCCCAATATCCTTTTGATTTTAATACTCCAGGGTCGGCCATGAAATATACAGAATAATATGTTGGAAGTGCTTTGCCCGCTGTGCTGCACTGCATTGCTCGACTTCCATCACCAATGTTGTTCCCTCGTGTTTTCAACGTGTCTGAATGACAATAAATTGAGTCTTGAATCTTTAGTGTCGTAGGAGCATGCTGAAAGTAATTATAGGTAACAGGATGAGTGTGATAGATGGCTGTCTGTTGATGGACTGCCTGTCAGAGCATGCATTTCATGTGCCTTTTTTTTTTTTTCCTTTTTGGAGGACAGCCACAACGTGCAATGCGCTGATCCTCTGGTGTGGCTTCCGGCTGCGGTGTGGCTGAGAACCAGAACAGAGCTAATCTCCTTTGTTGCCTCAGCAGTCTGATGAGGACTCTGTCTCTGCCGCGCTCATCCTCTGGACTAGTTACCGCGTTCCCACATGGCCAACAGGTGCTTCTGCAAAGCGCCAAGAGTGTCACAAACCAGCTGGCACTCCAAGCTCCAACTGTGCGGTGGCTGCTGACGCACAGCGGGGCGCCGCGATGGAGATGCTCAGAAACACAAAGACCTGTGAACAAGCAAACCCTGAATCACAACTGCTGGCTGTTAAGTTCAAAACATTGTATAAAGTGTCGTACTCGCAGGAACCAAAAAATTCAAATGCAGTCTTTTTTAATTCACCCATTCCCTCTCGTGATTTACCTAATGGTCCTTTTTACATCTCTTTGCTTTTACGACCGGCATGGGCACCGAGGTCATCGGGCAATGAGCAAACTGAAAGACTTAATGACTGATCTGTGAAATGGAGCCAATGAAATACTAAACTCTCGAGTCTATGAAACACTTGTATTTCAGGCTGTTGCTATCGTAGAATTAAGTGGAACAAATTGTACACCAACCAAAACTCTCAAAGTTCACGTTCAAGAGTCATTCCCAACTTTTCTTTATAATCTCATTCTGAATTCACAGTCAGGGAATTTTATCCAAGCAGGCCTCTTCCTGAGAGAAAGAAGGAGTTCTCTTTAAAATCATATTTGAAGTCTTCCTCTAAAGTAATTTGAATATCTGTTATTGGATAATTGGGCCGGAACCACTTGCGGTGTATCGCATTTCCCTCTACCACTGGACAACATAACGTACAAGCTGGGGGAGTCACATTGGGACAATTGCTTTCTGTCAGTGTCAGAATATTTATTGGATCATAAATGGTGGGATTGAATTGCAAAGCTGCCCGTGTAACTTTTATTGGATGATGAAGTCCATCATCGGAAGGTGTTGGCCTGCGCTCCATGAAAAGTGTAGCTCTTTTAAAATCTTTACAAAGGATTAAGTAGTTTTCTGCTTTATTGTTTTTCATGAGTCCAAGTAAACCATTAATATTCCTACTGAACTGAACTGAATGCATGAATGAATGAATGAATGAATGAATGAATGAATGACAGCAGCTCTCTTTTACTTGATCTTCCGTTGATGTCTTCCATTACAGCTTACAACTTGACTGAAGATTCAGATACTATAATCTATACTGAGTTTATGCTCTCTGATTGTATTTCAAACTTTGTGTTGCATGCAAAGCACCAACACTTTCTTGCACATAAAACCCAGAACTACACACTGCTTTGTCTGATATTAGAAAGTCAATATTAGGCATTGACAGACAATTTATTAAAGGTGGACAAACACTGCTGCTGTTGTCTCAGCGCTAAGTCTGTTGATGGGCTCTCTCATGGGTTAAGTAGTCTTCCTCATGCTTATAGTGTGCGAGCCGGTGTTGTTTCAATGTCAAATGCACATAATGACCGGCCTTCAGCACCTCATTAGGAATGCCTACTGTCAAGTGGACAACCTTGTTTTTTTCACACGTTTGTCGTGTCGTAAGTACACAGACTGCTGCTCTTTGTGTGTGGGGGTGAGGCATGGAGTGCTTGGGAGTTAACAAAATAATTTGCTTTATCAAACATCTGTTTCCCTCCGTGTGTCCACTGCACAGTCCCATGAGTTTCTCTCCCTTACATCATCTTTCTCATGTGTGCCAAGTAGTTTGTCGGCAGTGCTCAGGCTCATTAAGAGCTGAAGTAATTAAAGTGGTTTGATATTATAAAACTGTAGCGTTTGTCATCTTTGGAGTCTTTAAATCCTCTTGCTCCTCTCAGACTGAAAGTCAGGATTGTTGAATGTATCATAAATAAAACAATGGCGGTCCTGTGGCGTCTCTTACTTTGGTGCAGAGAGAAATAAATAAAGTGACCCAATTTCGTGCACTGTTTTGCAATGACTTAAATCATTTTTTTTTAGAACAAGAGACAGGACTACAAAATGACGTAAGACTTTTCTTAACTAAATAAATATTAAAAATGTAAAATGTGCATTTATTCTTTATCTTTCATTGTCAGCTGTCACTCTGTTCGTTCTCCCTGCTTCTTGCAGAAATCATACAGTGTCTAGATTCTATTACAAAGATTCAATTTATTCCCAAAATGATAAATGATCTCTGACTCGAGCTGCACAATGTATCGCAAATTTATCATTCACATAATATCAACATGTCTGACTAAATTCCTAATTGTGCTTCCATGCTCTATGAATCCAAAAATGAAAAAATTCCAATTCGATCTCCAAACGTAGGATTAAAGAATGCTCCACATATGTGTATGATTCATATTGATTAAGATGTTTATGAAATTGTACATCTACGTCACTCACAAACACACCTTCACACTTTTATTTTGAGCATGCGGACACTGTAAATCTTTCTACCAGTGTCTGGATTATTACTTTACCAGTGCATGGCTTCATCTCCTCACCTCCATCAAAACCACTGTCCTAAACAGCGCGGCTCTTTTAATAATGATTAACTCAGCTGATGGAAGTTTGTTGATAATTGGACGTAATGTCAGGCCTTGTTTTACAGCTCTCATTCATCAGTCTTTATTAACTATCTCATAAAATGTTTTATGTCTATGCAACGTCTGACCCACAAAAAAACTTCAAAATGTGAGGGAAATAATGATTTTAGTGTGCATGTATGTCTCTTTTTTAACCCCTGCTACCCTGTGCTGGTATCCGTATGAAGTGAATATATGGAGATGAATAGAAATGTTTAGATGTGCTCCCCCGATGAAGCACAGCAAAAAAAAGTATTTAAACATGAACTCTTTAACTAGGCATTAACTCCATGATAATACAACAAATTTTGAAAGAAGATACTTACACAGTTTTGTCTATGAGAACAATCCATTACATAACAGCAATGTAAAGACTTGCCATTGTGGACAATGTAGTAGAGACACGTCTGTGTGGTGTTTCCAGAAGACCAGGTACGCTTGCTGACAGGTACGACCAGGTACGCTTGTTAAAAAACAACAACACTAACAACAACCCACTCTGGAGTATCAGTGTAATGTTACAATAGACTGAGTTTCATTGTTTCAAAGGCAGCATGGGACTGTGTAGAAGTTTTAGTTTCACATAAAAAGTGTGCAGTCTAATCTTGAATCATAGGCCCATCTGGTGGCTTTGATTGATTTCATCAAAAAGACAAAAATGGCAGGATAGGATTCATTTGTAGTCACCAAATCTCCTGCATCTCCTCCCGCTCTGCTCACACGACCAATCCTGTGATGTTGACAGCAGCAGGAAACGTGTATGTGTTTGCCTTTGTAGAATTTTTTTTTTTTTTTTTGTATGTCAGTGGGAGTAATGATGCAAGGAATGAGGCTGACATGAAGTCTAACAGAAGATGTCAGTTTGGGTTAATTGTGAAGTTACGCAGTCTGTAGACACTATACGTCACATGCACGTACACACTGTAGGCATCAGTATATCAATCATGCATATGAATGCAACCTTCCACAAACACCTTTCCTACCCACACACATCCTCGGAGAGAGCAGAGAGCGGTTGGGGAGGTGCTGTCAATTAAGGTAATTTTATTATCCCCCTGAGAGGACAACTATGACAGTTTAACACTATCCCAGTGGCAGGCTAAGTTTATCTTATTCTCTCTGGAAGTAGGTTGCTAGGGTTTTTAAGTAGTTCTCAGTGTTACAGTTTCATTAACAATGGACTCTGTGTGATGGGAGATTTGAGAAATTATAGGGTACATCATTACTTTTAGAAACTGCATGAGAAATCAGACTCATCATGAGGGTTTTTTTTTTTTATATTGTCAAGTACTATGTTTCTTTTCAAGAGAGCTCAAAAAGTCAAATCATATGTAATAACATATATACATACTATAGAATAATATACATTGACTGAACAGTCAGTTCACTCAATGACGTTTTCCAAATTAGACATATGAAATGTGTCATTTCAAGCGGTTTCATTATTTGACAGCCAACTGGCACTTCTAGTTTTGCCTGAGCTGTTCTTTGCTACATTTGTTACCATTCTTGTAAAGTGAATTTGTTTGCAATTTGAATTGTAATTCAATTCCATGGGATGTGAGAGAACTCCAGTGAAGGTGCAACCAATTTGTGATACTAACAGTGACTGACAAAGCTGAATCTACAATCTGAGTAGAGACAAAAAAATGTCCAAGATGTCGAGATATTTACGATAGTTTACGGTACCTACCCAGTCTGTAGTGGTAGCACTCCCAGAGAAATGCATCATAAACTGAGAAGGAGAAATTAAGCATACACTTGAAGGTCAAAACACTAAAAATTATTGGCTGACGACAAAAGAGAACATTGTCATTTACCATTCTACGTTGCCATTCACATTTACCACAATGATTGTGGTAAATGCTTTAACAAACTCTTCTACTTCTTCTACCACAGACACAGCCATGTAATCAACTGTCTTTTGGGTGGCAGGTTCAAGCTGCAGGTTCAAGGGCAAGTCATGCTCCATAAGAAAAAGAAGAAAGTTCAGCACTCCGGGGTCCTGCCAGACAAAATGACGTAATTTTGGTTATTTTTACGAAATCTGGTCCAGTTGTGTCAACCGTCAGGGTCGAAGTATTTCGGTGCTGCACTGCCGAAATTTCAACACTGCCGTTTGCTAAGCATGTGTGCTCCAGCACGTTAATGACTATCAGTCATATTTCAATCATATTTAGCATGTGACCTCCTACTGTGTGAGCGCCGCAGCTCAAGGGCGGACGGACGTAATGCACCTGAACGCATCACTCAAAGCGGTCAGCTCCTGCAGTTAAAACCGGAAAAACATCGCAGCTCGGACAAAAACTTTCTCTTTTTACTACTGAAACAGTTCAGAGAAATGTATTTCTGAAAACATTGGAAGCAAGAATTAAGCTGTGCAGTTGAAAAGTTAAAACACTGCTTCACAGACGTGTGGCTGCCGTGAGGGGGCGTGGCCTGCGAGTTGGACAGCTTCTTAACGGAGTATGAACCGAACATGAACATTTTTTTAGACGTCACAGCCAAACTTTCTTCTTGTTCTTATGGCTTCTAAATGGGAGTATACGGGGGCCTTTAGGGAGAGGTGGGGTCATAACATCAGCGTTACAACATTTTAGCCTTTTCACCATAAATATGTGGATGAAATTAATCTAGCAGATGATGGAGAGATGGATGGATGGGGTGGGATGGTTTTGTGCTGTTTTCTTTTCTTTCCAGGCACTTATTGGGTCATTCTCTGGTTGTTCACCCTTCATTATTCATCTACCACTTGCTTGTTTCTGGTCTCAACCAGGCTGTTACTACATGTTGGCCAGTTTTCTGATGCTTTATGTTGTTACCAGATGATATCCACTTCTATAAAGAGCAGTTTCCCCGTTTTTTGCAAACTCTTCTTATAAAATTCAAACCCAGTATCTGTCTTCTCGCCACTCCTGTGAAGATCAGTTTGACAATCAAGAAAAGTTCCATCTTTTCTCCAATTCTTCTACTACCATCAGCGTTTCTCGGCCTCTCGGCCTCCACCTCCCCTCTCTGCCCTGCAGCCCTTCCCCATGTGGGTCGACATTTCCCAGCAGTGCTTGATGTATATCTGACCTTTGATGTTGTCGCGGTGTGTCCCAGAGCCTGAGGCCCAATTAAAACTAACAACCCCTGAAGCCCTTCAACCCTCCCTCAAGCCCACCCTTTGTTTCCTCCGCCTCTTTTTGTCTTAACCATTACTTTACTTTTGGTTCATACCTCCTCTAAACTCATCCCCTCTTGCCCTCCTCCCGCTCTACACCTTCGCTCTTTTTTTTCTTCCTTATTTATCATTGCCCACCCACACCCCCACCCCCCCCCCCCCCCCCCCCCCCCCCATTATCTTTATTCATTGTCACATAGCAATCTATCATTCATGGGGACACAGAGTTTGCTCCCCCTACCCTTTTGGTTATTGCCGCGCTGGAAACCACACTACTCCAATTTCAGTATATTGCTCATTTCCTCTCTTGATACATAGTCTGTTTTATGTGGAGGCAATAGCCAGACCTCATTTATTCCATTTAAAGCACAATTGGTAATTCCAACAAGTAGCAATGCTGTGGAGTCCCGCAGCATATTCAGTGTAATGACTTATGGATCTAATTAATGAGTTTATGAGGATGTCATAACAAACACAGGATATTACAAACAAACACACTGTGTAAGCATGGGAGGGAGATAGAGTGGACCTTAAGAGATTGGGAGCATAACTAAGTGTAGTGGTTTAACTGCTTTTTCACTATAATGTGCACATTAGTGTGTTTTGAGTAGAACAGTGTGTTTGCCAAAAACACTATCCAGCAAAAGCACAGACCTTTGAAAAATAATTTCATTGTTGGTTAACATTTAATTAATACAATCAGTATCAATATGCCACATTTAATAATTCTGTTTTGTTTTGATATTTTTGCTCAAAACAAGCTTTTACTTCTTGGTATACACATTAAACCTGAGTATGATCTGTAAATATGTATTTCAACGGACTAATCTAATTTGAAGAATTTTTACTTTAAGATTTTCCCCAAGTATTAATAAAGATTCTGATTCTGCTCAGCGGTTATAATATTTAAGCCTAAACTCTGAAAATGCTTAAAATGCATAAATGATGTCGAATTTATCTACAGAGTTGGGTCATTTGAACAAATTAAAATAGGGTAAAAGACAGCATAACATTAAATCCTCATGAAGGGGAAGTTTTGAAAATCAATATATGTACCCAAGACTTTAAGATGTGTTATGTTAGAAGTTGTGCCTGGAATCCTTTAGTTTGAAAACCAATCAGGATTTAGTTTAGGATTGTTGGTTTTTCTGCATTTGAAATGTTGCTCATTGCTGACACCAGCCAGAGGAGGGCGACGGCTGGTTCTGAGCTGAGAGGGCTCACCTAGTCTTCCTCCACCAGGTCCTGACCTGCTGTCTTCTGCTTCGTCCGTCTGTTAAATAATGCATGCAGACCGGTGACCTCTCTGACTCTTCCTGACAGTCACATGGCTGTATCTCGAAATCACATGTACTTACAGTCTGCACCGTGATAGAAAGTCAATGTAGATGGCAGGAGACATGTAAATGCGCGGATATATGGCCTTGCCAAGCAAACCGGGCGTATAAAAGATAAAGGTCTTTTGCACATTCAGCTGTGGAGAAAGAGTAGAGGCACATTGCACTGTATGGTAGTTTAGTTTGTTTGACCTGTGATAGTACTATGGTGCCGGCCCCCTCAAAAGATATCCTCGCACTTCTCAAAGCTTCATGGAGACATTCCATTTTGAGCATTGGCTGCCGGGTAACAAAAGGAGCTGAGGTCCCTCTGCGTTACGCACCTTCATGTCCCTGCTTTTCTCTGTCTCTGCATCGCACTGTCCCCGGGGACTGGGGTGAGTGGAGGTGAATATTACTTGGATAGCAGCTCTCACCAGAAAGAAGCTGTCAGACCTGCATGAGGCACTGCCGCTTTTATGTTTTTCTATCCTCAAGCTTATCATGTGCAGGAACATGCACCGTTTCATTTTAAAAGAATGCTCGGACCTGCCTGTGCTGCTATTAAGACACTGTATATGTAGAAGACGTGTACCGAAGAGTAATGGACTCGATCCCCTGTGGGAATCCTTTCACACAATAATTTCTGTGAAGGCCACTTAAACATTTTCTAGTGAGTGCTCTAATATTGGGAAGCAGATTGTACACCTAATTAATTATATTTTCATAACTTGTCTTCTTTAAGAGAGAAAATAATTAAGAGTTCCAAACTAATTAAACCGCCCAAAATTTGGTTAGCTCAAATGCGGAGGCTCACGGGACAGTCAGCCACCCTATGGAGTTTGACAACGCAAGCTTCTTCATCTCGCCCAGCTGCATTGTGGGAAGGTGCCAGTGGCAGGGTCAGAGGTGATGGATGTTGCGAAACTTCTAAGCTGTCAGAAAAGAGAGGCGACAATCTGGTCTCACTCGGATTGTGTCACAGTGCGCCGCCAGGTACGATGCCAATGCTCCAGGGAACCCGTTGTGAGGGTACGAGAAGGACTTTGATTCAAGGGCACAAGGATTCAAGGATGTCAGCTAGTTTCTCTCAAGTCTCCTCTGCAATTGTTCTATAAAGGATGCACAACCATACTAGGAGAGTTGCATTCCAAAAAAGTCACATTGTTATCCTACGCACACACACACACGCACACACACACACACACACACACACACACACACACACACACACACACACACACACACACACACATACACACACACACACACACACACACACACACGCACACACACACACACACACTTTTCAATAATGTGATGCATTCCTGAGCCTGGAATACATAGAAAGTGGTGTGACATGCTTCTTTTGTGTCCTCCTAGTTTTCTGGCCCAAGAAAGAAAATAATTTAAGCCCTCATATACACACTCATACATTTTGGGGTTCTCTTATTGATATAATGCATGCCATGGTTTCTAACCCCTAATCTTAAAAGCAACTGTTACTTATTATGAACTATAACCAAGATACATCCAACAAGTTAAATGCTGCCAGTTTTTGAGCCACACAAAGATAAATACAAGCGCACATACAGACGAGACTCTGCCCAGATGTGGCGTTAACATTCGTTTCAGGCATTTCCGGTGATCCGATCACATGTGGTGAGATCTGATGTCGACCCTTTATACTTGTCCATATAATATGCATATGTAAATACCGTATGCATTTCAAGTTAACCACTTTAGTTTGACTTTTGTTACTTCCTCTACATCACATCTGCTCAATGTCCCCACACGCAGTTATGATCCAGCTTGTGTGGGACGGCATCCTCTGCTCAGGCTGCTATAAGACACTGTGTCTCTGCAGACCTCCAGCTATGGACGTCCATGTTCTTTTTCCATAGTTTCTTTGGAAAGCTCGAAAGACTGTATAAATTAGACCGGCGCATTCTTTTAAATCAGAGGAGTGAACTCCGGTCCTCAAGAGCCGCCGTTCTGCATGTTCTCAACGTCTCCTTGCTTCAGGATACCAGGATCTAGTGATGATGTCGTCATCATCAAGCTTATGAAAAAACCCAATAGCAAACCCCTCATTGCGATCAGGTGTGTTGCAACTGGGAGAGACATCAACCATGCAGGATGTTAGCCCTCAAGGAGTGAGTGTGGACAGCCCTGTCTTAAACAAAAACACAACAGGCACTGATGACGTTCACCTATTAAGTATCATATTTTCCTGCAACGCCACTGTCCCGGGGGGGCATTCACAATGCACGACTGTTGACAAAGCTTTTGCATGACAAAGCCTATGAGGCCAGATATGTTCCTGACCACCTCAGGAAGTAGTTTGAGTGAAAGCGCTTCAGTGCCTGTTCACACTTGTCTTCAGGGCTTGTGATCCAATAACCCTAAACGCATGTTAACACCAGGTCTGAACAGGCCCCAAGAGACCTGAAACTCTGTCTCGGTGAACTGTTGCCTTCCCTCGCCCCTGAATCTAAGCCTCACTTTAACCTAATTTTGACTTAACTCTAATATATAACGTAAAACAAGTTGGTGGCCTGCATCCACTTTTCACTTCTCGTGCCCCACATACATACTGATAATCTGTCACATGGACACATAGCCGGCAGTTACTCCCTTGTGTGACCTGTGATCAAAAAGTACCAAAGTAGATGGGTGTTCTTCATTGACATTCAGGATAGTGTGTGTGTGTGTGTGTGTGCGTGCGTGCGTGCGTGCGTGCGTGCGTGCGTGCGTGTGTGTGTAAGAAGCCATCTAAATCTAGACAGCCCCGACACATCACTGGTGGCCAGATTGACTTGGTATTCCTTGTGGCACCAGTCCTGAACCACTTTATTCACATTAGCAATGCTAATGCGGGGAGGGGCAAGGATATGAATTCATCTTACCTCCACAAGTTCTTCCATCTTACATCCCACTCTATTCCAGGGGAGTGCTGCTCTTGGACAACTTAATAGGACATGCACTGTATGTACATCCTGTACCAAACGATACAAATGAATTACAGATGAAACAACACACACAAAATTAGAACCAAATTTAGATTAATACTTATTGAGCTGAAGCTTTAGACTTGGTTGAGATAGTCATACTAAATCCATCACAAACACTGAATCACAAATAATCTTTACCAAAAGTTCAAGCAAAATATTAATATTTTACAGACATACAACTCAATGGGTTCTGTTTATGTCACAGTCTTTGAGGTTAAGTGATAATATATATATATTTTTTACTTCTCTATAAATACTGAATATATGTTATATTCAATTATATTTCTGAGGAGCATCTGACGGCCATTTCACCGGATAGAACACAAGACAATGTATCAGTGGTGTGAAATGAGAAATGTATAAAGAAATACAACAAATCTAACTGATTGCACTATCTTTGTAACCATGTATTTTTTATTTATGTTCAGGGAGAACATCAAATGCTCAAGCAGACACAGGCAGCAGGTACATCTACGTCCTTGATAGACACATTGAATGGAGCGTTTCAGTATAGGAGGTGAATGGCTCTTTTGAAACTTTGATTGGTTTTCTAAGCAGGCAGAGCAAGGCAATATCTTTTATAACATAATATCTTATTCAGAATATCATATTAGCTGAATATTACATGATGCGCATTGGGTTCATACGATGACACAGGTTTTGTTTGCACCGTGTCTCAATAGGCAGAAGGTCTGTGTGTTGGAGAATAATTTTACAATGTTTTTTTTTTTTTTTTCTTTTTCTTTTGGGAAACAATATCATGAGAAATGCCCGTAATTGATCATTCACACATGTACAAATGCTGATTTCTGCTAGTTTAAAAGGGCTGAGGCCCGTGGATATTTTGGTCTTAAAAGTTATTTTACCCATTTATGAGTCTTATTTGTAATCTTTTTATCTGAATCAAAACTAGTTCATCCATATCACACGCTGATCTTACAACATTATGAATCAATGCCTTTCATAGTCAAAACATGTTTCACCAATTACTTTTACAATTGCAATTACTCCACAATTGTTTAAAACCTGATTGTAAACTGATTTTGGCCAACGGGCCTTATGTTTGCACCCCTGGTCTATGATGTTTAAATGCCATGTTTTTGTTTTTTTGTTGTTGTTGTTGACGTTTCGGTTGTACAGCCACTTGTGTCTCACTTAGGACAAGCTCTATTGCCTTCATTTTGAATGTTGTATTCTTAGACACTGGCTGGCAATTTACCTCACATTAAGTGAACATTTTTCATGGCGTTTGGCAGATGAGCTCCTTTGAAACAAGATGTGAAATGTCACAAGCACACACAGATGTCGGAGACGCGCAATTACTTGCAGGGGCCCCTCCACACAGGGGGATTGAGCACTGGGCATTGAAATTCAGTGTGCAAGAATAGCAACATCGGTCATCAGATACGGAGTGATTTTTGCATTTGCATGCCTTTATGAAAAACTCTCAGCACTGCGGTTACTTTCCACAGCGATGGGTGTTGTAATTACTCTCTGCAGTAGTTGATCCTGCAGTCTTCATGTGTTTGTCATTATTTCTTGCTTGAAATAGAAGTGATTAACGCTGTTCTGTAATTATGTTTTATTCTAGCTGGTTTTCAAACTTTTGAATTGTGTGGTCCAGCCTTTGCTTCTGACAGGATATCAGATGGAAAATGACAAACCAAATGGCTAAAAGCAATGGCAATTACTGAACACGTGTCATATTTCTTCAGAGTGGGATTGTCTAATCATCCTGCACAACTCTGAACTTCGGCATTCACTTAGCATTTTCTCAGCTTATGCTATTCGCCTCACATCTTGCCTATTCCTGACATATACCTTAAACACGATGTCAAGCAAGTCACAAGCGATATCAAATAATCAAAGAAATCTCTCATGTTCCCCTTTCCCCTACCCATGCATTGAAATCATCTAACCTGAACGTCTACCCTCATTTTCATATCCTTTCTTTTTTTTGTTACATTACTCTACACCATCTTGCCGCTTTGAAATCCCGAGGTGGAAAAAATATTTAAAAATAACACCTTTGATGTTCCATTGCGAAACTTCAAAGTCGAGCGCTGCTGTAATTGACCTTGAAGTCATTAAGCACTGAATTGTTGATGCTGACATTAGTTTTTACAGTATGGGCTCCTATTTGCAGGTTTGGCGTCTCACTGCATGACTGCAGCCCCATGCACTCTGTCGCAGGGTCAGAGAGACAAATAGTCTTTTATCTCGGCACACATGGGAACTCAAAGGCATTATATAGACCGTATGGCCGTGAAGATGTGGATATTTGTATATAGAACCAGTAAACCGTGTCTGAGTTTGTGCGCGTGTGTGCATGTGGACTATATTGCTCTGAGAGTGCTGCACCCATTGAAGTGGCCTCAGTGCCGCTAATGAACCTTCAGGCACAGTGACAGAAATGAGGGCCAGAGATATTGTGGGTGTGTGGGTGGCTCACGCCTCGTCACATTCGAGTGTGCACTCACGCAGTTGTGTGCGTGCGCGCGGGCAATATCTTCGGTGGCCAGTGGGGTTGGGGAAGCTGCAAGCCGGCGATAGCACCGGCCTCTGTTGTGCTCCAACTAATCTAGTGAACTGCAAGGCACGAGGGGGGGGTCAAGGAGAGGCCCTGTCCTTTCAGGGAGCTCGGTCCAGCAATCCAAAACACACTCCCTGGCTTTGTGTATCTTCGCCTCCTCTTCCTCCACCAATGTGGAACAAAACACAGGTGATATGATCCCAGGAAGTCAGCTCTGTTATTCTATTTTATCATTTTTTTATATACTTACCACAATGCTGCCCTTAGATAAGGAAGGAAGAAAAAGTTCAGCTTGTGCATCCAGAGTGAGGAAAAGTATTTCAGCATTAGTCAAGTCTCTGCAATATATATAAAATATCTAAAAAAAATGTATATATAATAATTAAAAAAAAAAACATATATATATATATATATATATATATATATATATATATATATATATACTTTTTTGTTTTATGAAATGTAATCAAACAAAGTGATTAAAGTCTTCATACTTTGTCTTTTGATTTGTTTTTGTACAGCACGATTCAACAGCAGCAAAGTTAAAGCTGTGGAGGTTGGGTTTGAGCTGGATTAAGCCATTTCACTAGCAAATCCCATGTGATTAGATGGTAAACAATACAAGTCCCACCACTGCCTTCAATACAAATGTAAGCGTGATCAAACAAATGTACAATTTGTTTCTTCTCAAATGAAATCTTGTCTTAAAGCCCAAGGCTTAAAACCAACCATCCAGCATTCTCGTGTATTGGTAATTATAATTGCTTTCTGAATTCCTAAATAAAGAAGAAAAAAAAATCGGTTGATTATTCATTCTTTCAAAATGAAACATGTATCAAATGCGTATTGTTGCATGTCCTTCATTCTTCCACTTCTTCCTGAAAAGAAGTGGCATCTGCCACTGTAGCTGCAGCAATGCGTTCATGCTCAAATGACGATCATTAAGCCAAGGTTGAAATCAGTCATGGGCCTCTACTGCTGCCCACTCCTTGCAACGTCTGCTGTGCCCCACAGGAGTAGAGTTCAGTGATTAAAATGTCTGTAATTACTCCGCCAGCATATAAACTACGAGTGAGTATGCGTGAGTGCTGAGGAACTTGTACGCGTAGACATATAGGTGTCTGTCCGTGGGAGCATTGTAAGCAAAAGGACACCTTCAGCGTACCCCCCCGCAGGGAGAGATCTGTGCAAAGGGCTCACTGTGTGAAAAGTGTTGGATAATTTGACTCAAAGCGTTGGCACCCAGAAAGGTGTGTAAGCAGTTTGTCGGTAGCCAAGTATTAGTGAAGCCTGGCTGTGTGTTAATGTGTACACTGTCATGGTTTCCTTTATGCTTGCATGAAAAGTGGCACAGTCGATGAGAGAGGACTATAATGGTTCATTACAAAACTTTCTCCAGTGAGGAGCAAGAGAGAATTCACCCAGTTTACTTTGAAACAAACTTTGCCCAGTCTAGTAATTATTTTAGAAAGCCCCACTCAAAGGCAAAATCTTACTTAGAGGGGGAAAAAAATACTAGTAATTTGCTTTTTAACTGTTTACCCAACATCCATCCATCCATCCATCTTTAAAAAAGGTTTCAACAATTGATGTTAATGTCAAAAAACATACAAAAATAACTACTTTTTATTGCAATTTTTGATTCCTATCAGATGTGCTTTTTGTGTATTTAAGACGATTGACTTCACAGGAACATCATTTGTGTGATTCCAGGCCCATCGCCGCAATAGTGTCAACTTATTACACTGAATGTCCTCAAGATTGTTCTGTGCTGACGCTTCCCCCACTGCTGACAAAGTGGCGGGAGACATACAAAGGGGCCTCGATTGAAGTGGCACAGCAAACGCGAACACAAACACATTGCGATCGAAAAGTATTGTGTCAGACGCGCTCGCTTATGTCAGGGTGCATTAAGATGGCAGTCTGCGCACAGCTCGGTTCTTTTGTCTGCTGAAATTACCCGTCGGCTGTGTGTGTGTGTGTGTGTGTGTGTGTGTGTGTGTGTGTGTGTGTGTGTGTGTGGGTGTGTGTGTGTGTGTGTGTGTGTGTGTGTGTGTGTTTTGTGCAGATGAGGTGGGCTCTGTGTAGCCTGGTTATGAACTAACATAAGCTGTGTAACTCTGTTTCCTGCCTATCATTGTTTCATACCTGCTGCTTTTCACCTTACAATGCGTTTACATTGGTGCTCATTCCAAATTCCAAGGAAAAGCTGAGGGGCTGTTGGTGTTTGATTCAATTTTCTTGTCTGATCATGGCCTTTCTGTGTGGAGTTTGCGTGTTTTCCTTGTACATATGTGGGTTTCCTTCAGGTGCTCTGGGAGTTTTCTCCTGCAAAGTCCAAAAACTGCTTTTCAGGCTTAAATGTGCTGATGATGTCCTGCTGACCTGTCCTGGACGTACCCTGCCTTTGCTCATAGTCAGCTGGGATCAGCTCCAGCACCCTGCAACCCCGAATTGGATAAAGTGGTATAGAAGATATATGGATGGAAGATTAGAGATTAAAACTGTAGAGTGGTGTCAAAGTGACAATTACATTTCTATTCAGGGAATTCACGTACATCTCAAGACATGCGTCTTGTATGAAACCGTTTTTGTAAATCATATGCTTCATGCATGCCCCCCCCCCCCCCCCCCCCCCCCCACACGTCAATCCATATGTGGGTGAGCATTGTAAATCATCGTTAGCATGCAATGTCTTTTGAATGATATTAGCAGGAGATTTGCAATCACACCATCCTTGTCTTCTCAATCACACACATTCACACAATCAGCTGATGCACAAGCGCATGGACAAACTGTATTACGCAGGAACACCAAAATCCTATCACAGCCTCTTCTACATGTTTATCCAAATCAAATATACTAAGTAGATATTTTCATGTGCAGGTCTCCAAATTTAGTTTCCCCGCTCCTGTTTGAAGTGAATTACAGACAGGAAATTGTTTTCCGTATTTAGTTTTGCACCAGACATAACATGGGACATAACATCTTTCTGCATTCTTTTTATTTCTATTTATAGTCCTCTGCTCAACTCAACATACCCCCAGGAAAGCAGTTTGTATTGAATATTTTTGCAAAAAGAAATGTGCATACCCTAAATGTTTTCAGGCCTCAATCGCCATTGTTACTTTCCTCCAGTTCCTCTCTTTCCTTACTTTCGGGGCTCTTAGGGGACTCCGTTTAGCAACAGATGCTCTGCTCTCTGGTTGCATTTGCTGAAAGTTGTTTGAAATTTTCAACATTCTGAGGATCATTTTATATAACTTACTTCAAATTGTTTGGGGATCTCTGAGAGCTTATGGGCATCTGCAACATTTCTTCTACCATCCATATGATTTATATTTTTTTTCCTTCAGATTACAAAAGTAAAGACAAAGTGTCGGTTTTATAAATTGTTTGTTTGATGATCTTTATGACTTGATCGGTACAGTTTGAAAGTATATGGAGGACTGCATGTGCTTGTTGCTCCATGTGAGGCTGGCTTTTTTTTTTTTTTCCATCAGAGAGCAGGTGTGCTTGGAGAGTGAGGGACATGGTAATGATGATCATGGTAATCATGACACTCCAGATAGTCTGCTTAAATGAGAGGGGAGGTTGTGTCAGATTGATGGATAATGAAAAAGATGAAGAGGCAAGGAGGACTTCAAACGGCACGAGATGAACTCCCTCAGCTCCTCCGGGTATCCCTGAAATCCACTTAGGTCTGCTCGGGCTGCCTACTAAAAATAAGATTAAATAAATAAAATGTTGCAATGTTACATTAAAGTCTTACACAAGTGCTTTAAGATTAAAATCATGACTGAGCAAGACAGATAAGTATGCCAAAAAAAAACCCTACTCTTAAAGTTGTGGTGATTAACTTGCAAAGTCTGCACCAGATGTAATTTATTAAACCTCAACCATAAAAAAAGTGAACCATATAATAAAGAATAATGACGTGATAGTAAAATAAAATGACGCCTTGCAGTCCTAATGCAGCAAGCGGCTTACAGTAGGAAGAAAAATGTCGAAGGGGAATGAATTGTTATATCCAACTGTATTTGATAACAGAGATAAAACAAACAATGTTCTACAATACTAATAAAGCAGATAAAATCAATATTATGCTACAGGACTAACCCCATTCTATATTATTCCAAGTATATGTAAGAAACACTAAAGGTCCTATGTGAGTGAGATGAAATGAGATGTTTAATAACGATGTTGAGGATGTTTAATACATTTTAAGGTCCTAATTTCAGCTGTGAATTTGACGTCATGTCGGGGCGCAGAAAATACAAAAGGGAAGGTAAACTCTAATATATTGGGGAGAGTAGAAAAGGAAGGATGAGGATTTGGATGAGAGGAGAGAGACGTGGGTTAGAAAATGTTGGTGGAAAAGGTGGTTTACGCAGTGGCACGTGTCCTGGGCTGTGTGTGTGTGTGTGTGTGTGTGTGTGTGTGTGTGTGTGTGTGTGTGTGTGTGTGTGTGTGTGTGTGTGTGTGTGTGTGTGTGTGTGTGTGTGTGTGTGTGTGTGTGTGTGTGTGTGTGTGAAGGATCTGAGTCGGCCGCCAAAGGGGGCCGCGGCGTGGGGTGCACCAGGGAGCGATCAAACTCAGACTCCAGGGGGATTAACGTCTAGCCACACACCAGGAGAGACGCTGCAGAGATGGATATCAGCGAGAGAAGGAGAATAGGGGTGTTCAAAAAAGAGAGAGAGAAAGTGTTAACTGCAATAAAGAGGATATTGAAAAAGACAACATGCTCTGAGTCTAAAGACAAAATGCTTGTGTGTTTTGCATAGCTGAATATGTAATTACACATAATTGGGAGACAATAGGCGTAAACATGTTTTATATAGGCCATATCAGGCTGTGGTAGAAGACATCAAAGCAGCACCATTATCCTTAATGATCCCGGCATTGTTGCAAGTTCTTCTCCCCCTTCTTTATCCCTCTTACTCAAACACCTCTGGCGCTTTAGCCTCCATTGCTGAGACCGGCATCAGAGCAAAGATCCACCTGAGCTTCTCCTGGCAAATTCATATTGTAATGAGGCTGCAGAGAATTGGGGGGAAAAAGGTGTTTGAATGCAAAGCCTGCTGCACAGTAATGCACTCAATCAGAGAGATTTGCGTTAACCTCAGGAAACCTCAAAGACCAGGGAGCCGCGGATGCAGACTGGATGGGAGAGAAGGGATCAGAGCTATCCTTATAATTGCTCTGTGTTTTCGGTCAGCCCGTCATATTTCTCGTTATCAGCCTTCATCTGTTTCCATCTGAACACTTTCACTTTCTTTCTAGGTGTCTACATTACACTCATTTGGCTAATGCTCTCAGGGGGGAAGGAAAATGTAATGTCTTCTAAAAGGTAGATTTTTTTTCTTTCTGTGAACTAATGACCTTCAGTTTAGTAAACCCTCCCCATCCACTTCTTGATTAACTTATCATTGTCTCTATTTTCTCTCTTGACACAACACATCAAGCTTAAGCTCCTTCTGTGATTGACCTCCTTCCCCGCCTCCTCTTCCGCCTCGCTTTAACCTCCGCGCTGCTTCATCTTCACATTTTTTTTCCCCCCTCTGTGATTCAACACCCCTCCCCTCCTTCCACCTTTCACCCTCATCATTATAATGTCCCAGCTCAGCATGAGAGGGAGGCTCGGGGAGCATTTAACCAATGACTGCTAGCAATTAGAGTCGCTGACCCGCTGAGTTTAGCGCTCAACTCTGCCCTTGACCGGCTCCGACCACACTGTGCGACGCATCGCAAACAAACAGCCGGCATTACACCAGGTGCTAACAATACATTAGGTGCCACGCGTGAAGGTGAGCGTTTGAATGGCTTCTCTCTTCGCGGAAGGAAAGGACCCACGCAAACGTGTGCAGACACTCAGCGAAAGTTGCAGAGCCACCAGTGTGCATTAGCGGCCCTGACAAAGCTCATTTGTGTTTGCTGGTGATGAAAGGAGTGCACAGCCTCGTCCCACCGAGCTTTGTGAAAACGTTGTGACAACGCAGAGTGATCCACTTAGGAGGTGCATAGTGGCCCTCGGGGGGGGGGGGGGGGGGGGGGGGTGGCAGGCCTCTCTGGTGGCTCTCTCCACTACCAGTAGATGTGAACAGTGCACTAAACGCTGAGGCCGTGTCCCTCCATGTCCCTCCTGGCATGCATAGACGACGCCACGCTGGGTTGACACAGTCAGACAGCAAAGGTGCTCGTGGTTCAGAGTCTTCCACTGGAATTGTGTATCAGATTGTGTCTTATTTGGCAGTTTCTGATAAAACACCAGGAAAAAAAATATCTTCACCAGCTTGATCATTTTCTATATTTATACTTTGACTATGAAGTGCTTGTCTTTATAAATATGCATGTTGCTTGTGTGTATGCCACTGAGCATAAATGTAAAATCCAGTTTGGCTTGAATTTCCCAAGATACCAAATTCTATAACAAAAGTCACTCTGCCACATTTTCTGAAAAATCAACTAAAATCATACATTTAGGACTGTTTTTGCTTTCGTAATTATGGAAATTCAAGTTTTAAGAGACATAGAACTGTTGGAGTATATGCTGGTTACCTGGCAACTGCTCCTGGCTGTTGAACTCTCCGACACATAAACTACCTTCAAAGAGCAAACTGTTGCTCTTGTACTTCACTAACAAATAAAATGTTGCATGATCAGGCATCCAATTATACAACTTGAGGCTTCCTTGCCATTTTAGCATTGCCACTTCTCTTGAAATCATTGGAGTTTGGGTTAAAGGTTTGAATATAAGGCTTCTGGTTAACAGAGACTCAATATTTTAGTTGTTTTATTTCTACAACATAGGATCTGTAAGTGAGCTGCACTCCTGATCAATAAAGTTGCTTTGAACAGCAGGGTTTTAAGATAGGTTGGTAACAAATGGCAAAATGAGATAAAGACACAAACAATTCCAACTCAGAATGTTAATAGTGACTCGTAGAGAGACAGAGAACCGCACACACACTCTCATTCACACCTCGGGGGCCATTTAGGATCATCAATTAACCTCAAGTGTATATTTTTGGACTATGGGAGGAAATCAAAGTGCTCACAACCACTGCACTGTGTGGAGAAATTGGGAAGTCAAATTACGATTAATGTTGTTGAAGCTTTACACCCAACATGTATTTCCAGCTAAAGTTGACTTAAACCGTTCATATCAAATAATCCTTTTGATCCGACAACAGTCATAAAGCTGGAGTTGAATTTTAAAAGATTTTCTTACTGTGTAATGTCTCCAGAAAATATACTCAAAAAACTGTAAAAAACCCAGTAACTTTTTCTATCAATTTGATGCTGATTCATCATTCATGCCGCTCAGATTGTTACCAGTTGGGAAAGTCCCATTTCCAAGTTGGCATCTGGACAACAAGTCTATGAAACTGTACAGACAAATGACAACGTGGCTCCATTACACTGAGAAACCAAAAAAGATATTAGAATGTTAGAAGCCTCGTTTAAATACTATTTGTAGACTTCATAACTAAGTTTTATGCTCATTTTGTCAATGAAAATACTGTTTGAGCAAATTTCACTTCAACTGTTTAGTTTATTACACTGTGACTCATTAAGAAATACCCTTTGTCATATGCATTACTTCAGGGGGAAATTTCTATTTTCAAAGTGGTAAGCTTCGAGTTCCCACTTAGATGTCACAACTGTCCTACTTCCCAGGTTACCCATGACTGTACTTCTACTTCCTGGTAGTCTTACAAAAAACACATCACTCCATTACAATGCTGAGCAATCTCAGCTCCACGTTTATCCCCCCAAATACAATTTGTTCTTGAACCTTTGTCTCCGAAGCAAGTACACATCTACAGGAAAATCCAGCTCAAACTTGTTTTTCGCTTCTTTAAAGTCTTTGTCCCTTCTTCCAGAGGACAGGAGAATGAGATGTGTTCATCAAAGCTTCTGGGCGACACTTGTAGTGTGCCAGGAGGCGCAGCGGTCACAGGGGGTGCAGGGGCACAGATGGCAGCACAGGTGTGGAGAAGCCACCACATCAAGCACAGTCATCAGCCCCCTCTAAACACACTACGCTGTGCGTCCATTTCCACACACACTTAGCCGGGAGTTCGTACCCGACTGGATGACTTCCGCAAGCGGGTGACTTTCTCCGGTCGTCGTTTTCCGTCCCGACATCTGATGGGATGCTCGGCAGCCGTCAGCGGTGCTGTTCTGTTAATAATTAAATCCAAAGAGTGGCCAAAGCTCCGAGACATGAAACATTGATGTCAGGAGCGAATGCGTCTTTTATCGTAACATGTAACAATCCCTTGTGTCCTGCTTGACTTGCATATCAGCGGTGCCAGTGACAGCTTTTCCCGGGCTGAGAATCTTTCTTCTTTCTTTCTTTCTTTCCTTATTTTCGGGTGTGTCTACTTTTCCAGCATAACACTTGTTTGTCATTCAAAATGGCAAGTGAGGTGGAGTAAACAAAACAAGACAGCTTGAATGATACCCTGAATTGGTGTCACATGGGAGAGGTTGCAGATGATGTGTGGGACGTGACAGCTCGCCCCCTTGACATTTAGATATTTGCAAGCTCCTTGCAGTACATTGTTTTTTGTTTTTTTTTAACAATAGATTATATGCTGCATCCCTGTTTTTGTGCTCTTGAATAAGAGCACTCTGCAAAAGAAAGGCATTAATACCCATCCATAATTGATTTTGTTTTTGTTTTTTTTAAATACTGTAATTTATTACAGCTGATGCAGAATTCCAGGAGGTGCTTCGATGGTACCATCTCCAGACGTCCCGGTGGTCTCACTTAACTTATTCCTGACCCCCTCACTGCAGTAATGAACAAATACAGGCTTCCACTTGCACCTTGTGTATGTGTATGTGTGTGTGTGTGTAAATGTATGTGTGTCTGTACTAATAGCAGTGGTAGCATTTATAAACCACCATAGTGGATTAATTACCTAAAAGAGTGCTCTTCATGCTGAATTCCTTAGAGAACGGGGTGATTTGGTTCATAATGAGGCTCGCTCATTACAATGACAAGTCCTCACGGCTCATCAGCCTGACTTTGAGAAGGCAAACTCAAGTGCCAAGCCTGCAGCCTTAATTTAAGCTTTTATCAATATCAAATTAACAATAAAAGCAGACTGACAACTAGGAGGTCTTGGAAGTTTAGCGCCTTGGCTTTGAGCTTGTGGTAATTCAATGTTGTTGTTGGTAGTGTTTAATTAGTCTTTTTATTTCAGTGTCTTTAATCTCTACACTTGTGGCCGTTATTTTAGCGAATTGAATGCCTATATATTGGTCCATTTGGGATATCATTTTAGCATATGTATTTGTTGAATAAATGGGCATTATATTAGTATTTAAAAAAAATAATTCTGTGTAATCTGGTATTTGGCTTGTGTCCTGGCACTTTGTGAACATGTAGCAAAACATTTATCTTGCAGGCTCCCGTCGTCTGCAAGACAACGTGACGTCTGCATTGATTTTATTCTAGAAGGGAATGTCCTGCCAACTAAAAAAAGAAGCTTGTAGTGTGTGCCCACTGTTCAACATCACGCTGCTTCTCTGATTCAGGCCCCATCAATGTTTTCAAGTGAAAAAGTAAAACTTTTGTACTGTTTTGAGTGTCTGGTTACGTGTCCATCTACACAAGAATGTTGCTCAGAGCCACTGAAAAGGCAATGTTTCAAAAACAGCTCCCAAGGTGGAAAGTTTTATGAATATTTTGTCTCCATGGAAACGGAGGGGATATGCAACTTTTCCCCAAAAAATTACTCTACTGCCATCACAACGCATTGGCAATATGCATTTGATGGATAACAACGACAATGGCGGTCTCCAGAGTGTCACGACTCACAGTTCGTATTCTCCTGGGACTTAGTCTTATAGTTGAGAGTCACCAGGAATGACAATACAACTTGGTCGTCTGTCCTACAAAAGTCTGTGTACTTGCCATTGTTAATGTTTATAGCACACTGTTCTCTCCACGCATGTGTGCATATTTTCATTACCAAAACAGCCAACAGCGCCAGCTCCTGGCCTGGCATACTAACTACATCATTTTCAGTTTTTATGCTATTATATTTGTAAACGGACATTGTATTTCAAAACGCTGCTGTGTAAACACCAAACTATTCTGAAACAAAAAATGCAAAACCAATGTGTTTTCACTTGAAATGTCATGTAAAAGGGGCCTTAGGTTAGCAGATGATTCAAGAGCCAGCTCTGTCCAGATGGTTTACCAGATACCAGAGGGTGAAACTTTAAGAGATTCCAATGGCTAATGTGTCATGAGACACCCAGGACTGGTAAAAAAAAAAGGGCTCAATATGTAAATCATAATGTTGATACAATTTCAATATAGTTAAACGAGACCACAGAGTGCTGCATTTCTAATCTTTTTTGGGCTATGAAGCCTATCTGTGTGGATTTTGGATGTCTACCGTTAACTTGGGGTCAAATACTTCAATAAAGGTGTATGTGAGAGTGTGTGTTTCATTGTGTTTGCCCTATACTATATGTATTAGACATGTACTCGTGTTATTTTTGGATTTTCAATTTCTACAGAAGGTTAATTTGTTATAGTCTTCATTGTGTGATATTACAGAAAACCTTGTTTGATCTTTGAGCTTGGTAAAAGATTTAAAAAATTGTCTGTGAGCGAAGACACTAGATCTACCCCTGCACTATGTGAACTGAAACATGCACTATGTTGTATTAAACACTGCAGTGCCAAATGCCCAAATGTCTCCTAAACACTTCCTGGAAACAAAGCACATGTTATGAGTTCATGAAATTACACTGGGAGGAACATTGAAAGGGGACAATATAATCGTGCTGTGTTCTCTTCAACACAGCCAAGTTCCCAGGCTAGAAAAATAAAGGAGAGAAATTTAGCCAGTGGCCCAAGTGCATAAAACAGTCCATTACGAATAAATGTTCTCCACTTGAAGCCATTTATAACAAATGGTATTCTGTAAAACTGTCCTTCCACCTTCATCAAAACTGGATTAAGCATCTTTGTGTTTGTGGCTATAGGTGCTGAACTCATACAGTGTAGCTCAGACTATGCTAAGAAGATCTTTTTTCCTACTTATAGTCAGCCTGGCTTTGTATCTCCACTGGAGTTCATGTCTGTCTTTGTACCATCATTTTTCAACCTCCCTTCTTTCTGATGCATTTCTCTCTGTCACGCCTCTGTTCTTTGTAGAGCAGTTTTCCTCGATTCTATAGTGCACAGCGATGTCGGTCATTATTCGTATACAAGCTATGCAGTTACGGTGTCACATAGCAACTGTGGTGGGTCTTACTGTGGCATTCCACTCTCTGGATGAAAATATGGGTTATATTTCTATCTAGCAGACAATAAAATACACCTTAATGCAGAGCAGCTGCAGTGTGGGAGTAGGGCAGCTTAGTAATATCGCAAGTTGAAGGGGTACAGACTGAGGATCTGTTTTAGAATAAGACCCAGACTTTTCCTCTGTGTTGTCATAGTCATCTCAAAGTAAACTTCAAAAGCTGAACAAAGCTGTATCATATTATGGAATCTGGATCACTGTGATACAAAGATCAGGTTGATAATGAAGGACTTCAGATTAACTTTAGATAAACCTCTGTTATCTATCCAAAAGTGAGATGAAGAATCACGATACATATGTGTATAATAATTATGTATATTATGCGTATATTAATACACATAATATTATATATGAAAATGAAACAGGGTCCTTGATCAAAAGTTTTAGTGCATTTATGTTGTGTTTTTTTGCATTTGTGTTTTTTTGTAATCTTGCAGCTTTTGTGTTTGTATTGTGGCTCTATTTCTATTGTGACTTATTTTTGTTGTGGTTTTTGTATTTTTGCTGTGGCTTTTATGTTTTGCGTTTGTATTTGAGTTGCGGCTTTTGTATGCATGTTTTGTGATTAACTTGAGGCTTTGCACACATCTTGTGGCTTTTGTGTTACTTTTATACTCATTTTGTGACTTTTGTGTGTGTTGTGGCTTCTACATTTGTCTCATGCCTTTTCGTATGTGTTCAGCATTGTATTCGGTTTGTGGTTTTCAGTCGTTGATTACAGCTAAAAGTTTAGTGGTCAGTATTTTTGGCACACAATTCCCAAGCTTTTTTTTGTTTGTTTTTCCCGGCCTTCCCATTCTCCTTCTAAGAAATCCTGGTAAATAAGTCCTACTGACATTATGTTTAAAAAAAAAAGTTGCTGTTTATTTCATAAAGTGTCTTATGCATTTTATTTCATATATCAAAATTGAGTCTTGATGTCTTGATTTCTCAGAGCATGAAGGGTCTTTTTTCTACTTAAATATAAGAATGTTGATGTGACCGATGATTAGAACAAGAAACAGGACAGACAGAAAACAAAGAGTCAAAAATAAAAATAAAACCAAAAAAGGTTGGGTGTGTGACTAAAATCGTGTCTTAATGTGGCGTTTATTTACTGTATGCGAGCGCTAAAAGTGGTACGGGGGGGCTGAAGTGATACCGAGTTGGCCATATTGTGGTAATCAGCAACGTGCAGGGTGGGAGGAGTGATACAGCATCATTGTGATTCTTTTCGTTCCATGTCTGGGTAATGAAAACTCATTTGCACAAAGTGCCAGATCCTACACACACAATCCAGCCCGGTTGACCATGGTTCATTTCAAAACTATATCTGCTTTCAGCAGCGGGCTGGCGGCACACGCCGTTAAACAACATCGCTAATTTATCATTGTAAAGATATAACACCCCTTTTTTAACCTAGTTTTCTTATGCAGAAGATTCAGACTCACGCCTGTAATAAATTGTCCAAAGTTCAATTCACTGTTCTACCACTCCGGAAAGAAATATGTGGGTGCTCAGCAGCCAAAGTGTTTTTTTTTCTCTTCTCATTCCTGAGGTTAGTCACTCGCTTTGTCTGTCTGCTGCTCGAAATGGAGAAGGTGGCACACAATAGGTTTATCAGAGTTTTATTACCTCAATGGAAACAAGGTTAATGAGAGCCGAGAGAGTGAACAAAAAGGAAATGCAGCAGCTGATCAATGAGTCAAATGTGGATCATAAAACAAAAACAGCGCGCTCAAGGGCGCTACGACAAAACCAAGCCGCAGAGAGTGGTCGTAAGTTGGGGATCTTTCACTTTGAATGACTTTGAGGTTTTTGCAGACACATTCTCACAAGTTTAAGAAAGATTCAGGAGATGCAAAGTTCCTGAATCCATCATCCGCAGGCGCAGACATTTTGACGCCATATCAACAAAGTGTCATTGATGCTGCGTAGTTTACTCTACTTTGTAATTTGAAAGTAGAAATCATGATGGCTTGGCGTTTATTTGCCTTCCTTCCCCAAAAGTATAGCTTGCACTTTTTTTTTTACAAATGACATATTGTAGTACCGGAGTATCCAAATGATTCCATGACAGTTACAGTTACTTGTTTACTCCCCCCGTTAAGTTGAAAAAAGTAAAATCAATGAAATCATACTTTACTAGTCATAGGAAATCAATGTAGACCACCTGATCTGTTTCATAACCCTAAAAGTGCTCTGCATCTGTTTAGGCTTACCCTCTGGGGTTTTTTCCCCTCTTTTCTTCTCCCTCTGTCTTCCCTCTTTGCTCCTTTGTCTCAACACTCCCTCCCTTCTTCCATCTCTCCTCCGAGCCCTATTGATTTCTTCGATTGTGGCAGGCGATGGCAGAGCGTTGTTTGCCATGAGATAATTGTCCCATCATTGGTGCTGTGATGAGTGCTCCACTCCCACCCTGCTTACTTATTTATTAATGCGATGTGTCACCTGCTCCACGCTCGAGAAGGAGAGCCGAGCAGGTTAAACAACTGCAGAGCCGTCCCCCATCGATTAGCAGGGGAGGGGGCTGAGAGGGGGAACTGCTTCAGGGTCAAATCGCGATGTTCGGAATACATATGTGTAATCAGCGGAATGGAAGACGGATTTGCTGGGGAATGGGAGCAGGATGAACACCCCCAATCATTGATACTGGATTATTCCAGCAATAAAGCATGGGATGGTCTTATTACTATATTGATTGGAAGAATAATGCTGTATTGACTGAATGAGAAATAAGACACTAAAAAAAATAGCTTTTATGCATTTCATAGTAATGTTTTTATATTTCCCACAGGTCCGTTTGAATTTTAATCATGTAAGGCGGACTAGTTTGAAAATATCCAGATGTTTATTGATGAATATAACAGATGTAAAGATTTTTTTATTTTTTTTTATTATTACAATTATGCAGTCGCAGATTTTACCTTGATACATGGCCAGGATCTGCTTCAGCGCCCTGCAACCCTGAGCCGGAGAGAAGACAGATAGATAGCTGGATGGATGATCATGACCCCAAGTCAGAGACACAGAGAGCGAGCCTTAGCAAGTCAAAGTACACAGCTAAGTTGATTTGTGGTCACGTGAAGGGAGAAGTAGCTGAGGCTGCCCAAATTTGTGATGCTTGCAGCAGCCTATTTGCAGAGACACTTGAAAACAGAGCCCATATATAGAAAAGGATCTGTTACACACACACACTTTTACCCGCATAGAGTTTAGTTGATGAAGAAAAACGATTCAATGCGTTATCTTTGAATGTGTGTTTTAAGGCAAAGTGGGTCTCTGAGTTCGACAGCTTGATGCCAGTCAGGGTCAGCACTACTCTAGTTTAGAAGCTGAGCATACTTGTGTGGTGTCTGTCAACAAATAATAATAATAATAATGATGATGATGATGATGATGATAATACTACTAATAATAATACTAAGAATAATAATGATGATGATGATGATGATGATGATAATAATAGAGAGCGACAACAATTTCATGCACAGAATCAAGCTTGAGATAAAGGCTAACCTGACCATTTTGTTCTTTGTATGTCAAGTACTTTTTGTCTGACTTTATAGGGCTTTTTTTTTTTTTTTAATTAATGTTAATTTACTTGCTCTAATCAAAAGACAACCCCCGTTTGACCATTTACTGATGAACTCACCATGAACGGAAGCAATGGAACTTTCATAACATCTGGCTGAAATGTGTCTCAAGATACTCCCCAAGGTTAACGAGTATTCAAAAGACTTGAATTAATAATGAGACCATTTAACACAAACTGTGGATTGAGAACCGTCCGCATAGTGCCTCCATGACAAAATGCACAGTTTTTCCAAGATATAGCTTGTTTAAACAATTGTGTACCGCGTTATCCAAACATGTGAGTATAAAAGTCAATTTACTAAACAACGCTTTCAAGTAAAAACAGTCTTGTCTTGTTAACTCAGATATATAAATTGTGACCATGACATTGTTGTTGTTGAAGTTCTTTAGATTTAGATTACACTTGAGTGTCTTTAGATTGCATGATCCCATTTTACACTTTTAGGGGACAGCTTTCAGTATCATAAAGTGAATGCCTAACTTCAGTAAAACAGCCTGTTTGGATTGAAAAGTGCATTTTGCAAAATGGTGGGTCGGACAGTCTTTATGAAGTGTATAAGATGGATTGTTATTTAAAAAAAGAAAAGTACAGGTAATGTGTTTGTTTTCCTTCCTTCCAGCATGCTGACAAATTGAATCTTTAGCACTTCAGATAATAGATTTTTATCAATCTGTACTTTACGACAGATAGCCGTGAAATAAAGAATTTATCTAAACGAGGCAACATTTCCCATCTGTTCCTCTGATTTCTCAGGAAGTGTAGTAGTGGTAGTCGCTGCCATCAACCTGCTCTGATTAAAGCACTAAATATCCAGATATAACAAACTCCTCCAATGTCCTCAGGCAGTGCTGTACCTGACAGCTGTGAAGCGATGATGACAGTTTCAGATGACACCGATTAGCAGGTCTCTTTTTATCAACGCTTGTCTTCTTCTTCTTCTTCTTCTTTTTTGGCTGTTTTTTTGTCATTATCAACTTTTGGATGACGTGCATTGCCGGAAATATTCTAAAATATTTTTAAAAAGACTATGGTAAGGAGGAACTGAGTTCAAACCTGACAGGCAAGACTGGAGGAGGTTCAAATAACTCAATAATGAACAGACTGTAACAACACCTTGAGTTAAATTTTGACATATTTTACTGGATTTTACTTATACGGGATTTTACTAATATAGCAATTCTCCACTGCTTGAGCAGTCCCCAAAGCGCTTACCACTTTTAATCAGATTCACCCTTGCCACTCAAACACCAATGGCGGCTGTCGTGCAAGATGCTCAATTTATCCATTGGGAGGAGCAGTTTGGGGTTTTAGTGTCTTGCTCAAGGACACTTCCACATGTGGAAAGGGAGAGATGAGGAATTGTACAAGCAACATTACAATTGAGAGATGAAAACTCAACCCACCGAAACACAGCCACCCTTATAAAACAAAGAACGGTTTACATTTACTTGTTTCCAAAATACTAAAATGAGAATGAAACTAAAATATTCCAAAGACAACTAATTAATGTTATAAACATTTGAAATCCCTATTTTTCTGATTCATTTGAATTGAAGTTAAGCATTTGAGTAAAACTGAAATATTTAACTTGGTATTAGTAGATTGAGGTTTGGTCGAGACTATTTAAACTGCGTGATCGTTAAAATGCCAAATCCATATGCCAAAGCATAAAACAGCAAGGTGTTTGTCTTCACTAAGCCTCTGCAGCGGTGACACGTGTTGGTCTGACACTTTTATGTTTTCAAGCTGACCGTCTGTCTGTACTCTTCCCGTTGACGGGCTTTCCCCGCTACATACTGAAAGTAAGTCCTCCAATTTGGTTCACACACATTCACTCTCAACTTAAAATGAACTGATTAGAATTCAGTGGATAAAGTCAGAGGTCGAGCTCACAGAGACCTCCCAAAAAGTTGGTAATGAGGTGTTCTCGGCAACACTGTTGTGGAGTTTCCTGGGCAGACATGCGTTTCTCAATTAAAAAATGTGTCAGATTTTATTTGGTCAAGATCAAAGTCACGTTTACTGCTCAACTTTGTCACATTTTAATTAATACATTCAAAAAGCCCACCGGTCTATTAGTATTATGACATCCCTCAGTGGCTCTTGCTACATGGTTTCTAAAAACCTGGACAGACAGTAATGTCAGGGTGCAGCTTCACCACAAAATACAAATGCAATGGCAGGTAAAGCGTTATAATGAGATGTGACTTTAAATCTTTGGGGGGTTATCTCCTATTCTTTACTATTATAGTTCACACAAGACCAAGACTGAAAAACCCGACACCACAGATGGACATGGGCCAAGTCAAGTCACACTAGCATTACACAGAAGTCCCGTTTACCAATGAAAATGCATCGTATTTGTAAGTTTCGGGTTTACACGGCAACATTTTGAAAACAATGTAATTTTCATCTCGGGCCACTAGTGGTTGCTGTTGTTTGTTTTTGTCCCAGAAGAGTATGGAGTGGGAGTCACAACACTCTGGAGGCCGCCAGTTGTTGTTATTGTCGATCCATTCACGCGCGTGCAGAACTAATCACTTTGGCCGTGGTACGCATGCAACAGTAACAGCATTTCAGAAAAGCAGCATTTCCATGGAGATGAACTCTGCATTTTCAAAAAGTTGCGCTATTTCCCATTTACCTTGAGACGGAGTCGGAGTGTTTTCAAAAAGTTACATTTTCAGTGACTCCGCCCACTGTTTATTATGTAAATGCACACCCAAAGACAACATAGGTTTTTGGTTTTTACTTGAAAATGTTGTGGATATGGGGTCTGAATAAATGGACCTCAGTCGTCAAAGCACTTATCACTTTTAATATTACTCTGCATAAAAACAGTATGCAAATACATCAATGTGTAAATAAAATAATTTCCAACCTCAGAAACTGAGCTGCTGTTGTGACAAGTAGCAGAAAAACACATAGAAACTTGTCAGGAATCACTAATACAGAAACAAGTTAGAAAACAATATAAACTTTAAAAAAAAAAAAAAAAGTGAGTATATAAGCAATTCAGTCAGTAGACCAGGTCACCTTCACATAGGTGTTCGATCTCCCATCCCACCCTATCCAGGAAAAAAAATAACAACAATTGTTTGTGTGTGTGTATGAATAGCTGGACGAGACAGCTCGGGCAAAGTGTTAAATACTCCATACAAGCAAAGTCCATTCCCTGTAACTAAAGTATCTTGTTTAGACTTTTGTTGTTTGTGACATAATTCAGAACAGTCCATTCCCATCATTAGACGTATTACCAGCTTGACGGTGATTATCCCAATTATCCTTACTGTGGCCTCCACTCAGGCAGGTTACAACAGGGCTCTCTTGTAAATGGGAACATGTGTCTCCAGCGATTACCTGTATGACAAAAATAAAACACGACGAGCCCTGCTGGGTCTGCATCTGAATTATCCGTTGAGGGAAATTAGTTTTGCTGTAGTTTTTCTGCTGCACTAGTTTAGTGCACAGTTTTAAGCGTTCGATATTTGAGAGCCTCAATGCTGCAACTTCATCTTGGTTTTAGTTTTGGTTTGTTTTCAACAGTTTTGTTGTTGTCCGTCCACTAGGAGCTTATCTCATAATCACCCATTGATTGGACTCTGATGGGATTGTTGGGGAACACTGATTGTGTGTGTGTGTGTGTGTGTGTGTGTGTGTGTGTGTGTGTGTGTGTGTGTGTGTGTGTGTGTGTGTGTGTGTGTGTGTGTGTGTGTGGAAAATATGATATATATTTGAAAGTTGTAGGCCTTTCATTTAATCATTTGGTGCTCCATATTGAGTTTTTTTTAAGCCCAGTCAGGTCCAGAGATAATCTGCCCTTGTTACTCTGGACCTGGGTTGTCAAATATATGTTTTTTTGGGCCATGTCAGGTCTCTCACAGGGTCCAATCCAAGGCACTGAATGGTCTTGCATCATGTAAAGTTTTGAAAAGACCACCAATTTATCAATAATGCCTTTAGAAGCCAACAATCTTTCTCTGAAGCCGTACTATACGGTGAAATAACGCATACTGAAAGCTGCAGAAATCAGAAAAGTCTCCCAAAAAAGCAACAGTTGTGGCAGCATCAGTCTTCAGGCAAACAAATTTCGAGTTGGTCGTAATAGGTTTTATGATAAAGAGTTCATTCAATGCAACAGTTTCGGGATATAGTCGTCGTTCTTTCAAATTAAACTCAAAACACTATTATTATTGCCTTAGATTATTATGCTTATCTTTGACAACCCATGCTCAAAGAGTAATAGTTACTAAACTATTAGATTTCTGCTTGTATGACATGAAGTTCAAAATATTTAGTTTTCTTAGAAGATCAAGATCACAATAGTAGTGTGCTCTACAAACTTATTGGCATGCTCATTTAAGTCAATCCTTGTGAAAAAGACACATTTCTTTTAGTGGTGGTTGTCATTTTTTCTCCCCAATGCCTGCAGAATGAAAGTATTAAAACGTAACGGAAAAAAAACCAAAAAGCTCCATTCACTCCTGCAGAGCGACACAAACTTCTCCATTGACACGTCAAGGCCATCTACCAATCTCAGTAGCAGGAACGGTTTCAATCATGAGAGCAGAAGCTTTCTGCAGTCAAGCAGCTCTCTGATTATCACCCTCTTTTATTCTGCTGATTGCTGCTGACAGAGTGGGTGAAAATATTCTTCCTATCATAATAAGCATCACTCCGTGTCCCCAACCTCACACATGGTGGTGACATGGTAACAACATATGAGGGAATGAATGGAGAGTGAGCGATTCTATCCATTTTTCCTCTCTTTACTTTGTGTTGATTCTGACTTGTCCTTGTCAAGAAGAGACGCTGCAAGTGATGCCTGTCAGAAATCAGTTTAATGCACACAATGGCAAACACACACACACACACACACACACACACACACACACACACACACACACACACACACTGATACCTCCGAAGGATAAACACAAGCACGCTATAATCTTAATAAAGAAAGGCATTTATTCCATGACTATATAAATTATTTTTAAAAAAACACGCAAATAAAGGAATTTAAAAATTATTTAAAAGATCATTTACCATTGCACAAAACTTAAGAAAAATGCTTGGCAGCTTAACTTGAGTATGAGCAGCACAAATGTGCAATAGCAGCAATTATACACAACAATAACCAGGAATCAACACATAATGTATTACAGGGGTGTCAAGCATAAGGCCTGTTGGTCAAAACCGGCCCGCGAGAGCCTCCAATCTGGCCCAACCAAACGAAGGGAATTTTAAAAAATTTCAAAGTAAATGGGTTTTTTTTTTGAAACAAATTTCTTCAGCATATGAGACATCAGTATTTGCATGCATTACATATCTCACTGTGTTTTTAACCAATAAAATTGGCTTTATGTTGAAATTGTAGTAATTGTTTTTGTTTGTCTTTTGTGAAAGTATAGAATTTTTCATCACATATACTTTGTATATGGCGTAACAACTTTAAAGATTCAATTTAAATGTTCTTGCAGCACTATTTTAATGACTATTTATGAAATTGGGCTGTATGTGGCCCCTAAACTAAACTGTGTTTCACACGCCTGATCTACAATTTACTATAATTTTAGAATTAAAAAAATATCAATGGGGCCATGAATAAGTGAAAATAACAATAAAAGTACAATGAAACTCAGAAATTATAGAAATGATTTGCGTAGTTCCTGCGCCCACACTCCATAGGAAAAGAAAATGGATTCTAATAATACATGGGAAATACACCTGATCACAAATAAAGCTCCTCCCTGGATTCAGTTAACCTATTAGAGGAGTTTTTGTGAGGGTGTACAATTGAAGCGATCAGTGAATAACTCAATGTTAGTTCATCAGACAGTGTGGATCATGTGTCCTCTGTGCTCGGCACATTAATCATTGAATGTATCTTTTCCGTCCTGTTGCCAGAACACGTCAGTCAGTTGAAAGCCATGTTTCCTTTGTTTCGTACATCGTGTGCTTTTTCTTTTATTTTGTTGTTTGTCCTCTGTTCTCTTGACTTCCTGCCCAGATGTCACTTTGAGCTGATTACATCTTCCTGCTGTAATTGTCTCCACCTGCGTCTCGTTACCTGACCCCTCTGTCGGGTCTTGAAGTGGCATGCTGGGGGTTTCTGCTTCATTCGTTTCTGTTGAGTGTGCCAGCCTTCGCTCTCGTAAGTTCATAAGCTTGTTCTTGTGCTCTACCATACCCGTTTGTCACTTTTGCAGTTTTACAGTGCTGGTCGTAATCTTCATGCTCCGGTCATCTTTAAACTGGCACGACTCCTCTGGCTGCCATGAGATCTCATCATGATATACAACCGGCACATGAGAGGATTGGCTGGCCCCGGTGAAGTAACAAGTATTGCTGGGAGTATACGTGCTTGACTTTTAAAAAAAAAAAAAAAAACAACCCCCAGGCACCGTTCACACTCGTGGTGTGGTTTCCTGATCTGGACTGAAGTGGGGGGAAAAAAAAAATTAAAGTTCACACTCGGCCCCCAGTTTGGTTCATGCTCACTGGCATTTTAAACACTGAATTGGGGGATGTAAACATTACGCTAGTTGAATAGCAATTGTAAGGTGTGTTTGTTTTTTTTTTTGCAACATAACTTCCACAATATGGACGTGTTGCTCTAAATGTAACACTAAAAAACCTACAAAAAGCTTTGGAAATGTCAATGAAACAACAGGAATTCCTCTCTAAAGCACATCATTATTGATAAACGTCCAAGATAAGACACTTAAAGTCTCTAATGCCGGGAGTTTGGTGTGTTTGTGCTGCATTTAGACTTCAATCCAACTGCAGCAGAGTATGTTTGCAGTAAAAGTGTATTTTTGCCTGTATTTGAGCAAATTAACTATCACAGAGCTGCACTGGGTTTTGATTCAACCAAATGAAATGTGATACAACTTTGATGTCTACAGAGCAGTTTAAGCAGACTGGGGATCATCTTAATAATGCTTGTATGCATCTTAGAGAACTCTAAACCACATGTGCATGCTTTATCTATGGGGTTTTTCAGTGGATGAACTGACATTTCATCAGCTGCCTGTCTTCAACATGAGGAGGATACAGAGCGTTACAAAGAAAAACAAGGAAAGTGTATTCCGGGATGTGGGTCTCTGAATTGGGTTAAAAAGAAAATATGCATCTAACCACAAACTAGTGTTGGCTAATCTCAGATTTCACTGCTCTTCAGTACACAGTACAAATGTCACAGACTATCAAAAGCACTCGGGCATGAAGGACTGTTTGGTATCATTGCTTGAGAGAGAGCGCCATTGCCTTCAAGGCAAACTTACTTGCCATGTGAAAGCACTTTGGGTCAAGCAACAGACTGCAGGATGAAAGTGGATGTTTTTGTTTGAGCTTTGAAATATCTTGACTTGAAGTATTTTATGAGTAGTCAAAATAACAAAATAGCTGCCTGGTGGTGGTTTTTCTCATGTCAACCAGTCAAGTGGCATTTTGTATCCCTACCTATCCAGATGGAGGTTAATAACGCAATAACAAAATAAATAAATCACCGCATTTTAGTAATTAAATGTAGAAGTGATTAAGCATGTTTAAAAATGAGAGGAATGAAATTATTCTCCTTCAGCTTAAAGGTCAAACTGGACTTTGTGGCAGAGATTCAAAACTTTTTTTTTGTTTAACCTATAAAACTCCTTGTGAGAATACTTTGCTAATGAAGTTGAAATTGACAGAACTTGGCAGCAAATGTGGGCAAGAAAACTTAAAAACCTCATCCTGTATACTTCATAGGTTATTGTGGTTAAAGAAATAACCGTAAAGGCTCCAACAATGTGAAAAAAGAAATCTCTGGCATTGAAATGTCATTTTATACGTATAAGGGACATGAAGCAATATTAGTGTTTCCTCTACCACAGAGACAATGTCGCCGCACAAGAGTGAAACTGGGTTTCAGTCTGTGCGAGGAGTTTTCTTGTTTGGAGTTTCACCTGTGTCGAGGTGGATTTTCATTCTAAAGACATAGCTGTTGGAATAAATGGTAACTGTGGGTATGATTCGTTTACCTGCCTTTTTAGTGTATATGCTGATTACCAAATGTCAATTTCGACAGGCCTCAGCTCCCAACCACCTTTTTCTGGACAAGAAAAATTAACAATCTGATGTCCTTGCATTGCAGATAAATCTACCAAAGGGATACCAAATATTTGGACCACATGAACCATGAAAAAAAAAGGAATTGTTTCTCAATTCTCTTTACCAGGTGTTCTTTATGAGCTCTCAATCAAAAAATTCATTTAAATCCAACTTTCACATGTACATTTTCAGATAAAAATCCCAGTTACAATGAGATTTAACAGTTTTCATGACTCATGTTTTGCAGCTTTCTGAGTTAAAAGTGACACATTCCCAATGCCAGGAGGTGATAAAGGATAATAAGATGTCACCAAATGTGAAAGTAACGGATGACACGACAATATATGCATTATTCTCTATGCAATTCAATTAAAATGCTGTTCCAGCTTTGTACTGCCGAATGCAATTAAGACCAGCATGTTTTCAGTCAAACACTTGGCTGAAACTCCATCTGGAATGTTTATTCAACATTGAGCATGGTTGGGATATTCCCAGGTGAGAAAATTGCACACATGCTGTTTTCTTTCTGCTGGATATATGGCAAGTTGTCCACTGTAATAATATGCCTGTTTGTTTAAGAGGCTGTTGGTCACTGGCTGAAACTGCATACCCATTATGTTTAAAACAGTTAATGGAACCGAGAAGTCAAAGATGCAATTTAAAATGTTTTTATACAAGTAATAAAATGATATAAAACAGGACTTTTATAGAGTGTTTAAAACATGTTTAAAGATGCTATATATAGTACTTTGTAAATATTTCAGGCAGTTGTAAGGGGGAGGCTATGAAGCCATACAGAAATGGTAGAACTTCCTCTTCAATGAAAAAGAGAAAGCAAAGCCCATTTTTGTGACCACCCTTTGCTTTCCACTTAACTTTTTTTTCTTCTTCTCAGCACACTTGAGTTTTTGAAGAATATGTGCAGGGATATTTGTTCCAAACATGTTTAATCAAGAGTTATTGAGTCGACTACCTTTTGAAAATCCGCTCATTACACATGCAGTGAGTCACTGTCCAAATATCTAAATCTACCCTGCTCAAAAAAAAAAGAAGAAAGGGAACACCTAAACAACACAATGTAACTCCAAGTATATCACACTGGTGTGAAATCAACCTGTCCAGTTAGGAAGCAACACTAATTGTGAATCAATTCCACCTGTTGTTGAAAATGAGAGGCAATTGGCAAGACAACTCCTATAAAGTAGTGGTTCTGCAGGTGGTGACCACAAACCATGACACTGTTCTTGTCATTTCTTGATGATGTTTTGGTCACTTTTAATTTTTGTTAGTGGTGTCAGTCCTCCAGGCAGCATGAGGCGTAACTACAACCAACAGAAGTTGTTCAGGTTGTGCCGCTCATCCAAGATGGCACATCGATGTAAGCTGTGGCAAGAAAGTTTGCTGTGTCTCCCAGCGCAGTGTCCAGAGCATGGAGGAGATACCAGGAGACGTGGAGGGGGGTGTAGGAGGGAAACAAGCCAGCAGCAGGAGTGCTATCTCCTCCTTTGTGCAAGACGGAGCAGGAGCACTGCAAGAGCCCTGCAAGATGAGCTCCCGCAGGCCACTAATCTGCATGTTTCTGCTCAAACTGTCAGAAACAGACTTCACCAGGGTGGTATGAAGGCCCTAGTCCACAAGTGGGGCCTGTTCTTGCAGGGCAATTGCCATTTGCCAGACAACACCAATATCACACTGAGCACATGTGACAGATGTCTGGAGACGCCGTGGAGAAGATTCTGCTGTCTGCAACATCCTCCAGCATGGCCAGTTTGGCGGTGGGTCAGTAATGGTATGTGGAGGCATTTCTTTAGATGACCGCACAGCCCTCCATGTGCTAGCCAGAGGTACCCTGACTGCCATTAGGTACCGGGATGAGATCCTCGGACCCATTGTGAGACCAGATGTTGGTGCAGTGGGCCCTGGGTTCCTTCTGATGCATGACAATGCCAGGCCTCATGTGGCTGACGTGTGTCAACCGTTCTTCCATGATGAAGGTATTGATGCTCTGGACTGGCCTTCCCGTTCCCCAGACTTGAATCCAATTGAGCACATCTGGGACATCCTGTCCCGTTCCATCCACCAACCAAACGTTGTACCACAGACTGTCCAGGAGTTGACTGATGCTTTGATTCAAGTTTGGCCATCCCTCAAGAGAACATCAGCCGCCTCATCAGAAGCATACCCATGTGTTGTAGGGAGGTCATACAGGCACGAGGAGGCCACACACACTACTGAGCCTCACTTTGACTTGTCTTGAGGAATTTTTCGCTGACGTTGGATCAGCCTGAGTAGGGATCCAGACCTCCATGGGATAACAATTTTGATTTGCATTGATCATTTTTATGTTTTGTTCTCAATGCACTCTACTATATATTGAAAAAAGCCTTTCCACTGCAGTACTTCATCACTTGAGATCCAGGAAGTGTTATTTTAGTGTCCCCTTTATTTTTCTCAGCAGTGTATTTTGCTTCTCATAATTTTTCTCATCTGGGTAACTGCATCTAACCATGTGCTCAGCACGTCAGCTAAAGGTTACCCTCAGGAATGAATGCCAACACTAAAAAGAACACCATCATGCTTTTTACCTCAGAACATCTCTAAAATTACATATTCTATCTTGTTTCAGCAATGAAGAAATCAATATATTGAATGTGAAAAATCTGAAATAACTAAACACTTATACACAACTAAAGTAAGTGGTTGGTTAAGACCTGTTGTGGATGTAGACAACCGACAGACTCCATCTAGTTCAGAAAGACCATGTGTTGTTTTCATATTGCCATTTCTAGGACAACAGTTCTTCTTTAGACTACAGATGTGTGTGAATATACTGAATTAGTTAATGAATGAACTTTTAAAAGTCCTTTAATCCTCACCCTACTAAACGTAGCGTCTGTTTAAGATATAAAGGACTTCTTGTTTCAGTATATTCTCATTAATCATTAGGTCTTGTATTTAGGCAGCTGAGCAATGTTTTCAGTCTCTGCAGTATGGCTGGTATATTCAGTATGGATGGTAAATATTAAACGAAGAGCTCACATTGACCTTGTCTAATTCATAAAATTCAAGGCGGTTTGTGTGTCAATATATGCTCATAAATTTAGTCAGACCAAACACGACTGAGGGTAAACTATACAGGTGATAAATATTGTCTCCAATGTCATGTCATACCCAATTTACCTGCCAGACTGAATTTTGTTGTCTGAAAACGTAAAATATGTCACTCGTAATTAATCAGGCTGATTGAATGATTCAGTTTTTAAGGTGACGCTAACAACTTCTGCTGGACAGTGATGACCCTCCAATAAGGGAATGAAATTATGCTTTCATATGCCAACAAATTTCACTGGAACATGTTTGCAAACTTGTGTAGTGGTATAGGTGGATAGTGATAGTCTTTCAGTCCTTCAGTTTTCCCCTACAAAATTCAGTTCGGAAGGAGTAAATGGTCTCAGTCCGTTTACACGACAATGTTTCAAGTAAATGTCGTGCGTTTTCTGCAGAAAGATTTTGCATTTACACGGGAATGTGATCAAAAATGATTTCCATTTACACAGAAATGGCAGAAACACTGAAGATTTTGAAGTTGTCATAGCAGGCCACAAGTTGGCACTGTTGGAGGTTTTATAATAAGACCACACACGCACACATAGAACAATATGCTATTAACATTAACAAAAAATGGACATTTGTATGGACAAACGATGAAATCGGATTGCTGTTAATGGTGACTCTCAACTGTAAAACTACATAGTCCCAGAAGAACATGGGTGATAAAATCTATTTTCTGTGGCTCTGAACTCTGTTGTCATGTAACTGGACACTCAAAAGTCAAATGTTATCCATTTTCACTTGTAACATTATGTAAATGGAGCCTGATTGCCGACCCCCGAGGCTACGTTCGCAGGTCTTGATGCTCAATTCAGATTTTTTTGCTGGGATCCGATTTTTTGGCGTGACCATTTCAACCACGACCTGCCGTGTGAACGTGATCGGACCGGCTCTTTTTGGGTCTCAGAGCGCATTACGCAGAAGACAACGTGAAGTCACGCCAAGCACACTATTTACGCATGGCACGCCGGTCAGCACCAGGGTTGCCAGATGTGACTCACTGTTTCCGGCCAAAACAACAGAAAAACCCACAAACCTCAAAAAAAAACAGCTCAAATCTCAGCCTGTGTAGGAATCATGTTAAAACCATAAAACTAATATGTGTGACAATTAACATGACATAAACACACAAATTCACAAAAAAAACTAAGTGAAAAGGTAAGAGTTACCATATCTGGCAACGCTGGTCAGCCTGTGTAGATTCATATTCAAGTGGTTGTTAAATACGAGCCGACAAAATCTAGACAATATGAGGAAAAAATGGAGCACCGCTTTCAACATTTTGGCGGCGGCGCTTATCCGTGACGTCAGTCACAAGTCAATGACGAAAAAGTCACATGTAGAAAAATATCCAAATTGGTACCACATACGAACGTGGCCTGCTTCTGGTGTGAAAACAATTGGAATGACGGTTTCACATGGCCATAAAACAGGTCTGATATAGGTCACTTTTGAGCAAATAAATCTGAAATGGGTCACGTTTCGCTGCAGTGTGAACAAGGCTTTAGAGGTGGCACAGTGTAGTTTAGGCTCTGTGAGGGGCCGTGCTCATTATCCCACACATGACCAGAATTTATATTATGTCAACAGCATGCTGGTTGTATGCTCTATTCATGTCTGATAATTAAAGTTGCATGGTAGGGATTTCTGCAAATTTCTTATAAAAACTGGGAAAAACAAACATACTTGACTATCAATAGCTGCTGTCTTTAGCAGTCCTTTTTAAAGCTATATTGTATGACATATCATATATTTGATGTCTTGTGCTATTGCATTTTAATTGTGCTCATATGCCTCATGTAATACAATAGTGTGCGGGAATAGGAGGCTGTGCATGCATGAGCAGGACCCTTTGATCACATCAGGTAAATGACACAGGGACGCAAGAGGTTGAGAGCTTAATTTTGTTCTCACACACTCAAAAGACAGCACGGAGTGCTAATAGGAGCGAGAGGCCATTAAAATGTAATTTGGAGCTTGTGTTCAGTAGGAGCAGAGCATACAAGAGTGTACAGATTAGCCGTGTGTGTGTGTGTGTGTGTGTGTGTGTGTGTGTGTGTGTGTGTGTGTGTGTGTGTGTGTGTGTGTGTGTGTGTGTGTGTGTGTGTGTGTGTGTGTGTGTGTGTGTGTGTGTGTGTGTGTGTGTGTGTGTGTGTGTGTCAGTCAGGGTCTGTACATGAGCATGAAATATTGATTGCTGATGCCCATTTATTTTTTGGGAGGGGGGGTAGGGGTCATCCTCCGCTCATTGACCTCTGTGTAATTACCTTTGGGATGACTGGGAGTGTTTTCAAACTCATGACACCCTGATCTTGTTTACCTCCCTTCTAAGTGTAAGAATTGCAATAAATGAACCATTTATAGGCCCTAAACACTATTAGAATGTAACACATTAACAATTTTCTTACAATCTGTCATTGTCTAACCAACTGCAACCACCTGCACGACGTGTATGGCGCTGTCGCCTGAATATCTGTCCACACTTGTGTGTACTTTACCATTTATCATCAAAAAAGGGCAGAGAACAGCAGGTTGGATCAAATTAAAACTATAAGCCAATTATCTTAACTGCTGTTTGCAATAATGACAGTTCTATTTTCAATTGCTAATTTCCTTTGAGCACAGTTTCAAATTCTGCCATCCGAACTGTTTTCAGAGTCTCGATGGGTGAATCCTGAGTAATGCAAGAAGAGCCTGCTTAGTGATTTTGAACTTTACTCCTCCAATAATGATGATGTTTTGCAAATAGATTACATTTACAGTGCTCTGAAAATGTTTTTCTCCATTTGCATGTGTCACACTTAAAGGTTTCAGGACATCAAACAACTTTTATTACAAAAGATACCCCGAGTAAGTAGAAAATGTACGTTTTGAATAAGAATGAAAAAAAATTCTATTAAAGCAAATAAAATTATTCAAACCCATCTGGTCCTATGTGATAAAGTAAATGTTAACTTTTGTTAAAATATTCTATGGAGTGATGAGACAAAGTAGAACACAACAATAACATACTAACAGTCAAATGTAGTGGTTAAGTAGTAGTACTATGGTCCAATAGGTTTTGGAGTGAACTCGTTAAAGTCTGGACTTAAATCTGATTGCAATGCTGTGTTTTGACCTTATTAAGCCATTCATTCACCAACAAATCTGCGAAGAAAAGTAGGACATAACTCTTCCACAGCAATTGCCAGTTATTGTAAATACTTGATTGCAGTTGTTGTCATAGCGGGTGGCACAGCCACTTATTAGGTTTAGGGGGAAATTACATTATTACATAAAGGAGGTAGGTCTGGATTGCACTTTGTATTTACTTGGGTTATCACTGTCTATTAAAATGTGTTTCATCAGATCCTTTTTCACAGCCCCGTAAATGAAGGGTTTGGCAAGCTAGATAAATACTTAAAGAATAGTTTGAGGAAAAAAATGACCACTTTTGTACTTCCTACCTTTCTGTAGTCTAGTAAAGGTGAGTATTCAGAAAGACTCACGAAAAGACAGCCCTTATGCACTCTTCACACCCCCTTTGGGAATATTGACTGTGGAAACACACACATTTGGGATTATTTTAGTCTCGGTGTGAAATATCTTCACAATTGAGCAATCTGGTACCAAAGGTGTGACTCTATTGTGAAAAAGCAAATCAGTGAAGCCACAGTGACTAATAATTTCTGTGTATTATGCATCCAAACACACAGACGTGACATTTTGAGGATTATAATTGCTTTGCATGGGTTCCCAGTCTTATTTAGCTGTTAAATTACAGTCTTTTATCATTAGCTCCTCCAGCCAATTAAACAGAAATGTTGCAGGTTGCATGCAAAACACAGGCCATCCAGTGATTTGCTGTTTATATTGTAATCATTTGGCTGCGTTTATCAATAATCTCACCTCTGAGGGAAGCGGTTTGAAGCTGCAGTAATCCATTCATTGATCACATCTTTTTATGGCAAAAAAAAAAAAAGAACAAGTGTGACAGGAGGAGCTAACAGTGTGAATAGACATTACTGCAGCTGACACATGGGGGCATATTTGAATCAATAATGAAGTAAAAAAAGGAATTAGCCGTAATGTGCCACAGAGAGCTGAGAGAGTGATTAGAGTTGTTTCCACCAAAGACTGAATAAAGGGGTTTTTTTCACTCTGAGTCGGTGAGTCAAGGAAATAATTGATCACCAAGTAATATTCTGGAAACCTAAATCATCTTTTAGAGGGGGCTGCTATAACGACCATCTAAAAAGTATCTATTTTTCTTATTTATTCTTATGCATCATCAGGATAGTGCATTTAAAGAAAAGAATGGCATCTGTAAGATATTTTGAAGGACTCATAGAAAATGAATGCAATCGCTCATGAAGGCTAAAGAAAGGACCCCCACAAACATTAGACACTTGCGGTTGTGGAGGAGAGGAATGGATGCTCTGAAGCATGGGTGTACTTCTAAAAGATGAGACGTTTGATAAAGACATTCAAAAGAAAAAAATGGAAACTGTTTAAAAAAGATGCAACATGATCATAGGTTGCTCTCTCATATTGCTTCTCCATCTGGCACACAGTCCATTTGTCCTTAAAGGCAAACTAATGATTTTGATACTTGAATGTTCAGCCAGTTGTACATCTATTGAGATTTCTTTACATAAAGACGAAGCAATAAGTTTTTCCCGACTAAATGTTGGCGCGACTTCACGACTCTCAATTGTAGGCCTTTAATTACCAGTCATTATCCAGAGGCATTGAGATTTTAAGTTGTTCTGCCATACATATATAACAGTCTCTCAGTTCTGGTTCATACAATGTCTACATATTGACTTGAGTAAATGGGACACAAATGTTTAGATTTCAGGTGTGACCAGAAGTGAAGGTTGAGGTGTACAATATTACTGGAAGGCCAGCACACAAAATGACTCCAACTCAAAGAAAGAAACTCTAAAGGTGGACAGCCAAAGGTCAGGGTCACTCCTGCATCATTAACCTGATGTTTTGACAAATGTGATAGCTCAAGGAAATGCCGGAGACCATTTTATTACTTTTCTGAACAAGCTTATATAAGTGTGAATAACCATTCACATCAACTCAAAATCGCTAGTTTGATGGAGTCCTACAATCACAGAGTATTAATTTTAGTTTACAATGCAACATAATGAGAAAGTCTTTCTCTTATAGTCAGGCCAACATTGTTGAAATATCTGTCATTGTAATGCTACTCCACTGCCGAATATCATCTTAGGGTAGATATGTTACCGTAAAGCTTCTCAGACTTTTTTATAGGGAAGATTTATGATAGCTATAGTGTGCTGGATCACAATAAGTATGACCGGTACTGTACTTTTCACCGTGTTTTTGGATGATTCTGAGGTTACGTAATGGTCACACAGCAAAACTGGACCAATGTCGGTTAACCTTAAGTAGGAGAAGATGGACGAATGGAGGTTACTTGAATTTTTCACCATGTTCATATTTTCTGTATGTGCTGTAGTGGTTAAAATATCCCCAGCTTTAGTATGGGTCTGTCTGTGTGGTGTTTGCACGTTCGTGTTTTGTGTGCGTGGGGTTGAGTGGCTTGTCTGATTTACTCCCACAGTTTGAATACATCTTTTTGAGGTCAGTTGGTGGCTTATCATGGCCTGTCGGTGTGAATATGAATAGTAAACTGAGAACTCGAACTGCATCTCTCACAGTGATATAGACGATGGAAGGATTAAGAGCAATACAGAGCTGTTATACTTCCCACCTTGCTGTAAGCTCTGAGACGGGGGTTACCTGTCGACACCATCTAGGATGTCTCCTGGCATCCTCACATCCACTGGAGTGACTTTGTCACCAACGCCAAGGTCCTGGAGCAGGTGGAGCCCATCAGCATTGAAGCCATGCTGATGAAGTCACAGCTACGCTGGGCAGGGCACATCTGCAGGATGGGAAATAGTCCTGTATGGCAAACTATACACCGGCCACCGCGACAGAGGGGCTCCAAGGAAAAAAAGAAAAAAAAGATACAAAGACTGCCTGAAACAGTCCTTTGGCATTTGTCACGTCGACTAACGTCTGTGGTCGAATCTTTCTCCAGAACGCGAGATTGAGGAGGAAAAACCGCAAAGCCTCAGTGCCGCAACCTAACCAGACTTTCATCTGTAGCCGCTGCAGACGGGCCTGCATTGTCTCGATGTGAACCACCCCCCTCATAATCTTTGTTCGCGAAGCTTAGGCAAGAAGAAGAAACGATGGAAGGATTAAAGGCATTTTTTCAGTTTTTTATTGTCTTGCATTTTACCACATGATTCAATGACAAACTGAAATGTTTTCAGTTTTTCTTCGACTTTACTAGTATGCTAATGCAGGCTTGTTGAAACTCCATCAGTTTTCAATAGTCAAATAGCGTCAGAGCAAATTCTATGTACATTTTTGGGTTTATCAGGTAAAGTTAAATCCATTACTGTATCGAGGCCCGAAGTGAACTTGTATGAGATGCTGCCAAAAGGTAACAGCCAGGTCATCCAGCAAATGGCTCCACTGCTGGGACCGTAAACGCCAAGCTAATTGGGAGCCAATAGGGCTCATTGGTGGGAAATCTGGCACCATTTGCAACTAATATCCACCAAAAACCCAGTCACTCTGTTGCACTCTGCTGAGCTCCGTTCTGTTTTAGTGAAATTATCTTGCCAACCCCAGTGAAAATGAGATCGCCAGCAGAAACAAATCCCAGAAAAAATAACCACAACCAACAATAAAGACATCCTACTAACAAGTATTGTCTGCGTAAACAAACCCTTGTGTAGTTTCTGCCTCACTGCCAAAGAACTAATGCTAAAGCCATTATTATTCATCTAGACTTGCGCAGGTTCAAAGTTGTTTTGCTCTGGACGGGTTTTCCTTTGCAATGCATTGCTTATTAAGCTGGATTTTTTTGCAAAGCAGGAGTGGAGGATTTTTGTATTTGCTAAAAGCCACATGATCCCTGACTTTGACTCGAGGGAAGAAATGGAAAATAAAGGCTCGTCTTTTCAGGCAAATATATTTTAATTATTTTCTGTGCAGTTTTGGGGTGAGGCATTAAAAATAGGCATTTTCCTCTCACCGAGCACACAGCGGTGTGACAAGCATATGTCGACAAATATAAATTGCCCATGGAGTCACAGATTAATATGCAGACATGGTCACAGGCGTGCATTGCGATCTCTCATACGGTAACTTCCCAGGATTAACAGATTCCCAAGCGGACCCTTGCCACAAAAGAACAGAACAACTTGGAAAAACTCAAAGCAGCATCTGTTAAAAAGCAAAAACACAGAAAATATGAGTGCTGCATTACTTTGGATCCAGAGCCCTACCTCCTCGGAGTAAATTAGCTGATGTGCGCAGGCAAACTAAAAACACCAGGTTCTTTCACACGCTGTAAGCATGCTGCAAATGGTGAGCGCTCTTGTTTGACAGCAAGGCCACTTACAAGCAGCTGTTTTGATTTCTCACTATACAAAGAGAGCCGGCGTCCTCTTCAAAGCAGTGAAATGCAGATTGTGCCAAGACAGATTACCTTGGAGGACAGGATGTGCATTCAGCTGTTAATGCTCACTGTCTAACGTGATTTGCATCTTCGCTGAACATACCTGCGTGTGCCATATGTGTCCATATGTTCCCATTTGCACCGCAAGCAAGACAAATATAAGAAAGTACGGAGGGAAGATAGAAGTACGCATGGTTTGTCACGGTGCCGCTCTTCCTCTCTCTGACGTATGCTTATGCACCCTTGGGTGCCGAGTTAAACGCAAGTGATGACATGATTTCTCAAAAAAAAATAATAAAGCCACCCACACACATTTAATCATTTCAAGTTTGTTTTGTTTTTGTTTTCTAACATTTATTTTTAGAGTCATACCTGCGGGAAACGTCATTTTTAATCTGACAAGGTGCAGCAGCTACGTGGTTGTATTTCACGTCCCATTTTACAACACGCTTCTCATTCAGTATTGCATGTCCTCAGGCCCACACGTCTGCATGCTCCATACACAGCAAGGCAAAGGGAGCTGCGTAAACAGCTTGATTCTTCATGCCTTTTCTTTTTTTTTGTTAATGCTGAGAAATGTGAAAACTTTGAATTGGAATTTAGGTCGAGTTCTAATGCCTTCTGGACTACTAAATACTACATTGTGACATGTAGATTTTGCATCTTAACAGTAATATATTTCTTTTTCTCTTTGACATTTTTGCTGATGTATTCAATATACTTTCTTGCTTTGTTAATAAGTATTTTTTCTTTTTAAGGTAAAGGCTTTTCATTGGTGATGGTGATGATTGTCAATACTTTTATCCAAATCAGTATTTTCACAGCAAAACACATTTTATTCTTCAATAGAAAGCATGAATGATGTGCAGTTATCCAAACATGTGTCAACATTTTGGAAATGAAAAATTAGATCGATCATAGGTTCAAAGATTTAGTCCCACCTCTGTGGATACTGCAGATGTGATTCCTCAGCGTTTTGGAAAGAAAATTCGTCAGAATTCCTCCGCTCTGCATCGGCATTGGAAAGCACCAGGATGAGTCAGAGAAATACGAACCAATCAGAAACCGCCTTTCAAAACGTGTATACCACGTGGTATCAAAATGACCGATCACGTTGCTCGTTACTATTTTTGAGCCTCACTTGAATTATTGTAACTTTATCTGGAACAATACACACTCTACTTACACTACAAAACTTCTGACACTACAAAAGAAAGCTATAAGAATCATTTCATGGTCGATGCCAAACTCTCTAACAAAGGCTCTTTTCCATAAATATGGTCTCCTCAAGCTTCCTGAAGTGAATCTTTATCACAATGCATGTATTATGTATAATGTTGTTAACAGGTCAAATATTAGATGACACGAACACACTCCATTATACTCACCCTCTCACCAACATGATACCAGAAATAAACGACTCCTAAAAGGTAAATATAGAAAACTAAAACATGCCAGTTTTAGTATATGTCATAGAGGTCCAAGCATATGGACTGAGCTGGAAAGCAACTTAAAACAATCAGCCACACTATCTATATTTAAAAGGAAACTAAAGAATCAACTGCTGGAGAGTTATTTATATATATAATTTATATTCCTGGAGGATAAATCTATTATTTTATTGAATCACACGTTCACATATCTGAATTTGTTGGTGGTGGATTAAAATAATTGTATAAAAGAATAAGTGTAACAGTTGCATTTTGCATTGTAAAAGTATCTAACTACCACGAGATGGAATCAACAGCCAGTAATGGCGGTAATATCCTATGTCTTGCAATAAGGAAACCCTGTATTCAACCTGAAATTACTTACAAGGCATGAGTTGGAGGGGTTAAGTGTGGTTGAGGCGCTGTGGAGGGGCTCCACTTTAAAAACCCTCAGGTTCATCATCGCTGACAAAACTCTAATACAGTCTTTTAGTCTTAAATATGATGATTCATCATCAAACACACCATAAAATCAGTGGATTTGAGTCATTACAGAAACTTAGTCTTGTCTGAATGTTCCACTGAGAGGAGAGCGTTTCTTCACGAGGCCCAGTGTCTCGCATCGGAGTAGAACTTGTGACAGCTGAGACCAGCAAATGTAATGTGTGCTCATAGTTTATATTGTATTTCAGAGCCTTTTTTTCCCCCACTTAGTAATTGAGTATGTTGCATGTGCGCATGCCCCCATGAGCTTTTCACCACTGCCACAGCACTCTCTCTTGATGGATGGTCATTTTCATTGGCTTGCTCATGCTTAATGAACCCTGCAGTTCATGTCTTAATTGAATGCTTTTTATGCTCTCATGTTCTGCACTTTTCTTCCCCTCCCCGCCGCCTCCACACGTCCCATCATCCGCTTCCCCCCATGTTTGCGAGGTAGGACACTGACGACTAATGAATAAAGGTTCACTCACATCTCGCACTCCTTATGAGGCCTCAGGGGCACGCAGGCGATGGCGCGCACAGATTTCGCCGTGCAACACACACCAAACGGAGCCGGCGAAGGGAAAAGACCGGCCGAGTCACTTTCCCCCACTAAAGTGCTGACTTTCCTTTCATCTTGTTGGCTGCATTGTTTTCTAGAAAACATCAGCAAGTTCACACATGGTGCAGGAAAGGCCAATCTATTATTTTCTTCTTTCTTTTTTTGAATAAAGCACAGCCCCCATTAAGTAATCCATAGCATAAAGCATCAGGCTTAATTTCAACACAGAGCAAACAGCCCTCCCCAAAAACTGCCAGCTGGAAACAAGACTAAACCCTTTGCTGCAGTCATGATGCGACATTGCCTTTTGTTTTGTTTGTTTGTTGATTTCTTTTGTTTCTTCTGTATCCAGTTTGTGTGTTGTGCTGCTTTTCTATTATCTGTCATTGAGGCATCATAGACACGGGTCAGTTAGAGTGGGTGGAAGACAAAAGGGTGTCCTTGCTATGTTCACATTTTGTGTCATGTATTTGTGAGAGTTCATCTCTTTCTCTTTTCTCTGACCATAAGGGGAAAAAAAAAAAAGTTATTCAAAGCATCTGATGCCAAACGGTACATCTTATCTTAGTTTTCAGTATAATCACTGGCAGAGTTCAGAGAGCTGTGACGCAGAGGTGGAGCTTCAGCAGCAGGGTTGGAAGATGGACTCACAAAGAAACTGACAGGAAGTAAAAATAATTGTTTGGAAACATCTAGTTAAAGAAATAGTGTAGGTTCAATTGAGTAAATTAAAATAGTAAAAGGCGTCTACATATTGAACCTCCATGTACACAGACTGGATGGACACACCAGCTTAATCATCATGACACAAGTTATATAATAGCTTTGAGTGAAACGCATGTCAACGTGACTATACTTTATGTAATACTACAAATTAAACATTTATTTTTGATGTACTTATATTTCTGAAAGAGGTGGTTAAAAAAAAAAAGGCAAGGATTCCTAAAGCACCTCAAGTGTGATCTACCTCTAAATCTGTCAAATTGTAGACATGACTCCTTGACTATGAAGCCAGGAAACAGTAAATCTAAAGAAATCAAATGACACTTTAATGTTGTTTAATGTAGCCACATATTCTTCATGACGAACCCCCTTTAGTTAGGTATCGGGGTGCAAGGGTGATCGACTGCCCTGTTCCTGGTAACTTACAGGACTGTCTCAGAAAATTAGAATATTGTGATAAAGGTCTTTATTTTCTGTAATGCAATTAAAAAAAAACAAAAATGTCATACATTCTGGATTCATTACACATCAAATGAAATATTGCAAGCCTTTTATTATTTTAATATTGCTGATTATGGCATACAGCTTAAGAAAACTCAAATATCCTATCTCAAAAAATTAGAATATTTCCTCAGACCAAGTAAAAAAAAAAGATTTATAACAGCAAAACAAAATCAAACATTTGAAAATGTCAATTAATGCACTCAGTACTTGGTTGGGAACCCTTTTGCACGGATTACTGCATCAATGCGGCGTGGCATGGAAGCAATCAGCCTGTGGCATTGCTGAGGTGTTATGGAGGCCCAGGATGCTTCCATAGCGGCCTTTAGCTCATTTGCATTATTGGGTCTGGTGTCTTTCAGCTTCTTCTTCACAATACCCCACAAATTCTCTCTGGGGTTCAGGTCAGGGGAGTTGGCAGGCCAATCGAGGACAGTAATGCCATGGTCAGTACACCAGTTACTGGTGGTTTTGGCACTGTGGGCAGGTGCCAGATCATGCTGGAAAATGAAATCATCATCTCCATAGAGCTTTTCAACAGATGGAAGCATGTAGTGCTCTAAAATCTCTTGGTACAGTACACAGCTGCATTGACTCTGGACTTGATGAAACACAGTGGACCAACACCAGCAGCTGACATGGCTCCCCAAACCATTGCTGACTGTGGGAACTTCACACTGGATTTCAAGCAACTTGGATTGTGCTCCTCTCCAGCCTTCCTCCAGACTCTAGCGCCTTGACTTCCAAATGAAATACAAAACTTGCTTTCGTCTGAAAACAGGACTCTGGACCACTCTGCAACTGTCCAGTGCTTCTTTTCCATAGCCCAAGTCAGACGCTTCTTCCGTTGTCTTGAGTTCAGGAGTGGCTTGACCATGGGAATACGGCTATTGTAGCCCATTTCCCAGACACGTCTGTGAACGGTGGCTTTTGATACCTGGACTCCAGCTTCAGTCCACTGTCTTTGAAGCTCCCCCAAATTCTGGAAGCGGCTCTTCTTCACAATGCTGTTAAGGCTGCGGTCCTCTTTCTTGGTTGTGCAGCGTTTCCTGCCACATTTCCTCCTTCCAACAGACTTTTTGTGAATGTGCTTTGAAACTGCACTCTGTGAACAGCCTGCTCTTTTAGAAATTTCTTTTTGTGTCTTACCCTCCTGATGGAGGGTGTCAATGATGGTCCTCTGGACAGCAGTCAGGTCAGCAGTCTTCCCCATGCTTGTGATTTAGTTTACTGAACCAAGCTGAGTGTTTTTAAAGGCTCAGGGAAACCCTTGCAGGTGTTTCGAGTTAATTAGACGATTCAAGTGATTAGTTAAATAGCCTGCTAGTATACTTTTTCATGATATTCTAATATTTTGAGATAGGATATTTGAGTTTTCTTAAGCTGTATGCCATAATCAGCAATATTAAAACGACAAAAGGCTTGCAATATTTCAGTTGATGTGTAATGAATCCAGAATGTATGACATTTTCATGTTTTTAGTTGCATTACAGAAAATAAAGGACTTTAACACAATATTCTAATTTTCTGAGACAGTCCTGTATACTGTAACAAGTGAACTATAGGATTTTCTTTTTTCTATTGTAATAATGTGTTGATTGATAAAATATGGTCAGTGGTTGTAGATACAACCACCAGCTTCAATTTAACATTGGGTGCTTAAGTTTTAATATAATGGAAAGAGAGATACAATTTAAAGTCTAGTTCAAAACAATAAGAATGACAGGTTATACATTGGGAATCTAGCAATTTTTTACGGTGATTTTATTGTAAAAACTTTTCTTATCTATGATGTTTTAATTTCAAAAAACACCCATGATCCAGCCTCCAAATACTCTATTCCATGTCACGATACAGAGTAGTGTAGAATTCAGTGGATAAAAACCCCTAAATCTAAATACATGTTAGATAACAGTCCCCTGAATAACAATGAAAAGTGGAGCCTCTGTGATCAGAGCCACAGAGCAACTTTTGACAAACGCTCTGACTCTGTGGAAACTGGGGAAAATGCAACTTCTTGATGACGTTTAGATTCTGTATCTGTGCAGACGAGAGAAAATGCTACTCTGCATCCACACCACGCTCATAGTAAACACTTCATCTGCACATGTGCGTGTAGATGGAAAGCCATGTTTACCTCCAGCGTCATGACATCCAGTCCATTTTCGCCTGGGACCGTAAAAGCAATCGAACTTTGTTGTCTGTCCATACAAATGTCTGTGTACTTGCCATTAATGTTTTGAGCGTAATGTTCTCTGCATGCACGTGTGTGTGGTTTGATTCCAAAAGCAACCACCAGCGCCAACTTGTGGCCTGGCATGCTAACAAAATCGTTTCTGCCATTTCCATGTAAATGGCCATCTTTTTGTGAGTGTGAAGGGGAAAAGTTTTTGAAATGAAAACACAAAAATTCAGCATTTTTACTTGAAATGTCATGTAAACGAGGCCTAAATTAAAACAAAATAAAGGTTTCGAAGCCGTTTTGGATTAGTGCATCCAGCATCCAACGACTGATTACTACTTTTGTAAGAGACAAAAAAAGTGTCTCGCTTACTTGCAGCCCTGTGCCGTAAAATGAATCTGCTGAGGCCTCACTTTCCTAAATGGCTGTGCCAGTTATTAAAATGATAATCCACTTTTCCATATTCAGTCGTTCACTCAGTTAATTACCGGTATCATGCTGTACTATCTGGTTAAATCATGCTAATACTACCTGGCTAAAATTGACGGAGGAGCAGTGTGTTAATGCCACCATCAGGATGTTCAACCTGTCGATCTGTTTCTCGTCAATCACTGGTAAAACATAAATGTTTCCAGTTATGTTTTAATGATAAGAGATGTCATCCCGCGGTGGAGCTGACTCCTTCAAAACGGCCTATCATCAACCCTTATGGGGGATTTTTGCACCCCTGACTTTAAGTTGTGAAACAAAACCCTGAAACCTCGGTAAGCTTTATTAATGTCACATGAAGATGACAAAGTCGCCGAAAAGCTTTAAATCATTCCTTCCGGCATCTTTTCTATCACACAAATCAGTTAATTTGTCACTGCTCAACCATGCCGCTGATCAAAGGCACTGTCTGTAATCGTCACGCGGCGGGATTGTCAATCCACATCTTCAATAAGGACTTGTCGCTTAACATATATTAGCGCGTGATTGAAGTTATTAGTATGCGACATGTACTCTGAGACAAAAGCGAGAATTGGCAAAGAGCTGCTTGCATGCTTACCAGCTGTGAGTGCCTCTGCAAATTATCCCCTTGAGGGCGAGAGCTGAGATTACATCAACTAGGTGCTCGAGCGACGGCAAAACAAAGCTGATAGAGATTTTCAGCCAGAATGTGCATTTTGGGCAACAAAAACAAAATTTACCTTTTCAACAAGTCTGTTATGCTTTTGGAGACTAGAATCTCCTTATCTGCCATATATGATGATAAGAACTCTTGAGCACTTGGATCTGATTAAATAAATTTGTGTTTTCAAATGCGTTTTTTTTTTTTTTTTTTAGATTATATAAATCTGAGTGTAATTGCAGCCTGGAGGCATTTCAATAACTCCCCTTGCCTTTCAGATAAAACCACACTGACTTTGAGACAGCTCTTTTCAAATATTCTGTATCAGAGATTAAGACGGCAAAACCTGGCATAAGCACCAGGAAAGAGTGGTTTATGCAACGTGTAGCCATTTGCAAATCACTTCTGTTCATTAGTTCTGTTAGGTAATGGTTATAAAATATGTACAAACATTCTTGCGGCTCGCGACATGTCTTGAGAGAACCGTGCCATCTTTAATTCATACTGACCAAGTCGGGTTCAATGCGAGTGGGATTGTTTCATGGAAGAGGAGAGAACCCTTTCATATTACGTCTGTTGTTGCATCTCCTGGAAGCACTCTCAATGGGAAAGCCTTGGACCGGGCAGAACAGCCATATTTGTATTCTACAGCGGGTAAAAAACAGAGTATGAAATGGTTTTTATTGTAATCCCACAAAACATATTAACAAACATGGCCTTCTTTTCTTTTCAGTGTTTGGATCTTCTAGACTCATGTTGACTCTTGAAACACAAATGTCTACAACGAACCTACACTGGTATTCAATTTCATGACTGATGTGTCAACATTATACAACAAATTAAAGAAGGCGTCCATCCTCCATTTACATGTACAAAATAAGTAAGCAAGAAAAGACAATGTTCCAAAGCAGTCCAGCATTTACATTGCATCTTTGACTGTTTAGTTTTTTTTATTGCTCCAGCCAAGATTGATAAATTACTGTATTTTCCGGACTAATGAGCGCACTTGACTATAAGCGGCAGGTGTCCACATTGTAACAGGGCAACTGTGGGAATTGCAATTAGAGAGAGAGAGAGATGTAAAAATCCATAAATTAGCTGCGTCCTCGTATAAGCAGCAGGGTTTAAAGTGTATGAAAAAGTAGTGGCTTATAGTCTGGAAATTATGGTCAATGAGTTGAATATCACACAGCTCCATTGTATAAAAAAAAAAAAAAAAAAAGGAATGGGAGAACAAAGATTTAGCATTGTTGAAGATGTCGCCTGCCTTGGGCAACTATCCCCAGCGTTTAAAAAAAAAAAAAAAAAAAAAAAAACACATTGACAACATTTTTCACAAATGTGCATTGATTCCTGAAGTGAGGCATTGATAGACGAGAGGGATGGAATTTGTTGTCCTTGACTAGTTTAATACTGTTATAGAAATTCAGACATCCCTTCATATTTAAGCCTTTTTCATACCTCGATCTCTAAAACGTGAATTTTTTTTTTTTAATTCAACAAAACCCATTTCTGTATGTCTATTAAGATGCCTGTATAGAAGTCGCATTTCGTTTGCATTGTCGGCTGAATCGGTTAGACTTTGGACTGACATACCAATAATGTAACAAATTTAAGTCATTTAAAGTGGGATAGAGTTGTTGACATGGTTTTACTAAACATGGAATGTGGGTTAATTTATTCAACAAGCAAGACTCATTTTTTTCTTGGTTTTGTTTTCTGATAACTTCATTATTTCACTCCCACTTCCCTTAGTTGCAAAGGCTTTCAAGGCAACATGATTGAAGTTAGATCTGCTACAGTAAACAGGATAATATGATGGAAATCAGACTACTTTAACCTAGAGAATCAGCTCAGATGTTATGATTGGATGTCAATGGAGCATGGTGGTATAAATTATTGAGATTTCAGTGGTCATTTTCTACAATAGAGCTCGATACCAATAATTTTGAATTCACCCATGCTGTCCTGTGGCATTATTCATTTATGGAGTTAATGCAGTCCAGTACAATTTTAAGAACTGGGGGGGAAAAAAAATTACATTCTTGTATCCTTTTGGAAAGTATTTCTAAGTTACAAGGTGATGCTGAAATGAGTGCTTGCCAAAAAAGAAAAAAAAAAAGAGCTGTAATATACAGAGCAGCTGCTAACCCAAAAAAATATCTATATTTCAGACAGACCAATGGGCACCATTATAGAGTCTTATGGCCCTTTCAGACAGAGAAGTGAGCAACATTATGTTCTAAATGCAATATTTCTCACTGGATGCCAGCGAACACAACTCTTGGCAGCCTCTGTTTTTTGGCTTGTATTTCCAAATTACCTTTATTCAAACTTAATCTGGCTGTGAATATGTCTTGTATTTGGTGCATATTGTTATTATATGGTGTGAAGGTTGGGAATATTAGCCAATATATTGAGAACAGGAGGAGGTCGAGAGTTCAGCAGCAGGGGGCTCAGATCAATACTCTTGCTATTGTTTGATTGGCTTCACAATGTAGAGTCCAGTGTTTTGACAGTGAGGGATGTAACGTGCATGTCGCCCAGTTTTTCTTACAGATCTATAAATTCTTTGGGGTTTTTTTTTTTTTTTTTTGTAAAGCTTGACTGACCCCTCTCTCATGCTGACAACCGTACTGTGAATGGAATTTTGTTTTGTGAGATTACAAAAGGATCACAATCTGGTCCAGGATAATTGTGAAACAATGTTGTTGTTTTTTTTGTGTGAAATAATCTGTCTTGGATTACCAAGAGTTTTTTGGGGGGGTAATTATTGCTGCTACATATGATTTACTTTCCAGCACTTTATGGTCAGAAATCAGAACTGCTTTGGAGGATTAAATATTAAACATGTATTACTAATAATTTTCTTTTACTACACATGAAAAAAGCCTGTACTTGTTTTTCTTTTGTTTTTATAGTTTTAGCGTGAAAGTCATAGAAATCAAAACTGCATTACAAGAAATATCTAATTTTATAAACCAGAGAATATACGTATTACAATGATAATTTAAAAAAATATCGAACCACTTAAAATTTTATACTGTGAATGTAGAAGTAACTGACACAATATTGGCTTTTAGACATTTTCCCAATTCTTTGAAATGGCTCTATAGTGTTGTTTTTCTTTCTGTTTTTGTGTACACAAACACCACCCTGATAGACTTGTTATTTAATTTAATATTGCTGTGTTGGGCTGCATTGTGGTGCCTTACTACAAAAACCCTGGTTTAATTCCTGGCCAGTGCCGACTCTGAAGTTTGCATGTTTTTGTCCATTCAGGGCTTTTCTCTCGTTTTACTACATTAAACTTGGATATAATGAGTATAGTGGATAGATTTTGTGCTCCATCTATATATAGCCTTAGGTTGGTTTACAGTAAGGAGGCCTATGTAAAGCATAGGCCTACTTACTGTAAACCAACAGCTACACCTACGAGTACAGTGGACATGTAACATCACATCTGATTATTTTCCCCAAATCAGCTGCACCTTGGCTGATACTCTGAAGCTGAAGACTTGAAAATATGAGACAATTTCAGTTTTGTTGGCATTTTCTTGTAAGTGTCACTGAAAAGAAATGCATATTGTTGGGATTGAGAACTACTTGGATGGTGTTTGCTTACAAAATAGGCATTCTATTATAGAGATGGGTTCATTATCTAAATGGGACAATAAGGTCAAACAGTTATAATGGCCACATCTGTTCATCCTGGGCTCAGACTTCAGCTTCGTTTTAGCTCAGAAATCTTAACTTTACTGCTTATTTTTGAAGTCATAATAAAAGCCGATACTTCCCAGATTGCATAACCTCCTCTTTGAGACAGGTGGTAATGATGCATATGTGACAAAAGATATGCAAAAGAACAGATTGAACATCACAATAGATCATTGTCCACCACACAATGATGTAAGCGGCTGAGTTAATCGACCATCAGACTTAATATCTCAGGTGACATCACAGACATCACAGGCCGAGATTTAATGAAGCTTGGAGCGATGATACATCAGCACTGTGTTCTGGCGTTATAACACATTATTATAATTGCCCTGAGGGTGGCACTCTAATTAAAGACCATAATTTCTGTCTTTGATATGCCAAGTTGGCTACACCTCTAATCTGATTTTGATAAAATATAGACGGATGATTCATTTTGGCAAGTTGTTTCAGAGTACAGTAAAGTTTGAGGAATGAAGTTACATTTCAAACACCACCGGCCCTCTTAGAAAAGAACAGTCAATTTAAAATGGCAGTATGTGTTACATAAACTAAAACAACACCTGAATTAATCTTTAGATGAAGACCATGTTGTGTACAGTCATGCTTGACGGTTATCGGGACTTCACATCTCATAAACACGTCATTGCTATACATATCCGTAGGACAGTCCATTTCTATACAAAGGTTAGAGGAACATCAATGTACTAAATCTATTTACCGTCTCAGTAGTACAAAACAATTGGGCAAAAACTCTGTGCACAAAGGAAATTGACACCTGCATCCATCCATCTCAGGGTTTCCATCCCAGCTGACTGTGGACAAAGTCAGGGACAGTATGTCAATAATACCAGGATGTTGTACTGATTAGGAAACCTCTCCAGTCTCCACCTACCTTGCCTTCTGTGTCTGACAATACAAAGTTTGCATTTTCCCTGTTCGTTTTAAAGATTTATTAGCAGTTTGCCTTCGCACCTTTGGACAGTATAAACTCTGGAAAAGCGTTCAGATCCGTTGAAATACACGGAGAACAAGTATTTTCAGTAAAGTGATGCAATAAAATGCTGGTAAATCTAGTTCCTTTCATTTGCAAATAGGTTTGACCATGTCTTCTGTAAATCTTTATCTTTGGGAGAGTAATAAAAATCCACATATATTATTTGTGGTGTCAAGGTTAACTGTTCGCCGTGCGGTTGTTTATTTCATCTTTTCAAAGATGTATATGAACAAACTAAGGTCATCTTTGTCGCTACCGATGACATAAATACAAAACAATAAAATAACCTGAAAGGTTTTCAGATGTTTCTCAGAAAGGTTGCTTGTAGTATGTAGTGTGAAGGATATGTTGTGTTCATTATTAGTGCAGAATTGGCAGAATAAAACTCACCCTTCCATCTCCTATGCAGGGTTTGGAGGAGTTGACAAGGACACTATGTCAAAAGACAAACGCAAACATTCACATCTATAGGTGAATAATAGTAATCAATCTGCGTGTGTGTGTGTGTGTTCATGTAAAGCATATTGTGTGCTGGAAAAGTAAAATTGTTGTACAAGTGAAGTCCATTTACCATTTCAGTGAAAGTATATAGTAAATATACAGTAAAAGAATAGGCAATTTCTACCTCTGTGAAAAATAAGTGATATATACTTATAGGCCACACATGATATCTCTTAAACCAGCTCAGAATGTACTTCACTTGCCACGACCCTTATTTATAAAGCCCATCGTGGGAATTAAAAAAACAAAAGAACAATAATTGCCCAATTAAATGAGACAGAAATACTAACTTGACATTTAAAAACCGAACTCCTGGGTCGCAGTCATGGATTTTAGTCTTATCCTTGTCACCGACTGCCCCCTGACACAGACTGCATCCCTTTTTGTACTTTCTGCTTCTGTAGATTTGTTCTATTGTAATTGCCATAGCTCATACATGTCATCGTGGATCTTAGTTGCTTGCTTCAACACGTGACGACTGTGCCCTAATACCAAACATCCATGATGCTGAAAAATATGCACGGGAACTAAATAAGGGCAAATTTGTAGATATTTAGCATTTCCAAAGGGTTTTTCATTGGGAATTCATTTGAAGCTCCAGCCCTGAGACAGCATGAAGACTGAGAGCGTTTTGAAACAGCTGGCCAGCCCACTCACAGTATCAATCCATCTCATCTAACTCACAGAAAGAAAACGAATACTGTGAACTCTTTCTTTCTTTTTTTAAATTACAGATAAGCAATTCAGTTAATTGTGGGGGCAATTAATTGCAAGCCCACATTTGCGCACAACTTTCTGAAATCATCCATCAAGTTTTTCTTGAAATCATTCAACTGCACGCCTTTAAAAGTGCTAAGAGTAACGCCAGCAGATGCCATGCCAGAGGGTGATTTCTTTTTAAATGACAAAAGTGTTTAAGACAAATGTCAGATTTGCACCACATCTACTCAAACTTTTATACCCGGCAACCTTTTCATATTTAGCAGAGAATAACTTTTGACATTTGGGTGAAAAGCGATCATTTCTCATTAGTGTAAATTCTTTTGAGCACCATGAAAACACAGTGCTTCATCCTAAAACGTGCTAACATGACGCAAGCGTTTGGAATGGGGGGGTGTAGCCATACAACATGGGGTAGTAAAATTACAGGTAGACAACCTGTTGATTATTAAAAACTGTCATGTCTTTTCATTCCGACAGAAGATGGATGGGGTAAAAAGTTTAATTCCCCCTCCTACATATCTCTCTGCTTCAAATTTCACATCAGTCTCTTTCAGGCTAATAACGGTTGACATTTGAAATTTGAGGGCAGAGGGAGGAAGAGTCGCTGCACAGTTTGAGCTTCTCTAATTTCAATCAAATGAGCTGGAATGAGCCCAACCTGCCGCTCAGTGCACAGTCCTCTCATGGATCAATGGCCTCTGAGCCTTGATAATCTCTGGAATTGATTGGCTGCCTCATTGATCATTACTTCAGCATTAACCTATCAAACATCTCTCCAGTAAACAAACACGCTAAATAAAGACGTCTCCCGGAAGTTTTGCTCCCGGAGGAGACACCGGCGATGTGAAGAAAATATATAAACTGAGACCCCCCCCCCCGCCCCCCCTTGGAAGAGAATATCAAATCATAAGAGTGCTTAATATTTCACTGGCTTGATGAAATATGCATTGTAGCCCAGAAAGAAGGAAAAATGCAATGATTCAGATGCATTATGTATGAGAGGGTCTGCTGGCGAAAATGACACTGCACTGTTGAATAATCGCCATTTCACTATCACCACAGCACAATGAGATTTTGTTATTACTACGCATCACTCAATTCATTTGGAAAATGCATACAGTTTGCATTTTGTATTTAGGGCCCAACTGGTGTGTGCACAGCATGCAGCTGCTTGCTAATGAACTAAAGCGCTGGCTGTAATGCGTCCTTTGCCTTCGCATTGTTTGATGAATCTTGCCGTGGTACTGCGCTTCAGCCCCAAAAGAACCCATTAACGTACACTTGTATGACGCAAGTATTTAGAATAGAATAGAGTAGAATGGAATAGTCCTTTATTGTCGCTCTGTGGCAGCGATGTTAAAACACAGTGTTAGCAGCAGTAAAATGTCGTAACAGCAACCTCGGTGACGGCAATAAAAAAAACACAATAGTGAAAAATTTACTGGGACTTCATGGGATGGAAACAGACAATTTCTTTGAAATACTCTTGGAACACTTGGGTCATTTGACACGGGTCCTCATTGCAGATGGTCGACGTTACACAGGGTGCCTTTGGTCTGTAAAAAAGAAATGACCACAAAGAAAACAAAAGAGAGAGAGGGTTGTCATGAAATTAATTGGCATTATTCACAAATATAAATATATTCATCAGTTGGACGCAAGACATCTCTCTAATGTAATTTAACTGGAGTGGGCCCCATTTCCCAAAAAAAACATCTTGGGGCTAAGATGATGGTAAAAGCCTTCCAGTGTCCACACAGCATTTTCTCTCTGGCAGAGATGCGACTGACGGGACGCTGCAGTGCGCTTCTTTCGAGACAACAAATCATAATAACTGTTAGTGCGCCCACTTCACCAGAAGTTTGACAGTGTGGCATCCAGTGTTTTTTTTTTTAGTTGCGTCACACAGGGTCGGTCCTGCCTTTACAACCTCGCGTTGCATCTGTGAGCTTCAACAATAAATGGCCCCTCAATTAGCCACAATGGCGAGCATGCCGCACAAGTCCAAGCACGCACGCACTGAGACAAAATGAGACATGATCGACCGAAAACCTATTACTGTCCGTCAAAATTTAAATCAGATCAGACACCAGTTCAAGTGAGATGATTACAATAAAAACGTTTGCAAACGGAGAAAACTGACAAAACATAAAGGTTAAAACAGAGCATGTGAAAGTTTGTCCATGTTGTCAATTGTATCTGCAGCGAACAACAGAGTATATTATCGTTTATGCTTCTGAAGTTTACACCCATCATCAGACATTAACAGTCCTTAAATGTCCTGTTAAAGCAATGAATTAAAAAGAAAATGTCTGTCAGCCAAGGAGTCTTGTCGCGATCAATAATGTAATAATAGCTGATAATATAATACCTGCCAATAATGTAATACAATTGGCAACTTTAAATGGAATAAAGCCAGTTATGTAACGACATATTACTTTCTTGAAGTAGAAAAAACTCTTTAAATTTCTTCCACATAACGGATATAGTGGATGGCAAAGTTGTCACATTCATTCACGGTGGATACATGCTGTGCAGCATTTCTCCCAATTATGGTTGTGAAAAGTTGGATTTATTACATTATTGGCAGGTGTTATGTTATTGGCCGTTATGACATTATTGGCTGCTACAGTTCTTCATAATTTCCTTTCCCTATGTAAGTCTATTTGGCTCTGGTACTATGAGTGAATATTTATGGGTGACCATATCATTTTTGTTTTACCACAAATGTCAACATGACACACCGAGACGTCATAAGATTTAGTTAGTTCATCATTGGTTGTTTAATGATTCTGTATCCTCGCCAGTGATGCCAGTAACGCTTTACTCTAATATGACCACTTTTTTGGGGGTAACGAGTCATCTAACGTGTTATTTCCAAACCAGTAATCAGATTAAAGTTACTTATCCAAGTCACCATCAAAACATGTCGTTCCCCGGAAACAAAGCCTGTTCTCCACATAAAGTGACATTATAAGACATTGTATTCCGTATATTATGTGTATGGTTCTCCGACCACAAGTCTGTCAGAAAATATTGTTCCCCGGAAACAAAGTCTGTTCTCCAACCACTGTGCACTTTCGGGGCTTTTTGCTGTGGTGTTGTGGCATTTAATCCACCGCAAATAAAAAAAAAAAAACTGGACTTCGGTGCAAAACCATTAAGTGGGGGAGAGTTAAAGAGTTTGGGCAAAACATGTTGTTATTGTTATGTTGAGATGGTGAGGGTTGTTGTCGGCAGCTGCTGAAAGTAACTAAAAAAAGTTACTTGTCATCTAACTTGGTCACTTTTAAAAGCAAGTGATCAGCAAAGAACTAAGTTACTTTTTAAAGGAGTATGTAGTGATCAGTAATCATATTACTTTCTAAGGTAACTGTGGCAACACTGATCCTTGTTCAGTTTTGATAAAGTATGGCACAGAACAAATGGCTCTTAACGGTTTATCAGAATAGCCACAACATTGGTTTTCCTCTCTGTGATCATTTCTCAGAAATGCATCATAATGCTCAGTGTTCGTAAGAACACTTCTCATTCACTGCTTTGGGTTGCGAGGATGCTGAGTCATGCTTAGTCAGATATGACTGGTTCGGATGGGGATAAATAGCCTGTGACAACAGTGTTTCTTTTCTGAACTGTGGGGCTGGGAATGGCTGCTCCTAGGCCGTGAGGTTCACACAGCACAATGTGGACGTTCATTTTTTCCAAAAGAATGGAGGCTGTCGGACTTGGAGACTTTTCTATATTTACAGAAAAACTCTCTGAATCTGCATACTTGCGTACCTAATTATTTGGCATTTGGAAATTCTTACCTATGAACAGAAGAGTAAGACTTCTGAATCTATACTTTTATCAAAGCTGCTGCTGATCTTTGTCGTATTTTATGTAAAACCAGCTATGAATCAACAGTTCTCGCCATCATCTCGGCTGACATATTTGTCCCCTCTATTATTTCTGCATGTGTCATTTTCTTTGTTTTCTTCTCACTTCTGGTGTCATTTGCTACGTGATTGTATGATGATGGTCTCAAAGATTTGCTTCGATCAGTAACGAGGAAACTTTCTCTGGTTACAAACATCTGCAAAAGCTGAAGCCTACAATTTATACAGTTGTGAATATTACACACAAAAAAGGACAATATGTGATTTCGAGAAACAATTACACCATTTTTTTTTTTTCAGTTACATCATAATAATTAGGGATGCACTGATACCAGTATCGGGTCTGATACTGCACAGGGGAATCATACTCATAAAATACCGCAGGAGGTGGTTCACTGCAAATCACAGCCTTCACATATTGTATGGAGTATGAATTAGGCTTGATGGAATTTAATTATACTTGTATCAGTACTTAGCACTCATAATTGTACTCCTTAAAATGGTGATATCAGTGCATCACTAATGAAAACACCATGTGAGTTATAAGACGGACATTCGGAGAAGACAAGTTTTACACAAAACTGAGACTTGGTCCAACCAGAAACTGTTATACCTCTTATACGCCTCATTATGTGGCCTCTCGCTTCCACAAACCTGTGTGTCTCACCTCTATTAATAGTGTTGTGGTGGGACAAAACGGGTTAATTGAAGTTTAGCACTCGCTGCAGAGCTGGTGGTAAGAGTGAAAGCAGATGGCTAGAAACCGCTTCATAACCCTCTAACAAAACCATCGGTTTGAATAATTGCTCCGCTTATTTTTCTTTTTGCACAATCGGTAGCCACTCATCATTGTGCCTGACCTGCAGTAGAGAAATAGCGGAGTAAATGGCTGTTTTGGTTTACCTTTCACCACAGAGCGCCGAATGGCAGTTCAGTGTGGGAGAAACTTTATCAACACTCATTAGGCTGCTTCATGTTATAATTACAGATAAAAGGTTAGCTGGGATATAAAAATGAGACTGGATTCCTCATCTTCACTGTCTGTGTCGCAACATTTTTTAATGCACATCGCACAATTGTTCTGCACGAGTCAGATTATTGGACATTGCCGTTGACGAGCCACACAGTTTGAGACAGCCGAGGATACCACACGTGTGTTTAAGCTCCCAGCATGTTGATATTTGCGAGCAAATCTTTTGGACAAGAATTTGAAAAAGTAATTGCATCCCAGCAAAGTGGCTGACTTTGATAGGCACAAGCCTCAGTATTTGCTACGGTCTTGTTTCCCCAGCTCAGCGCTTAACTCCGAGTAGCATAAACAATGGAAAGCTCCAGGCTCCAAAAAAACACCTTTATCATGGCCGTGTGCAGGGAGGAGTGTAATTTGATGTAGCATGTCTATCCTGGGCACGTCTTTTTTAGGGGGACTGCTTTCCTAAAGTGCACTCCTCAATGTTTTACAAGAGTGACTCTTCGCCGCCTGACATAAACTCTGTATTTCCTCCAGACCGCGATGAAATGAGCTCAATGACTGGAGTTCCTGGAGCCACGCCGACTTTGAGAAGACTGACAAGGTGGCATTTTCCATTAGACTTAATAAAAATGGTTTGAAACTGCTATTTTCCACAGGTTTGATTACATGGCGTGCCACTCTGTAGACACACAAGATTGGATGTGCTTCACAAACACACTTAAGATGGAATGAGTTATTTTCTGATGCCAAATGCATTTTTGGTCGCATTTTAAAGGCAGGAGTAGAAAAATGGGTGGGCTAGAAAAGCGGATGCACCTTGCTACAGGCCTGATTTACTTAGAGTAAAAAAAATGTGCAGACTTGATTTTTTTTGCATGAGAATTGCTGTCAACACACTACATATTTAGGACTTTTAGCTTCATTCTCTCTCACAGAACTAGAATCACTCGTGCCACAAAACTGGTATGTTTTAGTAAGAATGCCAGTTTATTGTTTCACTTTAAAAGATATTTCTATGCTGGAAAGCTTTGCTTTTAAATATCTGTTAAGTCCTCATACATTGCTGTAAACTGTAAACATAAATGTCATAAGTCATGGTTTTGCTCTCAGGCTCTTTCAAAACTTCCAGATAACTTGAATTTAATGATTGATTTACCACACGCAAGGTCATGTATTAAAAGCAACTATCTTTTATTTATTTTTTACATTTGTCATGTTAGGTCTCGCTATATTTTGCAATTATTCTGTCGTTTTCCTCCCAACATTGACTTGTTGACAGGTCATCAAGTTGTAGACACAATTTATTCATGATCTAGAATGTCTCGCCTAAATCATCAGTTAGGAATTTTGTCTCATGCATTTGGAAAGGTCTAGCTCTGCCCTCTGCCGATGAGCTTCCTCACACTGCTTGACACAGGACAGTATTTAAGAAAATGTAAGAACCTACGTGGCAATTATTCCCACATCCAATTTTTGTCAAAAGTGCTCTTGTTTTGTGTTTACTGTGAGTTTCATGCACTGCAACCACACTGATGCTCTAGTTACCAATGCTGATTTGTTGTCTCAGACGGGCTGTCTGAATGTTTGACGGATTGGGATTGTTTTCTCTATTTCTTCTTCCATGACTGCTGACTGAAACCAAATTGCACTTGGGGACAAATGAAGTGGCTGAATCTGAAAAGGGCCACGTCATTCAAACCGCTTCTTGAAAGGTACTCATAAATCAGAATTTTTAAGTGTGTAAATTTAATCTGCTTGATATGTAAGATTAAAACAAGCGGAAAATAATGGATGTATTTTAATAACCATAGACAAGCTACAGAAAAACACTGAAAGTGCCCAGTGCATGAACGTCCTGATGAATAGCAAACTGATTTTCCATCAGAAAACAGGAAAAAAGAAAATGCCTGGCTTCCAGTCACCACACCAACTATCATTCGGAGGCCCTCCCGAATGCCAGCATTTACATTTGTCATTTGGCAGTTTAGCCTCATTTGTATTTCCCCATTTATACCAGCTGTTTAGTTGAAAATGTCTCGGTGCGTGTCAGGTCCAGTCGCTGGGTCTTTAGAGGGAGTAGGTCAGTCCACGTGGAAGTTTTGCCATTTTGCAATCGACCCATTTGTCTTTGCTTAATCAAAAGGCCACATAGTAAACTTCAGAAGCATAACAAAAAAAAATAAATGAACGCCAGCATTTTGTTTTCAAGCTCTGAGGCGTGGCTATCCCACAATATGTGGCGGCAGATGTTTCATTCTGGGGTGCGAAGGAGCTGGCTGTGTGGCATCGTCTCAGACGAAATGCCAAGTAGACAAGCAGATTCAGAGAGACGCGTTCAGGCTGCTTTATAACTGGATTCACTTTCAAGGAGATTAAGACCATATAAACCATGGACCATATAAAAAAAAGGGATGCTTCAAACGGGCTTTTTCCTCTCTGTGTGTCAAAGACTAGAGAGACAATTTTCCTGATGTAACAATCAGAAGATCACTCTCCTCCTGCACAGGGTCCACAAGCAATCTTCCATCTTGAATCCAGCCGCCCAAAAGTGGGGCTTGACTGTACGATAACCAAGCTGCGAACAGAAAACACTTCTGCCACAGTCTTTGGTTTCTGAGATGCCTCTGAGTGCATGTCTCATCCAAGTTTTTTTTTTTAGTTTTTTTCTATTTTTGAGTGTGCATGTGTGTGATTATGGGTCTGACATCCACCTCGTTGTCGTTCGTGTATGCATTTGGTGTCAACTCGTCTGAAAATGTTAAGACCCCACAGGGCAAAAGAAATGAGTCGAGCTGCAGTCACGAGAAGCCGGATCACTGATTGATTGTGCTCACTACAGTTTGCCCTGTGTAAATGCTGCCACGTTTGTCTGCAGGAGTGATAAGGAGCTCACAAGCGTTAGCTTTGGCTCTCCGGTGGGCATACGGTAATAAGCGTGCATGCGTCATTCTGTTGCACGGTCGCGTTCGGACGCGTGCTTTCCGTCACGTCCAAACGACGCAATTGGCATAAAGACATCATGAGCGAGGACAGCATTTGGAAGCTGCTTGGATGACAGGGAAATATTGGCCTGGCAGTGATATGCCTTTTATGCCATCACTTTGATAGTCAACAGTAAGAAGAAAAAAAAATGTAACTAAATCCCCTCCCATTCCTGTTCTCACTTCTTCACAGACGAAAAGCACAGATTTTCCACAAGCTTCTTTGTCAAAGCCCCAACTGCCCAAATTAATCTAAATGACAAGTCCTCCAGCACAGGTACGTGTACCAAAGTGTACTTCTGCACAAGGTACCTTCTAAATGCACCATTTGAGAGCAACAAAATGTAAAGTGATGACAGTGATGTAAAAGGAGATCTATGTATGTATCAACAATCCTAAGAATATGATTGACTTTATGAATGGTTTATATGTTTATTTAAATGGTGCTTGGGAATTCCCCAACTGGTAAACGTTGAGGATCCAGCTCCACATACATACTGTCCTATTTTCTACTGCATTTATCACATAATTGGAATATGATGGACAGAATCACAGAACAACCTTACTCGGGCCTATTTTCATGGGCTTTTCAACAATGTCAATAGACTTTCTGAGTGATTTCTAATTAACATTGTTGCACTTGCCTTTAAAGTAAGCATGTTATTCACACATCTGACTGATCCAATGAAAGGAAACAATCAGCTGCATCCTGCATCACAGTGTTGTTTGTTACATCCACCCATGCCCTATCCTTAGACATTGTGACGCGCTCCTTTTCGTCCTTGTCGCTACGTCCACTAGAGGTCACAGAAAGTGCAAAATAAGTTTGGAAGGAAGCTGTTCCCTTCGACAATCTGTATTTCAATGTTCGGGGGCAGGACAGTGTGTCCAAAGTGAAGTCAAATGAGGCCAAGTGGAAATGTCGCAGACCAGAGAGCAGCACTGAGACGGGGAGGAGAAAGATTCTAATCGCCCGCGTTTTTAAACGTTATTTTGTAGACTTGTTGTTTCCCCGTACGGCCTCTTCCCCTTCCCTGTGTCTAACACAAGATCGGGCTGCGACGGTTTGACACAGATAGTCTCCCTCGCCGTTTTTGTTGAGGCGTTCCGCTTATCAAGGCTGCCTGCCGTCACCCCCAATCCCACGTCCGCACTGGAGGCGCACAAAAGGAGGCAGAGAGAAAATGGCATTTGAAATTCGGTTTAAAAAAAAAAAAAAATAAAAATGCAGAAGGCACAAAGAGACCGTTGATGAAAAGCATTGCTGAATTTAAGAGGGATTGAAAAGGTTGCACTATTTCATTTCAAAGACATTTTTTTTGTTCTCTGCCTTTGATGCAACTGAAAAGAGCTTCACTTGATGATAGAGAACAGAATTGATTTGTAGGGCTCCCATCTTTTTTTTTTTTTTACATGAATAATCCTCCTGCTGCAACTAACTCTGCTACAAAACTAACCTCTTTGTAAAAAAGAGAGTCAATTGGACAGTTGCCACCTGCCTCATTTCTTTTTTTTTTTTTTTTTTTTTTTTTTTTTTTTTTTTATATATTTTTTTAAGGAGGAATTCATTTCATATAAAAAGAAGCACTTTTGTTTTCTGTTTGTTGATTCATCTGCTTACAGTGAAGCGATTCACCGGGAACCACCAGATGAAAGCGCAAGGCAACAATCTTTTGCAGTTGCTATTGTAAATTGAAAGTCTTGTGTCAAAGAGGAACTAATGTGTTTTACAGTTCTGGTCACACTGAAGAAAATACAGCTTGACACCAGCACCAATGACTAAAGTGACTTCAATCCAAAAATACAGTGTTTTCCTGCCAGTTTGGTCGTCCATTCAAACTAAACTCACATTTTTGCTGAGGTATTTCAGGACAAACAAGTTGGATCTGAAATTCTCCCTTTATCCTTGAAGTATTAATTGTAGAAAATCTAAATATCTCCACAGGAATTATTTACACTTTCACACAAATGATTCTGCAAGATGTCAAAATATATTATGGGATGGTGATCTGCAATGAAATGAACAGATTTTTTTTTCATAGTTAAGATGGAAAATGAATACTAAAAGTGTCTTACCTGTGTGACATTTGTAACTTGCCATGTCTACAGTGGAGTGGAGTTTTGTTCAGATTTGTTTTTTTTTTTTTTAAAGTGAAATAGACTTTCCTGGTTTATTAGAATCCCCCCTTTTTTTTTTTTTTTTTCCTACGACGTTCATTTTCTTTCTTAAATTCAAATACGTATCTGTACCTTCCACTCCTTCTATTCTTAAATTTGGCTCATCACTTGTTTCAACCTCTTCAATGATGATTCAGAGTTGGTGACGGTAACAGCTATCCACCCTGGAAGCTGCAGAAATCAATGACTTCAAGGATAATCGAGCGACACTGAATGCCGATGCTTCTCGTTGCCATTTCAGAAGTACGATCTCTTTCACAATATAAGCGTTAAATGGAATTTATGTTGCTTTGTATAAGGTCAAGACAGGCTACAACTGTTTTTCAGTTTAGTAATTAACTGATTCGAACCAGATACAAACTGAATCCTGATCCTTGGCACAAAATTCACACAGTATGTAGTTGTGTGTCAAGGATAAGGAGGTTATCCACAGTTACTGCTGCTACTCTTTTGATTCTCGTTGGAATCTTTTTTTTTTCTTCACAGTGACAGATGTTGGCATGTAAAGAAAACAGTGTTTAATCAGCATTTCCTCTGTGATTCAGGGGTTCTGGGTGTTTCTTGGTGAACAGACGGCAGCTTCTCGGTGTAATCCGAGTTCAGGGGGGACCACAGTTCCTCTTCTCCATAAACATAGCCTGTTGCACCACATGTGCATATTCTCCACCAGCCCGGACTGGCTTTAAACTCCATTCCAGGGATATGCTCTTATTATATTCATATTGTCTTTGTTTCTCAGTCACGTAATCATTTCCTCTACATCTGTCTATAACCCAGGTTGCGGACCACGCTCTCCTCTGTCACTGACTCCAACATACAGTCACTGTATTTTTCAGCAGCTTGACAGTTATTATAAGTCTCAGCTGCATTGATCACCATCAGCTTAAAATTACTGCCATATCTCCTCCTGTGCAGCTGATTAAATTGACCTACTTTTGAGCCACTTCTTTCCAAGTGATTGCCGCTTACTGTCATCTGGATGTTGGGGAAAGTTTTACTTCTTGGAATAGAAACTGTATCAGATTGTTTGACATTCAAAAGAAAAGACCAAGAAGAAAAAAACACGTTTTCCTTTGACCTTGGAAAAAAAAAAAAAAATCATTGTCTTATTTTCAGACCAATACAATATATTAGTGAAGTTACTAGAAATTAAATAATTCATTATTGCAATCACCAGTGGAGCGCAGTGATGCTTTACTTCATAAAAATATTGTCAACCATGATTTTAAGTCAAATAATCCCAGTTTAACCGAGGCAAACTTAATGGGTTTTCTTGTTTCGTCACATCTCCTTACATTAAACTGCAATTAATCTACTTGAAAGAACTTGATTGTATCAATATGTGAAGTTATACAAAAACTGAGATAAAGCTGAGTTACTTTTCCAGTAGCAGTTAATTTTAATTTAAGCACAGAACAGTTAAACTTGACATAGCGAGAATAAAAGATAAGTTTCTGCACTTGATATAATACCTGAAACCTTTAATCGCTTTTACTGTGTGGTCCGCTGCTTTGCAGCCTTTTTGTGGAACCTTTAGTTCCGACGTTATTGAGGCCAAAAGGCAGTTATTGACATCCAAGCTGTGAGCCGATAATCAATGAAAAGAGAAAAGGAGTTAATGATAAAAAAAAAATAGATTGATAATGTTAAATCTTTAGGATGAACCAAATCCGAGCCTAAAATGAACACAAAACACTTTGGAATAATCTATTAAGCATCCCTCCTTGTTCTTATGTTTTTTTTCTGCATTTCCCTCATCACCCTTTTCTTCTGCCTTCGTATCTCCTCTCTGTCTCGTGTGTGAAGAGTTGGGAGGAGGTGTTCCTGAGTCTGGCTGTGCTTCACGCAACATCCATGCACCACCAGTCCCATTTAATATTTCCAGCATTGAGAAGAAAATCGTCACCCTTTTCTATAAAATCAAATAATCTAAAAGCCTTTGTTACTGATCTTCCAGATAAGCCTGTAGGCTTTATTTCTGGGAAATCAACAAGCAGATCATTGTTCCAAGTGTTCTTAAAGCATCTGACGACCAGTTTTTGAGTTTCAGGACTCCAGCTAGGAAAAAAAAGGCCCCAGAAGGCTCAAGCTGTTCCGTTTCTCCACTTCTTTCCACTCATTTACTTCTCTGCTGTTCATTTCCCCTCTCTTCTGGTTCAACTAGGCAATGGTGCCATGTAAGTTTAAAGAGCTTTGTGAAATATTAATAATGGGTTTCATCGACTGAGTCAAATCTTTACTCATTTCGCCACAACAAGGCATATTTCTGCCGCACTAAAAAAGAAAGAAAGGGGGTAGGGAAGAGACGGCGTGAGGCATGTGGGTCCTTTGAGCAGCCATTAGACTGTCTGTTTGAAGCTAACTGAGAAATGGGCCCCCACTGGCACAGATGTTCACCACACAAGGTGAATGAATGAGGCCAGCTTTTGTCAAACTTTGCCCACCGCTCAAATGTGTGACGCGTCACGAGCAGATAGACACAACGGCTCACAGTGACAATGTCTGGAATAAAGGCAACCCACTGCAAACTGGCTTCTGGCTCAGACTAATGACAAATTAGGAATATAAATTTAGAACACAGTTTGGGGGGGCTTTTCCTGATAAATGCGTAATGGAGAGAATAGTCCTGCAGTGGGATGAAGGCGAAGACTACATGCAGATGCACACCGTGATCAGCAAAAAACAAGCTGATTCAGAGATGCAATATTTAGCCTCAGACATATTATAATGATGATATATAAGCAGTTTCACTGCTGATGATCTCAGACTTTAAACTAATAAGGAGAGACTTGAATAAACTACTTGTCCATGCTTTGCACAGCCATTTTTCTGCCATTTCATTAAAAAAAAAAAAAAAGAAGTTTACATTTAAAAGTTATTATGGCACAGTTCCGTGTCAGGAAAGACTTCTATGGAGGCATTTTTAATGTTTTTTTTGTTCTCGTACATGAGTTAGAAGTTGTTAAATCTACACATTTAACATGTTCCAGATGTGTGTGAGGTTCTCTATTGTCTGAATATTTTTCTTTATATTGATTCTATGAGGAATAGAAAAAACATTCAACACACCAGAGGGTCCAAATGGGCCCGCAAGGCAAAAAATAAATAAATAAAAATGATCATTCTTTTTAGTCAGAGAAACAGACCAAAAAACAACAACACTCAGACCTAGAATTGGACAGCTGATTGCGGCAAGATGCTGCAGTTAAAGTGGGCAACCTTTTTGCCTTTTCACTCGCAGTAGCGTTTTTGATATAGGAAACTTTCCGTGAATACGCGTACTGAAGGCTGCAAAAACTTGCAACATAAGAAACAACAGGTTTTTTGCTTAAACACATCTTGTAATGAGGAATACAAATATTTTATTTTTTATTTTTTAAGCTGTAATGGAACCGCTGAATTGGTCTGCTAAACTAAAAAGACCTTGATACCCCTGATCTGGACTTTGAATGCATTATTAGACATTTAATTGAAATTTTGTCTTTTAATGTCAGACAAACGCAAGAAATAAAAGCTTTTAATGCATCCGTCATACATAGTTTAAAACGTAACGGCCTCCTCTGCAAGCTAATAACAATTTTTTCATAGTTTCCCAAAGGCATATTGCTTGTAGCTTTGCAGATCTGCACTTTTAGCCTGGGATAGCTATCCTGAGGTCACTCAAGTGAACATAATGTTGGAAATGTCAAAAAGGCATGATACCTCTCTTAAGCTACCTTTGAGACACGCACCGCTTGAAGAGCATGTGGTGGCCCCCAAACACGGCTTCCATCTAAAGCGGGACACTCAACGGGGTGGAGGCAAATGCGCATCAACTGTAACCAACCCGGTGTAGAATGATGAAATAGTAATGTGTCCTTAACAGACCTTTTCACTGAGCCTCGGTGAGCTTCCCCGTGCAGGAATCTATAGTCCTGTGTGTGATTATGGATACGAGTGTATGAAGCAAAGCAAAAAAGCCATCTGCCTTTCTAAAGCGCCTCGTAATGGTCATCGGACTTATCATTAAAGACAGCCAGCCTCCTTCACAATTAGGACCGAGCAGACACAACATGTGGCAGCATGAAATTCACTTTGACAACACTAGCTGCCAGCGCATAAAAAAGAAGAGGGGGAGCGTTTGGCTTATGGACTAAAAAAATGACAGAGTGGAAGGCTAAAGTGGCACGAGAAATTGAGGAATGGTCCCTGATTGTGCTTGTCTTATGAGGGGCATCAATCAGGAGTGACGCCCCGGACAAATAAAGCCCTTTTTCTTCCCCCGATATTCAATTATATAACGTGAGATTTCCACACAGGAATGCACACACGTACACACTGGAAATCACGGATGCACAAACCGGCACACTCACCGTGGCACACAGATCGTGTCACAATCTAATGTAGCTTACATTCCTGCGTCATTCTGAACGCGAACGGGTTCATCTCCACTGAGGAATATTTATTGCACAGTGGCAGCACTTTTGTGTGTAACACAAGCTGACAGTTTCATGAAATAAAACGGGAATCGATGGAGAGCCGAGTCACAGCTGCAGCGAGCGTGCGCTGACTACCGTGTAAATTACAGTTGGATGTAAATTCAGCCATGCAGATTGGAACGGGCTCCAAACTTCAGGTGCAGGAGAGAATAGGAAAGTGACAACGGCCTCACCTGTAGTTAAGCGAGGGAGTGCCTGGGCTCCAATGTTCTGTGGCATGAGAGGAAGATTAAACAAGTGATTAGAAGAATATAAACAAGTGCGTTGGGGATACAAAGAGGGGGAAATGTTTTGAGGGGAAAAAAGCATATATAGAACGTGCCCAAGGATGCGACAGAAGGAGTCAATGTTTCAGTCGGTTGAGAGCCAGGAAAGTGGTGAGGAAGCAGGTCTGAGGTATTCCTCAGCAGATAAACAGTCTCGCCATGTTTTGCAGCAATTTTTTTCTTCTGTCTTCTGCTTTGGCAAACTGAATGAATAAGTAAAGAGGTGAGTTCAGTCAACTGTCGGAGTGTCATATTTCAGCAGAATAATATAACAAAAGGTAAAAAAAGAAGAAGAAGAAAGAAAAAAGCAACAATGTTTTCGGAAAATGTGTAGAGCTTTTATATAGAAAGGTGACAAAAGCCCAACGCAGAGCTATCAGAAACGCCAGTGGTGCGGAAACGTCCTAGAAAGCTGTCCTGTCACAATAGAATGATGAACTGTACTGTTTCTGCTCAATAGTCACAGGTAGGACTGCGCTGGTACTTTCCTATACAAGTGCAAGTGGCTGCTTCCCGATAGAGAGAACCGATGAGTACTTAATAATGCGATTATTGGATTATTTTTTTAACTTTTTTTTTTTTTTTCCATAAATTGCTGCTTATTTCGTGACTGACATACTTTAACATTCACTGCTTTTCTCCAACATTTCACACTCTTCAATAATGTATAGCCTCACTGTCAGACATAACAAACAATGTGACTCACATTTTCTACAATATTTTTCTCACCACAGACCAAAACGTACTGCATTTAGCCCAACGCATAGCGTTGTAGTGGATTTTTCATAGCAGGCCTTTTTCATTATTCTTTCTTTTTTTCCGTCATGCTCGAAGGCAATGCCAACCAGCAGCATTTCTGGAGAGGAGCAGTTAGTTTTAGATCACGTCAAAATACATTTATGAGGATGAGTTTGACGAATTTCGCCCAGTATCAAACGCAGATTTGTACCCTTGCGTCCACGGCTCCAAGCAACGACATTCACAATGAAAACAAAGCAAAATGAGTTGAACTTTTGAATGAGTGAACACAACAATGTGTCTGAAAGGATGCAACTCTTTAAAATGTTCCAGATGAAGCACAAAACCGAAGACCATGTAGGCAGATTATTTTGTTGCAAAAACGCACTTTGGCCACTTTCTGATACCCTCTTAATTTTCCATTTTGAATTTAAAAAAACAAATCAAAAATGTGATGGACTGGCAATGGAATACACAGTGGAGCTGTGATTCGCGCTCTCGCCTCACAGTGATAAAGTCTGGGCTGAAATATTGGCCGGGACCTTTCTGTGTGGAGTTTGACTGTTCTCCCGATGTGTGCGTGGGTTTTCCCCTGTTTAAAAACAAAACATGCACGTGAGGTTAACCGGTGACCCTAAATTGCGCCTAGTTAGATTGTGAGTGTATGTAAACTGCAATTAAACATTTCCAGTGTGCTCCAACTGAAGCCCATTCTTTTAGACAGGACAGCTCTTCTACTGCAGGACATCAGTGGCTTTCCTTTCGCAAGGCTGTTCGCTTCAGGTCCTTCCATAACGTTTAGTTTGGATTAAGGTCAGGACTTTGACATGGCCGTTCCAAAACATTCACTTTAGTCTTCTTGAACCGTTCTTCGGTGGAGCGACTTGTGTGCTCTGGGTGATTGTCTCCATGCGTGGCCCACTGTCTCTTGAGATTTAGTTCACGGAACATATGTCCTGACATTTTCTGTTTAAAGCTCATAGATATAATTCCTGGATTGTTTGTTCAAATAGCAGCAAACGTACAGCAAATCATGGTACCACTACCAGCTGCACCATCTTGTTTTGAATAGATTATGATGGTCATTAATAGTGTGACTGAAGGGTCAAATCAATAGAGTAAAGAATGTAATTACACAGTTACATGGCTTTACAAAACTGTTGAAAGCATCACATCTTTCTAAAGCATGCAGATGCAGTTATGTTACATAAAACAATAAATGCTATAGTTGTATAGTATGTTGTGAAAATAGTTTCTATGTTGCAAAACATTTTGTCCTACAATTGACCAGCCACATTCAACAATTACTGCATGACACATTCAACTGAATGGGCAAAATGTAGACGATCAATTAGTTGCTTCCCAACTGAAAAACTGTCAATCAAAAAGAGCCTGTTTTATTTGTTTTTAATGATTTTATTGGTTTTTTTTTTGTCTCTTATTGAGCCAAACAAGCAACACTTTTTTTTTGTTGCGTATCAAAATAGTAGCATCTATTACCAATCTAGTACCATTTTTCACTCAACGTCCCCCTAAACATTTTTAAGTTGTTTGACGTGAAAAAGCATAAAACTGGCAAATAAACCTGCAGGTTATTCACAAACTGCCCTGTTATCTAGTGAACGAAAAAGTACTTTTATTTTGTTTCATATTGTTAATACTAAATTCTGATTTGTCCTACGTTTTATAGGATAGATGGACTCGATGGTGTATTTATATTTCTTGTATTTTCCCTACAACAGCAGTGTGAAACTTTTTAGTGTTTTCGGAAACACTGCACCAAGAACCTAGTAAAGCTGTATCTGCACTCGAACAAGTTGATGGACAATAACAACAATGGCAGCCTCCAGAGTGTCATGACTCTGCCGATATTGTCCTGGAACTTGGCAGTTTCATAGTTGAGTCACTCATAATAACAATCCAACTTTGTCGTCTGTCCATACAAATGTTTATGTACTTGCCTTTCTTAAAATTTATAGCGAATGGTTCTCTGCATGCACGTGTGTGGTTTTATTGCAAGAACAACCAGTATCGCCGACTAGTGGCCCAACATGAAAACTACATTGTTTTCAGCGTTTCTTCCGTTTCTGTGTGAACAGATGTTTTCAAAATGTTGCAGTGTAAATGTGAAACCTTCCGGAAGAATAAATGCAAAAAAATGAAGGACCAACCTGTCATTACTCATATCATATAATTTTTTTTAAATACCTGGGTACGTGTGAACCTGGCCGGAGTCGTGTCTGTCTGTCTGTCTATCTGTCTGTCCTTCATCACGCTTTCAATTATCTCTCTCCCTAGTGTGTCCCATCTGTGTCTTCTTCTCTGCTCATGTATGTAGATTAACCTCATGTCCCTGTGTATCTTTGCCTGATTGTCTTTGTACTTCATGTCAGACGTCCAGCGTCCTTGTTTCCCCTCCTCGTGTTTCTAATGACTATTTTTGGGGGAATTTAGCTTGTTTTCTGGCCTACGCTTGGATCTCCCCCTTGGATACCTTCACAGTTCCGAGACTTTAAAAGAACTTTTGTTGCTCTGATCACTGGTGTGAAAGTCTGCGTTTGGGTCCCGTCCTGGTTTGTGACACAACCTACCACCGCACTATGAAATATGTAAGGAAGACAACAAAAATAGGGATAATTTCTCAGCAGCCATTCCAAATAAACAGTCATAGTGAACTGGCACTCGTGTTGACATGCAACATTAAATAAAGTTCTCTCTGATATAGCACATCAAAGCACACCCGCTCCTCCTAAATGCAGAATATTTGCATAACATTCTTTTTTTCTTCAATAAAACAACACATTTTAAACTGACGATAAAAACATCACAACACCGAGCAGAATTAGCTTTTACAAAGCAGAATTAACAATGCATTATAATAAGAAAGTACAAAGTGCATCCCTTATGTCTGGAAAAAAATGTAATTAATCAGTGGTTGTTATACATTTAACTAGAGTTGGAAACCTCTTTATAATAAAGTCACTTTTCCGCTGCTGAGATTGGCAAATGAGCTAATCAGAGGCGATATTCAGTTGACAATTGCAGTCAAGAGGTAATTTATCACAATGTAAATGACAATAATCATAATAATGATAGTGCTTTGTCATTTGCATTTTGGCTAAAGAGTAAAATGTCTTGTGATGACAGGCACTCACTCAGAGTACAATCCTTCATCTCTACAAATTTGAAAGTGTGTGCGTGAGATCCAGAGCAGCACAGAGGGGAAAGTGAGTTCAGAACATCGTAAACTTCATCTTGGAGTCAAGCTACCTGGTCATTTGTTGTGCCTTGTTGTAGAAGTCTTATCGTATCCTGTCATTCCAGTTTATGTAGAAGTCATAAGTAGTTTACGAGGGGTCTCAGGACTCTGTCGAGCCGCTAAAGGGTTAACATTTCTGTTGTGTGTGGTAACTTGAGCATTGTCTCACTTGAAGTATGAGGATACATGTGTGGAGTCTGGGCTCAGTTGAAGCTGGTAGTATAAAGTCTTGGCAGAAGTCCCATCATGGCCATTAGGCTAAGCTACCGTGTTTTATGTCCTGAGCTGGAACGGATTCAGTTGTGAAAATGTGATTCTTCAGTGTCCGTTGACTATTTTTGGTTTGTTGTTCTTTTATATGCTTCACCTCAAATGTGTTGAACCTAATATTTTTGTTCTTGCATGAATCTATGGGTAAAAACTTGATAATGTGTTCTGTTCCCTATTGTCATTTTTCATCCCATTTAACCTAAAATTATGACACAAATCAGCTCCTAAAACATCTGTGGCCCATGACAGTTAGCCGATTTCGCTGATCTAAAGGCAGACTTTTTAAGGTGGGCGTGCACGACGTTTCTGGTCATCCCAGCCGAACGACGAACAACCTTGGCAATATCTTTGAGCTGGGGCTATTCTACTGACAATGTCAGATGTTTCAAAAACTGCCATCTCACTACGCCGCACCATAACAGGAAATGATCAAAACAATTGAAACAAGTTGATTCGAATGGTTAGTGGATCCCAAAGAGAGAAAACAATGGAGCACATCCATGCACTGAGACTTTTCCCAATGGCTCAATTTTTGATTGTTTTATTTCCTGAATGCACTGGTGCTGTATGTAGATGAGGTACAAGATAATATTATTCTGGCATACTGAAGCTGTTGTAGTTGTTGCTACCTCTAATTCGATGGAGAGCGACATTGTGAGGTCAAACTTATAGGACTAAGTTTCCAACTGGAAGACTGTTACAAAAACATTGCTATTTTTTACTCTTGTAGATAAAATGCTCAATTAGTGCTCACCAGAGTGAACAGGATTTCTTTGTGTTTCTCAGACAGGAAATGGCATCAGGCCATGTACTAATAACAATAACAATAATAATATAATAATAATACATGTTATTTGCATCACACTTTTTATAACACTCAAAGACGCTTTTTACATCATCATAAAAGCAACAAGCATAAAATGGAGAAACAAAAGTCATAAAAACACAAAATACAAGAAATAGATTTGTGCCAAGTATTAAAAGCATTTCTGAACAGGTGAGTCTTGATGAGGGATTTGAAGGTGTTAAATTCGGTACAGCCACAGATGTGTTGGGGCAGGGAGCGTGGGGACAGACATGGAGAAAGCTCTGTCGCCCCAGGTAGAGGCACAAAACATTTACACGAAAGTTGATTCCTTCAAAGAAAACAAAAAAGAATGTAATTAGCCACGTGACAAAAAGCCCCAGCCTCCCCTACAGAGGAAGCACACAGCACTGATATAATCTGTGCAACTTCAGGGTCGTACTCCTGATCTCATTCTGCGTCCTTCATTTTACAGTTTGCCTCTCAGTCTCTCTGCCCGTCTCCTGTTTTGCTCAATCGCACACCAATATCAAATATACACACACGCGGATTGGAGCACAAACACAAGCTTGAAAAGCGAAAAGGCCACCTGCCAGAGAATAACAACAGAGCAGTGTAGCCTAGCAACAGCTCAGAGACGGGCTTATTAGCTAGAAGAAGACAGAAGAATGTGAACAGTGAAAACTTTGGCCTGTGTTTCTGCCACTCTCGCGCTTACACAAGTTGAAGGGCACACAAGCTGAAATGCACAAAGCCTCTTTCCCGACCTCCCCTTCTACGGCATCCCACCAAACGGGCCTGGTTTCTGACAATCCCACGTTTTCGACAGCCCCACCGTTCAGGCTGCTAAACCAGGCGATTTGGCCACGCGCTTCGTTTTCCTCCGCCTGCCAAGAGCCGAACATTTTTAATTGTCAATTGGTTGGTCGCCTTGAAAAAATTTTTTTTAAATTGTTTAGAATCCGTTGCGCAGGAACCTCTGTGTGCAAGCGACTTGGCACAACAAAACCAGGTCCATCTAAATGCTCCTTCTTAGAGCTTTTAGCTGTTATCCTGAGTTGTCTTTGTGTGACAGAAAGGGTTTAAATCAATGCTACGTGATGGAGATGTCAAGGTTTTAAATTCCAGTCATCCTTTGGTTCATTCGGTCCTGTCCAGTTCTGCCTTCACAGCTGCCACTCTCACCTGCCTGCCTTTCCCCTGCAGTCGGATCACCTTACCTGCTCCTCCCCCTCCTCACCTGTTCCCCCTTTCCTCATTAGCTCCCCGCTGGTCTGTTTCCACATGCTCCCTGCCAGATTGTGCCCGTGCCATGGACCAGCTTTCCAGCACTCTGATCTTTGTGTGCCTGCTTTGATCCCGATCGTGTTTTTCACCTTGCATGTTTTCTGTAGGATTTAGCCTTAGCCCATTCCTTTGTACTTTCCCTGCTTGATTTATAATTTTTTTTGTCTCCGAAGTGATGACAGACTACTTGCTTTTTACATTTGCTTCTCTGAGAAGCACAACATGTAAGAGCAGCTTAGGCCGGGAGAATAAAACACTTATATATACAGTAGCATACATTTGAGTAGAAGGCCTTAGTTCTAACCGAGTGGCCTTGCCGTTTGTCTCTAAGAGACACTAATAGCTTACATACAGCCACACCTGATGAAAATCTCTTCAGCATCTTGTTGTCTAATGTTCCCTCAACACTCTGCCCACTTTCTCTTCAGTGTGAATTTTTAATGGCAGAATATTTCATTTGGGGTGAACAAGATCACATTGAAGAACAGGTAGGTATGTACGCCAAAGCCATCCATCTATCTTCTATACAACTTCATCCAATTAAAATTGTGGAGCACTGGATCCAGCTAACAACACGCTGGACAGATCACAAACCGAACAGAGAGAGAAAGTCGCACTCTTGCATTCAGACCTACTTGCATATAATTCTTTCCCCAATTAGCCTCAAATGCATGTTTTTGGACTGTGGGAGAAAATTGAATAGCGAGAAAACCAGAGCACAGGAAGAACACGCAAACCACACAAAGACTTGGATGAGACTCAAACCCAGGATATTCTCGCTATGAAGCATGAGTGCAAACCATTCTATCACTCTGTGGCCTGAATACCAGCGCCTCTTCATACTAAAGTATATTTATCAATCCAACAGCAGCGAGTGGCTGTTGTCTGGTGGAACAGGTGAAAGGCAGAGTACACACTGAAGACTGTCGGTCCATCACAGTAAAACTCCGAAAGACACACAATAAGCGACAAAAACATATATATGTCATAGGATGTTCAATGTATCTGGCTTAAATCTGCTTTCCAGTTCTCTCACACCTCAGTTTTACAGTTTTGAGTTTTTTTGCAGAGTAGAAGTAGTGAAAAAAAAACTCCCTACTTTAGGCAACTTTTTTAAGGGTAAGCTTTGAAGACACCGAGACGCTGTTTACACAACAATGGTTGAAGTGAAAATCATGACGTTTTATATAGAAACGCTGAAAAATATGTACTGTAGTTACAATGCCAGCCTACTAGTCAGCGCTGTTGGTGGTTTTCATGATGAAAACACGCACACATCTGCACAGAAAGAAATATGCTATAAACATTAACAATGGTTGTACACAGATTTGGATGGACAAGCTACAATGTTGAATTGTTATTAAGGGTGACTCTTAACAATAAAACTACAAGGTCCCAGGAGAATATGGACTGGGACCTTGCGCCAATGTTGTTGTCCATCTGCTCGTGGATGTGTAGGAGAACTAATTACTATGGCCGTGGTGCGCATGCACAGCAGCAGCGTTTCAGAAACGGTGCTTTTTCTGCCGTGTCCTCTGAGACAGAGTCAGACCATCTTGGGAGCCATTTTTAAAAAGTTGCGTTTTCAGTGGCTCTGAGCTCAGACACCCAAAACACAACAACATTTTTCCATTTTCATTTGAACATGTCATGTAAACGGGTACCAGAGATTCGTTTTTCAAAATAGCTTAGACACACTGTGTGAAGGGTGAACAAAAATGGTCTTCTGACCTTTTTCAAGGACATGTACTGTACCTGTATATAAAGCCATGCTATGGTGGCAACTGTGTGCATGTAATCTGTTCTTCCCAGAGAAACGTAATCTGTTTTTACACAATGTTATTTGTCTTGACTTGCCAAGTTGATATACACTAAATTGCTCCAAACTATTATGTTTTAAGGAAGTGATGCTATTTCCTGCTAGGAACTGCTGTCCTCTAGTCGACTGGGAAGCAGCATTAGATTAATCTCCCTGGGTTGTGAGGGAGAAAGTGTTCATATGCACAATGAGAACATGTAAACTCCACATAAAATGGCCTTGGTGTTAGTTCTGCACCTACACAGCCTCTTTGTTTGAAAGTGAAAAGGTAGGAACCAGGAGAGAAAGATATCAGGACTTGAAGTCATACTCCTAACTGTTTCACACCCTCTATAAAAATTGCTTGCATCTCAGCATCAGCTATTTTGTCGCCAAATATAAACTTTTTATAATGTCTCACTCCATCACCACATTTTACAGTCTCTTCTTGCTTTGTCTCTTGCCTTCCTGCATCTCATTGCACAGCTGACACCAGGAGGGCCCCCCAGCACCCCTGATTGCTACTTCCACCCTAGTGGGATGTGTATTGGTATTGCAGTTTCAGTAATTATCCTGGTTGATTTGAAGTGCTGGGGCCAAAGGGGCTCACCTCAGTGCTGTCACCATCGCACACGGCAGAGTGAGAGTGCAACCCAAATTTAAAGAGGTCGAAGAGGGAAAGGACAGCGTGAGCAATGATTGAGAAAGAGAATGGGAGATGTGAAAATATGCTGTTTTGTCTAAAACAAAACCCCCAAAAAATCTGCTTAGCTGACACTCTTTACTCCCCACAGAATCACGACAAATATCCACATAGCTAAAAGGACAGCAGGAAAGTCAACTGAAAAAGCTTTTCTTTTACCCTTGCATTAGTCTTTCGAACAATAGCTCTCCAACAGAGAACACTGTAAGCTACCAAAGATCTGTAATTTACACATCCTTACATATGAAATATCACAAAACAAGCATGGTGTTAAATGATGTTTTAGAGAACCCTCTGCTTCCTCTTCCAACCTGCTGACCCCATTTTCTGCTCAGCATTAATGAGACATTCAGTACATGCACTGGATTAAGGTGGAAACAACTTGCCAAGCTCTGTCCAAAGGTAAAGAAATGATCCACCCACCAGCACCCCGGGGCCATGTCATGACATATCTGTGCCCTCGGCAAAACATGCACCAGTGAACCTGAAGAATCAATTTTTAGGATACAAATACAAATGCATTACTAATTCATGTTTTTTTTCCTTTTTGTTCACAAATTTACACCTTACTTCACTGCACTTCTGTTGTGCATCAAGGACCCACTTGTCAATTAGCATCTCCACATGCACAATTATTCCTGTAATAGCACATTCTTCCACTGCTGCACTGCTGTTACGTAACTGAGGGTAAAGCTGTTTTCATAATGTGTATTTTATGGACGACAAGGTTTGTGGTCATAGCCATCATTGCTTTAAAGGTGTATGTTAGGGTGACCATTGGCAGTAACATCTTGTATAGTGAGATATTTTCATATCTACTTCTAATGCTTCCCAGTGGCTGTGAAAGCTGGACTCTCTGGGTCGATTTTGAATGACCGCAAGAACAAAATGTAAAGTGCAGCGAACTTGGACTGTATGGGCACATCAATTGCCGAATCTCCCTTCCGAGGATCAGTTTGGACTGTGGAAGGACGACGAGGAAGGGTCTTGCCAAAAAACAATGGGGAGACAACAAAGGAGTGTCATAGCATTCTGACGATCACAAGACGGAGCTTCTTTCACTGTGCCCTTGACAATGCCCCTACAATCATACAGTTACGGGTCTAACATCTTTAATCGATGACAAATACATTTGTAATGGGCTACTTTTGATGTTTACCTACCAAATTGCATAATTTGCAAAGAAATGGTAACAAAGTAATTTTTTTAAAGGAACTAAAAGACCAGGCAACTTGTCCAAGATTGTCAAGGACTTTGATTCTTTTCATATAAAATTTGGTTGAACAAATTGGTTACGCTTGTGGTTGCTTTATCTGTGACCAAATCTGAAATGACAGCATACACTCTTTGACTACCCCAGAGTCTGTAAATAGCTTTTTAATTTTTGCCCAATGTCCATACAACTGGCAAAGAGACCGTCGTTTCTTGTGTAAAAACCCGAAACGAAGTCCATCTTCATTTTTCATAGCAATATGCCAGCCACAACATATTGCGGCGCGTACCAGCTCAGCCCGGTAGAAAAGTGATGTTGAAGTTGGCGGCAATAAACACATACGGGCAAAGATCATTGGTGCTTGGTGACCGGCCTGTTCAAAGGCAACATTTTTGGATGTAGAGAACAGCAATTTGTCTTGTTTTCCAATCCCAAACAGAAAGATCAGAGCTGAACGTGAAAGCATGGAGAGTTTGATTGGACCAGTAGTCCTTACAAATATATGGTGATTACTGTAGCAGCCACTGTACTATAACACGGTGTACAACATCAGAAAATGTAGAGAAGCTGCAACTCTCAGCTAGATAGGACAATGCCACTCTGTAAAGTAGACAATGTATCGCATAAGGTAAACTGGAAGACTTCAGTACTTCATGCAGCTCAAGATATGTACTTGCGACTGGGTTAAACTGTCCATCTGTCTGACAATACCATCAGATGCCACATCTCAGATATAGCATCTGTGTGGCATTCATTTTGTATATGGGAACATTTTAACAGGGAGTGGAGTCAAAGTGTTTCACATAGTCTGAGGGGAAGAGTTCATCCTCCTTCACTTGAAAACCCTGTACCTATTCCGAGTGGTAATTTCAATGCATATATCAAAACCTTTACACTTACTCACTGTCTTATTGGGACTGAGGATGTACTTGAGCACATGCTGTGTTATGCCCTGATTGTTGGTATTGGATTCACAGCAGTTTTAGTGAATACATTACTGAAGCCGAATGACACCAGGCTATGTTTGTTTCGACCTGCAATAGAGTGTCTTTCATAGTCTATCTGCAGTCCTCTCTCAGTACACAGTGTTTAGCGCAGACTTTGTTTGCTGCACCAATGGAACGAGACTTGCAAACAGTCGACCAACGTGTCTGAGGAGAAAAATTACATCACTGAGAGGACTAAAACGCTTTTAAAATCAACTCCCTTCTTTGAATATTCCTTGAGCCTTGAAGACACAATCCGACCGTAGCCTCAATGTTGACCTATAATCCTACTGAAAGTCACATGTGAAAGCGACATTAGATATCAGTGACAGACTTTTAAAATGTTTCAACTATTTGGTGCCCCTCCAGCTGGTTGCCACAGGCAGCAGAATAGATTTCCTCTGCCGAAAACATTGCCCTGCAGCACCTCTTAAGCTCACTAATTAACACATTGTATCCACTTTGTTTGGATTATATAAAAGCTTAAGATACAGACAGGATTGCACAATCCCAATTCACAATGGAATACTTGAAAAAATTGAATTACACCTAAATGTAAATGTAATGATAACAAATAAAAAAAAAAGAAAAGAAAGAAACAAGGGTGAACGTAACGGTCATGACAGTTTCAGGTCTATATAGAAAGATCTACCCATTTTAGTACCACAAAATCCCAACAGTCGTTGACGTCAAAGTCTTTCAGTGTCAAAATTATTTAGAAAAGCCAACATCAAGCGCAATAGAAAAAAGCCAATACATTTCACGGGTAATAATAACGCAAGTACACACTGTGCAATTTCATCTGTCTCTGGCAGATGAGAAGCAATCATGAATATTTTTGATTGTAGCTTAAAGTCTGTGGGCTTCTGTTGGAAAGTGACAAAGTTGATGACCGCCACCTCACTACACAGCACTGCTACAAGCTGCAGCAACTAAAAGTCCAGAGGAGGTAAACCTCTGCATCACGTCCACCTTCTTTGTCAACTGCCATAACAAGCTATTATCCATACATAAATGGTACGAGAATAGTTGCTTCATTTTCTGTTAGACATCCACCTTCTGTCCCGATTATCCTGTTCAGGGTCGCGAGCCGCTGGAGCCAATCCAGTCTACTGTGGGCGAGGACAGGATACACCCTGGGCAGGTCGCCGGTCTGGGTGAACAGGATAACACTGTTGATCATGTGTACTGAAGAACGTTGTAGAGCAACACTTGCAGGCAAACCTGCTGTCACATCTAAGTCTATGAATTCTCAAATACACGCCGTAGCAGGTAATAATCTCTTCTCAAATCTCGCTGTAGGAGTCTTCAGTTAGTAATGTTTGACTCTGGACATGCAAGAGTTTGCAGCTCTGCTTTAAGGTCACGACACAGTTTCTGTCCATCTCAGAGAGAAGATGGACAGTTGTGAAAAGACGTGCCATCGCGGCTTGAACTATGTGGTCTTGTGTAGTGTAGTCAGACAGGTACGCAGGTTGCCAGTGTCACTGAAGTGTTACTGCACTTTTACAGTGTCAGAAATTCCACGTCGGCGGACTTATTTCGCCGCTCAGTTGTCTCTCTTATTGACGCATGACAGAACCAGCGTCACCATGCAGACTTCACGTCTGATTCAGCAGAGGTTGACATTGTGCAGTGACAAATGTTGTTGTGCCAAAGTTTATGGAATCCAAATCGCGCACTGTGTAAAGAAATGGACTTATAAGACCTCTAAAATTGGATAGCCCATGGAAGTAATTTATTGGTGTTTGAAATACAATTATTTGATATCTTGTCTCCTGTTGAGGTAGCTTCGATCACTGTGAAATGGAGATTGATCAAAACAATTTGGCAGAAGAGGGAAAGTGTCACCCGCCTCAGCAAGTCGCAGACTGATTGAAATAAGGTTTGTAACTTACTGGATTAATTTACTTTGAGAAAAAAAATGTGTGTCTCAAAAATGGCATACAATTCGCTCAGAAAATAATATGTAACTTGCATTCTGGGACGAAAAGGCAGTCTTGTCCATAGGACATGGGGAATATTAATGAAGCGTAATTTTTCTACTTTTACATGATGGAAAGCTAAACTCTTTATCTGTGGATGTTCGACTGTTGCTCGTATGTTAGTCCTATCACCTGCAGAAATCAGCTGGATGCACTTTTCTGCCGTGCAAGGTTTGGTATTTACCATCACGCAAAAGCGAAACCTTCATTGAAATGGCATAAAATGTCACAAATTTGCATTGTTCGTTCTGTACTTAGCAGTGCTTAATCATCTCACGGTACATGAATCCAGCGGTGTTATTTGCGACTGCATGCAGATGAATAACTCCCACATTGTTTTGATGGGTGTGAGAATCCTCGTAAGTTTAAGAGGTTTTCACCGACAAATCCAACATTGTGCCATTTCAGACTGCTTATTGTGATAGACTGAGATGTATTCCATCGTGTCAGCGTCTGTCTGATTTATGAACCCCGAATACACTCTGCTTTTGCTGCGCGCATCTTTATTCATGCCCAGCGATCAAAAACATTTTGCCTTTCAGAAAAAAGGAGAGCATTGTTGCCTTTGTCAAATATGTTAGATTTAGACAATTTTGTATTAATCTAATCTTTGACAGATAAACTTTAAACTTAGCTCGACAGAATTTCGACAAATGAATGTTCCAACTGAGCGGTTTCTCACATAAGAAGAGAAAATGAACAAGGAGATAGCATGATTAATTTGCAAAGCTGGCCAAGAAAAATAAGTTTGTTTACAGTTGATAAAGACAAACAGATGAATATGTGGATGCATTGAAGCAGATCAACAACACCCATTAGATTCAGCAGCAAAGCGGTCACACATTAACAAACTACATGGTAATACGGAATTAATAAAAATGGAATAAATGCAAAGTTAAGGTTGGAAAGACACTACACATTTAACAGATTTAGACCAAACAGTGGTGCAGTAGTCCGCAAGTTGGCGCAGTGATTAGCGCTCTCGCCTCACAGTGAGAAGGTCTTGGGTTCAAATATGGCCCATGGGGCCTTTTCTGTGTGGAGTTTGGATGTTCTCCCCGTATGTATTTCCTCCTGCAGTCCCTGGGTAAGAACCTCGACCCCCACCTGCCCTCCCCAGCATTGCTCTGTGTGGCTGATACAGATGGGTCAATTTGGGAAGAAAGTGTCATCTCTGGGGATTAATACGGTGCTCTAAAATAAAAACATTTTCTCACAACCTTATTTAAAGCCAAACATTGTAACTCATCTCATGGATTCTTTACATTTTAAAGAGCCATGTTTTTTTTGTTTTTTGGAATGTAGCAATTACCATTTCTCATTTTGTTTTGCACTAAGGATATATTGAATTTGTCTCTATAAATTCCACTGAAAACATAGAGTGGCTTTCAAAAGTATTCGCGCCCCTGCTGGAGATACACCCCAAAAGACTTGCAGCTGTGACTACAGTTAAAGTTGGCTCTACAAAGTATAGAATACTTTTACACACCACATTATTCAGTTTTCATTTGTCGTAAAATGGAATTGATGACCATGTATCGTTTTCCCTCTGCTTCAGAGAATGGAAAGTGTTATACTTTTGCAAGTCATTGTATGTTTTTTAAATATAATTAAGTTTACTTCATATTCTTTTAATAGTTTTTATTCATTTATTTTTAATCATGAGTTCCTTTCAAAAATTATTCATAGATTATACATTAAAGAAGACGCATTATGACATAAAACGTTCTGGGATATCTTGTTGTGATGCTGTGCATTTAGATTGAGGAGGATGCCAGCTTGAATTTCATCGTACTCATCTCACGGAAGGGAAAGTAATTAGGTTTGTAATCTGGAAGGCTCACCCCAAAATCCTCCTGAGGCCTGGCTCCCTGGGAAAAAGTCGTCTAGCTGTTGGTAAACTTTTGAACGACATTACACCCACCTGGTAGGAACAAAAAAAAACAAAAAACTCAAAGCTTCTAGTAACAAAATGATGATGAGAAAGAATGCTTCTGGCATTTATTCTGCACTTTCTTTGTAGGCAAAGTTTTACAGTCGTTAGTCTGAAAAATTGTGAGCGCTTGCGATTCTCCCTAGTGAAGTCCCAGATGATCTTTAAGAATAGATGATAAAGTTAAGCGAATACACAAAGCAGAGCATGTGTTGACATTTATTGTGGCTGTCACCTTGATAATTTGATAAAGTGGCATCGGCGGTATTGAGATTCTCTCTCAAATACTCTCAGGAATTGGTGAGTGTTCATCTTGAGCACCGAGACGTGTTTATTTTTCAAAAGCTCAAGCTTGCATGGGCTCCCTCAGTGGTTACAACACCGCAGCATCAAACTTCTGCTGCAAGTCATCCGAACACGCATGTCAAAACTCCCGTCACATCCAAATTTAGACTTTCACAACAAACATGCAGAATGAGAGGAGTAAATTCTGCGGGGAGGCAACTGACTGGGTTGAAACGTGGGCCAAGTTTTAGTTCATGTATGTACAGCGAAATCTGATCACAAGTGGGCTGGATCAGGGAAATGAAGCACAAAAGATTCCTTCATTTTAGTGCAAAGCGGTAGGAAGGAGTACATCTTGAAAAAATACCAAATAGAATTGATATTTTGCAAAACGTGCAAAAGTTGTTTTTTTTAACACAAAGGTTGTAATTTCATCATTGTGCCACTGTTTATGAAGTATTTTGGTATAGAATCTATCGAAGTATCCGAAAAGCATTTCATATACTTCGTTCCATCCATCCATTCACTGTGCTTCATTTGTCAAATTTACAGGAAGATCTGAACCTCTCTAATCAATAGCATTCATCTTCAGACTAATGTTGTTGAAAGCTCCTCTGATCACCACATATCTGCAGCCATCTTTTTACAAATCCCTCCCCACAGTGTAGATTTCATGCTGCTTTTCCAGCAGTAAATTCAGCTGGCTTTTACACTTTTACTAAAACACTGTGATCCCCGGTGAATAAATCAGAAACAATAGAAAAATAAGAGTTAATGTTGTAATTTGTTACACTTTGGACCATCCAGATAACCAGTTTTGGCCTGTGGGCTGTATGTTTGTCGAAATAAGACTTATTTCCCAAGCTTTTCAAGAAAATCAAATAACATGTTTAAGCTGTGAATATGTGTTTGATTTTATTACAGTCACGGACGAGACCATGTTTGCGGAAAATGCAGAGTGAAATCCCATTTCACATCTTGTTCGAGACAGAAGGTGGATGGATATCAAAAAAAACAATGAAAAAAAGTGTGTGTGTGTGTGTGTGTGTGTGTGTGTCTCCATGGAAATGGGCAATTTTTTCTATTTAAGCTATAAGCATAATAATGTGAAGAAACACTGGATACATTCCTTCATGTTATTTAGCTTTAAAATTGGCAAAGTCCCTTGTCTGTGTAGTTAAAGTGTCACTTTGTTATTTATGTCAATATCAGCCCTCCCCACACTGTGCCAGGAAGCTGTCAGGGTTCAGCGTTGAGCTTAATAAAAGGCAGGGATTAACTGGTGTCACAAACACTAACAATACCACTGGCGTGAGATGGAGCACCAATCATGTCGAGCTCCATCTCATTTGCATCTGGTAAATATACCAAAATAGCACCCTTAATTTGACAATGATATATCGAGGTACAAAAACTCCACACACCAAATCCAGTAAAGGGCAAGTTGCCACTCTGCAGCCCTTTAGCTTGGTTAGCATTGCAAAACAAAAGGCACTCAACCGGTGATGATCATGATGAATTCTTCATGTCGCCCATGTGAAACATAATATCCGTGTAACTCCCAACACATATGCCGACACAAAAACACAAACTGAATAGAAATGCCAAGATATAAGCTTACCTTTGGCTCTGTTAATGGTACCCGGTTGCTGAAAGACACGAGGTCTGACTTTCTCCTGAGGGGCAGCTGCTCGTTTCATGCCCACCTTGGCAGCACTCTCCCAGGTCCTGGCATTACCACCCATGCCATCTGCACCTGCAATATGCACAGCAAGAGGAATGGGGTGGGGGGGTTATATGGGGGTGGGGGTGTGGGAGGTGTGGGGGGAGATTAGGGCCCGAGCTGTTTTGCAGTGCACGCCGTCTTGTCTGCACCGTGTCATGCTAAGTGCGGTGTGGACGGCAAAGCTGAAAAGGAACTGTTCTTTTCCGCTGCAAAGGAATTTTTTACAGCGATCCGCCCTCAGGGGGATCAACACAGTACTATTGAATCAACAAAGCTCCGTTATCGCCGAGCGTATTCTATCATATCAGCTCTGACTGCAAACTGCTGGAGGAGTGCCGGCGCTCCCTATCACATATGCACATTTATTGAGCAGAGCGGCACCGCATTCAGCCACGGTCACGCACCTGTTAGAGGCAGAGGAGAAATCAAACAGAAAGAAATGTGACAAAACCACATAATATTTTAGATCATTTATTATCCGCGCCGGACTACACATTGATAAATGGCGGCATGACCTGACTGCAGAGTGTGTAGGAGGTGCTATTTGTGTTTTACTGTACAAGGCGAGCTGTCTTCTAAAATTAATACCCTGGACTTAATTCAAATCTGTGTCCAGTGTTGCGGCTCGCACCAACAACTAATATCGAAGCCTCACCATGTAATTGAGTTTGCCACTGCGCAATAATCCCTTTCATTATGAGGGAAAATTCCCACTGACTCATCAACCAGAGGAAGTTCTTCTCTGCAGAGTCACAGTGTCACCACCTACACAGACAACGCAGTTTGTGTGTGTGTGTGTGTGTGTGTGTGTGTGTGTGTGTGTGTGTGTGTGTGTGTGTGTGTGTGTGTGTGTGTGTGTGTGTGTGTGTGTGTGTGTGTGTGTGTGTGTGTGTGTGTGTGTGTGTGTGTGTGTGTGTGTGTGTGTGTGTGTGTGTGTGTGTGTGTAAGGGTTGTACATGTGGGCGGCTGGGTGAACTTGTACCGGATCATAAGTGGTATATGGAACAGCTCCCCGACTGGTGAGGTCTTTCTCATTACGCTGCTTTGCGAATGGCACAACTCTGAGAAGAAGGTTCAAAATGGAGAGGAGGAGTAGTGAAAGCAGCTGCTTTTGAGGTCGAAATGTGAAGAGCTTCATCAAAATGAGCTTTATCTTGAATCTCGGGCCCCATTTTCCAATACGAACCGGTAAAATGATATATATAGATGTTTATAGATGTGCTGGGTTCTTACTATTTAAATCATTCTCAGGAGTTTTCCTTGCCTTCCTTCATTTGCATAATGACATTAAAATGAACATGTTGGCTCACAGTGAAGTGGAAATTAACGTGCTCTTATAAACCGGACTTTTGCAATTCTCTAACCCTAACCCTAACCCTCTTTTTATTGGGCCATGAAGTGTACAACAATACAATATAAAAATATGTGATGCCCATTTCTGATTTACAACAATTAAGATAACAATACAAATTGCATAAATACGAAGTCAAAACAAACAGGGCCCCCTATCTTAAAACCCTTCTTACTTTCTTCCTTGGTACACACTCTCCATCTAGTTGTAGTCACAATCAGGAAAGACTGTTACGTGTTCTCTTTCTGAAGCCACCAGATGAAAGGCTTTCATATTGTATCAGTCGTGTAGGTTGTCTCTTAGGACATACCGGATTCTTTCTAAAGGCCCCTGCATATCACCTTTTGGAACCCATTTTTTTGGCAGCTGGCGGACGTCACTGCCGAATTTTCTTCTCATTCCTATTGAGTATGAATTGGCCTTTAGTGTAACGTATTTGTTAGCTGTTGTATCCACAGTTCAGCAGAGGAAACTGAATTTTCTTTCCATAATGTAGGGAGCACAGCTTTTTGGCAGTGATTAGGCAGTAAGAGATGAATATCTGTTGGTTCGGTGTGAATTTATTGGATGATTTGGAAACTCCAAGGAGGATCAGACAAGGGTCAGGTTCCAGTGTTATTAAAAATTTCGGACATGATTTGAAACACCTCCCTCCAGAACGAAGTAATGAATGAACGAATGAAACTTTATAATATATATATATATATATATACCGTGAGGTGTGTATTATACAGTTCTCCTGTTACAATCAAATACCTCCCTTTCTTATCAACTATGCTATTTTTATAAACAGCAGGTATACCTATCCTAATCAAAATAGCAGTACCTCTCGATTTACTTGGGAATGTCGGTGATAAAGTAAAAGTAGTCTTCAGCCTTTTTGGGATCGGTAAAATGTTTAGTTCAAATTGTATGCTCGCACAAAGCTGCACACTTTTTATTTTTCTTAAATATTTAATTCAAACCTTTAAATAATTAGTCCTTTCTCCTGGCCAGACATGTCAAAGCCCTCATGCTCATAGTTTCTTCATATTTAACAACATTCTGAAAACTACACCATTTTTTTGGTATACCTTTGCAAAAATCGACAAACAACACACCATATGCATATTTTTTTTCCTTTTATTATTTTTCATTGTTTAAATACAAATACATCTAAAAAGTAACCAAATGCTCAATTATCGAGGGATTTGTGAGCTTCAAATATTGCGTGGTTAGAGTCAGGTTGTGTGTGTTGTGGATTTATGTCTCTTTAAGATTAAAACCTGGTGTGCCATTAATAACAATGGTGCAGTCAATCTCAGCATTTGCAGTTAAAATGAGCTTTAGACCTTATTCATGAAACCAGAGGCCTCTCCAGGTGCATCTCAAAGAACGAATATTGTTGAAAAGTTGATTGATTTGTCGATTATTCCGTGACTAAACTAAACATTTCATAGCCAATCTATAAGTCTTTGTTCTGGCTTGATGTGCATGATTAAAAAAATGGAAAAAATGATCTGAACCATTGTTTAAAGTTGTGATATTGTGTTCACTGACTGACAAGGTGAAATCATAAAGAGATTCAAATGTCAACACAAAACATGAAATTAAGAATGATTTTATTTTCTTCTTCTTTTCCCTGGGAAACCATGCTGCCACTGAGGGCCGCACGGTGGTTTCAATAGAAGCGGAGGATGAACTTCATCTGGCAGATGAGGGATGTGGCAGACATGGTCTTTCCTCACAGACTGAGGCACAGGTGCAGAGGCCTGTTGCATTCTGCCGCCGAACAGCGGGGCCCAAACTCCGTTAAGGGAGTCTTTGGCACGTCTCTGTTCCTCTTTTGTTACTTGTTTCTGCTGACATGACAGTGAATGGAAAACAAAACAAAATATCGCTGTCATTAACTACCACATTTTTTTTTTTTTTTCAGATGAAAAGTTTGGGTGTTTTGTTGTGTGGGGTGAAAAAAATAAAGATATGATGGAACTCCGCGTAAAGCCAGGTTATACTCACCGACTTTGCCATGTCTGCCTGGGGCTTTTCCATCTGGGACCATAGAACCCGTGCATCCAGGGCATTGCGGGGATGTCTGAGGCCCCAAAGATAAGAGAAGACAAGGGAATAATTAATTCAGCCGGTGTTAATTTCGTTGAATAATACTAAGATGAAAAATATCAACAAACTTTTTCCATGAATGAAATCTTAATAAAAAAGAAATTAAAAAAGTAAGACATGAAGACAAAGACTGTGACGAAACATAACTGACACTAGTCAGAGCATTAAAGTGAGACGACAATGTTAGAGCGGGACGAATGGACAAGAGATCCAATCAGAGCGTCTCTTGTTGTGGGACCAAGTTGAGGAGGCAGCCTACCAGAGCTCGTCTTCTTACACATCTAAATCACACCCAATACATATATTGCTGTAAAGGCAGAGCTTAAAGTTTTCATCAAAAATAATCAAATCTTTTTCAGGAAACACGACCAGATTCTTGTTCAACCTGCCTCCAGGTACCTCTGAGTAAATTTTTAAGCATTTTAGAGCTGGTCACGGAGGTCATGTGACGCTACAGTCAAAATATGTTACGCTATATATTTCAAAATATGTTTATAAAATTAATACTAAAATAATATTAAAACTAAATCAGAATTTCTTGTCAAAATTTACACTGAAGTCAGCATGGCGTTGCTTCTTGTCCTTCTCACACTGTGTGTTCAGAACCAAATGATTGGTCTCCCTCTGTTCTGCCCCTCAGACCTAGATGGAAATAAAAACACCGACACGTGTTGAGTGTGCGGTGGGGTCAGTATCATGGTGTAATTGCCACCTCTTTGAGGTTAACTGGCCCATATGGTCTTGTGTGGCACATTATTTTCACGAGGATAGTCGAATAGGGAGGCCACACAATTTTGCACACTGCCAGCACAGACTTGTTCAAGGAAGATTTTTGAAATAACTAACATTCATTTAAAATTCAGATCGCCGTGGTAATCATGCACAAAGAGGAAAAGGTCACTTGTCTTTTGAAAGTGCTCGAAACAAGTTTAATTGGGGCGGAATTGGCAGTTTCCTGCTTTTCTTGAATCATGTTCGAGGATGTAGTGTAATAGCAGATCATTATTTTTAAAAGGTGTATCATTCTGGGGCTGTGACGTGATGCAAAGGCAAGAACTGTTGCATCACAGCAGGAAGCTCTCCTCTACTTTCTGCGTGGAGTTTGCACGTTGTACATGTGTCTGCGCGGGTTATCTTCAGGTTCTCGTCTTCATATAGATAAGGGGTTGATCCGTAGTACCTTTCTAACCCCATTTTTTGACATGCACATACATTTTACCGTTTGTTTTTTTAAATAATCTTATCGTTCATCTTGGAATAGGAGGAACCACTGGCCCCACAGTGGTGTTCTGCATGTGCAGCGTAGAAACCACTTCAAACCATGCCTATTTAATGAGAACCCTCTTTAGTCACCAGCCTGTCGACTGACAGGCTATGATGCGGAACAGACGTTCCGTTGAGACCCGGGAAACTCATGATACTGCTTATGTTGCAATGTTTGGGCCTGGCTTAGGGAAAGACCCAACTCCTCATTAATACATCATCCATTTACTGTTACACTTGTTGCTCATTGGCCAGCATTGAGATGAAGAAAAAGGTAGTTAATCATTCAAAATGCCAAAGTTTACGAAGAAAAAGAAAAAGAAACAAAAACGCAACTCTATGAAAGGACCACTTTTATTTTCAAAATAACGTCATAAACTAGGATAATAAAACGCCTGTGTAAGTGCAATGAGAAGTCTGAAATGATCTAAAGTTATAACTTGTGAATACAGACAGAATGGATTTTCATAATGCAGGGACATTTTATATGGTTTATTATTGACATTTATAAAAAAATATTATGAACAAATATTGACTAAACCAATATCTATATAAAAATGTAACGGTCCATACTTCTTCATCCACCCATCATAATGAAATAATAATAATAATAATAAAAGTGGAAGGTTAGTTCATACGGTATGAATAATAGTGCATATATGAGTGAGTGAGAAAATGCATGTGAATCCACTCAAACTAGGAGTTTCCTACTCCCAGGTTGGAATTGAGTTCTTAGAATCAGCAACTTTTCAGGAAAGTGAGGAAAAGATGTTGCTCTGCCCACAAATGTTGTTTTTTTTCTCACATCTTATATGCATACATAAATCACTTCTTATCACTGTAAAGCTTCATAATAAAGGTATGAGAAATCAATGTAAAGGCGTTTCGTGTCACGTCAACACTATAAACCAGAAAATTAGGCTTTATAAATGGATAATGTGTTTATATGCTTGGGATTTCTGTTCCTCTCGGACTCACCTCTGACTCGGAGATCTATGAAATGAACTTTGAGGCCTGAAAAGTTGCTCATTGGCCCGCTTTGCTTCACTCCAGATGTTCAGGCAAACTCCATCATAGCAGTCAAGGGGCGCATTTGGATGAATCCAGATGGAGCGTGGGAACGGAGCCACGGCACCGAAAAACTGTTGTGCCATTGGAAACGTCGTACGATTTGTTTGTCCGACTGCAAATAGTTTAGAAGATAAGTACAAAAATAGTTTACTAAATCATGCAAGCATGAAATTCAGCACAGAGAGGCTCATGAGAGGCCACTCTTTCCAAAAAGGGTGAGCGCCATGCAGAAATTCAAGATGGACAACTTTTTTCTTCCAAGGTGGATGCCATCAACACGAAAAACACGATACTACTAAGTAACACAAGATAGAGGCTGAAAGTTGTTGGGTTTTCTCAACAAGTGACCATTAAAGGCTATGTGGCAAATCAAAATAAGAGTGCTCTTAGATAGCACATCTGGGTTTCTATCCCTTTAAAGTCAGACTGATATTAAAATGAAATTCCCTGTTATCATTAAAATAAAGTTAAAATAAATTATTCAATTATTCAATTAACCCAATCTATGTCAGATTGATAGTAGACCACTTCTGGATGTCACTCACAATGTCCCAGGCAATTCTGATTTGTCATTTCAAAATAATAGCCAATTAAAAGTTTGAATATGACCAACCATTCAACATGATTTCTCCTGATTTTAAGTTGGATTGTCTTCAAAATCCCGAGTTATCATAAACTGATTCCTCATCACAGTGATAGTGGACCATCCCAGAATACCATTCAGTTAATATTAGGATATTCTGATGCATCATTTCAAAATAAAAAAGCATTTGAAAATTGGAATATAAGCAAACACTATGATATTGCCTGATTTAAAATTCGATTAATTCCCAAATTTCTAGTTATCATATAGTCATTCCACATGACAATGAGTTGAAGGGTTTTCCCTTTCACTTCAATGTTGAAAATGATTTTAAAAGTTTAATTATTTTTTTAAAAAAAAACGGGAAAGATATGAAGAGGTTTGAAGAAGTTTTATTAACAAAAGTTGGAATGTTCTAAAGTTGAATAATTTAAATTGGATGAACGTCTTATACAAAAGCTGCACATTTTGATACGTGAATAGTGCGAATTGGTTAGATTGCAGGAGCCGAAGCAAGTCAAAAATTCTCCGAATCAGCATTCACACAATCAAATGTCAATAAGAAAATCATCCACCTTAGTGTTCTCGGGTTATAAAATTACTAACCTTGTTGCTTCTGTGTCAGTTGCTACGTCCTTGGAGTCACAATAGCTGCAAAGTAGAGGTATCTGTGCATACCATTGTCACAAACCATAAAAAAACTAATCCAGTGTCCAGTTGATGTGAAACTACTGAAATAAAGCTGCTGATGTGAAGCTGGAGAGTTTTGTGATGTAATATGCTAATCATAACACCAATCCCCAAGCCAGAATGGAAAAATAAAAGCCTTGGACCCAGGGAGAAAAGTTGTTGATAAGCAGTGATGCTGGTAAACGTGTTAATTAGTAACGCGTTACTCTCACATGACCACTTTTTTCAGTAACAAGTAATCTAACCCGTTACTATTTCCAAACCCGTAATCAGATTAAAATTACTTCTCCAAAACACTGTGCGTTACAAAGGAAAGCGAGTTTATTGTCTCTAAAGCCGCTTTTTTTTTTTATTAAACTGAACCAAGCCGCTCCTTCGTCCTCAGATATAAATACAACAAAGGATGTAGGTCAAAGGTTGATATATGTATAAACATGGTGCAGGAGGCCAGGCACTGATCAGCACAGAGTTTTTGTCAAAACTGGTTTTCATTTTCATGTTGAGACTGTGGGGAGGGGGTTGTTGGCAGCTGCTGAAAGTAACAAAAAAGTTACTTGTAATCTTTTTAGTTACTTTTAAAAACAAGTCATCAGAAAAGTAACAAAGTTACTTCTTCAAGAAGTAATAAGCAATTAGTGATTGGATTACTTTTTCAAGTTAACTGTGGTGGCAGCAACACTGCTGATAAGAGAGAGAGAGTGGGAAAACAATGTCAATAGATAGAACCAGCAGATGGCAGTAATGCAACTTTATGGACGGAAACTACCTTAAACTCCCCCCAAAAAGAAGACGACCTACTCACTTCTTCAGTCTCTTTGCAGACATTTACACAGAATGGTTTGAGTGACAATCATCATTATTAATTGATGATCACAGATTGTTAATCAGAATTCATTCTTGTATAAACAAAAACACTTTTAAATTCTTTTGAAAACATTTTTTTGTCGTTCTCTGACAACAGAAATCCTGGTAATGCATTCCAGGCAACCATGGCTCTGTAATAAACAGCTCGCTGCATTTCATTAGTTATACAGCACGGTAGTGCACACCTTGTTTCACTGCTCTGACAACGGGTTCCATAATTGTGATTATCCGCGAAAAATGACAATTTATTATGTATAATTTTAGGTATTTTTGTAACAATAACATTCCTGATAAATGTTACTACGAAGTACTTCAATCTACGTTTGACAGTGAACCACGCCAGGCCATTATGCATTGAATTTCTATTATTCTATATGGGCAACCCAAAACAATTTGTGCCGCTTTCAGTGGCGTCTGGTCAACAGAGGGCACCGGAGCGCCCCCCCCCTGGAAGCAAGAGGAATGTATTTTTTATTTTTATAGAAAATGTATGAATTACAATACTGGCAAAATTTGTTTATGCCAACAAACTAACACTGGGCCCTGAACTGTATTCGCTTCATTTTCTACAAATAATTTTCAATAAAAGAGGATTTCTTGATTTCTCTCTCGAGTAGTCTCTGTGTGTGTGAGCAGCCAGGGGCGCTGAGGAAAGCCGCCCTGAAGAGGCGGGGCTTAGTAGCGATCTCACCAATTACTGATTAACACCGGAGTGACTGACAGAAAATTAAACAAATCAGCGTCATTTCATGTCCAAGACTTGGTTCGCTTTTTAAATCGCCCCTGGCTCAGTGATTGGCTTAAAGTCAGCTCTGGTTTGTTCTCGCGTGTTTCTACGAGATGTTGAGAGGAAGACAACAAGTGGTGAGTCTCTTCTAATTTACCGGTTTGAAAGAAGAAATTTGGCTGAAAAGCTGCGGATCAGGTTCAACTTGCTCCAGTGTAGTTACTTTTTTGGGGTTTCTTTCAAAGCATTCTAAAATGCTTTGGAACATGAATTGATATGTTGTTTGAAAATATACCTGATATACCTTTTGTTTTCCCTAAACTCAGACTATCGCTTCAAGTAAACCAGTCGAAAAACGCATTCATTTTCTAAAAGGGACTTAATGAATCTTCTGCTTGTATTTGTTTACAAGTATGTTAATAAAAGTCTTAAGTGCTCTCTCTTCACTAGCGTTTCAAAGAACTATACTGTTTCATGGGGATGTGGAATAATAATAATGAAGAGCCCCACCTAAGAAATGTACCACTGGCCGCTTTGTTTGGAGCTACTTGTAACTTGTCTAAGTTATTTTCACTTGTTTGACCAAACAACTGATACATAATCTAAGTAAGAGTACGAGTGCTTGAAGTAGTTTTGTTTGATCAACCAGTGAGGAATGTGCTTTCCACCGTGTTTAAAAGTGCCCATACTCCTCCCCATTTTCTGCAATACATAATTAATTTGACTGCTCCATGACAATTTAGAATCCACCATTACTCGTTGCAATATCGCTTGGTCTGTGTGGCAGGGAGGTGATTAAGCCCCTGATGGCAATCAGGTGTGCTGCCTCACCTCTCTGCCCGTAAAGGAGGAGCCGCCCGGACACAGGTGTGACAGGCGGGGGACTGTGTGTGTGTGTGTGTGTGTGTGTGTGTGTGTGTGTGTGTGTGTGTGTGTGTGTGTGTGTGTGTGTGTGTGTTCAGTTCGGGTTGTGTTTTGATTTACTTTAATAAAAGAATGTTTTGGGGGAAACTTCTGACTCCGTGCCTCTGTGGGGGAACCCGGTGGTGTTGTGCGCAACTGCCACTGTCTACTTGTTCAATGATGGTATTTCCGAACGTCAGACGTAAGATCGGTGTCGTTTTTTTAATGGGTGTCTTGAGCCAACTCCCTGTGACGTGGAATGTCTATATGACAACTAGGAATTTTTGAATTAATCCAGCTTGAAATCAGGTGCTAGATCATATTGAGTGTTTGGTCATATTGCAAGTTTCAAAAGCCTTTTTTAAAATTTTTATAAATGGCACATATCCTAATATCAACTGAATGTTATCCTGGGATGGTCCACCATCACTGTGGTCATATTCAAAGTTTCAATTGGCTTTTATTTTGAAATGACAAAGCAGAATTGCCTTGGACCTCGTGGGTGACATCCTGACGTGTTCTATCAATCTGACATGGAATGGGAGGTTTATAATAACAGGGAATTTAATTTTAATGTCAGTCTGAAATTAGGGTGAAATAACCATGCTATCTCAGAGGGCTTTTATTTTGATGTAGTGCATTAGATTGGGCTGGCACTTTGTGACTGACATCATGAGCTTGTCTACCATCAGTCTGAAATGGAATGAGTATATGATAACAAGGATTTTCCTTTTAATAAACAGTATGAAGATGGAGGGAATGGAACCCAGACGTACTATTTCAGAGGGCTCTTATTTTGATATGCCAGATCAGATTGGGCTGGTACTTGCTGAGTGACATCATGACGTAGTCAACAATCAGTTTCACATGGGATGGGTTTATGATCCCAAAACATGCACTGGGGGTCCCTGAGCAAGACCCTCGAGATGATTTATTGTATTATAGTAACATTAATACACCACTGATTGAAACTGAGGGTTGTTTTTTTTGTTGTCTTGTATTGTTTGCGTTTGCTTTTACGGATTGATCATTTTATTATTATTTGGTTACTAATGGTTATTTAAGTATACAAATGCACTCCTTTATTAACTTTGTCGTTGCCTATTATTATTATTAGCGGTAGTATTAATTTGTGTTTTATTAACTTGGAGATCTCATTGACTGGAATGACACTTTTATTTTGAAATCCGTTTGAGAAAGCTGTTATGGTAATACCTGACGCACAGCGAAACATTCAGCGGCTGGCTTGACTGTGACACCAGTTTTATTTTAAAACTGATTGGAAACCCTCTTTGTTACAATGCTGCCATGGCAACCAGGTACAACCCAGACTTAACATTTAGTGATAGAGAACAAATTCAGCCTCCTCCATATTAGAAATCTTTTTTTTCCTCTTTAGGTGTCTTTTACGTGCTGTTGCATCAGGTAAGTCCATGCGTAATTGGAAACGTTGTGACTTTATTGTGAATAAAATGAAAATAATAATAATAAAAAGGAAACCTTTCCAGTGACTTTTACCACTTTCAGCCTTTGCCTTTTGTGTGTAGATGCAGTGTATATTAGAGTATATTCGATATTTATTCATTATCTGGTATTTCCCTCAGCAGGGAAATACCTGATGTTATAAAAGCAAAAGGGGATAACACGCAAAATAAAATTAAAATGCAGAAGTAAAGGAATAAAATGAGTGATGATAAAAGATGAATACATTATGGGGAAATTTATACTATGCAGTATATATTAATAGTAGTATAAGGAACCAGCTGGTAATAAGTATCCACGTTCCCAGTTACTTGGACGCACCACTGAACTGACTAGTTTTATAACCCACAGTGCGAAGTATAAATAGATGGCCTTATACAGTGCTGCATACATATTCAAAGCTGTTATTTCACACATGTATGACCTATTTGGTTTTTTTATGAGCTGAGTCTTGGATCGAGCCAGTTGAGTTAAGCCAGTTGGGTTTACCAGCACTGCGGTGCGCAGTGTTGCGCCTGAACGACCCGGCGAGGACGCGCAGACAATCCATGTTGGCAAACTTTAATTTAATGCCGCTGGACGATTATTTATGACCTCCATCATACACGCGGGGTTGAAGGCCGACGCGCAATTCATTATCCCAACTGTTTCCACGCGCGGCGCATTGCGGGGAAACTAATTATATCGGTCATATGCAAAAAGTGGAAATGACATTCAAATTTACTGGCCGAGGTTCCAGCCTGTTAAGCATCAATTTCACGTTTAGTGAGCAGGAAGTGGACGTCTATGTTAAACTGGCGGGCAATCCTATGATTGGTCTTAATGGGTGGAGAGACAAAGGGGGTCCTAAATCTTAAACGGAACAAATTGGAACAAGGCGGATTTTACGCATCATATTTTTTATTTTTGTTTTTGATTGTGCTTAATTTTTTTTTTGGGGGGGGGGGATTGAGAGGGGGGGAGACATGTTGGGCATGATATGACCAGGGATGAGAGAGAGAGGGTGAGAGGCGCGCAGAGAGAGAGAGAGAGACGCGCAGAGAGAGAGAGAGGCGCGCAGAGAGAGAGAGAGAGAGCAGGTCTGCAGTCTGAATCTTGGCGTCGCACAGACCCGAGACGACGCTGTGTCCAAACGCTGCGATACTGGGAATACCTCCAGCATATTTCTCTCCCTGCGATAAGATGCACTGACTACACTTCAATGCTGGTCGGGAACTTCTCAAACGAGGCGATTTCCCTTGGATCCGGATCACCTCTGTGGCTCTCCGACGTTCGTCGTTTCGTTTCCATCTCTCTTGAATCTCGATATCGTGACGAGTTGAACAACGTGGATTACTGGCCCCTGCAAATGCTGTTAATAAGTGGAGATAAATTAGACAGAAGGACAAATAAGTGTTGCGGGAGCAACTGAAGGAGGAACCTCTTGGGCTTTTTTTTATTTTTTTTGCGCGTGAGTCTGTGAACATCAGTCACATATGTGGAGCGGAGGTGTGATTTTCGTGGGTTTTTTTCTTTTACTCAAGCGGGGTAGATCGCTGACCACTTGAATCACGTCTCACCCCCTCTTTTTGGTTCGCCTCCCCCTCTTCTTCTTCATCCCTTTAGGTGTAAAAATCTATCTTCTCAGACTGAGACTCTGAACCCCTCGGTCCCCGCATGACATGGTTCAGTCCAGCTGCGAGATCCGAGCCTCCTCCATGCATTGGGATTTTTCTCAGCGCCGAGACCGAGTGAATCTCCCTTTTCTGACCATCTGAGAACTCATCGTGCCTGCAAGATCAGAGGAGAAATAAAAAAAAAAGAAAAAAAAAGCCCCTGCCATGACCAACGCTTCAAATCGGGACGGAGCAACGGGACTTGTGAGGAGACAGGAATACGCATGCAGAAAAGGGGACGGAATACGGATTTTTGCCCTAATGAAGGCGGGAGTGCAGGCGCACCACTGGAGCCGGGTGCTGCTCTTATACATGGGGCTTCTGGCCACCTCAGTAAAGGGTAAGTCAAACACCCCCCACCCCCCCACCCCCCAAGTCTGTTCAGCTGAAGACATGCAAAATGCAGCAGGCTTACCCCACTCCATCGCCCACCCTCCTCCGCTTCCCTACTGAATGCAAATCAGCACCAGCAACACGCACGAAAAGCACGTACTCTCTCCTATAAAGACGCACTTTAGGATCAACATTGCGGCGATTGTCGCTGTTCTTACTCTCAAAGTTATTGATAGGTGGCTGCTCGGGTGGCTATTTCGGTGACGGTGCATCCCCAGGAATTGAAACCGAGCTTTTCCTGTCTATCCCTGGACTCTGTTGATTAAGAACGGGGATAAAAAAAATAACTATAAAACTGGAATGTTGTTAAGGATGAGGTGGCTAATGAATGACCTGAACCGATGGATGGAGAGTTGAAGGTTTTGGGGGATGAATTTGAGCTCAAACCAAAAAGTCTTTCCTCAGGTAAAAACGCATCGTTAGTGCAGCACGCATGAAGGAATCCTTCCAGGTGGTCAAGATATGAGGCTGGTTGTTGTGTTGCCAAGTGCAAATGTGTGTGTGTGTGTGTGTGTGTGTGTGTGTGTGTGTGTTGGGGGGGGGGGGGGCACTTTTGTTACAGTTTGACCGGCTCAAACCTCAGAACTTGCTAAGTAACCACCTTGGAAACATTTTAATGTATGCCTTTCTTTCTTTGTGTATGTTGGAAACATAAGTGTGCGTGTGTGTCGGGGGGGGGGGGGGGGGGGGGTAATTAACTGACTCTGGGTTTTCTGCCTGTGATTAATTGCAAATGGATCTCGTAACTGGAGCTGGGCATTCAACAGATTACCATTACTGCTGATCCACTTTTAGATATTTTGCAACCCTCAGAAAGGTGAGACTCCGTTTTTATTGATGACGCTTTTTGCGTCATCAATAAAAACGGTGGATAAGTAGTCGTGGATATCAGTTAGGCCCCCCCACCACCACCACCACCACCACACACACACACACACACACACCACCACCATCCCGAACAGGTCCTGGCAAAGAAACCCGACCGTTTTATCACTGTCTTGGCTCCGCACCACAGAATGGGCACTATTTTTAGAAAAAGCCAAGAATACTGCCACGGCCACAATATGAATTTGACAGTGAGTCATGGCTCCGTTGTCGCCCACTCATACCTTTGGTTTTGCACAGCTCATAATCCAAGAGTGAGTGGGCAATGGGCACATTCTCGGCATTTACCAAAGTGCAGTGGGCCGTGTTGGTCTGATACAGCGCTTGGGTGTTTGCTGCTTTACGCATTACTTTTTCCAACGACTCCTACTTTGTCACCCACTTTAGATCAAACTTGTGTCATCATCACCCGCCCCAATGGTTTTCTATGGCGCGCCATATAGGTTTATCACGCACTCAAACTCAGTCCTAATGAGAGTGACACATCTATTGCGGTTATAGTCTTTTCGTCTGACTAGTTTTGGAGAAGATAAGGGAAACTCGCTACCCATTGCACACATTTACGAAGAGACTAAACATTCCATCTTCCCCCTGTCCCTTCATCAATAAATGTGTTTCGGCGCTCAGGTGGTCCGGTGAGTCCCTCGGCGCTGCAGCCACCAGCAGTTGCCCCATCCTCCCATTGAGCGGCACCAGAGCTTCACACTATGCTGAGTGCAGAGGCAGGAGGAGACCTGGGGATCGTGGCATTTCTCTATGCACATTTAAGCAATAAGCAACACTTGTGATCACACTTGCAAATAGTGATATTTAATGGAATCAAAGGGCTGCTAATTTGCTGATGACTGTACGAGACGCGCGCAGCTGCATGGCGCTGAGGTATATGACGGTGCTTTTATCACACCTTCAGTCTTGCTTTAAACAATTCCCAGCCTCTCTTGTAATCACATCGCTCCCAAGGGACATTTAGGCAAAGATAGAGATGTGTGAAAGGTTTCTGACAGAGACACATTGAAGAGAACGGCGCGTTGTCTCCACGGGATCAAACACCATGCTGTCCCAGTGGACTCGTCGCTCAATATGCATGCAATCAGCATCCATTCGTTTAAACGGGGGAGAGGAGATATGTAAAGGCCGGGAAGAGAAGTGGAGGAGGCAGATTGGGAATGGCGTGTCTCGCCTGGCTCTGGAGCTCCAGTCCTACCAGTATTGGATCATTCTTCAGCGGCGCATGAGACAGTCGCTCAGCATGTCCATTTACACGCAAGATCACGCTCCGTTGTCCGCCCCTCTCAGCCGCGCTCGGCTTTATACGAAGCGCCGCGTTGTGTTCATGATGCAACGCGCAGCAACGTTATGAGGACCGGAGGGCTTGATGCCCCCTTTCCTTTTTATCTTTTTTACTTTGTGACATTTGCTTGTACTCACAGAGTCATGAGCCTCTCGGAAAATAGATGGTGTGAGTGTGTATGTGTGTGTCTGGGATGCTAAAGGGGTGTATTTGATTTCAGTGAGGAAAGCCTTGATGTTAAGCCATTTTTTTTCAAGTTTCCATAAACCAGAAAAAGAAGCTTCTACAAACTTTTTTTTTTTTTTTTTTAATTTTAAAGACCTACCACAGAAAGTCCGCAGAAGTCTAACTACATTTTCAGCTGTTTGAAAAAAACCAAACTGCTGTCCACTGCCGTCATAGATAATCTAATGTCTCGAAATCTAATGAAATAGTGAAATCTAATCACTGGAACCTGCCATCACATTCATTTTATTGAAAGGCGACTCCCTTTAAACTTATGTAATAACATGCTGGCTTTATTTTCACCTCCGTTTACCTATTGGAAGCGCTAAAGCTCAACGAGAAGAGACATTTTCAGCACCTTGGACAGCTCCACGATCTGCCCGAGTCCGCTGCTCCAGCTGACGTTCTCTTCAGAACCTTGGACAGTTCCAAAGCCCGCAACCTCGAGCGCCTGTAGTTTCTTGAAGCCACCGGCTCTAAAAGCTGGAGTTTGTCCAGTGTTTTTATGGCTTTGATCTCCCCAAATTATGTCTTAAGGCTTCTATCATTGGGCTTCGACTGGATGTACTGTCTACCTGCTGTTTATATTAGGGGAAGTGAGAAATGCAAATTTATGCACTGTTACAGAGTGTTTATCCAACTTAAACACAGAGTAACGACACAAACAGGGCCTTTTGACCTCAGGAACTTGTAGTTTGGTAAATTCACATTTCAAATTTTTTTTTAAATGAAAGTAACACTTAATGAGGAAGAGCAAATTCAAATATTAATGGCATTTCCCCAGTAGTTAAACACTACTAATATTTTCTGCATATGAAAATGGGTGAAAACATTATGATGTGTGCAGACACATGGGGAAACTGATCTAATAGGATGTACTGAGAATCATGTCTGACAAATGCACAAAATAACACAAAATGCTGGGAGTTCATGCAAATTGGTTAACATACAACACGCAACGTGATTCACTACCTCTCATAATGCTTGCATTGATGATGATTTTGACTACTTGTGCAGCTGGCTAAGAGTTTAGTAGAGATTCTGCTGTTATTGGGGTGCCAGGGATTTCTTTAGCTGACTTCCCATGATTATTGTTGATTTAGTTTATTCACTCTGTTGTCCCAAGTTTGTACTTAAATTTAATTTCTTTCACATTTTGTCTTCTTGCATGGGGTGTGTGTGTGTGTGTGTGTGTGGGGGGGGGCTGTCAAATTCATATTAATTTGTTTTCATTCTCAGATATGTTTGATAACTTTGTCCACCTACATGGCCAATTCCACATTGTTGTACTCTTGAAGGTCACAAGCAAATGGACATGGATGCAATACATTTCTAGTGGATCTTTCTGACTTTTCAATGCACTTGTTTGGGGCATGATATGCACCATGGTGGTGTTCTAAGTAGTTCATCATTTTTTTGATTTAACTGCCATCCATCCATCCATCCATCCAGGACATAATAGCCAAAATGTTTAAACTCTGAATATTTTAGCTGTGAGGCAGCAATGCTAAGCACTGTTCCACAGTGCAACCAGAGTCAGGCAACTTATAACTAACTTTGAAAGTAAAGCGTAACTATTTAAACCTACATAGTCCAAGTTACGTTTGTGAACAACCATTCCAGGTAACATGATGCCAAACCAGAGATACACCCCGTAGAGGTTTCTCGTTCAACACAAAAAGAGACTAGTCATGTCAGGCCAAATAATTAACAATTATCATTTTTATTATTCTGTTTTTATATGTTTATTTTTTTTTTTAGCAAAAACACCAAATGTAATTGAGTAAACACAGATCTTGAATTCAATGACTTATTACTTTTTTGTGTTTTGAGATAAAAGAAAAAGATTCTTTTGAAATGTCCTTTGTGGCCTAAACAAAAAACCTAAAACAAATGCAGTTAAGATGGGAATTCAGTTATAACTGTGGTGAATATGTTAAACCGTTTGCCCAAACCAATGAGTCAACTAAATGAGCATTGATGGTGGTGCTATTTGAGCAGTTGCAGCACTGTTGTTTGACGAATTATTCCAATATATTACTTTTTTTTTCCACAACACCTCCATGAATTTTTGTAGTTGAATTTCTATTTGAAAGTTAATCAAGAGCGAGTTTAGCAGTTGATTATATTGATTAAAAAAAGTCTGTTTACCTCTCAAAGTCTCATGAGTACTGCGCTCCATCAAGATGTATACATGGCCATCTTCCTTTCTTATTTTACTTACCTTTTTTACCATTCTCTTACCCGTCTACCAGTTACTCTCAATCTACAATTCTTTACTTTCTGCACGCTCTGTTGCTTCCTATTTCCCATCTGCTCCCTGCGTACGCGGTTGAGCAATAAAGGAGGGAATGTGCGCTAAGAAACAGATGACATGATCTATTTACTCAAAGCTGGGAAATGTCCGGAATGCTAACTGGAATTGGGGGTGCCATGTTGTTACTTTCTGGATTTCAGCAGAGTAGAGCGAATCGTAGAGCGGCAGATTGGTGGTAAAGGTGGAGATGGAGATCTTAAAGAGGCATCTTGGGGGAGAGGGAAAGAGAGCCCTGCAAAACAGTGGGAAAGAAGTGACTGTGAGGAGAAAATAAAAAGGCTCAGAGAGGAAACAACTGTTGAAGTAGATGGGTGATAAGCTTTTACACCAGCTGAGAGATAATCTGAGTCTTATGTTGCCGTTTCCTTTAACGTGCTGGGTGCTTCTCCTTTCTTTAGTAAATGATGTATTTTGGAGGGCTCATTTTCTTATCAGGCATCAAGCAGACTCCCACCTCAACAACTAACAGCTTGTGAGGAAGCTCATGGGCACGTGTCTGTGTGTGGTTGAGTTTCTGAGTTGCCACCCCCATTCACTGTGGGATGATTAGACCAAAGTGTTGACAATCGGGTCATTAGCTGGCTCAGAAAGCGCCACTGAGGGACTTTGCGTGTTTGTGTTGTGCACGCATGTGCATGCGACCGTGTAAACGCATCCGCAGTTTGCAGGGAATGTGAATGCCATCATCCTCATGAGCAGCGTTCCTTCCCCACCTACCTACTCGTGAGCTGACGACCTTCTCCTCTCTTTTCTCTCTCTCCTTTCTATTTTTTCTCATCTTCTTCCATCCTGCCATCCCTTCATCCAGCCACCTCACCTCCTCCCCTCTTTCTTCTTTCGTCCTCCTTTCTAGTGAATCATCCCGTCATCTGTCTCCAGATGGCCGGAGCTCTGTCACTGTGCTTCGTCACAGTGATCACAGCTACACAGTGACTCACACGTGCTAATTCATGCACAATTACAGACTCGTCCCCCCCCCCCCCCTTGAGAAAGTATTCGTCGATGCATTTAGAGAAGCTGTGTGTTTGTATCCAGATCGAACACAAACAAAGATAACACAAACTGAGCCTATTGACCTCGTGAACTCGTGGCCACATGTATATTTACAGATTCCCTAATTAAACTGCCACTCAGCGACTTAATGCTGTGGATCACATTTAGATAACAGTGCAATTTCCTCTATTTAACACGCTGGGCATAATGACATGACTGTGCTCAATTTAACTGGGATCCATCCATCCATCCATCCTATTCCTTTCTAGCTATGAGGCAGCACTGCCAACCGTTGTTCCACAGTGTTGCAAAAGTTATTTATAAGTCTCTTGGCTCTAGTTGCAAAGTGTATACTTCAAATGTAACATAAACAAAGAAAAGCGTCCATGTGAAATACTTTTGTTTCCTTCTAATATGATTCTCGACATGTCCCTGAGCACAACATGGAATTAATAAATGTATATTTTGGCTGCTTTACCTTTCCAGGGAATAGAAAAGGAGCAGTGTTGCCTCAGCTTGGCAGCTCGCACGCTTCACATTTATATTTTTCAACGTACCCCTGTGAGCTCTCGTGCTAAATTGCACATCGACCATTGTTAGCATTTTTGCTGCTGAGCTCCATTGCAGACGTCAAATGGCAAATGTTATGGCAAAGTGCCTTGTTGAACAAGAGTTTATGAATCTTGTGGAGAAGGTTAATATTACTCATCACAGCCTGTATTTAATTATTTTTTTGGACTGGAAAACAGCAGAATAGTTTATTTATGCTTATTCAATCCCCAATGTCAATATCTCAAATGGCTGCTAAGAAGTATCAAATACAAGAAGCAGTAACACACCTCCTAAGTTAATCTTCCTGGGATAAAAGAACGTGGAATAAATATCTAGAATACCTTCTGGTTCATCTCCACAAAGCCATATGTGGGAGCAAATCCTGAAAAGAGGAGCCGTCTTCATCTGGAGTCAGATTTTGCTGGTATTATCGAACACGAGAATTTGCTTCTGCTACTGTAAATCCCCACAAAGTGCGAGATGGACAGAGATGGCCTGTCTGTCTTGTATAGACACAAAGGCACAGACAGGGATTTCTTTAGCTTCCTGATTTACACTGTTCTTATCAGATATCAGTGATCCCGCAGATTGGAGATTAGATCCTGGGCAGGAGGTATCTTGTCCTTGTCCTTGTCTTTCTCTTCCCTGTACAGCTTTTTACCCCGTGTTGAATGTAAAGGTAATCTGTCAGTGCCCTTTTCTGGGAAAGCAGCAGAATCCTCACATGAGGGACAGTGAGGGAGTGGAACTGAGAGTGTATTTCTGTAGGTGTTACAGTTTTGCTTAAATAAACCACACCATGGTGGTGTTGACCAGTTCCAGTCGGAGTGGATTTTGCACGTTCTCCCTGTGCGTGGTTCAAAGCATAGATAAATGTATGCGTTCAAAGGTCAGTTTGTTACGGTTTGGTGATGAAAGATAAGTGGCTTTGAACCTTCTTTATGTGTTTATTACCGAGTGATTCAGCCAGCATGGCTTTACTGAAACTCTAAAACTAGAGCTTAACTGCTCTCTCCAAAGATAACAAAATCTTCCGCCCAACAACTGGGTAGTTCACGATCTAACACATTATCTTCAGCGTGTTCAATTCATGCAAAAGTGGTGGTGTTAAACTGTGAAGTTGCTGATATGTTGATGCACTATTTCTTGGCCAAGAGCAGTAATTTCTGGTAATATCCTCCGGTTGCCTGGCAACCTCCAAGTAATGACAAGCTTATTGACCTTCTCTCCCCCCCCCCCACCCTCCCGAAAGCACTGAATAATTCCTTTAGGACGCTATTGCTATCTTGTTTCTAACCAAATACTTCCAGGCTCTATGCTATTTTTAACGTATCTGTCTGCAGGAGTTAATCACCTTCAAAGTGTCTGGTGTCAAATGCCCAGTTTAACCAAATGTTTACAGCAATTGTTTTCCTCGGCTCACGTTTCGTGTTTTGCTGCAACGGAGGAAATAAATTCCTAATGAGCACAAGTGAGCAGGAGGTGTGTCGTGACTTGCTGCTGACGTGCTGCAGAAGAACAACGTTAAAGCTTATTCTTGTTTGAAAAAAACATGCTGCAAAGTTGTAGCAATGATCTTTTTGCAAATTAAATGTAAGGAAAGTATCTTCAACCATACTATACTTAGTCATATACTCTGCTGAAATGTGTTTCTTATTTATAGAAGAAGCACAAGTAGGAGTGCTAACTTTTCGCTACTTGACGATATTCAGTACTAAAAAAAGTGCTTATTAAATGCCATACAGCCTGATTCATACTCCGTGTGCAAATGATAAGTGAAAGCTCTGCATTGCTGAGAACCAAGTTCCACACAGCCTCTTCATCGATGCTACATGCACCTTCAACAGCCTTACAGTACGGGGCATCCCTAGTTTTATGGTCTGATATTCAAATACATTATTCATGAAACAATAGTGTAGCCTTTGTATCACTTTGACGGTCCAAGTTGTGATGTGAAGATAACGTGTGTGTCGGCAACAATTTAGTTTGAACTATTATGAATTTGAGGTATGATTCAAGCCGTTAACTGTGTCCAGTCTGTGGTGGCTGAAGCCGTTCTGGATGGGCACTTAGGATCTCAGCTGAAAGGTTAAAGTGTAACGCAGTGAGCTGCAGTGATGCTGATTGATCAGCTTCTCATCTATCTCCTGGTGAGAGATAGAATAGTCCTGCTGGGACAACTGTGACCTGACCTTGTGGATCAGTGGTTCCTGTCTGATTTAATGAACACGCATGCATGGTAACACACACACACACACACACACACACACACACACACACACACACACACACACACACACACACACACACACACACACTATTTTTTAATTAAATTAAATTGTGGAATTAATAGTGAATGTTTTATGAATGTTATCATGAGCTTCATACATTACATAAACCTTTTTTGATTAAACTTTTTTCATTTAGTCAAGCATGTGGAACAGATTTGTCACACACATTTTAGTTCAGGGGCCACATACAGCCCAATTTCCTCTTACGAGAACCGGACCAGTAAACAATGCCATTCTAACCTTTAAATTTACACTTTAAAAGTTTTTTTGTTGTGGCCCAATATTTGTGATGAAAGCATTTAGATTTTCCCAAAAGCAAAAGATTACTAGTGAAAATTTCCACAGTCCCACTATAAAGCCAATATTGATTAAACTTTCTGGTGCAACATATGGGGAAATGTCCAAAAATATTATTATTATTATGCATGTTTTTACAAATTCACCTTGACATCATGGCTTTGAGGCTAGATTGATAGCAACGTGATAGCTGAAATCTGAAATCTCAGCTCGGGTCTCAGTGTTGTGTTGCGTCCGCTACTCTTAAGACATTTGAAAAAAAAAATCTATGTTTTCTCAGAAATTTTACAATTTGCTGTGTGCTTTGGCAGGCCCGATTGGAGTCTCGTGTGGGCTGATTTTGGCAAGTTTGACACCCTTGATATAAAATATTCACTCCTTTCTGTGTGTACTCCATGTTCATATTTATTCATACTGAGAGTTTATTCCAATGACATTTCAGTTTTTCTCAATGCTGTACATGCTTAAACATGCACTTATTTTCCAGTGAGAATCTCTCATCGTTGTAACTTATCCATTGCTGTATTTCATCACGCTATTGATTGGCCTAGAAGGTTTTGCTTTATTTGGTTTATTTGTATGATGTAAAGAGAATGTGGAATAAAATGTCTTTGTACATATCCCCTCACCCCTCGTGTATTGTCGGAACTGGGAAAAAAAGAAGAAGAAGAAGAAGAAAAAAAAGCCTGAGAAATTCATTGATTGATACTAGTCCGACTTTCCTCGAATCGAGTCGTTTCGATAATTAGTCAAATTCACCCATTCACACATGCGTTTATGCACACACCCGCATCCCGATGGAAATAGCTGCCGTGAAGGTGCTTGCACAACACAGGTTGCGTTTAGTGTCTTTCCCAAGGACACTTTGACACATGAACATGCGGAGGTGTGGATCGAATCGCCAACCTTGATTTGGAAGACGACGCAGTTAACCACCTGAGCCACAGCTGCTGCACGGTGTGTGTGTGTGTGCGTGTGTGTGTGTAGTATTTGTACGACTAAGAGCACACTACTGGGGTCCAAGTTAGCTTGAGTGTTATTACCTTCAGGGTCTTACTTCGTGTATCTAAAGGAGAAGATGAGCTTTTAGTGCAGGTGTGTGCGTGTGGGCTGGAACCCCTGCATGTTGGTGTGTGTGTGAAGTGTTAAAGTCCCACCTACAGTCAGCTCAAGTAATACTAAATAATTGAGGAAAGGGGTTTGTCTCCATATTTGCTCTCCCGTTATGCTGTTGTCATGGGGACCACATACAGCTTCTGTGACAGCAGCCGTGAATGAGGCTGTTTGTTCCGCACCTCTCTTCTTTTTCTTTTCATTCATGTTCCACTCATCAATAGGAAGGCAAGTACAATCGCATGCATAAAATACACAAACTCGCATGCACTCCTCCAAAAACATACATTTCTCCAGGCATCCAGCCTCACTGTGGCTTGTGTGGGAGGAGGCCCATTTGTACCCAGGCTGGATAAACTCTCCCGCAAAGATTTATTTTATTTTTTGGGGGGAATGGACAAATATCAACTGCAACATGTTTTTGACTCTCGAATGAGCTATTTTCTATTGACTAACTTGCAACCTTAGTGTGTAGGTTGCTGCAGAATCGTGTTGTTCACAGTCCCATCAACTTACTTTCAAGCTACTTGGATGTATTAATCACAAGAGGACGGAATGAAGAAGATAATATTGTGAAAATATCCGAACAGTAAAATCTCTGCTCAGTTACAGCATGAACTAGATAAAATGTGAGTGTGGTTTCTAGGAGCAGTATTTTTTTTAGGTGGGTGGCTGTTTGCAGGTCCTTTTTTCGCTGGCATGATAATACTGCTGGTTAAATATGACCCAGCTGGAAGGAACTGCCTGGCCTCCCCCCTTCTCTTCCTCTCTGTCTCAGAGTACACAGCCTCCATTGTGCTTCTTTTTCCCGCCCTGATAACAGGCAGGAATGTGTGCAAGCATTCATGCAAATGTGCATTTCTGCATGCATGCCGCTTCTGTGTCTTTTACCCATCGAGCTACCTAACTCAAAGCTTTAATCTTTGGCTTAATCTTTGCACGTGGGAGTTTTTTTTTTTGTTTTTTTTACCCCACACATCTAACCCTACGGCGTAGTTGCTGTGACAATATGTTTTTTTGTGTTTTTGTGCATATGCGTGTTTTAAATATGTGTCGCCATAGGCATAAACAGATCCTTCAAAGAAATGCCAAAGCCTGAGACGCGGTTGTCAAAAGTGGGGCAGCATCGCATGAGAAACGGCACCGTTGTCAGTATGATATAGACAAGCATGTTCCTTGATTCATAGCGTACGCGAAAATATACACATATGCACAGTATGGGTAAGACACCTGAGCACTGACTTTTTTCTTTTTTTTTTTTTAAAAGATCCAGGCTTTGATTACATACTGTTGTAAAATGACAAACGCTAGTTGTCTGCCCTTTAGAAAGAAAAAAAAAGAAACACTTTTGCCACCCACATCAATGTAAACAACCCCCTGGGAAGTGGAGGTTAGAGGCGGCAGGCCTCCCACTAGCACCTTCCACTGCATTTGGCTTGTCTATAATGGCGAGTGGTGTCGTTCTTGGCCAGTGCATTAGCCTAATGTATGGAGGCGAGTGGGATCGCTAAGCTCGCCCATTTTCATTTTAATGGCGGCCATCTCGAGGTTAATTCGGATATGATGCGGTCAAGGCGCGCATATGCGCTGACACGTCGGGAGACAAATGATGGTGCTGAGAGGATCTATGGGGCGGAAGGGTTTATCCTCCCACCAGGGAGGCAGTTACTGGCACATACATATCAAACATTTGGTTGTTTGAAGTTTTCTCATGGGGTAGGTTTTATGTGATAGCGGATATCTTTGTTGCTCAATAAACCCAAAGGAACACACTTATTTAGTTGGAAAATATTCTATGTTGGCTCCAGTAGGATGTTTATTTTCTATGGATATTGTCCCTTCTGGACCACATGTATGAATTCTTTATGGTTTCTCTCTAAAGGAAAGAAAGAGCTGAACTCTGCGCTTTAGCTATGCTATAGACGAGACTTATAGGTAATTTAAGGATGTTGGCTCATATATATATATATATGATAACTATATATAACTTATGTTATGGCTTTTAGGTCAAATCTATTGTACACATTGTGACTGCAACTGGAAGAATTATACAATAACTTTTTGTTGAATTGATTTATTGTTTTAATATTTTCTTCACTGTTTCAGAGCTGTGGGTTTACATTTAATGACAGTGTCAGCAATATTTACTGTGCATGTGACACTGTTTAAGTTCCAAGGGACCCTTGTAAAATTCTAACGGCAAGTTTCATTCTGCTTTGTTGTGTTCATCTTGCACAACGTGTGACGTGAGGCATTTCTATTATCGACTGAAAGAACACTATAGTCTCTGTGTCGGTCTTTTGTCTAAAGGCAAACGTGAATCACAGATGAAGAGACAAGACAGAGACCGGGAGGGATAAAGAAATGAAAAAAAAAAAAAGAGGGGTGGGTACGGAGAGGAGATTTGCAGCTCTGTATAGCTGTTATTGTTCGTGTCTTTATGGGTTTGTGAAAATGTGATGTTCGGATTATGTTTGCTGTGGTAAAATTTGCTACCATTCGTAGCTGCTGTCGCCGGGGTAATTGTATCGCTGCCGAGTTCCATCCGGATATCCAACACTATGTTCACCTGGGGTTTTGAGGATTTCACTCGGGCAATGTGCAGACATTCCACAAGTGTGCGTCCATGTCTAACTTTAATCAAACCAAAACATGCAATTTCCTTGGAGATTGGCCTTTTTGCTTTTATTTTATTGTGAAGTATCCCTGGTTGTCCATGACCTCCGCGGAGTACGACCCCGATTCCAAAAAGGTGAGGACAGTGTGTCATGAAAAACATAGCAGTGTTTTTTTATAAACTCAATTTCATTCATAATACAACATATGAGATGTTCAGAATAAGAAATTGGACCATTTATTGAAAGATTTTCTCATCGTATTATTTGATCGCAGCAAAAGATAGATAACTTTATTGTGATTCTGACAATTTAAATCAGAAATGCACTGCAGAACGAAATTTCAATGCAGAGCAAACGATAAAACACACAAACAGTACCTGAGATAAAATACTTTAAAACCCCTCAGATAAAATAAGGTGCCTCAAATGCAGTGTGAAGAATAAATAAATGGAATCAAGTTGAAACAGAGAATGCGTGTTAAAACGGAGAGCGTGGTATTTAACTCAATATCTGTGTGCTATCTATGTTCTATTGTGAATTTATTGTAATCTGTTTTTATTTACATTCTCTACATCACACAGGTTTTTTTTAGGAACTCGAGATATGAATGAAAAAATCTCATGTCCTTTGTGTTTCCTCTCTCTCCCTGTTTTTTTTTCCCTGCATTTTTTTTTTTTTTGTCCCTCATCTCACCTTAGCTGCTATAGCATCATCCATATCTATTTTCTCACGTATCCATACAGTCAGTCAGTCGGTCTCTCAGTGTCTGTCTGCCCCCCCGTTTGCCCTCAGCTCCGTCTCTCACGTCCTACTTTGGTCTCTTCCTGTCTCCTTACTTCACTCCGAGGGGCTGCTGTCCTGCCTGAGTGCAGCACGGTGACCATCGATTCATCAAAGTGTCACAGCACACTGCTGCAGCTCTGTGCACCCGCTACTGAGCAACTGCCCCAGCTAGGCAAACAATGGCATCAGCGCACAACACACACACACACACACACAGGTAGAACCTGGAGTGCTGCCCCAGCAAGGTCACACCTCTCCCTGTACACTCATTTGGCATTGTGCACGCTGGAGATGGTCCATGCCAAGTGGATGCTGCCAGTGGCACAGTGGGCCAAGCACTGGACAACATATCTGTTGAACATCCACAGACATCAAGCGTAGTTAACATTCCCGTACAAGCCAGTGCAAACAGTTCCCAAAGACTTGCTGCTGTAAAAAAAAAAAAAAAAAAAAATACATCCAGCACTAAAATGTATTAGCAATTTTCCTAATTGCTGAGCCAGCACATATGCAACTCTTCCATATTCATAATCACACACCTGAAATCACACATCTTGGGGGAGCCTGACCTTCGACTGCTTGCTCGTGGTTCAGCGCTGCTAAAACAGCATGGCCAGCAGTCTGTTTATGGGGTCTTTATGGTGTGTCAGTGGGGTCAACTGCAGGATGGTCGCCTCCCTGCAGATTTACACTGAGGGGCTCTGGACTGGGTCACCAGCCTCCCGGCAGCTAATTTCATAATGCACCCTTGGCGAGGCTTAAATGATTCAACCAATCCTTCAGTGCAGGATATACTTCATCAAAGGCTCTGAGATCTCGGCGCAGACGTGCATCTTTATGATGGTAAACTACTTGTTTGAGCAGTCATGTCAACGTCAGAGTGTCTCAGCCGAGTGCAACAAAGACACATATAATAAACTGCACTTGTTATTTAAAAAAAACGTAATATTGTGGATTGGCTTTTAATGCTCTTCAGATTGCTTTTCAGGGGAATTTTGATGGATCACTTGTTTTGTTGTTGTTTTCTTTATTTTTTTTATTTCATTGCCGACCATCTATTTTTCAGCAAGAATAAAACCATCTTTTGAAAGCTCCTTCTTAGTCTTTTGATTGCACGCATCTTTATCGATTTAGATGTCCGCCACTTTGCGCAGGTGCTCACACTTCAAAATAGCTTTCAGGCCAATCTCTGACACATTTATTCCTCCATCATTTTTTTTTTTTTTACTTTCCTTAATTGTACCTATAAAACAAGGAGCCCGTGTTCCAGCTTGGTTGATCACCTGTAATATATCAACTTCATGTGCATGATATCACATATGCACTCAAAAAGCTTTTATTCAGTCGTAAATGTTGGCCAGTCTTTTGGTTCCTTTATCAGCTTTTTGTTTGGAATATTTTCATTTCTTCAGGCATCTCAGTTGGGTTGTAGTGGTTAACACGCTGGCTTCAGAGAAGTTCTTTTCTTGGAGATGTTTACGTGTGCATGTTCTCAATGCGTGCGATTATGAGTGTGTGAGAAATGGTGTGTCCCTCTGCATCTGTCCACCCAGCAGTTGAACCTGAGACTCATTTAGAAACCATGTAGTTGGGTTCCCTTACTTGCCTTTGTTTTGTCTTCTCACCCTAAACTCTAAGCTGACAAGTCCAAGTTCACAGTCGACTCCGACCGACATCGAGCTCTGCCATGAGGCCGTTGTATTAGCCATTGATTGGCGTTTGTCTGACAGAGGCCTCGTAATGAATGAGATGAGGAGATTATTGACCAGGCGGTGTGCATGAAAATCAGGTAGGAGAAGTGGATGTAAGTGGTTTTGCCTGGATATTAGTATTGACCTGATGGTAATTGGGAGGGTGAATGCGCACTTGCTGGGCCTGTTTATGGGCTTTAATGAAACATCGGATTGAGACAGCTCTTTCTTTGATCTTTCTTCTTCTTCTCGTTAATGGTTAAAGACGAGGACTGAGTATATGCTCTACGAAGCACAGAGCTCTGCAGTTCGCCTTCAGCTTCGTGTCATTTTTACCTGACGTTTTAATGGGTTTTCCTTTCATATTCATTGCCCGATCTCCACAGCAAACCAAGAGCTGAACTCTCAATGCAGCATTATACATCTAAATGTATTCCAGTTGCCGGAGTTCAAGTGCACACACATTAGCATCTTTTGGAAGAGGTCGAGTGCGTATGAAGCGCTGAAAAGTGACGGCTGAGAGGCTCCTGCCTGTTTTTTGACGAGTTGGGCCCCGGGGAGTCAACAGTGGCATGATGGATATACTTTGACTTGAAATGCTATTATCCTCCTGCTGCTGCTGCCGATGCTGCTGCTGATGCCATCTAGACAGTTGCGAACTTTCTCTTTCCACACAAAAATGTAATATAATAAATTTTTGCTTTGTATTTGACTTGATATATGCAATTTTTCATTAGTTTTTTTTGTTTTGTTACCTCATCATATATATATATATATATATATATATATAATTATTTTTTTTATATGAATTATACATATCCTGATGTGGCTGGAAATCACACACAAACTGCTCCATTATTGTTCTGAAAATAAAAAGACGCTTTCAAGAGTGCCATGTCCATGTCCTTGACTAAGAGTAAATTCCTTTTCCCTTTTTGATGTGTCTTCATTACCTTAAGAAAAATGAGGAAGACTATATAATTTCATATAAAAAATAACACTCAACTATGACAGGAGTGTTAAACACATTTTAGTTCATGGGCCACACACACACAGCACAATTTCATGTTGAATGCCCTAGACCGGCAAAAAAGTGCCATAATGACCTTTAGATGGAATCTTTATAGTTTTTCTTTGTTGTAATGCAGAGTATACAAAAGGGAAAAGTCTTTATTTTCACAAAACCAAACAATTACTACTGAAAATGACTACAATCTCAACATGAATTCAATTTTAATTAAACCTTCTGGTGCAAAATACAATGAAATGTCCAAGAAACTTATCCTATAGCTGTTTTTTTTTTCTTTTCTTTTTTAACATACAAATTCAGCCTGATAGGATTTGAGTCCAGTTTGCCAGCGTTCATGGCAGCATCTCTAAGAACTCAGCTCAGGTCTCAGTGTTTTGTTGTGTCCATTACTCTCAGGAAATTTGTTTTAAAAAAAGTTATATTTTCTTAGACCATTTTGAACATTTGTTTAGTGTATTTAGCGGACCAGATTGGAGCCTCTTGTGGGCCGGTTTGGGCCCTCGGGCCTTATGTTTGACACCCCTGTGATTTGCTTTATTGTCTCACGATGTAACACGACAAAAGGTCGGAGAAAACATCAAGACAACTTTATGCAGTTTTTTTTTTTTTCTCTAAACATTTTTTATTTTTTAACTTGTATAGCCATCCTGGCTTTTCAAACATGGAGCATGCTTCTGCATGAAAATTTGGATGGCTCTCAATCTTTGGTTTTTTTTTTCAAGTCATCGGAGAATGCACATGTAAAGCAGAATCTATATGTTACACAAGCATCCAATGAGGGATTCACTTTCCCTCCTGCGGGAGCGACTTAAACAACCTTCACTTCTCCATGTTTCCAAAATACAATCTGTTTACTCAAGATTCCTGTTTTGTGTTGCCCTGTTTTAATGCCCTCAGGTAGCAGAGCTCATTTCCATGCATTGATTTATCGCAAACATTTGCCCAGTTATGCCTATGGAAATAAGTGAACAAAACCAAAGTCACATCTAGTGCGCATGCTGCATTGTTTGTGTTGTTGAATAATGCGTGTTATGTAGATAACAGATGTCCTCCAATTATACTCCCCTAATTGCATTTTAATCAGGCTGCATTATGATGCAGGTTTGTAGCTGAGGCAAACAAAAGGGAAATACAGATTGTTTGTATAAATAGCATGTATGAGGATATGTATTTATGCAGGTCCCTTTTTTTTTTTTATATGATTTGAGGTCTACTTTTGCTCACGGAATAAGTCTAATTATGTTGGGTAATCACGTGAAGACAGTCAGTGTGTCACCTGTCAGCCTCAGACTGACAGCTGACTGCTTACATTTAGCTATCTGGGAGATGAAATTCAACTTTAGTGTCTCTTGCTGACATTGATGACCGTAAACGCTAAAAATATGGGATCTGAAGAGTGTGCATGGGCTCCGAAATGTTGCCTGTACACCCATGTGTACGTTAACACTGAAAAAACACATTGCAGGCCCGGGCAAAATATAGTTCGTACAGTCACCCATCAGTCCCCATTAGGGATTAATTACAGTTAAAAACCTAACATTGATTAAAAGTCTTGGCCGTGTTCGGATCAGCTGGAGACGAGTCGTTTAGCTCGGGGATTGAAAACACACGCACATGGCTCACACTTCACACGCTCACCCAGAGCCTTGTACTGATAGATGTGCAACACACACAATTAAAATCTCAGATTGAAGGTGGTAGAAGTGGCTGCTGGAACTCAAAAAAAAAAAAAAAATTGGGAAATGACTTTAATTAATGAAGTACTCAAGTGTGTCTCCCCCCCACCCCATGATGTCCTCGCGTCTTCTCTTCTCCGGCTATGTCATGTATTAACGTGCAAACCTATTACTAACATAGTGGAAGGGGCCAGGCAGTGAACAAGTGTGTGATGAGAGAGGTGGGGAAAGCTGGGAGAGGGTGAGCCATTTAGCACGGCCATATTAATGGCTTTTTGCACCACGATGGAGGTGATAATGGATATTGCAGCTCTCTGTGCTAAATGTTTGACTGAGAGTGCATTGGTGTGTGCGTGTTTTTTTTTTTGTTATTTATTTCCAGGCATGGATGTTGGTGGCTGTGTTTTATTAGGTGCAAAAATCTTAAATACTCCCAACGCGTCAACACGTTTCTTTTTTCTAACATGCCTTTTAATGTCTGTCTTCACAGCTCAGAACTGCAGTTACACACTTCACAATCCCAATGGGACGATAGAAAGCCCTGGATACCCGTATGGCTATCCTAACTATGCCAACTGTACGTGGGTCATCGTGGCGGCAGAGCACAACCGGATACAGCTGGTGTTTCAAGGCTTCGCCCTCGAGGAGGACTTTGACATCTTATCTGTATACGACGGGCCACCCAGCCCAGGAAACCTGCGGACAAGGTAAAAAAACGCTTTGCTGTCGATGTGTTTTGGGCTGACATTCTGGTTCGCCTTAAATGCAGCTGCAGATACAATTTCTGTATAGAAAATCTAATCTGTATGGTTGGTTATAGTCACTGGATGAAGCATATAGGAGCTTGAAATGTAATAATCTGGACACAATCTCATTTGAAAACACAGATAATTGAATGTACGTATTTCATGCCGTTTGGCTTGGATTTGTAGTAAGACAAATGTTTGACATTCATTTTGTCTGTCCAACAAATTAACCGTGAGAAGGAAATTAAGGGGTTGGGGCGGAAAATGAAGGTAACTATATAGTTTAAAACCATTAAATTATAAAAAATGAAATCACTCTTGCCAACGAGCACTGGTGATGAGGCTGGATTGGGTTCACTTTATCTAATGGCTTTTGAATCTACTGCATTACGGCAGCAGCCATACAACAACAATACATATAATAAGATAGAACACATCACACAGTCTTTTTAAAGCCATTCTGGTGCAGTTTAGTTTGTTACAAGCATCAGAAACACATTTCCCGAACTGGATATTTTATTCTTACCCTAAAGCACTTGATCTTCAAATATAGTAATTGTAATAGTTTCTTTCCCCAGCAACATTATTGTCTGCATAATTGAAAAAGTTTGAACCATGACAGAGTCAAGTGTACAATCCTAATGTTGTAGATCTATTTTTTTTTTTTTTGTCTCATGTACATATACTAGTAAGAAAACCATTCATGCATCATCTCTACCTTACCGTCTCTTTGGGGGACTTTACAAAAAACTGCTTCAAGGACTTATTCTGTTTTATTTTTCCACTCCGCTGGGATATGAAATGTAATTTCTGTGTTTAGATTCCCAGACTTCTGTTGTTCACACAATTTGAAGTAATGATTCACCCACAGAGAGCTTGAACAACACTCTTACTCCACACAGTGTGTTTTACGCCGACGAGTAATATTCAGTGTAATGCCTGAACTTACTGATGCTCTACCAAATAAGAGTCGCTTGCTGTTGAGAGCCACACGTGATAAATGCCTTGAGTACCTGTTGCACTGACGCACTCAAGCTCATTGTATCATTTCTATTCATGCAAATGGCAAAAAAAAACAAAAAAACTTCAGTGCTCAAATGTGTGTTCTAATAAGATAATTAATAGTTTTGCCCTCAACTTAATTATTTTTCATGCTCGTTGAAGGCTGACCTTCAGATTTTCTGCTGCTGTGCCCCCCGTGAAGCTCTCCGCCGGCCCCCCGGGGAGGCCGGCCCCACACTTTGAAAACCACTGCTGCAGGTTGTGCACAGTTATTGTGATAAATTAAAAACAGTGGCCAAAAACCATAAAATTAAACCCAAACTCACATTAAATTGTGAATTTGAACGCATGAGCGAAGGCGGTGGGAGGCAAAACATTAATCAAGGCAAAAATCAGTGACGCATTGAGAGGCATTTGGAGCAGATCCTTCGGTGACTAACACGAGATCGACTCTGTGGACATTGTGGCGGCGTCCAAGGTTATTCACTGGGATTCTGGATGCGTTTTTATGCTTCAGAGCTACGAGCTGAAATGAAATAAAGCTCTCTTGGGTGTGAAGAGTCAAACAAACAGTCTCTGAATCAACAATCTCATCCTCCCCGCACTGCTGTCAGTTTACCAGCCGTAGTAACAAAAAAAAAAAAAGAAAAGAAAAGAAATGCTGCTAACGTTTACATGCTGTCAACTGTCGTCCCCCCCCCCCCAAAAAAAACAAAAAAAAACACGTTGGGATGGATCGTTATCTCGAGAACCAGACTTGTTTGTGTTGCCTGCAAACGTAAGATACTGCTAAAGAAAGGGGAAGCAATTCATTTATGTATTTTTCGGGATGTTGCTCCTTGCAGTGTTAATATCTGGCAGGCCTTTTGGCAGCCACCCCTCATTTTTATTAATTTTTTATTTACACACTAACTTAATTGGTGGCACTTCCTCTATCTGATTGTTTGAAGCTGCACTGCTTTTAATTCCCGTCACCTTCAGCTACGTGTCTCAGACTCGCAAAGAGCTGAGAGCATGTTATGAAAGCCCTCCGGAGACAGATGAAATTATAATAAAAAAAAAAATATATATATATTCTTAAGCGCCTTTTGTCTTTGACACTGTCGACTCCTCTGTTTCTCTATCACCCCGCCCTGCCCCCACCCCTTTCCCCTTTCCCCTGCTCGCAGCTCTCATTTTGTGCCAGTGGTGCCTCCCTTGCAACTCCCCACAGAAAAGCGTATGAAAGACGGAGGAAAATCCATTATGGATTGGCGTTGCGCTGTTCTCCTCAGTCTTTCTCCTGTTTGGACCTCTGGGCCTTCTTGTATATTGATGCTCCAGTGGGGACGGGGGCGGGGGACATTCTCTCTCTCTCTCTCTCTCGCTCTCGCTCTCGCTCTCGCTCTCGCTCTCGCTCTCGCTCTCTCGCTCTCTCGCTCTCTCTGAGCGGGGAAAGAGAATGAATTCTAAAGGAGCTGGAAAAGGGGGTTAGGAAGAAGAGACTGCAATGAGAGATACAGAGAACCAGAAGGAGTCATTGTGGAGAACACGAATCGCCTTCAGAGTTTCCCCGTCATGTCTTTGACCAGAGTTCCTCTCCTTTCAAAATACACATTTTTGTAAAAGTGAGACATTAAAGTTTATCTGTGAGCGAGCTTGAAAAGCCTGGGAATAGTCTGGGAGCGGCTTTCACAAGTCGGCAGCGGTCTGTCAAAACGCGCATGTGTATCTGTGTGTACACACACAAACACACATCTGATAATTCAGCCTTTACTTTGCTCTCATCTCCCACTCGTGTCAGAAGTAATTTTCCTTCCATCTTTCTTGGTCCTCTCCTCCAATTTCTTTCCCGCCTCCCCTCATTTCATTTCGTCCTAATATCTTATCTCTTCCTCCTGTTCTCCATTTTATACGTTGCGTGCTGTTTTCACAGAATTTGATCCCTCTTTCATGTGTACAACCTGCCATATAGGCTACAGGGCCGGTGAACGTCTCCTTTAATCTCCAACAGCCATCAAAAGTGAACATTTCTGACTTGCTTCATGTATAAATGATAACTGTTGATTTCTTTTTCAAAGCTTTCGCTTATTTACCCATTAATTTATTCATTGCTGTCGCAGCAAAACAGTCGAGCCAAGGATTTGTAGTCCCACAATTGATTTCATATGCACACATATATTAAGGTATAGTGTCTTTGTGTATATATATATATATATATATATATATATATATATTTCTGTTGTTTGTTTGTGTGTGCTCCTGCAGTGGCTGCTGATGAGTCACAGCAGCCCCTCCTTAAGAAATGCATATGTGAGTCAGTCTGTTGCTGCAGCACTTCATTAAGCTGCCAGTCCCGAATGTCACCTGGGAGGCAGACTGATGATTCGTTGGACTCTTGAACAGTGGCTATAGGCGCGACGCAGGATCTACACGATGCAGGCACGCGCTGGCCGCCTCCGCCGCCGCCACCGGTGGTGTTTGATTTCTGTTAATTAAACAAAACATTCATTTGAGATGTGGTGATTCATCGGTTAAGTGCATCATGTGTAATTGAAGTTATCGGCCGTCTCACATGAGTAGAGCGGCAGAAACTACCTCAAGGTGAAGAGATGTTAATGTTTTATTAGCTGAAAGATTTAATGATAATGCAAAAAGAAGCTTGACCTATTGAGGATCACACAATTACCTCTGTTATTTTAAGTCTGTTCTTGAACATCATGCATGCAATTCTTCACCTTTATCGATACAAAAGATTAGAGGACTGACCTTTGATTGCAATTAATAATAAATATGCTCTCTGTGCCAAAAGGGAAGTGAGATTGCGAGTGGCAATCCCTCTGCCAATGAGAACCGGGTAAAGCGAACAGTTTACAATCAAATTAAACATGCAGATTATATAATCCACTCTGGCAACGCCATGAAACGGACAGTAAGAACCGAGTTTAGCAGACGGATATCAGAACTTTTTAGACTGAGCAAAACTTTTTGTTTGTGTCCTACTGTATTATCCAACACATGAGAAATATCAAAGTTTCATTAAGCATCACAAATTTGTGAAAGAGAAGTCAGTAATTCATTCTGCTGTGTGCATTAGTACAAAGATTGAACCTTGTGCTTTCAGAGCTGCAGTTAGGATGTAAGTTTCCTTGAGTTTGGGAGGTGAGAGTCAAACATTTTCAAAACATGGAGCTTTTGTCTCATAATCAACATTTAACCTTGCATCCAGCTTTGATTACTTCATTACTCTTTTGAGTTCCAACATGTAGAAATCACGTGTTTTTCAGTTCTTTCATCATAGTTGCTACTGACTAAACCAGAAAGCCTTGGTGGCATCACACATCCTCCTGTTTACATTCTCCTTGGCCAACAGGTAATTATTTTGAAGCAGCAAAATCTTTGAAAACCGGGCTTTACAGCATCTGATCCTCAACTCTGTGGTGCACGAGGATGTTTGAATGTGTGGAAATTCTTTTTTTTTTTTTCTCTCTCTCAGCAGTGCGGATGCTCTCCTGCACGACAATAATCCAGTTTCACAAAATGGAATTATTACAGTGACGGATTGCCTGCGAATAGTTTTAGAAGGTCCTGAACATATCAACATTTATGGAAACTTGCATCTCTGAGAAGAAGAAATTGAGCTGATAAAAACAATGCTATACTCTAGAAGAAACAGCCAGGCGAGTCATGTACTGTATGAATCATAGCTGATTATGTCAATCCCACACACTACATAAAATGTCTAATTCAATTAAAAAATCTTTTTTAAATCTTCTCATCCTTAATGTCTAAACTCCAGTAACATTTATGAGCGTTTTCCACCTCCAACATGACTTCCTGTCTGAATGACATATTGGGTAAAAGCACCAGTAGGACATATGAGACCACTGCAGCGGACTAGCGTGCCAGATGTTTTTTCCTCATATTTCAAGTTTTAGAAGTTCCAACTTGGTCGCGTTTTGGAAAATTGGTTGGATTGTATCTATTGTATTTATTGTATCTGCCGAAAAAAGCATGACATAGCTGTTCTCATCCCTCACTCAAATCATCCTACAACCACACTACCTCCTGCACTTTGTTTGGATCATGTTCTCACCAAGATCATGTGATTGGGATTACTCTTCACTTTGACTGGGTAGGAGACATGGGCTAAGTTACCCAACTTACAAAACGTATCATGACCACCAACAAAACACCCTTCAATTTAAATGACCAAGAAAAGGAATAGCCTAAAGCTAGTGGCTTATTTGTGTATAGAAATTCTATGAAATAACCAAGAATATGTGCAGCTTACAAACAAAAATCTAAAACGATAAAACCAATAAACAGCATAATTTAGTCAACAGTGCCATAACATGTTTTCTTCCAGGTGTAATTATATTTCCTTCAATCAAAACTTAACTACTTAAGTCAGAAAACCACAATTGTTGTTTCCCGTCTGCTAAAAATAAAGGACATCTCAAATTGGGAGGGAAAGACAAGAGCCACACAAATGTTTCTATACAGGCGTTTTTTTTTTTTTTAAAGGGAGAGGTTAACTTGAGAAGGTAATTGTTTTCGAAGTTCCTTTTACACTCATAACAAACAAAAACATTTTAGTCATTTCAAGTGTCAATAATTGTGAATATGATCTTCAGTTAATAAAAAACACACAAAAATAACCTTTTGAGAGACTTTACTTTTTTTTTTTTTTTTTTTTTTTTTTATCATTTAGCAGCTAATATAAATGCTTGAAACATTTCTGGCTTATATATAATGGATTTAAAATATAAAAGTGTTCCCATTCAGTCTACTTCTTAAAAGTATCAGATCGTGTATTGACAGATATAAATGAGATACAAAGAGTAATGTGGAATAGTACAAGTTCTGTCTTTGTTCCAACCACCCTCAGTTTCGTTTGTGTGTAAGTGCTGCTCTCCTGACAAGAAGCTTTTTTAATAATTGTGAATATAACTTAGTTAAGCTGCTTTCACAGGCATTCTTTACTTTCCTGTTAGAAAAGTCAGAATATTTGCAATAACGCTGATGTCAAGGCTCATCCAGAGCCCGCTGTATTGTGGCACTGAAGCCAGCGGAGGTCTTCCTGAGACGCTGCTGAACTTAAACCAGATCGCTCACAGTCACTCTGCATGAAAGTGGTCTTTTTTTTTTTAACTTGTAAAAAGCAATCTTTCTCTCACTTTTGTGTCACATTTCATCTTGTAACTGCCAGCCGGGGAACACTGAGTACATTTTAGTGTGGGGTGGAAAAGCTGCTGGGGTGTGTGAAGTCGTCTCTTCCCACATGCCTTACTTCCACTGATGGAATGATGGAACGATGGGGCTTATAGGCTGGCAGTCTGGAGAGGGCGGGGGGGGGGGGGGGGGGGTAGTCGAGAAACGGACAGATTTTCAGCCTGCGGGCTCGATAGGACCTAAATAAGGAGCACTAGTGCATGGTGCTGGGAGTGGCATTAACACTACAGTCAGCCCTCAGAGCGGTGAGGTTGGAGTGTCACTGTGTGTGCGTGCTCTCAGACTGTGCTTACAAAGGACAAAGGGGGATCGAGTCTCCAGCCCATCCCGACAGGCAGGTTCAGTGTCAACAAAATCAAGGTTTATTGGAATACGGATAAAAATGATCACCACACTTGTACACACACTTTCAAGCATATAAAAAATGGCAGGGGGATGGAAAATGGTTTGTAATATAATTTTCTTTTTAGCAACAGTGTGTTTCTTTTACATTATACCACCCGCTCACATAAAGATGCGACTATGCATTATTTAATACTTCACAGCACTTATATTTAGCTTTAGATCAGCTATGTCTTGCTTTTTTTTTTTTTTTTTTCTTTTAACTTTCAAGCCAAGTTAGTGTTGGTGATCTCCCAGAGGTTTGCTCACAGTAGTCACTGTAGAAACTGCCAACTCTTTTGTGCGTTGGAGTCCACTCATGTCTCGCATTGTACGCTTTAACAAGTTTTCCGTTAGTCAACGAGTCGGGCTTGTAAAGTGCCGATGTCTGCAGGTCATGGTGAGAGCGGGTGACGTATAATGGCATTTCCTGACTGAACACTCGGCGTTGCAATAATTCTCCGGTGGTGAAGGCCTCGGCCATCAATCTCTCACAACACATACTTTGGGAAATGACTTTGGTACATGAGCGCTGGGACGTACACGTGTTTGATGTGCATTTGTGTAAGCACGTTCTCCCTTTGTGTCAGTCCACCCCGAGATGCACATGCACGAGTGTTAATTCACTGTGACATCTTTGGAACAAGGAACATATCTAAATGAGAAGGAGGAGGAGAAGGAAATATGGCCTCAGGGCTGTATGAGATTATTAGTTTGCGGTGAGTGTGATTAGCATCTTACTCAACGGCATCCACACATACATGCACTCCATATACATATGTAAAAAAATGTTTTTTGTTTTTTTTTCATTCGCACCCCCAGACATGTGCAAGCAAACACGCACATATGCATACACACATACACGCTCCCGCACTGTTGGATTTATGGTTCCTTTGAGTCTTGGCTGTTAATGGAGAGACTGCCACTTATCAACGCCAGCTTTAACGACAGACTGCTAAAAACAGGACGAAGAGTGATAGTTTGTTTTTCATCATCTCGCGCTGGGGAAAAAAAAAAAAAGTGAAACGATGTCAAGATTTATTGCATCTGTGCACCTGTGAGGCAGAATTATTAGGCCCAGTAACCCCAGATTAAAGAAATAATCAACTAGATGCTGGTGAATTTATATGGTACGACCTGTGTATCACTCATTGTGCGTATCGCTATTGACGTTCATCTGTCCCAAAGCCTATCAGCGTTGCGACGGGTACACTTCAGCACGGGTAGTAATTGAAATGCTTTCCTTTTGACGTGAAGATGAAGTATACCAGACATCGGTGGAAAAGATGGGATGTGATTTTTTTTTTTGCGTCATTTGAGTGTAAAGAAATGAACCAAATATTTTGGAGGCCAGCCTGTTAAGCTGTTTAAGTCATCAAGGGTAGGAATTAAAAAGAGATGCAATTAGGCACACATTGCTTACAGTTTACTCGACATGAGAACGTTCATAATTATACCTTTTACCTTGTAGAGCGGAAGTTGATATTGAAAAGTGAACCTTTTCTGGCTGCTTTGAGATTTTCCCTCAATATGATATTAAAACTGCACACTGTTCCTGTTCCAAAAAAGTTCTTCTTTTAAAGCTGCTGACCTATTTGATCTTTGGAGTTTGCATGATTCCTCCACTAATCCAAACACAGGCTTGTTGGGGGACTATTGGAATTGGCTGTATGTGTGTGAGGGCATCTTGTGTGTCTTCTTGTGTTAGCGTTGTGCAGTGGTGACCTGTTTAAGGTTGTCTCGAGTGGTTGGTCTTTCCTGTTTCACCACTATCATGTTTGACTTTGGTGCATGAGTGATACCTTCTGGCCTCCAATGACAAGCCCCCATTCATGTCTGAAGTAACTCCAAGTTCCATTTCACTGCCCTGCCACTTTGTAGCAATACAACTTCTACATTTCTGATGACTTCACTGACCATGGCGATGTTACGGTGAACTAATTGAAAGTCCTGTTGAAAACTGGTGGAGGTCACAGTAGCACGCACACTGAAACTTCAAAAACTTAGGACAATAAAAAAAGTAGACACCAGTGATGATCGCTTGTTGCAACTGAGTCATAATCCTGGTGAGATGTGAAACTGTGGTGTCTGGGCTTATATTAAGACCTTTGGGATGGGTCATTTGAGACGAGGGAGTAAAATCTGAACATTGCAATGGGTCTTAAAGTGATGACATGCAACTCTTGCTCCAGCTCCTAATGGGTTAAAAGACATCAAACTTAATTGGTACTTTTGCAGTTTTTGTCCAAGACACTGGTAAAATGTGGATGAGTTGTGGCTTCAGGGTGCAATATACTGACATTTGTGATGGGTTACAGCACATACTCCAGACTGGTGATAAACAAAGACAACAGATAAAAATAGACAGGCAAGGGTCTGGATCAAATTATATTGAGTTATTGACATATTTTTAAAGGAACTATCGAATACAAACCTATTTATGAAGTTCTTTTTTTTCCCGGTCATTTTTCAAATATCTTATATCGGTCAGTCAACACAACTTAGTTTTTTGTTTTTCCCATATGCATAGCATGACTGCCACTAAAAACAGTGCCAAAAATTTCACCATAGAAATTGATAAATGCCCAACAAAGGGATAGTGGGAGGTGGATGTCACGCTTTTCTCACTGCAGGGAATTCATTCTGTTGATTTGCATGACAACTTATGCTAATCATGTCGGTCACAATTTTCCAATTACATTACCTAAGGTATGACTCGTGCAGCATTCTTAGCATGTATGGCCTGGCTGGATTAACATTGCGGAAAAGGACGAGGAGGCTGGCAAGGAGGCCTTCTTTTGTTTCTTATAATGCTTGCGTAATTTCCCTTCATTTCTCTCATTTGAGATTGATGCACTTGAGACATTTTGTTCAAAAACCATAATACATTTTATTTAACAGTCAATTTTTTGGTGAAAAGTCACAATGCATCTGGTGCTCCATCTACTTAAGCAGAAAGTTTCACAATTGTTACTAAACATTTTGCTCAACAGGCGAGTGAAAGTAATTCACATGCGTTATTCTCTTTTCTAACCATCTCACATTGACCCAGACTGGCCGTTTCACTTGTGCAGAGCTATTCACTGTGAGCTAGTGTAAAGTTTCACTGTTTGGTAAAATAATATCCATTTAGAACCGGGGTGTCAAACGCCTCTTACTTGAGAGGCTACACGCAGCACGATTTGATCAGTAAATAATAGCATTATAGTCTATAAATAACTAGATCTCTACCTTTCTCTTTATTGCAACCATGGTATCATTAAGAAGTTCACATTTAATGAACTATGCTTTTACAAAACATGGTAAACCTAATATTTGAATAAAAGAACTTCAATAAATGTGTACATATGCAGATATTGACTTGTACTTTGTTGAATGAATAATGAAAAAGATAAATTGGTTTATTCCTTGGTTTTGTTGTTTTTGGTATTTGGATGATTCCATCTATTCGATTATTTTTTTTTTTTTTTCATTTCCACCTTTTAATGTTAATTATTATGATACAAAGAAGCTAGCTTAATAATCACTCTGAGCCATGAAATTAATAAGTAAAGGAATTTTTCCTAAAATGCACATACATATACAGCATACATAGATACATACATACCATATTTCTTTATTTCCATGCTGCTACAAGGCAACATGTGGGGAAAAAAAGACGGGGACCATCATGACTGATGGTATTCGAATGAAACTAAATTTAACATAAATACACTTACCAGCAGTAGTTCCTAGGAATAGAGAAAAAGCAAAATCACATCAAACAGGGCACATGGCTCAGATGAGGACCGCTGTACCTGCTGAGCAATTTCAGCCATGATTGGAGACCCGCGGCCCTCCTCCTGTTTGTTTCTCCACTGACAAATTTGTCACAGCCAAAAGGGGTGAAATAAATGACATGAGCCTCACATGAACTGCAAGGCGAATTCGAAGAGCTCAGTCCCTGCTGTACTTGGTGAAGTGAAATGAATGAGCAATGTCCTACCAATTCCATGAAGGAAGTCGTCGAATATATAGTATTTATAGTTTATACTAAATGAACCTGTCCTTAAAATACCTACAAACTGACCTGATGTGTCACAATATCCATGTTTGACCATATAGGACCCCTTGGTGTGTATTTTAATTTATTTATTTTGCTGCGTGTCAGATCTATCTCAATACTTTCTGTGACAGGGAATGCACTGCAACCAAAAAAGAACATAAAATAGAAATTAATCAACCGCAGGTATAAGAAAACATGGCAGCACAGAACTTTTGGCATTTGAAACACCCCCAATCCCTGAAAACAAGACAACTACGTTGTTTTTGTGTGGTTTTTTTTTATTTTTAAAAAAGAAAATTGTGCTTTAATGTATAGGATTGTGAAATGCAGGAGGATTCTCCTCATGCACTATTTGTTTCCCAGCTTAGGCAAATCCGTAGCATATTTTTCCAGCCTATGTTGATTTTGCTGTTTTGTTTTTCCTCCATGTTGTTGCAGTCACATTTTTTTTTTCTTTTTTTTCTTTCTTGATTTCACCCTTTCCTTTTGTTTTCTCTTGTTCATCCCTGGGAGACATGAAGCATAGCAGCCTAATTGGTTACCCAAACACCTTGTGAAACATGATAATGGATATAACACACACACACAAATACACTGGGCCATGCTGTGTCAAAAGGATTTGCCTTGCATGTAATTAAGCACTTGTTGCATGTCACCAGTTGCACTTGTGCTTATTTGGAAAGCAAAAGGTTAACTCTGATTTTTCTTCTCCATCATAATGACAGTGATTCCATGAGAAAAGATATGCATCAGCCCGTTGAATTTTCTAAACAGCGTTCCACAGAGATGCCGAAGGCTGAGATGGAGCCGATTAATCAGGCCTCCGTACTCAAGAAAGACACATAATGAAAACATAGAGAGCACTAATGCTTGGATCTAGAGCGAATGGAGGAGAGATTGTTAACAGAATGCAGAAATAAGACAAAGGGGATATGAATAGTGTTGGTGTGAGCTGCCTGTAGCTAATTCTAGATCCATTTCTTTTTCTTTTTTTTTTTTGCTGTGCACACAAACACACCACCCCCACATCCTCCTCCTTCCTCTCCTCCTCTCTCTTTTCCCTCCTTGCTGTCTCCTTTCCTCTGCTGCTCTTTGATCATTCCTGCCACAGTAACGGAAAGGGAGCGATGCGTAGAAAGTCAATGGCATTGGTGGAGCGCCACATCGGTCACTGTGTGCTTATTAGCCCTACTGGCTAATCAGATCTTCTGTCCAACCTTGTTGTGGAGTATATTAGTGAAATCACTCCGCATCGTGAATGGGGAAAACTGAAGCCTGGGGGGTGGGGTCATTAAATTTTGAATATGGATTCAAAGCGTTATGCTGTCTTTAGAAGAACCACCAGTTAAAACCTTGCACTGCGGGAAGGCATCAGCGCTCACACATGCATGGATGCGGCCATGCACACTTGAAATTGCTCCTAAACCTATATTTTGATGCCCTGTTGCGTTGTCTCACGCTCATTTCTGCACGCTAACTTAACCATAACATTAAGAATGTCTTCACATCAAAATGTATTGACTTCCCATGAGTGAGCTTTTGTCCCCACAGTGACTTCAGTCAGTCAGGAGTGCCATTGGGATGATGTCCTTACTACTATAAAGGAAATAAGGTCAACATCTTATGTTTTCCCTATCTTTGTGAGGACTTCACATTGGCTTTCATTGATATCCTGCATATTTAAGCTCCACTTACAAGACATCGTGTTTGTTGCGATTTGGGTGTCCGTTTATATGACATCGATGCTCGTAGTCACTGAAAATGCAATTTTTTGAAAACCGCCTCCAAGGTGGAAGTTTCTTGAAAATGTTCCGACACTGTGTGTAAACGGGGGGAAAACAGTTCTTCTGAAACGCTGTTGTGTAAATGGGGCCATACTTGTTGTGCAGTTCACAAACATTTGCTAAAAATTTGCGTTGTGCTGAAGTTACATCAGTTAGTTGAAGGTCAGATGGTGGTTTGCACAGTTTTCTGATCTTATTTAGATTATCACTCATCATTATAGTATAATATTTTGAAGTGCCTTGCTCCTTCAGTCATGTTGAACTCTCCATAGAGCCAGCTATCAAAATAAAGAGATTTATGAACTAATAATGATATGAAAAAAACAACAAAATAATTTAAATGAACTACAAACTTGTCAACAGCAACAGATAACTCAATATTTATTCAGGTTACACGTACATGAACGGCTTTGGAGACACGGGCTCATGTTAATTACAGACAGTCGGACATCTTTTATGTTGCTGTCCAAATGAATGAGACAGTTCATGAGGAATATCAAGCATATCTTTGCTGTGATGACAACCACTGAGACAAAAGCTGTGGTTAATGTTAAAGCTACGACTCGGTACATAGAGCCGGAACACAGAGAGACATCAGCTCAGCAGTACTTTTCACATGTGACAATAGCTGTGAGTTACAAGCTCATGAAACTTCAGTCACTGTACCTGCAGAGTTAATTTGTGTTGTAAATTACCAAGCCCAAATTCTCAAAAACCTTAAATATGCAATATGTGGTGGTTACAAATGGTATTAACATTCTTCCAGCAGTTTCCTCTGTCATTGGATAATTTAGCAACCTATCCGTTGAGATTTGTTTTTATTCTGCCACTTATCACAAAACATCACTGACCTTGTTTATGTACGAGGACTGACTCACAGGAGGCATTCCAGCTCAGTCCAAAGATGTTTGCAGTGCATATATCCTTGACTTTGACACTATCCGAGTTTTTCCATACCAAACTTAAAAAAAAATAAAAAAAAAATAAAAATCTTTGAATTTATGGAGTTTTATTTCATTTTATCAAAAGAAACTCACATTGAACTCTTCTTTTTTGTTCTTTGAAGAAATGTTATTGTATTGAGTAGTGGAGCGTCACAGTTTCCCTTCACTGCAGAAAAACAGAAAATATGCAAGCTTTTTGATGTTGGCGCTTTGGACACGCCTCAGATTTAGTCTGTGATTCAAACAGGGCTGACGGGCCCACTGAGTATATGCCAACAGTATTTTTGTTATGAGTATGGGAAGTACTTAAAAAAAGTACTTTTAAGCTTGGATTAAAAAATCTAAGCTTAGTAGATGGGTTTGTTCTTCACTGTAGTCTTTTTCCATCTGCTCAACCATCTAGTCCAATTTCTGGTCATTGTGTCCTGGAGCTGATCCCTGAAGACTGCCTGAAGGCAGCGTTCACCCTGACTCACACACATTGACACCAACTTGGCAATGTTTGGAAACATTAATTCATGTCATTTGCGTGTTTTTGTACTGTGTGAAAAAACTGGAGTCTCTGGAGAAAAACGCTCCTGAAAAAACATGCAGCCTCCACACAGAAATGCCCCAATCCCTGACTTGAAGTGGGGTGAGATTGTGAGGCGACACTGCTGACCACATGAACAGGCACACCGTGCGCACACAAAAACACGCCCACACAAAATTAATTCTTAAATTGGCTTTTCATAAAATGCTAACTGCTTCTCAGAGACCCAAACTGCTGGTTAAGTAGCAACCGAAAATGCCATTTGTGTGGATATGAAGTCACTTGGTGGGAATAGGTCCTCCGAACACAAATTGGTAAACATGAACACAATGTTAAGAACTAATGAAGGAGGAGAAATGAAGTGGCTCCTCATTTTGGCTGTCCAGTTATTGAAAAACAGTGACTCACACACACTAAAATCCCCATCCAGCTGACGTGGACTGTAGAAGAGGGACACCACAAAGGATGGGACGGTGAAGGAAAAAAAACAAAACAAAACACAGCAGACAAGCAAAACGCTGAAGGCCAGCTTGTGACTGGAAGGTTGCAGTTTGAATCCCCACTGTCACCAAACCCCATTGTCAGAAGAGCCACAAGTGGGAAAATAAATTGCCAATTCAAAAGATACAGTTCACTGTGGTGATACTTCAAGGGAGCAGCAAAAGACTTAAAGAGAATAGGAGAGATTGGAATGTATAGAATTAGCCCTGTGAAACCAAGCCCAATCTTTTGGCTTCTGATCTGACTCGATATAAATAATACCTTTAATAATAATAATGGCTTGGATTTATATAGCGCTTTTTTTCGCACTGACTCAAAGCGTGTGTACAGAGTGTACAGAGACCATTATTCATTCACACCAGTGATGGTGCCCTGGGGCATGCTGACAGAGGCGTGGCTGCCATTTTGCGCCAACGGCCCCTCCGACCACCACCAACATTCATGCACCATTCATACGAGGCAATGTGGGTAAAGTGCCTTTAGGGACACGACAATGACTGTTTGATAGAGTGGGATTCGAACCGCCAACCCTCCGGTTATTGGACGACCGACTCTGAGCCGCTGAGCCACCATTGCCCCACTTTATGATTGTATTCTACGTGGAGTAATTTTCTTTTATTTGTTGTATTGTTTAGGATCCTATTATTTCACAATAAATCAGGCCCTGTTCACATAAGAATGCTTTCAAGTGAAAAGAGTGAAACTTTTAGCTGTCCGTTTACACAACAATGGTGCTTCGAGCCACTGAAAATGCGAATTTTGAAAACGGCTCCCAAGGTGGAGCTTCTTTATAAGGATTCGACTCTGTCTCCATGGAAACTGGTTGAAAACGCAGCTTTTCTGAAAAGCTGCCACTGCGCATGCACATCGCGGCCATAGTAAATCATTTTTTTCATCAAATGCGTGTGGATTGACAAAACGACAATGACGGCCTTCAGAGTGTCATGGCTCCCAGTCCATATTCTCCTCCCACTTGGTAGTTTCGTAGTTGACAGTCACCCGGGACAGCAATCCAACGTTTTCGGCTGTCCATACAAATTTCAGTGGACTCACCATTGTTAATGTTTTTAGCGTATTGTTCTCTTTGCACGCTTGTGTGTGTGTGTGGTTTCACCACAAAAACAGTCGACGTCGCCAACTCGTGGCCTGGCATGCTGACTACATTCTTTTCAGCTTTTCTGTCATTTCGCTGTTCACAGACATCGTTTTGAAACTGTTGCTGCGTAAAAGGAAAACTTTTCTGGAGCAAAATAATGCTTTTTGACTTGTAGTGTGGCGTAAACAGTCCCTCCGTTGTTTGCATGTAAAAATGTTTTCACTTATGTTTGTAAGGGATTTTTTTTCTTTATTTAATATGATTTGTAACATCTGTTTTATTTTATTTTTTTAAATAACAACTTAGTCATGTTTCAAACTGTTTGTGGCAGAGATTTCCATCGCCCCCCGGCATTCAGGAGCTCTTGTTTTTAAAAGGTTTAAGTTGTATATGGCTGAATTTGATTGAGTAACTTGACGAGTGAAAATTACTCTGCTGCAAAGCAAGTATACATTAGTCGTTTTCCTCAATTACATTCCCATCATGCCGTGCTCTTTGCACTACTCTGCTCTGCTGTGTTTCACATCAAATTTTTGATGCGTGTCAGACTGACTCATCAACACAGTGTTTGATCTGCTTTGAACTTTGTGTTATGCAATGGGGTTTATGTCAGTATAAGTGAACCTTCGCGCCACTACTGCTCCTGGATAGGTATTTACACATCAACTGAACAGACACAGGCAAGCATTTGGAAAGTTATGATTGTGGGAAAAAAAAACAAACATGCAAAATATGCTTCCAACAAAGCTAATACATGGTTTATATATCGTGGCATAAGCAGAGATTGCAGCAACCATCCATCTTCTCGAATCGCTTTGTCCGCGTTTTCGTTGGAAGCCAACATTGGGCAAAGGGCAACGTACACTGGGGACAGGCCATCAGTCCATCACAGGGCCAACGCAGAAAGACTATCAGTCATACACACTAAGGGCAATTTAAAGTCACCAATTCACCTGTTATTCCATGCTTATGGACTTTGGGAGAGAGTCAGAATACCTAGAGAAAACCCACAATATACACCCCAAGTCTTTTTGCTATTAGGAAAAGGTGCCAACCGCTCCACTACCATGCCAACTCATTGCTTTTGTGGCGTTCACCTCACCTGTTTGCGTTCTACATTTATTTATTTTTTTATTTCTGTATTGACTCTCGGGCTGATCATGTACTGCATCCTTGTGTGTGGTGATTGCTTCACACACAGAGACTTGCATACCAGCAGAAGTAAGAAAACAACATATCTCATGGCTACCACTTAGCTTTGTCACTTTCCTAGGGGGAGAGAGTGGCACCACATTGAATTACTTTTATTTTAGCCCTAATTGTTTTCTGCCCGAGGATTACCGCAGAGCGATTGTGGGTAGTGGGAGAAAACAAGGTGGACGTGTGAACGTCACCTTGTTCTATTTGTCTGCCTTGATTTGTTTGCTGTAAGTGTAATTGACTTATGTCTCTACAAAGGGGGGGACAAATTAACAAACAATTCATTTCTCCTGTTTACGTCTCCCTTTTTTTTTTTTCTCTCTAAGCTCTTTTGTTGTGCATTGAAGGGACTCTGTGCTGCTGCATCAAATAACCAAGCCTTTTAGTTGCTCATGCATGTCAACAGCATTAGACTATGTTCTGTATGCTTTTCATTTGTGTATACAGAAAAAAAAAAGCAGTAACTTCAACCAATGTTGTAAATATGCAAATCAACCATTCAAGAAAAAAAGAAATGAACATATAGATAGTCTTTTTCATAAATGGTTTTCACAGTGATGCCAACCTTCTCTCTTTCCTTATGTGCACCTTCGGTGTTTGGAAGATGCTGATAGTATCAGAACAATGTGATGCAGTGTTAATGGAGTGCAGATAGCCTGGAGATAAACCAGTCACACTCGCTTGCTGACTGGTAGACACTTCAGGAGAAGTAAATCTGAGTGCTGCATGCACTACTGAGTGTGACAGAGGTTGTAATTGAACATTGTTCCTCACCACAAACTTACAGACTAAACGTATGATTGCCTTTAGCCCATTAGAGTCAGGATAGCAATTTGATTCGCTCTTCTTGAGAATTGAATGCAATGTGACCAATCCATAACCCATGATCTAAATGGCCCTCCAATTCGGTTCAGCGATGTGTTTCTTGAGTACCTGTTGAGTAGTGGAAATTACAAAGAGGCCCCAAACACACAGTTGCTACTACACAGTCTTGAGGAGCCTTCATGCACACCATGGCCATAGTAAAGTTTTTCAATTTAACATGCTCAAGTAGATGGACAATAACAAACAATGTCGGCCTCCACGGTGGCATGACTCCCAGTCCATATTTGCCTGGGACTTGGTATTTTTATAGTGGACAGCCATGAATCATGAATGAACGTCTGTGTACTCGCCGTCGTTTATGTTTACGGTTCTCTGGGCACGTGTATGGGGATTCATTATAAAAGCAACGAACAGCACCAACGTGTGGCCTGAGATGCTAACTGCATCCTTCTCAGCATTTCTGACACTTCTGTGGAAACTGGCAATGTTTTCAAAATCTTGCAGTGTAAACGCAAAACCTTTCTGAAACAAACATGCAACAATGATGCTTTTTCACCTCAAACATTGCTGTGTAAACAGGGCCTTAATTTGCATGTTAAATAACAGCTAACAATTACTGATGCTGCCTGTGCATTCTTATTAACCAAAAAGTTAGGTAATATATCATTATACCTGAAACTATTATTTTTTATTTTTCATTGTTTGTTTATCTCTACCTCGCTCTTGCCACCCCTGAGTTTTAGATTCCTTTTTTTTTTTATAGCTCAGGAATTTACATTTTGCTTGTGTATATATATCTATATATATATATATATATATAGATATATATAGATATTTTTTTTTGCAGCCATCACCCCCACACAGTGCTATTTGCTATTTTCCCTATTCAGTTCTCCTGAAATCACTGCTAATATTGTTTCCCCTCCCACTCCTGTCTCCCTCTTTCACCATCCTTTCCACTCAGCATTTTCCCTTGTATCAGCCTCTTTCACTCGCTGCTGCTTCCGCCTCCTCTGAAGACCCTGGTTTGTTAACGACTTCTCTGCGGTTTGTCCCTCAGTTGGAACTGGCTGTGGTTAATTATCCTCCATCAGCATTCGGCATGAGAGACTCGGCCAACCTTACCATTCAGCCACGATACGCAAATACTTTGTGATGTCACATGCATATATCAATATTAATGATCCACAGTGTGCTTACAGCCCATCTTTCTCCTCAAGACAGTCTGTGGAGTCAAAAAAATGTCAGTCGTGCTTGAAATATTGATGGGTTGCGGGATTGTGGGCAGATATGTGCGAGATTTACAAGTCTTTGTTGTGGCTATCTAAGTCTTACCTTTGTGGTGGAACCGAAACTTTTCTCGAAAGTGCGATGAGGGGCTAAATCCGGGAGAAATCTATAAATATAGACACAAATGTGATGTGAATCAAGAAATTACATTCAAAAATAAGTTATTGTTCATTCCCATGTTACAAATCAGAGTTGGTAAGTAAAGCACTCTCTTTTTTTTACATTTTTTTATTGACAAGCCAGTGTTTATGTAAAACAGACCGTTTGAAAGGATAATCTCTCTGAAATCAATCATGTAAGCCTAGAATTGCGGCAAAGTTAAAACTCCCATGGTGTAAACAAAGCTGCAAAAACTGCATCGTCTTGTCTGTTTGTCCCCCGCTGTGGTGATTAATCAGGGTCTCATGGGAGCTCATACTCCCAATAGCCTGGTGGGGAAAAAGCAAACGCACAGAACAACAAACACAACAAGCAAATTTAGTGTTGAACTGTACTGCACAGTCCCAATGTCCCATTCTGTTAGAGAGTCACATGTAACCTTCAGACAGCAGATTCAACCAGTCTATGAAGGTCAGCTCCTAAACAATAAACACAAAGAATGAATGATAACTACGTGACTACTGCGTCATTCAACTGTTGGTGGTAGCGGTACCCCACCGAAGGTTACATTGATTTTGACTTTGCTTCACAAAAAAGGTGTTGGATTAACAAAACTGTACTCAAGAAAAAAGGAAAAAAGGAGCTTGTTGTAAAACAATTTGCTTGTAAAACAGGCAATATTAATGGCCGAGATGGGGAACTTTGATTATGATTACAGCCACTAAAGTGTTATCATGTCTACCAGAGGGCCAAATTGTAATGGATTATTTAATATGACAATTGGAGGGAGTAATGTAAAAGAGCTAATGAAAGGCTGTGAATTAAGCTTGTTGAATCACAATACACTCATGTGGTAATCTCCACCTTCAATTGCTTTCAGTTTTATACTATTTAAGGAATATTTGTCTCTGATTTTACGTTCAAATGTGGTTCAGTGACATCCTTCCTTGCATCACTATTCATGAGATCTAACAGGCCACAAAGAAGACAGATGGGGGGCACATGTGGGCCATGGATGGTGTCAGCAATATAAACGTGCTTAGTAAATTTCCTATTTTGCAATTGATGAGTTTTTTTACTGTACACATTCATACGATGGAGGCCCGACAAATCTCTTTTAACAGAGGTGCACAATTAAAACGGAATTATCCTACAGAGGTCAAGTAGCCACCTTTATCACCTTTATTTTCAACGTGTCAGCTTTAAGTGTCGGATTGAATAGCTCCTGCCTCTATCACATCATTTAAAGTGCCTCCTCATCAAAACTCTATTGTTTCATGTGTGCAAAGCTGAGTTCTGTGAGCCTATGAAGTGCTTTGCCATTGAGATACTCATGTCATATAGATGGGTGTTCTCCAGGACTTGTGAGCTTATTCGACAGACTGAAGACTCGAGCTCTTATAGCCATTTACAAATATCACCAAATAAGATGACAGAAACGGGTTGCTGCAAAAAGTGCACCATCATGCCGTCTCCTGTCATATGCAGGATATAGTCCATTTTTACAGTAATTAGAATTTTAGGGGTTGCAATTGCCTCTTTGCCTGTAAAACCGCTAATCACTCCGATTACTGCTAATACACTTAGAGTACCCAGGAATTTTAACAGAATCTGAGAGTGCTGAAGGCAACTCTATCAAGGCCAGATCATGCCCTTGGGCAGAGTGACGCGGAACATTACAGCTTAGCCAACAAGAAAGGATAAGGAGGCTGGTAGGAATACAGTCTAATTGCTTGTGAAACTCTCCCTATTAACTGGGGGAATCAAATCATGTGTGTGGGAATGAAGTGCCATTTTAACCTCCACCAGGCTACATGGTCAGCTTTTTTTCTTTTTTTTTTTTCTTTACTGTAAGTAGAGCTCGTGATGAGTCATCTCGACACACACGCACCTGCACCAACGTGCGCGTGTGTCTTTCAGTCAGAAACCCGAGCCTTGTCCAGTCTGACCTACCTCATGGGGACTCAATACTATTTAGATAATGCTGTCGGAGCGGTGAAACATATATAAATAGTACAGATTCGGTCAAGGTTAGGCTTTGACACTTATTTGTGACAGTTAAGAAGCTTGAGACTATAATGCATTAAAAATACATCAGTAATTTGTGTGTGTGTGTGTGTGTGTGTGTGGTAGGTACACTTCCTCCTCGTTGGGACAAAAAAAGCAAGTCATACATTTTGAGGTGACTTGTTCAAAGGTTTGTCTATGTTTAAGCTTAAATCAAAATTTTCATTTTTAGGAGGTGGTAGTTCAATTCAACTGAGGATACAGTTTCGGGAAATAAATGTAAGATACTCAATTTTAAGGCTAAATATGCATGTAACGTTATAATAAACGTGATTCGGTGTAACACGAGTGCCAATGGGAACATTATGAGGGCATGTAGTCCTTCGGTACATATTTTTTGACATTTAGCCATCCTACTTCTCGGCTGCAGTGGGCTGCCACAGACCCTGGGGAGCTGCTGGGGGTTAAAGATGTCACTGTGGTTCAGATCATTGACCTATTGGGTGTAGGAAATGAACCTGTGAACTTCTAATCCCAAGTGTACTTCTCTAACCTGTAGGCCACCACTGCCCCCTATGTGTGCGTATGGGGAGCTAATTCAATTTCCACACTCACGTCATGAGTTCTTGGACTTTGAATTATAATTAAAACATTTTTTTAAGTCCCCAAGAGCAAAAACCAACACAAATATCTGTGAAGATTTGTTAGAAGGCAATACAAAGTAATTGTGAGCTTTTGGGTAGTTTTCATGTTTGAGATTACATCGCACGTGCAAGCAAGTAATACAAGCATTCTGGGAACTTTTTGGCACAAAATGCATGTCCCCATCAATAAATTTTTTTTTTAGTTGAACATATGTTTGAGGTTTGTCTGTGGTTATAGTAAGGTTTTGGGATCTTTTTTGTAGTAGCTATAGTCCACGTTGCAATAAATCTGCATGGAAGAAACAGAAGTCAATGCAATTTCCCTGGAAGGCGACAAACACACGTGTGTGCGTGCGTGCGTGCGTGTGTGCGTGCGTGCTGGCAGGGCAGTAGTTCATCGCGTTGCTCTCGGTGTGATAGGCAGTCAGTGGGGAGTTAGAGCTCACAGAGCACAAAACAGCATCAGCCCCTGGCCTTGACCACTGACAAGTTATAGCTGCATGGGGTCTCGTATAGAAGGCACACGCTCACACAACTTCACATAAAAATACACCAATACTTCTCCACTCCGCACCTCTGCTCCCTCTCCCTCCGTCTCTCTCCCATCACCCATCATTTATTGGCTAATGTCCCCCCTCGACTCAGCCATCAAAATCTTGCTGCTCTATCTGTTTTTTTTCTTCTTTTTTTTTTATCCTCCCCTCTTCCCTCCTTCAGGGGGAAAATCAGCTGTATCAGCACACTGTGTTACCCTGTGAACACACACACACACACACACACACACACACACACACACACACACACACACACACACAGAAGGGTGAATAAGATTAAAGGACAAATGACCTGATTTAATCTCCGTCTGTGTATAGCTGCAAACATGCATATATTTGGGAGAGAGATCACACATGTGCTTGAAAATGTTCAAATGCGTTAAAGCGTGCATGTGTGTGCGTGCGTGTGAGCATAAATCCCTGAATAGCTCTCAAGCCAAATGAAGGAGTTTCTCACCATGACTCATCCTTACTCAACTCAGGCTCATGGTGAGAGTTTGTTTCGTTGTTTTTTAAAATTTTTTTTTTAATCCATTCCCACGCACCAGTGTGGTTTCTCTTGTCTTCTCGCTGTTCGTATTCTGCCCTTCATCAAAGTGCTCTCTAACACTGCCATCTCCGTATTACAATATCGCCACCCTTTCTCTTTGCAGCCATCTTTCTGAACTTTTGCTCCACCCACCCCTCCCTCCCTCCCACTCCCATGGGTAGTGGTGGGATAATTGGAAGCAGAGGTTCCTCATTGAGATGATGCTGAGGCCAGTCAGGTGGAAAGCCCTCTTAATAGACCTCTGCTCTGTCCATGCATGCACACACACACACACACACACACACACACATGCGCTTACGCAAACATTTACGTCCAGCACATACTCTTCAATGTGAAGGCAGCCATGCACAAACACACCTATTCTTCTTCTCTGTTTTGTGTCTGCCATTCTTTTGTATTCCCTCACTCATGCACCGCACATCCCTTTCATTCTATTGCTCAGTCATATGTTGCATCTCTTCCTTGATAACAGGGCAATTCCCTAGTGGTATTTTATTCCCACCACACCACACTTTGGCTTGCTTTATTTAATCTGTGAAGCCAGCCTGTTTTCTGAAAACATCCATTTCAATTTCTTTTAGCTTGGTAAAATGGTTTGAGAGGCCAGTATCAAGGTTATGCGAGATGATCTCGATATCTAAAGCGGCGAGAATCCCTCCTTGTATGCAGATTGCGCTTCACTTCAGCCCTTCCATCATACCCATCATCAAACCCACCCCTCATTCACCGCAGTGTGCTGCTGAACCAAGATGGCTGCCTTCCAACTCAATTTGTGGTCAACGGAGGGGCTATTTGCACGAACATGTGTCCCATCGTTTAGCCGATATCCCACCGTGACAATCTCCCACAGAAGAGTGAAATCATGCATATATTAGAGTCTTCTCCCCTTTTTGGTCCAATTCATCTTTCCGCACTGGTGTTTTTGCAATTTTCCACACTTCCAGTGTGGTACTTAAGGATTAGGAGAAACACCGAGGCTTCACTTAATGCCGAGAGATAAAAAGGCAGGGGCATAATAGATTGTAAAGAGTGGGATACACATGCAGAGAGAAGAGCTCGCACGGGAACGGAAAATGAAAATGGAAGTGACTCCCGGGAAGACAAATTTCAGAGATGAGCTAAAACTTCAGTGAGCGACATTGTCCTTTATTAGAATCTATAAATCAGTGATCTATAGCACACACTCGGTCATGTCTATGTGCAGGGCAATCAACCTGTGGCAACAAATGAATAGTGGACACCTGTTATTTAATGGCTATGCGAGGTGTATGTGAGCACTGTGAGTATGTGGGTGGCAAAACATGTTAAATGGATTTAATAGCTGAACCTTGTAAAGCTGGGCCTAATAAGACAAGGATCATTACTCAAAACTACATTCATGGCTTCCAACATTATTTTAAATGTGCTTGTTATTAATTTCCAGGAGTAACCATCAGCAAATTCCTCCCTCCATTTTCAAAAATGAAGCTTGTTTGTGCTGACAGTGGGTGGGGGTGGGGGGGGTCCTCAAACAAAATCTCCACGATTGAAGTGAGAGGGGAACAAAATGCCTTGTGGAGTCCAGAACAAAGAGAAGAGCATCAATTCCAAAATATTGCTGTGACATTTACAGCATGGAATGAAACTTCAAAAAGCGAGTTTTATTAATCATACATTATGCTACAGTTAATGTTAATGCAGTGGGGTTTTTTTGGGGGGGAGGGGTTTGGACTGGCAACCTATCCAGGGTGCACCCTGCCTTTACTGGCAGTCAGCTGGGACCGACTCCAGTGTCACAGCCCTGTGTTGGATGAAACAATATCAGAGAAAAGCAGGGGTACAGGTTCTATAGTGACTCATGGGTGGCACCTGATCTAATTTCCACTCCCATAGTTCAATAGACATTGTTTCTTTTACATGATGTCACTCAACGAGTAAAGTTTGCATCGTAAAGTAATGGAACAGGGATTGTATACCAAGACTAATGTCTTTGATTTTACTTCTCGTTTTTCACTTCAAAACATCTGAAATTAATGTGACATTGTGTGATGACTGAACGTACAAAAGCAAATGATGTAACTCAGCTAATCATCTAAATCAAAGGGAGGCATCTCTGACAGCTTTTATTTTGGTCAATATTGGATGCCCAGCCATATCATTTTTGGATAGTTCATATGCCCATAGGCATAGCAAGACTATAATCGCAATATTTCTTATACTGTTGGACACACAACAGTTTAAAAACTTCACAAAGGTGACCACTAATTTAAAGAGCACTACCAGTGCATATACTGCAAGAGATACATGTGATGAGGTTATTGTATTTTAATATACACATATAACATTGGGAAAGGGCAATCACAGAAAACTTGGAGAAAGAAACAATACGCACCACTTCTTTGCAGTCCATTTGTTGCACCAGTAAAAACCTCAAATGTATCCTCCACAGCGGCGTCATTGACACAAACACAGAAAGGCCAGAAGCAGATTGGACTGTAGAGTTGTGAGCAACATCAGGATAAAAAAATAAAAAAAAACAGGTGGAAAAGCAGCAGCAAGGTTTGCTTCAGGGATCAGTGACAATTGCCAGATGCGACTGAGTTCCCTGAGCAGCGACTGTGGAGGCAGAGGGAGCGTGGAACAGCGGGAATCCTTCATAGGCAAAAGAACATGCACAGAAATACAGCCGCTTTTAGAGAGACGTGTTATTTTCCAAACCCAACCCCAAATAGATCTGATGGTAGAAAGTTTGTTCGGGAAAAGTAATGGGAGGCTTTCCAACCAGACTGAACTAAGGGTAGTGTAAAGCTTGGAGACGGTAACATCAAAGTCTGCTCCTCTCTCTGTTATACATTGATTTAAAGCATACGAGCCGACTGCTGGAGGAACATTTTGCCCAGGAGAAGCTCACAGTCATAAAAATACCCTCTTAGATCCCTGACCCAAATCCCAAGAAGCTACTCTGGGATGCCATGGAGGGGAAAAAAATGTCATTTTGGTAAAGCTGAAGTGTGGATCAACTTAAACCTTTGCTGGCTAAAACATCAATGTCAGTTCTGTCAGCAAACACAAATAAAACATCATCAAACAGTGATCCTTACAAAGGCCTTTTTTTTTTCTCCAAACACTTTTTGTCATCGTGTATTTGATCCAAATATGACACAATTCTTGTTGTGGCCGAAGTTGACGCTAACATACAAATCTAAGGTCCCGTTTACACAACAACGTTTTTAAGTGAAAACAGAAAACCTTTGGCCGTCTGTTTACACGACAATGGTGCGTGGAGCCACTGAAAACAAAACTTTTTGAAAACGGCTCCCAAGTGGAACTTATCGAAAATGCTCTGACTCCGTGGCCATGGAAACATGTGGAAACAGAACGCTGCGACTGCACTTGCCCACCACAGCCATAGTGATTATTTCTCCTCCACTTGCATGACTAGACAAAACTCTGAAACGAAAATGCAAAAGCAATGCTTTATTTACTAAAATTGTTGCCTAAATGGGGCTTAACATGTGACGAGATTCTAACATAGCCAGCGGCGAGATCAGGAGATAGGCAGGACTGTTGGAGGTTATATTACCCTTCTAATAATGTACCAGTTTGTAATAAATACATAATACTTGGCAAGATAAGCTACAATTTGAGTGAAAGTACCCGCCCCCCCTAAAAAAACAAACACAAAACACAGGTCTTTTATGAATGACTTGTGTTGTGTTTTTTAATTTCAGTGTCTTCACAGATGTCACAGATATCAGCTTTCCTGTTTTTAAATAAGTTATCAATTTCAAACATACAATGTGTTCACATACCTCTAACTTTGCCTGACTTATCCTGAGATCAACATCCTATTTTAAACGTGCAAGCTCGTAACTTACCCTGCAAACACTCAAACAATGCATCAAATGAAAGATGATGGCAGAAATAAAAGTATATATATATATATATATATATATATATATATTTGTGTTTCTAAATCAAAGAAATTGATGTTTTGCCTGTTATTTTATAAGGTTCTCTCATGGTGAAAACCTTATTACACAGCATACATTTGTGAAAAGTGATTATTATGTCCATGTTTATTATTTCTGAATAAATGCTGAGCATTTACTGTCTTTTTAACTGGTATTTTAAAATTGTCCCCACCAAAAACACCGTTTATATTTTGTGTTTTACGCTTAACCGTCATTTCGAGTGTATGCATGTGCCTTGGGTGAAACAACGCGTTCCCTTTGGTCTGCTGTTTCAGTGTCTGTGCTTGTGCTGCACCTGGACCACTTGGCTACTACATCAAAGATTGGGCATGCATAACTAAACTGTGATGATACTGTAGTATGGATTTGGTTCTCGGTTGCTTTTGCAAGATACAGATCATAAAACTTATATGACAATGACAAATCTGAGGCAACTGCAATCATTTCAATGTTTAATAATGCATACTGATAGTATATAAATAACCCCTATAATTTCTAATGAAAAATAAATGACCCATTCTTACTATTTGTGTTTACGTAGCTTTGAGCTAGTGATTAGTTATTGTCTCACAAAATCAGAGTTGGAGTGTAGTACAAACACATGTCAGATGGGGTACAAAAACAGACTGAAATGTGGTAATTTGACGCATAAAACGATTGAATGTACAAGTCTGCTTTGTAAAGCTATATCAAGACCGTTCTCTATGGGCTGAGACACGGTTGGCTGAATACACTGTACTTTCTACAAACTACAGATGTGTTATAAGGAGTGTTTGTGGACGTAAATTCCGATAATTTTCAGTTTTCTGTACGTTGGGCTGTTTGTTCTTCCCCACAGTGGCCGCTGCGCCTGTAATTCAACACAAACACATGATTGCAGTTACTCTGTCTTTGCTGACGGGGAAGGAATCCGTTAAGGTTGTCTGTCCTGTTGAGGTCTTGACATTTTAATAATTTGCGGATGATTCAGAGCCTCGTTATACACAAAGTTATCCTTGAATGCCTGAGGGAACAGCTGGCTTGATGGGAGCAGACTTGATGGAAGTGGGCTCCACACCTGACCTTGCTACCAACTGGGCTCTTGATTGGATCTCGTTTTTTTGGGTTTTTTTTTTTTCTCTTGTCTGACCGTTATTGTCCTTCTGTCCATTTGTTCTCAGGTTAACTGGGTTCCAGCTGCCTTCACCCATTGTGAGTACAGGCTCCAGGCTCACACTGTGGCTGCTGTCTGACTACGCGGTCAGCGGGCAGGGATTTAAAGCTGCCTATGAAGGTAACACGACTTCTGTGTGGATATTTATTTCTTTTGGTTGCAAGTAAAAATGATCATGTTGTTTTGAATTCTTACAGCATGCATGTGTAAATGACCTTTTAAGATGAATTTCAATCAAGTTTTTTTTTTTCTTACTGTGCGTGTTCTTTTCTGAGAGTAATCTATGCACACATTTTTAAATGATGGGTTCTGTTTGTGTTCACTCAAGGAGACAAATCCTTCATGAATACTCTCAGACCTAAAAGCAAACATTGAGAGAAACTACAACATGACTTTACTCATATTACAGTTTAAAATGAGCTGTAGGCTTTGAACTAGTTCTGTTTTATTTAGATATATGCAATCTTTCTATTATGGGCTATTATCTCTCTTTCTTTCTTTCCCACCTTTATCACAGTGACACAGAGTGCTATATGACCCATGGCAGAATCATATTAATGTTAGCAATGACAGCTACATGTAGGAGGGACCGCGAGGCCAGGGAGGAAACGCAAATACAAGCGGGTGACTAATTAGACTAATTATCTGACAAGGGTTTGTCAGTCTTTCTGAGATATTGAGAATGTGCGGTTGTGGCTCATTGGACCAACATCAAGAGGCTCGGGAGACCCAAGACCACACTGCGTGACTCGATAAAATCAAAGACGAAAAAGAGCTGAGAGACTGTTTGTGAACTCCACTGGGAGGCAATTGGGGCATTGTGCCTTTCCTTCTCATGAGTGGAAACAAAACTGTCAAGCTTGTCTTGCTTCTGACCTTGGGTGATGTAACCGTCTCTTGCCGCAAATATGTCTCTAGAACTTTGCAGGTAACTTGTAATTTAAGACTGCAAAGAATTTAACAACTTGAGTTACAACGACGCTACTATGTCAACCAAACAAGACTTCTCGCTCTCTCGCGCTCTCTTTTTTTTGGACTGCAGTCATATCAATCACGGACGTACTTCATTCTATGGCGCACGGATACGGCACAGAGTGTAAAGTGCTGTATTTCTCAAACCTTATGGTGACATTGCTACTCACGAGGCTAGTTGAAGGATATCAAGCCTGTTGAGCCCTGGGAGAAATGAGAGCAAAGCCATAATTACCTGTCACCCACCTCGTGCGACGCGGGCGAGACCAACTGCGGTGACCTGTGTCACTCTGGGAACGGAGAGAGAGTCTCTGCTGTGCTGACATGTGGAGCTGCCCTGTAGGTTAGACTGAATGTTAATTGGGGAGTGAGAAGTACTGGAGGCATGCGAAGCCCAACGCCGGTTCGCTGCAAGGGAACGGATAGGAGACCACCCACAGGTGGCATTTATCACACAGGATACGCACACGAATCTCCGCAGTTCAGTCCGTTCCTCAGATGGAAAGCTGCCACCTTCATTCACTTCTATTCTATTTTATCCTTTGAACCTCTCTGGCAATTTCCTCAATGCCACATGCAAGCTCGCCGGTGCCATCACAGCCTTGTTAAAAAGACGAGGCATGGTGAATGTCCATGAAGTAACGAGACCTTTTTTCGGGGGGGGAATGAACATGAGGCTTTAAATGCTGAAAAAGAAACGGGACACTTCTGACATTCTCTGCGATGTTTTTTGTATAGGTTCAAATATCAGTAACTGGATGAAAAATGAGTTCATGTTTTAATTTAATCTCAGCCCTTAAATATCCACAGTAGTATTTGGGCACCTCATATCTGAGTAATGTGCACTTACAAATCCTTTTTTTTTTTCTTTGCTATTGAAATACCCAGGTAGACATGAAAGCGGGAAGATATTGCAAAGGCTGAGGCACAGCTTTGAGGCTGCTTTATGTGAAGTCCCATTGACCAGGTGCCATTGGCGTAGAGCCACTAGCCTGCTTCAATTTGATTAGCACCCGCTTATAAATGGTGTGCCTGGTGACGAACAAGTTGGTAAAAAGGCAGCCGCCAAAAGTCACACATGGCCAGTGACGTGACTGTGCGTCATCCGGAGAGGAAGAGGGCTGCATCTTGTCTTTGTCAGGTGGTAATTTAAAATTATACCAATGTGGATACCCGCTCCCAGTGTTTCATATTCACCTTTAGAGTAATTTTTTTTCCCCCACTTGTCAGATCACCCATTTCTTATTTGGAAATCTTCTGCTCTACAATTTTTGTTTATTTAAGCAGTTTGTTACACTCCATTTCAGTCAAACACACTTGTAAACAAATTACTTAACACATGACTGGGCTTTGTGCTCTCCGGCTACAGCGTGAGTCACCCTGTTATGTTGCTGCGAAATGTGATGGGCAAAAACAAACATGTACACAAAATGGGTTTCTACATATTCTGCCTTTATTGTCTCATTCAAAACATAGTTGTAGACGGTGTGTCATATACACTAGCTACTGCATTTAGTGGCCCAAGGTAAACCATAACCAGCCTGTTATCGGATGTCTTATTTTGCATTCTGGTTTTTCTTTTTGCAGCCCAGTGGCACTCTAAGCCAAAGTCGTGGGTGTATTGTTTACTTCAGGGAAATCAGACTTGAATAATATAGTTAGTGAAGAATGCCAGCTGTGTATAGGATGCATTAACCAGAGTTTACCTTGGCATGATACAGTTCTGTCAACATTTGTATGCTACTGATGCTCCTGTAGCCTTGTTCCATTCTCTGATGGGGACCTAATACAGTTAGTGATCTGACCCTAAACTCTTGTGTCTCATCGAGGCCAAACATGCTTCCTACATGAGGTAAATCAATAAAATATTATGTGGGAATTTGTTTAGGGGTCAAGTAAAGTTACAGCTGAGTTTAGAGGAAGTTGTGGGATATAAATGTTATTCAAGGGATTTTTAATCATACAAATTAACTGGAGCTTTGAACAAAATTAGATTCATGGTATGGCATTGTTGCTTGTGGCACAACTTTATTAAAGTGTTTTTTTCTTGTTTTTTTAAATGAAGGTATGGGTCATCCATTTTGTTTTAGCTGTTTGCCTGGTCATGCAAGTTATATCAAGAAAAAAATGTATATACGTTTACATACCATCTGGCAACAACAGCATGTGGCTACAGTACCAGTGGAAAAACCTCCACCAGGTTTAGCTGAAAGTACAAGCAAAATTTCACCCAAAATAAAAAGCAGCACGGCAGAATTCAAACTAAAAATGCTAAAATATGCAGCAGAAAACTTTAACAAAGATACTGTGATGACGGAAATAAAGAAGGCTAATTGTCTACTAAAAGCGCAACGGTCAGAGCTGAAAGAGCAAATTCACAGATGGTTCTCCAACAGTGAGCTGCTGGCAGAAATTCAGCTTATACACCAGTGTGACTTGTTTTTTGTGGAGTTTTTTTTCTTTCTTCATGACACATTGAATGACAGATGCAACTTATATTCAGGGTTGACTTATTGTGCGGAAAATTATAGTCATTGGGTGTGATGGTTAACACTCTCACCTTATATTGAAGTTTGAGCCTGGATTGGGTTTGTGGTGCTTTTTCAGGTTTCCTTCTGCATTCCAAAAGATGTCTTTGAATATAAAGGATCATTCTAAATTGCTTATAGGTGTGAATATGGGTGGTTTTTGTCTCTGTGTTGGTCATGTGATGGACTGGTGACCCGTCCCGGTTCTGATCCAGGCTGAGTTGGATAAACGCTCTTAAATGATGGATGGAAGTGTTATAGGGTGTTAAATTACAAGATTTTTTGGATAATCCCCTTCCTTTGTTGGAAAAAATCTATACTTTCATAGGAACAAGCTGACATGTTTTTGTTATTGTTTGGTAAATGTTTGTTGAATTGAGCAAATTGATCGTAAAGGCCTCAATTTTAATACCTCTTCCACCTCAGTTGCACAGAATGCCACGGAATGTCTATCTTTAGCTGTTGTTGTCCTTGATCATTACATATGATTCAGTGGGTAGACAAAATAGGCTACTACTGTTCTTTTTTGCTAACCAAGTGATTGTATGAGAATGTTGTAGGAGGGGATTTTAGGCACCTCTTGCTGTGTTTTTACGTGTGTCCATGCATGCCCTAAAACAACAATGCCATCTAGTCCACATGTGTTGGTTTTACTTCCTTGATGTCCTTCCTCAAATTGGATAATTCTTCTTTATTCTTTCTTTTTTTTTTCTTTCTCAGCCTTATTGGCTTTTCTCAGCACAGCTTTTTGGCAGTAAAACCTCAGTACTCGGCCGCCTCTTTTTATTAAGACTGTGCTTACCATCCACCATTTTGGTGTGAGCCCATCTCGTCTATATTAGATATCTGTTCTTTTTCAGCCCACACTGCAATAAGCCTAAGTGCTGCACAGTCCATCTCCCCAACACACTGCGTAATGGCCGAGACCACTCTGGAATCTCTCCCCTCTCATCACCATGGCAACCAGCAGACTCATTTTTTCATCTTATTCTTCTCTTTTCTCTTCTCCATCTCTTTGCAGAAGTCTGTACTCATATCTAATCTGTAGCAATGGAGAGGGAGGCGAAAGGAGGAAAAAGGAATTAGAAACATTTGCCGGGCTTCTGAAAATATCTACTGGGAATTGAGGAGAACTCTTATCTATTCATGTCTTACTGCAGTCCGTGCACTCCACCACTCACCACTGCCTGTTTCCTTCCCATCTTTCACCCCCCCCATCATTCCCCACATATCTGCTGCACCTTCAATCCTATCCTCAGTCCCTGCCTCCCATATTTTGTCTCGTCTTCCTCAGTGTTATCACTCACTCTCATTCGCTCTTTTGAATATTAAAGTACTGCAATGATTATCCAGTCATGTGTTGCCAAGATTCCTCTTCCGTCTGTGTCTTAGTTGCATCGTCAATGTGCCTCCCAACTGGGTCATCAGAAGGAAAAAAAAAAATAAAGAATCCAGCCCTGCTGCACGATTCAAGCAGTGTGCTTCCTCAGCAAGTCACTGCAGGTGTCTGAAATGGGAAAAGAAGATGTGCATACAATATTTCTGCTCACTATAGATTGTTTTGCCAGTCAGCACCATATACATTTTTTATTTCCCCATTGTTTATCCATGATCTGCTGGTGAGTTAATTTAAATTATAAAAGCTTTTTTAACTTTGAGCGCTCCATTGTCACAATAAGTCATCAGAGGAAATCTCTTTTTTTTGGGGGGGGGGGAAAGTGAGTACAGGAGTAGCAGAGGGAGTCCTTCTAGCGGCACAGCTTTTAATTTCTGCTTCCATCAGAGTTGATCTACAGTACTGTTTCTATCTACTCCCCCCTCTCAACGACCCTCACTCCTTCTCTTTCTTCCCTATTAGATTAGAGAGAGAGAGTGCGAGAGAGAGAGAGAGAGAGAGAGAGAGCGAGAGAGAGGTGGGGGCCGACTAGATGATGGTGATGAGGAAGCAGCGAAGCGTGAGTGAGTGTAGCGCCTAATTGAAAAATGAAACTCGTGTCTTTAAGTCGTAGAGTTGGCCAAATGAAAGTGTGATGACAGGGATGGCGGAAAGCGTATGGACCTGGATCAAATCCTACGATGCTAATGTTCTATTTTCCTCCCCGGGGAGTAATACACATTGTACTCAAGGGTATATTATGGCTCAGTTTGTGTGTTTGCCTCTGTAATTCAAAAAGAAAGAAGGGGGGGGGTCCTTTCACAACAGACTGGGCGCCTAAGAGATACTTTCCACTGATGTTGTCCCAGCCTGCTCTGTTAAAATTGGCTTTGATTAGGGGAAATGCACAAAGGCAATTGTTTGCTAACGAGCACTTTGCATTGATTGTGTGAACGATTTTGATTACATATTCAGCGTCGTTCTGCAGCCATACTTGCCATCCTCTCTCTGTTTGATGCAGACAGTCCTCACCGTATTCTCACCGTATTGTCTGTTCGACTGCAAGTGGCGGCATTTTGATTGCATGTGACCGGTAGCCTGAACTAATAATAACTGCGTATGAAGAAAACAAAGCAATAATAGCGCCACTGCAAAACATTGTCAAACATTGTAAACATGCAAACGTATTATTTGTTGATATTCAAAAGGAAACAAATCTATTCTAGAAATTGTTTAAATATTTTACATTCAGTATACATGATCAATCCAGACTTTTCAGATATTGTGTTGTCCTTTTTTTTGTTTGAATATTAAGTTTACAATTCATTGACTTATTAACATACTCAAGAAGTAATTACCGAGCCTTTATTCACATTCATTATGATTGTGATGGAATTAGTGTCAACACAGCTGTGGCTCAGTTCACATCGTACAGTATTATTGGTGGGGAAAAAAAATGAAACAAACCCTAATTTGGTTTTTGACATGCTAGTGTTGTCTGGCATTTCGTCACAGATCCAAATAGGCCATGGCCTCTTTAAATGTCAGTGACAAGCTGCCTATTGCTGCAGTAGGCCGAGTTTGAAGTTATGAAGGAAGTATGTTGAGAATATTTGCACAATGTGGACTTTCTGCTGCCAGGAATGGTTCCCTGTCCATAAAGGTCCCGTATTATACAGTTTTTCAACAATTTCACATATTTTTCAGAGGTCCAACAACATTGCATTCAAAGTATATTGCCTCGAACTTAACCTTGGTTCTGAATTTCAACCAGTCTAATAGTCCCTCTGGTGAGCTCTACTGAGAACAACTTTCTTTCTGTTCTTGGGGTACGTCCGAATTGTCCCTCCTATCTCCTTATATATGGACTTTACCTTAACCCCATGGATGACGTCACGGGGTTAAGGAAAGGTGTTAGGAGGCTTCCTAAAGGAGTTAGTGAAAGGCATCAGGTTGGTGTGGCAGTCATAATAATCCGACGGCGGCGCAAGTTAGTGACGTGTGCCGTGGTGGGGGAAAGAACTACAGGTTTCCGAAAATCGACTATAAAAAGCGCATTTAGGTTTTGGATGATTTAAAGTTGTTCAAGGCAGATTATTGCTTTGGTAACTTACATGATCTGCGTCCTTTTTCCAACATCGGGAGTTTCCATAAACACTCGGACCAGCGGGTCCCTTTTAAATGTTGTCGCCTCAAGGAATTGTGGGGCAGCATGAGCTCGCCTCCTTGGATAAAGGATGCATCAGTGGCTCCTATGCTAAAGGAGGCTCTCAAGGAAGCAACGAGCCTAATTTCCTTTGCTTATTGAGAATTCAGACAGTCCTTATCATGGCCGCCACACAAAACACTTCCGGGGTTAAGGAAAAGTCGATAGATATGGAGATAGGAGGGATAATACCCATAGTGTTTGCAAAGAGACAAAATAGCAACCGCTCATAATTTTAGAGGGCACAGCTCATTTACCTGTGGGAGTGTCAAAGTGAATATCCACTACCAGAGGGAGTGGTCATTTCCCCATATGATGCCATGAAGGGAAATTCTCTGATTTGCCTGTATGAGCACCCATTCGCCAAATAGGTTGCGCAAATGTATTTGTGTACTCGTATCTGTTCTAGTTGTGTGAGTGCTGTCAAACCATATGGGTGAAAGTCTGACTTGAACTTTGCTCATAGGAAACCATGCATGTGCCTCCTAACAAATGCCGCCATTTCACAGATGATCTTGAAATGGTGTTTGGAGTTTTCACACAATGTAGAAAGATTGTGAACATTTTTCATCCATTTTCTATAGGATTCTTTTTAAAACATATTTCAGCAGAACAACCTTGCAAAACTCTATTAAGCCTACAGATAAAACAGTTTCCAACACCTGCATGTTTATTCATAACCAAATATAACCCTGATGGGTATTATTTAATTTTCTCCCATTTCTACATGATCAAAGGCATTTTTTATTCTCCTATAGCTCTCACCTCCAGATTGTGTTTAAGCAAGCCAAACACGGCAAGACACACCCTCTCTCATTGACATATAAAAACAACTGCCCTCACAATAACGTTCATGGATGATATAGGTAAATGATATGTAAATACACTGGCATTTTACTTCTATAGCTCATTTTACTGCCCAACACACATGATTAGTCTCAAATGGTAGATTCTGGACAGTTTCGGATGTGGTTTGTGTACTGTCAATCAAACTTTGGTCAAACCGCAATCAGTTTGTTTTGGCAGCAATGGTTTTTGAATAATTCAAGCAAAACCCTTGTCGAATTTGTTTTCAATAACTACCCCCTTGTGTGCAAAACAACTAGGGACCGAAATAAATATTTAATGAAACCACTCCACAGCCACTTTGTTCAAGTAAATAGCGTGAGATGACCTGATGGAGCCAATGCACAATTGGCAGAATAAAGGCAATTGTTCTGATAGGGCAATTTCAACCCACTGTGGTTAAATCCAGTGGCTCCCATCCTATTTTCCTTGGAGCCTCAACAGATCATCTCTGTGAAAGGCTGTAGCTCCCCCTCGCCGCTCTCTAATATGCCAAAATACTGAATTAAAGGAAGCATCTGGTAGAGAAGCAGGAACCTGCGAAATAAGTGCAACTTGAAATTGCCCTATTAGTAGTGCTCTTTGACATTTGCAATTCTAATTCTTTTGATTCCCCCAGAGAGTAATTGATAAAGAAAAGCCTCGGGGCCCTCTCTATGACCCCCCCCCCCCCGCAAGCCCTCACAGCTTGGTAAGTTCATGGTTGTACATTTAGTGATCTCCCTTCACCACAATCACATACATTCCTCATCTATCCTTCTGGATATGCTCTTAGTAAGAGTTGGTCCCTCTTTGTATCTTCCAAATATCATGTTTGGTTATGTGCTGGTGCTCTGAGGAAAAGAGTAAAAACCACGAAAGCAAGAAGCAAGGTTGGCAGCAGGTGTTTCATATGAGGTTCGAGAGACTGAGCTTAGCTCATGCTTAATGGAGGCTCAGCTTTTATAGCTGTAATTTCTTTCCCTGCATGTATTTACAAATTTTCTTGGAAAATATGGGCTGTCTGGCACGTCCGGGTAAGCAGAGCTTCCTCTCTGGCAGATTGTCGCTGTTATTAGTGTCTGGCATGGGAGTCAGCCCGCTAGCGTGTCCGACCGTTAAATGCTTCTGACACTTAATTAATGGCTGATTGTTGTGTGGCAGTTCTCCGTCAGCCTAATTAAGACTGTTTCAGGATGCATGCACATGCCCGCACATGCACTTTTTTTTTTTTATATAAACACGCTAGTTCCTCTCATGCACGCTGACTTTGACAAATGTGCATAGCCTCAATATTCCCCAGGAAAATTCTTTGTCGAAGAAGTGCTGCTGTTTTTTGTCACCCACATCACTCATTGTGCATTTGAACTTTAAGTCTGAGCTTTATAATCACTACAATTATTGTTTCTATCAGAAAGTGATGAAGAAAATAAACCTTCCTGGATCTCTTTCTGTCCTTGTCTCATAGTCTCTCTTGAGAAAGTTAACTGTGTTTGACTTCTGAACACTCTAAATTATTTGTTCTCTTGTCAGGGAAATGAGTTAAGTTACTCACCAGCTTCTTCGACTTAGTTCAATTGTAATCATGCAGCATATTTTTTTCCCACTTAAAAAGAATGGTGTGGCTGAGTTTAAGAGAGTGAAGTAGTTGTTGAAATCCTTCCAGCTCTCTCTTTGCCTGTCTCACATTATGTTAATATTTGATAGTGAATCCCATATCTAAGCCTTTTTGGGATTATTTTTCACACTTTCTTTATTCTTTTTTCTCTTTTTATAGAACTGACATGAGCGAAGAGAGCTCTTGACAGTTCCCATTGCCCCGCAAGTCATTGCTATACGCGTCTGCACGGCACAGCACTGCAAGACACGCTCATTTTTTTTTTTTGGTCTCTCCTCTCATTCCTTCTTGCCCTCTATTTGTTTTCTGGGTGAATGGACGGCAAGACAGGGTCTAGTCTGTGGTCCGGACAAGTTGTTGTTTTGCTCTCCAGATAAAGGGTGGAAAACAACACACCGAAGTTAGGCTGCACGCAGACACAAAAACACAGCTGTGAGCAGAAGCCCCGCAAAGGACACCCACCCACACACACAACTAGACACAGGAGCACACATGCAAACATAGCATCCGCGGCGCATTGGAGCATGTACAGAAAGGTCACCCTTCCATGTGAACCCACTGCTTTGGGTGGGTTTGTTTGCAGTGTCTCAGTGTGTGTGCATATGGCCACCTATAATATTACTTTTGTGGAACTGCTTGTGTGGGCGAACACATACAGTTTTTCATAAGTGAACAGTGAACTCAACTTACCATAACTGTGAGAGGAAAATCAAAGCTCTACTATCTTCTTTTTGTGAGCTCTCCTGTCGAAAAAAGGCTTGCTTTGTATTAGTTTTATTACTCTATACTAAATAAATGTTTGATCGCATAATCTTGTGGATATCGGACTCAGTTATTACCTCTTATTGTAGAGCCAATAATTGTACGAGTTATTTTCTCAACCTGGCAGCAAAGGAAAACTTAATCCACTTGGATGTTAGAATGAAAAAAATGATAGGCTTACTTACTGTTACTGCTGCAGGCACATTCAGTGATTATTTCCGTAAATATGAACAAATTCAGAGACCAAAGCTGGGTCGAGGTTATTGTAGTATTATCCACACCGTATAGAGGAATTATAGAAAAGGGTTTCGGGCAAGTTAAAGGATATGTGACTTCTACTAATCTATATAGTGAGTTGAGTTTGAAACCTTTTTCCAAGGTTGTGTTTACAAAGTTCATGTATTAGTTTGGGGATGCACTGTGGTGTAGTCAGACTTTTGGACCCCTTTTGGCTGGAGTTTGCTCGTGTGCGTTGGTTTTTCTGAGGTTACTAAACAACTTGAGGTTAAACATCAGGTTAATATTAATGACTCTCTCAGTTGACAGTAGGTATGACGGTGTGTGTAGGTTTTTGTCTCTCGGTGTACCCTGCCTTCGCCTGTAGTCAGCTGGGATTGGCTCCAGCATTCTGTGACCCTGAATTTGATAAAGCGGTATCGAAGATGGATGGATGTATTTTGTAGTTTGTGCACCTGAGGAAAAAAAAATAGATAACTATAAATAGAGAAGCCTTTGCACTGTGTGGACATGCTATACTTGCAATGAGCCAAGCTATGCTTCCATTCAAAGAACACTATGAACCATGTCTTCTGAATATTAGAAGTTTAAAAAAAAAAAAAAAAGCCTTCAGAAACGTGATTTATGTTGTGGGGATGTTGAGCTTCACTGACTGGAGCAAACTGTGTTCCCATTGCTTCTTCATGAGAGCGCATATGTGTGTGTGACTTTGTGATAAACTGCACACATGTAGAGAAACCATAGCGGCTCCCGCGGCGGGAAAGCGACTGGAGAGTGAACAGTGTGACAATAGTACACAGCAACAAACACACCAACAGAAAGTACAAAGGCATCGGTTGATGTGTGACGGCACATTGTTGATTGGTATGTTTGCAATTCCATACCTCGCATGCAGGCAAGGTCTTCTCTCTGGATTCACACATGCCTTTCCGTATTTTAGGTCCTGTGAACGTCCCTCTGTGACAGACTACACACTTGATAGACGGGTCAGACCCTCACTGCATCTCAACCAACAGAGCAGGGGATGTGAGGAATACAGGGCAAAGGCACTTAAGATTCTGATAAGGGAGATCAAAAGATAAAGTATGGAAAATTGGTATAGGTAGATAGTAGATGGAATGTATCCCAGGAAGTGAGACTAGGAACCTTTGGAGGAATATTCTATTTCCACCATGATGATGTATCATATAAAAAAAAAAAAAAAAAGATCTCAGAATATCACAAGCAGTGCACACAGTGCATTTGCTGCACCCTTACTCAAGCACGACGCCCAGCCTCCTCCACAGCCATGCATTTTTTAGTTAGTGAGCTCATCCCCCCCCGAAAAAGCTCTGGGATCCTAAAATGCCCTTGCTTATTCAGGCATAGTACCTTTTTCTTTGACATTATTAGTTGTCACCTAAAACACTTCATCCAGTTTTGTTTGACTTCTCCAAAAGGTTGCCAGTGTTGTTATTGCACTTTTTGTGTGTGGAACCAGACTGGCACACCTTCTGCTACTTTATGAGAGTGTGTAATTAAACGCCTCAATTGGCCCCTTGTAAATGTCATCTGCTCAGTCCACTGGATTGGAGACTTTGATGTAATTAATTCCAGCCTGAGATAACCCCAATCAACTAACTTGATGTGAGTGAGGTTGATAGTTGACAATTTGAACCCCCCCCCCCCCATAAATTCATCGTTATATATCACGTGCACTGCATGTCAGACACAATTCCTATCAGTTTGCAGAGCCTCATGTTGGAGCAAATGACAAACACTATTTTGTTCTATTTTTGTCGGTTTGAAGTTTCAATTTAGGTGAGGGGGCATGACAGATTCTGACTCGTCTGGCCATGACAGAAATCTTTGAGCGCTCTTCTCGCACTTGCATAAACCATATAAAGCATTTGTAAAGCATTGGTGAAAATATGTTAATTTGCTCTGCTTTTGATGTTAGCCTTAGCTTTAATAGAGAAAAGAAACTGAGTCAACAGTGACTGTAAGCCCAAAGCAGTATGCTCCATATTGTGAAGGTTTTTCAATAGGTATGTGATATGTGGAAGTTTTCTATTATGCATTGGCAATTATATTAGTCTACACATAGTTTAAATGAGTCTCTATTGAATAATGTTTTTCCCCCTGCTGAAATAACAGCTGTCATTTGTGTCACAGGATCCTCTTTCTTTATGATCAGTTTGAGATGTTGAGCTTTTGAACTTCAAGTTGGAAACTTGCTGTCTGGAGCTTTTTATGTCTGGCTCTCATTTCTCTCTCTGCTCAAACCTCCAGTCTCCCTCTTGCTCCATCTATCTTGCCCTCCCTAACAGTAATTTATATCCTTCTCTCGCAGGCTCTATCTGTCATCAGGATTAGCCTCGTTTGCTTGTTAGCGTGCTAGCTCTTTTTTACTCCCTCGCTCCCACATTTGTCTCCCTGCACAATCCCTGTTTTGTGTGGATTAGTGCCCGCATTGTCCTCGGATTAGGGTGTCATTGTTTCTGAGATGGGATGAGGTGGGGACGTGTTTCTGAATATGGGTGTGAGTGTGCACAGTATTTTCGAGTGCGTATCTGCATTTGAGACTGAGTTGATGAATCTCCTATTGTACTTGGAGCTTCTTCTTTTTTTTTTTTTTTTACATCATGCCAGCAGCACAAAGAGGAAAGCTTTGTAGAGCTTGATGGAAAGCTCTGTGACTTATACACCCTTCTCTTGTCTATCTAATTGGCATATTTCTTCTTCGCTGCCAATTGTCGAAGTATGTGCTAGGTGTAAGCAATATGGCTCCAAAAGCTCTAAGACTTGGAGTGAATTACTGTCCACTTATGCCGAGGTAATTGAATGGTCAGCCGAGCAAGAAAGGAAACCCTGGAAGGGCGAGGATGTGGAGGTGGGAGGTGTGACCGGGCTGTCATGTTTTCATGTCATGTTCAGTCACTCACAACACAGACAGGAAAAAAAAAAAATGGTTTGGGATTATTAAAGGCGGTACCTGTATCGATCGCATAGCAGGAGTTTCGCGTCAGCTCTGTGTGACAGCGGGATGCCCAGCAGGTGGGAAACAAGTGAGGTCCGCTGATGTACTGTAGCTATCTAAACATCGCAGGCAGCATTTTCTCCGACACTCAATCTATTGTGTTTGATGGTGTGGTGTTCAGTTTCTGGGTAACTGACTTTTTTCGTTGTTAAAACGTTATTCAGTCCCTAACACAGGTGACTGGATGACCGGATTCTGTCATTTGGAATGTCTTTGGTTCTCCGCAGTAGCTTCTTCTCCTCAATTGGTCTGATTGGAATTAAACTTTAAGTGTGTATTTACTGAAGCCTCCAGTATAGGCCACTTGGCTGAGCCTACATTTATCACTGAGCAGCTGTGCAACATAATACATCATTAAGATTGCCTCGCACGCATGTTACAATCCATGATGAAATACCCCGAGATAGTTATGAAAAGTAACTGGTGCATTCTCTCTCATTGTTTTAATTGATGCCAACCAAGCGGCTCCTTCTTGGCCGCTGTGTTTAATCATTTCTTCGTTTACTATCCTCCTCTAATGTGCAGCCATTCATCAGGCCAGATGCATCGATCTGCCATTGCCAATTCTCTCCACTCATCCCTTTCAGACTTTATCGACAACTAAATATTCACTTGTTAGCCACATAAAACATCAAAGGTCAAATTTAAGTCCTGTCACATTTAAAAAAAAAAATGTTTCTGGAATATCTGGTTGCAGTCAAATCTTTGTTGATTAATTCTTCATGTCAGTCTTTTTGCAATATATTGTAAAATTGTGTAAATTTAATCTAATTACTATGGCCGTAATGCTGGAACAGTATGTTCAGAGTCATGGTCACTGATTAGATATAGGATTTGCTGATTGTTCTGTATTGGATTGTGAATAATTCAGTCCATAGTGTGATAAATCGCAGTACTGAATCTCTGCAAAAGGCACACATACACAGACGTATAAACCAGGAACACAGTGTAGACAAACATTAGGAGACACAGAGGCACCGAATGATATAATTGTCTCCACGCCATCACATGGACCCAAGCTTTGTTTGTTCTCGTCTTCTTTCACTCATGGAGAATCAATGTTTGTCCTACTCGGTTGCATTTCCGCTATTTTGACGCCGACAGTGAAGGAGCAGCCGAGGCTGTTTCAGGATGATTTACTGGAGGGAGGAAAGACAACAGGAAAGTGTCACGGGTAAATAAACCTTCCCTCACAGGCCGCTTTGAAGTGGACAAATATCACCACGAGTCTTATAGAGACTGGGATTTTAGTTGATTTGTGTTTATCCTTGTGCTGATTTGTGTCCCTCGCTGACTGTCTGCCTGCTGCTTGAGCCCCCCGTGCAAATGTGCCGCCACTGAAGCATAAAGTGAAGGCACACCTGTTTGTTTTGTGATCGGCTCTTACCCATCATTTGGCATTACCGTGTGGTCTATTTGAGGCCTTAATTCAAAGCTGCTATGCAGTGTAATGAGGCAAAGACGGGGAACAAGCCGGGGTGTTGTGTCAAAGGGAGGTGGCGCTGGTTATTGCAGAGAGCGCTGTCTTTTGAGAGTGGGTGGGAAATAAAATTGACATCTTTTATGCGAGTTCAAGTAGGGGTGGGAACACTTCCAAAGTTTTCATAGATGAGCAGTCACATAGTTTCGGAAGACACAAACCTCTGATATTGTATTGCCAGAGGCAGAATGTTGTACAGGATTGATACAATGGGCAAATCACATAATGCTCAAACTTAACAAATTTGTTAAACTCCTGGTTGAATTGTAGGCTGCATCAAACAAATAAAATCACTCAATTGGCAGACAAAATAATTTGTGTTTCCCACGTCGCCCACCTGTTGGATGTGGTGTCAGGTGGCTGTGTTACTCAAAGGCAGTAAAGATGTATGCATCAACATTACTCCAAGCAGTTAAGTCTGTTTGCCAGCAGCAAGCATGAATCTTTTTTTAATTTGAAGATTTATGATAAGTTAAGTATTAAGTCTTGCAGGCATAATGACTGTAAAGACAGAGTAATTAAAGTGGTGTCTTGTCCAAGGTGTAACCTGCCTTTAATTCTAAAACTAACAAAAAAATAAAAAATAAAAATAAGTTGAGATTGTCAAATATTGTCACAAGTCCAGTTGAAGGAGAATATATGGAAGCCGGATGAATTGAGAGTAGGGGTGCTCCTGGTGAAACAAAACATATAATTAAATCTAAATAATTGAAAATACTTGATTTGATTTCTCATCATTATAGTGGAATAATTATATACCTTTCTTTTTGAATCCTGTCTTATGGCTCTGTAGCCTTGACGAGTGGCAATCGGCTGTAGGACAATTTAGTGGCCTTTTACATTAATGAAACTATTTGATTTAACAAACTAAGATTTCCCCAGAGGGGCAAGGACTTTTCATTTTTGCCAACTAACCACAAGCAACTATAATTGAGAGTGATGGTGTTATGCTCTTTATTTTCACTGCCTATACATGGTCGTCTGGCTCATGAACAATATGTTTTGATAACAATGAGATGATCACAGGATTTCTTCCAACTATGATTCCATGTAGTGTTTGAATGGCATCTGTACAGATGTCGCAACAATGCATTTTATCGTAATCCTTGTTTTTGATGTCAGTTGTTTGTAAGATGAAAGCAAAAAATCCTTTCTTTCATTGGGGCCCATAAATTGAAAGGAAAAGCAGGATAAAGCAAAAAAAACAAAACAAAGAAAACATGGCAAACCCCCAAAAAGCTCTACTTTAAGCTTCATATAAGAACAAGAAAATATGGCATATAGAGAGGGATTTAAAAGAAACAATAGTAATACCAGAACACATCTTTCAAATCAGATTATCCAAAGTCTTTTGGTTCTGCAGGGGCAACAAGTAAACCACAAAAACACTGTGGAGTATACGGAAAATACTAAGGATCAAGTTGAATACAGTTCATTTATTGCATGATGTACTCTGGGATAAGATCAAAGGTTAAATTGAAAGGAAGAGAAGAGAAGGGAAGTTGTATTGGTATCATATTGTAAAAAGATTGACTAATATATCATATGCAGAAATCCATAATTGCACATTGGATGAATCATATACCAGAACCTATCAATGTAATGGATTTCATAATTGCCTGACCCATCCCATATGCCCATAGTTCAATAATTGGCCAAATGTAGCTTATTATGGTTTGGTTGAGAATGTCTTTCACTCAGATGCTATTTCAGACATGCAACAGTGGATTCAAGTGCAATCAATAAAAGCACAAATTGCAGAAGTAACCTTCTTTTCATAGAAATCCCCTTCTAAAACTCAGTGAAAGGAAAATTTGGCTTGCATTTTTTCTACTCTTGTGGAGATGTACTTTATTCTTCATATTGGCAAAGTGGGCGTCTAAGGTTAGGTTAAAATGCATTGCCATGGTACCTGTCTAACAGGAAAAAACCTGCACTTATATTATGGCATGAGCAAACAAAAGATGGTTCGAACTCATACTTGCTTACTCACTTAGTAACATGTTTTTTATAACTAAAATTATTGTAGTACAGGACATTCTTCCTAAAGATTGAAGAATACATGGGAAAACCTTTTTCTTTGATCATCAGCTATTTTCGCTCCTGATTACAGTATTGAAGTATCCCATTTAATTTCACTCTTATCTGTGAATTAGCTTTTTAAATTATTTCCAATCACACATGACAAAGCTATACGTATGTCCACCTGCATTTTGAGGAATGGACAATATGGTGGGAGCAGGAAATGAGCAACTATCAAAATCACTCTTAAAATATAAGCTTTTGATATAAAGTAACTTCTTAATCAAGCGGGGTGTTAAATCTCAGTTCTTCCTTGGAGATAGAAAATATAATAAATTTAAAGGTGGAGCGGAGTTTATATAAATGTATTGAATAGGCAAAGCATTAAGTCGGACCGTGTTGTATTCACTACATGTCGGATAACTAAATCTGTGAAGAGGTGTGAATTGAGGAGGACGTGGTTAATGAAAGGTTTGTTTAGTTCAGTTGACCTGTTAATTTGATGGGAAGAACTCTGGTGTGATTATTACAAGGATGCCTTTTCTCTCATTCATACAAGACTCCAAGCATGTGGCGTGTGACTGTACAAGCCGTACAAGTGATGCCTTAATGGGTGTACAGTCACGAGGAAATTCAGATATCCATCCACTTGTAGCCCCATTCTAAGAAAGATATGCATTTGTTTCCTCATGCTCTCCACAAACCTGCTCATTTACGCATCAACACTTCCTTTTCCACAGTGTCCTCTCTGGTGGGCCTCCACTGTTTCCAAGGCAACCTGCCGAGTGGGGGGAGGATTGGCCGAGGGAATGGCAAAGCAAGACAAAATGCAGGAAAATGTAGACGGGAGGATGTCAGACTTCCTGCGTTTGCCCCACCTGTAGGACATGTATCCATATGCAGTGTTGGACTGACTGTCTGCACGTCACGCCTCAGTGAGGAACAGCCAGTGGTGACACCAAATATCTGCAGCACACTGACACTTGATGTGCATATTTACTTTTTGAGGCTATCCAACGTTTTTGTCATTCTGATTTGAAAATGTCCATTTGGCCATCAATCAAAAAATGTGCACATGAACATGTGGTTAATGTAGTCAACACATCGTTAATTCTTTTTTACTCAGTTGCTTGTCAGATCTGTGTATATACGTTATATTGTGAACAAGCAAAACAGCATATTTATACAAATACCTAAATCACATGTATACATTTCAGTTTTTAACTAACATAACGATATGTCATTTAATTGTTTATTTAATTGCCTTCAGCAACATCTAACCAAATTGCTGCCAATTTCCGTGCACTTCTGATCTTTGGTCACATGCACGTGAACTCGCCCACACAAACGCGGGCGGCACATTGCCTCCTAGCTAGCAGCTAGCGCATTCCATTGATGTCAGGAAGATGAGAATCATGCTAATGTCAGAGAAACAAACAAACAAAAAAACAGTCACAGATGCAACAACGAGCAGGAGGCGGTGCGGCAGTCGTCAGTCACGTGGTCGCAATCGCACTTTGGTAAACGAGATGCAGAACCGAAGAAAACTATTTTCAGACGCTGCGAGAAAGATTAAAAAAGCATCACCCCAAAGGGAACTAGAACCAGCTTGTTTTAATGTCTTGAATATCATTTTTGTTCCCCACAGTCGATGCTGAGAGATGCCTTTTTCAATAAAAAAGCAGAAAATTGCATATTTACCTTGGGGAATTTTGTTTAGATGCAGCCGGCCTTTACTAAGTGTTTTCTTACACAATCTTATAGTTTATATTTTTAAAATAATCTATAAATGGACAATTTTCTTTTCTAATATTAGGAGGTAACATGTTCTATCCCCACTTTGATATACATTGACAGACTTAGTTCAGTATTACAGCATAACCACCTGATTCATAAGGAATCAGTGGCTATTAGGTAAACCAGTGCAATTTCAAATCATCATGATCTTTATAATTTTGAGTAAATTAGCTTCTTGCACCTGTGTATTTGCTGGGTGCAGTTGGGACTTGTGTTTTTTTTTTTTACAGTGGCTTTTTGGAAAGAGTTATGCCAGTGGAGAGATAAGCCATAAAAGCCAGGGGGATTTAGATGCTTCAATCCAGACAGAGTCAAGGCTGTACACAGATGTACTGATCTCTCCTCCCAGCATCCCCAGCCCTGTCTCTCATCTGTCTTCTGGCTTTCCTTGAAGTCTCTCATGCTCCCTGATCCCTCTTAGTTTAGTCTCATATATACTGAATGGCTACTGAATGGCGCATTATTCCGTTTTGCAGACATTGTCGGCACCCATCAATTCTGTATGAGCTCTCCTTCACACCTCAGCGCCTCCCACACAGCAACTGGCGTTTTTCATTGCACCTGCTGTTGTGTGCGTTGGAAATGGGGATAACCGGAGTTCAATCCAGTGCGTATTTGTATGCGCTTTTTCTCTGTGTATCTTTGATTGCGTCTGCACAGAGTTTCCGATCTCCACTCTGTCTGTCGTCTTTAACCCAAAACCATTCAGACAGATGACACACATCAAAACATTTAACCATTACCTGCACAAGCAGATGCACTTTACACTAATATTCTGTTCTGATTGTAGCTGTGCTCAGTGACTTTTAAAGTTGGCATTTATTATTATACATCCAACAGACTGTTTCTCCTCTAAAAGATGGGTTGTCTTCTATTCAGGTCTGATAGTCTATCCCAAGAAACAATAGAAATATGCCAATGTTAGATTTGATCTGCAGGCACATGACTGAACCAGTCAAACTCAGAAACAGCAAACATCTAATAATTGGCGTCATTTTATATTTGGACCAATTTCATTAAATTTTTCATTTAATTGAACATAAAAGTAGATTAAATATTCTTTGGCATTTCACAGCTATAATACAACTGTTTTATTAATTTTGCCTGATTATGATCTGTCTAATCCTGTTGGATCCAACAGCAAAAATTGCATTGTTTTATCACTGTTTCCATTTTTTATTTTTTTTTTTTAAATTGATATCATCCCACTGTGCACCTTTTTATCTGGTTTTAAAGCACCAGCATATTTTTTTCATGGTTCTAAAACTTGTAATGTTTCATTACTTGTATTTCAATATGCATCCATTACTGCAACCATCATGGGTTTAGTATGAATGCAGAACACCACAACACTGCACCACCAAACTGCTGCGATTGTCAGCACTCAAATAACCGTCGTACAAAATGGAGAAAAATAATCAAACCCTTTTGTGTGCCACAAATGTTTCTATGCTAATGAATCATCATCTAAAAATTTGCCTCTCAATTTTGCAGACACAGCCTTTGATTGTACAGACTGTTATGTTGTACAGACAACAAACCTGATTCTTCTTCCTTTATTGAAAATGGTTTATCTCAATAAAGCGCTTTGGGATTTGCAGAGAATGGTAAATCATCGTATTACACTTAACTCACTCATTGACAGTTATAAAACACAGGAAGACTATTCCCACATATTTTTCGTCTGCCATACTTTTGCACACGTGCAATAAAAGAGATACTAAGTTATAGTGAACCAGTATTACAAAGTAACTATAACAGTGATACTGTCTACTTTTAAAGACCAACAGCACACACCTGATGGCTGCAACTTTTAGAAGAAAAGGAATTGTTTACTGTAATTTTACATATATTCACCAGGCAGGTCAAATCGAGGTGAACAATCTCGGCCATCATTCGGAAATGATGACGGCAAGCACAGAGCTCTTGGACGGCGTACAAGGAGAGTGAATTTCTGCATTCCTCAGCCTCTCTAACCAGAAGTGATGGGAGTTGCCAGCTTTTGTCCAGCCCATGTGTAGGGAACAGGAGGCATTGATTGAATTGCTGCTTGACAAAGCAGAAACTGCTTATTGAGCTAATGCACCTGTGTGTTGGGATCGATCTCGCAATGTCACTTCCAAATGCATAGCAGGAAGATGTAGAGCGAGGCAAGAGGCACAGAAAATGGAACAGAACGATGGAGGAATTTGGAAAGAGAGATGAGAGTGCGGAGGGATGTTCTGGGATGAATACAAAATTGTACATAACTCCTGAGAGGTAAAAGCCCCCCCCCCCCCCCCCCCAAACATCCCTTTTTTAGCAAACTGCGTTTCGCCTCTTTATCCCTCATGAACACACACGCCGAAATGTGCTGCTCCTTCTTGCTGGAAGCTCATATAGTGCCAGGTGCTTGATGACAAAGCTGTTTTTCTAATCTTTCTTCTTTCTCTAGGAAATATGAGTCATTTCAAACTATTAATGTATGTAATTATATGCTTTCCCATTTCAGTGTTTGGTTTTTGTAATCAAAGGTGAGAAAATAAGTACACTCAAAAGTAATCTCCTCAATGTGAGGGACTGAGTCCTTGTGTGAAACAAGTAAACTCTGGAAAAGCGAAGTCCTCGCCCACCATAGGTTTTCTTCTTCACCTCTGTAGTACCTCTAGTTCTGTGTAACTACTTCTCTTGCTGTTGCACTGTCAATCACCTATCTTTTTCGATTTGATATATGACAGAGTGATGCCCCGTCAACTGTAGTAATGTCAGTTTTTTTTCTGGCTTTTACTGCATCTCTCCTTCTTTGTCCTGACCTCTGAGTAGAACTTCAGATTTAGGCCTGTGTACACAGCATTTCAAGTGAGAGCGCATTGTTTTGGTTTCAGACAAGCTTTGCGTTTACATGGCAACATTTTGAAAACGATGTCCTTATACACAGAAATGGCAGTGATACTGAAGACGGTGTAGTTTTCATGTTGGGCCACTAGTGGATGCTGTTGTTTGTTTTTGTAATAAAACCACACACATGCATGCAGACAACAAAATGCAATCAACATTACCAATGGCAAGTATGCAGACTTTTCCACGGACAAACGGCAAAGTTGGATTGCTATCACAGGTGACTATACAGGTGACTAAGTTCCAGGAGAATATGGGCTGGGAGTCATTCCCCTCTGGAGGCAAACATTGTTATTATTGTCCAGCTACTTTCCCATGCGCAGTAGCAGTGTTTCCAAATAATTATGTTTTTCCCTGTTTTCTGGTTATCGTGTTATCGTGTAAACAGACACCAAGAAAACAACTTCTGCTTTCTCACTTGAAATCTCTCTTATTGCTTAGCAGACATATAATTTATTAACCCTTGGGTGCATGACCTACCCATACCTGCACTCTTCCTTGTGTGAGGTCAAAAATGACCCCAGTGGTGTCATGGTTAGCAGTCTTACCACCAGGCAAAAATATCCCTGATTCGAGTCCCGGTTGGTCTTGGGGTCCTCCTCAGGTAGAGTTTACATGTTTTACCTGGGTTCGGGTATGATATATCTCAGAATTGGATCTGGATCTGACGTAAATCTGAGTGTCAAACAACTTTTTCAGTCTTGTATTAGGATTCCTGAATTCACATTCTTTGTGGTGTTTTTTTAAGCACTTTCATGACAAATGTGTCCTTTTGTACAGGGATATATAAGCATACCTTTTTTTTTCTTATGAAGGGTAGCATGACAAATTGAGGAACAGGCTTGAAGACACCCAGGAAGAGAGAACATCAGTCTTATTGGGGTCAAAGGTCACCCCACAGTAGACGAGCTTCATAGCACCTCCTCCTTCACTGTCCTTTGTCCTCGTCACCAGGAGTGAGAGGGAGATGAGGAGGAGAAAGGAAGGAATAAAGGAATGTAAGCAGATGATGTGAGGGGCAGATGGTGTGATGAATAGCTGGGCGCCTTCACTGTGTGCGCGTGTGCACTCACTATCCTGTGTTCTCGTGCTTCAGCCACAGGCCAGTGTGTGTTGTAGAGTGAGCCGCGTTGATGGACGAGGAGCATCGTTTGCCGTTTCAGCAGTGGAAGTGCTTAAAGCATCCGGGCCCCAGGGACGGGCAGTGTCACAATCTCCCATCCCGGTGACTTATGGACCTGCCATGAAGAACACCTAAGGGCTGGACGTGGGGGGGGGGGGGGGGGGGGGGGGGGGGGGGGGGGTTGGGAGGTAGAAGTCCACGTGATGATGAAAGCCAGATATCCTGGAATGAAAGCATCTTCCTTCTCTGAAAGAGAAACTGCCTCAGTTTTTGTATGAGCACTGTGCAGGTTAAAACTTGTAAAATTAGTGTGACATATGAAAGCTTGTGCACAGAAAGACTTTAATTGAGACTAATGTGAACTCATCTCACTAATATTTAAAATTCAATCTTATTTTCTCACAAGCTCAATTTTATTTTTTTTTGCGTTTCTTTTTTTTTTTTTTGGGTTTTGTTTTGTTTTAATCCATCTCCGTCGACATATTTCATCCTCATCTTCCCTAAGTTTAGGCCATAAATGAAAATGATTGCGATAAAATAGATTTTAAAGGCTGCTGGCTTTTGGATAGCCGTGCCTTGCTTTCCTGAGTTTTGATTCTCACGACTTAAATATTCTGGTAAATGCTGAGTCAGCATATTTGAAGAGACATTTGTGTTAGAGCACTATGCATGTATGTTGAAACCAAGTTGGAGAACAAAAATTTGTTTCCGCCTTCAACAAATATCAGTTTTTGTGTCTGGTTCATCCGTTGGAGACAAACGCATATTGTTGTAGAATCTCGACGATTCTTAGCCAAGTTATAAAGTGTATTTGCCAGTCCTCTGCTTCAGGCGTAGCCCTGTTCTGGGGATTGCACGAGTAATGGCACTATTAGACTTAATTTATTGCCCAAACTAATAACCTGAAATGAACAGTGTGATGAGAATATTACATACATGCACGCCTCCACGCACGCACACACACATGCACACGTTCCGTGCATGCATGCCTCTTACTCGAACATCCCCACTCTGACAGTGCTTTGCCCTCAATCAGTTTTAATGCAATGAAATCAGTCATCCTGTTCATCTCTCGCTCTCTCCGTCACTATTTCTCTCTCGGTCTCACACACACACACACACACACACACACACACACACACACACACACACACACACACACACACACACACACACACACACACACACACACACACACACATGCACAAACTGTCATTTTCATCAGTTGTTAAATTGTCTATTTCTCACACACCTGTCATCATAGTCTTCCATTTTTCTCCCAATCCAGAAATAGGATATTCTCACAGATAGTTGGACTTTTCATCACTGGAGGAGCACAGGTGTAATTAATAACATTAATGGGGGCCTCATTTCATTTAGACATGCCAGCAATTCATGCCAGCAAGCCAGCATGTACAATATCACGGTGTTGAGACTAAATGGACTGCGGCCAGTTTTAATATATTTAGTCACACTTGTCTCGAAGTATTCGCAGTAAGAAAGTCCTATGTGCCCATAGGCTCCTCCACGTCTGCATTCTTCCTTTTCCCTCCATATGCTGCACACCATGGCGGTGTCTAACCCTACATGGTCACAACCTGAGGGATGAGGCACTTACATGCTTGCTAACAGGGCCCCCCACAGCCAAGCCGCTGCATTGAAGCCTCGGTACGAGCAGCTAATATGCTAATCGGATGGAGTCCTTGTGCGTATGCTAATCTGGTAGTGATGGAAGGGAAGCTGTAATAACGTAGCCTTGGCTGGTCAAAATAAAGGCTATGGCACAGTGGAGCCTGAAAATGACAAGTCTGTCTGTCGTTTGAGTATGCCATTAGGCCAGTGGGAGGGCATCCAAGTGCTAACTAGTTACACGAAAGGTAAATCTGAGTCGGTTCGGGCGTCCTTGGTGTGCGAGCAGGTGTTCTGCCTTCAACAGATGATGAAAACACCTGCTATGAAATCAGTGATTGAAATGTACGGTGTCGCCTCGGTATTCCGACCTAAGTGTGTCACTGCAGAGTTTAACCTCTTGTTTACCACTTTAGAAAAGCATGGGGTTTCCTGTAGGTAAGGGGTGTTGAACATAAGGACAGTGGACCAAAACCAGCCCGGAAAAGGGCCCCAATACGGCCCACGAAACCATAAAACTAATTGTAAAAATTTCAAAGAAAACACCGCTTTCTTTAGAGTAGCTATATTTTGCATGAGAACGTTTCCATTAAATGTGCTATATGTTGAGATTGTAGTAATTTTTCTGTAGTATTTCTTTGGTTTTGAGAAAATATGTAAATTTCTATCAGGAATACTCTGCATCGCAACAAACAAAAACTTAAAAGCTTAAATTTAAAGGTTATTATGGTACTATTTTCCCAGTCAGGCCCAATTGGGCTGCATGGATCATGCGTTCTGCTGTTACCTTTAACATGGGGTTATAGGAAGGGCTGGCTTTGTATTGGCGTGGCTGAACTAATCAGCACATCTTGATTGTGATACATGATTAGACATACATTCTGAAAACTGCAAGATTATCCCATCGATGTGCAGAAATACATGGCTGTACCGTGATATTTGCTGCCATGTAACAAAATACGATAAAGCATTTTTGCCTTTTTTTTTTTTTAATTCTGTCACTAAGGTGTACCTTTTTCCAAATCATGAAGACTGACATTGAAACAGCAGTGTCTTGCCTTTGTTTTGGAAATTCTCAGTCAACAAGCGAACCTTTCACCTTCTCCTCCATGGACACAGTGCAAATGTGAGCACAAAGTGTCAGTATTCACTTCAAACTGTGATATAGCGTCATTCTTTCTCGCACCGCATCTATGATTGTACTGTGGGGCAACACACACACACACACACACACACACACACACACACACACACACACACACACACACACACACACACACACACACGTTTTAAATCAAGCACGTAGAGGTCATGTTTGTTGTCTGATGGGTAAACTGGTCACAGACTGTTTGCAGTCTATTTATTTACCAGCCAGTTAATTCCACGGCTCAAGCTCTGTGGAAAGCACTGTTGGGTAAAATGATTGATCTGTCCTTGTCAGACCTTGCTGTAAGGAAGTTTTAGCTGCTTTACAAGGGGGTGGGGCAACAAACAAATTCTGTGAATCCTTTATTGGCTCTTTCCTGTCATATTATGGCTGTTTCAAACATGTTTGTTGTTACTGTGCCTTATCTGAATGTAAGCAAATGAAAACATTTTATAAATGTATGAACAGGTATGGTGGCTTTTTAAATATTTTCTTCCATGATGAACCTAGAAACACCTGATAAGGTAAAAATGGGAATATGAATTGAGTGTAATGGAGATGTGCCAGTAGGCCTGTGTGGCTGTGCAGGAGCCATTCTGTCCTCGCCAGAGTTCATCTCAGTCCCTGCGGTGGCACTGAGATTCATCCAAAGTCCAGCACATGCCCTGGCCAGGTCCCATGCTGTGTGGGAGTGTGCGACTGGGACTGTGAGCTGGATTGGAAGCGAGTGTGTATCTGTGTTCTTGTGACAAACGTTTGGTCACTGCCCATGTTTGCATACTCCGAGGATTTATTATCTGAAATGTAGCATGAAGAAGGCCATCTTCTTGCCACTCAGTTTGTTTTGCGGCCAGAGTGCTGTAGGTCCTACCCCTTTTGTATACCGTTATTGTATATCAACAAGGATACAACGAGTATACTGTCATGTCATTTACTAGTATGAAACAACTAAAGCAAGGGCTTTCAGATACGAGTCATTGGCTAAACTTCATTTGAACTTGATTTGCATAACACACAATTAGAGAAGGTTCTAACATCAGTGAAGCTGGTCTATTTGTATGCATGTGCATCACTGCACTGGCACTGATGTCCAACCTGGCATCTGTGAATGACTGATCTGACTAGCATGAACTGAATCTTATCGTTGTGTTCATTGTGTGGTGTTTTATTGACTATGTTATGGATTGTCACACTCTATCTGCAGCTCTGCCACCACACAGAAATATTTGTACAATTCTATAAAGATAAGATTTTTATCTGCGTATATTTGAAAGACAGCTCGGGTCACTAATGGCTCTTCCTGCGCATTGTTATCGGTTCTTTCCATATCCTATGACTGGTTCAAGTCTCTTGGCAATGCAAACGTGACAAAATGCCGCAGGCTTTACCGCATACTGCCTCATTAACTGCCCCCTTTCCATTTTCCCTTTGTTTTTGTCCTTCCTTCTCTCATTTCTCAGCTCTGCCCAGCTACACTTGTGGTAATCCTGGACAGCTTCACAATGGCCACCAGCAGGGGTCCACCTTCAACATCGGGGACAAAATCCGCTACAGTTGCAGCCCAGGCTTTGTGCTGGAGGGACATACCACCCTGTCCTGCCTCGCCACTTCAGCTGGTACAGCTGCCTGGGATTTCCCCCTCCCTTACTGCAGAGGTATGTAAGAGGAAGCAGGCTTTTGGGCTAAACTTCAGCATGGTTTGGTGAACAGAGTAAACACTTCTCTGATCTTTCATATCAGTGGTTTTCTAAGAACAATTTTAGTCCACAAGGGTTTGACAGGCAGCTCAGAGATGTGTCCCAGAAAGTAACCGTTTGTTTTGATGGGAACTTTTACAAAATCACTAATCGTATTTAAAAATAGATGAAGAAAAAAGAATCCATCTGGGAAATATCAGTTGACAATAATTCTATTGCAGGGTGAAAACAAAAATGTCTGTTTGTTGTCTCTTAACTTTTTGGAAACCTTTAAATGACTTGGCTGCTTTTGAAATAGATCATTATTATTATTTTTTTATTATTATTGAAATTCACCAGTGGATACAACTGCACAGACACACACATATTTACACATGCCTCCACATGACCTGACAAGGTTTTTTGTGGTTATGCTGATATCTTATTTACCATGGCAGGACCTCATGTGTTTGCTCCCAGTCAGGTGCTTGTGCCAGTTGTCCTTCCCTCAGAGTTAGCAAGCACCCCCGCGGCAGTGACACCTGCCAGTGTGTGCTGTCTGACCCAAGATGACAGTTCTTGAAAATGGTTCACTCTAGGCAAAAGTCCCACTGTGGTGTAATATTTTGATATTTTCTTTCTTTTGTGTTGAAGTAAGTTCTTGTGTAAGTAAAACACATTTACACGTTCCAGAGATATACATTCGTCGACTTGTGTGATCGAGTCTGTTCATTCGTGTTTGTGTGGCCAATGGTCTGTGTCAACGTGCCCGCTGAGCACACCACTGAGACACTATGCCATCTGCAGCCAGGCCGGGAGTCAGGAAGCCCACATAGGAGCACACATGGCTGGGCTTCATGCGCCAGCACAGTCCCTCCCCACCCAGTCACATGCAGGCACATGCACATGCTTGCGCTCTACATCCGAACAGGACATTTTTAGTGTGACAATTTCCTCACTCCTTTGTACCAGATTGTTATTCAGATGAGAAACTGAATGTCATGTCACTTCCATGTGTTTTCTCTCTTTATTATCCATTAACAAATGGACTGAAACCTAGCTCCGTTATTTTCCTTGCTCAAACCCATCCGGTCCTCATCCTGAAAAAGAAAAGAAAAATGCTCAAGCACTCAAGGGTGTGATTATGCCACCTTTTTTTCTGTAGAAATTACACGCCAACAAGTTTTAGAAACTGGCAATTTCCCCCTGTGATTGATTGAGGTCTCCTCGTGCCACATAAAAATCAACGTGTACACCTGAGTGCCCCTTCATATTGCATAAGTGTATTGTTAATGTCACTCCAATTATAGATCCTGCCTGTATGTGCGAGAGCAGGACTTGCGATATACTCTGGGAGCAGGCAGACCATTTTGGCAAGTTCACCCTTCTGGACTCGGGAGCGTGCAAATGTGCCAGTACTGTTGGGACAGAGATGAAAGCGAGGCCTCGATGGCACAGATATTGTTTCACTTTTCCTGTCGTCATACTCAATTTGTTTTCTTAGCCCATAATCGAAAGAAGTACATCACTTATCATCCAGTGAGTGGAGCAATTCTTCTTAGCTTCAGACTACTCACAGTCTATACTGTAAGTCATTTCTGAATGATACCTCTTCTTTTTCCAGCTGCATATTTTTCCATAATGTGGTGTATTGCTGACAAGTTAAAATGTTACTGCGGATGCATACTGCATCACACTCTGACACAAGAATTTGAGTATTTTTGTGTGTGCACCCGGGATTGTAATTCAGTTTGGTTTTATGTATATGGCACCAGTTGCAACATCGCCATCTCATGGCACTTTTACACAGGAAGGCACATGATCTCAAATGGGTAAACACAGGAGACAGAGGAGAGGGAAAAAACACATAAAAAACGCCCTTTGAACAGGAAGAAACTTGTGCAGATCCAGGCTCAGAGGTGGAGGCTTTCTGCTGCACCGGTTCGCGATTGGGGATTGTCAGAGAGGGAAAGCAACAAACACGTTGACATCAGAGAGCAAGCTAATCCATTTGCTGCAGACTTGATGGAGGCAGTATGGGCACAGATCATGAACTTCCAGTGTCAGAGATGGTGCGGGAAGGTACAGAGAGGAGGAAGTAGATACTACAGGAAAAAGAAACATTGTTAGTGACATTTTACTTACACTTGCTGTGGATATTGGTGAAAACGAACATGCCTGTATATTTAAAACTCATGTACATTGCCTGGATTTCCCATGTCTGAGTTACCATGACAACGAGAAGCTTCGAAGCCTCTCCTTTATGAGACACCATGACATCCTAAGTGACAGCCTGAAAATATGTCCTGTTCAACCGTGGGAAGAAGTCTGACATCCACAATTGAGTGAAGGAAAAAAAAAAAAAAGAATGAGTTTCTGCACTCTTCAGTATATTAAAGTGTCGCACAGTTGTTTGGGTTCATATCGTCCACGGTGCAGCCGGTTTTAGCTCGGTTGTCGTTACAGCGCTCGCCTCGGCCAGCCACAAAACGCAGAGAGTGACGGAGACAGCCAAGGTGAGCGAGGGAGTAAGGAGTCAGAGACTTCCCTTCAAGTGTGAAGAAACGGTCCTGTGTGGAATATCAATGCACTTCCTCATCCTTTTTTCAGTCCGCATCCCACTTCCTGTCACTCCCACTGCAACATTCACCTGTCACCTCGCTCGCCATCTCTTTCTTTTCTTCATTGTCCACCCTCCCTCTGCACTTTTTCTCTCAGCCGTCCTCACATGTCACCTGTCATCCTCTTCATCTCCTTCTCCTCGCCCATCTGTCGTGGTTTCCCTCCTATTTGAAGTTCACACCTCACAGGTTTCTGCTCGTCCATACACTCCCCTGCCCTCCCTCTGGGGGGTTGCTGTGGTGGCGACTAGATGGATGATAGACAAGACGTTTTTTTATTTATTTATTTATTTTTTCTGAAATCGCCCCTTCCTCTTTTGAACGACACACGCAGGTGACTAGCAACTCATAATATGATTCCCACACAAGCTCACACTTTGACATAAGCAATCATGTTGAAACGTCATTAAAAATCATCTCTTGATGTGTATCTCCATTCAGTGGCATGTAGAATGTATTGTTCAATTTACTAATGAACTTATCAGTAGCGAGACAAGGCAATTATTCTAACAACACATTAAATGCATGCTTTATTATTTAATGGTCTCCTTAAAGCGATCTTTGGGAGGGAAGAGTAGCTTTGATTACCACAAATCCGAATTAATCAGAATTAAATCACTTCCCTCCAAGTTGCATTAGGTTGCATCATGAGTCCTACCCTGATTCCTGCCGACTGTAAAAAGCACTGTGGGGTATTTTCAAATCCTGTGACTGCGGTCTTGCTGGCCCATGGCAAAAACTTCAGACAACGGAACAATATGGTGTAATTCAGTGCACAATTCCATGCCTCTTAGTTCAACAGTATGCCATTTGGTGCGCAGCGAAGTGATGAATACCGAATCAGTTTGTCCATGTTATAGGTCTTCATGCTTCATGCATTTCTGTGATCTCGTATTTAATGGGGTTCTGCAGTTGATGAGACTTTTTGTCTGTCCATAGACTTACGTGATATTAGACAATTACATTGTTTTGTATTGCATTTTTGTTTTAAAAGTATATCATATAGAGGACATTGTCTTTATGTTGCAGGGGTTATGGAATAATGTTGACCTCGTACTTTACAAGACTTAGATATTGTTTCCAGCAATTTCCTATAGTAGTGATGCTATCCATAATGTCAGGCATAAAAATGGAATATGATGTCTGTTTTTTTTTTTTGAATTTCACTTGATTTATTTTGTCAATGCTCTTTATAATTTGTTCCTAACTCGGACAGCATCTCCACCAGAGAAATATACAGAAATCGGCTAAGTACAACGTTATATTGGATGATGGGCAATCCTGCAAAAAAAAATCTTGAACTTTAAAAAAAAAAATCTTGAACTTTAAAAAAAAACGACAGCTTAACAGTATCTGACAGAAAAGTGTATGAATATTTGAATACCATCTATGTTCAAAACAGTACCTGAAGTAGTTGCTATCGTGTGATATTTGTGCAAATACACTAGTCAATTTAAAAAACAGCAGCCAGCTTGGATTCTGCACGACTCGTTCATACTCTGTTGGGTCACAAATGACTACTTTAAAATTGCCTGTAAATATTTAATCATCTCTACACTGCCTATGTGATCATCTGTGTTGCTTAAACATTTCTCATGCAATGTTTTTTTTTCTTCTTCTTCACTTTGTACCCTGCAGCGGATGATGGATGTGGAGGGACACTGCGGGGCCAGAGCGGGGTGATCACCACTCCCAATTATCCCGCCGAGTATAACAACTACGCTGATTGCACCTGGACTGTGCTGGCGGAGCCGGGAGACACCATTGCCCTGGTTTTCTCTGACTTTCAGCTGGAGGACGACTATGACCTGTTGGAGGTCAGCGGCACTGACGGCTCTTCGCAGTGGTGAGTAGTGAAATGAAAGGGGGGGGGGGGGGGCAGTATTGCAGGATGTGCACATATAAACTTGATCAGAGGAATGAATTAGACAGAGTGAAGTACTGCTGGAAGTGTACAGGCTTCGGAAAGGTCCGGAGCAGCGGGATCATGGCTACCGCCGAAGTGTTACTGTTGGTGTCCTCCAACAACAAATCGACAGATAACAGTAATTCATCTGACAGGCTGTGTCACACTCTGCCTGGGTGTATCATATGCTCTGTGGCTTTAAAGTGTAATTTGAACACTCAATCTTGGTCACCCACTCTCACTCATTCTCTCAATTACTCAGTTTCACACAAACACACATGCTCAGCTCTAATGATGAAGAGGTAGGATATCCTGGCGTCAGTGTGGGTCTCTCACCATCTGTGGCAGCTCCTCCTCTCTCTGACAACTCTCTCAGCTCAGGAAGTAATTAGTGAGCTCGATTACCACCACCAGCCGAATAGTGTTGTTTCACCTACACGCGCATGCACTTGCACAAACAGAGCGGTGTCCATATGGGCGCAAATGGCTATACATACTTTCATCCAGACTATGTACTTACACCGGTGCTTTAAGAAGTTTCGCAAACAGATGTGCTCTCTCACACTCCTCCACTTTTTCCTCCTCTCTCACAAGTGGCTGGATTCACTATTTGTATGTAAGGAAAACAATTTTGCCATAGGTGAATAGTAAAAAAAATGAAAATCGATGTTTGACAGTTCAGGAGAAAATAAACAAACAGGCTGTAAGCAAAACGGGACAAGGGGTGGCCTCGCCCAACCTGTTAAACACTCGAGACAGGAAGATGGAGATTAGGGTAGAGAACTCTTGACAAAGGGAATGGGTTGAGAAAAAAATTATTCAGTCATCTCTTGGAAACAACACGTCACTTTCACTCATTCATTCTGTAGTTATGCTGAAGCACATTCTGATGAGAACTTGACTGACAGTCTCAAGATGGAGATTTTTCCACTGTGGCCTGTTATTAGTCTCATTGAATCTCCTCTTAGCCAGCGGGAAGTTGATCACTTCCCAAACTCCTTCAAAACGCAGCCTGACTGTGCTTGTTTTGCACATTTCACAATGTCATCGGCTTGTTGTCCCACACTTAGTTGGCTCTGTTGGCATGTTGGGTGGCCAAATATCTTTACAGATTTTCAATCGTAATTGTTGCTGGGGGTACGCTGAGTAGTGCACCTGAGGCACGGCTGAACTGTCTTAAAAAAGAAAAAAGGGAAAACAGTGGAAGGTAAGTGACTTGAGAGGAGAGAGAAGGTCTGTTGGCAAGCGATGCAGCATGCAAGTCACAGTTGATCATCCACATTGGAAGGAAAAGGCAGCACAGGGAACAGAGGACACCGTGCAGACGTGTTGGCTTGCCTCTATTGTTTCAGTTTTGTTCTTATGCTGGCTTGAGTTTTAACCACTTACTACAACTTCAAACGTCTTGTCCCAACACTAGACACACTCACCAGCTAATTTGCAGTCGAGATATTTTTGCTCCAAGGGCTGCAGGTGGCTTTATACAGAGAATTTCAAAGAGAGCAGGACGTAGTAAGAACAGCATATGAAAAAAAAAAAAAAAAAATGTGTGGAAGAATTACTATTACCCAGATTGTGGCCAAATATTGTGCTTATTGAAAGCGTATTCTGTCGGTGAATGACTAGTGCATAATGGCTGTGGATTACTTTTTCCCCCTCACATAGCTCATCTGTTTTGTGGCTTTTAAACACTTGTCTGTGTTACGAAACAATGTTCAAGTCAGTGCAATTAAGTTCATTATGCCTTTAGTTTATTCATAAGTATGTTGCTTTATTTATATATTTTCAGGCAAGCGGGTTTTAAAACATACCGTTGATGTTGTAAAAACCTACCTGCCTGGAGAGAAGAAAGCAAAATATTAATATTCAGGTCCGTTGTTACTTATAGATAAAGTTTTATTTTATTGTATTATTTTTATTATATTTTAGGATAAGTTAAAATATTTAATCGTGTGGTTTTTCATGGAAAGAGTAGTGCACGATTTGTATATAAATTGCATACTTTTTTCATTGCTTGGGGAACTCATTTAGAGGCCTGGACAAAATGTCAATATGGTTTGTGTGATTGCTCCAGATTTCTGTCGGAAAGGCTTTCCCACCACTATACTAGCCAGTTGATCATTACTGCTTGAATTTTAGGGGTTGTATTGATTATCACCTTACCAATAGGTTGAGTGGTACACATCAAAAGCATGTGACCTTGCCCTATATTGTCTAATGTATGTGGAGTTTTTTTGTCTTTAAAAAACACAGAAAACTTACTGATCTCAGTCGTCTTCAGCTCTGAACCAACCAGAGCTTTGACTGGCAGTGGTTCAGTGTGAGCTTTAAGAAATGCAGTGGGGGGGTGTAAGGCATAAAGATTGGTTTGAAGGAATGTGACGGAGGGAAAGCTTGGTGAAAATGGCGAGTGAATTGAGCCGCCACTCGGCAGCACCCTCACATGAGCTCTCCGGTATTGCCCGCACAGGGGAACACATTACCATTACACTGTTTGTATCCACATTGATTTTCCTCCTCATCAGCATCCACTTTGAGGCAATATAAATAACATCTGATAAATGCCAAACCTTCATTCGCCCACTTGCTACTAAGTGGAATTCACAGCTATTTGACTTGTAATTGTCTTGGGTGCTCAATTGTTTTCCATGGCATTACATTTTCATCAAGTTCTTCAACACTTGGAAAACTGTAAGTCTAAATATTGCCCATACTTGACCTAAGTGATTGCACTATTTTACAGAAAGTGTTCAAAAACAAAACATAGGTCGTCATTATCCATCATGGTAACTTTTCCAAAGTTTATAAAAGTAATACCTTGAGATTTTTATTCCTCACCTTCCATTTTTTTTCATGTATCCAACACTGACAACAACAAGGCTGCCTGGGTCAATGCAACTCATTTCTTTCTGTTAGAAGATATTAGAGCCCAATGAGGTTTGATCCCTGTGCTTTCTTCTTTCTTTTAACCCTACACCCTATGGACTCAAGACACTAACATTTCGGGAGTGTCTGGATTATCCCTGCAGTGCTGATGTGTGTCAGTCTGTTCCAGCCCGTCTGTGTGTATGTTTATATGAGCGAGACAGAAAGAGAAAAAGGAGCTGTTGGAGGAGAGTACAGAACACTGGATTTATATTGATTGGCTGTTAGGTTAGCTCACCTGAGAGTGAGTGAATGGTCTTTGGAAAAGCTTTTTAAGTCCAGAGGCTGTTTTCTGTGCTTTCCAATGGGAGCTACAGCAATACGAGTGTTTCGTTTTTGTGGGGATAAACGCCTTAACTTTTGTTTTGTGTTTTCAAAGACACCTGTGAAGTTTTTCCCACATTGGGAGATATCAGTCAGAATTAACTGCCCTCCACATTCAGTTTTAGTATACCTCCAGATGATTCTTTTCCAGATTCTTTTCTATGTTGGCATGCATGTAAATAATGCAACGGGAGCGTGTTTATATTTACACCTGTATGCAAATATGTCGTGTGCATGCCAACTGCTGTTCACGGTGGGGGTGACAGATCTGTCCCTCATACTCTCTCAGTGGGTCTTCCCAGCAGCTTGTGTCACATCAAGCTGTTGGCTGTCAGATGTACTTTCCTCTCCAGTTCTAAAGCAGGAGCAGTCAAAGTGTGGATAGAGGTGGATGGTAGCGCAGAATTTCTTATGACCATTTTATTGCCTGGTAGCAGAAGAATAAGCAGTTGTCCACTTATGATCCCGTCAAATTTATTGCTTCAAAATGTAATTTAATGTATGTTCCGGTGCAAAGGCAGTCATTTTCAGCATGTGAATACAGAGTATTGGTAGAGTATGCTGGGGCATTTTTGCATGGATGCGTTTTAAATAGGCTTTGCAAGATGGTTGAGTGGGTGTCAGTGTGAATTCTGAATACATTTTTATCCATTTATTATGCTGTGGCCTGTTTCCCACAACACGGACTGTTGGGAGTAAAGAAAGCATTTTGCTCTGGAGCTTTAGCCGTAATTCACCACGACATCACTAGTCTGGTCACGTCACTTCGGCATTTCTTTCCCCTTCTCTGTCTCTCCCTGTCGTTCCTCACCCGTGTCTGTTTCTCTCCTCCTGCTGTGTAGGTGCCATCGAGCACAAGTGGATAGTTTGGTCTAATGATGGTCTATAGGCTTCGCTCATTTACTGTAAGTGGTATGCTCATCATAAAACTCGCATAGAAATCTTCCAAAACATACATAAACTAAGAATAATGTGAAGCATGCAGTGCATTTTGATTTTAGTGTCTGAGACGCAGCTCAAGGTATCAGAGCAGTGCGTATTGGAGGATTTGCTTTCGACTTGGGCATTAACAAATACTAGTGACTGTTGACGCATGTGTTTCCCTAACTTTACACATCTGCTACAAAAAGCTTACTGAGCGAGCTCATGTAGAGATAAACACTGACTGAGATAGAAATGTCTCTGGTCTGATGTGAAGAATGGTAATGAAGCTGTGCTGCATGTCAAGGATCATCACGTCAAAGTCCCTCATCTTGCGCTCCGAGGGCTTTTATATGCATGTACATCCATCACACCTTCTCATGTTCTTATGCAGCTTCACCTCTGAACGGATCAGGGTTCAGATGCACCAACCTTTTAACCTTTTGTTACTTCTCCCTGCGGAGGACACGTCTACATAAAGTTGCTTTGCTGAGGTTCTATATATCTGCAGTAGAAGTTTCTGAAATGCAATATTGTATTGATTTGTCATGGTGCTACCTTTGTGTTATCATTGAGACAGAGGTATTTGTATTCCTGTCATGTTTCCTTTATATTCACACTGACATTTTCACCATCACACCTGATGGTGCAAACATAGAAACACAAGCTGCTTTGACATACTGTATATTCTGCTTCTTAACTTCCACAATAACACTGTGTGTGGAGCCTAATACAACCCAATGAATCACACTAAGCAGGACCATTGGAAATAGCCCCCAAAAGGTAAAGTAGCATTGAGAGTCTCCTCCACCCACTTGCTATCTCTGTATTAAACTGGAAAGCTGTGTCAATCACAACCATATATAACGTCACTATTGAAAACAATTGAGTTCTACACCAAAAGTCTTCCAGGCATTCACCTGTCTGTAGGAATCTCTTTCAATTCTCCCACCTTTGATGGCGTCTGGCCTTGTTACTTTGATGTAAAGCCGTTGTGTAGTGTGGTCGCTCATATGACAGACTTAAAACTTTCACGAGACAGGGCAACATCCCCAGACCTGGGAGTTTTAAAATAGCTTTAACGATCTTGAAAGATCTGTCTCCAAAACCCAATGTGTCAATTTCAGTTTTCCTTCAGTCTGTTAGTTGTCAAAAACTTTTCCCCCAATTTGCACTTTTTTTTTTCTTCTTCTTGCATTGTTCACTGTATGCAGAAACGGTCGTCGTTGGCTTATTAGTCTTGGCTTGACCAGTGGATCAATAGCTCTCGTTGCCAGTCGTTCCACTATGATCCCGCAAAGTCTTGTTTGTCTGAGTCAGGATTTATTAACAGCAGCACTTGGTTGACGACTCAATCTGGGACGCGTCATCGATCAAAACGGCATTGATGATGAACTTTGCACCACCCGCCAAGAAATTCTTCAGTGGAACATTATCTCCAACACCTGGTGCCATGCTGCAGATTGGCTCACCCCGGCACTCAACGCCACGATACTCACTCTGTCACGTCGCCGAGGCTGAGAGCTTAGGGGAGAAGAGCGCAAGGTTAAAAAAAAAATGGGCCAAAGCTTGCCTGTGTATGTGTGTGCGTGTTTTTGTTTGTGTGTTTGCTCAAGGTGAAGCCTATTTCAGCTGCATTGTCAATGCTACACCACAGCAAATGGGGAGTCTTCTATTTTTTGTTGATTATATATCATTAATTGTCATTGATCGTCTGTGTTATGTTGGGAAAACAGCAGGTGCTGCAGTTTTCTTGGCAATATTTAGTCTAACCTATAAACCAGCTCCCCCGAGGCAGGCAGCCTGGGTAGCAATGTGTTTGTGTAAGCATGTCTAGCCATGTGTTACCTCACCCCTCCTCTTCCAGTGACACCAGAGAACACGCAGAGGTTGGAGGTAATGGGCCACAACAGTGTGTCCCGACTGGGTGTCTTTTTAGTTGTTTTTACTAAGCACTGCACCATTGGGATCCAATCTGTCGCTTTTAACAGTCCCACAGATACACTAATGGCTTATGATTTGTACACAGAGACATAGTTTAAGTTAGGCACATTGGCGCCTCAGACCTGCAAATGGATTTGGAGCTTTTTTGAGATACATTATTCTATTTATGCTACTAAATAAGTGAATAAATACAAGTTTAAAAAGATGCTTGTCATTATATCCTCTTAGGGGAATTGAATACTGGATTCATGTCTACAGCTTAGTCACAACTTTACTGTGGTACATTTATGACAATAACAACATTTGTTTGTGAATAATCCTCTTATCCAAGATGTTTTTTTTTCTTTATCTGTAATCCCCTAAACACTACGTACCCTCTTTGCCTCACAGTCTTCTTACTTAATTTCTAATTATTTTGTAATATTAAAAGTGATTATTTGGATGCCCCATAATCAGTATTGTTAAAAATGTAGTTTTCTGCATTTTTCCATTATCTCTCTCGCCTGTGAAATCACTTAATGTCTCAAGTGTGGCTAACCTAAAGAAACATTCCATATATAGTTTGATTAAATATGACTGGAAATTGCAGTTGATTAAGGCTTTAGTCAGCACTTTCATTTTATGCCAGATGTTTTTATTTACCTCAGCCTCCCTGCAGGATTCTAAGAATGGCCCTGGTCCATTTTCCTTGTTTCCTTTTTTTATACTGCCCTCTTTCAAAATGACAACAAAATGACGCTGACCTCTTTCACCCTTTCTCTAAGTATATGATTGGGTCAGACCAGAAGGTGTCACAGGGGGTCGAAGGCTGTCACACTGGCCCATTAATCAGTCACAGTAAATAGCCCAGGTAAAGCAGACGGGAGAGGGACGCACAAGACACCATGCTTTGGAAGAAAGAAACGCCTAAGACGGGTTAACCGTCACAGAGCAGTCAGTGGAAGAGCAGAGGTGTCAAACACATTTTAGTTGAGGGGCCACATACAACCCAGTTTCATCTTGAGCTGGCTCGACCGATAAAACAGTGCCTGGATAACCTTTAAACGTAAACTTTAAAGATTTTCTTTGTTGTTGTCTAGAGTATATGTGATGAAAATGGCAATATTTTCCCAAAACACGAACAATCACCAGAGAAAATGCCAATTTTAGTGATACCCTCTGGTGCAAAAATACAGTGAAATGTCAAAAAAAACGAAAACAAAACAATGAAATTCTTCTGTAGCTGTTGAATTGTGCATGTTTAAAAAAAAAACAACTTGCCTGTAATGAGGTAGCTATCTTTTATTGCAGCATTACCTCTCAGTATCTACGTTCAGGTCTCAGTGTTGTCTTAAGATATGTGTTAGCATAGTCAATATTTTCTTTGAAATATTTACAATTTGCTGGACTGGAGCCTATTGCATGACAATTTTGCCCCACGGACCTTATGTTGGACACCCATGTTGTAGAGGATATTGGGTGCAGCAATTATATGCATTGGTTGTAATGGCAGGGCAGTGAAAGTACAGGATACATTTTAATGCTTTATCATTTCCTTGCTTCCGATCACAGTAGCAAACACACTCATGAACTTGATTGGGTTCAGCCACTCGGTAAACTTACCCAACGGGTAATTAGAAGCTGTAGGAAGCCTCAAGATTCAGACTGTGTGTAGGCAGGGGGATATCATGTGTTTTGAGCAAAAGAGATTCAGAGGAGTGACAGACTGGGAGGGGGGGTGGATATTTTTCTGTTTTTGCGAACCAGATTACCATTTATTTTTTTTAAATTCCTTTTGACTGCAATTACTTTTCAAAACAAGACAGTAATGGGGAAAACAAAATCTGATTCCTTTTAAACATGTAAATTGAAAGCAGGCAATCAGAATTTTACCGATGACCAAAAGGACAGCAATGTCTTTATGTGTGTAGTGACCATGCTGCAATGAAAGCAGAATATCTTGTCTCACAGCATCCCCTGAGAGGACGGAGATGTCTGATCTGGGTCAATATTCAACCGCAAAATACCCCGTCTCTGTCTGTAACCTTGCCTGTTCACAGATGCAAATATAACATCAAAGAGTACAAACACATGTATTGCCTTCGCCATGAAACAAACACGGCCTTCTGGATGAGTAATTTGACATGACAACATTAGCCAAGGGCGTCACACAAATCCCTGCATTACCAATGCAAATGCGGTTGCTTTTGTTGAATCAAGCACGATTACGATGACACGAGAAGAGCAATCAGCTGTTTGTAGACAATGATGCTTGTATTTAATAAATACTTAAAACACCCAAAACTGCATTGGCAAATAGTACAGAAAAAAAAAAACGGGGAGTCATTCAGGGTCTACATTTAATCCCTGAAATCCTTCTCATTTTGGATGTTTTGCCAGATTTAGAAAAATAACACAGCAGATTTGCCCCCTTTGGACGAATGACCCCTCAGAAAACTCATGAAATATTCCTATACTTGTGTGTTTGACACTTCACTGCTTGTAATGAAAGGAGAAAACAGGAATTGGTAGAGGAAAATGAGACGACCTGCAAGGTGAAATAAATCAAGGACTTCCTCGTATGTCTATATTATGTCTTCGTTTTCTTTGGGACAGGTTACCCGTGCGGTATGGGATTTGCTCCAGTCACTTTGAAATCACTTCTCATCTGGTTCTGATGTGTTTGTGTGTGAGAGTGGCTATGAAATTCCCTTCCTTCTCCCATTCATCAGAGACCATCTTTTCTTTCTTTTTTCAGGTGACGCTAGGTCAACCTGAATATATTTACAGAGGAACCTTTTATGAACTCTAGTGAACGTGCCCTGACCAGCAATTACAGGCCGCAGGGCAGCGTGCCGACATAAAAACTCTCCTCAACTGCATCAATAAAGACGGGGAGGCACAAGGTGACAGGCATTGTTGGATTCCGCCATAAGAAAGCTTCAGCTGCTGTGGGGAACCTATGGAGGGAAAGTCAGCGACTTCATTTAATACTTGTAGGAATTCATCATGATGATCGTATCAGGAGTATTGATCCCACAAGGTTTTTTTTTGTTTGTTTGTTTTCAAGCTTCACAGAAAAGATTCATCTTTGAGAATACAACATGATGACAAAACAAAACCAAAAAAATAAACCAATTGTTTAGGAGTTTTTCACAACTACTCTGCAATGTTAGAATTATTGTTCTTGTAATGCATTGTAATGAGTTAAAGTTGTCACTTCATTGCATAGAAAATATCAATGCCTGCTAACTATTTCCTGTTTTCGGTTTTCACTTGAAAACGTTGTGTAAACGGGGCCAAAAATAGTCTCCAGTTTTCCAGTTTTTTTTTTCTCCAGGTTCAGTGAGCTATATTTTAGGTGTTCTTCTTTCCCCTCCCTTTAATAACTGGTTATACTCGCTGCAGATGTGGCTTTTCCCTCCTCAGGGGTTAAGTAACGCGCTAAAGCGATACGGCGGTTATATGATCCATTAGCCCCCCCTCTGTAAGTGGGTTTTTGCTTGGTAGAGATTTTTGGAGAGTGCCAGAGAGGTGTCAGTATCATATTGATCCCACAGTGCCGCAATCTTTCTTAATCCCACTCTCCCCACAGACAGAAATGAGACAGAGGCAAAGACAGAGAGACATGGCTGGAAGAAAGAAAAAAAAGAAAAGAAAGTTCTATCCCTTCACAACTCTGATAAAATATGACTTTAGTGGCGGGACAAGCACTTTTCAAGTAATTTGAACAATCAAAGTTTAAAGATAATCTTTCATTTATCTTTCATAGTTGATAGTTGATAACTGACATTAATGAGTGGACATATACATGCGCCTACTGTACATGCTGAACACGGAATCACTCTACTGTGTCTCGTGTGCTCATTTACTCCTGACATTGCACCATTCTGTCTCTTTCAACACAGAGGCTGCATGCCCGCCGAGAATGGCGGGTGCCTGTTTTTTTTTTTAATTAGATGTTCTGATTAGAGAGCAATGACGAGGCTTGCAAAGAGGAAGAGGAAAAAAAAACATTAAAATAGGGATTAGTCTGGTCTGGGACTCATGTAGACAGAATTAACGGCTAGTGTTGCCTGCTTCTATCAGCCACAGATCAGTGTTGCTAATATCACTGTGTTATTAGCCGCACTATCCTTCCCAACTGTGTGATAACGGAGGATTATGGAAGGTGCTGTGGCCAGTGAACCAGGAAAAAGCTGTGTGATTTGTCTTAGCATGGCTAATTAGTGCACTGTTTGCATGGATGATATGAATCAAGGATCTGGGATAAAGCTGATCCTTTGACAGGGCCAGCTTTCGGGGCCTATGTTGGAGTTGAATGAAAAAATAAAAACATGGCTGAACCTACGTAAAAGGTGATGTTGTTTGGAGATGTACAAATAGCCATTTCACCTCCAAACATGAGACGCAGGTTGGCGTGGGTTAGGCCATTTGGTTCAGGTTTGGTCTTGCAAGTCTTTCTGTGTATAGGGCATGTTCTCCCTGTGCACATGTGGCTGTTTCTCCCGCGTAAAACCAGGCGTATTAGGTGGAATGGTGTCTCTATATTGCACTTGGCCTGTCTGTGTGTGTCTGTGTTTGCCCCGTGAATGATTGGTGACCCGTCCAAGTGTGTCCTGCTTTCACCCACAGAGTTCGGCTCGCAACCGTGAGTCATACTGTTGGGGTGCAAAATCTCAATCGATTGATCCAAACACTGAGCAGACACAATAATTGGCTGTTCTTATATGCCCAATAGGATGTTCTGTGAATTAGCGTGTTATTTGATGGTGTCGTTTTCTTCTTGATGTGTTTGTAAAGAGTGACCAGCTTCTGTCCACTCTAAAAAAAAATAATAATAATTCTCATAGGATGCGGTACTGAACTCTCCATCTCTTTTATCTCTACTTTATGTCCTCTACATGTACAGTTTTCAAACGAGTGCCCTTAATAATGCATGCAAATATTAATTGTTTAATAAGCAGTCCTTCATTAGGAAGTGGCCTTTTTAACTGCAGCAGACTTAACGGATTGCATGTAGGACAAGGATATCTCAGTGATGTATTATTGGCTCATTTCTGCATCAAGAAAAGTGCTGTTATGAATTTACTAGGTCAGCATAAATTGGCGTTGGCACTCTTGCGTTACATCTGTTGGATTCATAAATAAAGCTGTAGGCTAATTATCTATAATACAGGGAGGAGCTCTCTGATTTCTTTTACATGCTTGCAAATTCTATTTGCAATGTAAAAAAAAAAATAAAGCCCTGGACTTAAATATGCCTTCTCGGATAATGTGGTAAATGTCAGATGTTATTTAAAATATATATATCTGCATAACCCTTTGCTCCAAAAACAGTTTCTCCAATTTTTTGCATAAAAAAGCTCTTTGCTTCAACCTATTATCCTGTTATTACAGTTTTATCTTTAAAGGGTATCCGTTGGTATTTGAGATGAGAAACGAAGCATTCCTACCCCTTAAATTTTCCATAAATAGCACCATTAGTGTAAAGCAGATAAATAGTGGTGGTGTGGGTCTGTTGTGCCTCGTCGTATCTTTTTGTGGAAGCCAAGTGGAGAGAATGAAAGGGTGAGCTGAAGGCTGAATGGCAGCTAATACTTGCAGTTTCTCCATAACCTACTCGTCATTCTTTAGACTTTTGCCTTCAGTCTTCATCATTTGTCAACTTGGAATTCATATCTTCTTTTGTGTCCTTCAGTGTTTGCTTCACAGCTGCTGCTTCTTCCTGGATTTCCAAACTGGCCTTGTGTAAGCCATCCTACTTTATGTGCTGTATTACATGGCTTATTATATCTTAGTTCAATAATACTCCTAAAATCCGAATATATTGGGGCTTGGATTTTGTGCACAATCCTGTTTGTCTTTATTCAGGATTTTCTGTTGGATTCTTCAAAGAAAACACATTCAAGCTTATGAATTGATCTTTCTACTACCATGCAGTTTTCAGACAGTTTCCATTTCCATCCCATTTGGGAGATAATGTAAGAGTCCATATCCTGTGAAAAACAAAGTTAACATATAAATGTGCTGGCAAAAGAAAATCTTGCGGTATTATTCTCTTACCATTCTTCTTTTCTTTTTTTTTTGTCTTTCTGCTCCTGTGCCATGTTCTTGATTCCAACCCTTGGCCTGGTTCGGGCTCAGAAAGCCCCACAGCAGATTAGCTCAGGCTTTAGTTGTGGTCCCGACATCAAAGGTGCAAGAAGAGAGAGAGGAAACTGCAGCGAGGCAGAGACACGGGACAGCAAACATTGGCACCAGTATGGGAGGGGTGAGGGCAGGACATGGAGTGAGGCCGAGGATGGAGAGACAGTGAAACAGCTGCTAAAGCATAGAGAGAGTGAGAAGAGGGGCAGTAACCTAAAGAGCATATGGAAAATATTCATATAGTGTGATTCTACTTTTTATCACACCTTGTCTATGACTACATGAGACTGATTTGCAAATTGAATCATATAAACAATGCTGTGTTGTTGTTGTTTTTTTAATTTTACATTATTTTGCAACTTTATATTGAAAAACAATTTACCAGGTTGGAAACAAAATACGTCTTTATTTCTGTCCCAACGCAATTGAAACAATAATGAATAGATACAACTGTATCCTTACACTAGTCCACAGCCAGCCTCTTTAATCTGTGTGTTTTAGCCTTGTCGATCTTTTAACAAAAAGGGTATTTAAGGCCTCCACCCCTAGATTAGCTCAGTATTTTGCTGAACAGGATGCGTCGACCAGCACCCAGCTGGTGGGGATGTGACAGTCGGTCCTCCATGTGTGAATCAGGCTGGTATTAGAAGTATATTTTTGGGATTCAACACACTGGCATCACTGTATGAGGATCAACAGAAGGCGGAAGGATGCATTTTTTAAATCTACATTTTAAATGTGAAGCTGTTTCTCTTGCTATCTTCCTTTTTCTGTAGAATGTAACTGAGCCATGATGGATACTCAGGATTTGAAACTGTTGCACATAGCGATTTCTACTCTAGTATCACTATCGGCTGTCTTACACATGCTCATAATCAATTTCAGGGATACATAAATACAGAGTCCTGCATTGAGTTCGTCCCTGGATATATGACCCTCACTCATTCATCCTTCTCTGAGGCAGGTGTGTAGTCACAGAAGTGGCGAATTTGAGGTTAATATTCAAGCACACACTGCTGCTAAGGGAGCTTTGTGGCAGATCCCAGGACAGGAAACATGTGAACATAAACGCACGCACATGCACACGCACACACACAGGCACTCACACAGTCTTACACTCCTGCCCGCACTGCTTGTGATATATTTGGAGTAGGATGATATTTGGGTTCTCATGAAAGTCACACCATTTATTCAACTATGGCTAATTGAGTCCAGTGGGGCTGTTTGTTGTGAGGTTTTACTGTGTGAGAGAAGTAAATTAATGAAATGGACACAGCTTCAAATATATGCTCATATGTTTTATATGATATTCACAGCATCTTTTCCTCGCTCGGTTCTGGGTCAGAACATCTATGTTGGTCCTCAAGAAATCAATGTTTTTCTTTGACACAACACAAATTATATTACAATACACTGACATATTTGAAATCTTCTTACATTTCTGCACAGCAGCTCTTGCCAAGTGAATTCCATTGATTTTATTTTTAACCTGAGATCGCAAAGCAGATCCTTGTTACCGTTGTGCAGTGTCTGCCTGTGCTGGCTAATGATCTCAATTGGGTATTACTTCTGGGATGTCATATCACTTAGAGATGCAACATTAGTCATTGTTTAGACAGTGCGGACTGTCATGTTGTCCTCAAAGTGATAAAACACCGTTTGATTACCTTGGCTAAAACAAATGGGCTGGCATTGTTAAATTGGTGGCTTGTTTACAGACAATGCTTGTTTCTAGTGCGAAGATGTCTCACAGATACGTGAGGTATACAGCAGGTTGCCATGTAAAAAAAAAAAAAAGGACATTTGGGCCTAAAAAACTGAATCTGTGAAATAGTTGTTGTTATTTTGACTTCCTATATATCATCTAGTGGATCTATATGTTCAAGAAGAAAGATAACCTATAATTTGCTCTGCCTTTGGGTAATTACATTTTATTCGAGCTCTGAGAAATTTCTCTTTACTACTTCTGAGAAGCACTACGTCTGGCCATGTTCTGTTTGAACAGTAAATTCAAGAGCAGTCCCTTTTGGAAAAACAAGTTTAAATGAACTAGAAAGAAAAAAAATATATATAACTTCAGTAAACCTTGAAAGCAAGTTTGATCTGTATCTCGGTGATTTGTCCCTTTTACTGAGCATTCAACATACGTCACTTAAGCCTAAGTAACCGTGTTATAACCTTGTTATCGCTGGATTTTTATTTATCTACAGGAAAGACTGACGTTGATTGACAGTTAACACAAGGTTTCTGTCAAAGCCACCGTAGTCACATTAAACACATGGATGCTGAGGACCAATAAGGCTTTGATGACTTGATGGCCAAGAGGCTGTAAATGGACTAAAGTGTTTTGTTTTTTCTCTTCTTAATACTTTAAATAAGTGCATTGCGTTTCGTCATGTGCAATAAAACCACCTTCGTAAACTATTGTAATGAGATGGAATACAAAGTGGATTTTCTTGGTATACCAGCGGGGAGCAGCCAGGGGCAGATATGGAGAAAACCTTGACTTTGACCGGAAAAAAACCCCATCTAGCATCTTTCAACAAATTTAATTAATTGCTTACGGACCAGCACTACCTTCAACTTTCAACTTGGATCGATGCAATGCATGTATGGTGTGAGTATATGACTAACAAGGTGATTTTTTTTCTCAATGTAGGAGACGTGATTTCGATTTTTTTTTTTTTTGTGTGAAATGCAGGTTCCTGTTTGAGAAAAGTCCCTTGCTCTTATAATATCTCTGTAGTATGAACTTCTTTTTACATTTTCCATAAATCTCACAGGAAATTAAAATATCTCTTTTTTTTCTTTCTTTTTTTTTGTGAGTAGTGTAAATATATAGAACAGATATAAAAATGTTTTCTCTGCATGAATGCTGTCATGAAAATGGTTTAAATTGATAACAACTTAAACTTTTGGTTTCTTTACAAGAGTTTGAATGGTCCTCTGATTGACAGCATCTACATAAATATATCTCTTGTAATACATTTCTATCAATAATATATTGTGTTCGCAGTGTTTGCCTTATTGCGCAGCCCTAATTGGAAAATATGGATTGAAATGAATTTAATGAATACCTATGGATACTTTTTTTGTGATCAAGCCTTTTCTGCCTTGTTTTTAAATCATTTTTACCTTATTCAGTACATCTGTCAGCAGGCCTTTCTTGCATAAGGTACATACACATATGCATCTTTTATACAGAAAAGAAAAGTGTCAGCTAAAGAAGTTAGTATTCCATTTTATTATTTTCCTAAACTTTCTGCAGAATACTGATTTGGATGTTGCCAGAGCCACTCAATTCACACACCCACCTCCGCAACCTATTTGATTCCTCTTAAGTGCCTCCTGCTCGGGGCTTCAATATTAATGAGGGAGAAATTAACGACAGTTCCGCCATTGTGTTGCCATTAGGATACTCTTTTCCCAATTACTTGATGTTACTGTCAATCTCATTACTGTGCATGGACACTGAATCTGGGGGTTGCGGTGGATATCATTTGCTGCGCACTTTCGGCTGAGTTATTTTCCAACAGCCAGATGAAGTTTCGTTTGTTGAGCAGATTTAAAGCACTCAGGAAAAAAAAGAAAAGTGATGACGATAAAAGTTGAGTGATACCGTGCACAGCAGGCAGACAGCTGTCACCACACAGCCAAGCAAACATCTACAGCTGTACCTGTGCATGCATATAAATGTTTGCAACTTCTGATGTTTGGGACACGTCTATGCATATGGCGTTCACATAAATAGACGGGTTCCTGGGGGATTTTGTTGCTTAAAATAGCTGGATCAGGGTGGAGGGCAGACTCGGCACAGAGGCCTGATAAATGGATTTAAGTCAGAGCTGTCTGTTACATTCCTGCATTTCTAGTAGTCAAATTTACAGTCCAGTCGAAACATTTGCTCCTCTGAAGAAGAAAACACAAAAGTCTTTGCCTCACATTGAGCTTCCTGGGATGATTCTGCCTTTGTTTGCATCTTTCCATTCAAATGTGTCTGTTTTTGGTACGTCTGAATCACACTTTCTGCTGTGAACCCCCCCCCCCCCCCCCCCCAAAAAAAAGTCCTTTGTAGCCATCTGCAACAGAAATACAGAAATGGTGTTTTATGGACAATGTTAACCATCTTTTGAAGTTATTCAGTTCAACATTATGCAGAAAAAGAAATGCCACTTTAAATCTCGAGTGAACCAAACTCTAGCAACTGAACAGCAGACTGCACCGATGCTGGTTCAACAAAGGTTGTCTTGGATTTTCTCCATGCACATCAATTTGACAGCCGGGATTTTGTCATTACCGTTTTTTTATAAAGACTGTTCTATAATATAATAGGGCAGATTTAACTTTCAGACATTCATTTTGTGTTTTATATTCAACCTACCAAACTTTTGAAGTGGTATTATTAGAGCATGAACAAATTGGACCAAGACCTCTTTTTAGTCTTATGTCATCACCACTTAAGAGGAAACTTTTTTCCTTCACAGTGACAGCAGAAGTCGCTGGAAACTGCTGTGGCCTGAACTCAAATCTTACTCCTGGTCCATTGCGCTTTCTTTTTTTTTTTTTTTTGCAAAAGTTAATCACTGGAGACCGACATTAGAACAAGTCCTTAATCATGCAAGCACTCACATTAGCCCCATCAATGTCCTCTTTAGACACAGCTTTTAAAATTATTCTTCTATTGTATATATTAACCTGTGTTGTTTTAACTGGGAATTTACCTTTTGTATACTGTAGCTCCTTGATTATTATTATTCAGATTAAATCCCACAGGCTGTCCTTTGAGCCTTGATTCCTCTTTTGTCTCCATACTTTGTGGCTGTCGAGCCAATTTCCAACATTTTTGAATTATTGGTGTCAAGCATATTTGGACCAATTGAAATGTTTCCAAATCATTATTTTAAATTACTTTGCTCCAAAGCTAAAAATAAAAATATATGTATTCCATGTGTGTTGATAAATGTTAAAGATCCTCTTCATTAAAGAAGTTGCAATAATTCTAGATGTGCTCGGCCACATTTCGAATGGATAGAAGTGAGACCAAGGCCCTGTTATTTTTTTTGCGTTTTCATTTCATAAAAGTTTGGCTTTTACAGGTCTCTCTCAAAACATTTGAATATCACGAAAATGTTCCATATTTTTTGTCACACATTTCAGAAAGTCAAACCCATATATGATATAGGCTCATGACACACACGAGTGAAATATTTCAAGTCTTTAATTCTTGAAATGTTGATGATTATGGCTTACATATAGTGAAAACCCAAAATTCAGTGTTTCAGAAAATTAGAATTTTGTGGAAAAGTTCAGTTTTGGAAAGTCATGGTGTCACACCCTAATCAGCTAATTAACTCAACACACCTGCAAAGGTTTCCTGAGCCTTCAAATGGTCTCTCAGTCTGGGTCAGTAGGCTACACCATCATGGGGAAGACTGCTGACTGGACAGATGTCCAGAAGACAGTCATTGACACCCTCTACAAGGAGGATAAGCCACAAAAGGTCATTGCTAAAGAAGCTGGTTGTTCACAAAGTGCCATATCCAAGCATGTTCATAGGAAGTTGAGTTGAAAGAAAAAGTGTGGTAGGAAAAGAAAAGACGACAACATTGGATTGCTATTACTGGTGACTCAACTGTAAAACTATCAAGTTGCAGGAGAGTATGGACAGGGAGGTCGCCATTGTTGTTGTTGACCATCTGTTCGCACATGTGCAGAATAACTATTTAAAAGGCAGTGGTGCTCGTGCACAGTAGCAGCATTTCAGAAAAGCGTTTATTTTTTTCACTGTGATGGAGTGTTTTTGAAAAGTTCCACCTTGGGAGCCATTTTGAAACGTTGTATTTTCCCGTTGCATTTTTTAGAAGTTTTCCCCCGTCACTCGAAAATGCTGTCATGTAAACTGACCCTAACTGTGATAAAGGTTGCCCTCCTGGGTCTAAAGTGAAATCGAGTAATTTAGAAAGTACTCTTTTTTTTTTTTTGCATTACTTCTTAGAAGATATGTGAAGTTAGTATCCTGATCAGTAACCATGACGCAGCTTAAGCTATTTAGTCATTCAAATTCTGACCAAGCAAAATCACATTTTACAAGATTTGATATTCCTTGCCTGGTGGACCATGGCAGGCATGCCGATTTGATGTGTTGCGAAGGACCTACAACAGGTTGCTGCTGCATAACGAAGCAGTCCCCGGCATATATTTCTTCCTATTACATTCTTCTCATCGCTTGGAGTCTCTTCACATTTGTTTTTGTCATAGGATAGAAAAGCCAAAACCGTCCCCAGTGTGTTTGTCTCTCTCCGTGCACCTATCTCATTATTCTCCATTTCTTCCTCTGCCTTGTGCTCACTTCCAGCTGGCAGACGCACTGTTGATTAATGTGTTCATAATCACCACATAGACAGAGAAAGGTGATTAATACTAGTCATTTAACATTGTTAGACCTGCCACAGAGAGTGTTTGCCTTATATTCTTGCGTATATGCATACTGTCGTGTCTCTTGATTCTCGCCCATGGATGTTTATGTGGGTGTGTTTGCTGTGATGTTCACGGAGTGGGCATATTGTACATGTCAAAGGAATGATTTATGTATTTCCGCTCTAATGACTCCCTGATAATTGTTGTGAACTGAAGGCATGTCTGCACCTTTTTTTTTGACTAATATATTAGCGGCGCACAGACTTTGAATGGCGATGGAATTAAACAGTGACAAGACAGCGCTTGATATCGCTGTCTGGAAATTTCCACTTGGACTGACAGACGTCAGCTGTGAATAGACAGTTCCATTAGAACATAATAGAATAGTGCTTGTATGCTATCAGCATCCGGGGATCACTCTCTGCTTCATGTCTGCATAATGGCCCACAGTGTAATATTATGAAATAATCTTCTGGGCTTTGCAGTCGAGCCAGTAACCGCCCGGCCCGATGGCTTCAGCTATTAAGGCGTCATTTCTGCACACAGCGAGGGAATGAGGATGAGGATAGTGAGTATGTCCACATTCTGCGACTCCGGCAATGTCCTTCAATATCCAATGTGACAGAAGAGTATTACGTTTCATTTTGAGATGGTTAAAAGTAAGGAGACTGTATACACAGCATGCAAACATAAACAGACACAAATGCACTGTAATTACCATCATCAGCAACAGCGATAGCGGCAAAGCAATCTGGAGAAAGATTCCGCCTGAAGTCAAAAGCGACATCAGCCGGGGGAGGGGGCTAAGTCTGTGCTCTCTTTAGATTATGTAAAAGTTTTTTTTCTACTCACTTTTAAACAGAATCGATTACAGTTGGGGACATCAAGCACTGTTTTCCAAAAGACTCTCTGTTTACCGCATAAGTGGAATTTGTCTTTCAGCACCATTCATTAATTAAGAAAGATCAATGGACTATTTATCTTTCCTCTTTTCCATAGTCTGTGGAACAACTGTTGGCGGGTGCCGTATCAAAAAGGGACTCAGATGTTTTTCCATTCTGTGTAGTTTTTTTTTTGTTTTTTTTTTTACCCTGCATAAACCTCTTATGTTCACCCCTTGCGGGTGGTGACTCTCCTGTGTGGCGAGGTGTTTTGAGTTTATCTCTGAGTGGGTAATTCATCTTTGGTAGAAAAAAGAGTGACAGTGAAAGGCAGCATTAACGGCTGACATTGCACCTTTTTTTTTTTTTTTCTTTTTCTACCTTTAAATCACCGCAAGGTTGAAAATTACACAACTCTCCTCGGCTGAACTGCAGTTGCACTTCATTTTTTATATATATTTTTTGCTCGGGGCAAAACATTTTTCAGCTTGAAACTGGTGAAGATGGATTTTAATGGAAAAAGGAAAATGACATGTCCCAGAAAATGTTGCTGAGAGGCACAGTGACCCGCGGTCAAAGCTGTGCCTCTGCTTTCTGTGCGGGCAATGTGCTGTTAACTCATACAAAACTATATTTACCCACTCAAGAAGAACAAAACAACTGTAATAGAGCCAGACAAGGAGCATTTAGGGTGGTTGAATGGTTTGTTTTTGTTGCATGTGCCAGTTCTAAGAACACGGTTAACATGAAGGTGAAGGGTTTTTCTCCCACCTATCTACCCACCTTTTGTGGAGACATCCAGGTGTGATTAACTGCTTTCATCAAACACATGAGCAAACAGCAAACCCAGGTTGTTAATCAGTGCTCTCTGTTATAGGTGTTTGTACACATAGTTGTAGAGAATATATCACGGTGAAGTCGAAGAGTGGGTAAAAGGTCAATGCCGACTCAGCAGGGACCAGATGGAGAGTCCTCTTTTAATTGAATGGCGGTTTTATAAAAATCAGTCATGAATGTCCGTGATGTATATCAGCAAGCTCCTGTCTTCTACCTCAAGGTGTTATCTATCCATCCATCCTTCCTTTTTTTTCCCCCTTTGCCTTGATTGATGACAATAATATTTACCTGCAATACACCGTCTCTCAACATTGGGTGGCATGATGAAAGACAGGCGAGAAAAAAAAGTTGGAAATAGATAAATATCTTTTAAAGCAGAATAAAGCATAATGCCATAAAAGACTATGTGAGTGCGCGTTATCTCCCTCAAATGGTTTTAGACTGGAAGACCAATAAAAGCTAATGGAAAAAGAGATCAGGCCCTATGAGCAAGGGTGAATATTGCTCATCTCTGTTCTATAATGGAGGGGAATTTGGCCCACTTCCATTTCCTCAAGATAACTTGCATACAAGGGTTTAGTTTTACCATGTGGGAGGAGGATGAAACATCGCTTTGAACAGGCTAAAAACACACCATCAAGCCCAAATTGGCCATGATGTGACATCTTTCAACGATTGTCCGAGTGCGTCCACCTACCCTGTTCATGCATCTGTTGTGTGACCGGGCCTGTCCGTGTTTTGTCACCAATGGGCGTGCTCACCTTGATGAGCTTTCTAATCTTGATTTAAGCCAATATAAAACGCTGTCATCAAAGCTCGTATCTTGGTCAGCTGCCAGCCTGCCGTAGTTGTTTGAGGACTTCCACCGTCGGTGGCTCGGCAGCAGCAGCCATCTGGACTTGCAGTTGACGTTTCCCCTCGGTCCACCTGTCCGGGGTAACTTCAACAGTACCCTCGGTCTGTCTCAGAAACAATCATCACCGTAAATCATCCACGGCTCTCAGACATAGAACATAGCTGGCACATTCTCCACCACCGTTTTGTTCACTTCTTTGTGTCTTTTCTTGTGAATCTGAAAGAAAGAGACAGAGTAGATAAGACAGACTGTAGCGTCTATTTGCATCGCGTATTGTCCCACGAGTGGGCATGTAGCAGCAGAGTGAGGCAGAAGGTGGGATTACAGCGAGCGATGGCAAAAAGAGAGAGAACAGACCCTAATCTATCTTTTTTTTTTTTTTAAAGAAAGGAAGAAAAACTGTGGAAAGCAGACAAAAGGCTAGTGAACACAAGGCGGTATAAAAAGGCTGCCTCTATCTTTTCGCATCCTGTACATTTCAGTTCATGCATTAGCGAGAGTCTCTGAATAGGTGAACAATAGAAAGGCTTTGTCAGCGACCCTCAAACTAATTAAAAGGAAACAAATACATGGAGCTCCTGGGGAGAAAAAAAAATACTGTGGGTGGACAGTAGAAAGAAGAATGCACTCAAACTTGAGGATGTGGTTGATTTTTGGCAGCTTTTAGTGCCTGGATGACTCACTCTCTGTGTCCTCTGGAAGCTACTCAACTCTCCTCTGTTTACTTCAATTCTTCCTTTCACCACAAAGACAATTTAGTCACACATTAGCCATTCTTCACTCATGGAAATTTCTGATTTTCCATCACTCCAGAGGTGAGGTGCATTGTGGTCTGCAAAACCTCGACAAACGCAACATTCGCATATGATCTAAAGGCAAGAGAGCGAGAGCTGCACTGTCATATGGCAGGACACTGAACATGTGAACACTGCCATGAGGGACAGAAGAGTTTTGGATGAGATGAAAGTGGCAAGCAACTGGGACACCAGCTGTCCATTTGGGGTTCATCAAATATCCCTTTTCAGTTTGCCTCTGTGGTTCATCATCTCATGCAGGAAGTGGCAGCGTGGCAACATGTGGCTCCACAATTAGAAAAGAAGTGTCATTTTTCAAATTTTTAAAAAATAAAACCATGAAGGATTATCACATAAAAAGGAGGTCATGTGCAATAAAAATTACCCAAGGAATATAAAGGGTTATGGAGCATTTTGATCTATTTGTGAAGTAGAATTATTTGTCACATGGTTTGATTTTTTTCAATCTGCAATTTGTAGGGTGCAAGTAGGATCTACTACCAGAGGGGTGGTATCTCAAAATGTCCTCAAAGTGGCTCCATGTCTCCGGGCTTATAGAAATATTTCCCCTCCCAATCGCGATTAAAAGACTGATCAAACCGTTCCAAATCAATTCCAACACCTACAGGTTGAGAGTGCCACTCACACAATTTACTCCACACTCAAACTTTCAGTAGCAATTTTGGGTTTAAGGCCCCGTTTACACAACATCGTTTCATGTGACAACACCTAATCCGTTAAAAAAAAGTAATGTGTTTACACTGCAACAGCGACCACACTGACAACAATGTAGTTAGTATGCTGGGCCACGGGAGGGCACTGCTGCTTGATTTTGTAATTAAACCACACAGACGTGTGCAGAGAACAATACGCTATAAACATGAAGAAAATGGAGAGAACCTGACATCGTGTGGAGTGATGACGCATCGGATGCTATCAGGGGTGAGTCTAAGCTATAAAATTACTGATATGTACGATAAAACTAGAATACGGACCGCGAGTCATACCACTATGGGTCCGCCATGTTTGTTTACAAGTGCATGAGCAGAAGGAAGGGGAGGGACAATGCTCTATAGCAGTCTCTGCCGAAGGTAAAAGCGACCGTGAAATAATTTTTTCACCTTGGGAGCCGGTATCAAAACTTCGCGGATACAGTGGCTCCGCACACTGGTGTCGTGTAGACGGGCCTCCCAAAAGTAAAGAAAGTTATGCGGATACACTTGTATTCGTTGTCGTGTAATAGGGTCCTAAGTCTGGCAACTTAGTTCTGTATTTTCACCATTGTGAATGGCTGTTGGGATCCATCTCTTTTCTTTACTACTTTATCCAAGTCAGGATCGTGTTGCACGAGAGCCGATCCCAGCTGACACTGTGCGAAGGCACGGTGCATATGATCAGGAGACAGAACATGCAAACTCAACACAAGGTTCCAAAGCTTGTACGGGAACTGGAGAACTTGTCAGTGTGACTTGAGCATTGTAACCACCATAACACCAAGCAGTCCACCTACTGGGACTCGGAGGCATTAAAAAAATCCACCTTAGCAGCAAGTATGGCTGTAAAGAACCTTTCGGGAAAGAAGCAGTGATGTCCTATGTACACTCGAATCACACTAGTACTGCTTGTTGTCAAACCAGACAGATGTGTGAACGTCTGTATTATCTCCCTAATCTGCCTAAACTGTCAAAGGAATTTTTACACTCGCATCACGAGGATGGATCAAATTCTAACAAACTTGATATTAGAAGTATTCTCTGACCACCGCAGTCACTTGATTTGATTCTGATGGAGACTTTCTGGAGGGATTTACAGGAAAAAAAAATGTGGTGGCACAAAAAGTAAAGCACACGTAATACTTTACACTTTATACTGTGTTTTACCATGGAGACAGATTTGAGGAGGAACTACTGAAACTATATTGGAAACCCTAAGTGTCGAGGAATATTTTCAAATGTCAAATCTGATTATCAAACACTTTGATTTATTCCTCTTCTTTGGGGAAAAGTATGTAGAAAACCCTTTGACCACTTACTTCACTTACTTATTGCAGGTACCATCGGTTGAGTTACTCCGATTGGTAGAAGCATAAAAAAAGCTTGGGATATCAAGCACACCCACATGACAGAAACATATAATATTAAGTATGGAGGAGCTGGTCCAGTTCAGGAGCTTAGAATTGTAGTAAACAGGATGGGATTATGAGCCTCAAATCAAATCTATCCTGTGTGGTTTAACAACAGCAGTTAGTCCCCTAATGAGGTGGAAGACAAAAAAGATTATTCTATTCTCACAGGCAGAGTTGTGAGACACTAATAGGCAACTTTACTGTTCCTCCAGGAGTTGATAATGTCTCTTTTTCAAGTTGAATGTAATTTCTAAAAAGACTACAATTTAATGACTCTGATGCTCAAAGTGTATAAATCATTGAGGTTATGGCAGGATATACATTATGTGGTGCATTTGCCAAATCAAAGACTCAAAGAGGAAGTGAGGGTTGGCCTGCTTTAATAGGCGGAAGGAATCATCATCGGAGGGAAGCCAAGCCTGGATAAAACACATGCTGAAAAAGCCTGGACTTGTACCTATGTAGTCTAGATATAGACTTGTGCCCGTGCCATTAAAAACTGCACTGCACCAGCTGATCCGCATAATCACTGCCTCGATTACTCTATGAAGCACAGGCAAGCATATGGATTCAGGAAAAGTTGAGAGCACAAAATGTGGACTTGACATACTTTTCAATATGTTCATGCCATTGCTATTGACAACTCGGAGTTCTGTATACGACTCAGTGTGGGTCTTGAGTCCTCTTTTCAGAGAACCCTTTCTGAGTCCACCTGAAGAGCTGCCAGAGTAAGCAGTGCAGTTGAAAATCAGTGATAACTAACGATAGTAAAAAAAGATAAGGAGGCCATTGGAGGATATGTCAGAGCTAAAGTAGCAGTAGTATTTTGGAGTGGGTGATTTAGAGCAACACTGAAGGATTTGGGCAGTAGCTACTGAATCCCAAAAAGTGACACAGAAATATAGACAAGGTAGAGGCCTCCTCCTCCCTCTCTCTTTCTAAGCACAGCGGTAAGTGAAAATGTCCTGCTTCATTTGTGCTCTCCCAGTTTTTTCTCAGACTCACTCACTGCTTATTGATGCGGACTCCTATAAGAATGTAGAGGTCACAGAGTGGGCTCGAATAAACAAAAAGCTACCTGGAAACATCATTTTTAACGTTTAAACACATTAGAAATAACCTTTCAAAATAATCATAAATGGTAGTTACTGTTGATTAATACTTTAGTTTTCCCACTTGTAGGTAATTAGTTCACTTTATACTTTCTTTCTGCGTTTCTGTCTGTATGTACTTTGTGATCCTTAAATACCTGGGAGCCTGGGGGGGTGGGGGGGTGTTATTGTTTTAAGGCAAGAATTCTGACTCTGCACTATTCTATGCCTTCATTATAAAAAGTGCACAGGGGCAGATTGCTTTGCAACATAGGTTTATACGCCATTTACTTTTATGAATGCCAGTAAGTTGCTGTTACTAATGGGCTGCTGTTAAATCATGCATGCATTTAATGGCCACACGAACCCCTAAAATAATAAAATGATGATGCATTTATTTAGTATTTACTGAAACATGAAGGATTTGAGCCTGTAGACACCGTGCATATTTCAATGAATTAAAATGCCAGAGTAGAAAAATATTATTAGCACAAAGACAAAGGATACTAACTGAAAGCTTTCCAGTTCAAACCTTCAACTACAGTAGATTTTCTCAGTATTGTATAAACATGATCGTTGACTAAGTAAGGGCTTTTATCTGACATTGATTGTTTCTGCTGCTGAAAGACATGAAGTTGCATACACACTGTGCACAGTGACAGTTATTGCACACATGCGCAAATATCCAAACGCAGATGCGCACAGAATCCAGATGCTATTCCCCTAAGTTAACAATGTAGCTATTTCAGGATGCTGTGGTATCGGGAATGCAGCGTGCCGACTGTTTATGTGGGGATTTGACAGTGTTGCCACGTTCAATATAATTAGCATAGTTTCACCTGTGTCCTCACATACTGCGTCATATCTGACTCACTTTGAAAAGTAACAGTCAGCATGCACAAGAGGAGACGGAGAGATTGAAATCAGGGCCAAAGAAGAGAGGGAGCGCAATTGTCCACCAGCTTAGTATTTAGGTCTATATAAAACATTTATTTTGAAAGTCCTCTGGTACTGACTCCTCAGTATTTAAAATGATCAAAAAAAGATGTTCATGTTCCTCTTGAACGACCCATTGGTGCAATCACACTTTGTTTCTTTACCCGCCGCAATGCATGATTGGTGACTGTGAATGATAATGAATTGAATATGGGGAGTACCCTTGTCAGATTCTTTCTCACTCGGCTTTAAATTGTCATGGAGGGCATGGTGTTTGCATCAGAATTATGAAAGTGGCTTCAGCACCTTCATCCATGCGTCTTCTCTATCTTTTTTCCAAGTTCGGGTCATGGTGCTGAAGCTGATTCCATCACAGTAGACCCTGGACATGTTACCAATCCAGTGCAGGGTAAAGACTCCTGCCTCACGCTGGCAATCAATTTAGAGTCTCCATGTCTTTGAATTCCTAGAGGAGGCCAGAATGCCTGGAAAAACCCCCAAACACAGTCAACACAAGCACAAGCAGGTATTAAACATGCTGTGTGGCTTATGCAACTTTCAGTCTGTCCATGCTCTATACTACTTCATCCAAGTGAGTGTCCATGGGACACTGATCTCAAATGACTAAGGCCTGAGTCAAGATACACTGTGAATATGTTTCCAGACAACATAGAGGTTGACGATCAAACACACAAGGGAGAATTAAAAATCTCCAAATAACCTGGAGATAACATTATGCGCGTCTAGGTTTCCTGCATCCTAAACCGGACTCGAACATGAGACCTGAAGCCTCACTATGAGGTGCTAGCCACTGCCCCACTGAACAGCCCACCTTGAGTGTATTTCACTAACAATTCACTTCCTAATTTATTGTTAACCATCTACCTATTCATAGTCTGCCACAGTGTGAATGTTTCCTTTTCACCTCTATGACAAATCTCCATCCTCGAGCCTCTTGTAGAAGAGAAGGATCGCGTCTCTGTAATCCGCCTAAGGATATTATTGGCATTTGTTTATTGTTGTGTTTGATAGACCCACGGGGAGGACTCAATTATCACTGCAGCTTTTAAGAATGACCTTGGAAACTCATTTCTGTTCCTCCCGTTAACCATAGATTCAATACTGCCTGCAGATGATTATACCTGTTGTGAAGTGCACACATATTTCTGTCATGTGATTGATGGTGTGCAATTGTGTGTGTGAGAGTGAGGGTGTGTGTTTCTGTCTCCAGCAACCTTCTTTGGTCACGATGGTAAAGTGTTGTGTTTTCTGGGTGTGACAGGGAGGGGAGAAGTTGACAAAATAGCCCCCCCTTTATCTTAGTCAAGCAATTTGTGCCTCTGTGGGTCATTTTGTTGAAGTCAAACATTCAATAATCTAACTCATTAGACTGTGTATGGTTTCTTCATCAGCACTGCTCCCCAGTTCATTCAATAGCTCCCTGTGACTTTACCTACTTCCACCTTGACTTTCTGAGCTTGAGTAATTTGTCGTGCTGATGTCTGGATCAATTGTGCTACAAGTGGCCTTTTTTTTTTCTTTTCCTCATCTTCTCCAAGAATTGAGTTTATGCTTTTTGCTCCAGTTTATCTTCTTGTCTCCGTGCCTTTTCAGCTGTTTAGAAAAAAAGTACATCTCAAAAACTTTGTAAGCAGTGAAAAAGGTCACACTGCAAGAAACTGATTAAGTTTTTATACTCATGGACTCAAAATTGACTTTGGTGGAGAAATTAATGGGGTCAGACTCTTTTCTCCTGGGTTTTTGGATCCTGTAACTTTTTAATGCTTTGGCCTAAGAAAATATAGTCCATGAAATGCAAAATCATAGTGAATAAGACACAACAAATCTTAATCAAGGTATGTTAATGAGCAAGAAAAGCTGTCAATATAAGTTATAGATTATATGAACAACTTCCAACAATAAATATTTTGACAAGGGTCATTCACTTTATTGAAGATCAGCCCTGATAGCATTGATATATTATTATAACGTATACACAGTGATCTGAATTATGTGCACACGTTGAACATGAGGTATTAACATTAGATCAGTGTATCCTCAAAGTACTGAACCTCTCATGTAGTTCCAGCTTGTGAAAAGGAAATCTGTGTCTTAACAACCAAGCGATTCAGTCACATGGCAGTCTTCCACATCGAACCACTACTTTGACATTGGTTTTTAACAACAGCTGTAATTCCAACACTTAAAACGAATTAAACACTGCCTTACATATGTAGATGTTTTTCAGATATGCTCAAAATTATATAAAGGGGGGGGGGGGGGGGGGGGGGGGGAAGCATAGAGGAAAGGGCTTAAAGATGAAGGGTGGTGCGTTGTTCTTCCCAAAAGGAACTTTCTTTCAATCAGTGTCCATATTATATGTTCTGTGAGGGCAGAAAATGAGTTGTGGGAAGAGGAAGAAAGGATCCCTCAGAAGATTTAACAAGGCTTTCCGATGGGGCCAGAGGTCTACCCATGAATAATACATTAGGGCTGAAATGGGAGGAAGAACAGACATATTGCCTCTGCTGGACCAGGAAGACTATGAGTTGAGTAGGCTTGTGTGTTCAGATGGGTCTGAACCTCACTGGTGTGGTTAGTGGATGTTTTCTGCCTCCTCTGCAATACGTTTTTCTTTTTCCTTTTTTTCTTCTTCTCCTTTCAATGCCCATGAGAGAAAAGTGCCTTGGAGGCCTCCTTTTATACTTTGGCCCAACTTGTAATGTAAGGTGGATGTTCTTTAGTGCCTGGGTGGTTGTTGTCTGAAGAAATGAAAGAACAGTGTTGAGGGCAATGTGTTCAAAACGGGATTGGTTCATTTAAGTCCCCAGTGTATGTCTCGTCTTGGTTACATGAAGGTCACAGCTACAGCTTGGCGGCATGAGCTTTAATACTGCCACTCTGAACTTGAGGGTCTTCTACACTGATTAGTTCTACCTCACAAAGCTGATGTGTATGTGTGGGTCTGTATGTGAGTCTGAGAGAGAGGGGGAGGGAGGGAGAGAGTGAGAGAGATGGTGGAGGATTTATTAATATCCACGCACGTGTTTGTGACCGTGAAAGATTGTTAGCACTGGTGTCTGCATGCGTTGCTGCATGTTCGTCTGGACAGGCGGCCACATAGCCTCATTAAAATGCTGGAAGTTTTGGCTTTAAAGTCACTGTGACCCCCAGTTTGCTGTAAGCACCGGGCCCTGCATACTGAGCAGAGCTCTGATTGATCTGCCTAAGTAGGTGCAATTAATGGGAACGTTCTTCCACAAGAATCAGATCTTTCCCCACCGCAGGCACACACACACACACACACACACACACACACACACACACACACACACACACACACACACATACACACACACACAGGGTCATTCAATGCTATATCACAGCAAACTCGAGCCCTATATGGGCTTCAGCATTTGATAATGTTGTGGAGCTAGTGACCCTTGACACTCAAACTCCACCCATTACTGATTGTGCATAAAGTAATTTGACACCCTGCCCTTTGAACAGAAAACAGATGACATGAAACAATGAATATAAAATTGAAAAAAATATGACCTGCTTCAATGGGAAAGGTTGCTGAATTGCTTGACGGCGATGACCTTTTGTTTAAAAAATCCTGAAAGGCATTAACAATTTAATAAGTCACATCACATCAGTATGGAAAGTACCCTTGTGCTTAGTGTTATGTAATTGGATTTGACTGGTCTTGCATTTTTCTAAAGCAATCACTCATAATATAATCAGAAAAACGCAAACCAAGGCAACAGGGATCTGTGAATGTGACTTATAAAGGTTGCATAGCCATGAAAGCATTTAGATCAGGGGTGTCAAACACATTTTAGTTCATGGGCCATATAAAGCTCAATTTCATCTTGAGTGAGCCGGACTGGTGCCATAATAACCTTTAAATTTCAACTTTAAGGTTTTTCTTTGTTGTGGCACAGATTATATGTGATGAGAATGTCTATGTTTTCACAAAACAAAACAATTCCTGTGGAAAAATGACGACAATCTCAACAGAAGGCCAGTTTTAGGTTTTCATCCTGGTGCAAAATATGTTGAAATGTCCCAAAAACTTCTCATAACTGTTGCATCATGCATGTTTTTCACAAACTTACTCTGCCTTGAGGCTAATGCTTGTTTTGAAGAACTGACGAGCATCAATATTTTCTTGGATGCCAGAGCATTGTATAGAACATGGCATTTTGGGTCAGTGTTTTCCCTGCTTCAGTCTGGACTATCATTACTTGCTTATTTTAACTGGTGTGCTGAGGTCCATGAGACTAGACATGCTTATGTGTTTGCCGGAAAAAGAGAAGGGATGTTGCGGCAAAACAGTTTTGTAGTAAGTGGGCATCATTCATACTTGCACTTCATTTCATTTTGTGTATTAGTATCTTTCAAAAAAATCCCGACACGGTTTACCACAATGAAAACAAAGTAACAATGCCCTGATAACACTGGAATGACATCGCCACACGGGTCTTATTGTTATATTTTTTGTCAATGACATGCAATCTACAGAAAGTATGTGAAATAAGCTGCAGTGAAACCCTGCTGTTTTTCTCAACCACCTATGCGTCGATGTTTGGTTCACAACTTAGTCCCCGCTGTTAACCGCCTCCATCACCTTCCCTGGCCCAAAATACATTTCTCGGAAAATCATCAAAAAGTAAGAGTCGGACTGAGGAGCTTTGGGGCCCGGAAATGGAAACTTATTTAGCGCTGCTCTCTCAAGACAATTCCGCATAAAATCTAATATGGCCAGCCAGACGGAGAGAGAGGGAGCAAAAGGGTGAGGTGAAAAGGAGGTATAGAAGTAGCCGTATTGCCCTTCAGGAGACCTCCATCGGTCTGCCCAGGACTTTTTCTGTTGCTCCCTGCGGTCACTTTCATCATAAAATCTAAAGGGTCTGAACAAAGCTAGCGACAAGACTCAGACACAGGGAACAAGCAGGTGTGATATTAGATCGGAGGAGTATTTATGGCAGACTATGTCATGTTTATTATTCAACAAATCAGTCGGTTTGTAATAAAATTGAAGCACTTAAAGGAAGTTTTCATTTGTCCCTTTAGTAAAAAGTGCAGTGAAACCTTGTAATGTAACAGAGTAGTCGGCATTAAACTCTTGGCAGTGGTGTTTGGAGACTTTTGTGTGATCATATACTATAATTTACCCGTGTGAAATTTAGCACCCAGGATGCTTTAGAACCAAGTTAAGAGCTGCGAGTGATTTGGCACTCGGCTGCTTGTTGGTGCCGCTGCTGCTGCAGCATGTGCCAGACACTACACGAACCCCCTACAGTGCTTTATCTTCCACTCTTTTCTTACGTGATAAAACATCCCCTGAGGTGTCTAGAGTGCCTTTATCAGTCTCGCACTTGTGTTAAATCAAGACCAGTGTCATACAACATGGCTTCACTTTTTTCCCCTTTTACACCATGTGGTGTTCAATTTACATCCAAAATGAAGGTACAATCCGATTAGATGAACCTAACTGTGATTATATTTTGAAAAGAAAAGGTGTTGTCTGTGCTATAACGATGGAGGGAGGATGTAACGGAATTCTGTGGGGCATTTCCCATCCATCGGTTTACCTGTCCATTCTGCTTCAGATGAAGGCCAGAGGTTGTGTGAGCTGCTGAGTGTTCGGAGGAGGAAATAACAAAGACCTTAATCATGCATTAACCCTTGCTGCATGTCATGTTGGCCGTCAGCTTAGCTTCAGAGGTGTTTAAAGGCTACGGAAAGTTTCTGTCTCTGTGTTGTTGGATCTTTTGGGGGATTTTCAGAGTATCCTTTGATTGAACACATTTGTTTTAATTGGAACGTTTGAGGTCTTTTTTTTTTTTTTCCCCAGAGTTTGCCTCCAATGTTATATTCTGGTACTTCATATATCGGAGAGGATCCGCTGCTTGTCTTTGCGCAAGCGTGTCAAATAAATTCAGCTCAGCGGCCACATACAGCAAAATTTCATCTCGAGTGGGCCGGACCGGTAAAATCAGTGCTTTAAAGTTTTTCTTTGTTGTACTGCAGCATATACGTGATGAAAATGTCTACATTTCACAACCCATTAAAACCGAAATTGACTACAATCTCAACATAAAGCTAATTTTATTGAAATCTTCTGGTGCAAAAATAAAGTGAAATATCCCCCAAACTATAGGTGATGGATTATACATGTTTTACAGACTTTCCCCAACAGTGTGGCTTTGAAGCGAATGCTCGTCTAATCTTTCATGGCAGCGTCACCGATATCTCAGCTCAGGTCTCAGTGTGGTGTCATGTCCACTATTCTTAGGAGACCAATGTTTTATTTGAAGTTGGCGGTCTGACGGGTCGGATTGGAGTCACTTGTGGGCCGGTTTTGGCCCACAAGCCTCATGTTTGACACCTCTGTCATTGTGGGAATCCAATGCTACTGGGAAAACAAAGGTTGGGGCCCGTGATGTAAAACACCAAATTTTAATTAGTCAATCTGGTCACCACCAAGCTTTACACACCCACACACACACTCCTTACCTTCTCCAGTCTTTAATAATCAGCATGCTCACAAAAGCGTCTGCTGTGGTTGTTATGAAACAGAGCCAAACACGAACATGCTCACGACCCTTACTTCTACCTTCTGTGACGCAGTTATAACTGTTTGATTAGTGAAGCTCTGCTCGCTGAGTCTTTTAACTAAGGACTGAGGTCACTGACTTAGAAACCAGAGAATCCTGAATGCCGCCATTGGAGGGGAAGGGGTTAAAAAGGGACATTTTGCCACTCTTGTTTCAATTTTGTTGCTGTCTGCTAGCAGTGTGCCTAAAGAAAAGTCAAGTCACTGACAGTCTGATGTCGTCCCTCTTTTTCTCATTGTCTCATGTGTCCCTTGCGGTTTGTCCTGCCTGCTGCCCAAACGACTCTTAAAGAAAAAAAGTAAAAATAAAAATCTTTTCCACTCTGTTTTCTGTCTTTCTCATTCAGTTCTCAGAGTGAGATTGTGCTCAAGCTTAAGAAAGACATTGAGCTACTTGTGGAGCACTGCAGCAAAAAGCTTACCTTTGCAGCAGGCTGCGCTCCAGCATCATCAAAAACAAGGCTAATTCTGTCTAGAAACCAGTGTGGTTTTAATTAAACCGAAGAGAGTTCTATAGTGCAGTCAGTCTTACATCTGCACTAACCCCCTCAATAGACTTAATCTCTCTTTATAGTCAGTCGTTGCTCCTTTTGGTGGGAGCTGTTTTTCTCTTTTGTTTCTTTTGTTCATGCTGAATCATCACACAAACATGTTTATAAATCCAAAGAAGAGTAGTTAATAGCATGAGGAATATGTCTTCACTCTATTCACCTGTCTTTCTCTTAGTTTTTCAGTAATTACTTATTGTATACCCCCCCGGTGTTAATGAGAGCTGGATGGAAGCAAGCAGAATTCAGAACGCATCTCCTCTGTGCATATAGTATATGAGTCGGTGTGATGAGGTGGACACAGCTGGGGAAATGTAATTTACAGTTGGGAAATTGGAATTTATGCATACACTTGTTTGAATGTATGCCTCTGTGTATTAGTGAACACACACTGGAAGTGTGGGCAGGTGTGCATGAGCGCTTGCGTTCGTTCGTGTGCCTCAAGATAAAACATGATGTGCCCTCAAATGACTTGGGCTTTAACAACTAAAGAAGTGCCTGGTAAGCACGAGCGCTCATTAGCATAAAAATCCAGAGGCACTAAGAGTGTTTGTGAAGTATAATTCACTATTGCGTTTCACACGCTATATAAAAAGAAGTATTTTTCTCCACTCATCCCCTTCCGTTTACTTATTCATTGCAGTATTTTACTGTGATACAGTTGGGTTAAGAGTTGTTGAAATTACAGTTTCTGTTAAGTACCAAACAACCTTTTAATTGGTTCTAGGTGTAATATTTTAACATATCGAAGCATAGCATTCATGTTGAAAGATTAGTGTAATTAATGGTGAAAAAGCAAGACAATCACAGGGAGGATTGGCAAGTTCTATAAGCAAGTGTGATATACTCTGCTGTCGGACGCATTATGGATGGATAATTACTTAGAGAAACTTTGTTTTCACAGAAATTAGTTTCTATATATTTAGGCTCAGAAAATCCTTTGGCACAATATTGCCAATTATAATTTCTTCAATAATCACAGTGATTAGTAAAGAAGGATTTACATTTGTACAGAGAGCTTACAAAATACATTTACCAGGATGGAAATATCTGAACAGATGCACCAACTGGATTATACAAGTTAAAGCTGGTGTATGAAACACATTTTAGTTCAGGGGCAACGCGCAGCCCAATTTCATCTTGTATGGGCCTGACTGGTAAAATAGTGCCAGAATAATCTTTAAATTTAAAGTTTTTTTTCTTTTTTTCTTTCACAAAACTAAACAATTACTGTAGAAAATAACTACAATCTCAACATTTAACCAATTTTGATGAAACTTTCAGCAAAATGCAGTGGAAATGTCAAGAAAGCTGCTATAGTAATTGCATAGCACCTGTTACAAGCTCATATTGACAATATGACTTTGAGCAAACGTGGTTGCGAGCTTTCATGCCAGTAGCTCAGCTTCAGGTCTCAGTGTTGCATTTGCACAAAAATTCTTGCGGGAAGATTTGGTCCACAAGCCTTATGTTTGACACCCCTGGGTTAAAACATTGGTCATCAGCTTTTCTCGGTCTGTGAGTTAACAAAAGGCTGCTTGTTACAATCGCCTTGAATGACCCAAGTTTTCAAATCATGTAGTGGGTTCTGACTACTGTTCTTCAAATAAACCCTGCAGGTTTGTCATGTGGTCTACTAGGCGCCCGCAGCCGCTGTAAATACGGGAATCTACCTACACTTGAAGCTGGAATTGATTCAGGAGTGTCCAGGATATGTCAACCTTTACCTCAGTCTACATTTGATGTGTTAGTAGTCTCTGACATGTTTCTCTCTGATAACATTCGCAGGTTTACTGGCCCCAACCTTCCCTCACCGATCATCAGCAGCAAGAACTGGCTGCGACTGCACTTCACCTCGGATGGTAACCACAAGTTGAGAGGTTTCAGCGCCCAGTACCAAGGTAAGATCCAAAACATTTTTATCTTGTAAATTATGAACTCTAATAAACTGCCATAATTGAGTCTTATTCAGCTTCATTTTATTTATTTTTTTGTCCATAAATATCTATGGGAAGCAGTAATAAATTAGCCATTTGAAGTTTTTATCACTGCAGGGAAATGTGTTAACAGCATCGTTGACTGCTGAGCTCCAAATGTCTTTTCTGGGCTTGATGAGAGGTTTATCTCAAATTAAATCCAAAATCAAAATATTTAGGAAATCAGGTTTCACCCTGAAATGTCTCATTCTGTTCAAGCTCTATGATTTCCGTGCATTTTAACAAAAAGCTATCAGAAGTTGCAGCAGTGACAGCTTATTCTCATTCTGCACTCACAGTTGATAAAAACTGAAAAACCAAGAATTCCTGTCATCCTTCATCCATGTTGGTAAATTGTGCAATTGTAAAGTCATCATTGTAGATGTAGCTCTCTATTGATGTGATTCTTAACTGAAGCAATTGACATCTTCACCCCATCTTTATTGGGAAATTAATAGAAGGAAACCTGCTGCCCTTCAAATAGCATTTACTATAGTCTTTTAAGGCTTACAAGCTTTCTTTTCAGACCTGCGTCAAAAAGAAATAAATCATAAGCAAATACAGTATTTATTCATGGTTTATTTATGGCATTCAGAACTACGTATGCAAGAGTCTCATCATATGGCTTTTAACAATCATTTCCTATCGTTCGGGTGGAAACTCTTACAAACCCACTCATGCACATGTATGCTATTTTCACACTGCGGAGAAATGTGACTCAATTCCGATTTCCTATATCCCATCTGTTTTGTGAATGTTGCAATTCCAATTTCCCCATGCCAGACCCATGCCTCCATTATATATGGTACCAAATCCAATATGTATCTGATGTCTTTCCGATGCGACCGCTGTCTGAGCGGTCAAGTCGCATGTATGCTTGACTTCCATGTCATTGACGTGAGATTAATATTTTGACTTGAGCCTCGCGTCACAATCCCACCACTCCTGATTCCGACTATGCATCCACCCATCCCTCTGTATGGAGGTGGTAGCCGCTGCTTCACTAAAGGCCATCGTTGAAAGCTGTGCTCTTTTTTTATTTCCCCCTCAACGTCTATTTCCTTTCCCTCATCATTTGATCTAGATTTTGTCGGCTCTTATTGCATAACCGCTTGAAAATGGATATACATGCACTGACTCGTGTAGAATCAATATTTACTTCTGTAAACAGCGTACTTGGCGTGAGGTCATGCGTTCTTGTGTGCATGCGAGTCACTTTAGGGGGTCATATAACGTTCACACTGCACTCTGATAGAGGTTGCATTTAAAATATAGCGTGAATGATCACGCGAAGAAATCAAATCCCAGCAAGAAATTGGAATTGAGCATCAAGACCAAGAGTAGGAACGTGGCCATCGTGACCATTAAATCACAGTGCTACCCCAATTTCAACATGTGGCTTGTATGTAGAAAGACATCAGTAAATATGCATGGATATCCCTGGATTGTCACAATCAAACATCATCAAAGTTATAGGAACCGCAGAACAAATATGTACTACTAAAGTCGGAAATAGTTACCATTCACAATTGATAAACTCCTCATATGTAGAACCATTCGTTGGATTCTCATTTAATATGCAGTCAAGAGATTTACTTTTATATCAGCAGCAGGTGAAATTATTTCTTTCTTTTTTTTAGCCCTCCATTTATGCAGGATTGTTTTGACTGCTCTCAAAAAAATGAAATTCCAGGACCATTATTAGAGTGCCAGATGACTACACACACACACACACACACACACACACACACACACACACACACACACACACACACACACACACACACACACACACACACACAGAATCCTCTTTGTACCATCTATCCATTTCCTGTCCCATTACTCTTAGAGGTTCGGGGGTCACCTTTGAGAAGGGATGAGCAGGGAAAAAAGGATTAGTTTGTCCACAAAAAAGGCGATCTCTACAGATCTCACCTCCGGCTATCCAGTGGAAATTTCAGAGATTGTGGGATGAGGAAAAATAAGAACATAAGAAAAGAAAAAAAAGAGAGATGGAGAAACAGATGGGAGAGGAATATGGGAAAGGTAGGCAGTCAGCCCATGGGAATACAGGTTCGATCTTAGATAGATATGTTTGGAATTTTAGAGAAAGCAGTGAGACTAATACTTCAATGAGATTAAAGACTTGACTGGTTGTGCACACCCACTCTCTATACTCGCCATTCTCATTATGACAGTTCCAATGATTTCACAGCCGCAGCTTGTTAGAGTGATGAGCTTATTTAATAAATATATATGTGCCCCTTTTTCCTTTTTTACCAGCATCCTTCTTATGCAAAGTAAAAAAACAGCCACAACCCAGCACACCACTCACCTAATAGCTTCTTCCTCTTTCCTCCATGCGTGATCAGGGCAGCCATTCTAAAAGAGTAATTCTGTGTTGTCATTTTTCCTCCAGACACATAATAAACAACCTTTTTGACACATGATTCAGATTAGCATTGCATTACAATACAGCTGAAAGAGAGCTACAAAAAAGGATGAAAACCACATCCCAAAAAACAAGTAAAATTTCTCTTGTCAGGAGCCGTCAAAGTAATTAGATAGGAGGAGTGTGAAAGGGAGAACAGATAATGTTGATGGTGTTTGTGGAACTGGCGAGCAAATATGCATTCGAACGAGCCTCTTGTTTGACTGTGATGACTTTTGTTTTTTATTTGTGCTGCCATTATCGCCACACTCAGTCATTTATAGCTCATCTTTTTATGATTGTATAGAAATGAGTGGGTTGCTCCTGACATCCCCTGCCTTCTAATCCTATTAATCGAACAATGTTGTTGTGCTCAGGACCCTTCATTACACATGAGGGCAAGGCAAATTGCGCATTGTTGAGTCCACTTCCTTTGTGTAAACTAAATATTTGACTTTTATAGATTAACATAAAACAAATCTATGCTCTTGACCCTTGTAAACTAAAAAAAAAAAATAGTTTTATTGCTGTAGAAAGTTATGTCTTTCTATTTTCTCCTTTGGCAGAAGTTCATTGTCAGTTCTTTAGGCTTAAGTACAATCCACTGTGGCAGATGGCACAACATAGGCAGGATTCTTTAATGTTCCAGTGATATATATGTTGGACGAGCAATAGAGGTAAAACTATGAAACTACACAAGGGAAACTTATTTCCGGAAAAACAAAAGTAGACTGTGTATGTGTCATGATTTTACTGTGTCATGTTCTATATGTCTCTGCTTTGTTTTTGGCCTACAGTGAAGAAGATGACTGAACTGAAGTCCCGAGGTGTAAAAATGTTGCCAAGCAAAGACAACCACCACAAGATTTCAGTGTGTAAGTCACAAAGTCTCCTTTCCGCACTGTATAAAGCAGGAGTGTCGAACACAGTTTAGATCAGGGGCCACATACAGCCCGATTTCATCTTGAGTGGGCCAGACTGCTGAAATGGTTGAGGGTCAAAGTATACATGATGAGAATGTGCCTTGCGTTTGAAACCCCTTGTACAAATGATCATCATCTTGTCTCGGTTACCTAAGTGTTTAAAGGCACAACTTCCTGAAAGAGTATTCATATCAAAGTAACCATGTTGAATGAACTGAAGACTGAAGCACTTATTGCTGTCTTTTTATGGGCTTTTAGCAGTGATGAAGTATGATGAATCCCAAGAACGTCACTGCACATGAGACAATACAACGGCTTTGCTTATTTTAAAGATGGCAGCTTTATTGTCCTGTATTCTTTGCTCACCGTGACTTAAATATTATGTTTTGAAAAACCATTATCATGAAAAAAATAATGCAATGAAATGCCAAGGTTTCCCTGATGCAGAGCAGCAAGAGTAGCTTATCAAAACCATTTAATATACTGCTTCATATTAGGCAATATAGTCATATTTATAAGAATTAAGTTGAACCCTTCCACAGTAGTCCTAGTTTCTCATATGGCCCCTTCGGGAAAAAAGAATGCTCCTGCCCCTGACCCAGCGATTACCAAACAGGCTCTACTGTAGCTCACTACTTGACAAAAGGAACTTCTGACGCCTTCATTTAACCTTTCGTTTGAGTGCTTCGATGAGTGGAAGAGGGCCAACATGAGAGGGAATTGCAAATGAGGGCCAACAAACACTCGCACATTTCTTTCAACAAGAACTTGGAGCCCAAATTTCCTGAATGGGATGCTGAGGGAGTTTTATGTCTCTACCCTGCCATCAAAACAGGAAACAAAGCGCAGGCTTTGCAAGCCTCACAAGTTTAAAGGCTGGCATCAACGGATACCTAACTGCCTTCACCTTAATTGCCCACACCAGGTTCCACTCATCAAATCCAGTTTTAGAATCCGTAATAAAAAATTTTGAAAAGCCACAAAAGAAGTGAGAAAAATCCAACTTCAGTCTCATTAAGAATTCACCTGCGCTGCCACCTAATACAGCTCAGGGTCCTATCTATGAGGTGTGATTTGATGCCCTGCTATGTTTGGCCTAGAGAGGCAGAGAGAGAAACCTGGGGCTCGAGTGCTCATTTGCTTCGGGCCTGAATAAGTCGCACTGCCATTTAATCCTGAAACCTTGAGTGTAAGGTAAAAATCCCAATGACGTTTCGTGTTTGCACGTCAGCTCATCTGCATCTCTGCAGCAAGTGTTCTCTTGATGCTAAATCTCTTATCTGCATCGGTACAACCCACTCTGAGAGCTTGACAACTTGTGAAACTGGCGAATCAGTTAAAAAAAAAAAAAAGTGATGACAGGATGCTCATTAGTGTTTGAAAGCATCGTCGTCGACACCGTCTGCTGATCACGGTTGGACGTTTGACACACATCAACACTGCTTTGTGTTAAAAGAGTGACCTATCTCTTTTCTGATGCCTGCCAAGAAAGCAGACAAATTGTGTCTGTGACTGGTTGTTGCGACTGAAATCGCCTCAGGAATAACTGAGCTCCGTCTGTTCAAAAGGGAAAGGGAAGCATGGAGACATATTTTGTTCACACGAAATAGCCCCCAAACTTTTCCTACGCTCAATTATCTCAATTTATTCTGGCCAATGGAAATTTTTGCTTCATGTAGCATTACCAGTACATCTTCATTCCTGTCTATATAAAACCTTATATCTTGTGATAATCTGTTGCAAATTAGGATTGTCAATTATTTCTGGGAAGTCCACACATTTTCCATAATTACACTAACTCCTATTGTCATTATGGCACCTAGATGTTACTAATTTTCTTATTTTACTTCTTTGTATTTTTATATGCTATTATAAAGATGACCAAGGAGAAAAATACATAATAGTTAGTTGGCATGCTTGTGTTATTGCATTTCACAATCTTTTTTGGAAAAAGTAAAAAAAAAAAAAGGTTTTTGTAAGTAGAACCACTTTAAATTTGATGCTCTGAGGTAGTTTGAGTTTTTCATTTCTATTTCCACTAAATGAAACCTTTAATTAGGAGTAGTTTAAAGAAACAAAAAACAGTATACAGTTCAAATTTAGATCCAGATGGTTGAGATGCATGCATTTCTCAAGTAGAGGGATTATATGTATTTTTGTAATCAGAGGCTACATGCTAATTCATTTCATATTCTAGATGCATTTGCTACCAAAGCTTGTTTGGGGAAAAAATAAAAAAAGATAAGAAAACAGTCCTGACTGTGGCGGTGGACAAATAATTATTCAGCTTTTCACATGAATGCAGATTTCTGGTGCCAAGGGAGCTGTCTTCTTTAAAATAACTAAAAGGAAATGATATTGTCTCCAAACCACTTGTGTTCGCAGAACATGACAGTCTTGTTTTTTTTTCACTTTTTTTTTCACTTTTTTTTCCTCAAAGTCATCTGAAAGTTTTTCTACCTCACCTTGTTGACCATAGAAAAGGGTATCTGCTGACTGGCGAGAGGTGCAGACACAAAGGACGGACAGTCTGTGCTGGAGATGCTCCCCTAATAGCAAATGGACAGCAGTAATTGCATTGGTCGCTCTTTTCACCACGTCTTCCTTGCCCTTGTCCTCCTGCATCCTCTGTTTGAGTTCACTGTTCATTACCCCATTCGGCTTCATCTGAACATTTGTAACATGAGCAACTTGGCGGCGCCGAGTCACCGGAGTGGAGTGACACGAGAGATGGATGTTGAAGGGTTTAAGAACAACCAGGCGAACAAAAAGAGCTGCCTTCAGGCAGTAATTGCAAAACTGCCTCGAGGACATTTCCAATTCACTTTATCCGCTCCTGTCTCCAACTTTGCTTTTTAACACTTCTGTCACTCAGAAAAATCAACCTTTTTTTTTTTTTTTTACTTAAATTTGCATTGATTTAATCCTTTTATGTCCGCTTTCCCACACTCAACGTCTCTGTTCATTGTGTATCCCTGCCTTTTTTTAGTCCCTGTGACCCCTAAAAGAAAGACAAGGAAATTATGGTAATTTGTTACAAGTGGAAATAATGTTCACTTCTCAGTTTTTCTCCTCAAAAAAATTAAAAAAAAGTTTCTGAAAGTTAATGCTTGCCATTACTGAGTTGTAAAGTCTTCTGCGAGGTGTTTTCACATCTACGGCAATGTTTACACAAAAGCTTCTGTCTAAAACTCTGAGCCCCTCCAGAGAAGCGAGCAAGCCTGACATTCATCATATCTGTCTTTTCCTTGTCCCGTAGTTACTCATCATTAACGTCTTTTCTTTACCTTGGCTGACACCGCTGAGCCTCGCTTTAAATTCATTGCACTCGCCTCACGGAGGGACCCCAGGCAGGTGTCTCACTGAACGGACCCCTCTGCACACCTTTGACCCCGTCCAGGCATCCAGGCCCCTGCAGATGGCCAAGTTTGTTTGACCCCCCATCTGACAGACCAGTTTCCATTGCTTTGCGCTGAGTGACACGACTTAGCAGAGCGCCGCGGGAATGTGCTCAAGGATTACATGATTTTGATAATGTTAGAGATGTCAAGGTGTATGATAAATGAGCTGACGTACGAGACGCCAGTGCAGCGCGAATGTCACAAACTTTTCCCGTAACAATACCGAAAGGCCACGACGGCTGTTACTTCTTGTTAAACTTCACTCGTCAACCTTTTAATCTGTAATCTTTCATGATTCAATTTGTTCTCGGGGTGAGATTTAAAAGTTATTGCAAGAGTGCAGAAAAATAATAAAATTGAATATCTTATTTTCTATGTCTATATGGTGTCTGTTTGACTATGAAAGACATGACTTGTCACCGATTTTTTTCTATATGTGCACATGAGCTTTATTGATGTTTCTTTCTGTTTCCGTCCTTCAGTGTCTCAGATGGGTGTAGCACAAGGACACAACATGTGTCCAGATCCAGGGATCCCAGACAGGGGGAAAAGAAAAGGCTCTGACTTCAGGTAAAAACCACCAGTCAACAGTATTTAATGACATAGTGACTGAAACGAAGCAAGTCTGCTGGGTATAAGTTTAGATAAAATGACCGTATAAGTATTAGCCATAGAATAGCCAAAGAATTCATAGATATTCTTTGAAAGGGATTTTATTTTTGCAGTCATAATGAATCCATCAAACGTTATTTATATAGTGCTGTTTGTGCATTAACACGCAGCACAAAGTGCATTAAAGGGTAATAAGATAAACGTGCAGACATATCGGATATATCTTTAAGAAGATACAATCCCGTTTTAACCACATCCTTTAAGTGTGGATTAAAACTAAGTTCTGAATCGAAAATGACGCCCAGGTTCATTACTTGATCTTACATTTTTAAAAACAAAGCCTCTAATTTTGACAAATCTTTCTCTCTACGATCACTAAAACTTTAGTTTTGTCCTCAGTGAGTTGTATCGTATATAAGACAAGACGGTGCTTTACTTACTTAAAATTGTGTTGTTTAATTGGTGGCATTTTGTTGTCATCAATCAATCAAACCTCATTCATATCGCTTTCTTTATGTAGATTGGTACAATTCAAGAGTCAATGTATTTTCATTCAGACATATTAGAAATCCAAAGGAACAACATTTGTTTTCCTGAAAAAGCAATGATGCAGAATTAATAGGAAAATACATTTTAAAAGTTATAGTGATGATTAATGGAAAAAGAGAAGTGGATTAAAAATATCTTCAATGAGACAAACAAAATATAATATTCAAATGACAAAATCTAGACATTGCTAATGTTAACCTGATGAAACAAACTTTAAATCACAAAGTATTAATACAGCAGTAAGGTAAAACATGTATAAAGATGGGTAATATCAAAAGTATAGAATAATATCAAATTAATCCAATAGATAAAAGTAGTTAAGAAGGAAATGGACAATGAAATGGATTAAAAGTGATACTATAAATGAAAATCAAAGTAAAATACATTTAAATAAACATTTCATCAATTAAAAACCAAGCCGAAGAGATATGTCATTTGTTTTTTAACATGTCTATATTATTTTAACAAATCCTTACATATACTTACCAAATTTCTTTAAACTTAATTCATTTACTTTTCACACCAATTCATATTAAGTCCTTGTCCCACAATAGTTAATGAATGTCAAAACCCAAGGCTTTGGCAGCAATTAATTATTTCTTCCCATTATATTTTGTTTCAGCTTTATTCTACACACTGATGAATTCACTTAATTCACAGCTTAATCTAAATCAGCAGTAAGTTGTTGAGGAGGATCCTTGGGGCTGTCAACAGATCGGGGATTGCATAATAAGACGTGCTCTATCATACAGCACATATATATATATACAGAACAGTCTTCAAGCCACGTCGACCCCCCGCAACAAACACACCCATAGAAAAGTGCAAGCTAAAACAGACCCTCTTCTGTATGTGCCATTGGTGCACTAATAGGCTGCCTCAGTGAGGTGCTGCTGTTACCTGTGGGATCCTGCAGTTTTCTTCCCAGCACAGCTAGTGTCTCTATCAGTGGTCAGCTGCAACACAGACAAATGGGCAATATCTGTCTCCCACCATGCAGTGCTTCCAGTAAGGCAAAGAATTTTTCTTCTGACTCATACCTCGTCTGTGACCCTACAGCGAAGTAGTGTTTTTTTTTTTTTGTCTGGGGAGATGAGTGGTGCTGATATGTTTTCCCCGCTCGCGATCTACCTGCAGACGCGGAGCCACGGTGCATTTCTCCTGTGATGAGGGTTATGAACTCCAGGGCTCAAAGAGCATCAGTTGTCTCAGGGTGACAGACAGCTACGTGGGCTGGAGTGACGACCGGCCCATCTGCAGAGGTAAGGACTGGCATGTCTTGTCCATCTAAGCATGTGTAATGGAGGAGCACGGCATGGGCTCTCTATATATTGTCAGGTGCTCTGCGTGCATTTGCTTGTGGCTCTGCTGTCATCTTCTGTTGTTGCCAAGTATCCTCTCTCCTTTAGCCAATAAACTTCAGATTTAACTTTTTGGCGGGCTTGACATTGACCTTTGACCTCTCCTTTTCTTTTGTTTAATGTTGTTCAGTCATGCTGGCACAGTGCTGCCCATCAGTCACGTCTTCCTCACTTCACTTGTGACTATTATATGACAGGCAGGGAAAGTAATTAGGCTCCTTTTACAGTTTTCAGTTTCACCAGCCATTGCCACTTTATCAGAATAGATTACATTTTGTCCCTTTTGCTGGATGAGGATTGATTAAATGAAGAGTCACTCTTTCATTTGAGCCATTCCTACAAATGTCTTACTTTAAAGCTAATGGCACGCTTCCATTCTTCATTCCCCATTATCCAAAATCCTCAGCATACTTATTTGAAAATTTTAGTTTTACTTGGAGACTTTAAACTAAAACATGCCAAGCAAAGTGATATGTGTCTTCCTGGTGCTCCTTTTAGGTTTGATTTTATTAAAGTTACAATTGTCAGCAGCAGTCTGAATAAACTCAGGAGCAAAGAATCTTTGATCATTGCAAAACCATCCATATTTTATTTATTTCTTTTACATTTTCTGACATTTTGACATTTTATTGTTCTTCTGACTCTCTGCTTCATCGCGGCCTATTTGACACAAGATATAGGATGTTATATTAAACCTGATATTATCTGATTTTATTTGAGAAGACGGTTTACCTCAATACTGAGAATGTTCATGAACTGAGTTAAAGAACAGTTGGGAGTCGTTAAACATTGGATGTTTAAAAAAAAATAAAGAGAAATAATAGTGCAACCTATGATCACACCAGTTCTGAATCTCTTTACGACATGTTGCATATTAACTACAGTTGGTCCACGGAGCCACAGAAACTGTTCTTCTTCAAAGTGGGGGAGCTCTGTGACCCCACCACTGTGGAACAGACGTCGGGCTGGCTTTAATCCGGAGAGAAAATACCATTAAAAAGAATACAAAAGTTCAATGCCGGATAACAGTGTGTAAGATAGCGGGCCTTCCAACTCACACTGCCCATTTCACCAGGGTTCACTGGTAATTGGACACTTGGCTTGTAAAGAGACGGATATCTGATGCTTCTCGGCTATTGACGAACAAGTTAACACATGGCTCAGAGAAAACTAAGAGCTGTGATTTAGATTGATGTGTAATTGTCAATATGAGGTGGGAAAAGATAATTAAGACAGTGCAAAAAGCTTTAAAAAAAAAAAAAAAGTGTTAAATGGCCCCTTGAAGTGAAGAGTTCATATCATGTTGATGGGTAGAAACCAAGAGCTGTGATTTTAGCATGACGTGACTGCACAGTGTGTCAATAATTATTTGTGATATGTAGGTGTGCTGGTTTGCTTGGTAACAACCAAGATGAGATTTGACTTGACATTGTTTTTTTATGAACACAAAGTTCATGTTACAGCAAAATAAAAATAACATAAAATAAACGCCCTGAAAATTCTTGAAAAAAGTTGTACAGACTGATGAAGCACAGACAAATTAAGTAAAACTTGTAGAGAGAGAGAAAATATGACCCAAGTTATAGACATTTTATTACGATTTGAATTATATATCACTGATTTTCCTGCTGATAGATTACAATAAATTGGATTGGTTGTCATAGTTTCTTTTTGTTTGCTGTTTAGTGAACTTCAACCATTTCCCTGCTTTTGTTTGGTTTCCAAACTAAAAGAACAAACAATGCAATCTAGCTCCCCGGGTGTTTTTTTGCAGTGGAAGCCTAAAATACCCCTTTCTTCTCAGCTTTCTCTCGCGTGTCGAGACATTTAGATCCAAGTAACGGCCACGGTGTCGGCAAAACTGCCCTTTAAAGACATTACCTCCTCTCACCCTCATTTAACCTTTGTTGCTGCTCCTTTATTCTGCCTCATCATGTTTAAATAAAGATTAAACATCATGTAGAGATAAATGAAGATCTGTTACCGAAAATAGCATTAGTCATCATTAAGTCGAACCGCACTATCATTAGCACAGAGGTACAAAAAAAAAAAAAAAAAGAAGAAGAAGAAGAAAAACTTCATCGTTGGCAGCAAATTTCTTTCTCTTGATATAAAATTCATGGCTTCATTTTCATTTCCAGACTTTTTTTTTTTTTTTTTTTTGTTCACACCGAGCTTCATTTGTCTGCTCCACTTTCATCTCTGTCACCAAACAAGGTGGGGTGTATCAGACATAATGATGGCAATGATTAAAAGAGAAAGAAGAAGAGGGGGTTTGATGGCTTTTGTGGACCTCCTTTCAGCTGTTTTTTTTTTTTTTTTGTTAAGGTCACCCTCACTGTCTGCACAACTTACATTAATTACTCCTTTCTCCCCTTAACTTCAACGAAGTTCGTTTTATATTTTAATAGGGGTGATTTGGTGGGATGAAGGGTGGGGCGCGTGGAGTCACTGAGTGGGGCTCAAGCACCCGGAGGACCGCTCTCAGACGCAATTCATTAAAACCAAGGTTCAGGTCCTTTCAAATACCTCAGGTTTTCTTTGACATGTGTACACACACTGAAGTACCCATTAGAAATGCTGCCCTAATTTAAAGGAGTGTTAAAAAGCTCCACCACCCCGACACCCGTGGGCCTCTATAAGAAAAGTCACCTTGTCCTTTCAAGCAGCTATAACCACTTACGGGCTCTTTTCTATCAGCGATTTAATTTGTAATTAGTTGTTTGTACTTTTATTTCCAGCATTTCTCACATAAATGCATTTCCTAAGTGTGCTTAACCCATTTTCGGAATGGTGGAGGATTATAACCATTGTCTTGTTTGTTTTGCCGTTGTAATAAATTACACAGCTTGGCAGTTTTTCCAAAAACGAACCCTCTCAAGTATGTTTTAGACCAACAAGTGTGATTCATGCGCTTGATTGAATCTTCCAATCCATTCAGTTTTAGTTTTTTTGTAGTTGCTTTTTCAATACCGCCCCACTACATCTTCAAGCCAAGCATTTGAAAGGGTCTGAAGTTGGTTTGATGGCTCCTTTATTTAAAATTCGATTTTTATTTTTCATTTTGTTGTTTGAATACAGCCGTTACCATTACCAAAATGACTCTATGTCTCAAAAGTAATGTTTTCTCGGTCTTTATATAAGAGGCACACTTTTTTACAGAGCAGCAGTGCTTCATCACACGATGTGTTCAGGATCAGCGTCGAAAGTAGGTCACCTGTATTTTAGTAGATCCCGACACCCACTAACTGTAGTTACACTTGTAAAATGTCAGAGAATTCTGTTTGGATAGTGAATACACACATGCTTTCCGAGCTGCTGTGTGGCATGTATAAATAGCTGTATTGATTAAAACAGATCTGTTATGTCTTACCTTGGTGAGACGTGAACTGGAAAATGTGGAGACTTTTCACCACAGTACAATCAATAACCGGTAACAAAGAAACCTCCGTAGAGATGACACAAAGAACATGGCACAACTATGGGGATAATAAGACATTTTATCACTTGGATGAATGATACTTGCCTTGCTGTTTATTTTATCTTGACTTAAACTTCCTCCCTTTGTTTCTTCGTGTAGCACCGATGTGCGGCGGTCAGCTGAGAGGACCCAGTGGCGTCATCACGTCTCCAAACTACCCAGTCCAGTATGACAACAACGCCAACTGCACTTGGGTCATCACGGCGACAGACTTGTCAAAGGTAAAAGGCTCCAGACATGTCGGTTTTTTAAAAACACCGTGACCTCTTTACAGTTGTCCTCTGCAACAGCTTACTGAACAGAAGCAGCAATGTCCTTATAATGTGAAGGTTTTCTGAAAGCAGTCTGAACGGGTCTTATACAAAACCGCCAAAGCTGAAATGAGGCTGAGGATCTGTCTGGGGTCTGCGTCAGCGTGTGTCACAGAATAATAACAACAGCCGCTTATTCTGATGCCTCTATTCCTCACTGAAGCCGATTAATAGCTGTATGTCAGCATGTGGACACATTCAAAAAATAAATAAAAATCCTGTCAGCGATGAGGCCTTCATCTATTTCTGGCAGGTTAAACACAGGAAATTAGACAAACTGTGTCCAAAAAAAGCCTTTTTTTTTTTCTTTCGCCACAAATATTTGTTTTAATTTTACTGACCCAAAATGTAATTTGCACTGAAGACCAAACTGCTTGGAAGAAATATGTTTTTAAAAAGCATCTGCACATTTGTGGACTCCGTCTCGGGCAACAGTGCGTAGTGTTAATTTAACTTTGTATTTTTTGTAATCACCAGCCTCCACTGGCGTGTTAAGTGGCATCTTCAGCTGCCAGGAAACTGGAAAGCAGCTGACTGATGTTGCTTGCTCCTATTAGTGAGGAACTCCAGAGGAAGCGCCTCTCTTGACACACCCGACTCATTTTATGATTTTGATAATTGCGACAGGACACGTCGGGGGCTGTTCAACACACTATGTGACACAGGCCCTCCCACTGAAAAATGTACGAGATAAAGGAAGTGAGAGGAGCGGCTGGAAGTGAGCCAGTGTAAGACAAAGTGAGTTGTTAAAACACCTGTGGTGAGGAAGAGAAGAAGAGAGTGAAATGGACAGGAGAGTAATGGAAAGGTTTTGAGAGTGTGCTTGGAGGAGATCATGAAAGTGTCAAAGTTCTGTTCACACCATTGACTTTGGAGTTGTGTTCAAGGCCACACGGCTGCTTTATCGCCAAATATCAGTGGTGGAACTCGCAACAGAACGGGTTTCACAAATCTGCTATCGTATTGCGCCGGGTCAACGAGGTCATGTCAGGTGAGAGGCAATATGTGGTCAGATACACCCAAAGAACTGCACCCCTCGCTTCCAAACACAAACACACATCGACACCCTCGGGTATGCCCAGCGGGCAGCCTGTCTCCTGCTCTATGTCTGGACGAGATGAAGATGGAGCGATGCTGTTCTTTCTGTTTAGAGGTGTAATGGGCTTCTATTCTTGCCTGTCCGCTTTGGCCCAGCCAGAGGAGATGTTAGGTCAGGCAGGAGACTGAGGCGGAACTGCAAAGGAAGGCGGGTGAGAAATGACAAAGCTCTTCCACACCTAAATCCAACCTCCTGACATTATGACTAATGTGGGTCTACTTGACAAGTGCTGCTGCTTCATGATGTCCTGAAGAGACCGAAAGCAGCCTGTTTTTAGTTGACGATCTTTCAAGTGTTTATCCACCAGCGTCGGGGACACTGCGTTCTCTTTTCCGGAAATGTCAAACCCGCCTTCAGAGACCACAAACAATAAAAAGTATACCATGCTGTATAAACTTTTGAGACACTTGCTTATCCATCACAGAGTATCACAAGGAAGTGACCCAGATTTTCTTTACAGTGACAGTGACCCCCCAACATGCCAAACTTAATTCTGCTCATAGATGTTTCTTTACTTCAAGTCAGCCTGGTAGTGTTTGAGGAGACAGAAGCAACTAAACGTCTGTGAATACAAGTAACGACTTATCCTTTTGGTTTCAGAAAGGTTTCGCATTTACATGGCAGCGTTTTGAAAATGTTAATTTCCACTGAAATGTCAGAAATGCAGAAAACAATATAGTGAGCATGCCAGTCCAGAATGTTTTCAAAAAGTTGTGTTTTTCCCCTCTGTTTCCATGGTGACAGTGTGGAAGCCTTTTCAAAACGTTGTGTTTTCATAAACGGAACAAAAGTTTTCCATGCTCACTTGGACACATCGTCGCGTAAACGGGACCTAAAGATGTTGCCTCGTCTTTCTAAAATTCCTAAATTTGCTGCACATCAATAATGCCGAGAGTCAAAATGCAAATTCAATACACAGAAGGGCAGACAACCACCTTTTCTCATGGCACTTGTACAGTTCTTTAGGTGAACTCTGCTTCAGTTTGATATATAAATTTGTACTCTATGTGTGAGCTTTATAATGGAAAGAACACCACTGTGTTGAGTGTGGCATCAGGTAAAAGGGATACTAAATTACAGAATCCAGGAACATTTCCAGACTTCTGGTGTCTTTATTGAAGTCATCGCAGCAGATCTCAAGCTGTTTTCACCAGACGTGACACAAATGGCCTCACGGGCTATTTCCTGTTGAAACAGATGAAAGGTTGCCTCCAGCCCATAAACAAACAATGCTCTCCCTGTATGATGTTTAATTCAACCGTGCACTATTTATCTATAGGCTCTAATGGCACCGATTACTTACTCAGTACTTTGTTGGTTGAGAGCGTTATCCCTTACTACTGTACCGTGTCAGCGTTGTCAAATGCCAACTGGAAGAAGGCCTTAAAAAGAGAGGAAATAGAAAAAACGGGGCCAAAAATAAAGTGCCAACAACAAAAGCCATTGATGGTTTGATCTTGTATGATTATGGGATTAGTGACTCTCGAAATGAATGGACATATTCTTATCAAACCTGCTCAGTAGGAGATGTTGCTCACAGCTCACCTCCAATGTAGTCACGTTTTCTTTTCATCCCTCCTGAGCCCCACCTGTTGGCTTGCAGATAGGAGATGAGTTTGCAGTATGAAACTCTATTTATCGAACGATCTGACCTATTTTGCCTACACACCATCAATCTCTTCTCTCCACCTTGGCAATTTTCATTAGACACAAGGTTTTAACATAGGACAGAATGCAATTTGCATTTATATAAGCTTTTTCATTAGGCCGTGCTCTCTCGGCCCCTCTAAAAACATTAAGATTTTGTCAGAAATCTGTTGGAGCCAATTTCAACTAGAAAGCAAAAACAGCCTATGCTTTGCTTTTTTTTTCAAGAAAAATGCAGTCTCCCATATTACTTAGGATGTGGCGCTTATCAACATTGTGGAGTATACTAATTAAAACTTACTTAGTTGTCTTTTTTCAAAGTTGACCACAGTGTGTTGGGCTCAGTCATATTTTTTCAGTCATACTGTTGCAATCCAGCCTGCAGTATAGAAGTGTGATTTTATGAATACAGCAATTAAATTCCTCACTTTCATAGATCCTGTGTACTTTAACCATGTATATATCCACCTGTTAGACTTTCTCAAGACCCTCACTATGATTTGCCACAAAATGATCTGCGACTTGCTAATTTCATGAAAAAACTGCAGGGGTCTTGCAGGCTGTTTTGACAGGCAATCAAGTATTTGATTAGTGGGACAGAGTCCATAATCAACGGGCATTAGAAAGTTAGATCAACAAAAACAGAAGTACAAATGCTTGTGTATATATAAAGAAATAAAAAAAATTAAATGTTGATTTAATGTATTCGCTTGAGTGTAGATTCTCAATTAAAAAATGTTATTGATAAATGTCCCTTGCAGGTTATGTTGTGGGTGGCACATATGTGCATGCATATCTTTCTTCATTGCTATCATTAGTGTTACACAATGTTTTTTCTATTTGTCAGTGTGAATAAACCAACCTTATGATTAGTTAATTACACATTTCAGGATTCAAATTCTATCATAATTTTATCCAGAAGTTAATTCATTACCTGTCTGAATGATGATTTATAGACATTAAAATACACAACAAGGCAGTTTGAAGGATTAGGAAAATAGAAAGTCTATATATTTCTGCTCAGATGTAGGGAGTTAAAGTAAAAGTTGTCATAAAATGTACAGATACCAAAAGATCTACTTAACAATAATGTCCACTTTGTGTAATTTGTGGCTAAACTAAGCTGTGAATAAAAATAAATAGATTTAAGGGCTTGTGATTAGAATTATATGAAGTCAGTACCCCAATAAAGTCGGAATGAACAGCAGAGGACATAATTTGATAACAGAAATCCACATTTTGCTCACAATAGACACAGCTGCAGCGTGGGCGCCAACTGAAATGTGTCCTGCTGATATGATGATGACTGATGGACGGTCGGTTGACGGACAGAGAGGCGCAGAGGGGTCTCCTCTCTGCACCTGGCTTCTGCAGAATCCGAGCATCTGTTGTTCACGATCGTCTTGGCGATGTCCCCCACCCCCCTCCCCTGCCCCCCACCCCTGCTGCTGTCTAGGTGATCAAGCTGACATTTGAGGATTTTGACCTGGAGCGAGGTTACGACACCCTGACGGTGGGAGACGGCGATATGGTGGGGGATCAGAAGACCATATTCCACGTGTGAGTGACTTTTCTGACCTCTATCATTTTTTTCACCTTTAATATTTTCTCTCTGCTTCGTTGCACTCCTTATATTTAAATTCTGTTTCTGAGATGCCTCTAATCACTCTTTCACTTGCAACTCACTGTTTTCCTTCCTCTGCTCCCTTGCGACTGGAAGCAGCCCTTCCTCATATCTTTGCTTGTTTCCTGGTTGTACAGTTTCTCTTTTATTTCATCACCGCCTGATGATGCAGCAGTGAATCAAAAATAGATGTCGCACCCCACTGTCGATCTTTCCTCTCATCCCTCTTCCCAGGGTTAAAAATCATATCACAGCCTTACGGCGCTGCATTACAAACTGCATATCGATGCCCGTTAATGAAGTTTGCACTAGCAGATGCTCCATAACAATTCAGAGGATGTTGTTATTAATTGTGCTGAAATTTACCACCTTAATAAAGTTTTTATAGATCGATTTTTATGCGACGCTGACTTTCCCGGGCGGGAACTGGGGGGTGGGGAGAGATAAATGAGGTAAAGGTTTGTGGAATGATGCTCCGCTGATGTGAGATTTCCTGTCTCTCTTTTAACAGTGTCGGGTGCATGCGCGTAGACTCACACCACGCTAAAGTTGTGCACAGCACAGACGCTAAAAATGACTTAATCCCTTCAATTAAAAGCTTCCTTTCCTCTTACGTGCTTCTTTATGGTATAAAAGTTAGAGTGAGTAATTCAGTTCGTGCACCGGCGGTTACAAACAAACTCGAACAGTTTAGGGCCAGGAAATATATCGCTGCTATCAGCGCTGTTACCTCAGGACTATATTTTTGGGAATCAGTGGTGCGGACAAGTGGTGCGGAGTGTAGAGAGTAATTTTTGTAACTACGAGGTCAGAGGCTCGTAACCTTATCATAGCAGCACAGTCGTAAATGTGCACAACCAATCACATCCTCTCTTTTATTAACTTGAATGATAGAGTGCTGGCAGTTTGACAATAGAGAGGAACGATTTGGTGTAAGTACCTTTTTTTTTTTTCCTTACATTGAACTACGTCTATCAGATTTGATACGACAGCACAATGCCACAGACAATATTCAAGATAGTTTAAAGACGCTTTTCAGCTTATTTACGTCCAACGTATGTGGTTCAGAGAGGTGAGTTGTCTGAGCGATTAGTAGAATAATGATTAATACAAGGAAAGGGCACATCTCCCCCTAAAAATCCATAATCTCTGTCTCTTCTGCTCCTTTAGATCCAATACATAATGTATCTTTCCTCCAGTGGTTGCATCAAGGTTCACAGAAACCTAATAAATTAGCAAAAGGCTGCAAAAGGACAAAAAACATGAGCCCAGTTTATCCAGACGCTACTACTTCTTCCACTGTTCTCCTTGTTCCTTCACTAAAATTAGAACCTTTAATCACTTACTCTGCAGTTATACACTTCCTAATTAGAGTTGGGGCGAATTACTATTCAAATAGGATTAAATTACTTCTGTGGCATTGACTGATCTCGCCTTCCTTTTCCACTTTCCTTGTTCCCAGCTGTTTTGAATTAAAGGGTTAGCATTAAGAAAAATACTTTCTGAGGCTGGAATTGCTTACAACAGTTATATTGTGCTCTTATTTGATGAGAAAAGTCGAAAAGTTTCTTACAAAACTTCACGTATTGTTTTCAGTTCTCAGAGTTGTGTTTAATATATTCGAACAAAGCAGAGGGAGAGTATCTTTTGTCTGTGGAAGTGGCGGCAACTTGATTGTGCAGAAAGTGCAGGCTTGGCTTAATATGACTCAGACCACTCTCATGGACTTCATCTTTGACTTATCCACTCACAACAGTTTGTAAATAGATAAATGCTCAACAAAGTGTATTTTCTTGTAGTTTGTCAGGCACCACGACCCCGGACCTCGTGGTGAGCACCAGTCATCAGATGTGGCTCAACTTCAAAACGGACGACACCAGTGGCTCCCTGGGCTTCAAGGTGTCATATGAAGGTAAGGCTGCATCAAGTACTGCAGCAGTTTAATATTTTGTGGTTGTTGTTTTTAAACATGGGTTTACCATTTAAACGGGGCACTATGTCAACTTTAGGTGTACTTGCTCGAGATTTTTTGAAGTGGCTTGAGTGTCTGTCCGTCACTTCAAAGTTTTAACTTTTCTTTCTGCTCCTTTGTCGCAATTGTCCTGATTGGAAGTGAAGATATGCAAGTTTTTGATGGTATTGAGGAACGTTGTCAAGTGAAAATACAAAACTTCTGTTACATTTTGAATGTCTTTTTCCTCGACAACAGTGCTCCGAGCCACTGAAATTTTTGAAAAAGCCCCGACATCGTCTCCATGTAAACTGGGGAAAACACACGTTTTCTGAAACGCTGCTACTACACATAAGCACCACAGAAGTATATAGCTCTTCTGCACATGTGTGAGTAGATGGACAATAACAACAATATAGAGTGTAATGACTCCCAGTCCATATTCTCATGGGACTTGGCAGTTTTGTAGTTTTCTCATCTGTAATAGCAACCCAAATTTCTCTTCTGTCCAAACGAATGTCTGCTTACTCACAATTGTTCATGTTTATAACTTATTGTTCTGTGTTCAGGTGTGTGTGGTTTTGGTACAAAAACAATCAACATCGCTAACTTATCGCCAAGTTATTTTAATTTGCAAAATTATAAAATATTTAAAAATGGGTAAAAATGAGCATCTCAATATAATAAATCATAAGGGAATAGGCTGGGGAGGGCTCGAAGACATGCATTGCAATTACAAATTATATACATTTCACAAAGAATGTAAATGTAAATAGAGCAGGTAATTTTTTAAGTTGTTCTATCTAATATAATAGCCAATCAAATGGCGACTTAAAGTTCACTGCAAGCGATATTCTTATGATATTTGGTAAATACTGATTTGTCAGCACCGTGAGTGTACTTCTTTTATTTGAGTGAGCCTTAAATTCATTGAAAGTTGAGGTAATTGTATTATTTCTGAGTGCCTTGTTGCATATGTCTTCGAACATTAAGAGATCCATGTATATGTATATGTATATGTGTTTGCATGCATGTGTTGCAAGGAAGGATTGATAGTGTGAGTCTGCTACTGTTCCTCTGGATACGTTTGTCTCTCCGATGCACAGCAAGTCTTCTATCTTGCCCACAGATGCTTATTTTTCATCAGTAAAAATAACAGAGAAAGTGGAGCAGCATGCTGAACCGAAGTGTAATTAAAACAATGAGTTCTACTTAATGAAGGGGAAGAAACGCTTTGAACCACTTCACCTCCCAGATTGGAGCGCCTAAAATCTAATTTGCATTCTCAATTACTTGTATTTTGAGCCTGATCATCAAGTGTAATTGCCAACACAGTCACACCAGTACACACACTCCCATCTCACGCATACATTTCACCGTGGGCTGCATACATACTTACATAGCCTAAGTCTTTCTGAAACTGTCGCGCTTGCTCACAAAAAACACTGCATTAATGCAAATGAGTTTAAAACCCTATGACTGCAGTGCTGAATTCTGCATTCGGATGCTCCTGTCTGATTCACAGAAATCATATTCGTTTTCACTTATTTGTCACGTACGCACCACTAAGTGATGCTAATAGTGACTCATTTTCCTGTCAACACGACAAATATTTTAATTACCGTTTGACTAGTCTAAAGTTGGAAAAATGCCCAGAAAACAGTCACAATATATTGAGTATTTTAACTACTGTCCGCCCAGTAATTAGTTTATGAATTCTTAATCACAACCTTCAACCACCATATCTGACTTTTACTGCTGAAGTGGGAGGTGGTCTGTAGGTGTATACATGCTGTGCATGTGAAGGTTTTCCTTTCAATGAAAACAAGGTCATTGTTCAAATGATCTGTTTACATCAGACGGGCTCACAGCATCTCTGGGTAAATTATATCAGATTGGCCTGACTGAGGCCAGTGGCTATATGCCAGTTTTTCTCCTGTGGTGTCGAACCCTGGTCCTGCATAGTCTGTGTCTCTGCAACGAACCTGAATGCAATGAAGGGCTCTTTATTGGACTTTCTTAGGAGACAAACCACTGTCCTATATTCAATATGATTCAATTGTATTTATATTGCAGCAGCTATAACCTAGTCATTCTAAGGCACTCTTACAGAGAAAAAGTCAGTTCTAACAGGGAAAAACCTGGAGAATTACACTGAGGTGGAGACTTTCTGCTTGTTGGGGTTAGGGCTTAGAAAGAGAGACCAGATATGCGGGGAAGGATTGAAGCCATGGTTTGTGTAGAGGGTCGGGATTCTTCTTGGTCGAGTTCATAACCTGGATGAAAGTTTGGATGAACTGCTTTTCTTTTGTGAGAGGACATCTCTCCAACTCCTCAAACATTGCATCAGGGAAGGCAACCGCTGTCCGACGTCACCGCAGCCCCAACTAGTGGCATGCGCCCGCATAACAATTAAGCGACCTTGTACGTGAATGAAACACTAATTGGTTTAACCAACTAATGCTTCAGGTGCCGCCTAGTGAGGGGGCAGACGTTTAATCGTTTTAGCAGCTAATCATGTGCATACCCAGCACCAACAGGGTTTGGCTTTAAGGATTTCTTCCTTACTTTCCCCAGAGTGAAGGTTTTAGGTCCCAGTCAGATACTCGGCATGTGCAGTAGAAGCCTGTGCTTGTGCCGGATGTGTGTTGAAAAAAGCATAACTAAAGTTGAAACCTTGGGATAAGTATAGCTTTTGACTATCTTTACGGCCATCTATTCTTATATTAAGTTGTCTTCAAAGGCGTTTGATGTGATTATGGAACTGTGCAACCGTTTGACTACTTTATGCACTACTGTTATGGCAGTAATCTGAATGAGTTTGTGGTGTAGCTGTTGATGGCAATTTCCAGTGTTTCATACAGAGAAGTTGGACAAATATCTGTTCTCATATTCATAAGAATCATCAGCTGGTGTTTTGACTTCTGCCTCTGCGGCTGTTATGTATCACAAACTGTCAAACACATCGCACACATGTAGACACGCAGTGTATAAGAAGCGATACCATCCAAGGAACATGTGTGCACACTTCAAAAGGTTTAAATTTATTACCTCGGTTTTCCCTGAAGTTCTAATCATCAGGCAGAGACGACTGTAGGGATACACAAATGATCATATGTGTGATTTTGTGCATTGACAGCAGCATGCAGTTGTGCTGTGATCAGATGAGGTTTCTGTTGGATCTTGCACATCCATGTGGTTGATTGTCCCTTTGATTCTCTGTCTGGCTCTCGCCAACATCCCCCCTCCTCCTGTTAAAGGTGACTTCCACGCAAACAAGATCAATGAGTTGTCTTGTGAACGAGGCAGCCTCGGGACAGCCATGCATCCAAACAGCAGTGAGCTCTAAATATGTGTTCTAAATGATGATCATCATTAGGGCTGAGTATGGATTTATACCCAGCATCACCCCTGGTGCGATTTAAAATCGTATTAGGCCCTGCCATCATTTCCTGGATGGATGAGCTTATTCGCTCTCAGTGCCCCCCCCCCCCCCCCCCCCCCCAACAGATGCCTCAATAGAATGCCTCAGCATTCCCATCAGCTATCTTCAACCTCAGAAAAGTGGAAATAAGAGTGGGAGAGAGATGCATAAATCTTGAGATAATGGAATTGCCATGTGTGGTTTTAACCAAAAAAAGGGTGGTCACGGAGGTCTGGCTGTGTTAGTGTGTCAGACTGAAAGTGCTTGCATCAGCTTCCAGCACGAGTGAGGGCGTTTTGTTATGCAGTAATGGGAGGGATACTCTGACAGTGGGAGATGCAAACAAATATGAGATTTGCAAGAATAGAGAGAAACAGTGGTGCAATGTAAATAAAGAAAAATCAAATTCTGTTTATGTCATTTCCTGTAAAAATCACTCTGTCTCTCTTTGTTATGAATTATATTACACAGATTCAGTGTGAACTGATTGACCTGCAATTTTGATTTCTGAAAAGAACACTGTCCCTGTTTGTACTAGTTTGTTTTAAATATTTAAAAGCAGGTATAGCTAGTATACATCAATTTATCCAGGATCACAAAATGGAATGACAATAATAACATAGTTTTTGGCAATCCCAATAATACAATAACGATAATAATATCATTGTATTGAACTAAGCTGGGGGAGCAAGCCCGAGAGAAATTCAAAAACTGATTCAACACTTATAATAATAGCAACATAAAAAAGGCAAAATGTGATGCCTTGGAGCATTTTATTGCTTAAATATTACCTATAGGTGTTTAGGTTTTTTCACTTGTTACAACCCTGAATGCACAGTTTGAATCCATATTGATCGACCATTCAGCGAACAATCGTTTCCCATAACAACACTCCTGCATTAACATTTCATGCGCATATTGCAGAGTACATCCTATTATCCACCTAATGGGCTTTTCAGTGTTTCCCACCAATCAGGTGGCACGATTACAAAGATAAATGATTGAATGAATCAGCAGTTGTGACAATAAAGCTGGAAGTTTTGGCATTTGGCAGGTTCGATTCCCAGCTCTGTCTGCCTACATGCCGAAGACGCTGAACCCCAAACTGCCTGTGTGAATGCAGTGTGAGAGTGAGTGGTTGGTGGTGGTCGGTGGTGCAGTTTGGCAGCCTCGCTCCCGTCAGTCTTCCCCAGGGCAGCTGTGGCTACATATGTACTTTACCACCATCAAGTATGGAGTAAATGAATAATGTAATGTAAGCGCTTTGAGTTCCCAGATAAAAAGCGCTATATAAAACCAATGCGTTATTATTATTATTATTATTAGTGTCAAAGTAAAATCTGCACTTCACACTTAATAAAACACTGACTAAAATATACAAAACATTTCGACGCCTGTGAGTTTTTATTGGGGATTTGAATGCAATTTTTTCCAAGACACTTTTTAAAGCCACAAATTTAGAAAATGAGCACTGCTATGTTCCTTTCATTTATAAATTATGCAATTAGAAAGTGTAAAACTGACCAAAATGTCACACATTTCATGTATTGCCACTTCATTGTGATGTCTCCATTAAAACAAAGGTGGTTCAAGATGCCATCAAATGTGTTCATCGTCACATCATTAGATATGGTGTCAATATATTTTCAATTCAAACATATCAATGTGCTGGTGCTGGGAATAAGACATGCTAATGGACAAAATATAGTGTCTGTGTTATTATGACCAATGTAAAGTATTTTGCACTGCCAACATTTATAGGAAATTCTAAAAAAACTAAATCCACAAGGACATTTTTTCCACTTGTACTTGTGTGAATGCCACACGTTATTGCTCTTCAGTAAGAAATGTGAAGAAATCAATTTACTATATAGGGTCACTTACCCGAGAAATGGTTAACAAGCTCATGTTGCATTTTCTATTGAGTATGAGTTTGTTGTCTATGTTTCCAATCTTAAAGGGGCCATATTATGCAAAATTCACTTTCTAAAGGTTTTCCAACAGTAATATGCGTCCCCATACCTGGGAATGGTGTCCTAGAAGTGAAGAAAATCTGTCATGTCTCTTTCCGGCTTGTTTCAATTTTTAAGAAGTGTGTGCTCCAACGTGCAAATTAGAAATCAAACCTTATATCATGTCATCAGGGGTTTAACCAATCCCAATCTAAGTCAACCCTCCAACAATTAGACATCTCTGCTCTGGCACATGGCACCACAAGAGGAAGTACTTCCTCCTCTTCCCAAGATGGACATGTGTGTGCGGAGACAGTCCAACTCGCACAGACACAGCAGATTCTGATATGATCCAACATTCAAATGGCAGAAAGTCAAGGCGGAGTTGGGGCAATACATTTTGAAAACAATGATTTTGGACCAACGAGACCCATGTGGAAGTGTTGGGAAGCTGTATAATGTGATGTATAATGTTCTCTGTTCTCTTTTACCTGCACAGAAATTGACCAAGGCAGTTGTGGAGACCCTGGGATCCCAGCTTACGGTAAACGTGAGGGGACAGGCTTTCGCCATGGGGACAGGCTGTACTTCGAGTGTCTGCCGGCCTTTGAGCTGGTGGGGAAGAAGAACATCACCTGCCAGAAGAACAACCAGTGGTCGGCCAAGAAGCCCAGCTGTGTTTGTAAGCTCTTCAACTTGTGCATGCATGCACTGATATGACTTTTCTCATATGGGAGCATTAATAGGTATGTTTTTTTGGTTGGTTTTTTTTGCAGACAGAGCACAGGGCGAGCCGCATAATAGATGGACAGATTAGCCGTGCAGTTTGCCTTTCAGAGGATTTTGTGGATTTTAGCATAATTGGAGGGATTATTAGCTAATTAATGCCATGAGAGACAAACACAGAAAATGAAAGGGTAAGGGGGAAAGAAAGGGATCGCTGACCGTGCAGATAATGGCCTCTGTTGTAGTTTTGATAAGACAATAGCGTGGAAAAAATGGCTGCAGTATCTAGTTAAATATAACAGAGATGAATGACAAAAGCCTCTTTTGCTGCATAATTCTGGGGAACCTTGCTATTTTTTATTTGCTGCTCCCATTGTTGATTAATTTATATGTCCTCTATGTTCAGATGAGGTGGCATCGTAGCTCAGTACAGGATATTATTATTTTAATTTAGAAGAATTGATTAAAAAAAATGTGTCGTATAAGGACATTCAACTAATAAAGTGAATCCCTTCACAGTCTTTAGCCAGTGTGTGTAACAAAGCAGTTTTTTTTCCCCCAACTCAGTCCAAAACTTTTCTTCTTTTTTTTTTTTTGCCTATTAACCCTATTCCTATATTCCTCCTAAATACGATTTATCCCGTCAGATGAAGGTTGAATATGTGTAGCCAGTAAATCACAGCTTTCCTTATTCAGCCTTGTCTACATTCCTTCACTTGGCAAGTTGACAAATTGATAGATTCCCCTATTCATTTCCATTGAGATATTGAACGTCTAAGGTTTCTGGTGTTGTCTGTGCGCCTATGCTACAAGATAATAAATTGGTGATTATAGGAGCGTCTTCCGAAATGTGATTTGTTTTGTTCTGATCTGTCTAGAGTGAGTAGGACTTGTGGTAGATTTCTACAGATCCAATAAAATGCATCAATTCATGTAGTCAGCAAAAGTAAATAGAATTTGCTCCATGCTTCTGGTCTCCCAAAGAAGACTCATTGTTATGTTACTGTGTTATCTCTCTCTTTCTTTCTGTGTCTGTCTCCCCCACTCTGTCTTTCGATCTCTTTATGACTGCTATAGTTTCCTGTTTCTTCAACTTTACTACTCCATCCGGGGTGCTGCTGTCTCCCAACTACCCTCAGGAGTATGGCAACAATATGCACTGCGTGTGGCTCATCATCTCCAACCCTGAGAGCAGAATCAATCTGGCCTTCAACGACCTCAGCATGGAGAAACAGTTTGACTTCCTCTCCATCAAAGACGGGGGAAAGGTTGTATACAATTAGAAGCCTGTTGTCCTAAGTTATTTTGAATAGCTCTATGTGCAACTCCTTCTATTGACCTGTCTATCAGTCGCCACATGAGAAGTCTCCTGTGTAATTATGTCTATGAGATAAGCAGCTTCCCTGTTTGCATTCGCCGACTTCACCGCAAGAGATGTTTACTCGTGGCTTCTTGATATCGGTATACCTGAGATCTCATCAGCGTATCTCTATTTATTTTTTTGTCCTCTCTCAGGCTGAATCTCCCATCCTGGGGACTTTCTCCGGCGACGTCCTGCCACCGCCGATAACAACAAGTGCTCACGTGGCCCGGCTGGAGTTCCTCACTGACCACACCTACACGGACAGAGGCTTCAACATCACTTTTACGAGTGAGTATCTGGATGTTAGAGAGAAATGCATCCTTGTTACAGGCGTGCACCGTCTTTCATATGTATGTACATGAACAGCAGTTCACACGTGTGCCCCACATTCCTTCCACACACTCTCGGGAAAATGAAAACCCACCTGTCTTTATTGTCTAAATAGAGACTTGACATCTAAATGAAACCCAAACAGAGATGTAGCTTCCTTACCTGACGGATACATTGCGGCAGTGCTCATTATATTCTATTCTGGGTAACTGCTGACTTCTTAGGAAATTCCACACGGGTTTTTAGACTCTGACGCAGTGCACGCTGGCTGCATGCTGGTAAACCCTTTTCATGGATATACTGTACCGTGCGGGCTCGGTGGCAGGATTATTGCAGTCTTTGCATATGCTCTATTGTGCAGTGGGCCTGATGTTTTTTTTTTTCTTTTATATCCTAAAATAAATATCTTTGTACAGAGAGTCTCGCGTTGACCCTATAAAGCTAGAGAAGTATTTCATGCTATTTGGGGACTGAATTTAATTAAGGCAATAAACTGCTATTTTTATAGTTTGTTAGTATTCTGAATATTCAATATGAAGACTTGCTCTGTTTAGTCGAAGACAGAGCTTTACAATTTATTTGTCTACCGATATTCAGCCCACACAGATTACAAAGTTTCCTACAGACTGTGTGGCTTTCTCCAAAGTTTATTAGATGCTGCACTGTGCGACATGGAGCTCACAAACTCGAGTGCGATGTTGAGTTTGACTGCAAAGGTGACTCAAAGGTGACGCTCGCTACAGGGGACATCAAGAGAGAGAACAACAGTATTGTGTGTCGTCTGTGTACGCCACCAGTGTCATCAAGAGATAAACCATAAGAGGGACTTATAAATGAGCTTTTATCTTTGTGGCATGTACGTATGTGTTGCTGTGAGGAAAACATGGATAATACCGTTTACCTCCTTCCAGACATGTCAAAACATACATAAACACCTTGGAAATAAATGCATATAAATAAATCTGTATGCAAAGTACACACACTTTCCTAGACATATATACTTATTATACATAGAAATACACATATAACACATGTATCTAGTTCAACATGTTTGATCATTTTTTAATCAGTCAAATGTTGCATTAGTTTTCCTTCTCATGACATCTGATGTTGCAGAAAGTATACAGAATTGTGTAAACTGTCTGACAAAAGTATAAACTGCTCCCTTTTAAAGATGCTCTTGTAAACAAAGGATTTGGTATTCATCCTGAGATGCCCATTAAAAAAAACTGTATAATTAGCTCTATGAGTCAAAGTTATATTATCCCACATTTATGTCTGCTGTAGGGCCCCTTACAGGTGTTCAAAGAGGAGTGGGTATTCTTATTATTTTTTAACCTCTCTACTAGGTAAGCTTATCTCTGCTGAGATTTCTGTTTGGCCCCCGGCTCAGCTCATTTGCAGACATGTCATCAACTGAACCAGGTGCCTCTGAAAAAGCCTCCATGTGGACAACACATGGTGACTAACTCATTAATTAGCAAGTTAGATGAATAAATAAATACCCAATGCAGCACGATGAATGAATATCAAGTGCAGCTAATTGAAGGTGACGCTCAGTTCCTGAGAACAGTGTCATTTCCGTGCGGGACTTTCGTTTTGTTTTAGGGGGTTTGTGCGGCTGAATGTGCAACTTCCATCACTCATGTTAATTAAGGACATGCCAAACTATATTGAAGCAATTTCTGGCACGTTAATGAATAAGATGTTTGTGATGGATGAGGTGCAGCTCGCACTCTGTTTGGGTCCGACGGTTCCTGAAAAAATATTCATCAACACCTACACGTGTCACCGACCTGCATGTGTGCACAAGAGTGAGAGAAATAGTGGCGCAGATGATGTATTTGTTTATGCTCCCTGTTCCAGGGTTATGACTCTTCTTGTTGCTACTGCATTTCTCCGTGGTTCTTTTTTTAAACTGTTTTGTACTTGGGATTTAATTGCAGGAGGCCTGATTGATAAAGTTGCGACTGTGTATGAAAACAATTTTCTGCGTTTGTTTACAGCAGGGCCGTTTGACAATGACTTTCTGTACAGAGTTTTCTTTTTTTCTTTTTTTTTTTTTTGCGGCCCAGCCTCTAGAATTACTGCAGCAGGGTGAATCGATGTGACTAAGTGAAACAAATTTCTTCTGGTTACATGCTGGCATTCTGTATTGCTGACAGTGAAACAGTGAAACAAAAGTTTTTTTTTTTTTAATTAATTAACTATGCAATCTCCACGGGGATTACTACTATATTGATATAGTATGTGAAATTGTTTTATTGAGAGTTTGATTTGATTTCAGTATGTTCACTGCACTCACCCGCGTCTCCATCTCTGTATCTTCTAAAGCTTTTCGCCACAATGAGTGCCCAGACCCCGGCGTGCCAGTTAACGGGAAGCGCTTTGGCGAGAGCCTTCAGCTGGGCAGTTCCATCTCATTCCTGTGTGAAGAGGGATTTGTGAAGACCCACGGCTCACAAACCGTCTCCTGCATCCTCAAGGATGGCAACGTGGTGTGGGACAATGCTGTCCCTCGATGTGAAGGTAAATAATGGTGGTTTCTCCAGACTCGTGAAAGTCTATGTAAGTGCAATTGTGTTAGTCTTGTGTTAGTCGGTGTGGCGCGGCCCTTCACAGGTTTCAGTCCCACAGTAAACAGGTCGCCAATGACCTATATAATGTTTATATTCTATTTAAAGGGAATGAAATGTGTCAGAAAAACTGTCCTTTGTGATAATTTTATACAAATTTTCATAAATGTTTCACCAAAAAGATTTACATTTTCAATACTAAATGTATCCAGATTGCTCTATCTTTGTGTCATTTAAAAAAAAACAAAAAAAAAAACTAAACAATAGTCTAGTATTTCTAGAAATATGTGCATTTATGATCAAAAGTGATATTGATGGTGTTAAACAAAATACATTCTTCTCATAAAAAAAAAAAAATGTCTGCACTTAATTTTCCTCTCTCCTGTAATCTGATTTCATTGGCCTGTTATCTCAGCACTGTGCCTTTAAACTGACCAATCACTCTCATGATTCATCAGTTGTTGCAGATTTGAAATGGGCACAAGGTCCGATTGCCTCCCTTTTTTCACACTGTGAAAAATGTATTAAATTGTTTACTTTTTATGTGACTTGGATAGCATCCTTGAGAAAAACCCATGTGAAGAAGATCTGAGCCCAATCACGTTTCTCTCTCAAAGCCTGCACATTTTAACCCTGTTCATATCACCAGATGAATCTGATCGTGCCGCACTCTCAACCTGTGTGTGTCATGTAACATGACGGCACATGTTAGCGTCACACTGACATGAGGAGAGTGCATCTGCTGGTCACACTGAGGCGACAGAAAATATTAGTATTGCCCACTCTTGATATATTTAGTTAGAGTTGTAAACATGGTGAGCAAATGTATCCCCTCTCCTTTCAAAAACCTCAGGTAGTTACAGTATATATAGAGCTATGATTACATTAGACTTGCCTGATGGATTGTTTGAGATCGCTCTCTGGTGATACATATAGTTTTTAAAAGGTTTTAAACCAGAAATCAGCTTCATTTCCTTTGATAACATATATAAATATAGTAGCAATAATTAATAACATTGTCAACCACTCGGTCCAGAACTGCGGCTGAAGCGGATCCAGAGGCTTTGTTCTCTGGGCTGTTTGATGCAGCAGTCATGCTGTGCTGCCATACATATCCAGCAATGAGCAATCCATTTTCATCTCCCTAACTCAGTATTATAAAAATCTCTTTCCGGCCAATCAGAAAAGTCCAGTGTAGCACCCAAGCTTAGATAAAGCCAGGCATTAACCAGCTCAGGGTTTTGGACACCAGCAGAGAAGACATGGCTACAACTCCTAAGGGGCCTAATCAGGTTTACTCTTTGTGATACGCAAAGGAGAAACCATTATTAAAACATGTCACCCCACCCCTCTGGTGTGCCACAGCAGCTTTGTACTCCTCTGAGACCATCTATCATACCCCTGCGTTTGTAGCGTAATGCGTTTTATAGATGTCCTTCAGTATGCTGAGTTGGCTGATTAAATCATTCCACTTCAAAGGGAGCGAGGAGCTGGCACTGTAACGGAGCCCACCACTGTGCCTGTGTGTTCTGGTTAAGGATAGGCAGTTAAAGAGATGCACGGCAAAGTGAGCTGTAACGGATATTGGGGGTGGGGTGAGGTGGGGTGGTGCTCAAGTGTCTTTTTGTGTTAGCGATCAAAGATGTTCTGTTTTATTCCCTTCGTTCATTCCACCTTTTCACGAGGGGGTTTGATATTACATTTAAAACAACCGCATTTTCCTGAAAGAATAATACGCATACAGTATATACATGGGATACACACTTGTGTGTGCGCAGATGCATGAGCACTGACAAGCCAGTTCCAGGGAGAAATGGTTAACCTTGAAGTGAGCTGTCACCAATTTACATCAGATAGACCCGAGTAGTGTAAGACTGATGACTGATGCATGGGATCATCTATGGGCATTGTCATACATCAGCTGGGAAAGACTGCATAATTCAGCCTCTGTCTGTTCTCTCTCCTCCTCTTCTTCTCTCCTTCCGTTAGCCCCATGTGGGGGGGATCTGAAGGCTCCCACTGGGATCATCCTCTCCCCTGGCTGGCCGGAGTTATATAAAGAGGCCCTTAACTGTGAATGGATCATTGAGGCTCTTCCAGGCTACCCCATCAAGATCATCTTCGACAAGTGAGTCACCCACATAGCAACGGCTGCTGTACCCACATTCTATTCCCCAGAATTTTTGCCCCGCATCTTTATTTCAAACTTATTCAGTATCCTCATTCCTGGTCTAATGCAGCACATCGTAACGCATCTCAACGTTTACCCCCACCAGTGCGACACCATGTTTTATTTAGGGAGCTCTTCAGGAAATGCTTGGATCTGTTTGTTTGACACCCTCTCCCCGATCAACAGCCAGCTTTAAGGTTCATAAACACATGCATCGAGATACAGAAGCAGCTCTGCAAGTATGCAAATACACATGCATGTTGTGTCAAGGGGGATCTTAGAAATCAGAGCGGTGGTAATGCGTCCAATTGTTTTGCAAAAGAGAAAAAGAGTCACAGAGAGACAGTTGTAGGATCAAATGCAACTCGTGAACCCATCTCATCCCGTATCGCTGCCGCGATAGCGCGGCATGCAAAATGAATACAGCATAAATGTTTGTTGCTCTTTAATTTTTATGTAACATCAATAAAATATCACAGACCGCTTCATTTAGATGACATGGTTCTGAAGCAAAGCAATTTATTCATGGCTTTGAAGATAAAGTGGCTCTGGCAACAAAAGGCAGAAATGCACACAAATACAAACATGCACACACGCACAAACGCAGACACACAACTGCAATAAAACCATATAAAACCAAATGCAGAAACTTTTTTTCCGGAACTGAGGCTTGTTTTTTTCAAAGTATATTTCACTTAAATGTTATACTGTTCGTGCATAATTTTGAATACATGCAAAAGCTTTATCTCTCTATAAACTTGAGATCATTTTTTACTGTAAGATCAAGTGCAGCTGTTGGATGAAGTCCTATCCAGTCCCAATTCAAATTGGACAAAAAACTAATTATAACTAACCCTACGTATATTTTTCTGTGTATTTGTATAGCAGTTATCAAAGGTTTTCCAAGGTAGATAATCCAAATCACCACTCGGGTCTCAAAGGGCACTATTTGTTCTTGTCACTAAATCCATCACTTTCCCAGAGTTATACCTCCTGTTTTTGCACACAGATGCACGTGTCATGTTCTCGGTGGTATGAATGGTTTACTCCAGTTTTAATTGCCGCCCATTCATATTGTGGCAGGAGTTTGACTATATGTCTGCAGCATCAGAGCCGATAGGCGTGATCTGTATGTGAAAGAGTACGTATGAGTCTGATTGCTACTTGATGCTTGGTTGTTGTCTTTAAACAGCCCATAGATTGACCCAGTTGGTCAAAGTGTCAGTCAAAATGAGATATCACTTGTATTGATGCAATGTAATTGAGATTATAAAGTTGGTGAAAAATACACAGTTGTCTATTAAAATGTTGGTTAATATACCCCAAGCAGGTTTCCTTGAATACTTTGGTTTAAAAGAAATGAGGTATTAAATGATCCCAATCACTTCATTTGAACACCTTTCCTGATATTAAGTTTAAACTATAGAAAAAGTCCTATGTGAGGATCTCTGCACTTCACAGTAACTGTTTGCCTGTTATGTGTTTGCATAGATTCAACACTAATTGCGGTGTTAGCGTATTTTATTCCCCCTCGATTCTACAATATGTTCTGTGTGTTTTGTGTGTCCAGATTTCGCACTGAGGTCAACTATGACATCCTTGAGGTGCGCGATGGACGTTTTCCCTCCTCTCCGCTGATCGGGAGCTACCAGGGCACCCAGGTGCCCCAGTTTCTCATCAGCACCTCCAACTTCCTGTACCTCCTCTTCTCCACGGACAAGAGCCACTCTGACATCGGCTTCCGCATACGCTACGAGAGTAAGACCCTGTGAACCTGATGCAAAGCAAACAAGATGCGATTCATACATGCCTAGATGTCTCCAGAAAATGAATTTATTGAATTCGCTCAGTTGGAAGTTTGAGTGGGTTCCACAGCCTTTTCATTTCAAAGCAAAGCAACACTTAATAACGCCCCTATAATTACCATTTAATTAGGGTTGAGAATCTTCTGCCAGATGTTTTTGACACTTACTGTATTGGAAAAAAATGTCTGCACTGTTAAATCCATACAAATGCATGCACACGACTTTTACCCACACTTTTAACCTTTAACTTATCTAAGAGTAAATAAAATGCATATTTAATGAGCACATTTTCACCTAAAATGATGCACGGACAGCTTTTAGAATCTGTGCTATTAATAAAGGATTAGTTTTTCCAGATTGTGTTATTAAAAACAAGCTGCCTTTGACTTTTCCCAGCCTCCTCCAACCCTGCTGATATTTTTAAATAGTGAAACGGCCAGCAGGTGGTTTTTGGAGGGTGCTGCCTTTGATAGGTGTGTTGATGCCTGTTCCCTCTTTGTTCTCGCCCTTCCTCTCCAGCTCTGCAGTTGCAATCAGACCACTGCGTGGATCCGGGCATACCTGTGAACGGCCAGCGACACGGCAACGACTTCTATGTGGGCGCTCTGGTGACATTTAGCTGCGAGGCGGGGTACACGCTCAGCGACGTCGAGCCTCTTGAATGCGAGCCCAATTTTCAGTGGAGTCGCCCCCTGCCTAGCTGCGATGGTACGTTCCATAATATTGACCTAGAAATGAGTAGTCGTCTGCCAGATTTCTCCCTCTCTCTTAAATGGGATTAAAGCTCCCGCTCATTGTTGTGTGTTGTTACAGATGAAACATGAGAAATCATTTTGAGCACTTTGCTTCTTATTGCATCACGATCAAATTGCCATATATTCCCGAGTTATTATAAAATCCATGTAAGATGATAGCATTTTTTTTTTACAAATGACTCTTGTTTTCAGACTTTAAAAGTTTCTGCTTCCTTTCATCAGAAATCTTTTATATGTACAGCAGTAAGCGTACCCTTTGATGTTTCCCTTCTTCCTCATTTGTAAAATGCTTTTATATTTAAGGACAGTATCGATTCCTTCCTACTCTGTAATGATATTGATAATACCACTCTCTCCTTGAAGGGCACCTCCTGTGAAAATACATTCACTGCATTGGAAATGCACAGACAAATCACACTTTAAATTTTCTCTCATCCCCTCTCTGACTCTGTCTCTCTTCTTTCTTTCTTCTGTCGGTCTACCCCTCATTCACTCTCCCCCAGCACTGTGTGGAGGTTACATCCAGGGCAACGCTGGCACCATCTTGTCTCCTGGCTTCCCGGACTTTTACCCGCATAACCTGAACTGCACGTGGATAATCGAGACCTCCCATGGCAAAGGTGAGCAAAGAAACTCCGTGTCAACACATGCAGCAGTCAAATTCAATTTCCCTTACAGAGTCATTTCCTAGCGAGTGGCCTTTTTATTTTGCCGAACAAGCTGTCTTTGTGAGCGTGCAGCGCTGAGAGGCTGGCCTAAGGCTACGGCGCCAAGGGATGACTCTCCAGTCATGTCACCTTTGGTTGAGCGCCTCCATCAAATCGACGCAGCCTTATTTGCAGATGCTCGCTGTGCGTGGGTGTAACACGTTTGATACGTCAGAGGGGAGGAAGACAGGGAATTGATGCTGTGTGCCATATGAAACCGAAACTATCGCTTCAACCGAAAGATTCAGTCACCTTTTTTTTTGTTAATGATCTAACTTTTTTAAAAACAACACATCATTTATTTGTCTCTGCCTCAGGCGTACAGTTCACCTTCCACACCTTCCACCTGGAGAGCCCCCACGATCACTTGTTGGTGACGGAGAACAGCAGCTTCTCACAGCCACTGTGGAGATTGACGGGATCCACGCTGCCTCCGCCTCTCAGCGCCGGTCTGTTTGGAAACTACACCGCACAGATCCGCTTTCTCTCCGACTTTTCTGTGTCCTATGAGGGCTTCAACATCACTTTCTCCGGTGAGAGTGAGCGCTGTCGCCTCCAAAAGTATGAGAGTGATTGTGTTTGGCCATGTCCACCATTCAGGAAAGACTAAGATGCGAGTCTGCTATATTGTATCGTCTGTGTACTGATGTAATTCCCACTTGTAATAATGGCAGTATGCCAGATTTCTTGATGTTCTGCCAGCATACTAGTTCCTGTCTTTACTGCGTGATATTGCATGTGCTGAGGTGTAGATGATATGAGGGTTCGTTCCGTCACTGTTTTTCATCAAATGACGAGACCAATCTTTTGCACCACGTGTTGTTATTGAGTGTGATTAACTTACTTTGTCCATCTGAACTGTTCAAGCACAGAAACTTTGAAGAGGTGTTGAAGCACAGTTCAGTGTGTTGGTCATCCATAATTTGGGCACTTTGCAGTGGGTGTTCAAGGACATTTCTGAGTGTTTGGTCACCTGCATTCGAGAAATAAATCTACAAAATTGACTCACTTACTAAGTGAAGTAATTTAACGATGGATGGATGGATCAATATGACAGTCACACCATACATTTTGAGTGTCAAACATGTTCTGTTCACATACAGCCCAATTTCATTTTGAGTCAGTCAGACTGTTAAAATAGATTCCTAATAACCTTTTCTACATTTTTTTTTTCTTTGTTTTGGTGGAGAGTATGCGCGATGAAAATGTCTGTATTTTTACAAAGCAAAGCAATTACTCCCGGAAAGTACTACAATGTCAACATAATGGTGATTTTATTGATACCTTCTGGTGCAAAATATAGTGAAGTGACCCCAAAAAATCAGAAAAAAAAGTTACATTTTGCATGTTTTTACAAACTCCCCCTGACAGCTTGGCTTTGAGACTAGTTTGCTTGCAACGAGGTAATTAACTTTCATGGCAGCATCACTGATATCTCAGCTCAGGTCTCAGTGTTATGTTGGCTGCGCTTAAGAAATCTGTTAAAGAATAAAATAAATAACTTTTTTGCCATTTTCCTGGTAGTTTGACCAATTAGATTGGAGCCTCTTGCAGGTCGGTTATGGCCCTGATGTTTGAGCCCCCTGATTTAAAGTTAAAGGAAAAAATCTAAATCTTTTGAGAACAAGTGTCTTTCTTTCTGAAAGTTCACACAAACAGCAATGTGCAAAAAGAAAGAGAAAGACAACAGCAACGTCTTCAGTAAAATAAAAAGTAATATCTCTTCCACTTAAAACTGATTGATTTCATGTCTGTAAGCTAAAAAGTGCATGTATGCAGACCTTTTCTTTCTGTTTTTGCAAACACAAAGGCAAAATGAAATAAGGGTGATAACAAAAAAGTAATCATTTGTTATTGACAGTTTAAAATATCAAACGCCACCTTTCTCAGTCAGGGCTCAGTGGTTGAATAATGTGTTTGATGGAGTCCTTTTAGGTGCTCTGCTTTGATAACTTTAATAGATGCCATGTGGTGTTTTGATGCTTTGATGGCAATTTACATTTAAAACAAAATATTTATTCACTTTTTTTTTTTAATCTGACTAACATAGAGAAATGTCCTTATAAATTCAATGTACACCTTTTCGCAAATCACAGATGGCTATGTCGTATAAACCATGTGATATTTTCTGAGTGAAAGAAACAGATATTGATACATGATTGTCAGCGCTCACACATTATCTTTTCATTCTCTTTCTGTTTCTATAGAGTATGACCTGGAACCATGCGAGGATCCAGGGATCCCGCCTTACAGCACCAGGAAAGGCCTGCAGTATGGCGTGGGGGACGCCCTCATCTTCTCCTGTTTCCCAGGTTACCGGCTGGAGGGTCCTGCGAGGGTGGTGTGCTTAGGGGGCAGGAGGCGGGTGTGGAGCTCCCCTCTGCCAAGGTGTGTTGGTAGGTGGTCACATATTTTATTTTTGGCTCTTGTCACCCCTCCCTCCCTCACCCCCCTCTTCCTCCCTGCCAATCCTGTACATTCACACTCCCACCAATTAAGAGATCTGCAAAACTGTCAGTCGTGATGGAAAATGAGGCCGTTCCCTTTTAATTCTCTTCATTACCCCCCACCCCCCATACGCCAACATTTTGTCCCTTCATTGGACGGTTTCCCAGAAACAGCTTTTTTTTTTTTTTTTTAATTTGTCCAAATTATATAGTGCAGCAGTTCTAATGAGGATGACATTGAAATGGGAAGATCCGTTAATTACTGACGCTGCCTGTTGTTTATGCATGGGAAACATAAAAGGTCAAACTGCAGAGATTGGGGTCACCGTGTTGAGTCGATCATGCGGCAGTTACACGCGCAGACAAAATGTAATGTTTTTTTAGCCAAATGCTTTTAATGGTAATTTACAAATCATGTTAATCACTGACCTACTTTTTCTTTTTTTGTATACGTTTATTTGAAGTATTGCAACGCGAATGTGAAACACATTCTGCTTTAGCCAACTTAGTGGATTGCTGGATTTGACCCCAGCTGACTATGAGTGATACAACTGGGGAGACCAAACAGAGAGTCTGTCCATCACAGGGCCAACACAGAGAGAATCAGTCATACACGCTAAAACTTACTGGCAATCTGGAGTCACCAGTCTCGTTTTTTCGAATGTGGGAGGAAAATGCACAAGGACGTCCACCCCAACTTAGACTACTTAATTTCTATCATTCATAGTCAGTCACTGACTTTATTCTTAGTATTTATTCTGGGTGTTTATGTTTGTGAAAGTAGGCCAAGGAATCTGCTGACTGAAACTTTTGAGCATTTACTTTACTGCCGTCCCTGCTCATGCTTAGTTGTCTGTAGCTTTAAGCTGCCATTTCTTAGTTTGTTGGTCCTTTTCTGCCTCTGGGTATATTGAGGTGGGATGAGAGAGAAGGCCTATTTTGATATTCTTTTTATTTTTTATTTCTATTCATAATTTTTTTAAATATTCAGCCCTATTTCGGAAATTTGATACTTTCCCGCATGCCTCCAAGTCAGTCCCATCACCTTACCTTATTTTTACCTCGCTGCATTCACAAAGTCGAGGTACATTTGCGGTCATTTAGATTCTGGCAGCTTTTTTTCTACAGACAACTTTGCACCCCCTCCCCCTTTTTTTTCTTTTCATTTATCCCTGATATGAGTCAGAAAAAGCAATTTTCAAATAAAGCTGAAATTACTGTTAATCATATTCAGATTGCAGTGCGATTATGATGATGTGCCATTCAACATTCAGGTATAGTCAGTGACCACATTCCACTCCCCATCACCTCTCCTATCTCCCTGCGCATGACAGCATGAATAAATACACTCTGAGTTTCAAGCATATAGCGATTGACATGTCCTCTGCTCTCTCCAACACCACCACCCTCTCCGTCTCTCCTCCTCCTCCCCTGCCCTCCTCTCCGCTCCCTCTCTTTTCTCTAGCTGAATGCGGCTCATCCGTGACTGGCATGCAAGGGGTGCTGCTCTCACCCAACTACCCCGGTTACTACGGCAACAACCACGAATGCATCTACTCCATCCAGACGCAGCCCGGCAAAGGCATTCAGCTGCGAGCACGGGACTTTCGGCTGGAGGAGGATGACATCGTCAAAGTGAGGGGGGCGGTGGGAGTTTGTCATCCTCTCCGCTTTTTGTGTGAACGCCTTGTTTAGCATATCAGCCGGGAGCACACCTGATCACCTTTATTCAGACGCTTCCTCCCACTCTCGCTCTCTTCTCCCCTCGTCCAGGTCTTTGATGGCAGCAGTAATACGGCTCGTCTGCTGGGGGTGTTTACAGGCAACGAGCTGCTAGACACAACCCTGAACTCCACCTCCAGCTCCATGTGGTTAGAGTTCATCAGCAATGCGGATAACACCAGTAAAGGCTTTGAACTGCACTTCACAAGTGAGTAACACACTCCCCTTCGCACACCAACACACTGTGCATCTATGAATAATTACCAGTCACATTTTAGCCTGGGTTGTAAATGCTATGTTAGTTTTATTTTTTATTTTTTTTTTTCACCTTATAAATTGCATTTATTGAACTGTTTCCATCACCTGTTTGTGCCGGTTGAAGGTTTTGAGCTGGTGAAATGTGAAGATCCAGGTGTGCCTCAGTTTGGCTACAAGCGAGAGGACAAAGGACATTTTGCAGGGAGCGCTGTGTCTTACAGCTGTGACCCCGGCTACATACTCAAAGGCCCCGAGGTGCTGATGTGCCTCAGGGGGGAAAGGAGGGCGTGGGACAGCCCCCTTCCACTCTGTATTGGTGAGTTACGCAATAATGTAATTAACCTTGAGTTCTGATCTCCCATTAGCGAACTAGTCCCATTTGAATGCTTAAAAACATTCACAGGTAAATTAGATTAGATCTGACATTTGCATTAGATTCCACTTTCATCTTCACTGAATGGGTGTGAATGTGTCCACCAAGTGAGTCAAAAGTCTCTCAAAAGGCAATTCGTATCATCTCAAACATCAAATTCCAAAAGTGCAACTATAGTTGTAGAGTACACACGTTGCAAACAATGCACAATACTCCATAATATCACGTTATCTCATAATTGTTTTTTATACCTTTTCTTCTGATTGTCTGAAATATCACAAACAACAATCCAGCAGCATTGTGTTGTGTCATATCTTACAGTATTTATCTCTGTTTTTCACTGTTTGGCACATTTCTTAGTCTTATTTGGCTGATGTCTGACCCAGTTCCTCATCCAAATAACAATGTGAATATACCGTTGCAGGTCTGGAAAAGCTCTGTAGCCTGTTTTAGCTCTGCTATTTTGGGGCATCCATTTGGTTGCTTTCCCAGCACCTTATTCAGTGCATTATCTCATCCTGAAATGACTGTGCTCCATTTAGCTCTCCCGTATTCATATTGCATCACGATTGCGAATTCCTCCTATCCATATTTTCCTTTTTTTTTTTAACTCACTATATTAACTGTGCCTGCCGTACATAAGGCAGGTTTTTTTTTTTGGGGGGGGGGGGGGGGGGGGGGGGTTTGTTAACCCTGGCTTCTCAGGTTAGATTTCACAGTTCATCCACAATTCGTCTGTCATTTGTTGCCAGCCGACACAATTTTTGTTATGTATATTTTCCACAACTATTAAGATGCTAGTTATACACACACATACACACACACACTCTCCGCCTGTGTAAAGTCATGTTAAGACACCCAGAGCAATTTTTAGACCTCCTCCGAGGCGGCATTTTGACAGTGCCTCAGAAACCAGCCTGAAACTCACCAAGAGGAAAAAAAAAACAGGCAGGCAGGTGCTTTTTTTTTTTTTTTTTTTGACATCAGCCAAGGTGATTAGAATAGTATTCCTCAGCTCCCCTTCTCAGCCCAAACTGACAGGTAATTTCATGTCTGGGTATAAACAACATTCAGAAAACTGTATATCCCTGCACACGTTTGTCCTCCCCATGCTCCTTTCACAGCAGATGATAGTTTAACAGCCAGAGTGAATTTAGGAGCAGATGAGGGACTGTTTCTGTTTGTAATGGTGAGATTATTTCCTGAAAGCGAGGACAGACTGAACATAGACGAGACACAGACGGGAATAGGCAGCAGGGCGGGGAGCGGGGAGAGAGAGAAACTGAGGTGAAGATAGTGGGCAGCTTTTGTGTTCTGAAAGTCAACAGAAAGGAAAAAAAAAAAAAGTTTCCGAGTTGGAAACTGAGGCATCTAAGGCTTGGACTTTAATTATATTTAAAGTTTGAACTTGTAGTTTTCAGTTTAGCCGTTTCATATTAGGCACGTGTTTCTAATGTTGTGACCGCTCGATTAATAAACACGAGAAGAGCTGGTGAGTATATTTGTACATATTAATGGCCAACGCTCAAGCAAATATAAACCTGTATGCTTTCTCTTTGATTTGTCGGGCTTTCCGTGGATGTTTTATCCCCTTGTTAGGAAACAAACCACATCTTTGAATCTCTATGATCACCTGTAGACACACTATTCTCATTCAGAGAGCAATTTGAAGCCGCTTTGAGGAGAAAGTGAGACGAAGACAGAGAACCTGAGTTGATTTTAGAAAGAGGTATCTGGAGACAGAGATTGAAGGGTTAGAGTAGCTGGGGGAGTTATACTGCCATGGCAGCATTGAACAGTAGTTTCTTAGGTCATAAGGCAAGAAGAAAGAGATGGCTTTGTCTTACTGTGATAGATCACCACCTTCTCTTCTCACTCCATGAAACAGCAAGTTTTCTTCAATAAAAAATAAGGTTGGGAAAGCTGGAGAAGTGGAAAGATTAGTGTGTTCAGTTTGAACTCTCCTTCCAATCTTCTTGTGTCATCCCTTCGTGAGCAGAATGGACAACTCACTGGCAAATATGTATTTTAATGAGAAGGTGCAGAGTGTGACGGTTCACCTTAAGAAGCTTGGCTTGTGATTTGTGGTGATTATTGCGAAATTCTTGGATTAAGACAAATTCTATATTGCCCAATGAAAGGTCACAATGGTTCTCAATGATCCTCATGGAGAAACCTCAGTTTGTTCATACCCATGCAGGTGGATTAAGTTAATCGATGTAGTTCCCTACTTCCCGTTCTCAGTTTTACTCTCTGTTGTTGTTACTGTTGGTTTCAGGTTTCACAACAGTTTTCATCATTGTTTTCATCACTATGATTCTTAGACCTCCATTTCCCTCCTGTTTAAAGGAGCTGTTTCTTCCTCTCAGGGGAAAAAAAAAACAAAGAAATAACACGAGAAACTTTTAACATCCTCTTGTCAGTTAAGATTGCTTCAAAAAAAAAAAAAAAAAGTGAACAAAAACACTTTGAATCTGATGTTGTTGGAGGATATTTTTTTCTTCCGGAGTAGGAGGTGGTAATTGAAGGAGGCCTGAAATTGCTTTTCAGTCACCAAGCGTTTCTGATAGCAATTCATTACATGAGGGAGGAAGGGGGAGGAAAAAACTCTTCCCACTGTGCTTGACAAAATGTTTTGGCCCACGAGTTAGCTCTGCAGTTCCATAAATGTGTGTGTCGGTGTTGTCAGTTTATTGAGAAACTGAGCTTATGCTGCCTTGTTAGAAAAACCACACCGGCTGCGACCACCGCTTTCGCACACGCTCGTGTGATTGACACACGTCTAATGAACTCGTGGTTCTTGACAAGTCTCCCACTCTTTTTCTATGATCTACCTATCACGTCGTTCAGTGATACTTTAATTTGACAGTCACGCATCCGCCTTGCACATGGATACTCAGTTTTTTTTCCCCCCTCTTGATTGATGCCTAAAAATAACTTGAAATATTTGCCACATCAATCAAAGTACATTTTATGAAAGTTGAGATTGAACTGCTGTCGGATAAATTGAATATCGTGGTGTTCAGTCAACAAGTCTATGAGATCATGGTGGAGGTGGTGGATTGCCTTGCCGAGCCAAATATACACATTGAGTATATTGAGTTGGCTGCTCTCCCTCCTATCATTCAAATTGCGTGCAAGATGATAGACTTCATCACATTTCACTGCTTTGTCAATAATTAATAATGAGAGGAAACTGATGAGATGCACTTTCCTGAAAGTAGGATCATGCAGTTTCTGGGATGAGTATCTGAACCTACTTGCATTGTTTCCTTTTTTTTTTTTAACCTCATTATTCTTACTGTCCTTGCAGCGGAGTGTGGGGGCACCATCAAGGAAGAGCCCTCTGGTCGTATCCTGTCACCCGGCTACCCGGCGCCGTACGAGCACAATCTGCACTGCATGTGGACCATCGAGGCGGCTCCTGGAAGCACGATTAGGTTCGAGCAGTACACTTTGATTTCCTTTTCTTTTTCTGTGTGCCTTCGACTTTTCTGATTACATTGCTCTTTTGCGGGCTTTCTTTCAATCTACCACCTTTCAATATACTTTCAATTTAACCCCCCCCCCCCCTTCACTTCCTCTCCTTTTTTGCAGTGGTATTCATCACTTTCTCAGGCCGCTGTGTAATCAATCTTCAGTGAGCTGCTGTTGGCCAATAGCTGAGTTACAACAAGGCGAGGAAACGCCATCTCAGAGAATTCAGGTTTCAGACCAGGCAAAACTAAAGTTCCGCATTTCAAATTCATGAATTTGATTAAATTCAAACAAGTGAAATACTGCTGTTTGTTTTGATTGCATTAGTTACCTAAAGAAATATTTTTTTTGATGGATTTACAGTTCTATGTATAATTTCTAGGGTTATATAATGCTACTTAGCCGTCATGTTATAACAGCAAAACATGTCTGATTGGCTAAACATTAAACAGGGGAAAAACAACCCTACACATACAACCAGCGTTTACTAACTAGGGACTAATATCTCTGTCAACTAAACAAAAATTGAGACTGACTAGTATGAGGAAAAAGACAAATAATTGTTTTGAAAAGAGTTAAAATTTCAAAGTTACATGATGCATCACAGATGTGTTTATCATCGTGATGAGTTTTATCTTTTCAGACTCATGGGATCACAGGGATTTTGGGGTAAAATATGTCAACTTGACCCGAGTGTGGTTCAGCAATTCTAGCAGCAGCAGTCGTTCTTTGCAGGTTCATTTCAGTTACATTGATTTAGCATTCGCTGCATTGGAATAGTTCTATACCTTTTGTCCCGATTAGTTGCAGGCTGCTCAATGATGATTAAGCAGGATACATGAATAACACGGTCATTGTTTTATGCTGCTGATTTGAGAAGCAGTGGGCACATTTGTTTTCCCATTGTAAACCTTGGCGACCTGAGACTCTATATGAAATACAGTTCATTTGATATATTATATAATGATGATTGAATTAACGATAAAGAAAAGTTATACCCCTTAAAATCAAGAAGGCTTTGCAACCTGAATCAACCTGTCTGAAAATCACTCAATGACAAATTGAGAATATCCCTACTAAATCTGGAAAGGGGTGGTCTTTCACCCATAATTCCCTGATCTCGACATAACCAAGTCTGTCTCAGTTTACATGACGAAATAAAAGGGTCCAAATTAAACTAGTTCTAAAAAGAAAGTATTAACACCTTATTCTTGAAGGCAGTCTTGCAGCTGCCCCCCGCCACTCACACACACACACTCACACACACACACTCACACAAACCAACAGCTTTTCCACAGTATTGTATATATTGGGTTTGCTTGGTAAATAACACCGAGTGTTATTTTTTCTCCCTCTCTCCTTCAATTCTCCTCCTGCTTTTGTCAGTCTATTCATGAATCGGTTCTTTTCCTCACCTCATTTCACCTCGACCCACCCTGTAATTCAAAGCGCTGGTATCACCCTCGCCCTCAAACACGAAAAGAATACCTTGTGGCTTTTGTGTGTGTAATCATCTCATTTGGTCTTCTTATACATACAGGTGTGAGATAATGCGTGGCTTTGCAGAATTCTTTAGACCAAAGCACAGTATCACAGTCTTATACATTTTTAACAAGATGATGTCCTTGGGCATTTTGAAGCCCCCCCTCCCCCCCGCTGCTGTTTGCTGTAGTGTGAATCCATTTAGGTACTTAGGACTTTCGACTTGTTAAAACGGGTGTCCATTATACGTCATCATGCCTCTGATAACTTCAATGTTTGACAACACGAAAATGAGAAACCATTACGGAACATCAGAATATTAACGGTGTTTATGCGCCGTCATGAAGCAGCAGTGTAAACTAATGTAATATTCGTGTAAGCCTCTATACTTGAGGGGGAAGGCGCCCTGGGCATGGCGCTCTTCAGAGAGAATACCGTTAAATCCATGAGTACATGTGTATGTGAAGGAACATACAGAAGAGGCAGAGGACACAATAGATGGTTTAAAGTGGAATGGCTATAATCTCTCGTCTCATAAATTGGATCAAGCGTTCCTATAAAAAAAAAAAAATCACATGCACATCATAAGAGAACATTATATCTCCTTGATTTTTATGCATGAAATCAACGGCATATTTGTTATGAAAATATGCATGCAATCAATATATTTCTTTGATTGTAGGAAAGAGTTATTATATGTAATTTGGCTAACTCTTGTTTTTTGTTTTTAATTTAACCATGCATGGGATTTGGTTGCAAATACAGACTGAAACCTGATGATCTATTCTTTCAAATTTGCATGAGATTTGAGATTAACATGAGAGTGTGGTTTACATTTTCCATAATGTTATCAAAAGTCCATCTTCCCAAGTGCTTGTTGTTTAAATGCTATAAGTAATAGTTGTTGTTACACTTTAGATTTTAGCTTCAGCTTAGGGCCGCTTTCCCAAATAACTCAATAGTAACAGTGCAGTCGTAAATGGTGTTTTGGTCATTCAGTTCCATTGTGCAGCAGTTGGGCAACATAAACATTTTCTAATAATTAAAGGAAGCACTGCTTGGAATTTTTTTTCTTTTCAGTGTACCGTTATTAATCGTTTTTGCTCGACGTGCACGCACACCGCCTTCATGGTTTTCGTCGTGCATGCGTGTTTTCCCACAGCATGAACATCTGACATTCCCCGGTCCCTCATGATTGCTCAGTTAGGTTCATTAGTACCTTCACTTGGAGTCCCTGGCATTCCACTGCATGGTATGCTCCATATCCATTCCTTTGATCCTACGCACGCAATTCATTATTGAGAGGAATTTGCAATGCATTAGCCCAGGGAATCCTTGTATTTGAGATGGTGCAGCTGAAGGTAGCACACTAATCAAACTGTGCCAAGTTTATGTGGAACCAGAAGTTGGGCTGAGTGACAGCAGACATCTTAATAGCCCCAAGACCAATTTGCCAATTGTTATTGACGGAAGGAGAATGTAGGCACGAACCAGTGAGTGGAATACAGGCATAAAGTGATAATAATAAGATCAAAAGTATAGCTGCGCTAACGGAGTAAATGAGCCATTTCACTGATGTAACATCCAGTGGTTACTGCTGCTCGGATGAAATCGCTGATCGAGGCCACATAGTATACAGAACAATGATGCACATAAGTTTTTGTCTCAAATTAGTGTCCAGTTTTTGACAATAACGATGTCTTTTAATATGAACCTCACGGCGTAAAAATATGTTCAATGCGGTTGTTCTCTGTTCTTAATACTCACTCCTAACGTATTAGCTTCACGCGCTTAGTACATTAAATAAAGTATCCACTAAGACCATTTGGATAGTACACTATAATCTATGAATTTCCCATTCTAAAAGGCTTTTACTGCATATGAAAGCAATGTGCAGCATTGATAAATGTCATCTTCAAAAGCAGCATCTACTTAATGTGCTGTGCTCATCTAATCATTTGGAAGCGTTCATGTTATTGCTGTAACTGTGCTCATGGTGTCATTTTGTGTTTGACCGAGGAAAACCCCAAGCTTACAGTACAGAGGTGTGTCACCCTTTTTAACCATGATGCTATTTGTGGAGCCACACACTCACTGTTGAGTGTTGTTTTTAGCCTCAGGAATGTTGGTTGATGAAACTTTTATATTTTGATACTAAGCCACATAGACCACTTTTTTTAGTACAATGCAGTGAAAAATATACTTAATTATGGCCTTGAGTGCATCTGTGTGTGTGTGGTCTTGTATTAATCAAACCAGGTTACACTCGGGACACGTCACCATTCCATTACTGGGCAAACACAGACACTCAAACACAGACACAGTAGACACATGTTTGAGTCCTTCAAATGCTAAATGGAACATTTGTGTGTTCCACTTGTTGGAGGAAGCTGAACCAAGACAGAGAAAGACCAGTAAAGCACAGGCAGAATATGCAAACTGACCGCAATGAATGGCCATTCTGTGCGACCAGAGTGCTGACCACAACTCCCAAACCTTTATACAGAAGAAGAAAGGGTCATTTATGGATCTCCCTACTTATAAATTAGTTATCTGCATTCAACCCGGTCTCTCATAGTTAACCTGATCCACACATTTTATACATACAATAGTAGTTGAAGGGTGACTGAGTTTGAGGATGTTTATAAAACACACAATTTGCATAGATGTTTCTTTGGAATGACTGAGAACTTTCTTTTATTTTTCTTATAATGCCTCTTCTATCCCATTACATCTTGTAGCTCACAGCAAATCACTGAACACAGCTTGGTTCAAATGTCAACACAAGACGGGCGTGATGGTCACCGAGTATTTTCAATGTCTTTTTAAAGTCTATAGTGCGTATGTATGGTTTCCATCCTGATGAGTGATCCCACCGAGGCCACCGCCTCACATTCTGAGGAGGTGAGCGCTCACCGTGCATCGCCTTCATAGAAAGCATCTCAATTAGGTTTAAGTAAGCAGGCGGTTGCAGGAGTCTGTTTGCTCTACATCACTCTTCTTCCACATTCCCTCATACCACACACATCCATACACACTCCCACATACTTACTTATTTATCATCTTCATGCACACATACACCTACTCTGAAGACTCCCCACAGGAGTCGTGATTGCAGCTAGACTGTTTTGTATTCATATGAGAGCACTCTCTATTTCTCTCGCTATCTCTCTCATATGAATACAAAACAGTTAAGGCAGAATCAAAAGAGACCTGAGAAATCTCTTCCATCCCTCTCTTCTCCATCTCATCTGCTCGCGGCGATTCCTCTGACACTTGATTGAACTATTTTATCTTGTTAAGAGGGGACCGAGTGTAAAGGAGAGCCCTCAGCTGTAAACTTCAAAACACGGTTTTCTATGATTCGTCAAAATGTTAAGTGCACACAGAGACCCAAATTTCCTTTTCCTTAGCAGCTCACACAGTCATTTTACTTATTTCAATCTGTGCTTTTCCGCACACACTCGTACCAATTTCACCTTACCCCTCTGAAGCATTTGTCTCAAGTGGAGAAGTCTTTAAATGGACTCTTGTCACTAGAAAACGAGCAAAACAACAACTTTATCTGACTGCCGTGAAGCCTTTTAACAAGTGTGAACTTTAAGACACGCGGACTAAGGAAATGAAAAGAAATGAAGCCAGCCAAGAGGACTGGCCCATTAAATGAAAAGCGCAATCCCACACACCTTGACTGGGAAAACACAAGAGAGTTTTTTTTTACAAGCCAATATCAACAAATTTCCTCATGACATTTTGGGACAACTCTGATCCTTTTTACCATCTTTTCTTCCACCCCATCTCTTTATCATACCCCGCAGCCGTCACTCTCAGGGTAACAAGGAGAGAGACCCTCATTTAAATGTTGCATTAAAAGAGCCAATCATCATAACATGCAGCCCACGTCTATCCAACCCGTCCGGCAGCGCAGCACAATACCTACATCCCTCAGCTCCCCCTGCTCTCCATCAACCTCTTATCCTCCTGCCATCATCCACCTCTTCCAGCCGGCTTGCAATGATTAACGTTAGTCTTGTTTTCGCTCCTGGTCCACCAGCACCACCACCCCTTTCCCATCTCACCTTCTGCATTTCGTCAAGGCAGTACTCCCTCTCCCCCCCACCTCTCAATCTTCCTCCTACCACATAAATCTGGAAAGGAAACATGATGCCGTTGGGTTCTTGACAGTCCTGAAGGTTGAGTTAGAACAGGAAACCTTTCAGCGCAGGAGCATCGATCCAACACGTGACCCATGCTTGATTCTCGCAGTGCTCATGCAAATCCCCGGAACGATCTTTAAAATCACGATAGACGCAGAAGCTCTGCACTCATTCATGTATATCACATGCGTCTTCGGTGACGTGCGTTTTTTGTATTTGACATCCACTTTGTTGGTCTTTGGACGGCTGCCAGTCTAAACAAAAATGCATCCTTCTGGACTGTACCCTTCAGTGTTTGATTCTTTATGCAGTTGAAGAAAACACAGACTTGTACCCTCTAATTTAAGTTTGGCAGCCACACAGTCACAATTGATCCTCGTCGAGGCCCCAGGAGCAGGGAATCGTTTTAACTCGCTCACTCATACAGAATCTCATACATATTACTCGTGTGTTTTCTTTTTCTTTTTCAATTTTTTTTTTCACCACATGCCTATTTTCATTGAGCTTTGAATGATTACTGTTCTGTATATCACACGGTATTATCCCCGCCTCAGTGAGTATTAGCAGAGCACTATGAGTACAAAGAATAGGATTATTATATATCCCAGTGCTCAGATAATGAAAGTTGGAGGTGTGATATGTTGCGCGGCAGAGATAAGGAGGTTAATGTGTGAACGGTATGTTTGCACGAGTCCATTGGTGTTATGTGTTTGCAGGGCGTGAATGTTCATATATGTGCATGTAATGTAGCGTACAGTTAAAAGCACCTATCAGTGCACATTTGTGTGACTACACAGTGGCGCGCCTGTCTGCATCTCTTTGTTTAATGCGCATTTCTTTCCACAAGCCTTGCAACAAAGACTTGTCGTGTGGGTTATGTACAGTATCCACACACACATGGCACATGGTTGAGTAGCCTCTGGCTGCTTCTCACACATCAGACAGTACGGGAATCAGAGTCTGACACCAATTATGCAGAAACGGTGGGAACTTGTTGCTAAACCCGACATACCAGTGGGTTGCTGCCCCTCCTCTGCATCATCCATAGCTTAAGGCTGTGTGCGTGTGTGTGTGTGTGTGTGTGTGTGTGTGTGTGTGTGTGTGTGTGTGTGTGTGTGTGTGTGTGTGTGTGTGTGTGTGTGTGTGTGTGTGTGTGTGTGTGTGTGTGTGTGTGTGTGTGTGTGTGTGTGTGTGTGTGTGTGTGTGTGTGTGTGTGTGTGTGTGTGTGTGTGTGTGTGTGTGTGTGTGTGTGTGTATAAAAGGATGAAGGTACCAAAATGCATAATGCAACATGATTTACTCTGGTTGACTGAAAATGTGATTACAATGCATCTCATAAAATTTTAAAAATTTGATTTTTGACTTAATGACTTTTACAGATATTTATGGAAGCTTAAGCTTCTCAAGCATAGAAGGAGAAAAAAATCGACCAAACAGCTCTGCAGACTATTTTTTAAAAGATGAACACAAGTGGTGCATAAGTATCTTTTAAGAATTTACTGGTTTTTGCCATAAAACAGAATGGATGCAATTTTGTTGAACAATGTTAAGAAAGTGTTTGACTCCAAATAATGTGTTAATATTTTCCATGATAGAGCTATATATTAAATTACAGTTGATTCATCAATCTTATCCAATGTCTCATCCAATTCGATGTCACAAGTTGCTGGAGCTGATTCCAGCTGACAAATGCAAGAGACAGTCTGGACAGGAGCACACAGAGACAGGCAGTCACACACTCGCAAATCAGAAAAACTCATAAAAGCTTCCGAGCTCAACCTGGACTCAAACCAGGGATCTCCTCACTATGAGAGGAGGCACCCCCGGTGAGCTGAAGTATCTCTGTGAAATCTATTGAAAGTGTGACAGCATCCAAATAACGCAACTGAAGCTACATCAGAAACGCTACATTTTATTTTTCTGGTCTTCATTCAAAGTAAATAAACTCTGCGATAGATGTTTATACAAGCTCGATACAGGTTGAATGAAAGTGTCACTGCATCTCTATTATAATATTTTGAAAGAATCTGAACCTGCAATTTGGATAAGCTGGCATAAACGAAATATTTATTTTTCAACATCTTGTAAAATAGTGCTCCAGAAAGCAAAAAAAAAAAGTTGGTCATATTGAGCAGCCCATTTCAACATCGCCACCTTTTTCATTTGTTTACTTTAATTGTTGTTTACTACCTATTTTGTCCCGCTGAGCCTGTCCGGAAGACGCACTTACTCGCGCTCATGCACAGAACTCCAAATGCTATATTAATATGAATCCACTACATTGAGGCTTTCACAGTCAAGCAGACGCACACATACATACACACATTTCCCATCCATTGGACCACCAGCTGGATGACAGCTGTCTAAGCCAAAGTGAAGGGTTGATATTTTGACAGCATCATCTTTCTGATGTCTAGACTGAAACTATTAAATGCTGTGGCAGACGTATCTGCTTGACTGGCATTGTGGAACATCCATTGAATGCTCCGGATCCACCGCCTGTGATTCACTTTAAATTGTTATTTGTTTCCCTCTTTTCCACTTGGCTTTATCTGCGTCTTCATTTTCTTCTGTTCCTATTGTGTCCTTTAATCACATCATTACGTATTGATTCTTTTAAATAAGCTGTTTGGAGTAATCCTTTAATTATAGTTTTGACTCATCATGTTTAAGAAATTGTGACTTCTGCTAAAAGCCTATATTTTTCTGTAATCTTTCCTTTCTGCTTTTAAATTGAGATATTTCAGTTACAGCTACAGCTGAGGGTTTTTTTTAAACTTGGTTGTTTGAGATGCAACGAGAAGCCAGCTGTACTTAATGTGAATTTTGAATCTTCCTGTGTACACCTGAGGTTGGTTTATATGACACTTAATTTTGTAGATTTTGGGGCATAAATCATCACCCGAATGTCAACTTGTCAAATGACAAATGTTCAACCCTATCAACTTGAAACTATTTGGCCTTCTGCAGTCTGCATTTCCTGGTCTTCCACACGGAGGAGGTCCACGACGTGCTTCGGATCTGGGATGGGCCGCAGGACGGCGGGGTTCTGCTGAGAGAGCTGAGCGGCTCGGTGCTGCCCCCAGACGCCCACAGCACCTTCAACACTGTCAGCCTGCAGTTCACCACAGACTTCTTCACCAGCAAGCAGGGCTTCGCTCTTCAGTTCTCCGGTGAGAATAGAGGATGATGGAAACGTTCGATGAAAAGAACTGATGAGAGCGAGTGCAGCCCTCTCGGCTTTAACTGTGAACAATGGCAATAATACACCCTTATTCATCTTGTGACCGAGGCCCATTCACATTGCACTGATAAAGCTCCTGTTCGCTCCTTCAGTCTCGACTGCAACATCCTGCAATGACCCGGGCATGCCGACTAATGGGACCCGGGGCGGTGACAGCAAGGAGCCAGGGGACCATGTGGTGTTCCAGTGTGATCCCGGTTACATTCTGCAGGGCGCCAACAGGATCACCTGCACAGAGATCAACGGGCGCTTCTTCTGGCAACCGGACCCTCCCACATGCACAGGTACTCGCAGGCAGCATGCTATTTTAAGTATCCCTAGCTCTTACATGGATTAGCTTTCACACTAACTCAAGTGTTGACACATTTCCACACTACAGCACATAATACAGCTTCCCTCCAGGCTTTTTCACTACTGCTTGTTTTTTTTGTTTTGTTTTTTTTTAACTCTAAAGGCTTCATTTTGTGATCACATACTTTTAAAACGCTTTTACATGCTTGAGTGGCTTGTTTATTATTGCAATGCAACACAATTATGTTGCCGTAAACTCTCTATGGTTATAGGAATTCACATTATAATCCGTATAAAGAAAAGGAAACTGGATGAAAAGAAAATACCATCTACTGTATAGCTTTTCTGACTGCTCTGACTTTTGTAGAACAGGTAGACAACAGAGGTTCCTAACTCAATTACCTAACAGACTCCTTAAGTGAATTTTAAGTGGCAAACTAAATTCCCATGGCCCCTAGACATTTGCTGAAGGCACTGCAGCAGACAGAGATGAGATTATCCCGTTCCTCAATAGCCACAGAGACCTCTAGGTTGTACCTGTACTCTTTCGATAGTATATATACAGGTACTTCTCAAAAAATTAGCATATTGTGATAAAGTTCATTATTTTCCATAATGTAATGATAAAAATTAGACTTTCATATATTTTAGATTCATTACACACAACTGAAGTAGTTCAAGCCTTTTATTGATTTAATATAGATGATTTTGGCAAAAAAGTAAAGAAAAACCAAAAATCCCCATCTAAATAAATTAGCATATTTCATCTGACCAATAAAAGAAAAGTGTTTTTAATACAAACAAAAGTCAACCTTCAAATAATTATGTTCAGTTATGCATTCAATACTTGGTCGGGAATCCTTTTGCAGAAATGACTGCTTCAATGCGGCGTGGCATGGAGTCAATCAGCCGGTGGCACTGCTCAGGTGTTATGGAGGCCCAGGATGCTTTGATAGCGGCCTTAAGCTCATCCACAGTGTTGGGTCTGGTGTCTCTCAACTTCCTCTTCACAATATCCCACATATTCTCAATGGGGTTCAGGTCAGAAGAGTTGGCGGGCCAATCGAGCACAGTAATACCATGGTCAGTAAACCATTTGCCAGTGGTTTTGGCACTGTGAGCAGGTGCCAGGTCATGCTGAAAAAGGAAATCTTCATCTCCATAAAGCTTTTCAGCAGATGGAAGCATGAAGTGCTCCAAAATCTCCTGATAGCTAGCTGCATTGACCCTGCCCTTGATAAAACAAAGTGGACCAACACCAGCAGCTGACATGGCACCCCAGACCATCACTGACTGTGGGTACTTGACACTGGACTTCAGGCATTTTGGCATGTCCTTCTCCCCAGTCTTCCTCCAGACTCTGGAACCTTTATTTCTGAATGACATGCAAAATTTGCTTTCATCCGAAAAAAGTACTTTGGACCACTGAGCAACAGTCCAGTGCTGCTTCTCTGTAGCCCAGGTCAGGCGCTTCTGCCGCTGTTTCTTGTTCAAAAGTGGCTTGACCTGGGGAATGCGGCACCTGTAGCCCATTTCCTGCACACGCCTGTGCACGGTGGCTCTGGATGTTTCCACTCCAGACTCAGTCCACTGCTTCCGCAGGTCCCCCAAGGTCTGGAATCGGTCCTTCTCCACAATCTTCCTCAGGGTCCGGTCACCTCTACTGGTTGTGCAGCGTTTTCTGCCACACCTTTCTCTTCCCACAGACTTCCCACTGAGGTGCCTTGATACAGCACTCTGGGAACAGCCTATTCGCTCAGAAATGTATTTTTGTGTCTTACCCTCTTGCTTGAGGGTGTCAATGATGGCCTTCTGGACAGCAGTCAGGTCGGCAGTCTTACCCATGATTGCGGTTTTGAGTAATGAAACAGCTGGGAGGTTTTAAAAGCCTCAGGAATCTTTTGCAGGTGTTTAGAGTTAATTCGTTGATTCAAGGGTGGGTGTGGTGCTCCAGATGATTAGGTTAATATCAAATTTAGAGTACCTTTTCATGATATGCTAATTTTTTGGTTTTTCTTTACTTTTTTGCCAAAATCATCTATATTAAATCAATAAAAGGCTTGAACTACTTCAGTTGTGTGTAATGAATCTAACATATATGAAAGTCAAATTTTTATCATTACATTATGGAAAATAATTAACTTTATCACAATATGCAAATTTTTTGAGAAGTACCTGTATATATATGTATATATATATATATATATATCATTTTATTTTTATTTTTTTTATTAAGCCGTGAGCACATGTGGTCCCCTGTTCAACAACCAAACAATGCTAAGTAATTAACAATGGTAATTAAGATTACGTAATTAGCTTCAATGTTTAATTAATGCTTAGTTTAATGAGATCATTTTTGGGTTAGGGGTCAAGCAGTTCTGTCTCACTTACAGGTGAGAGCGAGGTAAGCCGGTGTCGACACGCATTAGCTACTCACTTATCTCAAAGCATGCCTGCGATTACTGGAGTAATGTTTTACGTTTGTGAAGACTACCATCTGAATCATGGCGTGCACCCAGCAAACAAATGTTTGCCATTTCCATATGAACAGTGGGATTCCAACTGCAGTACAGAGTCACAGTTTTAAATGCACTATATACCAACACATCACAATTGTACAAGGAATGTATACTTTTAAAGATTGCATAGCAGGGGTGTAAAACACATTTCACCTTAAGGGCCGGATACAGCTTGAGTAGGCTGTACTGGTATAATAGTTACAACATTCCGTTTAGATTTAACCTTTAAAAATGTTCTCTGCTGTGGTGCAGAGTACAGCGTACCTGCTGAAAATGTCCATATTTTTCACAAAACCAAACAATTACTGGCAAAAATGACTACATTCTCAACAAAAAGCCAATTTTAGCATTAGTTTCTGTTATAAACTAATTCTATAGCTGTTGCATTATGCATGTTTTTACAAGACCACCCTGATAGCATGGCTTTGAGGCTTATGCTGGTTTGCATTTCCGCAACGAGGTTGCTATCTTTCATGGCAGCGTCACATACACCTCAGCTCAGGTCTCGCTATTGTGTCGTGTCGGCTACTCCTAACAAAATTTGTTGAAATAATTGGTGTTTTTTTTAAATGTTTACCACTTGCTTGGTGGTTTGTTGGACCAGATTTGAACCTCTTTCTGCCCATGGGCCTTATGTGTGACACCCCTGTTTTATAAGCTGGTGAAATTCTTTGCTCATAAAATTATTAACTTCTAAAGAAACAGTCACTATTCTACAACACACAGTGTTTACCAAGAAACGATTTATTTTGGGCCTTCAGCCTACAATTATGTGCTCAATTTATTTATTCTTTTTTTTTTTTTTTAAATAATGAAAATATGTCCTCTCCTTAATGTTTCCTCTCTTTGCTCATTTCAAACAATTTATTGCGTTCCCCTGTTTTTAATGTGTTTGTAAATGAAATGTAATTCCCACCATGTCTTTTTTAAAGTGCCATTTCGAATAATGTGAAACATCATTTTACTGTTGCTTCAATGCTTCATGCCATTTTGACACATTTCATTGTAAAGCATTGTTCTTCAAAGGTGCTTCACAAAGAGTCACATATTGATAGAACTTCTATCACGTGCAAGATTCTTAACTAAGATTTGCTTCAACTTTTGACACCAGAAAAATAAACACTGTGCAGGTTTTGTTTTTTTTGTTTTTTTTCTTGGAGCATTACCCAGGAGCTCAACGTAGGAATCAATGGCTGTAGTTTACACGGAATAGCAGGACATGGAGACGCCACGCTGTGCCAAACGATACTGAATACCATCGCTATAGCAACCTTTGAGTCAGTGACCTCAGATGATGGTCATCGAGTTAATTAACAGCGTCCCAGCTTCCTGTGCCGTTTACAAAATCCTCATTTCAAACAGATCTCAATGTATTGAACTGCTGTTTCATGTTTATACCCATTCAATACTGTTATGAAACACATGTGGGATTTATATCAGCGGCAAGCTAAATGTGTTTGATTTACACCAAAGTATGTACTGTGTGTGTGTGTTTTTCTTTTCTTTTTCCAATCTTTTTTCTTAGCTCCTTGTGGTGGGAACCTGACGGGTCCTAGTGGCCTCATTCTATCTCCTGACTATCCTGAACCGTACCCTCATGGAAGGGAGTGCGACTGGACAGTTACAGTAACACAGGACTATGTCATCTCTCTGAGCTTCAACCAGTAAGCTTCATTCGCATAGGAAATGTGTCCTGACACATCTCGTACATCTACATTGTTCATATTCTCTAATTAGCATGAGGATATCAGTGCATTCTTCATTGTTTTACCCTACAAAGTTAGAATAATCATTTGTTAGCTTTCTTGCAGGATATATTGGCAGCAAACATCATGACTGTTTAAATCCGTGTCGCCAGGTTCAGCTTGGAGCCCAGTTATGACTTCTTGCATATCTACGATGGTCCAGACTCCCTCAGCCCCTTGTTGGGAAGTTTTTACGGCACAGATGTTCCAGATCGAATCGAGAGCAGCTCCAATACGCTCTTCTTGGCTTTCCGTAGCGACGCCTCCCTCAGCAGCAATGGATTTGTGCTGCAGTACACAGGTGTGCACTCTCCCTTTTCAAAATGACAATATGGCTTATTGTGTGCTGGTGCAAACTCTGATTTTATTCTCTGTGCTTCTTGAGTTCTCCTAATGAGATTTTTGAAATTTTTTGCGTCTTATGACTCTGAACAAAATAACTCTTCAATAAGATGTGTGACTTTATCCCCTAAACAATTGATGCTTTAAAATTCTTCCTCTGGCAGGGTGAGAATAGATTTATCCTCTGCTGCTTATCGACCTTGCAGATTGTTTCCTTTTTAACTTTCTCTTGTGTCTGGTCCAAAGCGAGTGAGATTAGTGGTGTGAAAAATGCGCCGGTGAAAGAATGGGTTGTCTGTGCTGCAGCATCCTGATCACCACCCTCCCATTTGTGTCGTGGTCTGCCTGGGTGTTGTTATTGATGTGCACCTCCCCTAGTAGCCCAATAACACAAAGAATTATGAAAATAAAAAGCTGACAGCGTGCATGCTTAAGCTCTTTTTGATCAGTCCAGCTGCACGAAAGGCTTCTGATGAATTGGCGCAAACGGCACTCTGTTTTTCTCTCGTCTTAAGCTTGGCTGACCGCAGCAAATAGTTTTTTGGGGGGACCCAAATTTCATTTGCTCACATTAGACACTGGATACTGCGCACATGGCGCAGAGGGATCACTGATGTCCAGTTCTTTTGAAGACGGACCAACATGTAAATGTTTCCCACACGTACGTTTCCCCCTCGTGAGGAAACACCGCTGTATGTTAAAGCCCTTTAACAAATACACATTGAGCTCTAAATTAGATGGAGCTTCTTTAAGAGCTTCGCTTGAGAAAACAGTATTAAATTGTCCAAAATGTTCAAGTCTCAATTAGATCTGTTTAAGGTAGAAGACATATAAGCAATTCTAGATCGACTGTGGGCTGGCTTTTTCTTGGCTGGTTTTCAGGTGAGTTTTCATCTGCATGAGCGTGTCAGCTGTTATCAGAACGCTTCCCGTTAATGCAAACTGTACATAAGCGTTGTGAAACACGTTACAGAGCCTGAGCCTTAACTCACTCACAGCAATATTCACTGGAGTGAGTGATACAGTGCGTGATATTGTATGGCCAATCTGGTAGAGCAGATGGACCCAGTGTGTGGCTCAGAAAAACTCCCTCACCCCACTTCCAATTCTCCACACTAATGAACCATAACCAAATAACACATAAATTATCTCCTCGGTTTCAGACAAACAACATGGCACTAAAGCATGTTTGGCTGCGAGTTTAGCCCTATTTGGTGAGGAAGAGGCGAGTTGACGAGCTGGCCCAGCCAGTATTTGGTCAGCTCGCCACTGAAAATTGCATTACAAGATCTGCCCGAGGTGCTGTCAGCCCTTTTTACCAAGCAGTTTTCATGTCTTTCTCCGTCCATGGCCATGTTTGATTGGGCTCTCTGGGGAAATATACGGGCTAAACCCTCCCCATGCTTGAGCCACATTTGAATAACACTCACAGACACAGACAAGGGCATTTATACGCAAAAAACACGCACATACAAGCACCCTCATCCTCGCAACTGTCTTTTCCGATACCTGCACCGAGTCCGGCGCTCATTTTCACTTCACATCGCATCACCTAAGCCCCTTTGTGTATTTCTCAAAATAGATGATGCCTCTCTTACATTTTCCTTCACACCTACAAAGCTCCTGGAGCGAGGGCTGTTAAATCGGTCATCTTCACTGCCACTGCCGACCTTCTTTCAACAAGCTTGCGCCCAGGTCCAGTGCATACGCAATGTATGCTGCGTCTATCACGCCTACACTTTCCGTTTTCAGGTGTGCTGGTTTAATTGGGGAAGCATCGGGGGAAGGTTCAGCTCATAAAAGGGCTCAGCTTGTCTAAAACAGGTGTGGTGACTGACAGGCAGAACCCTTCGCCCTTGTTAAGTCCTGAAATGCAGCCTCCTGTTTGCTCAGCAAGTCCCCCTGGTTTCATCATCCAAATCTGGCTTAAAATCCATCTGCTGAATAATAAATTGAACTTAGTTATTGTTCGAAAAAAAAAAAAAATTAAGTCAAGGCAGTTTAAAAAGAATTTCCAAGAAATGTTAACTTTTTAATACTGGTTCTTTTCAGTGAAGCAAGATGCCAAACAAACACATCAAAGGAATGTGAACTTTCCGGGACCTTCACAATCTCACCTCTGAGTCACATTATAATATGGCTTTTGTAAATACCTTTGGAACGAAGGAAAGCATATTTCTCTTTGATGGCGTCTCAGTGAACCTTTACAGATAAATGCTCTAGCTGTATGAGTGTTGTTAAAAATGTCTCATGTTTTAGGTTTGGCATTGTCAAGGCAGTTCCGTTTTTTTTTGTTTGTTTTTACTACAGGCACTGAATTATCAGCAAAAAATTTTCTGACAAGAGATAACATTTGACTCACCTTCCCTTTTGTGTGTTAAGTCATCAAATATTGAAGTTTTGCTGTACGTGTACAGTGGACTGTGTTTAAGATTGAGCTAAATTGCTTTGGGCAGTTTCCCTATGTTTACTTTAGCGGCGAGGGTGTGAAGTGTGCCAAATTGACAGGCCTCGTCTCACATGCACATTTTCCTCCTAAGAACGGTGCGATGGTAAATTGAGCGGGACATCTTTCTTAAGACCTCAGGAGTGGTGATTGATATGTGGCTGGATTCAGAGTGTTGGTGAGTGAGGGGTTGGCAGGGTGTGTGTGTGTGCGTGTGTGTGTGCGTGTGTGTGTGCGTGTGTGCCTGTTTCCCAAAGAAAGCTTGCGTATGTGCATTGTCTGCTCTAGTTGACTGCACAGTGAAGTGTTGTTCGAGAGGCGGTTGTGTGTAGTCAGCAGACCTTGGGCCAGAGCCACGCCACTCTCAATCAGCTGGCTGTCTGTCTCCACAGCCATACATACCCCAGCAGCCACAGATGAGAGGCCACCGTCAAGGGCTGGAGAGAAAAGTGGCAGCCGACGAGATATATATACCGAGAGACGAAAGCTCAGACTTGCAGGAAATGTGGAAAAGAGTAAATGGAGCCACAGAAAAAGAAAGTTAGGAATCAAAGTATATCAGTAAGCCCAGGCAGAAAACAATTTCTGCTCCGGAGTCGCCGCTGCTGCAAACTCCTTTTATTGAATAACGTCACTTGCCGCCTTCTGTCACTGATTTTCCACTGTGTTACCTCTCTCCGCAGAGAACCCCCGGGAGTCCTGCTTCGAGCCGGGCTCGGTGCGCAACGGGACGCGGGTGGGCACCGATCTCAAGCTGGGCTCCACTGTCACCTACCACTGCGACAGCGGCTACACGCTGGAGGGAGACCCAACGCTCACATGCATCATGGGGGGAGACGGCAAGCCGAGCTGGAACAAGCCCAAACCCATCTGCATTGGTAAACACTGACATCTGGAGTCGGTTGTTAGAACAAAAACAACATCGGCGCTTGTAGATTTATGTAAACATGCGTGTATATTATGTTGCTTCCACACACAGTCATGTCCTGCAGGTATATGCAAGGAGCTGTGTGGGCTTTGCAAATATTAATAGATGCAAGAATCCATCTTAAATTTAATCTGCAATTTGAAGAGCGAACTGCTTAGTTTGCATATCGTCTCTTCACACTTGTAGCTGAACCAATAACCCCCTCTCACTGTTCTCTGATATTCCTTTGACACACGCTGCGCCTGTAACCCTGGAAAGCTGGTAACAGATCTCACAACTTCGCAGAACCGGGCTCTCACAGCAGGTTTCATCGGTTCACTGTCAGGTGGAAGATGTGTTCTACCACACACACTCACACCAGCAAACACACACCCTCGCGTACGTGGATTTCTCAGATACAAGCATAGCTTTTTAAAAGGCTTTAGCCAGGAGAGACGGTTCAGCCTTCACAGCGGCCAGGCTAACCCAACACGATAGTTGGAAAACATTGCAATTTCACTGTGGCAAACACTGGGGACATCTCCCACCTTCAGCCCAATCAGACACGAAAAGTAATTTGGGAGTGAAGAAACACAGAGGATTGAAAAGCAAGAAGTGGGCTAGGAATGTAGTCTCCCACTATTGGCTGTACTCCTTGCCCTTTGCGTCCTCTTTATGGGTGTCCCTTCATGTCTCATCACCGTCTTTCTCTGCAGCTCCATGTGGCGGGCAGTACTCTGGGTTAGACGGAGTTGTCCTGTCTCCTGGATACCCTGGAAACTACAGCAGTACACGGACCTGTTTGTACTCTGTAGTTGTACCCAAAGATTACGGTAAGCGGTTACTGGGATAACATTTTAAAACTGGGCCGCACCATTAAAATCATAGCATCATAACCTATGTCTAAAAACAGAGAAAATGCATTGCATAGCAATAATGTTTACAGTTAATATATTATTCTCCAAATATTGCCCAGAAATGAATGTGGAATATAAAATCCTACAACATTTCCACATTATTTTTGTTTGGTGCTTTTCAGGACACAGTATTCTCTTTAGCATGGTCTGGCTTTGTTACATCTGCCTTTCAAAATTCAGTGTCTGTGTAGCTTGACCTCTCCTCCTATCATTTGGTGGTCCAGACCCCATGTTTGACACCCTAATATTAAAATTCTACTCTTCCCACTTCTGAAAATAATACAATTAGGTTATTTTGCTGATTGACTGAATATAATTTGTCGTATAAAAGCAACTTTGTGTTAAAGCTGTCAAAGCTCCCGAAGTTATTGTCTTTTTTTAATTGCAGATGAGGTTATTTAGTGATTTTTCAGAGGTTCACTTGAATGCATTTTTCATGTCTTTTTTTTTTTTTTTTTTTTTTTTTTTTTATGCACATAGTAAAATTGCACAGTGATTGATAGTCCTCATATCAGTCTGTCCGCTATACATATTTTCGCATTACTTTCCCAGAGCAATTTAATCTCAATATTACACACTAGGCATCCAATATTTCTATCAGACTCGCGCACACAAGCCGAGAAGTAATTGGTGTCTAGCACATCCGGAGTTCTTGGAGTTTCACTACTTTTTGACATTTCCATCTTAAAGGTCACAGTTTGCTTCCAATATGTGATCTGATACTGTAGGAGCGGCAAATTATTCAGAAAGCAAAACAATGTGGGAGTGTGACATGATTCAGACACAGAAATTCACAGGCACACATGTTTCACTTACTTTCTGTCTTGTCTGCATCTGCATTTATCTCCTGCTTCATTTTCCTCTCCCTCTGGCTCTTTCAGTGAATTATGAGCAGCGAGTTTCTCTCGGGGAAAGCTCAAATCCTATCATTGTTCAATTACACCAAAAAGCAGCGCCGGGCATGTTTGACTTTGGGGTACTTCACCCCAGTCTTTCTCAATGTTGAGGTCATGACGCCTGTAAAGAGGTCCAAGTGATGTTCCAAAAGGACTTAGCACAAATCCCTCTTCAACCCTGTTGGCAGTGTATTTTACTCAAAGGACTCGAAGTATGACAAGAAATTGAAATAATTAGAGTCTACATTAGCATTTTCCTGGAAAATGACACAGCCTTAGGCATCTCACTTTGCCTCTCTACTTGCCGTTTCTCATTAGACTGATGCAGAAGACCTAATGATAGGCTATTTCCTCCAGTGCAGAGGACAGGGCGGGTGTCACTGCAACCAAGAATATGTCCAAATAAAGATGAGCGGCTCGGTACAGATGCAGAGTCAAGTTGACCAAGTGTAACTCAGGCCATGAGGCCATGCCTTCACACCTAATGGAAAGCACTTGCCTTCTGTCCACCCTGCCCTTCCCCTGTCTCCGCAGCCTTTTCATTTGACCTCTAATATTTTTCACGAGCAAGCTCGACATAGATTGAATGTGAAAGGGTTCAATGTGTTTCCGCCATAGTAGGAGAAATGGATTGGTCGAAAGGATGAAAGCTCCATACAGGAGCTTTAGCTGTGCATTGTACAACAGATTGGCTGTCATTGCCAAGCCTTTCATCTACTGACAAGCCATCAAGCCCAGGCAGCATTGCTGATCTCGCTTGTAATATCAGTTTTGGGTTGTGTTGTCATAACTGGTGGTATTATCCGCCCTGCTTTAAAGAACACAGTTTGATTGAAATTGCCGTTGATGATATTCTTTTGAATGCTTACAGCCATTTTCCGTGTGGCTGTTGCTGTCACTATTTTTAGCTAATTTCAGGTCTTTGATCAAATTTTTTTTCCCCTAAATCTTTTTCAGTGGTCTTCAGTCAATTCGCCTTCTTCCAGACGGCTCTGAATGACATTGTGGAGGTTTATGATGGAGCAACACAACACTCCAGAGTCCTCAGCTCACTGTCTGGAGCACACACAGGTATTTCAACACAAACACACTCATCCAAATATCCATAAATATGCATAACCTTGCAAAGCTGCTGATGATAGTTTTGAGGCAGGTATCAAACCTCAGAGAATTTAAGAAAGAGCTTTTCACTGAGAACTGTGATCTGGCATGACATTGATCGATCTACCAACCTATTTACCTACCGAACTACCCACCTACCAACCAACCAACCAACTCACATTAGTTTCAAAATAAATTCAACAAAAAGTTAATAAATCTGATATTTGCACTTGAGAAGCCCTTGAGCCAGCATGAAGAATTAAGAGGAAAGGAAATAGTAGGATTTGAAGGCAAATATATCATAATGAAACATGAATGAATGAAATAAATCTATAAATAAATATGAAAAGTGTCAACACCACTAATCAAATATAAGAAAAAAGAAATGTGTAGTGTAAACCAGTCTCTGCAAAAATCACTAAAACCAGAGTTAATCAAATAAGTAAACACAAATCAAAAGCCTGATTTCAAAAGGTATGTCTGAAGTTTATTTTTGAGCACGTTGACATTACAGGCTGCCCACAGATCGACGTGGGCCGCAGTAATAAAATGATGTCTCATCCTGGGCTTTTGTTCCAACTATAAAGATGACTAACAGGCCTCTACCTGAATACCTGAGAGCTCCAGAATGCTCCATGTTTTATAAAAGCATGTTTGAAGAATAGTTTTGGACCAAGGCCATTGACATATTTTTAAACTAATAGAGGAATCTTCAAATCAATTCAGAGATCTTGACCCTTAATAGAGCAATCTTTGAATTACCCAGGAATATCAAAGTGTAACCCTGAACAAAATCAGAGACATTGCAGCATCTCTAGCTAAAAAGGCAATTAATTGAACCAAATGCTACCACATGTCAATTGTCCTTATGATTGGTTTGAAAAGTAACTTTCACTCTTTCTGGTTCTGCGAGGATTCATGTACACCTGCCTGGTTTCTTTTATATGTTTTCACACCAACTTATGTCATATAACCTAATGCGATTTGACTACCGGATCTCCCAGGTATTATGTCTGACATGCTAGGACTAAATGAATTGTTGTTTTGGCCTTTTCTCCTTCATAAGCATCCACTTAAACTCGGAGACAAATTGCTGACACAAGCAGAGCTGCCAGAGCTGCAGGTGGGCTTCAGTGAGCTGTGACACAATCCAATAGTGACAACAACTACTTAAAGAGTCACGGGGATGACAAAGCAGCAGACAGACTGGAGGAGCATGTACCTCCATTTAAATTGGTATTACCTAAACGCTCCTGCCAAAAGTCGAGATATCGGCACATGGAGTTTCATAGACAAGCAACCGCATTCATCAGCATAAAGTCATTTATCCATGCGGCACTCTCAACTCCCTACTTCTGAAATCACTGAAACAGCTGGATGGGCCCTGTGCGCGCATGGATCCTCTTTTTATTTTTTATGACACAACAGGCAGTAATTATCTCAAATAAGCTCAGAAAAGATGGCCTCTTACTGTCACAAATTGCTGGAATGATTTTGCTTTTTTTTTGTGTAGATAATCAATGCTATGTCACAACAACATACATGGTGCGTTTGAATGAAATGAGATGATGTAGAATGGCGAGGAAAAGTATGCAAACAATGTTTAGACTAACGTTGATTTAGGTTGGTTAACTGATTTTCTTGCTGATTTCAATCCTACACTGCTTGAACACTTTAATAGTTTATATCAAAGCAATGACCAAATTGTGCTTTATATGAACATTGGACTACTTTTAAATTCATATATGCACACACCTATATGAATAGGTGTGTGCAGACGTACAGAAGATATATATACACATATAGAAAATGTTAATGGAAAAGAAGGGAAGCAAGCAGGAAGTAAAAATCTGGATTCATAATGTATGTTGTGTTATTTTGAGTGGTGAATTTAATATCTACTAGGGAGGAAAAAGCTTGTTTAGGTTAGGTTCAACCTTTGAGCGAAAAGGTGTGAGAGTTTCGGCCTGCCTCGGCCCCGTGGCTCGACAAAAGCAAAATGATTACTTTGGTTTGTGTCCAGAGCCACCCGAGAAAACCCCGTTTACAGCTCTATAAGCAGGACGTTATATTAGCTGCGGACTCCTGGTTGCAGGTTCACAGAGCTGTCTAACCAGGCATGGCAGAGTGTAGCTGACACTGGGACAGAGATTTCTTTTTAGCCAACAAAGTGCCTAACTAGTGCATAACTAGCAGGAATTCGGCTCAACCAGATTCTTCTACCAAATCGTACTAATCCACATTTAAAGAACATTATATGATTGTGTTGTTATATTTGCAAAAATTCTCCATTGTGGGTTTAATGAAATCTATCATTGTCTCATTTTGACAAGAATATGGCCCATCCTGTCTAAATTACTGTCATCATGTACAGTAAATCTACTCTCAGGTAATAAGTGTTTTACTTACTGGCAGGATATTATTTGCCATGCATGGTAAATCACAGTTGTCAACACAAAACGCAGTTTGCTGTGATTATGCTGACCTTGAAAAGAACATCACATTAAGCCCGTCTCAGGAAGGAAGCATTTGACGGTATGTTTTTTATTACTGTCATGTCTAGTGAGGCAAATCACGCTTTCTGAGAAGAAAACGCAATGAATGTGAATTATTAGAGGCAGTGGTGACAAACTGGATGGAATAAGTAAGGCAGGGGAAAGTAGGTGAACGATAAAACGTGGGAATTAGAAGAGAGACAGCATGCAGACGGGAAGAACATTATTACAGAATCCCAAAATCTTGGAGGGTTATCTAAATGCTAATTTCTTAACTGATTTGAGAAAAAGGGGCGAAGAAAGCAATTGTCACTCTTGTGACCATCATTTTAAGTGTGACCTGGGAGTCCATTAAAGTTTGACCACTTTTATTGCTCCTATACATTTGCTACTTTATTTTTTTTTTTCCACCACTGACATGCTGTACATGTATCCATAAAGCATAAAATTAACTTCTTGTCCCGCGCCGGGTGGGTCAACTCCTTTTAACTCGAAACCTGTTGCAGTCGTCATTTAACAGCTGGGGCATTAAACTTTGACATTGTTCCCCTCGACTGCTGCAACCGAAACCAACTACCTCCGTTGAAATTTAACCGCCGACCTCCAGCCGAACACTAATCCGTCCTTGTGAGTCCCCGGTGTGCCGGCATAGAAGATCATTTTAAGGGCAAAGTAGTTTGGAGCTGGAAAGTGGCCAAAGACTTGATAAGTTGCATGCTGACACATGTTTGATCTATCTGGATGAAAGCCTGCCCTGCACTGCAAATTATGAAACACTGTCACCATGGAAGCACACAGCTAGTGCTTCCTTTAATAAACTACCCAGCAGGCCTTTGGGGGCCCCGACAGTGGAACTCGAACAATCGTGACGACAACGCATAAGAAAAATTGCGCTATTGGACGCCGTGCATTTAAAGGTGCAGAAATCCTCCTTCAGAATGAGAAGGGGTAAAAATAAAAGCTAGATAGGCAGGGAAGTCTAACAAACACTCACACACAGATGTTGCCTCTGGGGTTAAGCACGTCTGCCTCCCACGACAGTGTGACAGCAAGCAGACACAGAGTAATGAGACTCACTGTGGAGAGTCAGTCAGCAGCACACTGAGGGAAAAAAAAAAAAAAGAGGCAGAGACAAAGATGCACACACATTGTATCATGTTCTGTGTCAGTCAACAAATGTTCCACCACAGTGGAGATATCATGGGGGTTGTCCTTGGGTGTAATTACAGAATGAGCTGATGAGGAAAGTAGGAGACTGGCTAAGTTATTTCAGCGATAGTGCACAGCGTCTTCTCAACTTGGAACAAAGCCCAAGCGGCATCTTTAAACCAAAATGTTTTAAAACCTTTGAGTTACAAGGAAGCTTGGTCACCTTTGGTCCTGGAATTTTGACGGCTGGCCCGAGAGTCCTGCGTCTCACAGTATCCTGCAAGAGTTTGATTGTAGTCGGCCTTATACAGCACGCAAGGAATCCGCTTCTCTATTTCTCACACAGCGGTTGTTGGTGTGGGAGGCGTGGTCTCTGCAGCTGGTTTGTATGGCATTTGCAAATCTTGCGGCATGATTTTAAACCAGCTGCGGATTCTCCAGCAAGTTAATTGGAGGACTGTTGTGAGCTGCAATTTGCAATGAGAGTTAAAAAGTGAAGCTGGGAAAGGGCACGTAAATTAACCTGACATTGTAAATACTTCAAAACAAACTTGTGGGGGGGAAAAAAACAAAAAAAAAACAAGATATGACAGAGTGAGACTTGCATGCTGATGGGAAGCAGTTTGGAAGCTCTCAGGACAGCGATCGGTCCAGGCAGACTGTAGTCTGAGGCTCAGCTGTGCCCGCAACATGATGCTCTCAATGACAATAATCACATCATACCTGATGCAAACAGTTGTAAATCCCACAAGCCCTGAAGATAAACACGAGGCTAAAATATTGGACTAATCTAGATAACTGAAAGGCATCACAGATGATGGTAATCCTAAGAGTGCATTAGGTTCTGCTGTGGAAGTATGACGTCAACAAGCACATTTCTGTCGGATCGGGTTCACGCCTATTTTGCGCTTACCTGCATTGCAGTGCATGAACAGCACTTCTAAATATATCCATATTCCCAAATTTGCAAAGTGTCCACTTTCATCCAATCGGCTCTTGATGTTCGAGAGGTAGTTCCAGAGATGCACATTAAAGAAAGAAGTAATATGCTAGTTAACGCCGTGGGTGATTAGATGGCAATTAGGTACAGAGAAACATCTGTACGTACCCACACAGAAATAAACCGAAGGCGCAACTTGGCTGAAAACATTTCAAACTGCGTCTCTAACTGGTTTATCTGTGTTTTTAACTGCCTCCTTCTCAGGCGAGTCCTTGCCATTAGCAACCTCCAACCAAATCCTGATCCGCTTTACCTCCAAAGGCCAATCCAGCTCCAAAGGATTCCATCTGGTCTACCAAGGTGAGTGTGACACACACACACACACACACACACACACACACACACACACACACACACACACACACACACACACACACACACACACACACACACACACACACACACACACACACACACACACGCCTACTTTCTTTTGGAATCCCTCAGTTCGAACACCCCCAGTCTCCCTTCATAGTAGATGACTTGCTGAGTGATTACACAGGGATTCACCTTCAGCCGCGGTTTTAGCAGTGCGTGCGTGTGTGTGTTGTGCTCTCATGAAAAGGTTGCGTTCAAGCTCTCCTGTTCTCCTGCTACCCTATGAGGAACTTTTACTATGAATTGTTACTTTCCTCGAACAATGCACTGTATCAGTGATGACATTTGCTTCATATATATATATATATATATATATATATATATATATATATATATATTATTGGAAGTAAACTGAAGGACTTCTAAGGTGTAACTTTTTAAGCACTTTGGCACACATAGTGTCTTTACTCAACTGATCAAGTGGCATGATTCACCGAGGGAAAGTAATTCGTTGTGAGTTCTTTATGTATGCAGAAAAACTTTCAGAGGTCAAAAACTTTCCTTTTCTTTTTTTTTTTTTTTTCTTTTTTTTAAGCGATTGGAGCAATGTACACAAGGCAGTAAGTAATATAATTGATTTAAGACAAAAAAATATCCCAAACAAAACTAGTCTTCTGGGGCAGCGATTCCCAACCAGGGAATGGCAACTATCTCACCATAAAAGAGCACGTCAATTGGTGGTTTCCCTGGAAATCGACAGATTATTGACCCACCATCATGCGGTGATCACCGGTATTAAGCTCCCCCCTCTCTCTCTCTCTCTCTCTCTCTCTCCACAGCTGTCCCACGGACCAGTGCCACCCAGTGCAGCTCGGTCCCTGAGCCCCGCAATGGCCGCCGAATGGGCAGCAACTTTGCAGTGGGTGCAGTGATCCGCTTCGAGTGCAGCCCAGGTTACGTCCTCGAGGGGCCAAGTGCCATCGAATGTTTAACAGTTCCCAATGCCCTGGCACAGTGGAACAGCTCCATACCCAGCTGTATAGGTAAGACGTGAGAAGGTCTTACACACTGCTTAGAAGCTTTTTCTTATCTGTTGTTCGCTTTCTTGGTTTTTATTAGTTTGTGGTTTCACTCGTATTCCTTCCAAGCCTGCCTCTGTTGCTCCCCCACTTGAATCCTTGAGTGTCAAACTCTTGTCTTGACACAGATGTGGGCTGTCAGCCGTCGCCGGCAGCGATACAGTGAGATTCAGCCATGCACTACCGCAGGTGGCTGGAACTGCTCAGGGTTGCAAATACACACACACACAGACACACAGCCATAGAGATTTCAACATGTATATACAAAGACATATTCTGTCACACACGGTATGCAGCTGAAGCAGATGCTCCTCTGCTTGTCACCAGATGTGAACCGCACACGACAAGCTGGGAAAAGAATATGTGAAGTCTGGGAATGTTCTCCTCATTTTGGCTGCTGTAATGTTTGTTTGTGTACTCGCATGGCCAGGTGGACTGTGTTGGGTGTGTTTTTTTTCCTTCAGGTCTTGATTTGATTTTCTTGAATCTGAAAATTTGATCACGAGGAAACAAAATGGAAAGACACTTAGCATCCTTGAAACTCCGATCTATATGTCTGGTGCTTTCTGTACTTTTGTGAACATGAACACGCTCATTCATGTCAGCCTTTTTTTTTATTTTATTTTTTATTTTTTTTATTCCACAGTACCGTGTGGAGGTAATCTGACACATCGGACTGGCACCATCCTATCTCCTGGCTTTCCCGAGCCTTACCTTAATAGCCTCAACTGTGTGTGGAAGATCACCGTTCCTGAGGGATCAGGAATCCAGGTTGGTGGAACAGTTGCTGCTTTCAACATGTCGGCTGGATGTCTGATGTGTAAAATCAAAGGCAGGTTCAAGAAAAAGAACATTCTGTTCTCAGTTTCACTACAACCAGGTAAAGAATAATTTTGTCCCACATATGTAAAGACACTGTATTAACTTGTGTTTCTTGGTTTAAAAACTCCTTATACTCCTTGTTAGATATTTTAATTAACGGTAGATAGAAAATGGGGCCGTTTTCCAACATTGTACCTCCTATTATTCTGATTCTAGTGTTGCTATGATGTTTTCATCTTTTCCTGCTTTGCTATTGGTTCTTAGTAGCCGTTCTTCTTAGCACCAATCACACTGCCTCTGTAAAACCTTCTTATTGTAAGACACAAGACCGCATAAGACCAGCTTTTTGGCCCTTTCAGCTCCTCTTACATGCTTAACAGGAGAGAATAAGAGCTGATTGAAGACATTTATGTCACTGTTGTTTATTTTTTTTTTCTAATAATCTGTCTTATTATTCTGATCGTTGCTCTTCAAGGCTGTGCTGTAATATTCCCCTTCATGTAAAACTGATTAGACTCTATAGCCTTTTTGGCTCTTCGTGTTTTGATAATAAGCTTTGTGTTGTGAGTTTTCAGTTTAATTAATAGAGCTACCTTGTACTATATCAAGCTATCATGTTTATACTTCGCTCAGTACAGGGGGAGCAGCTAAGTGATTTTCTGTTGACTTTACAGAAGCTCAGAATTTAATTTCCCAGATTTCCGTAAAGGAAACTTAAGATTTTACAGCCCTAAATCAATTTATATATAATTGCCTTTTCAATTACTTTACTTGTCTTTCTTGGAAGTGAATTTCTTTTGCATACTCTTGTCCGCTGATGCATGTGTTATGAAACTTCACGGAGCATTGTTGGGGTCCCTGCGGATGTTGCCTGACAGAAAGTTTTTAGGCTTATGCTTCAGCCTCCCTGGTTAATGACTTCAGTGGCGTCCCTCAGCTATTAGCTCCCCCACCTCAGCTGACTGTCCTTGCAGGTCAAATACACAGGATGGCCCACAGGCACACTTAGCATGCTGCACATAACACTAACAGTGCAATAGCTGGCGGGCGGACTAGACCTCGAGCCGACTGTATGTAATTCTCCTGGAAATCAGACGGCATCACCCTCAGCGGTATATAATTCTAACGGTGACAGTTTATGTCCTTTGGATCACAGTTGTAAGCTCGTGTTGACAACGCCACTGAGTCACTGCCAGTGTTAACGGAACGCAGAGTGTGCACTACAGAGATTTTCCTGCTGCGTGTCTAAAAGTGTACAATCACCCCCATCACTTCTTCTCACTTGCTTTCACACCGTCATCTTGTTTCTCTGGTCTCTCTTGCACGCTCACCGTTGCGCCCCTATACCAGCAACCAGGAACACATTAGATTGGAGTGTCACGATCTAGGAGAGAACTTAAAGGAGCGAGGTGCCTCGCCGGCACATTTGCCGCGGCCCTCTAATGAAAGATCAATCTGTGATCTGCCTCGTCTCCCCAGGAGCCCAGTGCACCAGAGCCCCTACAGCCCCTTTAATTGGCTCATATCCGATCTATAACCATCAGAGGCGGAGGAGAGGGCAGAGGAATGAATGCGAGAGGGAACTGTGAAGAAGGTGCAGCTAGAGAATGGGGGGAAAAAAAATGGAGGACACAGAATGTTGCATGATTGAATAGATTTCAGACAAAGACTATTTTCGAGAAATGTCAAGTGGATGATGCCATGCAATTCAGAAATACTCTGGCAATGTCACTTTCTTTATATTTTTTTTGTTTGGTCAGAATTAAACAGCAAATCTGTGACGTGACCAACTGTATTGATATGAACGACTATTTATGTATTTTAAAGGTTATGTTTTCCTTTTTTCCCCAGAGTCTCCTGTTAAAAGTAGGAAAATTCAATCCAACTGTTTTAGTCTGTTACAAAAGAGGAATAGGTATATAGCTACTTAAACAATAAAATAATGCATTGAGTATATTTTTATGAAAATAAAGTCAAAATTTAGACTTTAAAATCCAAATACTGACTTTCACAATTTAAATAAAAATGATTACACTTTTTTAAGGTGGCCATGATCCTCTTCCATAGTCCCCAAAGGTGTCATCATTTTTTAAAACATGAAATATGATACTCATCAGTAGACCAGTATATTCCTAGTGAACTTTTGAAAACAAGTAATACATGTATTTAAAGTCATATTAAATTGTGTTTATTTAATGTACTTTTGCACTCTTTAAATCTCCGCTTATATAAACGTCTTATCTTTTTTCAGAGGTAAAACTCATTTGATATATGTATTTTGGATTATGTGTTTTTGTTTTGCACACAAGAGCCTTTGTTTTCGGAAAACAAAAGTATCAGTGCCTGCCACATGTAAGCTGAGATCATTCAGCAGCCAAAGCACCATGCCTTGTAGTCTTTCACTGTTCCATTTACTGATAAATCTTTTTAATGTCCTCTCCAACTCATTAATCGCATTAAAAGCACATTTTGATTTGCTGCCGACCAGGTTTTCTTGACCCTACCGCCAATGACTGGTTTTCTATACTCGGTCCTCCTTTTCGTAGGTTTCTTTGTTCTTTTCATTAACTGTGTTCTCCTGCCCCGCCCACTGTTGCCGCCCCGTCTCAGATCCAGGTAATCAGCTTTGTCACCGAGCAGAACTGGGACTCACTGGAGGTATTCGATGGAGGAGACAACACAGACACCATGCTTGGCAGCTTCTCAGGTATTGCTGGATACCGGTTGTGTGAGTGCGTGTGCGTGTGCGTGCACGTGTGTGTGCGCGCCTTCTACTTTCGTGCATCTTGGATGTGAAACGGTTCATTCAGACATGTGCGCCTGCCAAAAGCCAGCACATCAGTCTTAACGACTTTCACAGAGCAGAAACTACGACTTGGAACGCATATGGTTTTTGTTAACCGAACAATTAAAGTCCTAAAAATAGGTGATTAATTTGGCTCCGTTTGTGTTGTAACTTTGCTAGATTAAATTCAGTATACACAGAAGCACCTGGCCACAGTTGTTGGAAAAGTCTCATGTGATCCTCCCTAGGCAGGATCTTATTATATTTGCACAAAGGTTTTGTTTTTCTTTTCAGTGCAGTTGTTTGTGTGTGTTTGTGCTTGGTACGAGACAGGTAAATGTTAGACGTGCCCTGAAGTAAAGACATGAAAGAGAAATGTCAGACTCATGAATCTGAGCTCTAAGAACAAACAAACAAACCAAAAAATGTTGTTGGTCACATCTAAAAAAAAAAAAAAAAAAAAAAAGCCTACCTGTTTATGCTGTTTTTGTAACTTATTTTTCGATTTTATTCAGCTTTTCATCACTATAACACATATCTAAACGCTCATCCATCACACAACTGCTTTCCGAATATTGTAATGCATCTATATATCATCGGTTGACATTCTCCACCCTTCACAAACACTCTGAGACACACACACACACACGCACAGACTGAAGTCAGCGGATGGTAAAAAGAAGCGGTTCTTAAGTGATTTGCCGTTGGCTTATGCAGTTAGTTCTGGTCGGCCTATCGAGGAGATACCATTGCTAAACTCCATTGTTAATCTTTTCCCCAAAGGCACAACAGTCCCAGCTCTGCTCAACAGCACCTCCAACCAGCTCTACCTCCACTTTTTCTCAGATATTAGCGTGTCAGCTGCCGGGTTCAGACTGGAGTATAAAAGTAAGTGAGAAATTTGTCTCCCTCATGCCTCCAATCAGACACAAGTTCAGGTTTTAGGATTTCCTCTGTTCTTTTTTTCGTAGCCGTCTCTCTCACTAGCTGTCCAGAACCTGTTGTTCCTATGAACGGTATCAAGGTCGGGGAGCGACTTCAGATGAATAATGTGGTGTCTTTCCACTGTGAACCTGGATACACACTGCAGGTAACATACCCTTCAGATATGTTCAGCCTTAAATGACAATAAGAAACTGCATGAATATTTTAGTGTTGCACTGTAAGCCGCTGCCTTCGTTCAGGGATCTGTGCCAGGCTACATGATAAAGCCAAATGTCAGGGAACAGAAACTGAGATTGACTACATGGACTGCATCATGTTGACATTTTACTGCACTTGAGGTTTGTTTGAAAAGGATCTGGTTTATTTATTATGATGATGTGATGTATGGTCTAAATCTTTAATACAAAAGCATAGGTATTGTGGGATTTGTGCAAGGTTGAGCTTGTCTTTCTTCAGCTAAATATATCAAGAATGCATAGCCTTCAGAAATCAAAATAGGTATTCCAGAGGATAGCCTACGGATTTGTTGCTGGTGAATGCTCATCATACGATAAAAGTACCACCCAGAGCATTTTACAACCGGCTCTCACTTGAGGTTCTCAAACTGTGAAAGACAAGGACAAAAAAAAAACATGAAAACTTTCAATGACTTCTTTAGATACTCCCCAATCAATGACACAAATATTCCACTGAGATTTCTTGAAAATCAACACAAGTTAAAGTTGGCACTTGTGGTTGTTTACGAACCGCGCCGTGCATATCCTTGAGATCTTACAATCTGAGCATATCTCTTATCTCATAAAACATTCACATAGCATGTTTTTTTCTTCATCTTGAATTGTTAAAATCATGTTTACCCGTTAGTAGTAGCCTTTCTCTGCCTTTTCCAGCATATTGCTGCGCAGAAGGTATAAGTAGAATGAATAAAGAGGACATAAGGAGGCATTCAAACCATGGTTGCTTACTGGGGCAAGTGTGGGGAATTATACCACCCTATTATATGGTTCGGAGGGTCCAAGCCCCTTTCAGCACACTAGTGCCAGCCAGTGATGATTACCTGAAGAGGTCTCGCAAGGGAACACGCGGATTGCGACACTCACTTATGGTAATCAGAGAACCGCAGTTATGCAAATATCCTGACATTATTTGACTCCGACTGTGACTATAGGCACATCTCCCGAAAGGTCACCTGCATCAGCGCTCGTAGATTTTTCATAAATGCTGATGGTGAGTGTTTAAAAACTGAACTGATAAAGAGGCGAGCTCAGTTAGGCATTGCAACAGTGTCTGTAATCCCTCCCCCTCTTTTCTTTTTTTTTTTTTGGTCTCTGTGTGATCATTCTAATCTGTCTCTGAAGCCGCCTCTCTGTTGTCCTCTGTCACTTCAGATGGATTTAGTCATTTAGTCTCCACATGAAGTCATGTGGAGACAGGCAGCAGGTTCAAATAATTGGAGCAACAGATGAGTGACAGTTAGGAAAACAAGCTAATTCATCTTTGCTGTTCTTTCGGGGTCTTTTGTCTTTGTGTTTTTGTGCACACACGTCGGGGCTTGGCTGCGCCTTGCAGGGGAACTCGCACATCACCTGCATGCCGGGAACCGTCAGAAGATGGAACTACCCTCCTCCTCTCTGCATAGGTAAAAATAACTTTCTTTTCTACTTGATGTGCTCTCCATGGCCGGCCCTCTCTCTTTGCCTTTTACATCTCTTCTGAGTCTTTTCAGATTTTTGGGAATCTTTGCTTCACATCTATTCCGGATCTTACATATAGAATCTCTCCAGCCACCATCATGGCAGTGATTACTACAGATATTATATCGACAGGAATGTAGGAGATAAAGATATAATCATCATTTCATTGCTGTTTCTTCAACTGCAGCTACAATCGTATTGATTGGGGTGTCAAACATATTTTAGTTCGGATGCCAAATACAGCCAAATATCATGAATGGGCCTGACCGGTAAAATAGTGCCATAAGAACGTTTGAATTTAAATGTGAATTTTTTTGTATACATGATACAAATTTTCATATTTTCACAAAAAGCAAGTAATTACTCCCAGAAATCTCTACTAGTTCAACAAAAAGCCAATTTTAGTGATACTTTTTGGTACAAAATACAGTGAAATGTCCCAAAAAATATATTATGTTGCATTGTGCATGTTTTTACGAACTCACCCTGACATCATGGCTTTGAGCAATGAGGTACTAATCTTTCATAGCAGCAGCATCGACATCTCAGCTCTGTACTACAAAAATAGATTTTCCCTTATCGAGATAACTTCAAGGATTAACCCTGGGTTTTCCGTACTACAACACTTACTCACTTCTCACTGGGATAAATCACCCCGGCAAATTACGCTGAATGTCTATCCTACTCCCGAGCAGGTTATAAGCGGTCAGCGCTCCGCCTCCTGACCAATCAGATCTCTTGGAAAATGACCTACCCATTTCTTAAATGATGGTGATTCAGCGCTGAGCTGAAGAGGAGATGAGAAATTAATTTAGGGCAATCTTTTTGACAGAATAAAATAAATCCTGGTCACTGAGCCTTTGAAGGATGTTTTTGTTCTTGACTTGTTCCAAGTCTGTTTAGCTCCACAAGGGTTGATCTGTAATAATGAGGTTAATGATCACACCTGACAGAACTGCAGAATCATGAATTTCCTGTTTTGGCCCACGGGCCTTATGTTTGACACCCCTGACATAGTTGATCTTGCTGGAGTCTATTGGATTATAAAAGAATTGCACGTGAATGCACCATCTCAATGCATTAGATTCGTTCCCCCTTTTTCTCGAAGCGTTACTCCGTGAGAATGCATAGGCAAACAAGTTGCACTCATTGGAACAACCTACTATTGCCTAATTAGTTCCATCTCACACCCTGATTGGTTGAAGTCAGTGGAAGATTCATCGCGTTTACAGGCATCAGCAGTTTCCTGATTACCTTCAGGCTTTTTCTGCGACAACAGAATAACATTTAACCCTTCACTCAGTCGTTACAGAGCACAATGGTGTAGCACCCCGTGCTTTGTCTCTCCACTGACTTATATAGACTATTTGTCTCATTTATATCTTAATCTTCTTCCCCATGTTTGCTCTTTTTTTCCCTTTGCCCTCCCGTTTTTTCAGCTAAGTCAGCTAATTCTTTACCATTAGTTGCAACGTCCTTTCATCTTTCTAATTCTTGTCTCAGGATCTCACGCTCTTTTCATCTTTTTTTTTTGATCCCATCAACCTTTTTCAGTCAGTATTTCCATTCCTTTTTCAATTTTTTTTATTTTTTTCATTCCGCCTCTTTTTTCTAGCGCCTTTGAGTTTTAGGCTTGGATTTCACACAAATGCATTTATCTATCAGTGGTTCAACATGAAAGGAAAAGGGTGAAGAGCAGCACCTTGATGTCATGTACCTTGAATAATATATATGTGATATAAGTAGGAAGCGGAGAGCTTCAAAGTTACTTAATGGTGAGATAAAATGACCTATTTGATGAGACGCTTCATCTCAATATATTTAAACTGCTGATTTTCACATTATTGATATTTGATTTTTATCACGTCAGGTCCTTCTTAATATCTGTGAAAAGAAATTTCTTATGTCCTAGTTTGAATATAATTTTGAAATGTTCTTGTGCAGCGTCTGATTGACCAAACAGGACAAATTAATGTTTTGGTTTCAAAAAGTATCAAACTTCTGAATGAGCTTCGGTATTTAAGTTAACAAATGCAAATTGTTTCACCACCAGCTTTTTACTCTCCAAAATATTTCTGTGTCGTCCTCTATATAATGATCGTCGACTTACTTTTCACAGAAACACATGTGCACAGCGTGATCATCCATCTCGTGTTTGCACTCCTCTACAGTTTTAAATATTTATCACGTGCTTTTAACTTCCCACCAATACAAGATGTCTCGATGTTAAATCTATACTGCCACGAATAACAAGGTGTATTCACTCGTGGTTACATATGAACTTCGTTCAAGAAAGACAAAAACTCCAGAATTTCCCCAGATTTAAACATGTTGTTGTCTTTGTAAAAACTCATAACAATAACGTACCATCATTACATATCCACCCTGCTACAGAAGACAAGTTCTGACAAGGTGCATTTTGATTTCTGATTTTGTCATCTGATCTCACTTCTGGAAGTTTCGTATAGGCGTCACAACAAAATAAGACCAGAAAACAAGTACGTATTTCACAGATTAACAGAACAAGAGCATGATGCTTTTGTTGTAATGTATTCAAAGACCATCTCAAAGAAGTGATGGAGACCCAAGATTCTGCAGAAATATCCACACCTGGCTTTCTTGTCCTGTTCAGGTCTGGAAAAGTTGACTCAAAATACATTTCAGTTGTATTAAAACTGGTTAAATTGTGGGGTGTGTTTCAACTCGGCTTACACAGTTCAGCAAGTTTGACTGTGACACCTAAACAAACCCAAAAGTGTATCTCACACAGGCGGATGGTTTGACCTTAAAAAGAAAGCACATGGAGATTCTCTCCCTCGGACTCATGCTGCCGCACCATAACAGGCTCAGCGTTTAGTATGTATAGAATCAAAGAATTGATTTGAACTCGATCCGTAACGGCTTGTTGTGGGGGAATTCAGCGTTTGCTCTGTTTTGCGCTCTGCCAGCTCAATGTGGAGGAATCCGTGAGGAGATGGAGGGCATGATTCTCAGTCCCGGTTTCCCTGGTAACTACCCTAGCAACGGCGACTGCACCTGGAGAATCTACCTGCCAGTCGGTTACGGTGAGCAACATGAGAGGCTCTCACATCACATCACGCCGGTGTTTTCACACTGAAGAGGGTTTGATTACTCCAGATTGTGGACTGACAGTGTTTGTACCTGTCGATACAACAGTGAACTCTAACATTATGACCACTTGCTTGATAATAAGTTGGTCCCTCCATGGATTGGACATCCCACAGATGCTCGATTGGATTGATATTTATGGAATTCATGGCCTCATGGCAAATTATTGTGAATGAGAGACTCTAGAGATGAGTTGGAATGACATTTCTCTTCAAAATACAATGCCATTTCTTTGTCTTTAGGAGCCCACATACAGTTCCTGAACTTCTCCACCGAGGCCAACCACGATTTCCTCGAGATCCGCAACGGACCCCTCGAGACAAGCGCTGTGATTGGCCGATTCAGCGGTCAGGACGTCCCCTCCCAACTTCTCACCACCTCCCACGAGACGACCGTATACTTTCACAGTGACCACTCGCAGAACAAACCGGGTTTCCGGTTTGAATATCAGGGTAAGTATATGATCAGAAAAGAAAGTCGCAAGGATAAAATTATTACTTGTCGCAAAAAGCGATAGACTCAAATACTTTTACTAATAGGCATAATCGGACCAGACTAAATGTGCTAATTGCAGAGCTGAGCCAATATCGGTGTTATGAGTTACTTTCTCCTGATCTGGTCTAACTGGTAATTACTGCAGTGCGGGTGGTGCTTTTTCGCCGATATAGATCGTCTCTGCTGTCACTGAGATGTGGCTCAGCAGAAGTACATTGAATACAGTCATCAGAGCTAATATAATGCAAAGATAAATCAGAGCGATTTGTCATAATTACAAAATCGGTGTAAAAAGTCACAGATTAATTATATGTCATAAAAAAGTCACTCATCATTCAGTGCATTTGTGCTACTACAATGTTACTAATGTGCTATTAGTGTCACTCCTGTGTGAGGTGTATTCACATAAAGCCATAACATTCCTGAGTTAGCCTTAAAATGGGCTCCGTGGCACTCCAGATCTATAAATCCCCTCTATAAAAACAACGTGAAAAGTGTTGATCACTTAAAAGATTGCTTCACCATGTGCCAATAAAATGCCTCACTGCATGTCTGCATGCCTGCAAGCAATACATTTACAAATGCAACAGGCACACGAAGTTTGTATTTTGTTTTTCTTTTTTGATTCAACAAGCGAGGCAGCAAATCGAAAAGGTAACATTGTGCATTTACATAATTATGTGCAAATTAGCATATAAATCAAGCATTATATTTGCAAATACCCAACGTTCTGCAGTATTTGCATGAGTTATCTTCTACAAAGGGAAAGTTGTGATCCATAGAAATAAATTCCTTAAGTTATATTTATATCAAAGCTCTTCAAGGCTCGCTCTCTGCTTTGGTTCTGTATCCAAGAGTGGGATAAAAGTCAGAACTATTTACCCATACTACTTTTTACAACTGTGGCGTAGTTTTCGTGTGGTACGAATCAAACCTGCCTCTAGCGGCTTTAGTTTTTCTTTCCTCTCGAAACCTCTGAGAAGGCGGTGGCGGAGGTGGTTGAGTGGGAGGCTGAGCCCAAGGAACAACCGACACGCAATGAAGTGGAATTATGAATACAAACATGAAATGGAGGATTTTGCACTCCTGTTGTCTGGAACCAGAGTATTTGCATTTCAAATCCTTGAACTGACGGGTTGTGAATCTTTAAACATAACAATATAAAGCAGGGAGGTGGCCAGTCTTCACATTAAAGAATGGCAGATGTTTCCATTGCTTTGATACAATATTAGTCTTATTAACACACTCCATGCAAGGCAGCTGACCTCCACTGGGAGCACTTTAGGGTTTAGTGTTTTTACACACATAGACATGTCAAGTGCCAATTGAAGTGGCAACTGTTGGATTAGAAAATGATCCGCTCCTCCGACTGAAGCCCAGCTAAATCCAAATCACTGCAATCATCAATCGGACTTAAAAAAAAATATATTTGTTGATACGATCATGTTGAATCAGTTTTTAATTTTTTTTTTTTTAGTTGTTAGACCTGATAAATTAAACGTTTCTTTTCCCCTCAGCCTATGAACTACAGGAGTGTCCCGATCCGGAGCCCTTTCGCTACGGGGTGGTAGTCGGTGCTGGCTTCAACGTGGGCCAGTCCATCTCTTTCGAGTGTCTTCCCGGGTATCAGCTGATGGGACACTCCATCCTCACCTGTGAGCATGGCACCACCCGCAACTGGGACCACCCTTTCCCTCGCTGCGAAGGTGAGAGACAAAACACGTCCTGCGCATTTTAATACGCACGTATTAAATAGCCAAACTACAATAACAACATGGTAATTTCAGATATTGAGCTATTACATCATTATGGCAAAATGCAGCCATGGAGATAATGATTATCTATTGTGAATAATGTAATTAAGCTGAATTATTATCGCCTATTAATGAAGCAAAGTACTCCTCAATGAAAATCAATATGGTGCTAAAGAGGAGTGGAGTCAAATAAAAGATGAATAAAAGAGGGGCTGAGGTGAAAAGAAAAGTAATGGATGCTCTTTCTTTAGCCTCGTCCTTGACCCACATTCTCACGCTTCAGCTGTCGATTATTCAATAAGGCCGGCAAAATTACAGAGGGAGGTGATGGCCATGACACTGGAACTTTGAATGGGCGAGTGGGGAGATAAATGAGGGTGGGGGAAGGAGCAACGGAGTGGAGTGGACAGAGGTGTTTCTATCATTGCTTTTTTTTTTATTCTACTTGGGTCTTTGCGTATGTTATACACAGGGTTTAAAATGGAGGGAGTAGTTCTCTGACAACCATAATAAAATTCTACCTCTATGGAAATGACATGATGAAATTGTCACCATTCTTAATATTGAAATTATTCATATCTCCAGGTGGATTTTCCTCTCTATTGTTTTTGATATACTCACCAGTATAATGTAGTAGTTGCACATAATTTTGTGATGTTTGTTAAAATGCAATCATGCCTCTTTTCTGGCACATTTTGAGATTTTCAATAGAATATAAAAAAAAATGTGACGTCACAGATTTTAACACCCAAATTGAATCAATTGGATGGGATAGATCTTTATTAATGATTTTTAGGCAAGTTCTCTCCCAAAAAAATTAAGTATGCACATCAGATTAGGAAAGTTTTGTTTGTGAGAGGTTTTTTGTGGCGCTGATGCAAAAAGTCTTGTAACATTGGAAAGCTGGATTATTCCCCTTTCAAACAGAGCGACATTTCAAAGTAAGTTGCATTTGTGGGATGAACAGTAGAGCTCAGTATGTGGGTTGGGCCCAGGAATATGTCTTTTCTTCAGGTGTTCCGGTTTAGCCGATCAGACGCATTTGAAGTTATTTCACATGTATGGATGTGTGCGTGTGTGTTTGTCTCTGTGTTTGTCATGGACTTGTATCACGTCCAAGATAGTTAGATTTGATCAACTTCAGCACTTTGTGACACTAAGCTAGATAAAGCGATGTAAAATATACATGCCTGGACGTGAATGTTTCTCCACTTTCTTCATCATGTTATATTCACGGGATTTCTCTTATATTATACCTGAGATTACATGTATTTGTTGTAGTTTCCATTTAAAGTTGGCTAAATTGGCTTTTTTGCCACGTTAACCTGACGTGAGCAGGTAATCTAAAAAAAATAAGAAAAATTGTAAATATGTCTTTCTTAATGTGATAGATATAGCTGAAATCAAGTGGCTAAAATGACTCCGAGTTCAGCATCAGTTTTCCACTCACAGGGACAAAAAAAATTAGTAGAGCAATAGGAAACAGACTTATGTGGAAATCCATGCAGCGCTGCTTTTATTGGCACAGTTAATGTATTGAGCGTTGTTGCACATCCTCTCCAGCTAATACATAACCATGATGGTGTGCTACCAAATCATGCTTTAACAACTACACTTGACCTCGGAGCAGCGCAATCTGCTCTCCAACCTCTTTGTCACTCCAGTATTCGCATAGATTTCCTCTGCAAGATGAGAGACGCCAGGAGATTGATTTTTGTTACTTTGCCTGCGCTACTTGTCTTGGCATTAAAATCGCACCCCACTACATCTCTGCACTTGACCTTTGTTGTCTCATCTCCTCCCCACTCATCATGTTCTTTTCAAATTTTGGCCTTTTTTATATGATTGTGTATATAAGCATGTTTTCTGGGGAATAAATCCACTTTTCAGTTTAATAGTCTGCAGGAAAAAAGTAATATGCACTTTGAGAAGAAGTAAAGAAGTAAATTAACATTTTTATTTTCAGGTCTTGGAGAAAAACCCACCATATTTCCACATTTTATGACTAGTTCAATGCAACCAAGGCGTCTGTAGTGCTGCTCAGTGAAATGTTTCAATGTAACATACCAAAACTATTGCAATTCATTAAAGATGAAGAGATGTGGGCGATAAAGTTATGAAGTTTTATTATAGCTACCCTCATGAGGAACAATTAAATGGTCAATATTCTGCAGCAATGAAACCACTCCACTTCCCTGCTAGCTTTTTTTTTTTTAATTTTTAATTTTTTTAGTTTATTGAACAGTGCCTATGCTTTTTCCCTCTTCCATAACCCCTGAAACAAACACATACTCTTTCACATATAATGCTTAAGTAGCTTGCCAGTGCATCAGCCAGAGGTGCAGCTCTATAGAGTGGCTGGGCTTTAATCAATGCATCAGATCGATAGCTCATTTAACAGGTGAGACAGCGGCAGAAGGGCTTCTCAACCAGAGGGCTGAAGCTGTAAGACAAGAACACAAACATTACCAGAGAGGGACACTGAGGGATAAAACATGCAATTTCTTCTTTGGGAGTCATATTGGACCCAGAGGCGTCCAACGGTGTGCGTTTTAGGGTGAATTCCTCATCTGTGTAGTTTGAGATGCCGACGGTGCAGCTCCCTCCTGGATTTCCCTGCTCAGCCATGGTGAATATGAGATTTCTCTGAGGAAGTCGGTAGAAAATTAAAATGGCTAAGTTAGTGAGGGACTCCTTAGTTCCAGAGGAATATTTCAAAGATAATCACAAGCTTTGGGCGTCTTGATTTTCTGGGTAAAGAGGTGCATTGATTTAGTTGTGTGTGCGTGTTTTCACTCATCGAGATGTTGGTTTGTGTAGAAGCTGCAGCTCGACTTTCTACCTTTCTTTCAGTTCAGGCGTGTCAAACTCATTTTAGTTCAGGGGCCACATACAGCCCAATAGTGGCATAATAACCTTTGGACCACAACAAATAAAAATGTTACTGTGTTAGAGTGTTTGTGATGAAAAATATATGTATTTATTTCAAAATCTGAACAATTGGTAGCAGAAATTAATACATAAAGCACATTTTAGTGATGCAAAATACAATGAAATGTCCAAAAATGATCTAAAACTGTTGCCTTTTGCGTGCATGTTTTTTTACAAACTTACTCTGACACCCGGGCTTTCAGGCTAATGCTCATCTGTCTTTCATGGCAGCATCACATACTCTCAGCTCAGGTGTCAGTATTGCATTATGTCTGCTATTCCTAAGAAACCTGTGTTGAAAATCCAATAATTTATTAACATTTTTTCTAATTTGCTCAGTGGGTTCATGGGCTGAGCTCAGTTTTTTGCTGGTCAGTTTGGCCGACGGACCCTAGGTTCGACACCTCTGTTTCATTTGTTTTTGATATTTATTTTAGTGCATATTGGCCAGTCTTTCAGCACAGTAGTATATTGTATGTTTAGGAGTGCTGTATACAGTGGCAAATACACATGTTGAGTTTGTTTTCCTACCTCTAGTCTGTCAGGACTTGCAAAGTAATGTTTGTTTTGTTTTTTTACTTTCCGTGGCCCTAGAACTTAACACGCTCATTTATATGTACTTCTTGTACACTTACTGTACAAACACACACACACACCTCAAAGGCCCAGACCACACTAACCCCACTGTTTCATCGCTGCATTTCGTCTCTACCGTCCCAGCAGGGAAGGGTTGAGGCCTTATCTTAGCAAAACACTCCATCCAAGTCCCCACTTACTAACAGGCTTTACCGGCTAATCTTTAGCTCAGACAAGCGCCTGGGTAATAGACGTAGAGTGAAGGAGAGGGGGGAAAGAGACTGCGAGGAGAAGGAGAAGAAGCCAGGGATTAAAAATCCCCTTTTTTTCTCACTGATTGGAGCCAAATTATCTGCCCAGTTCTATTCCTGGCCCACTGATATTATAAATAAAATACATATTTAGATATAGTGGGCCTAATTTTTTATCCGCCCCCTTCCTTTTCAGTGCCTTGCGGTGGAAACATCACATCAGAGAATGGGACCATCTTCTCGCCGGGTTACCCAGAGGAGTACCCCAGCTCGGCTGACTGCTCCTGGCTGATTACCGTGGCTCCTGGCTTTGGCATCAAGCTCAATTTCACTCTGCTTCAGGTTCACGGGCCGCATGACTTCATCACCGTCTGGTAAGTCATGACTCTTGTACAGACTATGAAGACTCTCCATTCAGAAAATTCTGGATAAATCTGTGAGATTTCTGCCCAAATCCCTAATGTTATACAACAATAATTTATGATTTAATAATTTTGTTCTTGAGCTTTTCTGTTATAGCTCTGGCCAAAAATTCTACATATTTTCTTTTGCACAAGTGCGAATAGATGGAAAACTTTGTCGTTTGTCAAAACAAATGTCTCTGTGCTCGCCATTGTTGATGTTTATGGTGTATTGTTGTCTGTGAGCATATGTGTGGGAGTTCATTACATAAACAACAGCAGCCATTAGTGGCCCAACATGAAAACTACATCATTTTCAGTGTTTCTGTCATTTCCGTGGAAATTTTACCATGTAAACTTCTGAAACGAAAACGCAAAGAAAAGGTTTACACCGGAAACGCTACAGACAAATTGAGTCAAGTGCAGTATATATATATTCACAGTCATGATGTAAAGATGTCTTCTCTAAGAAAACATTTGTCTTTGCATCCATTTTGTTAACTTTCATCATTATGAAAATATATACCAATTTTTCTACCTGGACTTATTTAACTGTAATGTTTCCAGAGTTGACGAGACCTAAAAGACGTTAAGAAAAATACAATTTCGACTCTGAAACCACTAGAAACCATTTTCAATTCAAGAATAGTTAATAGTGTTATTCATTTATCGTAATGATTTCCAGCATTTAATTAGTAGTTTTGAGCTTGCTGAGACTCTTTCATACTTTAATTTTTGTTGTTTAACTGCTGATATCGAACCCCCACACACATACTGCATACACTTATGGCATTTTCCATGACACTAATGTAAGCAAGAAAACTTCAGTTATGACACCTTTGTAGATTTTCTCTTTTCGGTGCAATTTCAATTACAGGAAAAACAAATATCATCATGATGTGCTCTTTAATCAAACACAAGCATGAACTAAATGAAATCATTCGTGGAAGAGTGATCAGAGAAGTAGGATATAGGAATTGTGTGTGAGACATAACAGAAGCATGTCATTTTGGCTGTGGAAGAAGTGTGTGTGCTTTCTGTGGGCGTGTTTGTGCCACAACGTTTATGTGGTCGGCATTTGTCAATATGCCTCTCTGAGTATCAAGGAGAAAAGCCTCCTTTCATCACCGTCATAATGCATGGCTGGACCTGCCATATGCAGCACCAAAGACAGGATTTTGCATGCATGGTGGTTGCCAGTCCCAGTTGATCCCCTCTCCCTGAGACCAGCTCGAAAGGTCCCAGCTCTCAGTGAGACCGGAGATCTGACTGCCGGCCAACCTGGCAACATGACCACCGGAAGTCCACATGGCGCGGGATGGCATCTATGTGTTGCCGGTTTTGGTTGCTTTTACAAACTGTGAAAATGATCAGACCGCACGAAGAGTTTAAGTCAACGAAGGTAAAGTGGGCCAAAATGTCCACTTTTTATCTCAACGTTTCTTCTCCTAAAATGGCCCCCACTGAGTTGATCTTTCCAAACCGGCTCCCTCCGAGCCAAGATGGGGACTGTCATGTCCCCCCGTTTCCAGTTACCACTGCTGTGTATCTATCCACTGAACTACTGAGCCAAGGAAATGGGCCCCGTAATGGCGGCTTGGCTAGTGTGCTGTCAGGCAGCAGTCCCCAGCCAGCCGTTTCCAGAGCTGCTTGTAATCTCCCATGCCCAGTCTGACAGCCAAAGACAGATGGTTTTTAAGCTGAATGGTTGTGGCAGGAATCTGGGAGCTGGCTTAATCGGCCATGCCCACACCAGGGGACTGCCAAGGCTGGGCCACAGCTTCCAGAGACACTCCCATTGAATGTCTGTTAGCAGGAGCAGCGCAATCCAGACCTGTCACTCCACCCCTTATCTGTAATTTCTACCTTATTTTAACATAATCGCCCAAAGCAGGCCAGAGTAATTGCTTTGGGTTTGATGAAGTGCGAGCAGCTTGATTAAACTCCACTGCTGGAGCCTGCTTGACAATAATCTGGCATGTGGCGTACTCCGGTTTGCATCACAGAAGCTCCAGGTGCTTTATGGTTTGTGAGCAAAGGAGCTTTTGAGAGTAGGATCTTGTCTCTTGTGTTGTCTTGTTTGAAGTCACAGTTGACCTGTGGCGGTTTGTCTCCTTAAAGGGACGGTCCTCAAGAGACTGCCAGGAAACTGGGTGTGTTCACTGATGGAGAGCCCAATGATCCTCCCAGTAGTACATCCAATCAAGTGCTGATACGCTTCCGTAGTAACACGGAGAAGGGCGGCTTGTTCCACATCAACTATCAAGGTATGTACATTCCCCTGCTTGATTTATAATTGTTTTTCCAGATGACTCACAATTATTCTTTTTGATGCCATTTTTTTCCCTTTGATGCTCCCCATGAAGCTTACAGACTACAACACTGCCTGCCACCCTCCATCATCCCAAACGCTGAGATCCTGATGGCAAGCAAAGAATTCAAAATTGGTAAGTGGAAGCGCTGCAACAAGAAAAATCACCATCACAATTATCCACAGTTGCTTTGAATTGAAAAGTTATTCTCAATGTCACTTTGTCTCTGGTATTAGTAGATTACACTGCCTCAAGTGTACTATATATATATATATATATATATATATATATATATATATATATATATATATATATACTATAAGTCAATTGTACTGAATACAGACACATAATCTATGCCTGTGGCAAACCTGGGATTTGTGACCTTTATTGGGCGGAGTCGATCGTCAAAGGAGAACCTGACACTGTCAGTATTGGAGTTGCACATCAAAGAAAACCAAAATATCCCAGATTTGAGGTGTCAACAGAGTGGGCATGTCTAGCGGCATTTAACCTCACTGCAATGTTATCCATGAGAACAAAAACAAAAGGTTGGTTGCCACTGATCTATGGCACCCAATTAGTTTTTGAAGCACCAGTATGAATGAATGCCTTCGACACAACAATCACAAAGCCTGTGGGATTTGAAGCGGATGCTCTAATTCCCTGTAGAAGACTGGTGGAGATTAATTGTCTATGTGTTTATTGTGCATTCCTTCCCGACCTATTGTTCAGAGACACAAAAGTAATGACATTGACATTGCGTTTCATATATACGATTATATATGTATATATATATATATATACACACACACACACATATCTCCTTGTAACTTTGTATTTCGCTGAAAGTAATAATAGGAATTCATCACACATGGAAGGAAGACTCATTTGCTTCTGTCAGTTATTTTTTCCTCACTGTTATAGATTTGACCTCCTTCTCTGTGTTCAGGTGATATCGTGCGATACAGATGTCTACCAGGCTACCAGTTAAGCGGAAACAGCATCCTGACTTGCAGATTAGGAACTCACTTGGAGTTTGAGGGCCCTCCACCTTCATGTGATGGTAAGCAGACTTCGGCAGTTTTACAACATCCTGAACAACCACTTGTGCTTTCAAGCTCCAGAGATTGTTATAGTAGGAGAGTTATCAAATGTTGAGAATATGCTGGTTAGGTAATCAGGTCATTTCTTCTGATATGTTGTTTTAGCGAGTCTTGAGTGGTTTAACACTGGTTTAGATTATTTGAATCCTTAACGACACTCTTTTTAATTGTCTAGAAAACATGACTTTCTGTTTTGTCTTCATTTAAGGAGCTTTTGGAAACATTAATTAGCAGCAGTGTTTTAATGAGGTGATATGAACACCTGCTGTAGAAACACTATTAACATAGATGACAGACATTAGAAACACATAATATATTGCTATCCATCTCAGCACCACGGCAAACAACTTTTTGTCAATATCTAACAGTGATTCTATAGAAGTTTTTGACAAATGTGTGAGACACAGGTGAATCATTTGATAAGACATATATAAGATGTCCTGATGTCCTCATTATCAGAACACTTATTTTGTGAATACCAGATGATCAAGTAGTTTTGAACACAAATGAACCACAACACCCCCCATAGAGCCCCAGCACAGCAGCAGTGCAATGCGCCAGTGTCAAAACTATTCTGTGGCTCTGTAGAAATAATGGCTACAGCTTGTGCTAAATGCACTATAAAACACATCACCCTGCTGACAGTTTGCACAATATGTCTCTTGAGGTGCAAAAACTCATTTTCAGGAAGATCTGTCAAATGATGATGTAGCACAAAACACCTCAAAATGCAGGTGAACACCGTCCCATCTGCCACGAGAGGTCCTCTGAGTTTCTTCTTAGCTGGCTTACAGATAACCTGTGTCTGCTCTCTAATCATAGAGTCATGCACTGGTTTTGAGTTTTTTGCCTCATTGCCGGCTCCCATGGGTCCTCTTTTGGCCTGTAGTCACGGAGCCTCACCACATTTCAGTTTGGTACCACTTTCCATCTCTGTGGCTGGTTCCCGGGGTCCCATGAGGCAGGCGCTGGCTGCTGTGGCGCTCCCTACGTGTGGAGATATCATCCTCCCGGAGGATTCCTGGAGTACACAGCTCCCCACACACCGCATTATCACCGTCATCATAATGCTTCGTGTTGTGTGCAAAACATTTCCTCTGGGCAAAAGATTGGGTGCGTCGAGAGGTCCCACTTGTTTCTTTTTGCTTCACGATATCATAAAACGTATGTCTTTAATGCAGGCTTTATTTTGTGTGTATGTCTGTGCGTGTGTGTGCATGTGTGTGTCGCATTCTGGGTAACTGCTGGGTGAAAAACAGGAGAAGTTTTATAAATGCTACTAATTCCGTGTACTACACAGGGACAATATGCAAATGCTCCCAGCATGAAGTGGAAAAAAAGGGGAGAGAGATAAAAACAAATTAGACAAATATCAGAGGGCAGTGAAAGGGGAAGAGCTGAACCGAGTACCTTGGACACCTAGTGAGAGGCAGAAAAGAACAAAGGTCGAAAGTTGTGTCGGGGAAATCAAAATCATTCTCCCACCTGTATGCTGACTTTGTACCAATCTTTGAAAACTAACTGATCTTCTCTTCTCTAATGAGTGCATTTCAAACTTAACTCCACCAAACGTAAAGATTGGAAATCCTTGAGTTTGGTGTGGATTTCAAACTTTAAAACTGCCGCCGTGGTCTTGCACATATCAAAGATGTTGTTCCCCCTTTTCCAGCCTACACCTCCTTCTTACCTCTTCATTTTGACTTCTTGTCACTTTCCTGTGGAGACAGAGACTCCGGGTTAGCGAGAGGTCAGAGATAACAGCAGCTGGCGAAGATGAGGAGTTGAGCGAGCGAATGTTAAAGCCAAGAGAAGTTGAAGGGAGAAAGTTATGCTAGTTTGAAAGAAGGGTAGAAGATTGGATGGGGAGGGAGGAGGGTCAAAGATAAACTGATAGGATGAGAGCAGTTTGAGATAACTCTGAATAAGCAGGATTCCTAGAAGAAGCCAATATTGGGCTGGGAAAGATGGAGGAGGAACTGCTAAATTAGCAGAAGGGTAGAGGGAGAATACACGGAGGGAGAGAGAGAGAGAGAGAGAGAGAGAGCGAGTGAGCGAGCGAGCAGCAAAGAGACGAAGTGCACAGCTCATTGAAATGCAGGGGACATGCTGGCTGCAGCTGCACCTATCAAATCACCACTTCCAGCTCTGACAAGCACAACCCTCCCTGCACATCTAGCCGACCACCCACACACACACACACACACACACACACACACACACACACACACACACACACACACACACACACACACACACACACACACACACACTCCAACATGCTCAATCGCACACATTGCATGCTCCTACAGAGTCTAGATAGACATCCACACACTGGTCTAGCTTGTGTCTGGGCTCCACGAGCAGTGGACGTTGTCATTCAGTGATAGTTGTCCAGAGAGCTGCATTGGTTCTGCAGTGCTGCTTGCCCCTCAGCGCCAGTATCCTCTCTCATCCTCTGCACCCCCACCCCCCCTTGTCTCACCAGCATCTGACTTGTGTTCTTACATAACACATGCACTCTTTGTTCCCCATTCTCTTTATTTTTGTGTCATTCTCAAAACAGTGTGTTTTCCACACATTTTTCACTTCACAGGTGTCTGTCAAGACCAAGGTCTTTTTTTTTTTGGGGGGGGGGGGGGGGGGGCTCTGTATTTTTCCTTTTTTACCCAAAAACTGACACATGGGCAGAGGTATAAAAGCCTCATCCAGCCACACGTAAACTCAGACAATTGTTGCCAGCTATGCAAATGGAACCTGCCTTTGCTTTTCTCCCTGCCAGTGGAGCAACCAGTTGGTTTGTTCAGCATTTGATTTGCCCTTTATTTGATTATACTGGCTTATATTGGACCCACAGCCCTTAACTACATTTGCTGTCTGCCGAGACCACGGGGAGTTGGAGCTTCACACACACACACACACACACACACACACACACACACACACACACACACACACACACACACACACACACACACACACACACACACACACACACACACACACACACACACACACACACACACACACCCCGCTACTACTAGCATCAGTACAAAGTGTTGTTTGAATCCATTAATGAAAACACAATGAGCTCTGATGATCCAAAGTCCCTTTGTTTATCCCCCAGACAGATTTCTGGTTAAAACCTGTGTAATCACCCATTGCATTAGTTTCCAAGCTGGTTATAGTAGCTTTCTTCATCCTGGTCCCTTTGCACCTCTTCGTCTCTTCAGCTGTCTGTCTGTTTTTTTTTTTTTGTTTTTTTTTTGTTTCTCCAGATGATGTTTTGTATTTTTTTGTTTCTGTTCCTTTCTCTTAGTAGTTGCTCAAAATGGATTACAGCTGTCATTTCTTTTCTCATCCTCATTGTCATCCATGACTTTTCTGAGCTTCCCAGAGCTGTTAGGTTCTGATCACCGCGTGAAATTCCTGTGTTGTGGCCCATCCCCTTCAATCAGCTTGATATCACTCCTCAGCTTATGCTAATTAAATACCGACATGAGTAAAAAGCATCTCGACAGCACTACATTAGTACCGGCTTAATATACTAAAGATTTACGCATGTGGGTTCTCACGAGTGCACAAATTGTATGTATGGATACAGATGCGGATGCATCTGTGCTTGTCTGCATGAAAGATTTCCACTGCACTTTTCATTAAGAAGCTGTTGTGCATACCGTGAACAATTTACACACCCGCAGACGGAAAGCTGCTCAGACTGCCGTTCCTCCTACCCATTTATTCCATTCCAAGTCTCATTAAAAGGAGATTTTATTTTGAGCCCCACCAGCGCTGTTCTCACCTTGTGCTGTGGCCACCTTTTTGGAGCTGTCAGATTTGTCCCCTAATACCCTTTTGTTTACAGCCTGAGTAATGCTTCATTTCAAAGTGGATTAGTTTAATAAGTAGCAGCCTATAGATAAGAGACCCTGCCCATCTCCTTCCATCAGCTCCAAGACAAGGCGACGGCACTTTTGAAGACTCGCCGGCACTTCCCGAAAGGTCACAAGACAACACGCATCTCATCCTTGAGGGATTGGTCGTTTAATGAACTTTACTCTTAGATTTTATTCGCCACTTCCAGGTGCAATCAGTTTCGCTGCCACTGATGGATTTAAAGCCTTTGACTCGCATCCAGTGACGTGCTTGAGGTTGTAAATAATTTCTCCCACTTGGCGAATGTCGACTTGGAATTTAGAATTGGGGTAGATTACCGTCACTTAAATTCAAAAGTCAGAAGGCTAAAATATGCTGCTGATTTCTAATTTGGACATTCAAGTTTGGTGGTGGAATAAGTACTATTACGCCTGCTAAAAAGGTATTTCTATATGTGTATGTGGTTAAACAGAGGACAGTGTTTCTACTCCTTAATAGCTATATAACATTTCGATTTTTTTAAAAATGGCAACAACAGAAATTGAGGAAAAAGTAATCAACAGTAAAATGTTTTTATTTTAACATGCCTTTCTTTGACAGCGTACTTGACTATATCTCAGGTTTCTTGAGGCACTCAACCCCACTAAGTTGACATGCCAAGCACGGTAAAACAAATATGGAGAAATGTTTACAGATGCTGCTTTGCCAGGGCTGTCTGCCATGTTTTATTTTCTTTTTTTTTTTCCAGAAGATTTATTAATCTCTCTTTCTATGAGCACACCGAGAGGAGGGCGAACAAGCCAAGGCATACACAGTTGTGAAAACACATGAGCTCTTCTGCTTTCTGCTTGCTCAAAAAAGAAAACAAGTTAATATTCACATGGTCGGTTTCTGCAAAGGGCCGCTTGAATGTGATTCAGAGAATTCAGTGTTTCTACCCCCCGTAATGACACGCCAAGTGCCAATTTTTGGTCGACCCTCAGGCTAAATCAGGCTTGGGCATTCAAATTGCACTCTGCAGGGGCCGTCTACGCCCCCAGCAAAATTCTGTGCTGCGAGATCCACATCCACATAAAAATGTATGTGCATTAAAACTGCACTTCCTCATATAGCTCTCTGAGGTGGTTTCTAATCACATTTGTACCATTGTGCAGTGGCTGTAATACGCTAAATGTATGTGAATGTGTTTGAGGTTGTATTTTGCAAATCGCAAGGTTGTTAACTAGCAGTCGGCTTTGGTTGTAACAGTCAAGGGCTCTATTATCAAAATACACACATAGAATTCTGAAGTATCGGAAGTCAAGAAATGCAGTCGAAAACACTTAAAAAGAGATCATTTATGGAAGTTGTATTGCTAAACGAGCAATTGCAAACAAACAGGAAAACCAATTGTATTATCCTCTGTGTCTTCGGCGCACAGAATCCTAAAAGAAGAAAACAGGAACAGTTGCATTGTGTTGCCCCGACTGCATGTTGCATCCTGTCATGTTGCGGCTTGTTTTTTTTTTGGTGGGGGCTTCACTGTGCATGCAGACAGCTCTGGCAGATTATGAGGTTGTCGTCACAGCACTGCAGCGAAAACACAAAAGACAGGAGCGCTGCGTCGTGTCTGATGTCTCGAGACTGAAACCACTTGAAAATGTCAAAGGATGTCATGGAGATGTCCCACAAGAACATGAGCGATGGAGGCTGGGGGTGGAGGTGGGTGTAAGATGAGCGGATGGATGTGGTCTGCCCAGACGTGCCACTGCAGTCGGGCTTTGAGGCAGATGTGAGCATCGCATTTGTCACACAATTGGCAAAAGAGGAGGGAATACACTCATGGCAAGTCTGTAAAATTATGTAATTCATAAGCTATTTAGTGGAGTGTTTTTTTTTTTAAAGATTTATTTCAGAATGTCAATCAGCTTAGCTTTGGTCACACTGAGTTTCCCTGCAGGAGCAATCTAAATTTAACCACGTCTGTACTCAGGTAAGTTAGTTTCACTTGCACGACGGGATATACTGCTATGAAACAATACAAAAACACTTTTTTTTTTTTTGTATCTCGTCTTGTCTGTCTTTCAACAGTGACCTGCCCCATGAATGAGGTCCTAACAGCTTCAACAGGCATCATCATGAGCCAGTCACCAGGAAGTGGCTTCCCACATTTTGAGTCGTGCTCCTGGGTGGTCAAAGTCGAGCCCGGCTACAACATCACTTTCACTATCGAACACTTTCAGACCAGTCGGCAGTTTGATGAGCTCGAAATATTCGATGGTGAGTCACTGCATCTCATGGGAGAGTGACGAGTAGCTGCGCATGATGCTGCTGTTATTTTTACAACTTTATTGCACCTTCTGCTCTCTGTGCTCAGATGGATCAACCTCTATTTAACTTGCTCTACATATTAATGGATGGAGGTGGATTTTCTGCATATTGTCCCAGTTAAATACTAAAGGGACCCAGTGTAATTTACTGTCTCTAACCTGACAGACTTCTTTTCATGGTGAAACAATATCTCCATCTGCTTTGTATAAAGGAGTTTGATTAGAGGCACAGTTGGCAAATCCACTCTGGGAAAACAGTGGTGAGATACAGTCATGATTTTGATCAGTACTTGGGCACCACTTATTGACTGAAATCTTCATTTTAATTTTTTATTATTTTTTTTTCTCTACAATTAGAACCCGGGTAGAATGTATTTTCTGCAAACTATGATTCCTATCAAAGCTCAATGATTTGGAAAATAAACCGTTTTTTTCTATTTTGAATTTTTTTTTAAAGTGTTGCATACATCATCGTGAGTGTATTTCTTGGAACTATGTCACACTGATTTTTCTAGGGTGAACTGTTTCAGCAATCCAGCACACTGGTTAACTTGATGAATTCTCATAATTTAAGTAATGTTTTGTTTATTTATTTATTTATTTATTTTCAGGTCCATCCAGACAGAGCCCCCACCTGATCACCCTCAGTGGTAACTATTCCAGTCCCCTGAGCATTACCAGCTCCAGTAACAAAGTCTACCTGCACTGGTCCTTCGATCACACCACCAGCCACAAAGGTTTCCGCATTCGCTATTCAGGTGAGGAAGCCCTCGCTCTATAGAAGAACTGTGTGAGAAGAGTTTTCATAAATGTTGCAGGGGTTCCTTTACAGTTCAAATGAGGCATTGGAAGGAAGTGTGGTTTGACTTGTTGAACATTTGATCTCGTCAGTGGTTTATTTATTTGCTTTGTCAACGAGGCTGAGTCCTCGTCGGCTGGCGTCACTGGAAACATCCAGAAATATGACCCATCTCTATGACAACGTAACGGAGGCGGCGGGCATTTGCAGCACTCACCACAAAGCAAGACCAGGGAATTAGTGAATGCTGTTTGTTGTATTGCTTATTAGTCTTTCCTGGTTTGTTTCGCTCCCATGAAGGATCTGTTGGTATGCGACACCTGCATAACTTCCCTGTGAATTATGACTGTGTAAATATTTAAAAGGCTCCCTCCATTCTGTATCAACACTACTCAGCCAGATTGACTAATCGTCTCTCTCTTCCTCTCAGTGGGGATTTCTATCTCCCCAACCGGATGTTCAGTCTTTTCTCTGCCCTTTTTTGTTTTTTGCTCATCAAAGCTTTCTCTTTCCTTCTTCTTCATATTTTCTTGGTGTGGATGGACTTTGCCATAGCAGGTTAGGTGACAGACGGTCTAAGTGATGCCATGGTCAAGATAGAGTCGCCTTCTGTGGTACCTTGGTGGGCAGGAAGTGACAGATGGCACAGGCACATTTGGTGTTTTCAGCTGTCTTCCTGACCAATCCTATCTTTCATCTCCAAGGACTGCTCTTTCATTAACAACTTTCAAATATCAGCCATCAGTCAACTAAAAAGAAACAAAAACTAAGACTAGTCAACCTGTCAGAAAAAGGTTTATGTCCATTAAAATCCATTTAAATCCCTCAATCCAAATTCTTAAGAACCATATTGAAATGAAATGCTTTCTTAAGGCACTTTGTGCCATGCAGCGCTCTCGGTGTAATGTTTTTTGTTTTTTTTCCAGTGACACTGTAATGAAACTTCCTGAAGCATTTACCTTTAACAAAAATAAGTGGATCCATACATACACCGCAGGGTCATTGTTGTGATGTACGTCTCTGAGTAAATGGTATGATGTTGGCCTGGGTGTGGCTAGCGCCGCTTTTCTCTTCAAGTTAATATCAAATGCTTGAGTTAAATGTGATTGCATTATGCTTCAGTGAAAGCTTTATATTCGCCAGTTTTTGCTGAAACAGCCTACATGCTAACTTGTGTTTGTGAGAGGATATTTGTGCAACTTCCTACCCTGTTGATTTGAAACCATAGTATACTGAAGTGCTGCTGTGTGACAGTACTACAGTTGTAAGTAGTGGCTGGTACTGTATGACAGTCAAATGGCCTTGTACATGAATAAAGCTCTAATTTAGTTTAACCGACTAGCGAGGCAGCAGATGTTCAACCAATTCTCCTTTTTATTGTCCTAATCGTAATCTATTCCAATCCACTCACATGTACTCATGTACATTTGACTCATTCTGGGTCTGATTGCACGGAGACAAGCTGTACAAATGAACTTGTAAAAGTAAGGATGGAGCTTCTTTGAGCACACAAAGAAGAGCAAATGACTTATCCATGGGTATTAGCAGGGTTTTGAACTTGAACTCAAAAGCTGTCAGTCACAGTGACTGCCATGAGTCATCCTCGCCAAGAACATATACATCAGCTCCATTGTGTTGATTTTAGAAGATGTGCCTGTTTCTGAGCCATGCAGCCATCAAGGAGAACATTCATCGGGGTTCATCGTTGTTGACAGCGGAGACGTCAAGCAGCTCAACCTTAAGCTTTAAATGCTGCTCTTGAAAAATTTACGGAAGCCTGAAGTACACCTGCTCAGTATCATCTTGTAAGAAATGTAACATCTTTCTCAGTGAACTTTGGTGTCAAATTCCGCATAAAGCCAGTTTTATCCAACATCTCTTCAGTGCCACACTCGGGTCTTGTCAGCTCACTTCAGATGTCTTCATTCTCTGTATAATAGATCTTTCTTTTTTTTCTTTTTTTGAGGGAGCAACATGTCATAAAGGCTGAACAGATACTAACCACTGACATGGCTTTAAGGGAGTTTTAGCTGAATGTTTTTGGTGAAACAGAAAAAAGAAAATTCTCACTAACTTGAAATAGAGGACAAATTTAGTGCTACGTGGGAAAGCTCCGAGTGTGAATTAGCATTTTAATTGAAATGCTATGTGGACATTGTGATTGTCTACCCACAGTAAGCCTCATTTTCCATGTCACATTATTGTGTCCTTTAATTTCCAAAATGTTTTCACAATCTGTGTTGTTTTACTTAAACTCCCCTCTTCTCAAGCAAATGTGCCATTGATGCTTTTTCAGTTAAACACAGAAGAGCCTTTGGACTCCTCCACTCTTTTGATACCTTGGAACCTTTTTTTTTCTTCCGCTGGTTCCATTTGAGATGACAAATGATTATTGCTGCCACCAATTTAACCGACAAACAAAAACAGATACTTTGTTCCTCCTATGTATCCATCACGTTTATGAGCCTCCACTGCAGTTGCTGACAAACTCCTGTTTTGCTTTGCAGAACATTAGTTGCCTTTAATAAATTCTCCTCTTCTGAAGACAGTGTTTTTCCTTGGAGAAATTGTACTGTGGCGCTTGTTTTAAAACATATTCTTCTTTACGTCACCCGGCGTGAAAGATGCAAAAGAGATGTGGCTCCCCGTGCTTTTGAAATCGCATTAATCCTTCACCTTCTCTTGAATCATCTTGCATCATTATTGGCTTTTTATGCTTGTTGCACTCAAGGTTTTATTTCTTTCAGTATGCATATTTATGTCTTTACCTATTGCTTTTTTCTCTCTCTCATCATAGCTGCTTACTGCAGCCCTCCAAACAACCCTGTGAATGGCACAGTGCACAGTCTGACAGGCACCAAGGTGGGCAGCACGTTGCGTTTCAGCTGCGACCAAGGCTTCCGGCTCATCGGACAGAGCAGCGCCACCTGCACCCGGACGGCACTGGGGGTCAACCAGTGGAATGCCCCTGTGCCCCTTTGTCAAAGTGAGGATCAAGTCCTGAGAGCTCAGGGTGTCCTTCAAGGAAAATAAAGTCACAATTATTTAAGATTCCCTCAAAGAATAAGCTCTAGATTCATAGCATTGGGCCCAGCAGCACTACATTGTTGAATATACGCAATAAGTTTGGCTTTTTCTATTACCAGATTGTGCACAAGATCTTTACTCTTTCACACTCTTAGTAAAATATGTTTTGATGTGTTCGTAAATCCAAAAGCTTTACTTCCACATTCTCGTTCCTAACCAGCCTTATTAAAATTGTCAGCTGAAGACTGAAAACAGCAGGGCAGCCATTCAGTGTCTGGTCAAGTCAGCACCAGGTGTAATCTCCACATGAATCACATGTGCTCTCTCTCGGCTCCACAGTTTACTTTTGTGCAGATGGTGGACTACACCAATGTTTGCTTCATATTGATGCAGGCTTTTGCAATGTATTTGTACAGAAAAAAAACAAAAACAAAAAAAAAACTGTTGTGAGTGAGGCACTCTGCATACAGATATGCTTACTGGAAAATGCTTTGCTGCCTGTGTGTTCTTGTTTGTAATTGCACTTATCAACTTCATCCCGCTTTCTGTTCCAGTCATGTCCTGTGGGATGCCAGTGCCTCCTGTTAATGGCAGTATTGTCGGCCAGGACTTCTCTCTTGGAGCCAGGGCCACATACCAGTGTAATCCTGGATTTCGGCTTTCGGGGCCTGTCACCACGTCAATGGTTTGTCAGGAATCTGGGAGGTGGAGCCCCATTGAGGCCCCACCCAGGTGTCTCCGTGAGTATTGTGATTAGAATACACTCTTAAAGTCTTCAACTCCAAATGTGGTGTGCACTCATAAAATGAGAGGATTGTTTCTCTGATCGCTGCAGCCGTCACCTGCCCAGACATCAGTCACTCCGCAGTGGAGCACGGAAGATGGAGACTAATCTACGGAACTCAAAACCAATATGATGCTATAATGATGCTCATATGTGACCCAGGGTATTACTACAGGGGGCAAAGAGTAATCCGCTGTCAGGCCAACAGCACATGGAACTATCCAGATCCCCGCCCCATCTGTGAAAGTAAGTGTGAATAGTTAATGTTGTTTTTTTTGTTTTTTTATGTCCACTGCTTCTTTATTTGTACTGAGACAGATGGAAATCTCTGCTCGACAAAATTAATTTGTGAGGTTTGAAAAAAATAAACGCGTCCCCGTGTTTCAAGGCTTCACTGTTTCATTAAGAAAGGAACAGATCTAAACAGGCTCGCTTCATCTAGCCAAAACAAATTGAATAAAAGACAAACAAAAGCATTTCCCAAAGTAAGGAAATCAGCATTCTTCATTATACGGTGACCATATGGGATTGTAATACATTATATTGTTTCCTCATTTCAGTCATCTCCTGCGGGGACCTTGGGACTCCGCCAAATGGCAACAAGATTGGAACACTGACGGTGTACGGAGCCACAGCCATTTTCTCTTGTAACACCGGATATACTTTAGTGGGCTCTCGGGTACGGGAATGTATGTCCAATGGGCTTTGGAGTGGAACGCAGGTTCAGTGTCTCGGTAAGAGATTCGATGCCAAAAAGTGAAGATCACCTCTGACACTTCAATAATGACACGCTTATGACTTTCTTTTTTGCGCTTCATTTTGTCAACAGGCGGCCATTGTGGCACACCCGAGCCGATAGTGAATGGCCAGATTATTGGGGAGAATTACAACTATCGGGGCAGTGTTGTGTACCAGTGTAATCCAGGATTTCGTCTAATTGGAGTTTCCGTGCGGATCTGTGAACAGGATCACCGCTGGTCAGGACAAACTCCCGTCTGCGTTCGTAAGTCCTCAGAGAATCTGTGGGTTGCTTTAGACAAAATCTTAAACATTTTATTTTCCCATCACCCAGGTAACTGACAAAGCTAAAAATGCCTCCTCTCATTTCATTTTGTCATTACAATGATTTTCAATGGTGCCAATCATCTTACATAAGTTTTACTTAGATATTTTCACAGGTGAGACTTATTATTTTGAAATAAGACGCATTATTCCCCAATAATACAACTCATTTTCCGAGATTAAAAAGGGAGATATGTTGGCAGTGTTGCTGCAGTCAAACCTGTGGCTTCACTGCTTGGATCAATACCAAGCATCTCAGTTATGGTTCGGTCTGCTTTTTGCTTCCTTCTCTTATCATGCCCTTAATGGCGCCGACGTTGATGGGATTTCAGAGCTCTGCAAAAGCTTCACCATCACTCTATGTCTTTACTTTGGTATTCCCGCAGCCATCACCTGTGGTCACCCTGGAAACCCTACTTTTGGTATGACGCAAGGAACCCAGTTCAACTTGAATGACATTGTGCGCTTTGTCTGCAACACTGGGTACGTGCTGCAAGGGGCTGTGAAATCCACGTGCCAGGCGAACGGGCAGTGGAGCAACGCCCTACCCCGGTGTAAAAGTAAGTGCATGGACACTGCACATATGATCTCTACAAAGCCAAACTAAATGCAGGGAAATTACACTATTATTGGAGTTTTTTTTGTGAATAAATATAACAAAAACAAGGATTTTATGATGTCTGGCATACCAATTTTTTATTTCTTTCTGTCACGCTGTGTTTATAAGCTGTACTTCTGGCCACTGTCACACTTTTCTGATAAATACTCCTTTTTCTTTTTTTTGCATTTCCCCTCATTTGAGTCTCGGGGTATTAAATTACCTGCTGTATTGTACAAGGTCATCTCTTCCGTGACCATAGATGACCCCAATCACAGACAGAGTGGAGATGAATCACAGGGACACCCGAAGGGAGCAAAGAGTTTAACTGGCGCACATTAGGGGGAGATTGAAATGAAAGACCAAGAAGAAGCCTGGATTATTTAATTACCACGGTTTCAACCGCACAGTCCGCAGAGGTTCTGGATAATATTTACGTGTGATATTTCTCCTTAGCCTACATACTTCTGCTCTACCCCGAGGCTCACCTGTCTGTCAGTGAAAGCAACCCAGTTCATAACCACACGGAGGCAGCTAAAATATAATCACACCATCCTTGAGCTTAAATGAAAGACGGCAGCCTTTGGAGACCTGCGTCTTGGCTTTGACTCAGAATAAGAAGTACCCCGGTCTGCTTTGAATCAACTAGGTGAGGAGTTTTTAATTTGGTGTCATTTTTGTGACAAGCTGCCCAACTTGGCTGCTTGCATCCGTCTTCAAGTCCCTACTAACTGAAGGCTTCGTGACAGACACAGAAAGGATTCCAATTGCAAGGTCTTGAATGTGACAAGACAGTGACAGAACCAGGAACTGAGTGAACTATGAGTTTGTTTTAAATAAGGAGAGAAAGGATTTGGCTTTTTTTTTTTTTTTGAGACATTTCTGAAATGATGGGGTGAGCTTTCTGGTCTCCAAGGAATTCTTCTTCTGTTATTTAAAGAAGAAATGAATAAGTAGGAGCTACATTTGGCCGCTGCATGCATAAGCAGGCGAGATTTTCTTCTAGACACAGGACTTAAATCTCTTCGCACTAGTTGTGACATCACATTAGCATTGACCTTGTTTCAATGCAGATGCTGACTCTGGGACGCATGCTCTGTGAACGCTAAGAGCGCTCCGCTGCATGTGGGTACATGAGGGCGTCTGTTTTGATGGCCATTATCCTTAGTGTTGATGTGGAGACATAAGTAGCTTAGAGGTCTTTTTTGTCAATCAGATTTATAACTTTAATTACAGCAATTGAGACACGTTTAGTGAAGTGTGCACTGCCGTGTGACTTGCACATTTACTTCCTCTGAGTGTAAACACTGCCTCGCAATTTCATCCTGCTAAAGCTGGGAATAGGAGGGGTAGATAGTGAGGGCAGGAAAAGAGGTAAAGGCAGTGCAGAAGTCAGTCAGACAAAGGTAATGATTTCCAAAGTCTAGGTTTTAGCTGTGAGAAATCCTTTGGAGCCATCAATAATGCAGAAAGCATGGCGGCACCCCCGGTGCTGCCGGCCTTCTTCACCCCTGTAATCACCAATTTAAGTCGCAGCAACACCGCCTTCTTTGGATTGGTCATGTGTTTGTCTTTCAGCGATAAAAAGGAGAAAACGGGGGGTTGGGCTACCTTCTGACATACCACTAAGAGGACTGTTGCTTGGCGAGACGCCATAAGAGAGACTGCGAAGAGGATGACCAGTAACCCCACTTTTGAATGGAGCAGAGATGAATTACCTCAGCCCTTCTTCCTCTTTCACTTACATTCTTCTTTTACTTTCATCCTTTCACTTCCTCTCTCTTTGTGCCCACTGGGCCACACACAATTTTTTTTTACCAGGAGGTCAGTCCTTTTTAGAGGACTGCTTGGGATCACTTTGGAGCCCATGTTGCCCCAACACATTTGCTCAAAACTGAATTCCAAGCTTGAAAAGTCTCACACTGAAGGAGCTCCACTGCTTCAAATGTGCTTTGTAGTGTTATTATGCAGTAAGTTGTAAATGATGGCACCACAGGTCAGCGCTCCACTGGAAGGAGTATATTATAATAGGTATTTTGGGGGTGATTTAACCATGCTGGCCAACTCAGGAGCATGAAAATGAACAAGCTTTTAGGCACATTAGCATACAATTGGTTGGCAAAGGAGCAGACTTGGGGGCGAGACTGGCAAGACGAACTGGGCCATAATGGCTGCGTGGGCACTCCTAGACTTGGTTTGAAAAGTTATTAGAACTTTGGCATCATAGTGCATAGTTAGTGCTGGTGGCGACTATAGGCCAGACAGCAACTGCTACTCACTGTGCTGACTTTGTTGAGGCTTTGTTTTGTGCGTTATGTCTGACATAAAAGATGGATTGATGTGAGCAGCCGTCTTTGGCTGACATTCTTTTATGAATTCTAATATATTCTCCGCCATCAGGGCCTTCTTCCTCACTGCCGTCCCTCGCTCCTCACTCATTCCTCATTTCCCTCTTCCCTAACCCTCTCCATCTGGCACTAAACTGACGTGGTGCCTCTTCTCCTGTGAGCTCTCTATCCATCACCATCTCTGCACCAAGACGGCCAGCAGGAGACTGCCTCTAATGAAGCAAATGTTTATTTCCAGAGCATGCCTCCTACTTCATTTGGATTGGGGTGGATGAATAGATGCTGGATGGGTTGAAATGGAGGATGAGGAGAGTAATGGAGTTACAGCGACTGTCAAAACTGCTTGTAAAATGGGCATCTTCTCTGAGGCACTCAGATCTGATTGAAAACAATTAAATCCTCTTTTAATCATTATTTGTTCTAGAGGCTTCAGGTTTGTTTGTAAAATTGCAAAAAATATGCATCTGTTTTATAACAACTTCTCCTTCCCCTCTCTTTTTTCCCAGTTGTGAACTGCACAGAGCCGGGCCATGTAGACAACAGCAACAGGCAGATACTGCCCAGCGGTCCACATCGCTACAGCTTCCAGACCACTGTGTCATACCGCTGCAGCCCAGGGTACTACCTGCTGGGCACCAGCTCCATCTCCTGTCAGGGGGACGGCACCTGGGACCGATCCTTACCTAAATGCCTCTGTGAGTAGTTCACAACAAACCACAAACAAAGAAAACCACTTCTTTTTGTAAATTGACAAGTAATTGTGAAACGTATCCATCGTATCTTTCCAAAACCGCATTGACATTTTTTTATGCCTCAGAAATATAGAAACACTTTGATAGCTACCTGTCAAACAGTGAATCTGCTGTTTTGTTAGTGTGCCACATCCCATACATTTCCATACATTTGCACACTACTCCGTTCAACTTTGGTTTCAGTGGGGTTTTATTTCCAAGGACACATGGGTGTCAAACATAAGACCCGTGAGCCAAAACCATAAAACATTGATTTTTAACACATTTCTTAAGAGTAGTGTACACAACACATCACAACATCAGTGATGCTGCCATGAAAGCCAGCAGCTTCGTTGCTTGAAAGCTACCATTAGCCTTAAAGTCATGCTGTCAGGGTGAGTTTGTAAAAACATGCACGATGCAACAGCTTTATGGAGAATTTCTTTGGACATTTCACTGTATTTTTCACTAGAAGGTTCAATTAAAATTGGCTTTATGTTGAGAATGTAATTGTTTTTCTTCAGAATTGTTTGGTTTTACCAAACTATGGACACATTCAGCTAGTATGCTCTGCACCATAACAAAAAAAACTTTAAAGTTTAAATTAAATCTTATCGAGAGACTATTTTACCAGTCTGGCCCACTGATGATGCTCAAGCTGTCTGTGACCCAGGAACTGAAATGTGTTTGACACCCTTGCTCCAGCACATAAACAAGCAACTGCACTCGACAAATTATCAATATTGGTTTAAAACAAAAAATAAACAGCTCTAGAAGTTTAGTTCGAGTCAATCATTTTTCATGCTTGTTTTACCGGATGTGCCTAAATCTTGCATCCTTCATCTGATTTTTCTGCTCTGTACAGTGGTGCTGTGCGACCGTCCCAGCATGCCTCCCTATGCCCAGATTTCCGGCGACCGACGAACAGTCGGCTCCGTCATCCGCTACAGCTGCATCGGCCAGCGCAGCATCATCGGGAACACGACGAGAATGTGTCAGCTGGACGGGCAGTGGAGCGGCTCACCGCCACACTGCTCCGGTATGGAAATCTAGACAGATGGACTGTTTTCCCCAGATTGGGCTTGATAATATTTTGTGAAACAAGAGAAGATCAGCAGAAACAATAGGGATCTGGATACTGACAATACTAGAATGAATGAAGGGCTTAGTTGGCCACTGATAGCAAGTGAGGAGCAAAGTAGAAGCACCAAAGATAGTTTCCTATTAGCTTCACAAACCTCAAGGGCAAAGAGAGTGTCCTCCATGAAACAGTTTTAATTTGCTCATATTAGACTGAGAACCATCGCTGGCCATACCTCAGCTGGGTTATGAAGCAGTATAAAGGCATTGCTCCCTGTACTCCCCCTCCTATAACAACAGTGATATCCTTCCTTAAGGACAAACTGGAGCCACATATGAGTGCCCAAACAGAGATGCATAAACTAGAATACACCCCCAGACACACAAGCCATGTGACAATAAAGCCGCACTCTGACATTTTAATGTCATAATTCATGACATTCAATATATATCTCCTGGATTGCTTGTGTTCTCACAACAGGCAGTAAACAATCTTTTTATATAGATTTTACCAACATTCTTAGCCACGTACTATTAAAGTGTTGTCCACAAATCCCTTGTATGTAAGAAGCACGAGTGCCAGATTTGTAGTTGGTGTAAATGGCGGACTTGGAATTGTCAACAAGTGTGTATTCTCTTGGGTTATTATTCCAGGGGAATCTGCGGGGCTGTGTGGAGATCCAGGTGTTCCAGTGCATGGCATCCGTCTGGGAGAAGAGTTCACGGTGGGCAGTGTTGTTCGTTTCAGCTGCGAGCCCGGCTATATGCTCAAAGGTTCACCAGAGAGAACGTGTCTCGCTAACGGGACCTGGATGGGCACACAGCCTGAGTGTCACGGTAAGTGTCTTTATCCAACTTCTTAAAAACACTGGAAGTGTTGATGCATGGTTTCTCTAAGGCTACATTCACACAGGTCTTGATGCCCAATTCCGATTTTTTTTTTTGCTGGGATCCAATTTTTTTTCAAACGTGACCTGCTGTGTGAACGGGATCGGACCGGATGTTTTCAAGCCGAACACGCTATTTACACATGGCACACCGGTCAGAAACACGGTTGCCAGATGTGACTCACTGTTTCCAGCCCTAACAACATAAAACCCCCACACCTCAATAAAAAGCAGCCAAATGTCACCCTGTGTAGGAATCATGTTAATACTGTAAAACTATTATACCTGTAATAAAGAACACGCCACAAACACACAAATGCACAAAATAAAGTTTAAAGGTAAGAGAGTTTAGCTCCCCAATTGGGAGATACTGCCATATCTGGCAATGCTGGACAGCCGGTGTAGATTCATTTTCAAGTGGTTGTTAAATACGAGCTGACAAAATCTAGACAACATGAAGAGGTTCTGCTTGCGATTGTTTTTAAGTAAATCCCAAGGCTACCCGGTTCCGCAAGCATTAGGAAATTTTAAAATGTTAGTGATTTGGTGAGGTGAGAGCAAGATAAGATCAATAGGTGGATTGGCATGGCATCCCCTAAGTTCTGGAGAAGTAAGAGCTCAGCACTAACTGAAAGCTTTTTAAAGTCCCAAATCTCACCAGTGGCTGGGAGATTTTGTTGAATAGCCTCGATATCACGAAAGAGCTGGGATTAAAAGAGACGCTCCCATTGAGGTTGCTCAGGAGTCTGATCACGATGTTTTCCCCACTGTACTGTGGGAATATTCTGGACATGTCTAACTGGAGATCCCGCAGCACACCCAGAAGATGGTGGAGGGATTACATAATTTATCTGGCCTGCGAGCCAGAACAGCTGGGATTCTCTGTGTGGACACCGCTGCTGTGTTGGAGGCATAGGTGCTCACAGCAGATTGATTTCTCTTTTTTTGAGAGCATTAAAATCATGTGCAATAATAGGCCACTGATTTCTAATATATTAGAAACACCCTAAGTGCTCTTAAATTAAAATATTTCTATTCTCAAGCAAAGATTGGCTCACATTAGGTACTACCAATATGAATTTCTTTCAATCAAGCAATCTTTTGTTCATTTTGATCAGAACTACTCTCAGATAAAATGCTGAACATAGAGTGTAATTGTCTCTCTAATGGAGCTAAATATCTCCTGACAATAGCCACAAATAAGGAAAACCGATTGTCTATTGTCATGTTGATGAGGTTCGATCTCCTCGTGTGCCATCCCATGCTTTAAGAATGGCACTGAATAAACTTTTTTTTTTACACTGGTTGATGAGCTTATTCAAGCTTTTCTCAGCTACTTTTTTTCTATAAGTTTAAAAGTTGACTGAAATGCAAATCAGACTTTCTATCTATTTTGTAGCCCTTCCACTATTTCATTTGTGACTGAATGGATGGAAAAATCAAAGATGTTGTATATTTAGAACCTGAATACCTTAGTAAATTACACTTTGTTACTTTATCCTTATTTGTTTTAAACAGCTTACTAACTTCACCTGATCACCACACTAAGCGTTATATTTTCAGTTTTTCCTCATTTAGAAATCATGTTTCATATTCAGTGACTGAATGAATGCAGAACAATTTTAACCCAGAAGATATTTTTCTCAAGTGAGCAAAATGATGCAATTTCTTTATACTTTTGATATTACACCCAATATATTGCAGACATCTAGAATTGAAAAAAGAACAAATTCTAAAAGATTCCAATTTTTTTGTCCAACACCGTTCGGTTCACCTCAACATTATTAATGATGATTTCCGAGACAGGACAAATACATCACACATAAAAAGTACTGCTCTCCATTGTCTGATTTGATACATCAATGCAAGAAAAGTAAAAGAGAAAAAACGCTTTCATGGAGATTTTGAGTTGAGGATTTCATTGTCTCGGTCAATATCAGTAATATTCTTGTGAAACCACTCGTTGAAATCCGTCTGTTTCCTCACCACATTTTACCACCAGTACTTTCTTTGCTTCTTTTAACAATTAACAAACCCGTCACAATACTAGATTTTATCCTCAGCTATATTCCTTTTTGTCTTATTTTCCTTATCAATGAGTTCCTTTTTCTCCTGTAATCCTGCGATACAGTGTGTTATTTCTATCTCCCAGGCTGGTTTCACATGTGCTCTTAACACCCCCTCCACCCACTCGCACAGGCCCCTCTCCCCACAACCTCCACCACCTCCGCCTCCTCCAGCCTCACACGGTGTCTCTCTGCGCTGTGTGTGGTATGCCCACGAGCTGAGGTTGCCCACCTGTTCTCAGTTGGCACAGACTTCAAGGGCCAGGCCACATCTGGTCATTACGGGAGGGCGATGCCCACGGGGTGCTGCGAAGGCCCTGGGCAAGCTGGAGACAGTAATGAACAGAACCATCGCTGGCGGCCCAACTGACACCTGGGGATCTTCTGAGGGATGTGTCCATCAAAGTGGAGTTTCTTATGAAGAGAGAGATCCAGGGGAACATGAGGGTGGTAGTAAGGGTGGGTGGGTGGAAAAACAAAGGCGAGTGAACAAAAAGAAATATCAAGTGAGGAGGCATCAGACTAGAGACAATATGAAGAAGGTAAACGTGAGAAAACAAACCTACATGAAATTCTTGTCACTTTTAGAATACTGAAGTCAATAAAGAAGAGATAGTATAAGAACATAAAAAACTTTATGATTTCCTAGAAATACTAACTATAGAGAATAACTTGATGGGTGGGTGAAGCAAATTTTGGATCATTTCCATCAGCCGATGATGAATGAGCAGCCCCAAAGCATTTTGCACTGTTAATCACATCCACCCAGTCATACACCAATGGAGGCAGCTGCCATGCCAGGCACTCAATACATCCTTTGGGAGCAATTTGGAGTCCAGTGTCTTGCTCAAGGATACTTCGACTTGTGGACAAGGGGAGAAGGGGAATCAAACTTGCAGCCTTCCGACTGAGCGATGACCGCTACCGACCAAGCCACAGTTGATGAATGTTGGCACCATGCCAATAGACACACCATTACCATTCAAACAATGTCATCCAAGCTCTGTTCATGTTTGAATTGATCCAGTCAGGAGACTATCCCCTAAACCCTCTCCTCTTTCTTTTCAGTCATATCCTGTGGGAATCCAGGAACTCCAAGAAATGCCCAGATCCTCATTCACGATGGCCTTACCTTCTCCAGATCCATCACTTACTCTTGCAGGGAGGGATACTACTCCACTGGACTGCTCACCCGACACTGCACTGTGAACGGGACCTGGACTGGCAACATGCCCGAGTGCTCAGGTAATAATACAAAAAGCTCTCACACAGGAAAGGCCTTTATGAAATGTTGTGCTTTTGTCTTTTCATTTATGTGTTCAATCCCTGTAGACTTGCACAGATGACAAGACTGTAGCATCTTCTATGATATGGGTAATCATAGCAAGAGAACATGGATTCATGTTTGTAATGGGAACTGCTTTAGCAGTGAATTAACTGTGTAACTCCTTGACTGAGAAATCGGTTGGATTCATGGTCCATTCAAAGAGCACCAGCCTCACTGGCAGCCCTTTATCATCATGTTTCACAAAAGACACCCAGGTACTGTACAGAGCCAAGAGACCTGAGCAAATAGAGGTCACTGAAAGAAGCAGCCCCTTCTGAATAGAGAGGATAAAACCCTAAGCAGCACCATTATAGATTTCAGCACGCTGTAATCCATAGGAGTGAAAGGGTACATGTCGGAGCATTTTAGCACAATACCTTCAGCAGGGAAGAGATGCGTGTGAAAGAGTACAACTGACTCCATCATTTCTGTTGAGCTGAAAGAAAAAAGTTCTGTGTGACGTGTTTGGACAGTGGTGACGGTGCAATGATATTGCCATAGAAGATTAGACATTGTCTCAGTGTGTCCCCACCTCGCGGGTACCATTAAAGTCATAGCTGTTTCAGGTTGTGTGATCTCACCAGCCCAGTGGCAAATCCAAGTGTTTTTTTCCAGTCAAGTTGAGACATGTTTTTTTCAACTTACTGCAATTTTTCGCGGGAACATGGTTGATGTCCATGTTTAACAATATATTTTTGTCCCAAAGCAACTTAACGCAGGTGGTCATGGGGTCTGGATTTTCCTTCTGAGACATTTTCAGGGGATTAGAGCTGCTGAGTCACACGGTGGAATTTTCCCTGTTGTTACTCGATCGCACCGTTTTCCCTGCAGGATGCGAGAGTACAATCAAGGAGAAACGCAGTTTATTTCGCAGCATTGGGGAGCGACTGTAGAGGAATACTCATCACAAGATTTAGTGTCTTTGCATCCTCAAAGCTCTTTACAGGAACTATCAAAGTACAAGGACACTTTTTCATATAAAAACTGCTGACTCATGCTATCATCGTTTTCAATTTGCATAGTAAGTAGGTTTAAACATATTCACTGCATACATATATTCTCTGAAACAGGTTGTCCATAAATTTTCGAAGCACTAATTAGCCATGACGACGCATAAACTTCGTTGCTGTTTTTTTTAAGGTAGTTGTTTGTGAGGTGAACTGCTTGGGTCAAGTGCATATAACAGTACATTAACTCTAATGTTCCACCTCTAAATAGGTTTTTACATGTTTATCTTTCATCCTAAGAGTGTCTCTGGGTTCAGTGAGCCATCACATAGGTCTGACAGAAAGCAGGGGTGTCAAACATAAGGCCCGTGTGCCAAAATCGGCCCGCAAGAGTCTGCAGTCCAGCCCACTAACACACCAAGCAAATTGTAAAAAGATTGCAACGAAAGCATTACATTATAACACAACACCGAGACCCAAGTTAAGATGTACTAAGACTACTAAGATGCAACAGTTACAGATGTTTTTTTTGACAATTCATTGTATTGTACATCAGTAAAATTGGCTTTATGTTGAGATTACAGTAATTTTTGGTGCCGATTATTCAGATTTGGAAAAATATATACTTTTTCAAGTTTAAATTAATTATGGCACTATTGAACTGGTCTGGTCCACTCAAGATGAGATTGGGCCGCATGTGGCCCCTGATTTCAAATGTGTTTGACACCCTTGGTATAAATGATCAACTTTTGTCATTTTATAATCTCGATCACATCTGAAATTTCATTTTTGTTTTGTTCCCCTTCATTTTGTTGTATTTTTGCAGTAATTAACTGTGGTGATCCTGGAGTGCCAGCAAATGGGGTGAGGTTTGGAAACGACTTCACGTACAATCACACGGTCGGCTTCCAGTGCTCTCCGGGCTTCACCATGGACGCCGACCGGGCATCGTCGCTCATCTGCACGAAGGACCGCACCTGGAACGGCACCAAACCACTCTGTAAAGGTATAGTCGTGGGGGTTAATCTGAAGTCCTAATACATTCTCCATTTTCACATTATTGGAAGTATTGAAATTCTCCTCCTTGGTTATATTATAGCGATCATTTGTGGTCCACCGCCCAACATCCCGAATGGGCAGGTTGTCGGTACAGATTTCACCTGGGGCTCAAGTATTAGCTACGCCTGCAACCAAGGTTACCAGCTGTCCCTGCCCACGGTGTTGACATGTCAGGGAAGCGGCAACTGGAGTGGAGAGAAGCCACAGTGTTTTCGTAAGTGAGACGATGCTGAAATTCCAACCACATGGTACAGGCATTGCATTTAGAAAAACAACACACTGTGTTCCTTCTGACATTTTTCTTTCCTCCGTCGGTCATCATTACAGCGGTGTTCTGTGGAGATCCGGGGATGCCCGCCCAGGGCAGGAGGGAGGATCGAGGGTTCACATACCTCTCCTCCGTCTCCTTTTCCTGCTACCCTCCTCTTGTCTTGGTCGGCTCGCCACGGAGATACTGTCAGTATGATGGCACCTGGAGCGGCACGCAACCCTCATGCATAGGTAGGTTACCTTTGCACCTTCTCTTGTGGTAATTGCAGCTTGTTGTATGGCGTAGTAGTATTCTGTCCACTGTGTCCCCGGACCTTCACTCAACGTTAGCGGCGATAGACTCCAAGCCCCAAGCATGTACAGTTGATTGATGAATAGATGTATCATTTGGAGTGCAGATTGGTGTAATGATCCAGTTGTGACAGGCTACAATATGAGGCCATGATTCATAATCGCTGCACAAAAGCCTTACTTCTTCATCAGTATTATTTTTTTTGATATATATAATACAATAACCAATGCTTGTATCACAATGTCAGTATGAGTGAAGCTCTTCTTGAGACGTCTTGCTCATTTCTGGTCTTGATTGCCATTTGCAGTTTACAAATAAAACATGCAGAAGCATTTGACCTCGCTAACAAGCTATATTGATCTTTTACCAATTGTGACTTGCTCAATTTATTAAAACAGCCCTGAACATTTTTTTTAATCAAATGCAGAGCAGTAGGTATTGTTTCAGTTAAATCTTTGCGATTTACCATATTTGGTTTGCGAAAACTGTTGAAATGTGATACCACGATCATGTGCAACCAGCCGTTGAGCAAAGCCTGCATAAAGCAACTGCCCCTTCTTTCAAACATCATACTATTGTCCTGGACTTATGCCATAAAAAAAAAGATTGTGTCCTGCTGCCATAAACAACAGCGAAGAAGAGTAATGCCATTGGAAGTACAATATATAAATGCACATGCTGCAGTTAAAGGCACTCAAGGAAGCCGAGCACTGTGGTCACAAACAAGCTGATAATAAATCGAAGGACATTTTGCCAGCCCCCGGGTCCGTTTTGATATTTCAAGTGCCATGAAATATGCACAACTGTGAACCTTTGACCTAGTAACATTTAGTGTAAACGTTCATTCATTAAAGCCAAAGTCACCAGTGACTCCACGACCTATGCATCATTTATCAGCCACTTTGTGTAACCATGCTTCAGAGACCGTAATGCCCGGTGTGAAGGAAAGGCTAGGAACTCATACAATTTCCCACGATTCAATCAATTAAAAAATCTGAAGTGTATTTATTGTTCATAGCAGCTGCTGACTTTGCTTCTCCCTTACTTCTGTTTGTACTCTCTTGCCTCCGAATTCATTGTGAAGACTGGCCTCTTGTGGTTTGTTTTTCAACCTGTAGACTCCAAGATGACTGGCAGAAACTTGTTTTCATTCAAGTTCTATTCATTATTTAGCTCCTTGTGGTGAGAAATGTCACTGCAATCTTACATTATTTTCCATTGTAACTGAGATTGAAAGAAGATATGTGTACAGATGTCTAAAACTAGGGTCTGCTTGGGGGGTCGGCGGGGGCCCAAAATCATCACCAAATTAAGTTGTTTATTTATGTTGTTTATGTTGCACATTCCAGCAAAATGTATGAGCATTTATCCCAAATTCAGCATTTCTTTCTCCATATGTGTGGAAAATGGTTCCCATGCAGTGAATTTAGTATGTTTGATGTTTTCCATAAGTCACATGTGGGAAAAAAAACAAACATGCAAAATAGGTTTGCGTTAGAAAAGCTTTTACAAAAATCTATTTATTAGCCGATTCCTTTCTTTACAACATGCATTAATTACAACTTAAACTCATGAAGGTCAATGTTAGAATCCCAACCATCCATCTTCTGTATGAGCTACACACAGTCACGTACACACCAATTGTGAAGAAACGGGAAAAGTCCACTTTTACACAGGTAGAATGTCCAAACTGCACAATGAAAAGCTGCGAAAACCAACCTCCATTTGAATCTGTGAGGCATGGTTGCTAACCACTACACTGTGTAGCCCCTTTTTAAAACCCTGCACTCGTGAAAGGCCAGTAAGATGTTCGACAAAGAAATAATTCCAACGGGTTTAACTGTCCACAATGTTTTTTTTATCGATCTCAAAAAGAAATCCATGACTATGTTACAGAAAACTTAAACTCAGTGCTTTTTTGTGTGACGATCTAGCTTTATAGCCTTCGGCATATGTTATGTCATGAGACCCACCTGATGTTAAAGTGTAATGACTTTGTATCAAAGCATGTTGAGTAGCTAAAACTTTTGCGCAGCACATATTTAAAAGGATCTTTTTTCTTGTGAGATTATTTAGAAATGATTATATTGTCCATGTCTTTGTTTCAGACCCCAGTCACACTGCCTGTGGAGACCCCGGCACTCCACTCTTTGGAAACCAGAACAATAGTCAAGGCTACCAGGTAAGAAAATATGCTCCCACTGGAAATTTAATTCATATGTTGAATAGAAATCTAATGATATTTCCAAAGGACTTTTTTTTTTTTTTTAATTTACCCACATAGTGCAATTTGTGTGTTCCTTTTTTATGACCATTCTTTATTTAGCCCGAGTGAACTGCAAGGTTAAATCAATGACTACGATATATAGAATTACAATAAATTAAATAAGCACAGCGCAAATCAGTCATTTCTTTGATACCATGTTGTGGATCTATTTATTTTATTTTATTTTTAATCTGGCCTCATTTGTTAAATTTTGTACAGACATTCATGGAAAGAGCCCACTTCGTTTAGTCAAATGCTAAGTTAAATAATAAAAACAAAAATAATAACAATAACAATAATGATGGCTACATTTCATACAGCTGCTTCACTGTGAGTTAGCCCACATCGAAGCTTGCTCATTCACTTGTCACAGCTATGGAGGACACATCAATATTATTAACGCACGCTTTTGTGTGAGTGTATATGAGAGACGTATACAATGATAGTAATTAGCTTCAAAGGAATAGAACCTTGTGAAATATGTGTTCCTCTCTTCTGAGTAACATATATCAATGACAACAAACTATGATGTCAATGTACAATCTCCCTCATTTTGTGTGTCGCCTCACAGATCAGCAGCACCGTGTTCTTCAACTGCAGAAAGGGCTACTTACTTCAGGGCTCTATTTCCCGCACATGTCTGCCCAACCTCACCTGGAGCGGATTCCAACCTGAGTGCATTGGCAAGTCAACAATTAGCCCGTATTATAAGGATGGATGATGTTATGTTGACTAAAACTCAAATCATGACAATCATATACCGTCCCCTATATGTTATAATCAATCTATCTCTCTTGTTTTCCTCTTTTTCTCAGATTTATTTGATCTGTCCTCTGTAGTTTACCTATCTTTTTAGACATATATATATTATGTTTAATCTCTCTCTGTCTCAATGTTTGTCTCCAGCTCACCACTGCAGCCAGCCAGAGCTGCCAGCCCAGTCTGACGTGAGGGCCATTGAGCTGCCATCACTTGGCTACACGCTGATCTATACGTGTCAGCCAGGCTTCTACTTGGCTGGAGGATCAGAGCACAGGACCTGCAGGTCCGACGGTAGCTGGACAGGAAAGCCACCTCTCTGTGCAGGTAAGAAACATGGTTATTTTTCATTTAGAGAGAAAACACGGAAAAATGCTTGGAACTGAATTATACAAACAAAAAGCACAAATGCAGTGATGTTTGTTAATGTCCTGGTGAACATTTGTGAGATCATCCACATGGTTAGAAGAAATAAAACTACACCTGTATAGGGCACAAGCAGTTCTTTAGCTTTTGGCTCCTCCCTTAAGAGATCATCTGCCTCCACCCTTATTCCTCTCATGTTCCTCCAACCTTCTCCGTGTTACTCTTCTCCTCCTGCTTGGCAGTCCCGTCCCCACCCTTTGTCAAATAAATGTCCAAACCATCTCAGTCAAAAGGTACACAACTGAAGAAGTGTGCAGAGCCTCTTTCCCCTTGGACACATACAGACGTACTGAACTCTTTACAGACTGCACCCCGTCCTTAAAACGTTCACTTTATGTAATCTGTACTCGTTGAATCCAGAATACAGTGGTGAGTCACATTGGGGAAGCAGGGATTCAGCTAATGTGGATGAATGGCTCTGTTAACACTTGCCTTTTACTCAGACACATGCCAGGGTACGGTGGCCAATCCATCACACAATTACACTGTATGGGGTGGTGCACACTTGGAGCCAATGATACACACACACACACACACACACACACACACACACACACACACACACACACACACACACACACACAAATGCAACAAGCTTTGAAACATTAACAAGGGTGCGAAACTTGATTAGGCCACTGCATCCCATTGATTAGGTTAGCAGAAGTACCTCTTATAAATGGTGAGGCTGTGTTAACAAGGTGTAGCAGACAAATAGACTGCCATTAAGACACCCGCAAGCATTGACCTAAATACATATAGTGAGTGGGGGGGATGGAGTAATCGACATACAATTATCTGGGGTAGAGGAATGCTAATGGGAGAAAGATAAAAGATGAAGCGGTGGGACAGGTTTCCATGTGATAGATTCTGTGTCGAGCTGTTATTGAAATGTGATGGGTATTTTAAGGCTATGCCATTAGGAGTGAAGGGAAGAAACGGAACCGGCCTTAGCACATACAGGAAATTATTAACAGTGCCTCCGGGCGCAAAGAATGGCAGCTCAAAAGACTGGCAGCTAATAAAGTGTGTGTGTGTGTGTGTGTGTGTGTGTGTGTGTGTGTGTGTGTGTGTGTGTGTGTGTGTGTGTGTGTGTGTGTGTGTGTGTGTGTGTGTGTGTGTGTGTGTGTGTGTGTGTGTGTGTGTGTGTGTGTGTGTGTGTGTGTGTGTGTGTGTGTGTGTGTGTGTGTGTGTGTGTGTGTGTGTGTGTGTGTGTGTGTGTGTGTCCATATGCGTTTATGATATTTGTGCTCATAAACTACCATCAGTATACTTGTCTTTGTCCACGGCTGTGAGTAAAGCCCTCCTCGGTCTGTTTACCTGTGGGGGTGTTATGTTTACTACTGTGATGTAGTCCTGCGGCCCTGCGGAGCAGTAAGGCATAATTAAAATGCTTCCATTGAAGCCGTGAAGTCGTGTCTCTGATTTAGCCGGCGACCCCGCGGGGACACTCGGTCCACTCTCTGACAGGGGAAAAGTCCTGTCGCAGTCGGCCTTCGCTCAGGCCACCGCAGACGTTATTAGTCATGGAAAAGAAATGCTGATAGGGAGATCCTCCATCCTCCCACTGCAGCTACCTCAGAGGTGTTGTGTTTAAAGTTAAAGCAAATTTGGATCTTATATTTTTACTTCCTGGAGCCAGACTCTGTGTCTGTTTACAGGATATACTTGCTCAGTGTTTTCCTCTGCTAATTTTGTTTATGCTTTCTAGCTGATAACCGCCCGAGTGGTAAAAGCCCAGTGGGGACAGTGCAGGAGCCACCTTCCAAGTTACCAGGTAGGACATGTACTTCTTGAATTTAACTTCACCTTTAGAGTGAGGAAGGCTCCGAGATCACATTAATTTATTGGTATTTATCTCAATTACAGTGTGTAACATAATAAGGGACTCTAACGCTGTTATCTACAGTCTGCATCTGATAAAGTCCTTCTTTCATCTTTGTGGTTGAGTGTTGTGTAACACCGAAACCAAGCAGCTGGTGCTTGTGTTTATGCCCTCTGTACCTCACTTCGCAAAGTCTTTATTTAATATAATTACATTATCAGATGCCATATTTTGATCTGTGACCTTGGTCATTTACCTTCTCCCGTCTTTTAGTCCCTGGTGGTGTGTTTGCTAAGAACTCCCTCTGGAGGGGCTCCTATGAGTACCTGGGAAAGAAACAGCCAGCCATGCTGAGCATCACTGCCTTTGAGCCCTTAAGCAACCGGGTTAACGGGACGCTCATCGACCACAGTAGTGGAGCTCAAACTTGCAGGTAAAGCCCAACAAGTCACGCTCTGAGACGTTTCAGTTGGTTTGATTCAAATGAAAGCAGAAAAGACTCCCATCATAGAATAGATTGCTTTTGCTTTGTCATAACAAGAGTTGTTTTTTTTTTTGTTTTTTTTTTTGTCTTTAAAGAACATTAAGATTCAAATCATCAAGAAACATTAAGACACAGATGTGGACACTATGGATATGCCACGATAGAGATGTTGAAGTTAATCTCATTTGTATGAATGCAACATGGTTTTAATTAATGTGTGTACGTGTTGATTACCTTCATATGTTTGCTCTATTCTGGTTCGTAATTATATTAATGTTTTGCAAGTTTCTTAATTGAATCTGCCTCAAACCATCAATATAAAATAGTCTCCAGTTACAGCTCTTTTCCATCAATCCTAAACTTTTGTGCTCATGTTTTCATTTTTGTTCACATAAACATATCGTTTCAAGCCTGTTGGTAAACTGGGTCACATACACATTTATTTGATTTTACATTTACTGTGGGTTTTTTACCAGATATACATAAAAATAAAATTATAATAAAATTGTGTCTGTAAAATAACACATAAACAGAAAAAGTGTCGTTTTATTGTAACACTTTGTCCAGTGGTGTAATTTTTTTATAAGCAATAAATAGCCTTTAAAAAAAGAACAATGGACAAAGAGATGGAAAACATAACTGCCTATTTCGTAACTAAGTCCCTCATTCCATCATATATTTTTATATGTGTATGTATATATATCGAAAATATCCTCACCTACTCCGTTCACTTATTTACACAACTGTATGTTATTACTATTATTTTCTATTACTTTTGTCATACCTGTTTATTTATCTTGATGTCTTTTCTGCCTTGGATCCTGTCATGACCGTGGACATTTTGTTTGTAGGTACCTATAAGAGAGAGGAAGCCCAGCTGCTGCTCCAGGTTCACCAGATAAGAGGCCCCGTGGAGATCTTTGTCAATAAGTTCAAAATAGACAATTGGGCCTTGGATGGACATGTAAGTACACGTCCAGGGTCGGGACCGCGACGGACTCTTTCTTTCTTCCTGCACTGACGTTTGCATGGCATAGACATGTACGCCTTTGTTGTGAAATATGCACGAGCACACATACACACTAACCTTGTCACTCTGGGGAGATGGAAAGCCCACCAAGAGTTTTCTCTTTAATTAAAATGTCAGTTAAATCATTGCCTGGTAATCAGGATACGACAGACCCCCTTCACTCCTCTTCCCCCTCCCCCGTTAATATCCCAGCCCAACCTCAGGCACCTCTAATGCACACACTCCCGATTTAATTAAAAAAAAGCAGGTCACAGTATATGCGGCTGTGTGTATTTTAATGTGCGCGTTTTCACAGTGTGAAACACGCGTCACTGCGCAGGAGTGGTGTCTTGAACAATTCCTCCTGCTTAGTGCGCGTGCAAGCGTGCGGGTGTGTTTATGTTTGCACTGTGGAGCAGGAGGGGGGAAAGAAAAAAAAGAAAAAATACCATCATATTAAATGTCAGCCATAAGAGTGCCTCTCAGCTCCTTTTGACATGATATTTCATTTTCTGCGTGCACCAGCTGCTGACACTTTGATGATACGCTCCTTTGTAAAGCCTGGATGTGACACATAAAGTGTCTGTCTTCCATTCCCCTCTCTCCCCAGGTGTCCTACATCTCTTCATCCAACTCCTTTGTGTACCAGGGATTTGTCAGAGGAAAAGGCTTTGGCCAATTTGGTCTCCAGAGACTGGGTGAGTGAGCTGTCCACTTGGTCATAGAAACCTGTGTCCAAGTGGTCCCCTGGGTAATCCTCCCTATATTTTAGTTTTATTTTGTCTTTCTCCCCCGACTTGTCTGGATTTCTTCCCCAGAAAAAGGGAGAGAGAGAGAGAGAGAGAAAAAAGAAATCCCTCCGAATGTATAACGTCCTAAAGCTGAGCTGCTTTCACAGTCTGCAGTAGGCGCTGCCGGATTTGACATTCATTTACTTTTACAAATGTGGGAACATTTCTGGAGATGGTGGCTCTGAAGCAGCATGAAGAGGCAAACACAGTTCACAAACATGGTTAATAGTCGGAAAATGACACACGCGCTCTCACTCTGCACTCACACATTTACACACACACCCAAAAAAAAAATCTCTCTCCTCCGGGAGTTGTGTGTGCCGATGCCTGCCGGAGTCTTTGCCAAGTGGCTCAATATCTCAGAGTTTTGATACAGTAAATATCATCCATTCTTTGCTGGGTGTTGTCGTTTTGGTTCCTTCAGCGAGTTTAGCTGTGCTGTCAGAGGTACTGCACTTTTTTCCTTTTTTTTTTTTTTTCGCTGTATATATAGTGCGCTCCATGTTTGTGACCTAGAAACCTCAGCCATGTGATCCCCCTCGCTATGAAGCAAATCCTTGCATCCTCATTACTGAGCTGCGAATCCCTGCTGGAGTCAAACTGTGACATTTGTGCGTCACACAGGCCTGACTCTTACGCACGCACTCCTTTGTTTTCGTATAAAAAAAAAAAGAAAGAAAAGCAGATATAACTGAAAAAGCACATCCCACTTTCCTGAACCTACCAAGCAGACGTGTATAAGAGACAAATCGAGCTGTTTACCGAAGTCTTGACGACAGCTTGGTGGATTCTCTTCTTTTTCCTCTTATTTGGGTTTTGTTAGTCCACAAACATTGATTCACAGTGAATATTTGAATCCCGATTGAGACAGAGTAATCGCATTCATAAAATTCAATCATTCACTGCAAATTCCATGCAGTGTGACATAATACGACAGCAAATCAATACAAATTTTACGTTAGACTTATATGGGAATGCTATTTGGTCTGTAGCAGTTTTACCTGTCATTGATGTCTAAAAGCATGCTGTATTCAGGCAAGAATCAGTTCTTTGTTGTTGTCTGAGAATCTATAAGCAAGAGAAATGATGCTGGTTACATTCCCTTTAAATTTGAAATCATAAGGTTTCATCTATAATCAGCAACTTTTGTCATAGCTTTTATTCTAAATCTTTTTAATCAATCTGTAATAGACACACGTAACAGCCAATAATGTAAAAATGTTGGCCCATTTTAAATGTTACGACTGAACTGCAATGAGTTTGTCAATTTACAAAAATGCTAAAACCAATAGTTTAATGAAAAGCCTTTGTTGTAATAACATTTTACCAATAATCACATAATTAATTAGATAGTCATTACAGTGGAGAGTAGCATTTTAAAACTAATCTTTTCTATCTGTAAAAACTAACAATATTGTTATAATACATAAATAGAGCTGTATTTCATGCAAGTTTTTGTTCTCAGTTTAGCAAAAATATGTGTAGTATGTCGTGGAGTCATCATACTTGAGGAATATTTGATTTCATACTTGATCACTTACTTGATTTATTGAGGAAACAGACTGGCAGCACTCTCTAAATTAAGATTGAAAAAAATATATTTTGCTGTTATGTTATTGCCAAGTTATTGGTTTTATTACATTCAAAATGTAAATATTTTTTTAACCACTACTGTGAAATACATGAACAATAATATACTGCATTCACAAAATATGACTAAAGTGCTCTTGATTTGTGTTGATTGTTGGTGTTCACCAATGGATCCACCAATAAATGATAAAACAAATGGACTAACTTACATAGCGCCTTTTCGCTGACAACATCCCCAAAGCGCTTTACATAGCTCATCACATTCACCCATTCACATACACATTCACACTCAATTTCTGGGAATTCCTTTCACCCTTAGTTACTATCTGGTGAGAAGCTGCACCACTTTTTTCTTCAACAATCCTCGTTTTGTCAAAAACTCACTGTGTTAAAACTCCGCCAGTTCCATGAGTTGGCCATATTCAATTTTAATTTTAGGATTTTCTGCAGTCCAAATGCACCACGAGCCACAGTTGACCCACAGGCCTTTTGCTTTTGCTACCTTGTTTATAAACTTTGGCCATGGCGAGATATTTCTCTTTATTGGAATTCGACCGCTTTAAGCGTCAGTGTGAAGACGCCACATTATGGCTGGCAAAACAAACTACAGAGCAGACCGTGGAGCTTCAAAGACTGATCAGATATGAGCAGGTATTTGGAAGAGAGAGGGAGGATATGCTGTGTTAACATAGATTAAGTGTGTGTGTGTGTGTGTGTGTGTGTGTGTGTGTGTGTGTGTGTGTGTGTGTGTGTGTGTGTGTGTGTGTGTGTGTGTGTGTGTGTGTGTGTGTGTGTGTGTGTGTGTGTGTGTGTGTGTGTGTGTGTGTGTGTGTGTGTGTGTGTGTGTGTGTGTGTGTGTGTGTGTGTGTGTGTGTGTACACACAGTAAAAGTGGCTGTGAAAATCTGCTGTAATGAAAAAGGTGCTTGAGCAGCAGGTGCAGGAGCCTCCCCTCCTCATCGCCCTGCAACCCTGATTGAGCAAACCGCTCTCTATTAATACAAGCGGTCTGGTTGCTGGTGCCATTGCATACACGAGTGCGTTCGTTTGGAAAACCGCCCCACTCCACTCGACGACGTCTCACGTTTTGTTTAAATCCAGTGTTGGTGTATTGATGAGTGTCGTCTGCAACTGTGTTTGTCTGCCCGGGTTTATGCAGCGGGGGGTTGATTGGCAAACACGGCAGAACCCACTAATTGAATCCCCGCTTGTTTGTCACTCGTCCTTTATTGGAGCTTTTTTGGCATTGTGCAGTAAACAGGTGGGCTGTCACTCCTCCGTCGCAGACACACATACACACACACACCTCAGTAAATTAGAGAATGAATGTGAAATGAGTTAATGGCTGTCGGCCTTTGATGACAGTAATTAAGAGTCATTGTTAGGATAATGGAATTTGACATTCCCGGGGGGGAAATAAAATTAAGGCAAAGGAAAAACTTTAAAAAGTCAGTTTAGGCTGCCTCGTCTGTTGTTTACAAATAGTCTTCTCGATAGCCTTCAGCCAAGACAATCCATTTATTTCATTCGTTATCCTATTTGTTTGTTTAAATTCATTCATTGGAGATAAGCCGGATGCTTCAAAGTTTGATTGTTTGACTTATTTTCTCTTGTGTTGTGAAGTAATGCTGTAGTGATGACCTGATGTCTTCTTCATTCCTCCTCCAGAGAGTTTAGATCCCAGCAGAGACAACCCCGGCTACAACTTTGCTTCCAACAGCAGTTCAGTGGCGGCAGCCATCCTAGTGCCTTTTATAGCCATGATTATTGCCGGCTTCGCTCTGTACCTCTACAAACACAGGTGAGGTTTACATCACCACTGTATTTCACACCGACACTTCATCTCCGAGCAATAAAATGACATCACATTATTTGACATTGTGATATTTGCAGTTTCAATCAGATAATTCAACTACTTTCCGAAGGGAGCTTAAGATTTTACTACACCAGCTTGTTATTGACTTTTTTTTTCTTCAAACCACCAAGGCACATGTTGGGATCAATAAGAGGAAAACCATCTTCTGTGATAAAGTGATGAAGCCTTCTCGGCTGAGAAAGCTAACAGGGTCATAGCAATGAGACTGATTGAAGCAACACCGAGGGACCGGGAACTGAGAACGAAGGAATTATCGTGTTGATTCATCTCATTTTAGAAGAAGACCCAAAGTCCCCTTCAACGGTTACGTGGGCCACGAGAACACCAACGGACGAGCCACGTTCGAGAACCCGATGTACGACCGCAACATCCAGCCCACCGACATCATGGCCAACGAGACAGAGTTCACAGTCAGCACAGTGTGCACAGCTGTATAGCAACCGCTTCCTCCAGAGGTAGGAGTCTGACCCCATCTCACAGATTTACTGGGTTAGGAGAACGTGGATGATGTGTTCACTGTGCGAGCTGATCGTACATCTGAGAGCCGAAAACTGCTGACTCGGGGATCCGGTTTCAAGCTGAACATTTCAGCCTCCCCGAAGAAAACTCAGCGATTGATTTTTTTATTTATTTTTTTCCCCAGGCCACATTTGTTTTGATCTGAGTGCTCTTATTAGTACACTTCATTTGGATTGTCTACGCTTCATTGAAATGAAATAGAATATGTAGGAACATGTTTTTATTCTCCACAAATGATAATATTGCATTAATGGTTCTCTCTTCTCTGTTCTTTCCATCCATATTCTTATTTTTTATTTTTTATTTTTTTGCTTTTATTCCTTTTCCCCTCCAACCGCCTTTTCTTGACCTCAACTTCTGGTAACTGATTTATTTTAATTGTCCATGTTCTTCCTGTACCATATTGTCTTTTTTTCCTACACACCATTCCACTGCTGCATCCCTGATTCAGTTAGGAGAGGAGAGTCGCTCCACGTCCTCGCCTGCCTGCCAGCAGAGGACATCTATACGTCCTTCCAGCAGTAAGGGCAAGACAAAGATTATTTTATTTCCTGAAAAACTTTCAAGAAACATCTCCAGTGGCAAAACCCCGCGGGAGATCAGAGGGGGAAAAAAAGAAGAAACCATGTGAAGACGACAGCAACTTTAACAAATGCCAACAACAACATGCTTTTCTTTTTTTTTTGGGGGGGGGGAAACTTTACATGGTTTCTTGATGAATCTCCTTGAATCTTTTGACGAAAAGCTTCCAACATGAGGGGAACCACTGGGAGCCAAGCTGCAAGGACTTTCATCTTTTTTCTCACCGGCCTCCGCCAAAACCCAAAGGGAATTTTACCATCAACTTTTAGGTCAAGAAATTTTACCTGTAGCTCACGGAGATCTCAGTGCCGGTGGACTGCACGGCGGACAGCCGCGCGTTGTGAGTCAGAGAGACAGTCTGGGCTGTTCCAGTTCATCTTCTTCTCTGTTTGTCATTTAGGGGTTTTTTTGGTAGCCTTTTTGCGTTTTTGTTTTTTCCAAATAGGCTTCTTGTTTTATGTGATTAGTAATCTGTTTTTCCTGAACCTGTCTGCTCCTTGAGGCTGCTGAAAGGTTTCATCGGAGGCGCCCCCGAGTTTCTGGCAGAGGATGAATTAAAAATTCAGTGAGTTTTGAAGGCCATGTTCCAGACACACTCTATCATTACTTTTTGTGCTCAGCACCCCCCCACCCACCCCCCCCCCCCCCCCCCTTTTTTTTTTCTTTTTTGGTAGCAGGGATGAGATTCTGCTTGCAGAGGCAGCCATGTCCAGAGCAGGGGTTAAAAAAAAAAAAAAGCACTTAGGAAGGTTGTAGAGCGAGTTCATGTGCATATGCGAGTGTGTGTGCACGTGTGTGTGTGTGTGTGTGTGTTTGTCTGCACACATTTATGGTTGCATCTGCAATCACCCCCGAAAATATCTGTATTTCAGCCCCTAATATTCAACCAAACTCTTAATATTTCCTGTTATATTTTACAAAATGTTAAGTTTGGAGTGTCACTATATTTTCCACGTGGAAGCTCTGGAACAAATATTGACATTCTACAGATACTTAAGATCCAACTTTTTTTTCTTCTTTTTTTTTCTTTTGGTTTGTGGTGATTTGCATTGAGTCACTTTACAATTTGATGTCTGAGAAGACTGAAAGGAAGTGTGGAAAAACACACACAAGTCTCAACTGATGCACCTGAATTAAAAATGTTTAACAAAAAAAAAACAACAACAACAAAAAAAGAACACGGTGCCACTCTGAGGCACTTGAGAAGAAGACATCGGCTCAGTCAAAGCAGAGACGGCAACTGTGATTCATCTTCATGGATGTACAAGCACTTTGGGACCACATCACATCCCGCGCTCCCTCTTCATGTCCAAATATCTAAACAAAGCTGTAGCACTAACTGGCGGTGCGTTCCATTCGGAAGGGACCGCTAATCTGGGGGGTTCGATTTCCCCGCTTCAGCCTCGGCTTTTTGATCCACCTTCACAAGTTCCTCTCCGGACTGAAAATGGTACACACTGTATTCCTCTCTGAGATCAAGTTGCAGTAGTAGCTCCCCTAGACTTGGCCTCAGGAAAACAAAGATCAAAGTGCGGCCATGTTCCGAGTCTCTGGAAATGTTCAAATGAAGGCGCTCGAGTCTGAAGAATGGATGAGTCAGTGATGCGCTCCCTCTGGATTACATTCAGGTCTTTCCTCTAAGTTAACTTCTGACAGCTCCATCCCTTTGAAAAAGAATAGCGTTGCTTTGTTTTGTCTTTGCTTGTCGTAAAAATGTTGCGGGAGGCTTCCTCGGAGCCGAGACAGCAGGGGAGTCGCTGGCATACTGATTACTCCCATGCATTAAATTGGAAATGATGAATAGGATGTGGGGAAGTATTTATGCCTCTAATGCCAGCAGTCCTTATACCTGTGACAAGCAGAGAAGAGGAAATAGAGGTTCGGCAGTGCAACACGGGGAGGCGAACGTCATCAGAAAAGGAACAGCTCGGCCGGTGAATGACGTGTGATGAGAGGTGAGGGTTTGAAATGTTCAGGATTTCTGTGACCCTCATTACGCGTGTGTGCAACATGTATGAATAGCCGGTGGATCTCCAACACCCTGCTCCCAGTTATTTAGCACTTACTGTCACCGTACCTGTCTGTCCGCTGGAGGCTGAGTGGGGTGAATAGTGCTCGAATTTCACATGAGCAAATTGAGCCATTACATCCAATTTGCTTTAATTTAGCCATGCTTCATTGTCGAACCCATACCAAATGCTGAACTCATCTTACCATTACCACGAACAGGACAGATCCTCAATTATGTAATCTATGTCTCCAAAAATACCCGCGTGAAGCATTGTCCACTTCTTTTTTTTTTTTTTTTTTGTGCTGGCGTCACCACAGACCGGGGAAGGGGACTTAACCTGCATGGATTTGTGTTAGTGCATTAAAGTATACATTATGCTGCAAAGTGGTTTTCACAGTTAAAACCAACCTTCCGTACCAACAGGTTTTTTTAATGAAGTCTTTAAAAGCACCTACAGTACATAATTTCCCTCAGAAATCCCGGCCTTTGAAACCAATCACTGTATTGTTCCTTCAATCAGTTTCGCTGTGGGTCGGTAATTGCTTTTACAATTTTATTACTTTTAAAGCTCTCGTTTATCTCGACAGTACAGATAGAATATTGCCCCGTGCCCGCTCCGGTCGTGAATTGATGGAAAAGGAAACGATTGAATTACCCTGGAGATTTCACGGGGGAGAGGAGCGGTGGCGCTCGCATTATCTTGAAGGCACTGCTGCTCGGTTCTCATAGTTTTACGCGGCTGTTTGCATGGTGCATTGCATTTATTTTTATTTTTTGAAGCCACTTCAAACATCTCGGCAAAAGCAGACCCCTTCATTACATTCCAGTTAGCCCCCGTTAAGCTGCGTCGAGGTGGCCTTTCTTTCTTCATTCATCCCTCCAGTGACGACATTTAACAAACACTTTGTTCAACCTGGTTGAGTAATGAACAAATAGATGTGAGTAGCTCTGTGCAGTAGGACAAAAGGCCCCCAGAGGTATCCGGTTTTCTCTGACTGGATTTAGACTATAGATCTGGGCCAACACAACACAGGAGCATAAGCTCACACAAGGATGATTGTTTTTAGCGACAAGGGCTCACTCAAAAAGATCTGAAGTGGATTCAAAGGGCCAGACTTACCTTTTTGTTGACATTTCTTACCGCCCCTTCAGTCTCCAATAAGCACTTTATGTTCATTACAGTGCCTTGTAACAACCTCGTGATAGCATGAATCAGCTGTTTCTTGTTGGTTTTTTTTCGAAATTTCGATCGGGTTTCTATGTCCGGCCGAAGCAATTAGTCTGTTTCACTCTTTGGGTCAGGCTCTTAATGAGACCTTTTGTTGAGTAACCTGGACACATGTGGGAGATGCCTGTACAGCCTTGGCTTTGCTGAGAAAAGTGGAGCCTGTTAGCATTTTGTAGCTGTCCGTTTTTAGCTTCTTTTTTTCTGTCTTTCCTAAATTAAAAAGGTGCTCGAAAAGCAGTGTGCAGCGGATATTAACCGGGATGCTATGTGCTTGCCCGCACATTTAGGCCCTGTTTACACGACAGCATTTTGAAAACAATGTCCGTTTACACAAACAACAGATTTGCTCAAAATGATGGAAGTTTTCATGTTAGGCCACAAGAGGGTGCTGTTTTTTGTTTTTGTAATAAAACTACACACACATGCAGGCAGAGAACAATACGCTGTACACATTAACAGTGGCTACCACACAGATGTTCGTATTGACACATGGCGAAGTTGGATTCCTATCGTAGGTGACTCAACTTTAAAACTTCCAAGTCCCAAGAGGACATGGACTCGGGGTCATGACACTCTGGAGGCCGCCATTGTTGTTATTCTCCATCTACTCACGCATGTGCAGAATAATTATTTACGATGGCCATGGTGTGCATGCCGTCTACACAGAGATGCAGTCGAAACGTTTTCAAAAAGTTGCGTTTTTCCACATTACCATGGAGGAAATGCCACCTTGGGAGCCATTTTATAAAAGCTACAATTTCAGTCATGTAAACGGACGCCCTTAATGGGACCTTTTTTTTTTTCCTTCTATTTTCACTTGACAACATCGTGCAAACAGAGCCTAAGATACGTTTGCATTGCCTGTGTTACCTCCAACCAAAGAACTATTCCCAAAATCCAACCAAATTACATGATAGAATATTCATTTTGTAATGTCCATTTATCAAGTTTGCATTTACTGGGCCCTGGATTGATAGAAATGTCATGTACAAGTGAACCAGTGAGTTTCTCATAGAGCAGCTCTCCACCAGTGTGAGTCAAGCCTCTCTTGATAGCGGCTGGATACTTCCTGGTTCTCTTTGCATATTTAGGAAAAAAAACAGACTCTCTGTTGGTTCATTTCTGTTATCAGCGAGACACACACATCTCTTCTATAGTCTTTTGAGTTCACTCCAGTTTCCTCGCAGTCAGGGATTAGACCAAAAAACCTTCTTCAGCCGCCCGAGATCTCACTCTTTTTCTTCTTCCTCGTGCGGCACAGGCCGCAATGTACATGTATTGAAAAACCAAGCGATCCATCTGCTGTGCCGCGTCTGACATCTCCCGCATCAGCTATCATTTATAATCTCCCATCTCTCACTGTCACCGCATATGGACGACAACAAAACCACACTTTTTCAGGCCCATTCCATGCAATTTGCCTTCACTATTCAGCCCATATCAGTGTGTTTAGCAGACTTAAGTTTCGAGGGGAGGTTGGGGGGGGGGGGGGGAATTTTTTGAGAAGAAAGCTGCAGAGCTTGGATGAATTTTATCCGATAAATGAAAATGTGAGGGAACTGGTAGTTGGATGATTTGTGAGTAGATCACAGTTCTTGCTGAAAAACTACTGAATGTATTTCATTTCGCTGAGTGCAACAGGATTTATCTATCTATACTGCGCTCAATATCTACAATCCCACAACTCCTCCTCAGTACATATGCAGTAATGGGTAAAAGAAGAATCGTGCCGGCGTGTGTTGTGCTTGGAATAAAAGCAGAATGTCCAATTTATCTCGATTTTAAGATACAGCAGGATATTTACAGAGTTGCTTTTCTTAAAGTCTTTCCGTATGTTAAGTAAAAAAAAAAAAAATTCAAGCCAGCTTTCATGCCTCTGTTTTGTGGCTAAAACTTATAACAACCCCATAGCGAGCTATTGCGAGATCACTGTAGCCACCCACCCCACCCCCGTGCGCTACAACACAACTACAAAACAACGAAAGGCAAAGATTTCGTGTTGACGTCTTGCTGTACACCAAAAGGGTTACCCTGTAAAGAAATGGACGAACCGGAGCAGATGACAGAGCAACTACAGAGGGAACGTATCTCTATGAAAAGAGAATATGTTAATGAATAAATAAAAAAAAAATAAACTTTTTTTTGTACAGAGATATATTTTTATGGAAATACATTTGTAATATAAAAAAGAAAAAAATGGATTGACATATATGTAAATGTTTTCTTTTTTTCATTATTGTAGTACAAATGCTAGTGGGGACTATATGAAAAATCTCTATATAAATATAAATATATATATATAAATATAAATATATACAAAGAGAAATAAAAAACAGACTTTTTGTATGTGTAAAAAAGATTGTACATAAAAGTTTACATACATAATGTACATATGTAAGACCCACCATGGCTTGTCTGCAATATATAAAATGTATTTTATCCGTCTGTATATGATGCTTTGCATTGTGTCTAAGCTTATTCTACTTTCTTGAACTTGAAACTTATTTTGAAGGTTTTGGAATAAAATATAAAACCTACATTTTGAGTGTTTCTTGAATGCATGACGTTATTGCCTCCAGTCCGTAATGATCAGTTTATCAAGCTAATGCATATTTAGCCACTGGGAGTAATAAGCAATTGCATGCAGCTTCCTGTATTCGGCCCGGAACATTGGAATTAAATGTGTGTTCACATGGGACGAACCTTTATTCTGTTATCAGGATACTGTATGTGTGTCTGTGTGCGTGTCCCACCTGCCACGCTCACACCCGTTATCACTTCCACACTCAGACTGACGCTGGGATGTCAGTTGACATTTGTTCGCTGACACAGGAACGTCACAAAAGCTATTTTGAAGGTAATGTGATATGACACGGTGGTGTAGTGGTAGGCACACTTTTGTACAGGTTGGCTGTTTTTGTTTTTGTTTTTTTTTCCTTTTTTCCAGACCTCGCTGCTGGGGGTTTGCATGTTCTTTCCTCAAGGCATGTTTGTTGGCTTCATTGGCAGCTCTTAAGTTGCTGGGTGTGGATGTGACTCATTATATCTTAATGTGAGCCCTGTGATTTACCGATGACCTGTGGAGGATGCATCCTGCTTTCAACCCAGCGTCGACTCCAGATCCCCACAACCTTCACGTGGAAAAAAACGAAGACGAATGGATGGAAAACAATGGTACATTTTCCCAGATGGTGGTACATTTTTCAGATATTGCAAAATGGAAGTTGTGTTCAAGGCCTCTTCATGCAAACTATAAACTATATGTTATTTAAGAGCTGACTGGATATGTTGGGACTAAATTAGTTTTTTAAGAGTAACAATTCAGTATCTTGAATTTGCATTTAAATACATTTTTCAGCCCAATTATATGTAAATATAAGCATCTGAGTGTAGCTTTAATAAGCAATAAGCCCACTCAGTTCTGCTTGTTGAGTTAAAATGTCCATTTTCTTTACCTTTTTCTCCAGTATTTAACTTTCAGTGTTATTGGGAAGAATTTGGGGAGCAAATTCAGTAGAGTTTATTTAAAATAGAGACAACACATATTAATGAACATATACATTTAAATATGCACGATTATAGCCAACAGCCAATTTCCATCTTTAGTCCCTTCGGCAGGTTGATGTCAACAACATAAGATAATAAAATCAATAAAACCACAGTCACGACAAATAGAACAGTTTGCCTTCATGGGCAGTATGAGCAGGAGGGGTAATTACAGAGAGAGGAAAATGTACCCTTGAAAACAAAATAGGACCGGAAAAAAAAAAAAAGATTGCGCAACAAATTGCACCTTGGCTATGTGACGTTTCAAATTGTGTCCCATCTTCACTTGAAATGTTACTCGATCATTGTCATTTAAGTGCAGCCTGATGCAGATTGAAGGTTTAAAGTGTCAATGCGAATAGTCATCCATCTGAATGCGGCACACATAAGATCTCTTAGTGCTTCCGTAATAATTGAATAATAAAGTGATTAGCAAGATGTTATGTGATTGGCGAGAAATGTTATTGGCTTTTTTGTATCTAAAATGGGTGAAATGAAACCATTATTGGCCATCATTACACTATCGGTTGCTCAGTTGTCAAACTGACAAGAAACGATTTAGAATCTTTCTGTTTATATAGAATAGATCTCAATAACATGCAGATGTAAAAGCCAGAAGAACAGTAACCGCTTACTGCGTATGTTGCAACTCCATGACCTTTGATCCATTTACTTTAAACAGGAGCGCAAATCAAATACCCTCCACACAGCAGTGATTTGATGTATTGACTAAGCACTGGAAGCGTTAATTGGGTTATATTACCCCGACGTCAACTTCAGTTTAAATGATCTTAATTAGCAGCGCTCACTCTGGAGGTGCAGTCATCGACCTTCATCTTGTTGTAGTGTCACCATGAATCTTCACGTTGACACAGCGCTCAGAGCATCCACTATTCAACTGGAAAACTGGTCTTCAGTAACGAATGGTCCACAAGCAGGCCAAATATCTGCAGTTAGTCTTTTAGCGTGATTAATATGTGGAGGCCCGGCTCCATGTTGTTGTGCTTCTGTCGATGTTTGAACCGTGGAAGAAGGGATTCTCTCGCAAACACAGCGGGAACCAGAAAAATGGGATTTTAAAAGCCCAAAGTCTCTGCAGTTAACTTCCTAAATAATGCATTGTCGATGTCAACATTAAAGTCATGAAACTGTTTTTCTCATCCCCGTATTTCATCATTTAATGTATTGCATATTGTGGCAGTGTAGACATAAAAGCACGCCTCCAGAACTTGCGCTTGGCTCTCATTTCGACTGCAGCAAAGCCAGTAATGGCAGCACAGTAATGCCTCGCAGCTCTTTTTTTGTGGTGGTATAAAAGTACTAATAGACTGCTGGGGAAAAATGCTCTGATCTTATCTTCTATACATACGGAGGAGTGTGGCATATTGTGTGGAGGCTGATAATTTCTCATGGAATACGACTTAATTGGTATAAACAGAATTTACTTGCCATCTAATTTTAGCTGAAATGTTCCTCTTGCTCCGGGCACACTCACATCTCCGTTTCCGTGAGAAACGGTGTACGAGCGGGTGTGTGGCTGCGTTTCGTCCAAGTATTGGCAAGGTTGGAGCCTTTTTTTTTCCTGATTGATTAAATCAACAGCCATACACGGGACATTAGTCACTCCCCCTCTCCATCAGGTTTTTCCTGAGCAATTAATCAGTCCACGTCAAGTCTCCCTGACCCGCAGGAGTGTTCCCTTCACGTCATCCTTTTAGCCCTCCGTCTTCAAGTCTGAACTTTAAACAAATGTGCGCGGCGCCCGTTGTTTGTGTCCCGAGTCGATGTGGAGCATTACCTTAACGACCGCTCCACTTCATCACGCACTGACGATGCGGATCAAAAAGAAGCGATCGATTTCACCTCCCGGGGCAGATAAATCATACACGTTATGAACCCAGGGCAGCTCTCATCCGAATACAATCTGATTCGACTTGGGTGCTCCCGTGTGACGGTTCATCCTCATCTCGGGTTTATTTGTAAGATCAAGCGAAACACCATGATGAGGATCAGCGCTTGTGTTTCCGGGGAGTTTCACGATTGTCTTCATCTGCATCACTGCTTCTTTAAATATACAGAAGTTGTCATTTATCATGGCGTAGCTCCCCAGAGACGAAGCGGGAAGCTTGCTAAAGGTGCATGAACTGAAACGTGTCCCGGAATTGAGAAGCCAGTTTAACGACAAAATCGGTTTTTACTGTTCCTCTCTCACCGTGCCACCCCGATGTCTCCCTCAGGCCTTTTAATATCAGCGTGAAAAGTTCTGAGGAGAAGAATGAAGGAAAGAGGCTTTTTTTTTTTTTTTTTTGTTCCCCAGATGTCTTTTTCTTTTCGAGTGCAGAGATGCAAGAAGACAATTAGCTTTGTCACTTTTATCAGCGTGGCAGGTCTGAAGCATCACACTGACAGTTCTTACACGCTGCCATCCTGCCACCGATGACAGCTTCCTCCAATTACCCAGGTGTCCGGCAGCCATGTTCCCACCGTGCCTTCTTTTTAATAAGGAAAGTGTATTATTCCACACAATTCATTGAAATCCGCTTTTTTAAAGGTTGGGAGAAACATAGTACTAGTACTTTGATTTTTTCCAGGTAGCTGTACTTTACGTCAACCTCTTTTTTATGTTATAATTTCAATATTTCTCTACTGCAAAATACTTTGACAGGCTTACTCAAAGAGGATTTATAATACCTATATTTACCTAAAATATAGACATCTATAGTTTTCTTCCTGAAATCTTCCCAGACATGATGATAATCTTCTCCGAGGGTTATCTGTATGTGTTTATTTCTGAAATATAATGTATTCTTCGATCAGTGGTACAAACATTGCATAAAACTCTCTTGAATCAAACAATGATAAACAGATAATGCTTCATCTGTGTAGAAAATCTGAATAAAACAAAAACAAACTTTAGGTTTTACTTGACAATTATTAACATGAGATAATGTTTAATAACTCTTCAGTTTTTTACAATAGCTTAACAAAAGCACAGCTTTTTGTGTTTTTATTTTAGTACCAAATAATAAACATAAACAGCATCTTACATATATTTGTTCAACAATTGAACATATCCACACTTCAATTGAATTTATTTTCTTTCAAAAAAGATTTTTAAAGCATGCTTTTAGCATTTTGTGGGCAGATTAGACACCAGTCAGCTCCATTTGTCAGATATCATATTATCTCCAATGTGAGTGTAGTATCGATCAGTGTTGTACGTGTGCATTTCAAGGTTTATTTGTGTTTAATTATTTACACTTATAGCTTAAAAGTTGGTGAAACTGAAATATTAGTATTTCAGTATGACAATATTGACAAGATCAGGTGGGTTTCTTTCTGGTTGTTTTGCGTAACATATGAGAAAAATGATGACAATTATGTTTGAAACCTTTCAATGTGTATCTTTGGAGCGTCCAAATACTTCAGGTTTCAATGCTACTCTGAGATGCACCCGAAGATGTTTTGAATCAAATGAAACTGAAGTGAATGTCTTTGTTCCCGATGACATTTCTACACCAACCAGACGAACAGTCCAGTCCTCTGATTTTCTATACTCTGATCATACTGCATGCATGTGAAACTAAACCCAATGCTTCTTTTTAATCAATCAGTCTTGTTTCTCATTTTAAGGTTGGTTTGTTTGTTTGTTTGTTTGATTGTTTGTTTGACTGTCAATGTGTTTGTTTCCACACGAGGTCAGAAGGGGCATCTTCCTCCTGCATCGTCCACTCAGTTTCTCACTCTCCCCTTTGTTTTACTGTGTCAAGCCGGGATATTCGAGGAAACATCAAAGCGAGAGGTTTACCCTCGCAAATCCCCCCAGGCCTGCTGGCCGGGGCCTTGGCTAATATCAGGCAAAATCCACCCTCTGCTGTCCCAGAAGACATTGGACCAAGGATGAAGGGATTGACTGATGAGAGGAAGTATATATTTGCTCTGTCAGTTGAATTTGTCAGCGGGGGGCTGGCTTACTTTCTGCATCCAGCGCACCCTTGGCTCACAGCTCGCTGCCTGTAATTACCAGTAAGCATCACAGAGCTCAGTCACTGCTGACACTCTCTTCAGGCCGAGCTCCCTAATGTCACATTCATGTAGCTTGTCATTATCTTATAAGGATATAAAGACACACTGTAGCCATCTTAATCTCGAGAAGTCATTTTGTCAAAATTGAATTAGTGAGCTTCTCGCGATGCGATCTAAGTGCTCTCAACGCATCTCTGTTTTCTGTCATTACCATGAAGTTGCAGACTTGATATGAAGACGAAAAGTTAATTACAATAATTTCCCTTTCGCTATTTTATTCGGGAGAGCGCAGTGCTTTCACGAATAAAGAAAGTCGAGACAAAACAGACCGATAATGCGCCCGTGTGTCTTGGAATGAGCTAAAAATTTCTCATTATCTTAAATAATGAATGAGTAAAAAGAAAATCCCAGCTCAGTGATAACAGTCAACAGTGAATCTCCAATTACCACCATGCTTGGCTCCTAACAATAGGACAATAACTGTCAGTGGTCTGTGGCGTGATGGGATAATAATACCCAGGGCTCATCAGGAGGATATGTGCAAACGTGGATGCGCACTTAGAAATCGTCTCGTTTACAATTCCTCCATTGTCTCCCTCGCCTCTCAGTCAACTAGAAGCAGGCAGACTTCCCGTGTGTGGCAGTCAAACTGATTCATTAGCACATTTGTGTAATTATCAGGGCAATTAATGTCGAATCTGTGGCTGAGGGAGATACAGATGAGGAAGCTGAGTGAGATGTTATGCAGATTTATTCACACAGAGTCTGAGTAGATTTTTTTTCTCTCTCCCCCCCCAACAGTTGACAGAAACAGGTACACAGAAGATGAACCCAAGAGTCGGATATACCTGTATACCTCGGGATGGGGCAGGGACCAAATGATGCATTATTTGATTGGGAAAAGTCATCCATCAAACACTGAGAAGCCATGCATCATGTAATCATTATTTAATAATCCAATCAAATCCGTAAATGGTTCTTAAATGCATTTCCTCAGAGCTGACTTAATTGACACTTTAAAAATGTCTTTAGAAACTGTTTGATTAAACTGGAAAACCCAAATTTTGTAATCGGGCAAATTGTAGCTAATAAACCAGGAGTCTAAAATTAATGTTTATATTAAAATGTTTTTATCACTTAATAGAAATCACAATTATCACTATTGTAAATCAAACAATTGCCTGACTCGTTTTAGTTTATTAGAGTATCAGAGTAGAAATAAAAGGAAAAACCATCCACTTTATATATGTATATATATATATATAATTTTTTTTTTTGGTTCATGTTGGATTTTGTGAGTTATTAAAAAAAAATAACTTACCTTATAATAATGTTGTGACTCCAACGTCATCTTCTGTTTCCATTCCATGTAACTTCATCTTGAAGTTGATCAGTAATAGAATAAGTTAAAGTTTTTGACAACAGTTTATTGAAACCGGTGACCTTAAAGACGATTTGTTTAAGCTGGTGTTGGATTGAGGCTAAATGTTAATGTCTTCCTCTGTGAGTTTCCAGGAGCAAATGACCTCTCTCACAGTTACAGCCAGACCCACAATGAGACAGATGGAACAATCTGATTCCTGCTATTTTTGCCTTTATAACAGATAGAAATCTGTACGGACATGACGACGTCGGCGTCTGCCGATAAGGTATAATAACGGAGCGCAAACTTCTCTTGAGTTCGAATGATTGGAAAAAAAATCTTTGGCACTTTTTGACTGAAACAAGCTTCCAGCCTCTCAGTCTAGAGACTGCCTCCCTTCATTCCCTTCATTATAAACTCCCTGAAAATGGAAGCTGATTAAATAGCTTTGATATCATTGAAAACTTTTTGAAAATGTCTCCCAAGTTAGAATTTTTCAAAAAAAGCTCCGGCTCAGTCTCTGTGGAAACTCACCACGTTTGGAGTAAACAGTTCTGCATCATCCAGAGTGCTCTATGTGCTGCTCACACTTTTGGGACTTGGTAGATTTATCATTTATGATCACCCGCAATCCAACTTTATCCATCATAATGTCTGGGTGCTCACCATTGTTCATGTTTATAACATATTGTTCTCTGCATGCATGTGTGTGGTTTCATCATAGAAACAAAACAACCCCCACCAACATGGAAACAACATTTGTCGCATTCCTGCTGTTTCCCTGTAAATGGACATCACTTTTAAAACGTTGCCGTGTAAACGAGCAAGGTTTCTCAAACAAAAATGATGCGTTTTCACTTGAATTATCATGCAAATTGCTCTTAGTGATCTACTAATGACGCATTACCGCAAACTTTCAATTTCTCTGAGGAGTTTTTGCTTCACTGTATCTGGATTGTTCTAAAAATATCTTTATTGGGCTTATAACAAACTATTATAGATCGTAAGTATGCTGCTCATATAAAACAATTAGGAATTGTCATTTGATTTGACGTGCACGAGGTACATCCTGCAGACTCAGAGGGTCAATAGACACCATCTTTCTTCGCTGTGTACAGAGGACTAGCCATTTTTTCTAGAGAGGCTTTCTATCCTTCCATCTGTTTTCCATCTGTTCAAATAACCAAAGAACATTTTAAAGACACAGAATGTCCATTGGTGGAGAACCAGAGGGCAGTGTTGTCCTCCATGAAGGACTTTCTACATTGAACGCCTTGTATCGTTCACTATAAAACCTTCAAGGTGAACGTATGCTCGAATAATACACGGGGCACTGCTGAAGGTCGCTGAAGATACCAACTGACCTTCTCCGTTTTTGTTTCACGTTCCAGCTCCAATCCATCCACGAAGGCCCTGTCACGGACAGTTAAGTTGAAATGAGTGGTGAGTGAATGGTGGTGGACTTGCTGAAAAGAAGCTCCAGCTCGATGCTGCCGGTCAGTGATTTCCTGTCAACTGGTGCATCACCACTTCGCCAGCCAAATGTCTTTTCCGACCAGCTAAGTAAGTAAATACCATTACCTTTAAGAAGTTGTGGTTTTCAATTTGAAGATAGTCAAGCTTTGTTTTGAACAATTGTGTCTGAATACTGATTTTCTATTCACATGAATTACGTGTGAGGACTGAAGCACAACTCGCCGTCGTTAATATTTGTCTGTGTGCATGTGCGTCTAGTTTCTTTTCAAAAACGACGTGGCCTGAATTAGATATCACAAATTTTCCTCCACAGATATTTAGATATTATATTAAGTTTTATCAGCATTGACTGACTGAGTGTGACGTTTGTTCACTTTTTAAAGTGTGAACTACCTCACAAAATGTAAGATTTGCTTACCTGGATTTGTGTAAACATCACAGGACACTTTTCAATGAGCCCATTGTTGTCGGGTCGTGCCCCCTCCCAGCATGCATTGTGACATTTCTGACACGGCGAGAGAGCCTGTTCATTCAGTCGGGTAATAAACACTCAACAGGAAGTCACGGCGACCCACTTCACTCCCGGATGGGAAAAAAAAAAAAAAGGAAATAGCTTTGCAGACAAGAAACATTTTCCAAAGCTGAGTTGCCATAGCAACGGAGGAACTGTGCCCCCCTCATTTTAATAGGGTTGCGCTCAAGTAGCTGGTCTACGCGGCAGGTTTGGGAACATTTCTAGAATGAGGGCTACGAGCTCCACGTTCCTACCTATGTATGCTTTGGGCCAAATAGTCCCAGTTCTTCCAGCGATAACGCAAATCTCATGCGTGCTGCTCTGTGCCACTCGGAAGGTAAACAACAGTCAGGAGACTAGTTTTCATCAGATACGCATGCCACTCTTCACTTACGATGGCTGACAATGACGCAACACTACCATCAATGCGTGCAAATTAAGACCGACAGGATGGATGGGCAGTATTTATTTTTTTGTTATAACAACCTCGGAATAAGCCTGAAGCACACAGTGTGTTTGGTGTAAGTTTTTCCCGAAAATAACTGATTTAAACCAGTTTTTAACAAATTACGAATATTAAGAATAATTGGACTTCTGTAATGAAGTAGTATTTTTTTGGGATCTGTACTTTAAATGTATAAATCAACTTCACTACTTACAAAATCTGCTTCTGCTCACACCTGCAATTTGAATTATTTTTGAAAAAATTCTTTTGCATTTTTTAATCCTACGCAGGTTTCTAAAACAAATTTAGATTTTATATAATTGATAGTTTATCAGTTAAATGTGCTTAGAATGTAGATACTTTATACAGAATAATGAATCCTGCTCTTAATAAATGCATTTAATAAGTACGCTATAGTTTATATTTGTTAAAAGTAATTTCATTAGGCTATCTAACAGTGGTTCTTCCAGTACACTTCAGTCGATCCTGAAGTGTTTATGACTATTCACGGGAGATGCTGCTGCAGGTGATAACTATGCCTTTGTCTTATGGGGAAGAGGAATCATAAAAAAAAAGAAACATGAAAAATAAAAAAATCCAGTCCTGGAAGCAATATGGACAACTTTATTAACCCCAATCATTGCGGTTCATTTCAGCAGGCACACGCATACACACACGTTTAATGAAAATAATTTACAGCCAAGTTAATTATATTCATTTATCTCTTTAGGTTGTCTTTATATACCACTGCATGGGTCAAGTGCATTCGGTATGTGTGTCACTTTACTTTTGATGCCTTAAGTGTGCCTCTTTCTTTCCCCTTAAAAGTCTACGTCAACCTTGGTTGATTGCTAAGACGTAAGTAAGTAAGTAAGACGTCCCTCACCGCATATAGGTTTTTTTCTGCATATTCTAGACAGCTGCAATCAAATGTCTGTTTTAGGCGAAAAGCACTCCTCATGATTTCATTCTGAAGAAGAACCCCCCCCCCCCCCCCCCCCGCCAGTTATTTGACTCACCTTTTCCACATACTAGGGTCATGTTTCTCAACCGCCTTGACCTTTCCCACACATGAGTATTGAATGGCTTTCAATTGGTAGTGCTAATGTGGAAGGCAGCATCGTAAAAGAAAGATAGAAAGCAATTAGTATCATGTCCATTACCTGCAACACAAGTCAGTGACATGGACATGGACAATAGCACTACAACAAGCCAACACTCAATACCTCGTCGGAAGCAACTTGGCTTTTCTACCAGCCTCTTTAATGAGTCCAAGATGAAGACCAATAACAAGACAGATTTTTTTTTTTTTTTAATAATCAGATTGACTGAAATCTATAATTTGTGAGAGATTTCACTGCATTTTGTATCAGAAGGTTTCATTAAAATTGGCTTTAGATTGTAGACATTTTTTCTAGTAATTGTCTGGTTAATATAGACATTATACTCAACACAACAAAGAAAAACCGTAACAAAGTTATTATTGCACTATTTTACTGGTACACCCCTAATGGCATGTTTAGTCTTGATATGGCGATTATTTATTGATAATTTATGCTCACAACATTGTACAAAGTAGATGCATTCGGAACAGTGTAGGATATGATCCTGATAATATTTATATATAAAGCTGGAACATTAGGAACATCTGTTTTTCATTGTATAAAGGAAACATGATACTTATCTTGATTAGAAATGTCATGTTTTATACATTGTTATTGTACATTTTGCACAAAATTGATGATATCAGATCGTTTTAAAGTGATATGACATTCTCCTACATACACTTAGAGAACTTGGCACCAATAATGGGACAATTATCACAAAACCTGATTCTTTAATCATTCCAACCTGTAACCCTGTCCTTTGAACTGCAATTCTCTTCTGATGTTTTTCTTTTCTTTTTTTTTTTTTTAACACGGCTTAGAGGGAAATGAGACAGCGTCTGGGGGAAGTAATCAGCTTTGTGTAGGGTCAATAACATGATCAGATGAGTCCATTGTTAATTCCTGATGAGGATAGCTCAGCACTTGTACTGCCTCCCCCTCTGCAGTTGAGGGGAGATAAATTATGAATAAGGCATCCATAAAACATCCACTTATTTATGGAGATTAGGGGATATTTAAGACAGTTCTAATTAAATTCAGCTGATCCAAGGTATTCTGCCAGAAATCCCTGTAGCTAAGGCTTCTTTCGGTTATTGTAATGAAAGAAGAGCGGCAGGGTACGATTATAAGGAAGCAAAAGAAATCACTATGCCAATAGTGTAGGAGGCATTGTATGAACTTTTCCAGCATCTGACTGACCTTAATAGTTCTGTCTACAACAAATAATAGATGGTATTGATCTATGTTTTTTTTTTTTTTACCTCAGGTAACTGTCCATCATTTTAGCCTTTTACTTCAATTCCTTAAAGAAATGTTTGAAGTATTCAGGCATGGTTTCAGGCAGAATATAAGCATTGTTTCCTCTAGACAGATTTTTGCAGATATGAGTTTTTGTGCATAATGGGACTTTTATTCCAATGTGATCAAATAATGTAAAAACGTATTTTGGCTCCTCCATGTTCATATATGCATTTTTTTTATTTAGCTTTTTCGCATAGCGAACAATACATGTTTTTTTTTTCAGCGTTTCACACAGCATGCTCACATAAATCTGTAAGTCAGGACTCACTGCTGGGGCTTCCTTTTTCTTCAATACTTCAATGGCAGAGTGGAACAGAGGGATCTCAGATCTTTTGTGCATAAGCTGGCCCACGCTCTGCTGTTAGCCAGGCATTAAAAAAAAAAATGGCCTGATTACAAAAAAAAGGGTCAAGTTTAGTTACACCTGCAAAAATATTCCTTCAGGTTAAAAGAAGCTCTTAAGTGGTCCAAACGGTGCGGCTAAACTCCCCGTCCGCTTTTTGCGTTGTGGGTGTTTGCAGTCTGATGCACATTAAATCTGATTAGCAGATTTTCCATTAAGTGTAGTAACTTAGTGAGTGACAGTTTAATGTGTTTACAGTCCTCTCCCATGGTCAAAACCCACATCTGCATGGCTTCGCTTTTGATTTCCCCGCTGCCTTTAAACTGTGATTACATGTCTCTCTCTCTTTGCTCTTCTGGCACTGGCGTCTAAATGCTGATGACAGATTGAGTCCAGCCTGAAAACTACAGAGAGATGCTCGTCCCCCATTGTGATTACATGACATTAGGGCAGAGAGATAAGCTCAAATCTGTAAAGTGGATCAGATCAGAAGATTTTTTTTTTTCGAAATGTGGCACATTCCGGTTGTGTCTCATTACAGAGGCTTGCAGCAGCCCCAATGTGACGGCTGTGAGGTGATGAGCACTGTATATAGCGGCTCCGTTTAGACACTTCAGAGAGTGGTGGAGAGAATGCAATCAACTACACTCTCTGTAATGAAAAAAGCTCCCAGCCATCTGCTTTTGTGGGAGGTCTCGCTAGCAAAACGCGCAGCACCAACTCCAAAGGGTGGAACGCCCGTCGGATACAGCGCCGTGTTTGGCTCCTCGAGTATTTTCAGAATCAGTCCATCAGTCATTCCACTTCAATCACACTCTGCCACCAGTCAGGCCTGCAGTGGTTGAAACAGCAGCAGCAGCAGCAGCTCACCTGCTCCAATCCAGCACAAGTGAGTGAAGACCCGATCAATGCAACTCTGGCGGCAACAGAAATTTTCCCACTGCAGAATTTTGGATTTTCGTTCTGCTCCTTGTCGGATCGATGCGCATACCCGTGAATCTGTTTGAAAAGCATCACTACCCACATTAATACAGAACAAAGTTTAAAGGACTGTGGATCTCTCCCCCACCCAAAAGCTGCCACAGCCAATCTGCCGAGATCCCAGAAGACAGGCAGGTGGGACCGACCATCATCCTTTTCTCTCTACGCATCTTTACTGCACTCTCAGAACAGCTAACTGATTTCATGTGTAACCCCTGCGTATGTGTCGGCACACTCGGTGTATTCAAAGAAAGTTTAAAGCAATAAGAGTTAATGACAGCAGAACAATTATACGAAGAGTAAAGAAACGATTTCTAGACTTGTTAAAGTTAAATGGTAGTCACATAAAGACGTTAATCCACACAGTGTTTTATAGTCCCCGTGAAGGCATTGCGCGACATCACTGGATGCTTCACAGCACCCAAAGAAACCCGGTGAGCCAGCAGTTTTTCTTTCCGCTACTTTTTTTATTGTGTGCTAGTCAAGTAACAAGACATCCCGCTGTGCTATAAATAAAATGTAATTAAAGCTAGTGTCCAATAACCGCATCCTGGCATGCTCAAAATGGCACACAGGCTGAAAGACGGAAGTTTTCACTTTTAACAGTGTTGACAATAAAACAAGCTAAAACACTTTTGCAATCAGGTGGCGGATTAAAAGTTATCATCCAAATGATGGAAGCTGGGTTGCTAACTTAACAACCAGCTGTAGAGAGGGTTTATATGATGCATTAAATGAACTGAGCTGAATTTTGCAAGTTAGATATTAATGCTAGAGTAGGTATAGGAAAATATTTAGCAGAATATCATTTAGTATAGGTCAGTCCGACTTCTTTATTTGTCATTTACACTGTTAGAACATCATCAAAATATATCAAAACGAGACAGGAAACAAAACAGATGTCATTGCAGCTGTCATAAAATCTTAAAACTGCAAGTGCATCCAAATGCAGCAGACTGTGTTCATGCAGCTGTGTTCAGAAGTTCCATACTGGCTAGTAACATTCTTCAACCAAAAGGAGAATTAAATAAGGGAAGTACAATATTTTTGGCTATTATCTTTCTGCATGTTTTCTGTGTATCAGTTACTTTACTTTATGCTGTTAACATATCAATGACATTATCATAAATAGCTTTCTTTGGAACAGCAGAAAAAACTTGGGTCTTGTGCACACAACTTCTTTTTTCTTTCTATCTGACATGTCCCTTTAGAGGCTTCGTACAAAATAAACAATTGTTTAAAAGTTTAAAATCAATATCATGTCTTTTTACAAAACCATAACAAGGTAAAGGTTCCAACAATATAACAATTGCAATTTCAACACCATGTAGATTTTAACTGCTTCGCTGGTGCAAAATACAATTAAATCTCCAAAAACCCTCCTATACTGTATCTGCAGCCTCCAGCATGTTTGCATAGAGTCACACTCGCACTGTGACTTTGATGCGTAAGGTACTTTGGTATATAAGTAGCTGTCTTTTACTGCGGCATCATTATGTCCTATACACATCCCCCATCCTAATATCATTATGTAGGCCAGATTGGACCCTGTGGTGGTCTGGTTTTTGTTCCCTTGGTCGTATGATTGTAACGATCAAGCTTTGTAGCAGCGCTGTCAAATTGCAGTCCATTTCAGTGATTGTTGTCATTTATGCCCATGGATACTCCAACTGAAGGCTGAAGATCTTTCTGGTTTGGTGCTTATTAAAAAAACAAGAACAAAATAAGCAATCAGACATTTTATGCTGCACTGTATCTTTAACTCTTATATTGTTTTGTTTTTTTTATTTGGTTACGTTTTGAAAATGCTTTATCTTTCCTTATTTTTGTCATCATATCTCATTATTATTCTGCTGCTGTTCATTTCTCTTGATTTAAACACTTTGGATTGCCTCGTTGCTGAATTCTGCTGTAGAAGTACTTTTGCTTACCTTGCTTTGCCTTTCAAAACAACAAAAATGCATTCAAGGGCTTAAACCAGTACCCTCGCTGCCCTTCGATGTGCGAGCGCAGCACCTTACTAAACAACAACAACAACAATGTCCTTGGCATGCAAAAGTTCTCCCGCCATTGTTCAGCCTCAACCGCTTCAATTTCAAAGCTGTCCCACCAAGTCTGAGCTCTGCTGGTCCTGGAGGCCCGGCATGTTTCCTATTGGCGCTGTGCGATCGTCCCGTGTTTCCCTGCCAAGTGGACTGTGCAAGGTGTTCAGCCTCAGTTGGGTGAACTTATTAACTTTCAAGAGAAAAAAAACATGTTCAAATCACAGGAAGTTGATAAGCGTGAATACCTGGATGCAAGAAATGGGGGGCGGGGGAGAAATAGCAGTGGCAACATATTTTGTTGCAAATTGTGTTTACGCTCCCCTGGTAAGGCAGGAAGCAAGTGAGGAGGGTTTTTAAAAAGAGCACTCCGACCAGGGGAGTTCTCTTAACCTAACTTGGATAGTCCCTGCTCCAACACAAAATCTACTAAGTGTGCCTTCAAATCTTAAATGTTTTGTGATTACTTCTTAATTGTACATCCTACACTTAATTAAAATATCTGCGCTTTCTACTGCTTATGCAAACATTACTTTTTTCAACTTCTGACGACGACTCATACTAAGAATTGTTTTTTTTTTTTTCCTTTTTCTCTGGCCTGCAGGAAACAAATAGTGTCTCTTTCAGCCCTGGTTTGGTCCTCACAGATTGTTTTGAAATATCATCTGCGCAGAACCTTCTCAGAACCTTATCATGTGATCATTTAGAAATGTGAAAGACGGATGGTTTGCGGAAAAGTTGCTTTTGTTTTTTCTCATCTCTTCCCAGGAGTTCTGCACTTATGTTTCTCTTGACGTCCGAAACGTACAAACCATACATTACTTGTTTCCGCCACTTAAAGAATACAAATGTCTCTCTTCGCTTTCCATTGTAGCTACTGTATGTATTTAACTTCACTGTGAAAGGATTAAAGAAGTCGGGGTAACAGTTATTGCTACTGAAAGTGCAGTAGTAGAGTGATGACATTACATCAAATATGGTTTAATGCAAAATCAGAAACAATGTTTCTAAAAATAAAATAAAAAAGAATCCATCCTTTTACAGCCGGTCAATTACCTTTCATCTATCTTCTGCGTCAAGCTGAGCCCTGCTGAGTATGAGCGAAGGCAGTGTACTCTCTGGACAAATCCATTCCAGGGCAAACTGAGAGCTAGACAATCAAAACACATTCAAAGTCACGCTTAAGGGTAATTTGCGGTGACCACTTCAACGCAAATGAATATTGCTGGACTGTGGGAAGAAACCGCTAACCTGGAGAACCGGTGCATCTACAAGGATGTTCTCCCTGCGCATGCATTGGTTCCACACAGAAAGGCCTTGAAAGATGGAACATGCTGCACACCAGGTCCTTATTTTTTTAAATTATCATTAAAACACAAAAAAAAATATGAAACTTCCATCCTCAAAACTATGGTAAAGTAAATCTGTTGTTATTGATGAAGTTGACATGTATATTAACTTTTTAACTTCCACACATGCATCTTCTACTTACAATCTGTATATAATACTACATTTAAGCATAATCTTATTTCCCTTGTTAGCTAACTGACCAAAATGTGGTACCCTTGTTTAATTGCCTTCCCACTTCTCTCTTCCCAAAAGGCAGAAGAGTTGTTTTATCGAACATGTTGGTCGAGTCTGTCTGATTCATTGATTCTTCTCTCGTCAAGGTTTGTGCAACTTTGAATCCATAGCGCCTCAATTATCTGTCCCCTAACTATAGAATTATAAATCTCATTGCTATAAAAAAAAAGTCCCACCCTGTTAAAAACTAACTTATCATCTTTTGAAAACTGTGTTTGAACATACAGACCTAATGGATGTGTTGCCTTTTCTTCTTTGTCTTTAGGTGTAGCTTTAGGACCGTTGTATGTGTATTTTCTCCCTTCACAGAGTCCAGACAGATGCCAAAGGTGAAAGAATGCGATTACAAAAACTGATTGCAAGCATTGCTCTGTCCCTCCATCTTTCGTTTCTACCCTTCTGGCTTCCTGGACAGCAGAGGGGTTTTCCCTGCCCTGCTTAGTGGAACAGCTCCACACTACAAGCTGCAGGTACTGTATGCCTGAGGCCTCTATCATCCTCTGCCTTGACAGCACCCTCTTCCTGGTGGCTGTGGTTCTTTTATTGTTATGCCTGCTGGTAATAAAATAGCACTTGGTTAACTTTTTTAAAAGTCATGTTGACACTGGTTTCCTGTTTTGAACCTGCAAATCCATGACACCTTCCTGTGTGGAGCCCGTGATTGTTTTCAGCTTGCTACCATGATGCAAAGGTTAATCGGTGACTCCAAACTGTAAGTGTGTGTGTGTGGTCTGTTGCCAGTTTTCTCTTTTACCCCTTTGATAGCCTGGTGACCAATCCAGGGCCTGTCCTACCTTTTACAGAGAGTCAATTGAGATACAGGCGCAGTGGCCTGGAGTTTAACTTTGATAAAGTGAGAATAGTGTGACTAAGTGACCTTTTGTGTGAGCAAATTCTTCTTTTTTTTTCTTTTTTTAAGCTTTCGACAGCACATCACAGCCTTCTACAGTAAATTAGAACTAAGTGAAAAGACTCATGGCTCTATACAGTAAATATACTAGGAAGCTAGACAGTTAAGGAGTAAGACATGGAAACTTTGCAGTCTTTCCTCAGTCAGGCATACTGTATTTCCTAATATATATCCACTTCAGGGGTTTCCTAAATAAAGGTCATGGATAAATAGTGAGAAAAGCTGACAGGACAAAAAGAAAATGGTGTACAAATGGTGCATGGTAAACAAATTAACATATATTGTAGCAGCTCATATAGGAGAAAATATCCACAGGTATTTGAATCACTGCTTGGAGTAATGTACGATCATCATCCCACATTGGAGAGACATAGGATGGTGTTTTCTCTCCTGGCTCATCATTGACCGACCATTCTTACATCAGTTTTTTTTTAATATTTTGATACGGACAGTAAAGCCCTAACACACACCACCTACACCCCAAAACAATAACAGATACACACACAAGGCGATGATTCTAATTCCCAATCCTTGCCTATATATTTGCCAAACGGTATCTTGTCAGTAAACAAGAAGACAATAAATAGTTACTGTATTCTATTTTGATCTCGTCTCTGGTGGCAGAACCTTCAACAGACTCTCGGGAGTTTAGTCCAACAATCGTAATTAGTTGAAGTTAGAGTACTTACACTTGAAGTAAGGCTGGTGTAAAAGAATTGCAGGCTGAAGAGTGGTAAACAAATGGATAGAGAGGGCTTGTTTGAAGTGACAATTATTTCAGTTAGTTCATCCATTGTGCTTGGCGATCTATAGATAATCAAGCAGAATGAATGACTGCAGCATAACTGTGACACTGTAGTTTTCATGTGAGTGGACAGTTTGGAATCGGTGAAAGTACCAACTACATATCTCTACCGGGTGTTGTGTACACTGTTGTCAAGGCAGTCTGTTCCTAATGTTCCATGGACAAATCGGCGCCAATGTATGAAATGCTTTACCTGGTCATGTCTCTTTTCATAAAATATAGAGATGTTTACATTCAAAACCTTGATGAATGAACGTGTTCACACTCTAGATGTGTTCTTGCCTGTTTGCAGGCAATTTTCAGCATTTTTTTCTTTTCTCTATCCCACCTGCTGGTCAAGGCAGTGACATACAACATATGCAACCTGGAGTCCTTGTATCCATGAAAAGCCAATAACCACTGTTGTTCTGCTAATCTGACAGATGCAATTGTTTGTCAACATTGCACTTATCATCTCCTCTGCTTTTATTGTCACACACCTTCACTTTTAAGGCCCATGTCAAGCTCCTTTTGTGTCTCCGTCCTCTCTCCAATCTCCTTTACATTATTTCTCTGTCCCCTAAAGCCACAGCGTGTCTATCACATTCCACTTTCCATTCCATCTCCTCGCATTTTTTTCCTTCTTTTTCTCCCCTTGCCTCAAAATTTCATCTGAGTTTCCTTCTCATCATACTTCTGTGTGCCACCATCATATCATCTCTGGCCCTTAGATTAGATTTCCTTTCTAATGGGATGCCATGGATGCCAGAGGGGATCGTTGAGATGAATTTCGGATTGCCAGCACATACCCAATGATATTGAACACATGCATGTTGCACACGGAGACGCACACACACATACATTCAGCAGTCATTTCTTATATAGGCAGCCGTTGCTCGGGATAAACGTCATTCATGTCACTACATTGCCTGGAGCCAAACTGTTAAGGTGCCTCGACACCACTCATCATCTAGGAATCTCAAAAGATACTTTTTCTCAAAAAAATACACATACACTATTTTTGTTCTTCTTTCCTCTTTCAAATACTCAACCAGGGCATAAAAGTGCCTCACACAGATTAAAATCAATCATAATGATGAAATCTGGTTGTAACACCTCCATCGGTGTGCCTGTTGTCGTTCAACAAAGCCGGCATGAATGAGGTTTTTGTACATCCTTTTATCTTGTCTTGTACCTTAACTCGCGCTGCTTTTATCTGGAGTCAAGGCACATTGGACAAAATACCCGCCTGACGAAGTGACACATCCAGCATTGGAAGCTAAACTCTGCAGCAGGCCAGACGGAAGACCTCCCCCAAAACCTGGTTGGTTATCCCACCCGAGTCTGGAACCGAGGTATTGAAATGACACTCCAAAGTTGTTGGTTGGTTAAAGATGAGGTGGCCCTGACTGTATGTGAAGCAAATGTTTCATTTCACAGCAAAGATCCATTTGGTGTGTGTGTGTGTGTGTGTGGGGGGGGGGGGTCTGTCTGTCTGCCATGCAGGAGTCCATCCCAGCTGCTCCGCGGAGCATCAGAGGAAAGGAGCCACATCAGTCTCTCAGGTGATAGATTGGAAATCAAAGTTTTAATCATACACTCTGTGCTGTTGCCTGGCAACAGGCCTTCCCGTGCTGAACTTGTGTGTTGGCTGAGTAGAGGCAAAGATGAGAAGATGATGAGCCAAACACAGGGGGCACGGGGAGACTGGGCTGAACTCAATGACATGTCTAACTGAATAGGACGCAATTATACATATATATTCCATCATTTGAGACAATTACAATAGGTCCAAAGTGCAGGAATAACGGCAAAGAAAAATCTGCAGTTTAGCCAGGGGTTTTTGTACGTACTTCAAAGACCTCTTTTTGTATGTGACTTTTGCAAACTCTCCACAGTGCTGCTTAATTCATGGTAGTTACAAAGGTACGTATACAGTCAGAGTCATCATTTTACCTTTTAGAGCAGTATTTCTCCTGTCTTAACAATAGAACCAGATGCTTTAAAGCACTTCTCAGAAGTGTACAGCAGCAGCACAAGCCACATTAACATGCACGGCGCTCCCATCACATTACTGCTCAGGTTCCTTTCTGTCTATATAAATAATAATGTGAGCAGCAAAGTGTGTACACACACAGTAAAAGCACAGATTAGTGGACCAAAAACATGCCCTTTATCAACCCCTGAAACACCAAATAACCTATTTCCCGGGCACAATATGTTCAATTTATTGTACGTGATATATTTGGGGCTGTTTTTAATATTAATTAAATGCATTAATTGAGATCATTTTATGATCCCGAGCCTTTGCCAAAGTGATTCTGCTGTCTCATTAATCATTAGCACTCTGGCAATGAGTAGAAGAACGATTGGGGGAAGAGACGAGGCAAAGACATCATCATGGGGATGATTTTGAAGCGTTAACTTCATTTCTTGCTTGGTCAGTGAATGAGGAGACGGTCTCTTTTTTGTAGCCCAGACTTTTCTTCTGCAATGAGAAGAGACAGCTTCTGAATCACTTCTTTTGTCGGCTGTTGCTTTGGTGAAATTGGAAACTAGAGGGTTTTGGTTTTTTTTGTTTTTTTTTTAAATGTAATTCAGCTGTCCCCCTTTTGTATTGTGGAGGAGGCTTGTTGAATAATATCCTGTCTGCTGCCAGGCTCTACATTTTACTCATAATTTAACATAGTTTTTGGGCCTTTTTTCTGGCTACAGTCGAGGGTTTCCCCAGACTGGTTTTGGCTCTGCTGAAATGAACTTTATCTTTCAATACGAACCCTGTGACTAGGTAAGACGGGTCAGAGGGGTTTTAATGCATCCAGGATTAACAACAAAAGCCCTGCACGAGTTAGCCCTGTCAGAGCAAGCTGGTTTATTGCATTTCACAGAAACCAGGCCAGTGTGGGAGTGAGCGATTTAGGCCCTCTTTACATGACAACATTTTACCAGTAAAAACTGAAAACCTTTGTTGCATTTTGGGTGTCTCTTTATACAAGAGAAATGTTTGGAGTCCCTAAAAATGTTTTGAAAAGGCCTCCCAAGATGGAACTTCTTTTTTTTTTACGTGGAAATGCAACTTTTTTAAAAACACTGCAAACTTTGCATGCCCTAGCAAATAGTACTTCTGCATATGTGTGAGTAGATGGACATTCACAACAATGTTGGTCTCCAGAGTGGCATGACTCCCAGTCCGCACTCTTCTGAGAATTCATTGTAGATAACAAAAGATAGGGCAAGTTGCATTCTTCTCGTCCAATGAGTAGCAGCTTCTGATGGTGACTCAAATAAGAGTGGCACATTATACTGGGTGATGAACATGTAAGTAGACTAAAATATACAGTACATTCACTAATGGTTACATCCTGTGCGAAGGCCAATGCCCAACCTCTCTCTACACACTGTGTCCCATCGAGAGTTTTACCGAGGATAAACGCATGTTGAAGAAAAATCTGTAAAAGGAAGAAAGAAAGCACACTTTAATGACCCCCTTGGGGAAATTACTTCTCTGCCTTTAACCCATCCTATTCATAGTTAATCTTAAGTAGGAGCAATGGGTTGCCACGGTGCAGTGGCCAGGGAGAAGCAGGGTCAGGGGTCTTGCTTGGGGACCGACTGTATACTGGACTATTAAGACCCACCAATGTGCCTCTCTTAATTCACAAGTCCTCTTCAACTACCCTTTGTTGGTTTCAACCAGATAAACAAGATAAACGCTAAAGACAAACATTCCAGGCTGGTTTCATAAAAAAGTACCAGCCTGACAGGAAAACCACTCAAAAGTGGAAACGTGATTCTTCAGACGTTAGCTCCCGTGACTGTGTGAAGAGTGAAAACGCTCAGATAAGAGTGTCTGCTCTTACTACTGAAATTACTTCTTCACCACCTCTTAACAAATCATGCAATCTGTGACAAGTACATTGTAAATTTGCCAACCGCATTCATTGTATCTGGGAAGTAATCGTGTTATTATGGATGGCAGCCCTTTAGTTTTCTGTCAAAGTCAAACATCAGGTCAGTATTTGAATATATGTAGGAGACATTGTTAAGCCTAATGAGTTTGACAAGCAAATTCCACCTCGGTAGAATTGCATAACCAAGCAAACGGTACATTTTACCCCCAATCCTGTTAAGCCTCTTAGTATGTAGTTCTCTCATAAACTGAGGTGTGATATTGTGGTGCGGATTGAACGCTGCAGCCTGCACTGCTTCGGGCTAGACAGTTTTATTTATAGCACAACTGCAACTTAAAGTGATTTACTTTTTTCAAGTAAATGAATTCCAGTTGGGATTTATCCCTGTTTTGTGTTTTTACAGCACAGCATATTGACAAAATCCAGTGTCAACATGTTTTGTACAGACCAGGAACTGGTCATTAAATCCGTCAAAGGGGAACTTGTCACAATAATGGCCAATAGAATAACCTGACCCACAGTTAGGAGTAGAATTAGGCAAGGTTGCTAACCACTACATCATTGTGTGACCTAAGAAATAATCAGTCTACTGTAATGTAGAAAGTATGAGGAACTAAAAATGGAAAACTGAACTATTCCATTTATTCCCATTTTACACAGCTTAATATAGTTTAATTAAAATTGCTCATGGTGTCAAGTAGTCTATGTAGACATTATCTAGCAAGATGGATGGACAGATGATTGTTTGGATGGATTTTTGAATAAACATCAGTAAAAGATTTAGCAGTTTTGGTTTGCACTTAAAGGTTTTGCTGCCCAGAAACACTTTTTTTTTGTCAATTTCCATGGTGGTTGAACTTGTGAATTTACAAAGAATCTGATTCTTCATGCAATCCCAATGCTGAAAAAAAACAGTTTAACCACTTTCCATTGACATTTGGCAGTTCAGTCCAAACCTTTGTTTTTCCATAAGGTTTGATTACTTGGTCAAGAGCGTAAATGCCAGGTTTCTGTGAATGATGATGGAGCACCTATTGCCACATATTTCTGATTTCTCATTTTAAGGCCAAGATTTAGTTTGGCATTGTTGTTTTTGGTGCATTCAGAATCCCATTCACCCTGTATACACTGGGGGGCTAATTTACTGCAATACTGCATAGAGCATGTTAAATTGCATGCTTATACAGAGCTCATTTTGTCGGTGATTTACCAAGAGCAACACCATAAGTGACATATGCAAACATGAGCATTCAAATGAGTGTTTTATATGCATTAGGGCCTGTTTACGTGAGAATAATCTGCTGGAAACTGCATCGCTTACGTGTTGGCTTGCAGTCACCATGGACTGATTAAATGGAGCGGTGAGGCCCCAAAAGAGCAAAGTTGTCGAGTTGTTGGTGGAGGAAGTTAGTAAATATATTGGAACCCAACATAAAATTACTACAAATATGGGATTTTCCAGTCACAAGTATAAAGTTTGAGGTGCACCACAGAAAACATTGTTCTGTATAATATAGCCCACGAACAAATGGCAAATCAACAAAATGTGTCTCATCACAATAGCAGTAGCCTATAAATGGGCCAGTTTGCACCTCAGTAGGTATTTATAGTATTTAATGTATCTCACATACACATTGTTTATCAATCAGTCGGCATAAAGTAAATGGATTGTGTCGTTTTGCGTGTTTGTCAGACTCAATACTTTGTACGTCCCATTACGAAACCACCTCCCCTATGTCTCTGTGGACAATATCAACTTTCCCTCTGTTTTTAAATCTGCAAAACACAAGTCAACCAGGAACAGAAATTTTCACTATCTGAGGAACTATCACAACGTATTTAAGCTTGATAAGAGCCTAAGCGAAGGTATTTCCCTCCATCAACCTACACTGCTTTATCGACTTCAGGGTAATAGGGTGCTGAAGCCAATCCCAACTATTAATGGGCAAAGGCAGGGAACAGATTGGACAGATTGCCAGTCCATCACAAACGCAAAGAGAGAAAACACACTCACACTCACACACTCACACACACACACACACACACACACACACACACACACACACACACACACACACACACACACACACACACACACACACACACACACACACACACACACACACACACACACACACACACACACACACACACACACACGCACACACACACATTAAGGGTAATGTATTGTCACCATTTAAACTCACGTGTCTGTTTTTGGACTGTGAGCAGTTTCGACTCCACACAGAAAAGCTTCACATAGACAAGACTGCCAACCACAACTACTTTTTGTTCTATTATTCTGTGATTAGTGCCACCCTTTGGACCTTTGTCATTTTGAATGTTTAACGTACTTCCTTAGACAGGTGGTTTTCATGTTGCTTCTCTCTCCCCTGTCACTTTGGTCTTCACAAAAACTTAATGGGTGTGAGTGTGTGTGTGAAAAGATGAATGTGACTAATGGTGTAAAGCACTTGGTTCCTGCTGAAGTGGTGAAATGACATTACATAAATGTATCTTCTTTTATTAATTCAAGAAATATTGGTTATATGGTTCATCCATTTTTTTTTTTTCAATCGTATGAAGGTTGTGTGACTCTCATTAAGATATATATCCATTACCAATGTGATTTCTTAACTGGGTTTTTATTCACACATGGGGCACGTGTAGTTTTCATATGCAAATGATGGTCATGTGCTGTCAAGACGATGAATACGGAACATTCTCCTGATAGATTTAATAATATTTTTACTCTGAATGTTCCAGTGCCAGCTGTCCTCTAATACAATTCTTACGGCGAGTTTAGCTTTGCCGGATATTTCCGTCCTCCCTCTCACAGTGAAAGTCGAGCTTGGCGTCGTTGTGGGTGGGTGGAGGGCCGAGCAGCTTGTTGATTTCAAACTGTGATCCGCTCTGAACATGTTCGGACGGACACAGATGGATGTCAGAATGTCCGAATGGAGAGCCGGCCCTGCGGTGAAGATTCGTACCCTGGCGAGTGACTATGGATCACAGCATGTCTTTTGCTTTTCAAATGCTTCCAACATTGCAGTGAAGAGTTCATACAAAGTGACATTGCCTTTCAAAAGGGCTTCGACCTGCGAGTCAGATTGGCGGTTTCCGTACTTCCCACTTTTCCGGATTTCTTTCATGCTCAAATGTTATTTTATCTTCCTCTTTTTTTACATCCATCTGTCACTCACCACAGAAAACACACAAGTCGGGTGCCTTGTTCACCACAGGTCCGAGGCAGGAAACCAGGCAACCTCACACATTCTAAACCATGAGAGCTGTCCAGTCCTCCAAAGTCAAGTCAGTCTTCAAATGTGAAGGTAAGTGTACTGTAATCAGTGGTGCAACACATTTATCTGTTTCCATATTCTACCCATTACTTATGCTGTGTATCAAATCACACCATATGCACTTTTGTTTGGATGAGAAGTTTCATCTAATTTAATTCAATTTAATCTGATACTTGTTGCACCTATGGTTGTTCACTGTAGATTACTTTATTTTAATGTGTCTCCATTAAATTTCTAATGTCTTCTGATGACATGAATATTAGCTTTAAGCGCCACTGATTTGTAATTTATCATAATTTCATGAGCAAAAATGACAGGAAATAAGGCATGCTGAGAAATATATAGCAGAACCCCCCCCCCCCTCTTTCTGTGTTTTTCTTTTTTTTTTTTTTTTTAAACAAATCCTTACCTCGGCACAGCACTACGAGACCCGGTGTTTAACCACGAAAGGAGCAAAATAGAGAAAAGAAATGTGACTTTTAACGTTACATACCAAGAGGGATTGCACAGGGCAGATACAAGATGACTCAGGGGTGATAAGTGAGATGTGTCATCCGGCATATTTTGTACACAAATCCTTCATGTCGGCAGAATCCTTTCGGGATGGGAAAAGGGCCAATAGATGAAAGTGCAGATGCAGCAGCCGGCTTTGACATCCTCATTTCTTCTCTCCTGGCCTGTTTGATTACAGTGGTGTCAAATCTGAGGCTTCTTAATTGTATTCGAGATCACCACGTCTCCCTTTGATGATGCGTACAATGGGGAACAGAGGGAGAATCAATCACAGGGCAGCACCACTCCCGCTCGGCTTTACAATAGGCAGGCGTGACTATTGAGGGGCGTGCATGCGCGAATATTATTCTTTTTCCTTATCACCTGAATTCTCTCCATCATATCCCATTCCGCCTCACCCGCACCTATGTAATGACGCACACACAAATCCACAGCTTTTTTCATCTCAGCTTAACTAGACAGGAACAAGAAGCTTGAGTTCATCCCCAGCGAGAGCTCCGGCCCTTCCTGTTTCACCAGTACACGCTAACAAAACTCTACAAATACATTATGTGGTTTTGTGGAAATGAAGCCATGCAGATCTTGACTCAAGTGAGTCGTGTCAAATGCGTTCTCTTACAAAAAAAGAAGTAAAAAAAAAAAAAAGAAATTAGTAAGGTTGGCTCTGCCAGCAGTAAAGAAGATTCAGTGCAGGGCGGAGGCACGGATTCCATTAGCTCCGTGGGTGCCATGAAATGGTGATAATGCAGGCGGGTAATGTCAACAAACATTTTTTTTTTTGGTGAGTGAGCTCCTTCTTCATTCATTCTACTGTTTGCTTTGTCCTTCACGTATGCTGGCAGCGGGGGTCACTGAGGCCGTAAATCGCTGGTAGCGGGACCCGCAGCCAATGCCATTCATCAATGTAATTAGCGTTGAGCATACGACCCTGCTGCTATGGACATGGCTGCCTGCGTTCTGACAGGCGATCCAACAGTTTCTCGTCCTCCTCTTGCTTCTCCTTCTCGCCGTCTGTTGGCTCTCCGCACAAGCCATGTGTTGGCAGTAATGCACTATGTAGGAACGTGAGTAGTGTAATAGCAACTCCTTTAGTATGAAGACTTTTGCGGAGCTGCTGTCTCTGTGTTTTACGCTCAACTAAGCAGCTTGTTGCCAAAGCTATTGTCTTAGCTGCCATTACTTTAAAAAATCTCTTCATTGGAAGAGGAGCGCTTCATTATTCTGGAAGTAACATGAAAGAGGTCCAACTATGAGAAACATTAAAATGAGCACTACCTGTGATGAAGTACGCTCACCGTTATAAAACTGCTGTGTAGCTGGTAGTTTATGTCAGCAATTTTGTTGCTGATGCTTCTTCTTGCAATTAGTTGTCATCCCAAACCAGTAAAATTCATCTTTCTAATGTAACTTCATCTGACTGTTAACCCGGTCACAGCGAAACAAAACATGATGCAATTACAGGTATAATTGTGTGGGACGATAAATGCAAGAATTACTTATCCGGGATTTGATAAAGTTATTCCCCCACTTTTAAAAGGAGTGACTGGCATCTGTAATCAAATAGTAATTACTTTCTCAACACTACATGTGTTAAAACGTTCGATTGGGCTCTTCAGTTCACTTCCCACTGAGGAGGCTTTTAAGAAAGAGGCAATCATAGTAGATGACTGCACCCTAAGTGTGTGTATGCGCTTACTGCAATGAAGAGGTGGATCACGCAATCCGTGGTATCATGACATTTGTTCATTTGTCATTTTGGTTGAGTGGCGCAGTAATTACTGCCACTGGGGGCCCGCTCTTATGTCTGGGACTTGGCCAGTGAGCAAAGAGCGCTGTCAGTGGGAAAACAGTAGGAGATTTGGGGGAAATGCGAGGTCCCTGTAGGAAACGCTCGGCTCCGTCCCACTATTGGTAACACTCCCAGTGTGAACAGCCTGAGTTGTTGCCAAAATAAAAATTACTGTAATTTTTCGGGATCCAATTTTGGTAAAACAGGATCTTTGCCGCTGTCATTGCTAAAAGCATTTAGCATGCGCCTCCTCAGATGCACAGACAAATCCAAATTGACATGACACACAGTAATACGCTTGGTAATGCATAGAGATGGAAATCACAATAAACAAGCACCGTGGCAACGAGAACAATGCGTGAAATTTTCCAAATGCCCTCTCCACAAAGCGTCTTTTGTGAGGGTGCATAATGACACAATGGTCGCTCTCTTATTCATCTAGTTCCTCCCACATCCTCCTCATCCATCGCACATCCCTTCTTCTGAGTAGGTACTCGTTAATTGCCAGATCTTGGCTGGAGAGGTTACAAGTGTTCCAGCTCTCTGCAGTGACTGAATTTGGCTTGTTGACTCCGAGTCGCATTGGAGAGTGTGTTCAGAATACCAGAATGCCAAGTCCATTAAAGTGAGAAGGGTTCATTTGTCACGGTTTCCACTGGTGTTGCTGTAATGACCAAGTATGTGGGTGATGAATGGCCTGACCTTTTCCTCTTCCTTATAATAAAGTGTTCCTTGTAGATTCCCATGCTCACTTTGTGATCGTCCTGGAAGCAGATGCTAAGATCCTGGTGATGACTTTTTATTTTTTTTACTTTTTTTTTTCTGTTTAAGATGGCTTGCCAGAACAAGATTTTCCAAGAAGTGACAAAACACACCAGCAGATTTCACACATTTTGAACCAGGTAATCACGAACAGTCGAAAACATTTTGCGTTGGGAAAAGTCTTATCATGGCCAGTCATGCATCCATCCATCCCTCTGCTATACTACTTCATCCAAAACAGGGTCATGAAGCGCTGTAAGGCGATCCCGTCTTAGTCAAACACAGAGTCAACAGTCACACACAGTCACACACAGTCACACGGTCACCGGTTATCTCAAACACATATCATTGGATTGCTGGCTGAAACGACAATAGGGTTATACTTGAACTAGGGATATTCTGGCTGTAAAACAACAAGCTTTTCTTCCTAATTTAATATTTGTGCAGTTTGACTGCAGTTTCAATGTGTTGATAATCGTACCATCTACTTATCCATACATCGTCAAAACCACTTGATCCATGTTAGAGGAGTTACGGCCTTTCCCAGTTGATAATGTGCCAAAGATCAATCGACCACAAGACGTTGTTAACAGAAAAACTCAATATTAAAGTGCAAACTTCACCTTTTTAACCAAAGCATTATCTTGTGAGTATTTTTACAGTTATGTGTGATTGGATGTTTTTAAACTGGGCACTTAAAGGGGCAGTAAACTGTAAGTCAACACATTTGTGCATTAGCTAGGAGTCGTGACTCATTTTAGTACCCAGAACTTTTTTTTTTTTAGCTTCTTCCTTTCAGTCTTGCTGTTATTGTGTCCTTGCTTGTTTTGTCTCATAGCGTAGCCACTCGTCTATGAAGAACATTGAATTGTATTGACCTGCATGAAAGGAGCCATACAAATAAATGTTGATGGATTCAGTTTAGCTCTCTTGGCTTTCTGTCGCTGTTTGAGTTTTAGTCAGAAATTACCAAGAAGCCCCAGACTCCTGTTGTGTTTACTGTTCAATCTGTCATTTTCTTATTGGATTGAGGAATCATTAGATGCTACGTTTAGACTTTTAAAGATGTGGCGACCTCCAAACATTAGCATACCCAGCCATTTTGTATTCCTTGAAAATGTTTGATGAATTAGACAATTATATGAGCATTGTTATTATTATTTATCATTTAATTGATTCCATTGAGACACAAATCTTTAAAACAAATCGGATTCTCAGTGAAAAAATGCAAAATCTCAACTTAGAATTTTATTGTGTACTCAATGATTCTTCTTGTTTCAGGTGTGTTTGCATGTCTGCCCCTCTATCACCCGTTTTGTTCTTCTATTGTATACTAAAAACCAGTTCAGGTTGCTGTATTACCAAGTCGATCAGAGTGGACATGAGTTTTCTTGCCTTGTGCTCCGATGTATTTCACTTTTTATACTGCTGAATGTTTTTGATCCTTGGGTTTTGACTTAGGAGTATTTGATTTTTTTGGATGAACAAACATAAAAAGAACAAGATGTCCAAACTTTTTCTCCATTTTCAAATAATCCACAGCTCTTCATGACCCCTACTGAGGATCACAGTATAAGAGATGGATGGACTCGTTTAACGGGATCATGTAGCATATAGGTCAAGAGAGTCAGCTGCGTAGACGTTGCTGTTGATCTTAATTTAATTCAATTCAATTCAACTTTATTTATACAGCACCAAATATAACACAGTCATTTCTAGGTGCTTTTAACAGAGAAAAATCCAACAAATCCACATGAGCAAACAATTTCTTTTTGCAACTGTGGAAAGGAAAGGATCTTAGGGTCAATAGACCCAAGTCTATATTAAAAAATAAATAATAATAATGTTGATTTTTTTTTTTTGATCTGAAGTAAAAGGCCCTTAGCGCGCAACAGAGTCAGAAATATTGGGCTGGGCTTATAACACCACAAATGCTTCAGTTAAATATGTGTTAAACTTCCTGCACTATTTACACTTAAGGGTATTATATACTGTATATAAATTGTGAAAAAAAAAAAATATTGCTACAGGTGAATGAGTGTGTTGAATTCATCTGTTTTTATATATATATTTATTTCAGATAAGTGTTATGAACAGTGGTGGCTGGTGATACATTTCTAAGTTGGCACTCTTCATTATTATTGAATCTCAGCCAATGGTAACATCATTTAAATACAGCGCATTTGTATACCACATTACAGCAACCTTGCCTTTTTTAGATTGTAAACACACAGTATACAAACACAAGTATAAGCTTCATTAGTCCTTTTAAGAAAATGGGGGGGGGGGGAACCCTGGCGCCCTCTATTGGCCAGCTACCACTGTTTTTGCGCATCCTTTTCTAGCAGCACAGGAATGGAAAAGCAAAAAATTGAAGTGTTTGCCATTCCCACTGTGCATATTGTGACCTGCACACAAATCATGCTTCACCTCGCCATCACTCCGTCACAGGCCCATGTCATGTATGGATTTGCAAAGAACCGCTGCCATGGGTGACTTACAGTGGTGGTCGGAGCGATCAATTCACATTATGGAGTAAGTTATGTTGTCATTATAGCAGTGGAAATAAGCTGTCACACAAAAGACTTTAAAATATATAAGAATAAGGGGAGAGAGTTAAAAAAAAAAGAAAAAGTATGTCTCGATTCAGACAGAAAATAGCACGTGCAAACATACACAGGCATTCACAGTTTAGGTGTTGTGCAGAGTTACAAGGCAACTGTTCATCCCTGCAGGCACTTTGCTCTACCGTGTTCCCTCGTAATTCTGTCATTCCAGATGATTGAGCCGGGAGCGAAACACACACAGGATTATGCCCCCCTGTTCGATCGCGGACGGGCAGAAAACCAAAGAATCAGCATGTGTACAGGCTGACTGGCAAGTTCGCCCTCACCCTGGGAATAAGAGTACCTGGCAGGCACACAAGAAAAAGAAGGGAGATATCATGGAAGCAACTCGCAAAGTCTGTCCATGAGGCTCAGCTGGAACTAGCAGGAAATCATGCAGACGTAACGGAGTCGTGCCTTCTCTTCGCATTTAAATGTATGTAATCTCTCGGACCTTGACACTGCTGAGGTTCACGTCTGTCCAACCGTCTCTGTTTTTAGCTCACATTTGTATAATCTTGACTACATAGATTGGGGCACGCAGACACATGTTGCCATGGTGGGGGTGGGGAGTAGATGACGGGAGAAAAGAGCTGACAGGATCGGGCATGTGGAGGGAGGAGGACTAAAAATTGGAGAACCAAAAATAGGATGTTGGGAGATGTACACAAAGAGTGTATTCTCTGACCGTTGTGGAGAGACAAAAAGAGCTGACTGAAAACCTATTTTCTAGGCGTTTCGTGCACAGAGAGAGAAAGCCATTTGCATTTCATTTCAATAATATCTTGAAAGCTTTTCCTATGCTAAGTTATGCCCAGGCACTCATAAATAATTAAATCATTACACTAATGACTTCAAATACTTCAAATAGCATTCATCTTTTGCGTACTCGCTTCACAAATAATTTGGATGGAGTACAAATGTTTTCTATATGATGTTTTGCGTTTTTTTTTTTGTTTTTTTTATTTGCAGCATTTAAAGTAGCTGCAAAACAACACAATATGCTCATTGTTATGGGCAGAGAGCTGGGAAACAATATGGCTTCCAAACACACTGGGGTTTTTTTTTTTTAGCTCCGCAAAATGCTGTGACTTGAATCGCTAACCAGCACAGATACTGTTTCAAAGATGGTCAGACCCCCCTAAGAATCACCCCTCACACACCGATGATACAATACAATACACAGCAGTTGACATATTTGATTTACATTCCAGTGCTGAGAGTGAGAAGTGGCAATAATAAGAAAAAAAAATGCATAATAAAATTTAGATATATGTTTCCATAAAGACATGTACTGTACTTTGGCCTGAGTGGGTCGTCACATCATTTCAACATAATCTGGCAGGTCAGTAGGGGATAGTAAAACGAATGGCAAAAGGAAAGAGATTTTTCATTGAATTTATTGGCAGATACATATAATTCATGTGTAAAAATGTTTACCAAGAAATATGAGCATTTTCAGTTATGTTGGTGCCTTCTCATGTTAAATCAGCATATATAATTACTGTAGTTATATGAGATTTCTTAAGATTGCACGTACAACAACATTGCTGCCAATTCAAATTCAGTATTGGTACTTTCAAATCCAATACTTATTTTCCAGTTAAGTCTTCCAAATGCCCAAATATTATAATAAATGTGCAAAGTCACACAAAAAACTCTCATTCTTAGTGTTTTGTCAAACTGAAGGAATGGATGAATGAATTTAAAATGGAATGTTGCGGAGAGCTCACAAACACAAATGTCCCAGTATAACACCGACAACATATCAGATGTGGGAGGAAAGGCATTTTGTAATATTTTGAAAAAAAATATTATTTGTCATTTATTTTGTGTTCGATCTTTCAACCTGTTTACCAAAAAGCTGTAGCCAAATTGTTGTAAAAGTGAGTATATCAAAGCCTATTTAGGTTTCTATGGTGCTATTTCACTAGTCCAGCCCATTCGGGATGAAATGGGCTTGTATGCTGCCCCTCAACTAAAATGTGTTTGACACTCCTGATATAATAGAAACATTTTCAAGAGTTGTCAGGGGAAATTGGGGAGGGAACCTCTAATCGATTTCAACAAAGGATATATGAATTCACACAAATATAGTTTATATAAAACCATTTTATTAGATGAAATGCTGAGAAACTAACCTCACAAAATGGTTCATAAATCAGATTTATTTAAGAATGAGTACCACCAAATAAAGCACAGTTCACATTGTTGGCCAAATGTACTGCATGACTATAAATTTCTTGAAGATTTCGAAAGGTTTACCCTTATTTTGTCGAAATTACTGCTTAAAGTACCCTGGTGGTCTGAGCTCATGCCCTTCCTCCTGTTTTCACATTTCTTTTCACGGTGGTTTGGAGTAGCATTGAGTTGCCGCAGGGCACTAACAGCACGCGCTGACCTCTGCTACCGATGCGCCACAGATTGCTCTGCCAAGCCTTTGCCACCCAACACAGAGATATCCCTCGAGGGGGAGAGAAGGGCTAACTCTCTGGCACTCCTTAGTCTGGCAAGGCAAAGACTGGCAGGGATGCGAGGGGAGAGCGGGGAGGGTCGGAGGCCTGGAAAGACCTGGACCACCATTTTGCCCATCTGCTCTTTCAAAAGCCCTTAATAGTGGTCGAGCATATAAATGTCTGTCCTCGGCGGTTTGCATTCACCTGCTTGCAAAACAAATTCAGACTTCCAAATGATGAAATTGGGAAGTAAACTTTAAAACATGTGCAGGGGGAAAATTTGTTGCTATGAAAACGGCAGCGATCCTGCAGTGGGATCAGCGTCACTGATTAATCAGCGATAGGTCCGATTAAATGTGTGTTTTATTAGGTGTAGGGCATGTTTCATCATTTAAAACCTTGAGGCTGTGGCGCAAACTGAAGCTCAATAGGCAAAGTGTACACACTGATTGTGATTTACTGGGACCCCCGTTTATACGACAACGTAAAAGTGGGAGTCATTGAAATAGTATGGAATGTAATCGCACATTTATTTAAGGATAGACTGAAAATTGAAAATGTATGTGTTGATGTATAGCATATCATTTATATTGAATTCATTTATAATAATAGGACATTAAAACAAACTAAAAGATCACAGACACAATATAGCAGTCACAATAGCACGGGGATTGTGTTGTTGTACTTTCACATGTCTCCTTCATAGTCAAAGTGCTGATTCAGTCCAGGATAGCAAACCAGTATCGTGTATCATCCATGACACTATTGTAGGGAGTTACATTTCTCTTTACCTGGCAGGACGACGCTTCACCACAGGAGATCAATGTCCATAAAGTATCTATTATGCAACCAAATGACAACACATAACATCGGACGATACCCCTTCCATTCAGCAGCTGATAATTTACACCTTGATGCCATATATTTGATATTTTGGACAAAATGTATATTTGCTCTTCTGCTGAGAGTCGACCAGTGTAGGAAGACAGATAGCGCTCTTTAATTAACGCCTTATCTCATGCGTTTCGTCTGTGCAAAGACCAGACCGGACAAATGACTGGTAGAATGGTAGAATGCCGGACTGTTTGTACGATGGTAGCAAACAGTGGTGGGATCTTCAATGGTTGCCAAGAAACTGTATTATGACGGCCAAGGCCCGTTTTTAAAAAGAGCATCCAAGATAGGTTAATTTATTAATTTAGCCATTTTGGAGGTGCTGGCTAGAAGATTAAACAACTTTTTTATGCTTTTAAACCTCTGTTTGGTATTTTTTTTATGCACAGCTAAGTATATCTTGGCAATCCCTTTAGATTTAATGGAGGGATAATGAGCTTTATGAGTGTCTATTTTTATGATGTCTTCTGGCTTTGGCTTCCAATTGAATGAGACAACATAAGGTTTCCACTGATCTCGTCATCTAACTCTGTCAAATTATTAATCATTGTCACCTCTTTGACCCACGTGTCATCACAGTATCAGTTGAAGTAAAGAAGCTTTGTTGAAGAGCGATAAAAAATATATTGAAGCACAAAGCTGCTACTTTTGATTTCAACATCTTGATAACCTCAATCCTCATCCGGAAAACTTCATCAAATTTTCCCACGTCCCAAAAAAAGCCCTTACCATGATGATTTATACATGCAGTCCGCATTAACATCCAACCAATTCAAACACCGTCAAACCATGCATAAAATCTGCATCCTTTGTATTTTCGGCATTAGCACACTTAAGTAGTTTCTTTGTGGGAATGTTTTTCCGAAGCCTTCGGACAAGTGACTCGGCGCGTAGTGAGATCTGTCATAGCGCTCAGCAAAATAATGGACTGGGCTGTGGGAAAATAAAACAAAGTAGAATTTGCATTACATGAGTTCTACATTAAATATTCATATGGAGAAGTTTTATGGACTCCGGCGCATTGCTGCTGGAAAGGGATTTGCTGAAGGGTGAGACGAGGGGAAGGGAAGAGGAAGAGGGTTTTTACATGCGCCAGCCTCCCCTCCCATGAAATGCATTTTCATAAAATTCTATTATGGCATCTTATTATCTACCGAAGGTACACTTGATGCATAAATGAGCATTTAAAACATGAAGTGCCAGGGTTCAATTGCCCTTATCCCCATTGGTAATGGTGGGAAATTACTCTGCTGTACTGTAGAAGTCCAACTGCCCTCCCCCCCCCCCCCCCCACACACACACACACACGCACACACACACTCACACACTCCCATTCGCATTCACAGACGTTACCATGCTGGTCACTGAAGTAAAGGCTGACTTAGAAATAAAGCGCTTCATGTGTGAGAACGTTTAAGTGTAACAGTGACTCAATGGGCTTTCAAATAGCTGTTAACCTGCTGGCATATCATAAAATGCTTTTGCAGAGATTGTCTCTGGTGCCTTTTAAAGCTAGCCAATGGGAACATCACAGCACCCCCATAAAACCGTGAGATTCGTGCTGAATCATTAGACCATCTTTTCGTTTAATTATGTATTATAATACCACTGTTGTGAGGTCTGGCATCTGCCGCACAGATTAAACCCTGCTCGACAGCAGAAGTCTGCACGCCTTTTCAAACATTTGCATCTCTTAACATAAAGTTGAGGGCAGCACTTCTTGAATAAAGACTTCGAGAGGGAGGCACAAAATCAAATCAAATAGGAGCGAGTGAGTGAGTTAGATTCCCAAATTTAATGAATATACAAAACTGCCCCGAGCAATGAAAGGGATATTATGGATAATAAAAATAAAGCCTCAAGGCTCATGTCAGTTACAAATAACCTAATGCACTATTTATGATTTATTCAAGCTCTACTGTGCTGAATAGCAACACAGGGAAGGAGTCAGTCTGGTCATGATCCAGGTTTTCACAAAGTCTATTTGTCTGTCTCTTTTCTCGCTTGTATCATTATTATTGTATTTTAACAGCCTGATCAAGTCTCGTCATCTCTATTATTAGAATGCCTCCTCATCTCTTTGTGAGGACCAGGTTAGGCAGTCACACGGATTCAAACAGTACCCGTTCGTAATGATGATGACTCAATAAATTCTCTGTAAAAATGCTTTGAAGTGACTGAGTTGTATTTGGCGCTGTAGAAATATAATTGAATTGAATAAACAATGTTTTAAAGATGAATACTAACATAAGCAATTTAATATTAAGTATCAAAATCAAAAAGCGAACTGCCTCAATTATATATAACAAAAAACACTTCTGTTTAATTCCCGGAGGAATTTCTTCCTTTGTTGACTGTTGCATGCAGGCCTTGGCTTGAATAAGTGCCACTAATAATTTAAATTGTTTCTTCTATGGCTCAAAATCTTCAAATATCACATACTGTGTCTGTGCTTACAGCTTCTCCAGGCACATAGGTGACATCCAAAAGGTTTTTTTTATCAGCTTTAGACGTGAAAAGCTTCATGGGCATGAGGAGATAGAGAGCAATGCTTCGATTACCACACAGATCCAAACGTTTTTCATAGTTATGTAGTTTAGCAGGTCATTTGTTCAGCTGGAGGCATGCTCAAGAAATGCATAGACTATAAGAAAGTGCAACATTCTCTCGCTTATCATTGTTTTGTTTTGTTGTTGTTTTTTCATCCTAATTGTGTTTTACAAGCAATCAAGCAGAACACAACATTTGGGATATCCCCAAACTGTTGTTGCAGTCTAAATGCGGCTCGGGCCCCGTTTACACAAAAACTTTCAAGTAAAAATGGGAAGATTTTGTTGCGCCACTGAAAAAGCAAAAAAAAACATTTCCCAAGTTCGAACTTTTTGAACTTGAACCACTACCGCGTTAAAAAGTTGGACAGTAACAACAATGGCGGCCTTCAAAATGGCATGACTCCAAATCAATATTCTCCATTGGTAGTTTTATAGTTGAGTCACTTCATCATCTGTCCATAACTATGTCCGTTTACCCGCCATTGTTAATGTTTGTCGCATATTGTTCTCTGCATGTGCGTGTGGTTCCATTACAAAAACAACCAACAGCGCCACCTAACAGCCTGGCATGCTAGTTACATATTTTTCAGCATTTCTGCATGTAAACGAGCACTTTCTTTCAAAATGCTGTGTGTCAACGTGAAACATTTCTGAAACAAAAAATGCAAAAACAATGCGTTTTCCCTTCAAACGTTGTGTAAACCGGGCCTAAAAAGCTCTGCATGTGTAGAGTTTGTAGAGATTTGTAAGAAACCGTAGGGCCGATGAGGCCAGGATTCCCAAAATACTGTTGTTGCTGTTGCATACAGTGTCTGAGTAAAAGGTTGGCAACTGCCGTCCACAGTTGGCACGCACAATGGCGAAGGCCCTGTCAGTATGCATATTGTTTAAAATCGCTTGTCATTGTGTCAGATCCCTGCCAAACTCTGCCAAACTCTGCCAGCTTAAATGAGATCCATATACAGGAGCCACAGATTTTGCCATGGATTTGCTGCCATAGCTGGGATAAGACCGAACACACCAAAAAATGAAAATGTGTTGGGAACCCTGTGAGTTATGGTTATTTCAATCAAGTAGGGGCCTTTTAATATTTTCTGCACGGAGGGATTAAAGCCCCTATAAAGCATTGGACGACTCATTTCCCTTCACCGTGTTTTACGATAGGTTGCACACAGTGGTATAGTGGTTAGTGCTGCTCTCACTTCATAGTTTGAGCCTTGGCAATCCCTATCTGTGTGACGTTTGCATGTTGACCCTCAACTGGCTATAGCAGCATAGAAGATAGATGCATTTATGAAATGTGGCATGTGCCTGGAATGAGCCACAATGCAGAGCTCATCGGAACCTTTAGTTTGTACACGCGAAGCAAATTCCTCTCAGAAACTAACAGTGGTACATTTGTACAAAAGGGCGCATTAATTGTACATTTTAACATTTGTAAGGAAGGTTAATAAAACTAAAATGAGTTACAGTATTTTTAACCACGAAGCCCAGAAGAAATCAGTGTGAATTTTGAGCAGCACCGTGTGTATTGTCTGTATTTATTTTATTTTTTTTTCCCTTCTCATAAAACTCCCTCGTAGCTATCAGGGAGCTTAGTATTGTAGCTTTTTTCCCACTGTAAAAACCTTTTAATTTAGCTGATATTTCCACCTGTAACAATTATCTTCGTTCGGCAGGCCCAAGTTTGTGTGCCTGTCTGAACCTGTGGGTGCACGTGTGTGTGCACGCGCACTGGTGCATGCGTTTAATACCTCGCCCTTCGGTAGCAGGTGTGTTTTAACGAGCTAATCAAACTGTGTCCACCTGTTTTTAATTCAAGTGAGACATTTTTGAAAGACCTGTGGGCAGCTGGTAAAGGCGGAGGATTATACTCAGCAACTGTAGAACACATGGTCGTGCCACGGAGGACACACACACGCACATTCACACACACACACCCACACACACACGCGTTATTTGTTCCGCATTACGGCAGGTTCAGGGGAACTGAAATGAGCTGAGCTGCTGCTCTGGGAATGCTTATTATGTTTCTGTCAATAAATGGCTTTCCATCCAAGTATGTTGATCCAAAATATGAAATGAATTAAAGGAGCGCTGAAGGGAAAAGGGCAAATCGGATCAAATTTCTTCATTATCACAAAGGAGAAAGGTCTTCGGTGAGCTACTCAAGGTATCAACCAGTTTGGAGGTTGCGTTAGAAAGAAAAAATAAATAAATAAATGGTTGAATTGTTATTCATGGAGCAATGTTTGTGATGACCTTGTCAATCAGCACGTGAACTGTCACATACACTGTGTCGGTTCTTATGTGTGCATTTTTGAAATGCATTTCTAAATCTAAAAGCCAATAACTGACTTTGAAAAGCCATAAATTCCCAAGTGATTAGAAAGAAAAAAAAACCTTTGCATCTAACATTATATTCTATTTCTTTCAACATTCAAAAGCTCACCCTAAAAAGTTTGCTGAAAATCATCCGGCGGAATCAAGTTGTGCACATGCAATCACTGTTGCAAATGATTGTGTGCATCTGCAAGAAGACCACTGAGCCACCCATCACTTGGTTCTGTGCCTCTGCAATGCCCGGGAATCTCTTCCTCTTCTGCAGTATTGATTCATTAATTCCTTTTGCATTTGTTCTCCTCATTCTGCTTGGCTCATACCCCTTGCCCGGCCCATTTTTATTATTTTAATGATGACAGACTTATGCATTGACCAGGCACATGTAGAGTAATTATGGGGAAATGAACCTGCGAGTTGCATGGGCCATTGACCAACATATTGACTTTGACTGCCACCACAAGCAATTAAACTTAAGCTGCTGTGCATCTATAGAAGCCCCCACCCCCACCCCCACCCCCCTTCCCCCTGCCATTCCTTTATTGTCGCCCCATGCACATATAAACACACTGGCTGCAAGGTCGCCCGAGAACAGTTAGTCAGCATGTTTTTTCCCCACAACAAACTGTCTTCAGAATCAAAACAAACCCTTTTTTTTTCTTAAACGCCTCGAGAGTGAGCTCACCATCCTTTACTGTGCATGGTGGTGCAGCGCCACATAATCTGCTTACTTTTTTTTTTTTTTCCTGAGATAAAAAAATAAAAATAAAAACTCTACAAGAGTTTTGCCATGCTTTTATCAAACACTTTTTTTTTTTTTTTCCCCCATGGCCAGCGGTGAGACTCCGACAACAGGGATATAATCCATCTGTCGAGCCATCTCTGAGTCACAAAGGGCTCATCCAGTGGGATGGGTGTGGACATCTGTGAGTCTGCGGCTATGGGTATTCACTCGGATCCCTTTTAGCAGGAGTGTTAGTGAGAAGTTAGTCGACTCAAAGCCGGCGGGATTTAAGGTTTTAAAAAAGGAGGGTTAGGGGAAGGACATGCCACACTTGTAAAAATAGAAGTGCTCGACGGAACCAGAGAAGGTTGCCTTAACTTGAGCTAATTGATGGAACAGCACACTATAACAGGGAATGATTTCGGCCGAATCCTTTTCCAAATCGTTTGCTTGTAACTCATAGCTTAAAGGGCATTAAAGATGTGAACATCCAGGCGTGTTCATGAGAGCCGTACTTTTTCCTCTGTGTTTCAACTTGCTCTCTATCAGGAATTACATTGTGCCGCCTGTTTATGTTGGAGTGTTACCTTTCAGAAAAGTGTTTTTAATGTTCAAAGTCCCACCAAATCCTTTCAAATATTCAAGGCCTGAAAAAACTGCATAAGAATGTGAAATACATGTTGGTGAATTTGCCACATCAAGTGTACTTCACTTCGCGTTCACGTCACGTTTATAAAACTACATATTGGCATAGTATGCTGTTTAATAAGAGACTTTCTTACATAAGCAAGCTAAAGACCTATACCTTTTTATTTTTGCAGATTTCAAAGCAAAACATACTGTAAAGTCAAAACCTCTAAACAGGAAAGCTGAAATTAACAATGTGAGAAGCTACATGCTAAAAAGGAAATTGTTCATTCAGAAAAATATAGTCATGTTATTGGTAATTCTATTTTTTTTTTTATAGGTGTTTCGAATGAACTTCACTTAGAGGGCTACTCTGCGTAGGGTCAACGTGAGGAAAGCCAGCGGTCCAGACGGCCTCTCAAGGCAGATTCTTAAGGCCTGCGCAGACCAGCGGGCAGAGGTATTCACCTGGACCAACACCAGTTTGCTTATCGAGCAAACAGGTCAACAGAGGACACTGTGATCTTACTCGCCTGGACAAAAAGAACATGTACGTAGGTATGCTATTTGTAGACTTCCGCTTGGCCTTTAACACAGTCATTCCACTCAAACTGAGCGACTCGTGCCTGGGCAGCTCACTGTGCGCATGGGTACCACCACTGTTGTCAGCATTGCTTACGACGCCACCATTGTAGGACTGATAACAAACTACAGTGAGTCAGCCTACGGGGACGAGGTCCAGCACTTGGAAGTTTGATGTCTCAGCAACAACCTGGACCTGAACACCAGATAAACTGAGGAACTCGTCTTGGATTTCACATGATCCACAGGAACGGAGCCCTCCACCCTCTGCATCAACGGACAGCAGGTGGAGAGCTTCAGGTTCCATGGCGTGCACATCTCTGCTGACCTCACCTGGGCTGACAACATCTCCCACCAGGTGGGCAAGGCACAAAAGAGACTTGACTTCCTCTGGGAATGAAAGAAGGCTCATCTCCCTCAACTCCTGTTGGTGAACTTCTGCAGAAGCACCATTGAGAGCTTCATGACTTCCTGCTGCACAGCGTTGTTCACTGCACCGGAGAGGACAGGAGGGCGGCTAAGAAAATCATTGGGACCACACTACTGCACTCCTTTTGCTTTCCCTAGTCCTAATTTTTAATATGTGATATATATGTATGTAATAATTTATTTTCATCTTTCTGATTTGGGTTTATTTTACTCCTGTGTAGTCACAAAAGATGCCGTTAGGATATTTCACTGCTGCTAACACCGTTTTAACAGATTGACAATAAACATTTCTTATTATTTTTCTTACATGTGCATGTTTTTAAAAAAAAATAGTTTTTCAGCCCGTTAATTGGCAAAATGCACGTCTCTTAGCTTTTTTTGTTGAATGGCAGGGGTTTTAATCACATCCCCCCCCCCCCACCCCCTACCCCCATTGTCCATTCATGTCCTCTGTGACGAGATGAAACAGGAGACATGCTGATTTTCCATGAGAAAAGTGGGAAAATGTGCAAGTATCTGGCTCACGGTGTAATTTTTGTGCTTTTGTCTATCAGATGTGACAGACGACGGAGCTCTTTACAAATATTACATCTCAAAATCAAAGTGCCTGCCCTGTTGTATCTTCATCCATCCAATCAGGTATCAAGATAGGATGTTTTTATGTCGACATGAAATTACCATGTTTGTGTTTGGGCTTTATTTTATTATTTTTTACGCTTGAGGTCGAGCATTTTATCTTGGTACACTTGCTTTTTTTTTTTTTTTTTCTGAGCAACACAGAGTCTCACAGGAAGCATGTGTGAGTGCAGAGTTGCATATTTTCTGGAGAGCACCCTGCAGCCATTTCAATCCCTCAACCCTTCTGAGAGTATTTTTCTGATCAGTGGATTAGTGTTAGGTGACTGTCAAACAAACAGGCCCAGTGCTAGCCTGGCTCAGATATCCTAAGTATCCAGGGGACCATGAGTACATATTGACTAAACACTTGCATGCTGCAGGTTTAACACAGTTTATTTTTTTTGGGGGGGGGGGGGGGGGGGGGGTTTGAGCGAGAGAGAGGGGAGAGGATTAAACTCAACAGCCCACACAGGTCAGCTTTTATACTGTGGTTTCCAAACAACCAGTATTTTGACATTTTCCCCTTGTACTTTCATGACAGAAACCACTGTCCACTCAAGATATTGTGGTTTTGGCTTGCCATCCAAGCAATATCATGCACTGTCTTTATGACTCAAATATTGGTTGTGTGAAGTCAAACTTTTCATAAACAAATGTATGAACTAATTGGGTCACTCGGACCTCACGTTTGACCCGTTCTGAAAGTCTGGAACCTTTAAGAGAAAGTCCTTGAGTCTGACACACGTTTCCCTGTTCCGAGAAGAAAGCCACCCACCAGCAACAACTCACTGTAAAGGAAGTCAGAAAGGTTAAACAGAAATAAGTTGTTCTTATTCTCTGTCAAACTCTGTACAAGTTTTCTGATACACATTTTCTCCCTTCCTTTTCCCGCAGTGAAGTGGGGAATAATGTGAAAGGGACTTCAAGCTAGACTTCCCTTTTTAGGTCACATGTATTCGGTGATCTCATTGATCCCTTTAATCCGGGAACACTCAACAACGAATATTCCAATATGCACGGCTTTGGGTATCTTAATGAAGCGCCTCAGTCATTTTATGTGTCGGATCTCAAAAGTAACTGAACTTACCACCTTGCATCAGAGTGAGTGATCTCCGTCCTTTCACTTGGATCTTCACTCTTTGAGAAGGGATGACTCCAGCGAGAACAGACAGAATCCGACAGATTTGTGTGAATGGATGTGTGTCTGGAAAAAGACTTTGAAGCACAGCCTGTCCGATGTACCTTTTATTAAATATAGAGACAGCTGCAGAACATCTCAGGACGGGAGATATACTTTGTAAAGTTCTCTGAGGATGCAGCCATCCTGCCTCTTCATCAGAGTCCAGCCAGAGCATCGTTGTGCTCTGAAAGAGCTAGACAAATAATGTGATGACAACATTTTAGACTTTAATGTGTGCAAGACAAAATAGATTATCATTAATTTTTAAAAAAAAAAAAAAGCATGATCCACAACTGTGTTTGATTCACCACTTCAGTTTAAAGTCATCACAACTGTGATTTTCAAGTAGGTCCAGTGAAATATTAACCAAAGGAAAATGCTTGATTCATTTATTGAAAGCTGTTTAACTTTCACTTTGCTGGACTTCCTATACACACACACACACACACACACACACACACACACACACACACACACACACACACACACACACACACACACACACACACACACACACACACACACACACACACACACACACACACACACACACAGAAGCAGCCTAAAGAACATTGTTAAGGCGTGGTCAGCAGAGGGCTTAAGACTTCATCTGTCTTTGGGAAAAAGAGGTGGCTGTAAAACTGGCCAGCCGGATTAGGTTTTATCTCCTGAATTCTCCTTCATGGTTTCAGGCAGATTTTGTAATGGACCTTAGATGAGAACATTTGTCATGGTGCTGACATTTTCTGTTGTGGTTTGCTCTTGGTCTTTAGGGTTTGTCTCGTCTTATGTTTCACGATGTCCTTTTATTAAGTGCACATGCACAAGATGCGTGCTGCCGTCAGTATCTGCTCCCATGTTCGTTCCCTTTTTCTGCTTTATTTCAACTTTTTTTTCCATTACGTTGCATTTCCTAAGCGAAGGAAAAGTAGAGTCGTGTCAGTGTCCTTCATGTCTCACCTCGGCAGATGATAGTTGTTTTTGGAAATGGACTTGAAGCAAGATATTGTCCATAATGCCATTATGATTAAAGTTGTCTGAACTGGAATTTTTTGCTTCATTGTTAAATCTGTTCACTTCCATTGTTCAAGCAGTGAGCATGCTATAATTTGCTTCTAAGGCCCCGTTTACACGCCAATGTTTTTGAAACAAAAAACTTCTGTTGTTTTTGGGTGTCCATTTACATGATGACGGTGCTTGGAGACTGTGACGATGCAACTTTTCGAAAACCACTCCTGGGGTGGAACTTTTAGAAAATGCTCCAGCTCCGTCTGCATGAGATTGGGGTATAACACAACTTTTTTGAAAAAGCTACGACTCTGTCTCCATGGAAACTGGTTAAAACTCTGCTTTTTTTTTTTGTAAACATTGATACTACACATGCACACCATGCCTGTAGTAAATAGTTGGACAATAACAACAATGGCAGCCATGACTCCCAGCTCATGTTTTCCTGGGACTTGGTAGTTTTATAGATGAATCTCCCATAAAAGCAATGCGACTTTGTCATATGTCCCTACAAATTGTCCGTGAACTCGCCACTGTTAATGTTTTTAGAGTGTTTTATCAAACAACACCAACAACTAGTGGCCCTACATGAAAACTACATCATTTTTTAGTGTTTCTGTCTTCTCAATGTAGACAGACATTGTTTTCAAATTGTGCCATTTAAACACGTAACTTTTCTGAAACGAAAACGCGAAAATGATGTTTTCACCTGAAGCGTTGTTGCGTAAACAGGGCCTAAGAGATACCTGTGCCCACAAAATGGCTACTGTTAATACTGAAGCAAATTCAAAGGCAATGCACCCAATCTGCACGGTTGCGAAGAAAAAGTCAATAATCTAGATGACTTGGGGACTTCTCTGTAAAGAAATCACATGGCTTTCCATGTTAACACACTTTGGTCAGCCATCATTCTTTATTCAGCATAATTGACATTGGAATGATTGAAGTAAAATGAATAGAGAAAATCTCATGAATTGAGCTTTCTTTGTTCTGCTTTAGCTGCAATTGAATTGCTCGTACCTACTAGAATTTCCCAGCAGTGACACTTATAAATAAATTGAAATAATTTACCTAATTCTCTATTAGCATACGTTCAGCAGTTTGTGTTACACTTGCATGGCATAAATGCATACAAACGCATGTATTTTATGGGTGCACTCACGATTTATAGGCTACATAATCAAATATATTAATGTAGTGACTATTACATCTATTCCTAGGAAAGTAGCATGGCAGAGAATAATCACATTTTAGGAGTGATTAAAGTTGAAGCTTGATCTACAAGCACTTTTAATTGATTACCTTGGATTTTCTCTGAAATGGGTTAAATACTCCCTTAAAAATTAAATCCATTAGTCTCTCGCTCACTATTTATATTCTCTCGCTCTTCTCTTAATATCCACTTGAGATGGTTGCGATTAAATTGCCCTATACTGTGCTTCCTTTCTCTCTCTCACCAGCTCATTCTGAGCCTCTTTCTCCGTGTTACCGCTCCGTTTAATGCATCCCATTGATCAGACACCCAGTGTAGTTTCACAGCATCACCCATCCAGTGCACTCTTATATACTTATCTAATAATACCATTCTGTAATGTATTGGTTGGCTGCATTCATGTCTGCAGCACTAGGCCCAGTTAAACGTCCATGGACCTTCACTGATCTGCGATTATCATGGTAACAGCTGATCTGTTTATTGATTCTTTTTTTCTCCCGCGAGTCGCAGAGGCAGGGTACACTGCTGTCAAACTTTACACTCTGGCAAAACTTCGAGCAAGTTCAACAATCCAATAAAAGCCAATAGTCTGAATGTCAACTGACCCTATAGGCATCAGTTTCCAATTTGCCATTGGCAGCACTTTTAGGAGGCATTTCTTTCGGATTTATTTTTTTCCTCCCGTACCTGGCACATTACCAGTGTGAAATTCCCATTCATCATAATAACCAATGTTGAGTGTCCATTTATCAAACCCCGAATGCCAGTGATTCACTGTACCAAGTCGAGCCAAGGGGATTTACCTTCTAATGGCCATTACAAAACCTAGTTGTGAGACAAATTAGACAACACCGGACAGGAAAACAAGATGACCGCCTACCATTACACTGTGAGAATCCCTTAATTCGGAAACGGCGCTGCTAAGTAAATCCCTGCAGGCGATTACAATTCACTTTTAACATCCAATCATATCAAAGAGCCCAGCATTGTGTGGAAATCACACATCAACAGCTTTCATATCTCTGACCCCATTTATCATATCCCAAGCTGGTTTCGCCTTCCACCAAAGCATTCATTGATCTTTGATTGATATTCTGAGTCTACCATCTGTATTCACTCTATAACTTGTCATCACTTACAGACAGACTTCCTCCCTCTCCTTTCTATCGCGCTTCCCGACTTCATACCTTGTGACTGGGGTAATATATTAATGCGATGGGTCTCTGGTGAGGCACCTTCACCAGAAGACTAATCTGTAATGCATGCCTGTTTGAGCTTTATGCAAGCCAACATGAATTTGCCCAAAATGTGATTAATACAACCCCCCGTATCCCACAAGGTATCGTTTTGATGAATTAACAAATCGGCGTGAATGTCTTCCATTTAATCACACTGAGAGATGAAATGCAGGAGTGGTGGGGCAGGCTGTGTGAGTGTATCCGCAGTAATCTTTTTCCATCCATATCCCGGCTAAGACGAGGGGCAAGCGATGACTCGACATCCGCTTCGGCTTGATAGAAATCCAGGAGGTCTCAAGAAGATCTGAAGCGGCTGGGAATGGTTCAGGTGTTCAGTAATCTGGAGGGGGGGGGGGGGGGGGGGGGGGGGGGGGGTTGTGTGTGTGTGTGTGTGTGTGTGTGTGTGTGTGTGTGTGTGTGTCAGTCAGGCTGCACTTTTATAAACTCAAAGCTCAATACACTATTGTGTGCTAATAATAATAGTAGTAGCTCATAAGTTACTTGGCTGCACTGAGAACAACCCTGTTTTTATTGACCTCTCTGTTGTGTTGTTTATTCACTGTCATGTTTACAAAAAACATTTTTTACTCCTAAATTTTGTAGCGTGTGTAATTACTATTCTTTTAAAAGTGCTGTGTGGGAGGTAAAAGCTATGTCGGTTCTCTATATGTGTGAAAATGTGAAGCTGAACTGACTTTGACTTTGACAAGAGACCCGTTTGTCATGCATCCTGCTTCATTCAGGTCACAGGGCGCCGCAACTGATCCAAGGTTACTCTGGTGAAGGCAGGTTACAACCCGGACAGTCCATCGTTGGATGAGCACAAAGAGATAGACGACCACACACATTCACGTCTAAGAGTTTCACCCTTGTCTTTACATTCAATCATTCAATTCTGACTTGTCTTTTATTTGTTCACAGGATGATTTTACCCACAAACCATCAGACTCCAATATGAACAGTCTATGGTCTGCAAGTGACTTAGATGCAGAAAGCACAAATTTCACGAATCTGGAGTAATGGCTAGTACTCCTGTACAGGAAATATGTGTGTTGTCGAGTTCTAGTTTTCTGTTTTCACTTGAAAGCACCTCAAGCTGGGGATATTCTCGCTGTGAGACGAGAGAGAGAAATCAAAGACGGAAATTAGAACACAAACGTTGGGGCGAGGTTAACAGTAAGGTAATTGGAAACTAAAGTGTGTCCTGTTAAGTTAAACAGAAAATAACAGTTTAGGAGGACAGGAAGAATGAAGTTAATGGGAAGAGAGGGCTTAACAGAAGTGACAGTAGAAGAGCAAAAAAAAAAAAAAAAAAGGGATGAAAGTGGAGGGAACGACTAAATGGGCCAGAGGTATTGAAACATAAGTGGAGGTTGGGATGAAGAAATGACAGCACTATAGTCACCTGAATTAAAATTTGAGCATGTCACAGTAGTGCTCCCAAGTGTGACTTTGTTGAACCCTGTCAAGAGCCTCCTTACCGGTATTTGACATCATGTGACCTGGAAATTCAAAATTTTTTGCTGAGAGGAGGAAACATCTCATGGAGTCCAAAAAAAAAAAAAAAAAATCCCCCAGCTAAATCAGCACTTACTGCTTGACACTGAATAATTGATTGCTGCAAATAATTCTCAGGGTCAAGCCACTTTGATGAGTTCTTAATGTGGGGCTGAATTTGTCCACATCAGTGCTAAAAAGAAGGCTGAAAACTTGATGGAAAACTTCTCGTGTCACCTGGAAGGAATCAATGAACCTCATCTTTTTGTTTCACATTTAAGAAAAAAAAAATCCTCAAAGGGATGTCATTTTGTACCATTAGCTCTCTCTTATTTTAAGTTACATATTACATTTGTGAGTTAAAAAAAAAAAAAAAGACTTGCAGCCCCCAGAAATGTAATTTCTGAACTGAATCATCTGATCTGCGAGTGAGTTTTTGAGGGAATCAGATGAGCTGGAGGCGAAATGATTACTTTAATTCAGCATTTCTAATGTGTCTTCATTTTCACTCACAGTGTGGAACAAACCACATATATATTTTCAAGTTAGAATGAGAACTGAATTTTCAATTGAACTGGACGTGTATCTATGTGTGTGTGTTTGGACGAGAGAGTGCTCACAGCTGTATTTTTGCATGCACGAGTGAAAACGGCAGTAGACGAGAAAGGAGGAACCTGGCCACCATCTCTGGATGAACCTCTGTTCGGTTTTACATTTGTCCAAGCAGCAGGAAACTTGTTGACGCAGGTCTCCATCTTTTAGAGTGAAGATGCGATCGTGGACAGACCCGCGCTCTAAAAGATAATGCCCACCCCTGAGCGAACGGGAGATAATGACCACAGCGGGTGAAAAAGCCAAGGATCTATTCAAAATTGGCATCAATCGTTTAAAAAAATGCCGAAAAAAAAAAGCTGAAAATCTGTTATATATGTCTAAATCGTCTACGTGATATGGGTTCTGAAACTCTCCAGTGACGATTTCATTTGTATTGATTATCCAATGACACACTATACAAGTGTCAGTATTATTACCTTTTCATTTCATGCACCTCAAACCACAATAACGTTAACAATAACAACAATCCCAGTTCTACATTTGAGCATGTTCAATCTCTCCCCGGATAAAGTGGCGTCTTTGGCTGTGTCCTTTTCTTTTCTTTTTTTTTTCTTTTCTCAGACATCTGGAGCTGGAATTAAAGAAGACAGTGCTTTTCTGGCTGCTCGCTGTAGATACCTCTCCTAATGCTTGGCTATCTCTCCACACACTAAGGGTATTTTTAGTGGCCCTTATCTCATTATGAAACATGAGGCGCGCTGCAGAGGCTTACGTTACACACCTCGGATGCTTTGGCTTAGGATAATGCAGGCATGTGAATGGTGGGAGGTGTGTGTGTGTGTGTGTGTGTGTGTGTGGGTGTGTGAGAGAGAGAGAGAGGGTTTTGGGTTGGGAGGTATGATGAGGTTAGCGAAAGAGACTTATTGACTTCCTGAGCTTTTAGCTGAGTCAATTTTCTCCATCCTGGAAACTGCTTCCATGGATTGTGAAAGTTGAGTGGTGAATGGAGCGCGGATCATAGTGTGATGGGAAAAACAGTGTGAGGAAAGTATGAATGACTGAGCAGATGGGCTCGGATGGAAGGTGATTGAATGCAAAACTTACCGTTCCCTGCACAGACCTGCTCTCAGCCTCTTTCTGTGTGGAGTTTGCGTGTGACGTTGCACAACTGATAAAACACAGCGCATGTGAATAATACGGGGAAAATATTTGCATAAATCAGATCCCAGTTAATGTCCTTGAGTTGCTGCAATTAGAGATTGAAGAAGCGAGACTGAGAGAAGGTATTTTAATCTTTATTGAGCATCAAACCTTACAGATAACTGGTAACTCTGTCCCTTAATCAGTGTGCTGAGGCCTGACCTCCTCTCGCCTGGCCTGCACAACGGGGGAAGTGACCTCCAAAGCAGGCAATCTTCCCTCAAGATTTTCTGAGAAGCTATCTATAACTAATTACAGTCTGTTAAGAGTCACAGAAATATCTTGGAGGAACTCCAATCTCGGTTGGGAGCACTCGACGGCACTGAGTTTGCCCTCCGAAGAGTGACCAGCAGCCTTGTTTTAGCAGCGGTGTGCACTGCATTTTGATTATGACGGATATCGGTGCAGACTTCGATACAGAAAGCATTTTGTTACCGTGTTCTCAAGGATAAACTGTGGTGGTTGCCGACTGAGCGTTTCCCTTCATCTTTCATTTGTGAGGTGCGGCTGGAGTTCCTGTGCAGGCAGTGTCACACTCCAGCCACTCACTCTGAGATACCTCACAAACTATTGAGGAGAGCCTTTTTTTTCTTGGGACATTTATGTTAAATAAAAAGTAAATCCTGCTAACTTTGGTGGTCCACCGAAATTTTTCACTTTTGGGTTATTAAAGGTATATATTAGTTAGATGCTGGTAATTCCAAGTGTAATTTCAATATTGTACATAATAATATAGAGTCAACATAAATATTTCATATGATGAATTAACAGTGATGAATTTAGCTCAACAATAACTGTAAGGGTTAACTATTTATGTATATCCTGTTCATATCTACCTGTTACAGCTAGATAGTCTTGATAATTTAATCACATTTGATTTTCATTTACAGTATTACTCTTGATAGAAAGCGTTAATCGTAAATAGAATCATTTCAATTCATAAATACTGACGATACATATGTCAGCTCAGTTGTTGAAAAATCATTAAATACCAAATCATGACAATTTGTTTTACATTATTTTCTAGAAGTTCATAAGAATTTTCTCTCCACTCTTATCTCATGCGTACTATTTGCCAGTTCGCTGCGACAAAGTGATGAAAGGCCTTCTGTTCTATAAAAATATACGCTTGATATTTTTATTTACACATTTTTGTCTTGATTATTATTTTTTATTTGTTTGTCTATTGAAACTGAAACGTCTCACAATCAGTGAAACAAAACCACTTAGCACGTTCGTAACATTATGATCACCTGCGTAATATTATATTCCCCCTTTTCTGCTTCAAAAACCGCAATGAGCAATCAATAAAAGCTGCATCTGGTATGTAGCAGCAGATCCTTTATGTCTTGCAGGTTGCTTTCTCAGGGTTCTGCCTCTCACTCTCATTAAAAAGAAAACAATGGCTTAGTCATGCATCTGTTCTCAGGCGTTGTTTATTAAATCATGTTGACCTCTCAGGGTTTTAATATTTACAAACTGGTGCGAAAATTGTTTTGGTAAAAATATATTATTGTTTGTACAACTGAGAAACTCTCAGCCACTTCCCTGGGTGAGTCAATACGTAAAAATAAAATCATGTATAAAAAAAAGAAATTAAAGGCATATTCGTTGAAAGAAAAATTGTTATTTCTTCATGATCCTTAAAATACTGAATCTAAAATACTAATTGTGAGAAGAAGAAAAAAATCGAATGCAAGTTATCGTCTTAAAGAGAGAAATCTCAATATGTAGATCACATGACCAAGGAGCCCCACTTTAAAGTAGGAGTGGGAAACGCATCTGAATGAATGGAAGAGATCAGGTGCGCAGGGGGCGTGTCCTCAACGGTTCAATCCCTTGGACAGCACGGAAATGTGGGAATGCGGGGCGATTATTACGCACAGTGTGCGTAATGACGTTTGATCCATTCCTTATGGTTGGGTGGCGCTCGCGGGACCAAGTGAATCAATCTCACAGCCTTTGGATGCACAAACAGGCAGTGTTGGAGATGTAAGTGGCTGAACACAATGTTTTTTGAGTTAATGTGTGGTAACTGTTCCTGACAGTATTTCTTTTAATGTCTCCAGGCTGAATGAGTACCATATGAAACCACTCGGGAATAATTTGGCAGCTGTGGATTATATGACCTCAATAATAACGTTTAGCGTTCAGGCTTTTTTTTTTTCTAGTTCTGCATTATATTTTTACAGTGTGAAACTTATTTCAACTTATGACACTTTTTTTGAACCATATGTCATATGTGTGCTTTCATAATAATTAGAGGAATGAGGATGACGGAAACAATCAATGGAAAATTAGTAACAGGAGCTGTATGTATATATTGGTGGTAGATTTATGAAAAGTGGATTGTGGCCTTAGGCGTTTTGTCTTTTTTTTTTTTTAATTAAAATGAAATTTTTTATATAAAAATCATGAGATTGGGATGTCGTCTGTGTTAATATGAAATATCACGTATAAATATATTTCCACATGCATGTGCTTATTAATTAAAAATCAGAACGGCGTTCAATATAGGTTACACATGTTTTTAGGCACAGTTGTAACATATCCTGGGTTTTCATATCGCACTTGTTATGTGTCCGTCATACCTTAAAGTTTCCTCTTTGTGTGACACTTTCCTATAATAGATATGTGGTAGAGTGTTCGTCTCCCAATCAGAATGTTGCGGGGTTGATTCCCCATCTCTCCCTGTCTACCTGTTGGAAGTGTCCTTGAGCACTTTGCATGGCTGCTGCATTCATTAGTGTGTGTGTGTGTGTGTGTGTGTGTGTGAATGTGATTAAAGCACTTTGGGAACTGCTCAAGCGGTGGAAAAGCATTAAATAAATGAAATCCATTTGCCATTTATATAAATGTCTTAATTTCATTGCTTTACCACTATAGTGAAGCAAATATACATTTGAAAAAGATTGCTTCAGGCTTCCATTAAATGTTACACATATACACCACGACCACCTTTGTGTGCTTCAGACAACCTGGTGAGGATAGTTGGGAGACGTTTACAGCCCGTATTTAGCACATTTGGAGTAAATCTCGTTGTTGTTAGACGCTCATACATCAGTCACATGTTTTAGGAGTACTAATACCGCTGCAGCTGATTCCTTTGTGTGTTTTTTTTTTTTTCCATGGATCAATTTAAAGATACCGTCCGTGCACTTGTGGAGATGCAATTTGAAACGGACTCAAATTCTTATGTTTGAACATGTTGCTGCTTGTAACACATAAACTTAGATTAAATACTCATGTGTTGCTTCATAATAATAAAGGGATATTTAGTGTTATTTGTGCGTGGTCATAAAGTTATGGCTGATCGCCATATACCTGTGAGGCTCGGCATGTAACTTTATTGTAAGTAGATTAATAAAGATGGATGTAAATTCACCCTTTTCGGCACCACTAAAACTGTCAAATTCTACTTGTAACGTAACATTTCTGCAGAAAACGTTTCACTAATGTCTTTTTCTTGGATTTCAGCTCAAATAGATCCAGCCAGCCTGCGACAGCAATAAACCACTGCTCCTGCTCACTGAAGAAGCAACATGAGATGGCGAGTACGGCTTCCCTCCGTTTCTCCGTCGCTGCTGAGGGTGCAACTGTGTAGGAGGAGATCCCACCACACACACACTTGAAGGAGTCGACCTCTGATTGACCTGGAAGTGTTCTGCTCCCTCGCAGGAGGAGCTGAAGGACGTCGCAGTGCTGAATCACGTTCTGGGCTCCTCTGCTTGCTGCTGCCGCAATGTGCTAAATAAGCAGGTGGGTTTAAAAAAATAAAAAGAGGGGGACGGATGACTCTCTCGGGTTGCTGACGCTTACGAAGACTCACTTATCTCCTTTATTATCTCTTAAAATGAGCTTTCTTCAAAAGTATACATTACTTAGAACCAGTTGCCCAGCTGGCTTAAACTGCATCTCACGGTTAGTTGAAACAGTCGAGGATGTAAAGTAATGCTCGTCACATTAACGTTATTATCAGTGCACTTTGGAGACTTTACAGGTTCTTACAATTTGTGCATGAGCAAGCTCCCGTGGGTATGTCACAATAGTTAACTCAGTCCATCAAGTAAACACCTCTTCATAAAAAGTACACTCCCATAAAAAGGGTTTTCTTTTGTGAGCCCTGTTTGATGGTGACTTCATTGGAAACCGATATGATATATTTATTAGCCCCAGTGTCATAGTTTTATCTCTGCTTTTGTGCATTTTACAAGGAGATTCCACAGTGGATGTTTAAATAGTGATGTGACAGAGAGCCGATTCAAAAAAACAGTGCCTTGCTGCCATATTGCTCGCTTTCGTCCAGTTCAATGTTACTTACTGCGCGACTTGGTGTAGTGTTTATAGTTTCGGCTATGTAAACCTTGTTTTCTTAGAGGGTTTTGTAGGCTTTGTTCCACAAAAACATGATTTTAACTGTTTATATTACCACACAGGAAAAAAAAAAGTATCACTATCTTACCTATGGGAAATTTAGTTACGATTTAGCCTCAAATGCATGCGTTGAGTGAAGGATACAGCTGTTTTTCGATGTCCTTCAGCTCCACTGCACCTTAACCTGAATGTGTCATCTGCATGAAAAGCCTGATAACAATCGACTTAATGCCGATCTGAGATGCCGGTTTCAAACTTTCCACAGCTTCTTTGGCCTTGCATTAAAAATTTGCACCACAAGGTGGTGTATTGGGTCACTTAAAGATACAACAATACTCACTCCAACAATTGCCCAGTCTAAAGTGTATACAAAAGTACACTATTTACCTATTGGACCCCATCTGGGATACTACAACTACTGATCAAGAAGAACAAATTGAATGGTCAAAACTCACAAGCGAATCTACACTGCCACCTAATGGAAAACAGGCATGACTTGAATTTAACATATTACCACTATAAAGTGCAATTCATGCTTATTTGCTTAAAAAAAAAAAAAAACCCCAATGATATAATTATTCTGTTTTTCTTAACTCTGAAATAGAAAACACCACCTTTTCTTGTATTGCACAGTTTTGTTTTATTTGTGTTGTTTTTTTGATGGACTGGATCCTGAAAAACTATTTAGATGATGGTGACTTGTTTGGGCATGTTCTGCCTTCTGAAAATTATTCTTTTGAATCTTCGAACCTTCTGAATAAGCCACCCCAGAAGGATGTCAGAGTGGGTGGACGGGTCTGCAGTCTTTGTTTTCGGGCTACCCATCAACATTTCTGTTTTCAACTATGACAGAACAGCATTCCACTCCTCAACAATATTTTCCTGTCAATGCTGTTTTTACACTGAAAATACAATTAGTTTAAACAACTTGTAGGGTGTCAAAACGCAAGTCAGCTGGTTTTCATCGGGGTAGCAGAGCCATCAGACCTAGCCCTTCGTATGTTCGGGCTAAAGGAGTTATACTGTTAATTAGTTTCCAGGACATACTGGTGAAATGTGCATATAAATCTTTAATGTCCTGTTGGGGGTTTGGATCTCAGGAGGGACCATCGTAAAATGTCAAATATTCACGGATCTCATAAAACACGGCCGCGAGCTCGCTCGTAAATGCATAATCTTGAATTAAAAAAAATAAGAAATCAGAAGTTTAGCTGTCATTTTTATCGATGAACTCAACTGTTTAGATTTGATTTAAGCTGTTAAACTGCAAATATATTGCATTGCAAAAAGGACATGCATTGGGAAGGTCTATAGAAACTGCATATGGGGAAAATGAATGTAAAAAAAAAAACATCATTGTTTGTCGAGGCACTTCCATCCATCGCGCCGAGTGCTTCACCGATGCTTCTTTTCATTTCATTTATTTATCCATTTATTTATTTATTTTACCCGGCTGGCGGTTCACGGAGGAGCTCGGGATCGATATCGCGCTTCGCAACAACAGGGCAGAAAGTCTAGTTGCAGAGCAGCTTAACAGCTCCACAAAGACCTGGATGTTTGGGCTGGGAGGCAGGAGATCAATGGTGTAAAATAGAGGGAGAATTAACAATGGTTGCAGAGCAAGGGGAGGACAGGCCGCTTTGACCCGCCGTGTGTAGAGACGACAGGCTTCACACCGTCACCCTGATAATCGCTCCAAGGGGTGGGTGGGGGTGGGGGGCTGCGATAAAGTAGAAACTTCTTCGTGTTTTAGTAATATAATGGCTACAGAGGAACAAATCTACTTATTTCTGCTGTGAAAGCGACTCAGGTCACCTAGAAACAAGCAGAACAAATCAGTTTGTTAAAGACCCCATGGAAAAACTAAATAAAAAATCATTTTCTTTCATCTGTGGGCTTTTCTTTATCTCTTAATCTGTGCAAAATAATTGCGAAAAGATTCAATTTGGTACTTTCCAAATAGCATTCCCTCATTTTCTAAAATGGTCTCAAATGATGAATGATTGAAGACTGTTACTGATTTGACATCATTCAGTGACTTAATTGTTGATTGGTGTTTCTTCTGCACCAGCGACTTAAGATATCAGCTCAAACCGGCCAGGGTGTGTAATGTACTGATGCAATTTGTTTACAAAAATGTCAATCAAATCTGGAAAACATCTATTTAATCAATCTCATTATTTCATTATTACTTATTTAATTAATGTATTTAAAGCTGTAATTTGCTCAGCATAACATATCGCATCGAAACTTTAAAAAGCTCATCTTTTTCTGTAGTCCGCTTCCAGCGTCCACCTTCCTTCCCCTCTTTCTTCCGCTCTTTCATTAGATTAACATTGATATTCATTAACACCTGATCTACCCTGTGTGCCTCTGCATCAGGGTTGGCACTGCGCCTCCATAGGAAATCAATGGCATTTTCATTCATCCAGTTGGGAGCGCCTGGATTCAGCATGCAGTAGGAGCGGTGGCAAGGAGCAGCCTTGTAAAGGAATCTGATTCTCTGGCAACCACACCGACTGTGGATTCGATGAACTCTGCTGTGATTAGCAAACATAACAGAAATTACAGAAGAGATTTGAGGAGGGAAAAAAACAAAAACAACGGTAAGCTTGAACGCAAGAGAGGAGAGAAAAGGGTGACAAATCAAATGAATGATAATGCATAGGTTATGGTAAATAATGTCACCATCATCTCTCCTCCAATTTTATTACCGATCAGCCGGTGAAGAATGATGACAACTCGGCCAATTTCCGCAAACTCCCAGCGGACGCCCTTGGAAGTGACGAATTGCCAGGTTAATTGTGTTGGGGTCATGGCCATTCGGGTGGAATGAGCCACTTTATTTGGAGGGAAAATCCATAAGTGGAGTTCATTCCCAATCTGCGCTGGCTCCCTTCGGATCTCGTGAGGGATGGCCTCTGTTTGCTGAGAGGAATCCTAAACCACCACCTAATGAGTACAACAGATACAATATATGACAAACCTGCAGGTATAAAAATCACATTAATTTTCCTCAAATTGGCGCCATTGCAGAAGCAGTTTTAAGGGAGCTGCCCCCCCCCCCCCCCTCTTTTAAATGACCTACCCCTGGGATCAATTGAGCTTCATCTTCCTTCTGATATAGATGAGGCGAGGGAGATCTCCATTGGAGAACTATTGAATTCCTGGAACAACACTCATCCCTAAATCCAGCCACCTGCTTACTCCCCTATCTTATCTCCGATCCTCCTCTTAGTATCCAAGCTCATTCCCAAATATCTATTACACAAATGCTGCAGGGAGGTAGGACAAACAATGTGAATTTGCATCTTAATGAGTACGCTCAAGGTTGAGTAGGGTCAGAGCGAAGAAAATAAAGGAGACAATCGCCGGGGCTTGTTGGGCTGGTATGAAGCACGTGTTGGCGCAAAGTCAGCTGTAAGTATGAGCGCTGATTTTTCTGGGCAGAAGCGAGCAAGTGGGGGTCTGCATATCTGAAGCCGAGCCAGCTTCAGCCTCTCTGCCATGGCGAGATTAGGCAGAAAGAGGAGGCTTTCATAAAACCGAGTCTCCCCGCGGTGCGACTGTGGGAAGGCGGCGGGCGAATGTATAGCAGCTGCGATGTGGGGATGAGTAAGGCAAAGGTCTAGAGAAAAGAACCAATAGGGAACGGTGCAGAGGTGTAAAGTGAGGGTGAGCTCTCTTTTTGTCTATAACTGTTAGAGGAGAGAGATGCATCCTTGGACCTGTAGCATCCTCCAGGACTCCTGGATAATAGGTTGTGGAGAGCTGACAGACCTCATTCTCCCCCTTTTCCCCCCTTCCTTTATCTGTGTTCTTTCTCTTCTCCCACCTTGTCTGTATCTTGCTCATCCACCCTCTCTAGTTATCGAGCTCAGTTTCTATGGTAGCAGCCAGCGAATGCAGCCTTGAAGTCAGAGAGAAGCGAGTAAAGCCAGGTGTGCAGCAGGAACACGATGAGGCCCCGAGGTTGGGCTGAGAGGTGAGGGACAGACACTGGAGTGTGTGACAAAAGGATGAGCTTCACTGCTAATGACTCCCACAGGGGAGACCAGCTGCTCAGCTTGCGGAGGCTCACACGTGCACGGAGCGTGCGTGGAAAAACATAAACTTTACAGGAGTTGGACGTCAAGGAACAGAATCCAGACATTCTAAAATAGTTGTCTCTTTCCCTTTTCACAGAAATATTTCCCCTGTAGATTCCTCAACCCCCCCCCTTTCATTTACCACTCCTGGTAAATTTGTGAGAATTTATGAGAATCCCGAGTTCGGAGTGTCCTCAATTTGCTCTCTGGTGTCATGGGACATGATGCAGAGTTAGCTATGAATATAAATGATACATTTCAGCCAACTCTGTAGATTTTTGTCCGTGACGATAAAAGTGATGTTTTGACACAATAAAGTGTAATCAATAATTCAATGCACAATCATCCCAGTGATCCCCCCCTCCCCCTCCTTTCCTTTAACATGCTTCATTAAAAAGTAGCGCCAGTGTAAGACAATGCACGTGAGCCCTCTAGTGTTAAGTCATCTAGTTTCCGCTTCCTGGATGAGGATAATAAGAAAAATGGCAGCAAAACAAGGCTTATTGCCCTATGTGAGTGCCTGTTAATAGAAACGTACACAGTATTTATATGTTAGAGCTTATTCCACACACTCAATGCCGGAGGGCTGTTGTTTTTCAACATTGCATTCTTAATTTCCCAATATTTTAATTATCCAAGGCAAAATTTAATTATCCCGGTTTATTAAAAATAACACCTAAAGTCAGAAAGCCATATTACTCTCATTCATACAGAATTTGAAAAAAGGGGGTATTTCTGTAAAATGGTGTGAAGTCCTTCATGCCATGCTCAATATACAAATTATCATTCAGGTGACATTTGCTTGTAGATTTCCATGAGTGAGAGTGAATTTCCAGCTGCTTTAGAAGCCATGAAAAAGCTCCAAGGCTTGGACTCTATCTGGTGAATAATATGATATTAAGTAGATGTGACATTTTAAAAGAGGCTTTAAAATCCGGGCATTGATCAAATGCAGGGTGACAAGCATCATAGCTCAGTTAATGGGTTTCTCGCCGAGAATTTCCAAAGGTTTCCTCATAGACTATGGGTATGTCATGGCGAGCTGCCATGGGGATCACTGTATCTGTATTTATATGTACAATAAATGCCCTTAATTTAACTACTCATTGTCATATTTTGTGGCCATTGCACGATGCAACCAACTGTGAAGACCCAGTGCACAAATCGCACTCGGCCCTTACTGCCAAAGGTCAAAGCAATGCATCAGCCAAGAAGTTAATTCTACCAAGTGTCTTTTCTCTGAAAATATTTTGCTTTATGATAATGAGCTTGTGATAGACCTGAGTGCAACAATTATTCATAAGGAAATTGCTTCTCTGTGAGGGCATATGGAACTGTATTTATATTGACAACCCCTTGACCTCCATGGCTATTTATACCTGCTACCATATCAGGTCATTTATCAGCATGTGCATGTATTAGTTTGTTCATTTACATGGAGTCCAGGCATTCAAAAATATTGCAATTTCCTTGGCAAAAGGGGAAGATTATGATCCGGTTTAAGATATGTCATGAAGGCTTGTCTTGCATATGAGGAACAATTATCGCACACGACATCTAAACAGAATATTTGTGCTTGCTGTTCCTAGTATGACTGCCATGGTTTGAAAAGGGTTTTGTACTGCAGTCAGTGAAAGTATTCAGAAAGACGAAATAGCTAAAATAGCTGCTGATGATTTTCCTTTGTTCGTTATTCCTGTAGTTTTATTGATAACAGTTTTTATGCTATCCATTTCTAAGCTATGGACCTTTTTGCATGTTCTGATTGGTTTTCTCTAAGCACTGCAGTTTTCTCTGTCATTCCAATGATCAGCTTGCAAGAGCATTTGGTGACTCTAACTTACCAAAATATGAGTGACTGTGAGTTTGTGTGATTGTTCCTGTGTTGATTCTGTGATGGACCTTCCCAAACACAGCGTGGTCCCGTTGAGTTGAATTTGCAGTTTCCCCTATTGTGTACATAAGTGTTCGGGCAGTATGTTCATATACAAGATAAATAGATCATGTGGCCAAGTATAGAAATAGGAAAACCACACCTATTGGCAAGATCCAACTGTCACATTACTAAAATTGAAATTATTCCTGGAACTTTATGCAATATAAAACACATAACTTCCTCGTTTAAAACTGTTTTCATCTCTGGTCTCATTTATTTATTTTTAATAATATTTATTCAGTTAGGTGTGTTTAGTGATTATTCATCTAAACATCCGGCAAACCTGCCTTTTGGGTAATTACTTCACTACATACTTCAGTGGCACAATTAACAGTCAAGGAAGGGAACGTGATCACATTCTAAATCTCGCCTTTTAGAAAATATTCAATAAGGCTTGTTTCTCTTGGGTATCAAATCATATTAAAATCGCAGTATAAGTTTTTCTACCATGATTAATACTTTAGCGAAAGATCATTTTCCGCATGAATACGATCATGAGTTTGCTCATGTGTCTATAGGTGCTCTCGTCACGTGAATGAGATCAGTGTAGTGTTGAATGGCGGCCTATGGAGGGGCGAACCCACTGGAGCCGGATCATTAATCATTTTGTCGAAGAACATGTAGGACGCACATATGTGGAGCATGCCTGCGTGCAGTAGTGTTTGTGCGTGCACTGAGCTACAGTATGTCCTTTCTCTTTTGGCGTTCGGTCTCTATAAATGAGTTTAAAAACAAGGAGGTAATTGATGGATTGGACAAAAGGTCAGAATGCAAGGGCATGGTGGGACTGCACTGGAAAAAGACCATTTCACCTCTGAATGTCTCTGCTGCTGACACACAAATCAATCACTGTGACTAAATACTAAAAAAGCAGACATGATGAATTTTGGTCTCCCGTGGAGCAATGGTATGGACAGTGTGTGACATTTTAGGTAATTTTATTGAGAACAAAACATATTCTGTGCTGGATGGAATTATAGATTAAAACATTCTGCAATGTAATTCGTACTTTCAGAACTGAAACTTTTTCAACACCATTCCAAGATTTCACTAATTGGATGGTGTTTTGAAGCATGCGGTTTCATTTGATTCTCATCTCTGAAGGTCCAAGCTGGAGGTGCTTCTGTTGTTGTTGAGAGTTTTCCTATTCTAACTCAATTTCAGCTGGCAACTGCTTGAATGGATGGTCAAATGGCTCCAAATAGTCCAGACCCCCTGCCCTGATTGGTTGGCTGGCAAATAAAGCATGTTGTGTGTCCTTTCTGAAAGGCTAATGAGAGATAAAGAGGGAAACAGATGAATTCGATTGCATGGGGGAGGCTCGGATGAAACGAGAATAAATAATCTCTATCTATGAAATCAGCCATCTTTTGATACCCTGCATTTTAAAAAGAAACCCAATTGTCTTACCTCCTCCTCCTCCTTCCACTCTGTCCCCACACCAAATGTGGAGTCTTTCACACAGCCTTCGACAATCAATGAACCCCACCACCGAGCAGAGTGAGTTTGACTCGCAGCACAGTTTGTCTGACCAACTGCCGTGTTGCTGTGAATGTTGTGCTGGAGCTGCTGTGGGCATGCGCTACCCACATCCTTCTCCATCGAGACTGGGACTGTGCTTCTTCGGACCACTGCTGGCAGCGGTACTGAGCACTCAGTAGATGTGGAGAGAGACATAACAGGCTACAATTCCCCAACTCCCACCAGGAAAGTCACTCTAAGATTAATGAGTGTTGCAATGTCTGCTGGCTACATGCTTGGACATCAAAAACTTGCACCAATGGTTGGGAGATAAGAGAATGTGGACAGTTTTGTCAAAGTTTTTTTTTTTTTTTTTTAACTTCTATTGGATACTTTCTTCAAGCCAAGCCTTAATATCGGTAAATAACAAATTGAGAAAATTATGTGCAATGTTCCCCTGATTTATATGAAATTTAAAAAGGCACGTATACTACGACTGAACATGGAAATTTCAGCAGAAACCTAGCACAAGGTGGATCGAGAGGGGGAAAAAATAATGAGCAGATGGAGCATGTTGGAATACAAGGCCACCACAGATAAGGGCTGTGGGTTTATTCCTTTTCCCAAGACAATTGTGTGGCTTCGGTAAATTTAAAAATTTTCTTTCCAGGGCTTCTCATGAAAGCTGCCTCATTAGTCGACTCCACAAAGAAGAAAACACATTTCATTTTGTCAGGAAGTCACCCAGAAAGACAAGCCCGTGGCAGGAAATGAAATAAATAAGGAAGGAATGGCAGGAGTGAGTGGCTGGGTTGACAGTTGTTGTGATTAGCGTTTGTAAAAGCGAATGCATCTCTGTCATCCGCTCACTCACAATCCCCGGCGTCATTCTCCTGCCTGATCCCCCACGTTCGGCTTTTTTTCCTGCTGCATGCAAATGTCCATGACCCTTAAGTTCCCTTGTATGAATTGTGATGATATGAAAAAGGAGGTGAACTAATGGAGGAAACAAAACCACACCTGTGCTGTGCAAAACGACTGCACCTGTGCTCGCAACTGGAGAAGAGAGTTGCCAGATGCCGCCAGGATAAAGTCCTTGGACTTTCCAGAGATGTGATCTAACATCTGAACCTGGTGTTTTTGACTAAATTAACTCTCTTGGGTGTGACTATTTAATCAGGAAGTCAGCGTAAGTCATGCATAAGGGTGCTTATGTGCATTATGTATGTGAAGGTGTCCACTCCTACACCTGTTTGTGGTGCGTCTGCAGATTTGCCGCACGCTGCGGCTATTTCCGGTCTCCTCCAGACGGATCCAGAGTTCCCCTTCATCAAGGGCATAATGGTGCGATCCATCGACTGATAATGGTGGTGTGATCCACAGGTCGGCCGGCCCGGCGCCAGAGCAGAACAGCCTCTCTCATGGCCCATTACAGTCTGCTTAATGACCACACTGATGACCCAACCTCTGAGGCAGGCTGTCCTCACTCTGCCTGTTTAAAACAACATTTCACTCCCCCTGCCAAGGTTCACTCTTAATGCCAGCTGAGTGCAGAATGGTGGATTGTTTTGTTTTTTTTCCTGACTTTGTGGCATCAGCAAGTTTTGTAATTGTCTATAAATTGAATAGGATGGAAAAAATAAACAATAATGTGTTGTTAAATATATTGCTGCAATCCATTTTCAATACCATCTATCCAATCTAGGGTCACACGGGGCTGGAGCTTCTCTCAGTTGAAATTGGGTGAATGGTTGAGTACAGCATGGGCAGTTTGAGGCTCATCTTGTGACTAATATTCATATGTACCATCATCACATATATATTTAATCATCATCAAAATACTTTTGTCTCATCTGTTAAAACTTTTAATTAAGTCAACATCAGACGTAGTTGAGGAAATGTCCTTATACTGTCTAAAACCGACGCTTTAGTGAGGTTAGTGGCTCAGATGATCACAATTTAACTCAAAATGAGGTTGAATGCAATCACTTATCTGAATGTTTCATTGACTCATTCCTCTGCCCTCACCTCCTCCTGACAGAATTTCAACATCGTCTGTCTTCTCTCTCATAATTAGTCCAGCCAGGAGAGAGTTTGATTGGAAACATTCTATTTCAGGTAACATTTGGATGCCAGTTTTTTTTTTTTTAGGTTCGACTCAGTAAATCTTCAGAAAATCCAAACCCAGTCAATTTCCCTACCACACAGAGCATTACTTTCCCTGCTGCTGCACAGTTTTAATGTGCAGGCGACATCATTGGTCTTCTGCTTGCTCCCTTCTTGTGTGTGCTGGATGAGAAGCAATGTTCCGATTGTTCAACAGACTGTCAAAACAGAACATGCAGATGCTAAAATTCCTGATGGATTCATACAAAGGCCACAACAATGAAACCACTGAGGATTAAAAAAAAAAAGTGTTAAAATTGATATTCTCAGTAGTAGGACACTTGTGAAGGGGCGTCATATATTAGGAAGCAAGAGTATTGCAAAAGTATTGTGTGAATACCTTTTTGCATGTTGTTACCTTGATGGCTTTGTCAGATGATACATGGCACCTATATGCAAAGTATCCAACTCACAGTGGCCAGCTTTTAACCAGCTCCAAGACCGTGGGGGTCTCAGGATGATCAATGCACATAGAAGAAAAACAGCTGGCTTGCATTGCCTTGCAGGGAAAAAAAATACCCCCCCGCCTCAAAAAAAACCCCCAAAAACCACAAAAAAACCTATTACTGCACTGCTGAAAACTGTAATGCTGGCAACGGTGGAAAGATGTCAGAACACACAGTACATTAGTTCGCTAGAAGGGATTGAACAGCCACAGAGAAGGCAGAGTCCCCATGCTGACCTCCCTCCACTGCTGAGAGCATCTACTGTGGCCATGTGAGCATCACGTCTCGACCACACCGCGAGCAAAGAAGTGCTACAAAAGAAGTCAAGCCGGCATTTGCCGTGCAGTCTTTTGGGAAATTCTAAGTTTGGACATTTATACTGACTTTTGTACACAAACAAACACCTCACCTGAACATTGCTCCGGATCACCGACAGCTCCTCTTGGAAAATGTGACACGGTGTTGACTTCGCCACAAATTCCCCAGATCTCAGTCTAAGTCAACATCTGTGAGATGTGTTGTGGAAAAACAAGACAGATCCATGGAGGCTCCACCTTGCGACTCACAGGAATGAAAAGACCTGCTGCTAAGATCTCGGTGCCAGATATATAGCTTCAGCAATCTTATGCAGTTCAGGCCTCATAGGAGTAGAGCTGATGGCTATAGGGGTACTTTTACCTTAATAGGGTGCTAGGTTTGATATTTTTGCTTACCGGCGTATGGCTAGAAATCTGAGGGATTCAAATACCCAGACTGGAAGCGCATAATTGCATTTCAGACACAATGAGTTGTTTGATATAGTAATTATATCTCGTTTGTGAGGCACAAAGGATATTCATGTTATTTCCACACAACATTCATCATAAAAACACACAGCATTGTGTCACATTATAAACCCCAAAGTTTTAATTTGGGGGTTGTGCATTGTTAAACAAGTGCGGCACAGTGTCCAGAGTATTAAAATAGCTGCTTTATTTCCCCTTAGTCACAGATAACCCAAATGAGCTGTGCACACACACACACTTGCTCAACATTTAATTAGAATTATCCTAACAAATGTCCCATGTGCACTCCGCATGTTTGTGAACTACAACTGCAGTGTTAATTACAAGAGCTTAAACTCCTTCGCCATTATTTAGTTGTTTAAATTTTTGGTAGGATTTAAACATGTATTTAATTTCTGTTTTTATCACAATATCCAATTCTCAGTCTCCATCCCTTCCTCTCTGGGCTGGTATGATATGTGACCATGTTGTATGGTGACTGGAAATGACTGATGATCTCTCTGAATGAGTAATACAATCAGAGCCAATGGGCACAGGAGTGGAGGAGGAGGGGGGTTGGGGGTGAGTGAGGGGAAAGGGAATAGATCAGCTGGAGATATGGAACTGAATCTGCGTATCTTAATTTAGTGGGCCATAATTAAAAATCTGTTCGCCAGTTTTTTCCTCTCCCCGCACTGCAGTCCCGCCTACCCTTGACAATTAAAGATTTAATCACCATCTGCAATATAAAAAAACAAAATAGATTGGGGGGTGGGGGGGGCAGAATGTCGCACCCAAAATTCAAGAAGATACTATTGAGGGACAACATTCATAGAACTTGGACACTGTGAATCTCCGGTCCATTTCTATCCAAGTCTGGATTTGTTTACCAACTCTATTACCGATATAATGAGCCACTGGAAGCAGACATTAGCAACAGGTTTTTCTATCTTTATTTTAATTTGGTTATTTAAAATAGCAGAATTTTGTATTTCAGCGAACTTCTCAGACAAGGCAAGTGAATATTCGCATCTCCGATGATTGTGCAAGAATTAAATGCAACAGCCCCCCTGCTTGAATTATTTCTTGTTAATCAGGTTTTGCCCTAATGCCATCCAGCAGCTCATGAAGCACATAGGCTATCACGTATGCATGTCTGCATGTTAATACAGTAATCATGGCATGCTGTACTGTAGCCTATATAACTAATATCATATGGAGTGAAACAACTAAATTTCAATTCATTCATTGAAATCAGAGATTTTGGCCCCATAAATGCATAATTGTTGTGTTTGTTTCAGAAAAGTTCTGTGTCTACACGGAAATGGCAGAAATGCTGAAAATGAAGACGTTGGCATTCCAGGACAGGGGTTGGTGCTGTTTGTTGTTTTTGTAATGAAGGATCAATACACTATAAGCATTAACAATGGAGAGGACACGGACATTTGTATGGACAGACACAAAGTTGGATTGTTATTACCGTAACTATAAAACTACCAAGTCCAAGGAGAATATGGACGATTGTTACTGACCAGCTACTCACACATGTGCAGAAGAACTATTTACTACTGCCGCAGTGCACATGCGCCCTAGCAGCATTTCATCAAAGTCAGAACGTTTTCAAGAAGTTGCGTTTTCAGTCGCTCCGAGCGTCGTCGTTGTGTAAACAGACACCTAAACAGCACCGAAACTTTTCTATGTTCACTCAGACATTGCCGCGTTAACGGGGGCCTAAGATAATATCGCGACACTTAAAGTACAACATGTCTTTAAATATAAACTCTGCTGTGGTGTTTTAGTCCGACAGACCAAGAAGAATATCAAAAAATAATTCTCTGTGGTGTGCCGCGGGAACATTGTGTTCCACATCCAGCTCCAGCTTATTTCCTTTTTTTTTTTGTGCTCTCTAAATGCATCTGGAGACTGACAGTAAACCTTAGAACTAATATCACATCAACTTCACATTTACAGCCTGAAGTTTTTTTATTAACTGCCTCTGTGTCAAAGTTTTTCTTCTGATCATAGCCTATCCAGAAACCAAGCAATTCTAAATCAACAGCTTTATTTGTCTTGACATCTTGGGTAACCTGTCTTGTTCAAAAAGGATGCCGTTTGTTGGGTTTGAGTGTATTTTAGATAATTATATTTAATTGGTAGATAAACTTGGAATTTAATGCTATTCCTTATGATTTGTTAGTGTTCAATGCTGTAGTTGCACTCGTGAGGACAAAACTTTTAGTCATTAAGTTAGGGGATCTTATTTACACCTAACAAAGGAAGCAATCATTTTCATAATTAAAAGTATTTTAATTATTTTTCTCTCCGCAGAGTTCTACAAGGACAAATTTTCTCGATTTTAAACAGACGATCTCTGTAAATTCAGCCCTGATTCAAATAATGCCTTTATTCACTTTTATACAACAAGGATCAGTTAAGAAATAAGTCTTACATCAAAGAAAGCATCTGGATTTGCTCTTGATCTGTTTTACTACTTTTTGTTCCACCCCTGTTTTCTTACTCCTATTCTACTTTGTAATACAGGGATATTTTTGCACCAGCTTAAGGGTTTTTTTAGTAAGAAGCTTGGGATTGAAATTTCGGTTCAACAGTTATTTTTCTTTTTTTTTCCTGTGATATATAAACAATAAGCTGTAATATTTTGAAACAGAGTACAACACAGTCTTGTTTGTCCGAGGATGAATGATCCTTGGTAAGAATGTAATTAAATGTTGCAACAACAGTTTGATGGATGGATGGCTGTAAAGATGGACACTTTCAATATTTCAGGATTAACCTTCCTGTGGACTTGGCTTTTTGTGAAGATATCTGGTGTGAATGGTTTGGCTCATATAAATGAATTTTCTACCATGTAGCTTCTTTCTTTTCTTATTAGTCTGTAGCGGAGGGGTGTCAAATGTACGTCCCACAGTCCAGAACCTATTCGCAAGGTGAAATTTGCCAGCTTGGCATATATATATATATATATACTGTATATATATATATATCATCAGAGGTGCACTTTGGTCTGTGTTATGTTATTAATACACACATTTAGAAATGTGTCTACATTATTATATTATCTACAAGTTATTCTTATCATCATATTACCTAGCCTGCTATAGTTTGGAGTTCCAGCTACACGTGACCAAATGTTTTATGCCCTTCAAGAGGTAAATATGGTAATGATAATCCACCGGGATCTGTAAATTGTAAAGCACAAGGTGAACTGAGGCATGATATTGTTGAAATTGTCGTTCTTTTAATCAAATTCCAGGTTTGGCATGTATTGTAGGAGGATAGTTCATTCAATGTGTTCATTCAACTTCTTAATGATATATTAATACTCCATTGCACTTAAACAAAGACAGATATTTAGAGTTGTAGTTATTTATAGATTATAATGTCATTATTTACTGGTCTGGCTGACTCTATGAAATTGCGCTGTGTGTAGTCCCTGAAGCAAAATTAATTTGACACCTTTTTCTATGGAGAAACATGTAAATATCTATCAACTTATTTTTATTTTCTAACTGGGAGAAAAGGATATCAGAACACATTTGTAAAATAGTTTTTATGAGCCGTCATACCATAGGCAGTCTTATGGTTACATTTTGAAAATATATATATAGGTTGCTAACAAAGTCATGAATCTTTAATGTATAAAACAGATTTGTATTTTTCTTCCTGCTTTTCTGTTTTTAATCGTTTATTTGTTTTCCTCGGTGTGGTTTCTGCATTCTTCACAATGTCTGTTGGTATAAAAGCACTTTTGAGTCCCCGCGCTGCCGAAATGTGCTGCACCAATAACGTCGCTTCACCGCGTGTCAGCTTGAAAGTGACATGTCGGGGAGGATCGCAATAAAATATAGCACAAACGGTCCATGTCCTTCCGGGGATGGAATCAATCAACATTGCATGTAGCATCAAACGCTACAGGGGGCAGCAGAGATCACAGTGGGATGTGTGAGGTTTCTATCTGCTCTGAATTTGATTTGCATGTGAAAGAAAGCCATGCTTTCAAGACCCTTCCAGAGTGCAGAGTCGACCAGGGGAGCCATGTGCCAGCTTACTTTGACTGTCAGAAGAAACATCATTGCCTTTATGAGCCATCTCAGTTTGTTTTTTTAACCTTATTTTCTAAATCTTAAAAAAAAAAATGAGTAGACAACTTTGGACCACTATTATTTTTCTAACACATCATACAGACTTGGTCAGATTGGCAGTTTTAACCAAACAATGGAAGAAATCAATAATTGTGTTCAATACTCGCGCATACCACTTGTGTTTGTATTTTAAGTCTGGGGCAACCGCCCACCCTGTAAAAGATGACTTTATCTCAGACTGTAATTAAGTCACAAAGTAGAACTGTCTGGAGTTATCTATGGGGAGAAGGTAGGGAGGGAAACTTTGAGACGGTGACATATCATGAATTACAAGTCGGTCTAGTTCCTTGCCTGCCCTTATCGGGTTCACAGACCTGTTTTAAAGGGGAGCTTTAGTTTCGTGTATCAGGCCAGTGCTTAATGGAATTGATGGCTCTGTATCAACTTTGGCCCGACTGAGAGAAGGTGGACTGGAGCCGGACAGGCTCGGAGGAGCGCTGCCAAAAAAAACCCCGAAACAAAACAGAAAATCTCCTCAAGCCACTTTGACAAGGTTGATGATATCAGTGTCGGAGTTAAGTAGCTAAATTGTGACTGCTGCGGAAGTCGTTTCACTCGAATACTATTTTGTTTTAGATATGTTGGAGTAATACACATGCAAAAAAAGAGTCTGGAAGTGCAGAGAGCAATACAATACAGACACGTGCAAGGGTGTAGTTCAGTGACTCCTCTCGCTGTTTGCTAACAAGGCCTCATCACTTTCAGCTGAGGGTCCAGAGCACAGCGGGAGGAAGTCAGATCTCGTAAGGCAAATTATGCCCCAGCTCAAGCTGCAGACCGGGGTCATTCTGATGCCGTGCATAAAACTCTCATAAATGTTTGATTTTGTTTACCGGGTAACATAGTATGATAAACAAGTCTCATCAGACCGTGTGAGTCTTGCCTGTGCAGAGAGCCTCAGGATAGACTTTCAGTAGCACAGTGCTGACAAGAGGAATGACGAGCAGCCGGGAAAAAGCAATGAAGAATGATGTAAAAGAGTTGTTAGCTTGGGGACCACGCTGTTCAGAACATGACAGTATGAGTAAAGTAATTACATTCCCACAACAAAACGGTGATTCTGTGGATGCTTAGTTGTTTTTTTCCTCTTTCTTTTATATAATTACGCTCTATTTTTCTTTTAAATATATATTTTGCAAGTATGCTTTATAAGCCAATGTGGGATTCTGCTTCAACCAGATTAAAGCCTTCGCCCAGGGGCATTGAGCTCCCACCAGCAGACTGAAAAGACGAGTTACAAGAAGTAGGTGCCACCAACTTTTTTTTATTGAATCCAAGGTTCAAATAGTCAAACCAGAGCAAAGTCAGAACTAGGCCACGGATTGACTCGACAAAACTTGTGCAGTTAAAGGGATTTTGCATGGCAATAAAAAAAAATAGTGTATTTAGAAGAGAACTGGATCAATTATACATCAGACGTTAAATATTTTACTAATTCTGGAAGAGTGCTTCTTCATGCTGTAGGTGATCTCATCTGAAGAAACTGTCTTTTGTCTCCTGATTGTTTAACTGGCTGGCATTTCTTCACCACTAAAGCACACATTGTGCAAAACATAATGCACAGTACTGTATATATATATATATATATATATATATATATATATATATATATATATACAATAAGCTTTTGAATGTGTGATTAGTTTTAATTTAGACTGCAAGATTGCATGTGATAAACTCACTTGTACATGTTAATCTGTCATAGCTGGATTGCATTGAATAGAGAAACCCAAAGCATACGAAATCTTTATCCACAATTGATTATATACGTCTATTTTTTTAAAAAATTATTTTATGTTATCATTCCTTTGGTTACTCTCCTTGTTATTCTGAATTCACCGCTGTCCATTCTGTGAAGCATTTTAACTGCCTTGGTGGAGAAATGTGCAATACTGCCTCTAGTGTTGGCAGCAGGATTCACCATTCTCCAAATCAGGACTTGCCAACGACCAACCCCTTAAAAAATTTAAACATTGTTATGTACTTGTACACACATTTGTAGGAATCTCGCAAATGTGCTGCTTGCGGAGTAGACGTTCATGTATTTTTCAAAGCAACACGGACGGAGTTTTGCAGATGGCTTCCACCAGTCAGTTTAGTTTAGTACTTGTGGTCTGTTGGGTTAGGCAGAGATGGCGTGGGGCATAAAATGTGGTTCAGGTTCAAGAAAACACTGCTTACAGGTGGGTCTGTGAGAAAGACATACCCTTAAAACAAAGGAGTGTCTGAAATAATTACCCAGTGTTTCCTTTTATTCAATGCTTTATATTCTAACAATTTGGTATACTTGGAGCACTTTTATAAAGTCATATGACATGTTGATAGAAAACAAAAATGTAAAAGACGGATTATAAACAGTCAGTAAAATGAGACAGCAACTCTAAACAAGTAACAAGTCTAGTAAACCCTCAGTAAATGTAAACGTCCTACTAGTTTCATATTGAGTTACTAGTTTATTGGCAAAATACCAATGTTACAACAACCTTTGACCTTAAAATACCTTTGTCCCATCACTGCTCAAGCATCTCTATCCCAAATGTCACATACTTGTTGTTCACACACTTTCCTATGTCATGGCCACGGCTGGAAAAGACATTGTCAGTGACAACAAACTATAATCATAAAAGTTACGCTAAAAATAAAAATGATATTGGTGACAATTCGTTCCGTACACCTCTAATAAGTGGAGACAGCATAAAAAATTCAACATAAGCTTTTAAGCAGGCTGTGTCAAGTAAGGACATTCACAACAGGCTATTAACTTTTCAGGTTCCACTGAACAGTACTGATAAGTAGTCTGGCTAACACAGATCACACGGTCTACCCAACATTGAATGTGCAAGTGTTCTTTTGGAGCGAACCTTAATTATTCGGATCAAAAAGACACAAACTCTTTTTGTTTTGTTTTATCTTGGTGAAACTTTTTCTTTTTTTTTTTTTTCTTTTTTGGTTAGACGATGTCAAATGTCTCACCAGGTCGCATCCTTCCCACTAGTGCATGAAGAGATGGATATTGTTATGTCTCCCCTCATAAGTCGGGAGCTGAAGTGAAAGCGGTGACCAAGCAGGATAGCGGCGGTGGAGTCAGCAGGATAACATTTCAAATGGACAAGGTTTGTTTTTTGTTTGGGGGCCTTAAGGCATGACTGCCAGCCTCGAGTGGAGTGTGTCACGCTCAGATTCCACTGGAATTGACAATAGCATGCGCGTTAGCAGTCGATTTCAACACACACGCACGTAAGCACACACGCAAACACACACGCCATTGTTTCCCTCTGTGTGCGGTACAGTAGAGTGCTGATTCATGGCCCTTGACATCAGGAAACGTCTTTTGAAAATCGTCCCGATAACAGTATTCAGACAGCCGTTATATTCTTATTGCCACTATTTTTAGTGGCGTAAGTAACTCCAGAGATGCAGCACTCTGCATTTTGTACTGTCAGTCAGTCCGCCACTTTAACTGCGGTCCCAGCTGAAATATCTCTGCAGCTGTTGGACGGATTGGCGTGAAATTTTGTACGAGCACTCTTGGCATATAGAAGATGGATTCTTGTGACTTTGTCAGGCCCCCTTACTGTTAGTCAAGTGGTATCAGCAGGAAAACAGGCTGCCGTGTGTTCAGTAAAGTGTGCCTTCTACTTGATTGCAACATGTATACAGACAATGCATCACAAAAAAGAAGAGCGATCACCTGAAGTTTACAAACCAAAAGCAAGTTGCAGAGGCACAGAAGGCGCTTCCTTACTGATTTGAATGTCAATGCAAAGAAAAAAAAAAGGACCCTTTTGAGACTAATGCACCGATCCACACGGCATGGTGGTGTTCGTGAACATTTTTAGTCATCCAGGTCATGCCATATCTACATCAGTCATGAATTCAACATGACTTGGTTGGAGGTTAGAAGAAGTTTCAAAGGCGAATCAGTTCAGTTGCCATCATGACAAAGTGAGATAAGGTATGATGTTGTCTTTCCAGTGCTTCCAAGTGAAAACAGCAAGCGTTTGTTGCGTTTTCGCTTTCAGTTTACACAACAATGGTACTTGGAGACACTGAAAATGCAACTTGTTGACGGCTCCCAAGGTGCAACTTTTTGAAAATGCTTTGACTATATCAGGGGAAAGAGTGTCATGACTCCCAGTCAACATTCTCCTGGGACTTGGCAGTTTTATGGTTGAGTGACTTGTAAAAACAATCGATATCCTTTGTCTGTTAATTGAAATGTCCGTGTCCTTAATGAAATTCAACTAAATTCAACCTTCTTTATATAATGCCAAATACAACACAGTCCTTTCAAGGCTCTTTTACAGAGAACCCCCAACAATTCCACATGAGCTAACATAAGTGGCTGTGGAAACTTGCATTTTAAAGCATACTGTTCTCTGTCCCCATGTGTGTGAGGTTCCACTCCAAAACCAAACTGCACCCACTAGTGGATCTACATGAAAACTCCACTGTTTTCAGCATTTCCTCCTTTACCGTGTGAAGAGACGGTTTTTTCCCCCCTAAATGTTGCTGTATAAACACGAAACATTTCTGGTACAAAAATGCAAAAATTATAAATTTTTAATTGAAACAAAATGTAAACAGAACCCTATTGTGAAATTTTCACAAATAATGTACATTTAAAAGTTGACTAACCATCAACAGTCCACAACGCTGTTTAAATGTTTAAAAACATGTCACTTAAAAAAACAACAACAAAAAAACCCCAACAACAACCCAAAACCAGCCTAAAATGCATTAAAATACTGCTATGGAAATGCTGAAAGATATTCAGATGACTCAAAAACGTGTGCCCGAATGAATAGTCTGTGGATACATAACAGCATAACAGAAGTGATTGGTTTGGTTTAATGGGATCTCACCTCGCGTTTTCAGTTTAATTGGGATCCCAGTGCGAAGCATATGTGGCATGAAAACCACCACGGCGCAAAAATGCAGAGTGAAGGATGCCTCAGCTAGAACAGATGTTAAGTATTGAATCCATAATCACAAGGATGTCATTGGTGTGAGTGGCTGGCATGCGGAGCACAGTGGGTGTGAAGAGACACCTCTCAACAGCAAGCCGAGAGGTTCACTGACCAAATTTTGTCGCTGGAGCATCTGTGAGGGAGAAGTAACATCTTGGGGCCCTGTCTGAGTGGCAGAGAGAAGCACAAATCACAGTGCAGGTGTTTTCCGGTAGTTTCTGAGCAACAGTTGTCATTTCGACGCCCGTGCCTCACACTGTTTCAGTAGCAAATGTACATGGACCCTTCTGTGCACCAATAGTGTTCATGTGCGGTCTGGAGCAGATTGCTGGCTTGAAGCAGCAGAAAACTATTGTGCAAGCGATCAACTAGAACCAGACTGGAGTCAGAGTGCAAGGTTTATTCTTACTGTTTGAGTGCAAAAACGTACCTCTCACAACGAAGGATGTCAAGCACTTCAAGGCCCTATAGAAGGATCACGATGTGCTAACACATGTTGCAGTGCACTTGTCTTCACTTGAGATAGACAAGCTTCTGTCATCCCCATTTTATTAACTCCATCATAACCATTCTTAGCTCCTCATTATTAGGTTTGTTTCTTTGGCAGACAAGCATTTTCCGACAGTTTTGTAGGTCATAACTCTAAATAGAATCCTGCTGGAGCCAAGACCAGCTGACCAAATCAACTTTGATGAGGTGACAAATCAGGAACCGCAACTTTAAACGACATAGGTGCAGATTAGTGGATGAAGGTGAACTCCTGCCCAAACGCAAATATGCCATGAACCGTAGACAGTTGGCTCAAGTGACCCCTTGTGTTTTCACAACATGTTTGAGACACGGACAGGATTAGACTTTTGATCAAGTAAATAAAGAGCCTCTTCTAATCATCTTTGAACATTAACAACTGTGACCAGTCTGGTTTAGAATACAAAACTCTGTCCAACATAGCTTGGTTTATTTTACTGATCAATGTGTTGACTCTATTTCCAGACATTTCTGTTTTGAGGATTGTTGCACACCTGACACTGTAAGCAAATGTTAGCGTTTGAGTTGCAAGGTTATATGACGCCACCTTGCGTAATGTTTTTATTTATTTGCTTATTGTATACATGTATGTCTAAGAAGTTTGTGTAAAGTCACTGTCACCTTAGCTATGGCATTACGACTGATCACTGTTTTATTGTTTGTTTACATGGAAACAGCAGAAATGCTGAAAACAGTGTAGTTAGCGTGTCGGGCCATATGATGGTGCCATTGGTTGCTTTTGACATGAAATCACACACACATGCACACAGAGAAAACATTAACAATGGTAAGTACACAGGCATTCGTATAGACAGACGACACACTACCAAGTCACAAGAGAATATGGAGTAACTCCTTCGCCCATCAGTGTAGCGTTTTGATTGTACTCAACAGTAAAAAGTGTAGTTATCTCAACATAGTGCATGTCCTCCTGTCACACAACAGAGTCTGGAAAGAAAGTTGTGATTAGCTTTCACACAGGGAGTTCTGCAACACTGCAGGGTTCGTGCTGCGATCTTTAAGCAGAGGTGCGTTGCCAAGGCCTGAGCTTGGCAGCCAGAGTCCTGCCCCGAGTATATACTTTTTTTTTTTTTGTTGTTGTTGACTTCCTACCTCGCTTCATGTTCCAGGCAAACACTGGAACGGCGTGGGTGCATGAACCTGCAAATGATATCTACAGGGGTTTGGACTGGAATATTGTCAATCAGAGAGCGAGGAGGATGGAGGCACGGCGAGCGTGTGGTAAGGGGAGGTTGTTTGGATAGCATCTTTCAGCAGCAAGTTTTCTATGAAGCATTAAACAAGACATGGTATATACGTAAACTGTTCATTGTTTTAATTTAACTGAGACTGCAACAGATAGCTCTGCACTTTTTATGTATTTATGCCTGCACTTGTGTATGTGGGTATACTCAATAAGGGAGTATGTGTCTGTCAAGCTTTAAAATTGGGTGGATTCTGTCTCCAGTTGACATTCTTCACCGCAGGATCTACTTGCCTGAGTAAAACATTTATGTGAAGCCTCTCAATGAGGAGCCAGTGAAAAAAGAAAGCAAGGGAGAAGGAGGGGAGAGGCATCCTGACCTGCCACGAACTGTTGCCTCCTGTTGAGCTTTCATTTCATGGTTAAATGTGGACTTAATGGCTGGTCTTGGAGCTTCAGTGTCTATGAGTCGATCCTCCATTAGTCCCCGTGGCTTAAAAAAAAAAAAAAAAGAACACTGAATGGCAGTGCATATAAGAGCAATCTTGAATAGATTCAGTGCACAATGAATCAACAACTGACTTATTTTGAGGTCAAAATCTTACTGCATTGTCTTTTCTGAAACAAGTAGAAAATTTGACTTGTGGTGGTAATCTATTACCCCTACCATTCTTTGTTTAAACTGTACTAAAGAGCTTTTATAGAAAATAGCCATCTTTATTCGTATGAAAAGTTTATGGGTTTATAGATCTGTTTCGCCAGTACTTGATGGTGTGTGTGTGTGTGTGTGTGTGGATGGGGGGGGGGGGGGGGGGGGCTGTGCTTGCAACGACGTGCTCTGTTATGTAAGAAAGATACAGTAAACATAGATGATGTAAAAGAAAATGTTGAAAGTGAATGGAGTCTTGAGAGGTTTAGAAAAACACACAGCTCAACTTGAGGGAGAATTCTTAAAACTCTGTCTCAAAAAAATTTGATCTTTGAAGTACAATAAATAATATATCCACTCTCCACATTTAGCAATCAGGTTTTACAGGTTTGGCAGGGCTTTAAAGTGAGATGAGAAACTGCTTATTTCGGTGGAGTGAATGTCTCTGATGGTGTCTCGCAGAGCGCAAAATCATTTGTTAATGCAAAGCCGCAACCAGGAGGTCCTTGATTAGCGGAATAGACAGACTCAAAACAAGTAAAAACCATCTCTCATCTCACCCTTTTCACTGATTCTAATAATAATATGTTTTAGATGCTTGAGGCTTTAATTAATGTAAAAAAAAACTGCAATGTGGATCTGCCCTATAACGTATTTTTATAACACAAAACGCATGAGTGTTTCATGAAGTGTTTAAAAGATAATTTAATGTATGTTTCAATTGTATATGACCAAACCTTATTTCAGATTACGTTTTCAAACCACAAAAATATTTGAGGTCTCGAACAAACCATTAAATGGCAAAATAATAAACATAAATTAATAAACATTTTAAAATAAACAACAAAATTCGAGTTAAATAATTGGCGAATGCTTAATTCTTCTAAAAAAGTTGCAAACAGCGTGGTGATTGTGCTGCACCAGCACCAGGCTGGAGTAAGCAAGGATATGTAATAAACAATCAAAAAACAAACCATCAATTATGAATAAGGCAAAAAAAAACAAAACACTCAATTAATCAATGGATCAAATGAATCCTCAATTTACTCATTCCTACAAAAATGATTCAAAAGGTTTGTGTCAATAATGAGTAGTCCCTCCTTTAAATAGCCTTGCAAAACAGAATAAAGTCATTGCACAACTAATTTTAATAAAGGTCCAACCAAATCAAATTAACTGAGGGCCGAAATAATGGTCTAATTTAATTAGATATTAGCTTTTACCAAACAACCAAAAGCAATTTAGTTCAATGGAAAAGAAAAGATGACAAACATTTTCATAAATGTGTATTGTTCAAAAGTAAAAAAAAGATGAGCCTCGTCAAACGAGGAATTTCTTCAGAGATGGAATCAGTTTTGGAGTAAAATAACGTCTGTGATGAAAAGAGAACAACAGTTTTGAGCACAGGACAAAGTAGATGGCTCAAAGAGACCAAGCGGAGGACCTAAGACGGTCATTAACAAGGTGCGTACGAGTGTCGGTGCGGAGCAGGTGAGGGACAAACCAGCCGAGAAGGGTGGACAGCTTGACTGTAAGGAGACGATCTCAGTCGGGCCTGGAGTTGTTTTTTTTTGCAACATCTGTGATGGAGTAAAGGTCATGAGGTCTTGGGGCAGCTCGGCCCAGCGGAGGCACATGGACAGACAAAAGAAAGTTACTGAGCAATGTACACAGGTTTTCACAAAACCACAAGGACCGTCTTGTACAACGATCCCAGGAGTGTGTGTCCTCTATAAACCTGATGAAGCAGTGGTTGAGTTCACAATATACTTCAATTAAACACTCAGGTTTTTTGGGGGTTTTTTTTAGCGAGCATTTTTCTTTCCCTGTATCATCTGTAGCCAATTAACAGCACATAGTTCCACAGTCTATCATAATGATTAACCATCTGCTATAGCTATGAGTGAGTGCGCCTTTGCTTTTCCCACAATATGGCAGCTCCAAACTTATTTCAAGTCTTACCTGTACAGGTCAATAATGCAATATGCACACCATCGTTTTTGGGAGGACAAGGAGAATATTTTCCCATAACTGGGTAAAGTGCAGTGAGTTCACTGGGACCTCAAGCAGTTTCCCACTCGATTTAGGTTTGTTTTATTTTGTACACTATTGACAGTTGACTTGCCAGGCTGATGCCGTGCTTATTCCTGACTTTTGCCTCTCCTGCCATGCATTTGCAAACCTGTTTCACAATGCAATAAAGACTTGGAGGCACACAAACTTTCAACGGTACTTTCAAGTATATATGCAGAAAAGTCACAACATAACAAAAAGTGTGCATCTCTATAACACATTCACGTTCATCAAATTCTTCTTCTCTTGGCATTTTCCTGTTGGGGAGTTCCACAACACATCATCTTTTTTTTTTTTTTTTTTTTTTTCCAATACCCTGTAATCAAATACTTTCTCAGTACAAACACCGACAGTGAAGAAAACACAAGGTTCTCCAAACTATGATTCTTTCACATTTCAAAATGAATGTTAAAAATGCAATCAGTGTAAAGCATCAAAGTTTAGCACATAAGATATTCTTGGCGAGGAGAATACAGTTTTGAGTAAAGTAGTGCATTAAGGGTACATCTGCTTTTAGGGGTCTTTATCCAGGGTGGTCACTTATAAAGCAGACAATGGTGGGAAAAAAAAGAAAAAGTAGAAAACAATGTGTAAAGGATTGGGACAATGAAAGTTGAGGGGATGAAGAAGGTTAATATGACAAATAATTGGAGAGAGGCACAGCTACGGGCAGTGTTATTAAATTGAATCAGAATTGGCTGTGAAGACTGCGGGTAAGATTAAAGGTAGTATGGGCTGTTTTCAAATTGGTTGCCAAATATCCCGTACTAAATCTGAGAGAACAGTGGGTATCTGGACCAAATCTTTTCATCGGGGACTGGAGTATCTATTGTACCCAGCGTTCCATTTCTTTCCCAACATGAGGCGAGCACTCCCCAGAATATGAGAGGACAGGATCCTGAATTAGATATGGAGAATTAATAATTGATGTCACCACAGTCTCTCATGGACACACGCGCTCGGCATACAGGCATATACTTGCATTATGCTACCTGAGCAAGTTCTAAAGGCCTGACTTCCAAAGGCCATGAGACGTTTAAGGTTTTTCCGCTCGTCGTTTGCTTAGTTAGTCAAATGAAATGCGGAGCCATTTCAGACGTTTAACGCATCACGTGCTGCTCACTGTGGCGGGAGACCGAATTGGTTGCTCTAAAAGAGATAACCGCTGAGATATCGGCCTTTTCAATGATTGATAATCAGGAGGCTAACAAATAAAATTAATTTGAGCATTTAAAAGTGCCAATGAGTTACATTAGAAAAAGAGAAATTTGGAGCTTGGGCACAGAGCGTTCCCGCGTATAACAAAAGCCACTCCAAGGCCTCGGATATACCCGTCGTGCAGATCATAAATCCCTCCACCTGGTCAGTGTGCGTTTGGAGTGGCTGTGATTTACTGTGGGTGGCAGTGGTTCTACCCAGCTCTGCATGTAATAACTTGCCTTAAAGAGCTTTAAGTAGACCAAAGAAAACCAGGGAGAGAAGCCGCTGTCTCTCATCTGTGTCATCAGAGCCGGGACAAGGTGTGAGCGATTGCACAGACTTGATCGACTACTTTGCATGACGTACAGTCAGATAAAATGGCCATCACTTGGGCTCTATCACACCATAAATCACCACTGAGATATGGAGGAATATGTATTCTCTTTCACCATAAATCATGGTTATTCCTCATCTAAGAGTCAATTATCTAACGTGCAACAAATGGCTCAGCAATAACCTTGAAGACGCGGGGGGGGGGGGGGGGGGGGGGGGGGGGATTTGAGCAAGGCAGGCCAGTTTGCAGGGTCGTTGAGCTTTGTCTGTTTCACATCTCCTGGCCACAACAAGACTTTGTTTAAACCGCCATTGGCTATACGGCGAGTTGGACAATTCTTTTTTTTATTTTTTTCAAAGCCAAGTAATTTATTGACTGTATGTTTGCCTGGGTAAGATATTTATGCCATTTTTGATGCATACATGGATCATGTTTCATATGGGAGTTCTTGTAATGATGGTGTCACGACCTATAACAACCGGCTTACTTTACACGAAAGCAGTCAATGATCAGAACACAGCCTTGGATGTTGAACTGTGGATCCATACTTCAAACGCAAACACAGTTTACTTTGTACTCAAACCTCATCTCTTGTTAGGGAAAAAGAAATCACGACATATATTGCATTTCTTTGTCTTGGTGATCCTAATAATCGTCAGTGTGTGACTGGTCAAAAGAAAACGTGTGTTTCTGTGTTCTGTTACGCCACATTTGTTTGATTTGAATTTCACAGCATATGTAGGTTACAGAGCGTGTCCACTCTCAGTCCTTGGCAGTAATTGTGCGCTTTAGGCTGAGGAACTTCACACAGGCAGGGACCCGATGTAACACGCTCTGATGCCGAAAGGACAAAAAATAAATAAATAAATCAAAGAACGATAGAAAAACAACAGCAACAAAGTCAACAGAGATGGCAGGAGTTGCCCCCACACTATGATTGTACTTCAGCCATAAATATTCTGTTGCGCAGGGTGTGCAGAGATTTCAGTTTTTTTTTCAAATGGGTTAGGTGATATTCCAATTTTTTGGAAAAAAACAAACAAAACATTTTTATTTTATTTATTTTTTTAGACGGTAATTCACGTTTCTGATTTATCACATGCACATATTTCTTATATTATTGTTTGAGGTCTGGAAACGAGATGATCCTTGATTCTCCCAGATCCAAACTCAGAAATAGAGGCGACCGGGACCCTTTCCGTCTGTGGAATCGCTTGGCTAGCCACATCAGAACCACGCGGTCTGTTGTGTCCAGAGTGTGGACTCAAGACACGTACAGTATGTACTCGTTGGCTTTTAACACTAACTGAGCACTGACACCGTGGCATTGTTTTTACTCACTGCTTGTTTTATTATTAATATTTTTAACTGTCAAGCACTATGGTCAACCTTGGTTGCTGATTGAAATGTGCAAAACAAATAAAGTTGGATTGGATTGGATATTAAAGTTACTCTACCAGAGTCTATATGAGAAAAAAAAAAAAATGTCGGACCCAGTTTTAGTTATTGTTGTACATCTCTTATACATTGTCAGTACCTTTCTGACGGAAATTCGTCATTGCACTCAAACAAACACGTATTTCCAGCATTTAAATTTCGCGGAACATACCTGGATTTGTTGACAATCTTCCGGTCACAGAAACTCCCAAACTTTCCTGAGGGATTGTGTCACAAAATCCCATTTGTACTCTCGATCTTGCAAGATCTCGATTCACACTGAAAAAATGATCAGTTTCACAACCTTTAAAAGTATTGTCGTCGCTTGAATACTCTTCGGTCAAATGTTGATATTTTCGCTTGAGCTGCCACGACGCCATCTTTGATATCCCAGGTTTCTGAAGATGATGTCAGTTAGCAAAACATAAACGCAGTTTGATGGCTACAAATTCCGGTTTGTTCGAAAACATCGACTTCGGTGTGATCGATTTGGGCAACTACGGGGTGGAAATTTGTGGAAATGAGTGGTAATGGTCTCCTTTTCCTGTATTGTTTTGTTCTCTGTGCCGAAGTGACTCCTTTTATGAGAAGTATATTTTAAAGATTTTTCTTTTCTGGTTGAGTAACTTTAAGTTCTAGATGCAACCGGTATGATCTGAGATTCTACAAACGTCCTCACACTTGCACACATGTGATGTGAGAGATAAGGTGACCACAGCTCAAAAGAAAAGGCTTTAAAGTTTTTTGGTTTGTTTTTTTTCCAGCTCACTATGACATTTTCTACAGGTCTTCTTATAGGATTTAAACATTGGTCTGCCTTTCATTACTTTTACTCCTTCTTCTTTCGCTCACCTTGTCTTTCTAAGACTGCTTTCTCAATTCCCAGCTTCTGTTTTTCTGCCTTTTGCCTCTGGTAAGTTTGTGTGCGCGCAGGAAATTCTCAGCTCTCTCTAAGACAGGTTTACTCTGCAGATAAAATCTCACTGCCTATCCCTGGGTGCTGACCTCTTCCTTGCCGTAAGGGATGTTTATCAGTGATTGCAGGGCACTGATTCGGTACTGAGGTCACCTTCTCCCCTCCTCCAACTTGTGTCGATTTAATTTTTTTTTTCCATTTCTAGTGTATACACAAAAGATCTCTCAGGTAGTCCAAATATTAGACTGAACTGCCAATTGATGTCTCAGACCCTCAATCAGTTGGGAAACCCAACAATTACTGATGCTGAATACAAATAAACACTCACAGGCTGATTTTTTTGCAATGGAATCAAAAAAAAAAGCGGAGGGGGGGGATAGTATGCGGGTGTGTGGATGGGTCGTATATGGATTGTGGCCAGCCTGAGTGAATGTGGCAAGTAGAAGAGAGTATACTAGATGTGTTGTGCATCAGTGAGGTGAGAAATTGCAAAATCCGCACAGATGGCATGCTCTCATCTTCATCAAGCGCTCTCTCCGTCGGTCCTTCTTGCCCTGGCATCAATGCCACATGACATGACCTCTCGAATGTGACTTCATATCCGTGCCTTTGTAACATTTGCTGCTCTGACAACTTCCATTTTTACCAAAGCGTTCTGCAGTAAAATCATTTGGGGTGCAGGAAGTTGAGTGGGAACGTGTTTTAGGATTGGCGGACTGTGAGCCGAAGCATGTGAATTTATTAGGCAATGACGGCAGCATCTTAAATCTAAAAATATTTAGCTGACAATTCATTTTGACTGAGTAGTAGTAAAGCTTAGAGTTTTGGCCGTACACTTAATACGTGCTGTGGTCCCGTTTTCACGCTGATATAAAACTTTTAGGAAAGTCCAGCCAAAATATAATAAATCTGCACTATAAGTGTACAAGAGTAATCAAATTATTTAATTCCAAATTGATTTACAGCTGTATATCCCAGACAGGAAACTGTGACAATGTCAATGTTTCAGACCAACAACTGGCCTAATAGAATATTGAACATAACTGATAGATGTGCTTTGTTGCCAAAATAACATATGTTGTTTATATTCAAGTAAAGATTAAGAGACAGATTTGTTTTATATGGGTTTCTGTTGTTTAAATTCATTCAAGCTAAAACAAATAGGAAGCGATAAATGACCTTTTAATCAAAAATATCTTTGGATTATTAATTGTAAAGAACAAATGAATTACTATTCACTTTAAATGACTGAACTGGCTGAAGTCAGTGGCTTATTTATGACTAGCCTATACATTCTGCAATAACCGAGAATATGTGCAAATTTCAATCAAAACCCCAAAACAAAGCCAACAGCGAAAGGAAACAGAAAAAGTGATCTAAGCAACATAACGTAAGAATGGAACAATTAATGATATTCCCTTTCTCTCATCATCAGTCTGAACTTTAATCCTTAATTATTTTGTCTTTTACAGCTTCATTTGAACATTGACAGCGAGCCGCTACATTTAAGTTCATCAATGAGAGTTTAACTCAGAAATCAAACTGTATTATATATGATATATATATATATATATATATCACTTTGCTCAAAAATATACAGTAAATTATATTTGCCTTCTCTCAACATAAACTGTTGAATACAAACAGGAAGACTTTTGTTTTGATCCTGATGACCAATGGTTTTCAAATACATGATGTCTGGAAATTTAAAAATGCAGTATGAATCATGGATTTGTAGAATAAATTCATTACTCTCAATAAGAGTAGTTTTACTATTTAATCTAGATTAGTTTTATGCATATTTCCCCAGATCTCAGCACAGTAGGTTATATTCGGCACTATATTTTTACAGTGAAAAGTAGAGAACATGCAAGCTTTAGCTACTCAACAGTTAATCTCAACATATTTCAACCCCAAAAATAAAAAGACTAAAATGCAATCAACATAAAAAGTTCTTGCCCGACATTTGTCAGTAATGTCACATTATTCAGAAAATGTACAACAAAGTGTGTAACATGTTTGTAGTCCTCACTTTAGTATTCTTTAAGTTCCAACTATATAAAGCCCAGAGCTAAAAACAAATCAAGATGTTCTTTTTCTTTTTCAAAATTGCTGTGACCTGCGTGGCCCTGTGTGCTATATGGATTCACAATTTATTTATCGGAAATGCTTGTTGGCATGTTTTCCATCTTTTTTGCCTCAAAAGTAATATATGTAGTGAGTAATTTCATGTTATAACTTTATTGAGAATACTATATCCAGGCAACTCTTGCAAGTTATAAAGGGTGTGAATTTGACATAAACTTCAATAAAGATCCTGCTAATGACTTGTTTTTCATCTCATTTAATCTCTCCCCCATGTAGCTGATATGAGAGTATATGAGAGTTGTCAAAGTACTGCCTCACTGGGAAACAGCATGTGCATGAGTTACTTAAGAAGCTGAACAACAAGGCCATGTTAGATGGCTTGTTAAGCATGTCTTTCCCATATCTCTTTCCCAGTGCCTTGCCCCTGCTGATCCATGCTTTGAATAATTAATTGGAATTCTAATTAACTCTCTATTACCCCTCCATCAGTTTAATTTAACAAAGATACACCGATCTACACCCAATACCATGTATTCTGAGCTCATTTATTAACATATTTCATTTCATACTGTGTTTAAATTGCCTGTAATTTCATATTCTTGAGACAACAGTTGGTAAATTAGTTACGTGTTGTATGAATTGCTCGTATGTTCATGAGTGACAGTCACCTGTTAGAATGATTTTTGCTCAGAAGCCAGACAGCCTGATTTGATTGTAGGTTTGCTGCATTAGTACTATTCACATTAAATGTCCCTTTGAACAACTATAATTTTATGAAGTTTAAAATTAAAAAGTGCAATTAGAATTCCATCCAGTTGTTCCCCTCAGTGTTGTTTAAAGCCTACTGACTCTCAGAAGAGGGGATTTGTGCAGCTTTTAGCATGCATGTTTTAACTAACCTCTATGTCATAGCTTATATGCTAATGCTTTGCCACTGGCAGTAAAGTAGCTTGCTTTTACTATGCAATTACTGATCTCTTGGCGACAAACGTTGTTGCCATCTGTTGTTCGATTCTAGTTTTCAGTGTCTCGTTTTAACCTCCCCTCTTACTGGAAATGTGCAACTCCCAACAGACAAATTAGAACCAGCAGTTACTTTTCAGAAAAACCAGTAGTTAAGATCTTCCCTGGCATTATGTTTCTTGCATCTACGTGAAAACGAGTTCTCGCTATTGATGAGATAAACTCTAATGTAGTTAAATTAAAAATGTGACACCTCCGTCTGAATTTGGAACAATTGGCTATTGCAGAAAACGTGTGAATCAGCAAATGGACTTCATTTAGATAACTTAGGTCATTTTACTGCTTGAGCAGTCTCACATATACACACATGAAGAGTGGAAATTACATGTAATGACCATATTTGTACTTTATCTGCAGGTTTGCTTGGGACTGATTGATTTATATGTTATCATGTAGATGTTCCCAACTCTGAAGTGGGATTTTCCCAGCTGGTTCTCAGTTCCATGAATTCATAGTTAGGCTACTTGGATTAAATGTCAGCAAAGACGTTGTCGTCTCAGACCAGTGATTCTCCACCACCGGGCCAAGGATGGGCCACGAGTGCCAACCACTGGGCTGCAAAACACTTTCAGTTGTTCTCCTTTGAGCCATACGGGCCGCAGAACTGCAATGTCACTTCCCACCGCCTGCGGCTGTGACACGTCATTCAGTTGTTGAACACCCTCCAATAAGCAGCAGATGTAAACTTTCAACTGAAGTGATGAAGTTTTTAAAAAAAAAAATTATAAAAAGATGAAAGTGATGCCACCTCCTCCTCAAAGTATGCCTACAAGTACAACCCTGACTTTATTAAGTCGGGCTTTGTGAACGGAGGTAGCGAGGCTGAGCCAGGAGCCCAATGTGTTGAGTGCGGATTAACGCTCGCAAACGAAGCACTGAAGCCTTCAAAAAGCGGGCGGCATCTTGATATCGAACATACACGGCTGGCTGGAAAGCCGCTGGATTATTTCAAGAGAAATGAAAATGAGCTACGGATGCAGAAACGATCTATCTTGTCACTGACTGGCGACACTGATGACCCACGTCCCACTCTCAAACAACACTGTGAGTCGCTGTATTGCTGACATGGTGTCAGATATACAGCATCAGCTTTTGGAAAGAATAAAGCACGGCAACTTTATCGTTTTTTGCAGTTCGACGAGTCCACTGACGTCACAAACGCTGCCCTGCTGCTGGTTTTACCACAGCATTTTATTGATCAGAATTTCTTTTCAGTTTTTGAGTATATAAATCAAAGTATTTGGGAGTTTCTGATTTTTTTTGTTGTTAATAATGACATGAGCCTTTGCATTTGTTCTTGGAGCAACATGAGTTGTTATAATTGCCCTCCTATTCAGTGTCGTATGTGCAGGTTTATTTACACAAGATATAGAAATGCTTTTGAGATCATCACAGTGCATCGTACCATTTATTTTACAAGTTCTTACCTTGTTAATCTAAGAGAACTTGATTCAGTTCTTGAAAAAGCTAAACTCAGACCTGTTGAAATGAAAGTGTGGATCTTGAAATGGGCCTTAAAATCAAAAAATGTTGAGAACCCCTGTCTTGGACTACATTTACCCGACAACATTTCAAGTGAAAACGCATCATTCTTGTATTTTTGTTTCAGAAAACCTTCACGTCTAAACGGCGATATTTTGAATACTATGTCCATTTACATGGAAACAGCACAAACACTGAAAACGTTGTATTTAGCACGCCAGGCCACGAATTGGTGCTGTTGTTTGCTTTCTTAATGAAACCACACACATGCTCACACAGAACGTTACGCTATAAACGTTAACAATTACTTCACAAAAACATTAACAAACATTGTATGGCTAGACGACAAAGTTGAATTGCTATTTGCAGTGATGTGAAACCACCAAGTCCCAGGAGAATATGGACTGGGACTCATGACACTCTGGAGGAAACGTTGCTCTTATTGTCCATCTACTCACACATGTGCAGAAAAAACTATTTACTAAGTACGTGGTGCGCATGCACAGCAGTGGCAGCGTTTTTAAAACAGTTGCATTTTCTCCTGTTTTCCGGGACCGTTTTCAAAAAGCTGCGTTTTCAAAAACCGCTGTCGTGTAAACGGAATGTTAGTCCATAGGTAGCGCTAATCCAAGTTTAAGTACAGTCATGTGGAAATGTGAACAAAAAGACATGACGGCGAGACATGCTGTACAGTGTGTCTCCAATGCATAGTGAGACATACCTTGTCCCATCTCGCCCTCACTCAATGTGTCTCTGATCCCTTTTTTCTCTCCACATGAGAAGAACAGATGCGTAGGCAGCACTAAAACAGCAGCTGATTGTGTCTGTGATAGTTATCGCTCCCCCAGCTGCTGAAGATATACAGTAAATATCTCTTTTTATTGGTCACAGAGGGCCCTGCGTTTACACCGGTGCCCCAGCTCCCCTCCTGCCTATACCTTTATACCTTTGGCCACCCACAGCCGACTTGAGGCCTGTAACCACAGCTTGGGTCGTCTAAAATATGCAGAGCTGCTTTTAAATGAGGCTCCCTGCGCGTGTCGTGTCGTTAATCCCACAAACTTGTAAAACCCTGCTGATTGTTAATGTCGCCATCAGTGATTATAAAACTGCTTTATTTACAACCACTGCAAACAAACTGAGAGGCGCGAATACACGTGAAAGTGTTAAATGTTCCCGAAGTTATCCTTCAGTGGTTGTCAAGGTTGATCTCTATCAACTTTAGTGGAAAAAGAACAGCAACAAAAGAAAACACTCCTCCAGTTCCAGTTTGTAGGTATTTATCGTTAAAAAGGCGGCTCACATTTGAAACCACGGTGTATGTATGCTTGGGAGAACTGAACTTTAGCCACAATTCGTGCATATAAATGAAATTCTCTCATGTGTGGAATTTGTGAAGGGACAAGGTGGACTGGAAAAGGAATCATAAAAAAATTCTCTATATGTCTAAAGGCAAGTGAATGAATGGTCTAACACTAGTATATACTTTCAGGGTTTCTTTTTCCCTTTTTTATATGTATATATATTTTTGAAGGTCACACAAAGCATCTGAGGCGTGCACATCACAGTTATGCATTGGGGTACATTTTGATCATATTTTAGTATAAATCATATTCACGCTTTGTGCCAGATTGATTTTTTATTTTTTTTTATCTATAATGTACCTGTGCCAACTACTAAAATACAGTACCTTATAGTGCTGCCTGGGAAAAGGAGTGACAGAGGATTATATGATGAGATCAAGATGCTCATCTTCCTCTTGGCATCCGTTCAACAAAGATCTTTTTTTTATTTTTTCCTGGATCACCCGTGTTTTCATTTCATGCTTGTGGCCACACTTCCATTTCACAGTCACCCTCTTAGCCAGCCAGTTATCACACCTTGTGGAGCACAGGGGTTGAGTTGGGGGGAAGTGAGGGGTTGTTCACATAAAAGTGAATGATACGGAAACTATCCATCCCCCCCGTGGAAGAGAAATGGTGGAATTTGTTGGACGAGGAGGATGGAGGGGTGATGGAGGAATGAAGTAATAAAAAAAAAAAAAAAAAATGCAAGTTGAAAGAAGGAGGGGATGTGATGGAACGACATCTTGCCGGTGTCCAGGTCAACTGCTGAACTCTTAAAGCACCCATTTGATCATGACATGTCAAGGATGTGAGTAGAGGGAGAGCAAGAGAAGCAAAGCTTGGGGAGAAAGATGGCACGGCTGCCAGAAAAAATGCTCGTCGTTTGGCACCGGATTGAGTGATCCGTTTCAGGAACTGGTGAGCACATGTGTGTGTGTGTGTGTGTGTGTGTGTGTGTGTGTGTGTGTGTGTGTGTGTGTGTGTGTGTGTGTGTGTGTGTGTGTGTGTGTGTGTGTGTGTGTGTGTGTGTGTGTGTGTGTGTGTGTGTGTGTGTGTGTGTGTGTGTGTGTGTGTGTGTCCTTCCTCCATTTCATGCACTGTCTCGCACCCATTACTCCTCGTGGGGAGGTGGTGTATTGCTTAGTCCCCTGGATTTGACGGACGGCACATCAGTGAGTCACATCGATCTGCGAAGGGGGTGGGGGGTTGGGGGGGGGGGGTTGGTGGGAGGAGATGAGCTGGAGTTTGGTTGTCACAGACAACGAGATGGAGGATGGTATCAGGCATGCAATCTCGCAGCCAGGGACCCTGGTGTGGAGGGATAGGTCGGGGCCATCCATCTCTCTGCATTACCCTCAGCCACAAGGACATTAAGCCAGAGGGATAAGGGTCTGTCTGGGGGTGTTTAGAGCGTCGCCTGGTTATCTCTCTGTCGGGACCACAAGGCTTGAAGCCACTGTTACACCCAGGTAGATGAGCATTTCTCTGCTTAGAAGTCTGTGGATGTATAGCAGTCGTGGAGGGCGAACGGCACTGTTACGGGGCTTTTGTAGGCTTTTCTGGGTGCGCCTGGGCTTTCTTGTCCACACTTTTGTGCTCAAATAACATCTTTCAGATGAAGTGCATGTTGTCATCTTTTAAAGCATTCTTAAGAGACAGACAGTGGAACAACTTATTGAGCTGTAAAGCCATGGCCACTTGAATGCCAATTCATAGCTTTACAGAGGTGGTGGTGAATTCTTTTTATATGGTTTGATGACTGACTACTTCACAATTACAACGAAAAGGTGTATCTTAGTTAGTTAGCGAGTCTCAATATGACAAACATTGCATTTTCAATTATTATATCCTCATTAGGAATAGCTAATTCCTTCTCATGTGAAAGGTACCTCATCGGGCTGAACACTGCTGGGCAAACTGATTATCACAATTGTATTGATTGGTAATGCAATTATTATTCAAATTTATATTACAAATATTTGTGTTGCCTTTAAAATGAATGACTTTGTATGATTTATGTTCAAACACATTTCATTTCACTTTTCATTTCTGTTTTCGTAGGTTTTACACGCTTCATATAATCTGTAACGTGCCCCAGTGGGACACCTGGAGTTCAGCCTCTCTCTCAACTCTTCACTCTTGATGCAGTGGTGGTGGCCTACAGGTTAGAGACTTGAGGTGTGCAGGTGTGAATCCCACAGCGAATGCCTGGTGTGTCCCTGAGCAAGGCCCTTAACCTCGAGAAGCTCCCTGGCCTGCTATGAAATGTTGCATCCCACTCCTACTGTGTGTAGTCAACTGTAAATAGAGTAGGAATTTACCTAACACTGGATACAGTGTGGGCACGATGGTATATCTGTCATACATAAAAGTGGAATTATTTCACACTTTCGAGGACTTGGTCGGTCGTGAGGGCCTGCTGTGGTTTTAAAACTGGGTTGTTGTTTTCCTAAAAGCCATCTGTACACTGAGCTGCCTTGGACTTGTGCCTTCTCACTGAAGCAGGCTTGTGTGTGTGTGCGTGTGAATATTTTGTGCTTTCTGGAGTTTCTGCATTGTGTGATTGTTTGCCTGACCCGCTGTTTGTTCTGCTATTTCACTTAATGATGGATACACTCAAATGTCATTTTAACTTGGGTGCATTTAAAAAAAAAGAAAAAAAAAAAGGTCTTTTAGCAGATTCCAAAATGCAATGGCACAAAGCTTTGCAAAAACAGCCATTAAACCAAGTTTCCACATGCAGGTTTGACTTTGAAACTTGTCTGTGGGGAACGGCCTCGTAACTAATGAGTGCTTCAAATACTTTTGCCAGCACCAGAAAAGCATGATGAATGGAGTTCAGGTTTGTGAACTTACAGTGCAGTTACTGACTCATCTCGACACAAACTTTTATTTTCATAGTAAGGTGTCGTTTTGTATGTAGCAACAAAAAAAATAAAGGTATTATGACCTCTAGTGCTTCGGACTTGTAGCTTTCCCAGCAGGTGTAATGTGGACAAATGAGTAAGCAAGCAAGACTGCATAGTGTCCATGTCACAAATGAGTCTGAGAGCAGTCTTGTGTGATAAGAGGATGATATAAAAGTTGCACTGTGGCCTTGATGAGCATCTAAATGGAACAGGGATACAATTGCGATACGCATAGTGTTTTCTTTTTTTTTTTTTCCCCCCACTCTTAAAAGCCCGTCTGGCAGCACTTACCGCCTGGCTGGTCACTCCCCTGGTGCGCTGGTGTGGGACTCCTCTGATCAATATTTAATGCTATCAGACACCGTGATTACTGATTAGAAGAAACACACATACACACCACATGGCTATAAACAAACACACCCTTGAATTCTTGTGCGTCCCACAAACGACACGCAGGCTACTCATCAATCTTTTAGAAGCTGATGTTATCATAACATGTCCAAAACTATGGCGAGCCCATCCAGTTTGAAGTGTTGATTAATTGTTGCTGTAACTGGTCATGAATGATCTGAAAGTGATATTCATTTTTTTTCTTTTACAAAGCACTTAGCATTTCGGCGTTGATCATCCGAAAAGTGTCCGCAAATTGAAGTGATGATGCTTTTTTTTTTTACAGACATCTGACACGTCAACATCATAAACCACCAAGTGTCACTTCCCCAGTATACAGAGACGTTTTTAATCAGCAGCAGATGTTGATTCTGTGTTAATTGTGATGATAAACATTACAATGGAGCAGAGGAAGCAGATGACCTTTTTTATGTCCTCTGTGATAAAATATATGGGGATCTCTTGCAGTGATCTGTTTGGTCAGGTTGTCGAAATGCACTGTTAGTATTACTTTATTTTCTCTCCACGGATTGAGTGTCTTTTAAAGTCCCAGCCAGCTGCAAAATAGCTCAGAGAATGTTTTTTGTGTAATCTCATGTCTGATGTTGAACTTAGATTTTTTATTTTTAGTTTTTTTTTTTTTTTTTTGTAGATTTGACGACACAACACCACAGTGGGTCACAGAGCACTTTCAGGACGTGGTTCATAATTTGGTCAATCGTACTTAACAAACACTTTCCCGAGCATCATCCATTCTGAACTAGAACGACAGTCTGCGTCTTTGAAAATTCAGAAGCAAGCAATCTCCTCCACATGAAAATACACAAATATGCCTCGTGTTCTTTCACATACACACGCTACATGCACACACTGTGAGACCAATGAGGGGAACAGCAGCCCATCCATTCCATTTCATGGTGAATTTTCCTGGCTGTGAAGGCTGTGTGTGTGTGTGCGTGTGTGTCTGTGGTTGTAAGCACTTTATGTACAATTTTCTTTTTTTGGGTCCTTGCAGCGAGCGAGCGTGTGTTTGTGTGTGTGTGTGTGTGTGTGTGTGTGTGTGTGTGTGTGCACGCACACGCGCCTGCTGGGTGTATTTACTTACATCACACTGTCTCACTGTGCATATGTACACACAGCTGCCTGAGTAACACAGCTCAGCTCAGTGTGTGATCCAGAGGGAGCGTCAGGGCTTTGATATACTTTCACAGCAACATGAGGGGACAGTGGAGCTGTCAAGAGACCCTAACAAAGCCTGCGCCAGACCCTCTTTGGTGTTACATATGTGGTAAGCTTTTGAGAAACACATACCAGCAAGACAAAAGAGAAGATCATATAAACAGCTCAGATTTAATGCAATCTGATAAATGTGCAAATCATTGCAGGTATTCTGATTAGCTTGGTATTTGTGTAGTCTAAATTTCAAGGAGGGGACGACTCTGCCTTGTGTATTAGACAATACTTGACCTCCATCTCCAGAATGCCTCCAGCGTAGTGTGTATGTGAGTCTTTGGCTCTCTCCTGGAAAAATGACTAGCCTCCATTCAAGCAGGGAGAGGGATCTGCGACCCCAGACAGAGATGTTTAGGTATCTTGGAGTCTTCGTGAAAACTGACTAGAGGTGAGATTGTGACTTTGGCCAAATATGTTCAGACAAACAACTGCAGAAGTGCGATTACTGGGGGCCACATTTACACAAAGTTTTCAAGTGAAAACGGAAAAACTGCAACATTTTGAAAATGGCTCCCAAAGTGGAAATTTTATTTCTCTAACAGTGTGTTCGGCTAAATGGGGGATAACGCAGCTTTTTTTGAAATGCTGCAACCGCACATGTGCACCATGGACGTTGTCAATAATTCTTCTGCACATGTGCGAGTAGATGGACAATAACAACAATGGCATGACTCCCAATCCATATTCTCCTGGGACTTGGTAGTTTTATAATTGAGTCACCCAGAATAGTTTTTCTGTCTATAAAAATGTCTATGTACTTGCCATTGTTAATGTTCATAGTGTATAGCTCTCTGCTTGCTTGCATGCATGTGTGGTTTCATTGCCAACAGCACCCACTTGTGGTCTAACTGAATTTTTGTGGAACAAAAACGTAAAAAATGCTATGTGTTTTCACTTGAAATGTTGTTGACTGAACAAGGCCTGGGGCTGTTGTGTAGAGGAAGGAACTGAGCAGTAAAGATTAGATTAGATATTCTTTTATTGTCCCACAATAGGGGAAAAGAAAAGAAAAAAAATTGAACAATAAATAAGTAAAAAAACATTAACAGTAAAAAAAAATAAAAATCTTGTCTACTGTTACTGGGGGCAGCAGATCAGAAAGTCTCACAGCTGCAGGAAAGAAACATCTGTGATACATTTTCTCCACACGTTTAGGGTGAAGGAGTCGAGACTCAAAGGCTCAGTTGAGATGGTTGTTTTTTTTCTGATTGGAATGCCTGCAGGTGGTCTCATGTTGGAGGCGTATCGGGTGGGGCAGGGCGGTCTGGGCTTCTTCGGCTGTAGTGGAAATACGTAAAGAGATGGATGAATGCAGTGGAGTTCCTCTTTAACTTGTAAGCAGGAAAGGGGACATCATCATTGGTGACCTTTCTCATCCTCTCTATGGCCGATTTGATAAATCTCTTGTTGAAAATACAGATTACCAAAAGCAAACAGAAGTCGTTGTCAAAAAGCTGATGCTCCTACCTTCTCTCCACCAGACTGATGTGATACAGTGTTTTCTTTAGGTTTTTTGTTTTTTTTTATGTTTTTGCTGTGACTTTGTTTTCAAATCATACAACTCGTTTTCACACTCGTATTTGTTTGGACATAATAGACAGCCACTCCTCAACTCAATATCATCCCCAAGTGTGTGTGTTTATGCGTGCAGATCCATGCACACGTTCGACTGTTTGCCCTCGAAGCAACGAGGATCTCTGCCATGTCAATAACAATGAGAGCAGCCAAGATTTTAATGGGAATATAATCTCCTGCCTGTTTGTTCTTTCCTTGGCACTCGGTGTGTTTAGTGTGCCTGCTGCAATTCGGCGCCGAGCGAAGTGAGAGATGAAAAAGGAAGTTGAATTTGATCAAGTGAAGGACAGCTTGTTAGTGTATAAAGGTGGAAGTAAGGTGCGCTTGATAAGATGGAAGAAGTGGAGGGAAAGGGCATGAAAGGAGGCTAGAATATGAAAGATACACACATCCAGTTCATCTCCGGTTGCCTTGACATCGTACTTCGTCCTCTCCCAGCCTCTCCACCCTTAACTCTTCACTAACGCTTCTATTATGGCATTTCACCTTTCCCCATGCGACCGACATGCTCACCACTAGAACCAATGATCCTTTCCTTGGCCTCCATGATACCAAAGACCTCTTTGCCAGGAGATAACGAGTTCCTCGACAAGAGTGAATGAAACAGGGTGGAAGTGAGATACAGAGAGATGAGGCCACTGATAGGGTGGAGAGAAATAACACTCAGCAGTGCATGACTCCTCCAGTCTCCCAGTGACTAATAATGTTGTCCTCAAGGTGGCAAGGAGTGTTCTCCCTTAAGTTTGTCTTTCTCTCGCTCTATCTCTCTTTTTTTTCCTTCTAACTGCTCAACCTAAGAATGCACTCAGTTTCCTGGCGCATTCATGCTCAGTAAGTGTGGAGATTCGTGTACTGTTTGTTTTGTCGTTAGATTTAGTGGGGACAAAGTAGTATTTCTACTTCTGTGGCGCAATTAGGCCTTAGTTTATTTGGCTACATTAACCCAGAAAATATTGAAAAATGCAATTTTGCCAGTGCAAAATCACAATTTGTGATGCAATATGAGGTCACATGTTGCACCTTAACACTAACAACACCATGGAGAAGTAATTTGACTTTTCTTCCTCTAGATACCAAAGAACAGTCAATTGACTCACAGACTTTCAGCTAACACCTCACCCCCAGCTGTTTGTTATGTAAACAAGGCTAATACTGGTGCACCACAGGAGGGGGAGCCAGGTATTGAAATGCACATGTGTACATGTATATTTATTGAAATCAGGAGAACCACATTGAGATTACTCACCTCTTTTAGTACATAAAAAAGTTTGCTGTGTCTTATATTAATTCTAAATACAAAAATATTCTTAAAACAAATAAATAGCACAAAAGACAAATAGATGGAAACAATAAAAAGTACAGTCGCAGAGAAAGACAAAACTATAAAAGCCACCAAATACTTAAATATAAGTTAGCTAAAACAAGAACAAGGTTAGGTTTGTGTTTACATGTGCTGTAAAACGGCCCTTGATTTAGGTATATGGATCTGATTGTTAGTGTTCCTGATACACAAGTTACAATACATCACAGCAAAAAACAAAACAAAAAAAACATGTCGGTGCTCATAAAGCTTATCAATCATAACCCCACAGAAATAATATATGACACTGCCAGTCGTACGCCACAGTAAACCCATGTTCACGATGTTGTGTTTCCTCACTGCCAATGCCTTGCTCATAAAAATGGCGTCAGTGTGTTATAAAATCTGAAGTAATCAATAATGTCATCTGTGTGTGTATATACTACCAAATCAGTTTGAGTGTCATCTTCAACTTTGATAGCTGGTAGATTCACAGTGACGCTCCTGATTGAGGCTCCCTGAAGGCACAGGGGGGAATGTAAAACTGTGTTGTTATTCTGTCACAAGCCAGCATTGAAAGTGCAGCGAATAAGTAGAGTAGTCTAGCTACTGTGGAAAGAAAGGACACTGGGAAATATCACAGGCCTAATGGATTGATATGTCTATGGCCTCTTGGGGAGAAAATTTGCTTTCATCAATACCTCTTATTTCTTGTCCTTTTCAGAGGAATTCCAGCTGACGCTTGATCTCCTGGTGGATGCAATATGGGAGTTGCAGTAATAGATTAGATCAGGACAAAGATGGGGAAAAGCTGTACTTTTTCCACATGTGCAGGGGATTCTTCAGTTGCTTTGATTATCAGACCTCGTTTACACGTAAACATTTCAAGCGACAATTTGCATTTACTCAGAAACACTGACACGTTTTACAGTCTCTCTTTTTGATGCTTTAAATGTGTCCCGCAGTTTGAAAACACATGCCTCTCTGCCTTTTTGCCTTCATATATGTTTGCTTGGATCTGCTCCAACCCCATGTGACCCTAAACTGGATAAATTGCTATAGGAGATGGATTGATGGATCTTAAACTATGCTGCCGTTGAACCAAATAATGATACAATTATCTTTTCTGCAAATAACATGATTTAGAAAGAGTTTTTTCAATGAGACTGTAATGACTACAAGCTTTTGTTTTATTAATGTTATCCTCATAATATTCTGTCTTTTTTTTTTGTATGACTATGTCCAGGATACGTTATATGCCAAACTTGTTCATCAAATAAAGCAGCTGAAACGTAGTCTGCATATGTTCTTGTGTGCCACCTGGGTAGGATTGACTCTTCATGATCACTCTGAAATCTAATATGCAGCTGGTGTAATTTAATTATTCATTTATTTATTTTTACCAATACGCTACATTATGCATTGCCTGCCTATGTGAGGATGCATCTTTTCCATGTTTAAAATTCAAAGTTTTGTTTTTTTTCCACACTGTGCTTCATAACAACATTAAATCACAACCAGCTAATACGTGAAACAGAAGCTGTTGAAATAATTAAAATCAATAAATGTTTTTATATTCTTGCTCATTTGGGTTTTGTCCTTTGCAGTGAGTAAATGTTGTTCGATGATTCTATATTGTTTTAGTTTGGTGCGGTCATAAATCAGGAATGAATATCAGTTTAACATTGACTTCACCGTCTTGCTCCGTTTTCTTGGGGTCAAAACTTGGGCAGAGCCTCTGAGAACCGTTTTGTCTTTTATCTTTAAGATGTTATTCCCCCCCTTCTTTAAAATGATTTGCACCTCTGAGACATCAGGTCCATGGGAAATCAGATTCTGTGGATTACTTTCCAAATCTCCCCCGCTCCCAAGGCTATAAAAATTACAAAGATCAACCAGATGGTACTACTACAGGGGAAAATGTGTCTGAAAGCCAAGGCAAGGTGACCACTTTCAATGCATTAATGCTGCCTGTTGTTGAAGATTGGCCAGAATTCAATGTCACTGGTAAACTTAAGAGTGTTGTCAAGAATCTCAAGGTCAAAGTCACAGATGCCTGGAGGCCTCCCCGTCATTTTGTGGTGTATGTGATAGTCTTGATTGCTTTAAACCTATAATAGAGCTCTAATAGAACTAATAGACCGTTTCAAGACTAAGAAAGACCTCTCTGGGTAATTCTGATTTATAGGATTGGACAGGCATACAGCTTTTCTAACCATTAGTTAAAACTCCTGACTTTGCCAGACTCAAACATCATCAATTTGCTCGTACGCTTGTCGAACTGATCAACACCTTCACCGGTCTCAAGAGCTTTTAGAGTTTCAGAGAAGAATCCGAGAAAGAAATTATGTGTACGTCCCTTTGTGTTTAATTTGAGCTTTAAATTCTCAGGGGAAGCACTGCCACATCTTTACAAATGGTTGTTAAACTTTGTGCCCTGTAGATCGACTACAGCACCACCGGGGATCTCCTCGCCCCGCGAAAACCACTGGTAATGATATTCAGGCGTTTAGCTCACTTATCGCATCTAAATTCAATTTGGGCACTGCGAGGGAGAGCAAGAAACTGAGAATATAAACTTCATTTACTGAGCTCTGAGTGGTGTACATAGTTCTTCACAGCATTTCCTCAAGCAATCATTCATTTTAATTGTGTAACCATAGGGCCTTAATGAGTCTTAATGTCGTGAATAGCTCTGGTGGCTCTCACACCTCTCAGCTGTCATGTGAGCACAGGGCAGAGCTTTTCCTTCCTCCTCAAACCGGTTGTGTCACCTTGTGTGAGTATTCATATTTAAATCTTTAAAAAAAATCCTTAAAGGCGAAATTAACACTGAGTCACAGAGGGGACAAAAAGCCGCGGATTAGATGTTTGTCTTTAAACACGCTGGATGCTTTCAGAAAAGTTACGGCGGTACTTTCATGAATGAAATATACTCATAAGTTCACCCCCCCCCCCTAAAATAATGAAAAGGCAAGAATGCCCTTTGTGGTTCACTGTTGAGTTTCTTTCAAAGCACAAGATCAGTTGGTGCCTCTTCATACTATTATGAGTAGGATTGTTTGTATATTATAATATGATACCCTCAAGCCTAAAGATTTACTTTACTTTGCTGCTACTGTAATAATCAGTTGAAATGTCATTTTTTTCTAGTTAAGTTAAAGCGTTTTACATTCCACTGTCACTACACAGGTGAGGCGGAAAACTCACGTAAATGTAGTATGTTTCACCTCCATCTGCGATGGAAAAAAAACTGTCGAGTGTATCATTGTAATGAGATTGTGAAAGCCAGGAACAAGAAGATTCGCTGTTGTTGCTGCTCATAATTCTTGGATGTAACTCTATTCACACATGTCTCAGTGTAAACGGGGCACAACGGAACTTTTCTGAAACACGGCTATTGGTCACGCGCACCACGGCCGGAATACGTAGTTCATCTGCACATGTGCAAGTGGATGGACAATAACAACAATGGCGGCCACCAGTGGCAGGACTTAAGTTGAGTCAATCCAACTTAATCTCAGACAATATCCATCTGAAAACCATTTCACTCTTGTTTCTGGTCCATGGAAAAACAAACAAACAAACACCAAAAAACAAAAGTGGATGTTCAAACTTGAAATTAAATTTTTTTGGTATGGTTTAACGACAATTCCAAGAAGTCGAAACTTCTTCTGGCATACATTCTCCAAAGATGAGCTTAAATTTGTTTTTTATCTGAAACACTTTTTTAGCTTATTTGTGTTCACATCAGGTTTAAGTATCAAATAAAACAGAGAGAACAGTAATCCAATCCAGTCACATGTAGTGGTGAGGCGCTCACCTGATATCTTTTAGTGATTTACTGGAGGTTTTAAAGGAAAAAGAAATCAGATAAGGTAAAGCTTTGCAGGGCCATTTTTCTTCACACTGGAGACTTGAAGAATGTGCTTCCATAGCAACTACCGCAGTCTGCCGCAGACTTACTCTGGGCTTCAAAAGGTTTGTGCAAGATTGTTGCATTTCAGATTTTTTGGGCCACAATATTCTGACTTCAAATCTTTTGGAATGAGGAACTGTTATAATGTGGCATTTTTCGCAGTCTGAATGACCCAGGATCCTGTACACAACACATCTAGAGCCAGCTTTACTTGAGCAATTACTTATCTTCCATCAGAGTTCTCTCCTTTAATAGTGGAAATATTTTACTCGTAAATTATGTTTGTGGGTGAAATAATCTGTATCTATTTTATAACTTTTATTCATCTTTGTTCTGCACACTGTGTGAATGGCAAACCCTTGAGTAAACAACAATTGTTCAGATTCTGTGTTAATCTTTGAACAACAGGTGCAACAAATACAACAAATAAGATATTCTCACAACCATGAATCAAACATTTCTTTAACAAGTCAAATAATAAAGATTTGAACCCATTTCCAATTTACTGAAAGATATGAGACATGATTTTTTATTTTTTATTTTTTTTTAATTGTTTGATACATTCTTGGCACTGGTTACTTGATGTGCAGTCTTGATCTGAGAGTCGTTTTGTTAATAAAGGAGGAAGTGCTGTGTCTGCATGGGCCTTTGATACTCGCTGTAGGCAACTCCCTCTCCTGGGTGTGGTATTAATAATATAGAGGAAGATCCAAGTGAGGATGTGTCACTCTTAAAGCTTTGAAGAGATCTGTACTGATACCACCTACTGCAAGGCAGCCTTGCTCACGGTCCCCCACCAAGAAGCATCAGTCCACTCCTCCATATCTGTTGTTTTGTTTGTTATAAACCACGGTGCTCTTTACCCAGTTGCTCTGTCACCGCTTTATCTTTTGTTGTGTTTTAACCACCTCACAGCGGTAGAATATACAGTACCGAGATGTTCTCCCATAAGACAAGATTTGCAAAAAGTTGGAAAGCAGACGGCAGTCATCTGTTTCAATGACACCAGCCTGTTTGAGGTCTAAATGTTTTTTTGGCGCTGCCAGTAAATACTGACAGATATCGTGAGCTGATAAAGTCGGTGCAGCCGTATTTTGTGGACATCTGCTCCAGCTGGACTATTGTTCACTCCAGTGAACAAATCGCCCCCATCTTGTAGATTATATATTACTTGATACAACCGATACAGCCATCACAGCTCAGGTTTATGTGTCTTATGTTTATTCGATAAATACGTGTGTTTTGCTTGTGAATCCATACATAAAATAATCATTCATTATTTAACTTTATTAGCGATTTTATGAAATGAATTAAAAAGGACAATTATTGCAGCTGAGAATCATATAAGTCCAATTGCATCTAATTGGCACACCATTTGTTTACAATAACATCACACATCATACAAACACACTTTGTGGAATTTATTCCACGTCCCTAAAGTAGAAATGGTACGCGCAACAGTAAAAATATGTAAACTAAAAATTAATTTAACACTGTGTGATTACTTTTTCCTCAAAGTAACCCATCACTTTTTGGACTACATCTCCTGGCTCAATCCCACAAAAGATTCTGAGGTCCTGTATATCTATATTTATTTATCCGTGTCAGTTTTGTCAATAATCATGCAGGTAACTTGATTTAAACCAACTAAAGTACACACTGAACTAAAACTTGTCTTAGATGTCCATCATTTTATTTTTATGTGTCATTGGTCAACTAGTTCTGGCTGTCAAATAGACGTCCAGATTACGGCCTGTTAAAACGTTTCTTTTCGACAAGTTCTTGTCCAGATTACAGCCTGGATGGACGGATGTGTCTTGGACCGTGGGCAACTTGTGGTGTGTTTAACCAAAATATTGTCAACCTGAAAGTGGATGCAATTCAAGTTTCTGATGTCTAATTTGTAATGAGGTACAAAAGAAAATATACTATTGACTTACAAAGCTTGGCTTTGTTTTCTTCTGGAGAGAGATTGTGCTGAGGAAGAGATTGGCTCTTTTACTTTGATGGACTGTTATTGCTTTTCTTTGTTAAATTTTTGTACTTTTGTCGGAGAAGATCATTAAAACTGTTTTGTACAGTTTGTGAAAGTGGATTTGTGCTAGAGCATGAGCTCTCCTACTCTTTTTCAGTATGTTTTATGTGGTTAATGAACATTGGCAATATGAGGAAAAAAGTGTATCTAAACACAAATTAGGATTTATTTTTTTTTCTCTTCCCCATGTGTTTCATCTGCGTGTGTGTTTGTGAGCCCGCCCCGCCTCTCTTTTTGCATACGAGGAAGCAGACGCTGGCTATGCCAAACCTCTGCTCTGTACCACCGCTGCGAAGGCTCACTGATATGCCAGTCATGGCTGAGATAGTTAGACTTCAAAGAGGCTGAAAGCAGCTCAGAGTCACTCTCAAGACTTTAGGCAGGTAGGTTCAGGTTTACCTGACAAGCCTCTTAAAACATTTAATCCTGTTAATTCACAATGTAAGTCTGTTTGCTGCACAGTTCTCATCCACAACTAGGAGCTCAGCCCCTACTGAGTTTGTCTGAGATGAGTTAAGCTGGAAAGTCTTCTCAAGGTACATTACCTGTGTGTCTGTGTGAGTGTGTGTGCATGGCAAACTTGTTGGGGGGGCACAGAGATTATTTTCAAAGGGGAACCAGTTTCGGGTGAGTTGTGAGCTTTTTAATTAAACTAGAGAATGAGCGAGATTAATGTGTAAACTTTCAATTGTACGATGATTTATTCATGAAATACATGACATTCCTATTTTGCCACTCTTTTAAATCTAGATCAAAACAATTCATTGTTATATACTGTTGTATCTAGTTAAGTGCCAATAGCAATGTGGCCGTCACATGGCACTGTTATAGAGGGGAAAAAAATCAAAAATATATCATGCATGAGCAAACTGGAGGGGGAAAAACCACAAAAATGGGAAGAAACCTCTGCATATCCCCAATACCGTTCCATTTACGTGACAAAAGTTGACCTGTTTACGCATCATTTTTGTGATTTCATTTCAGAAATCAAAGTTTCATGTTTACACTCATGAAAATGATTTACATGTAAAGGGCAGAACTGCTGAAAACGATGTACCGTTTTTTCCAGACTGTAAGTCGCACCTTTTTCATAGTTTGGCTGGTCTGGCGACACTACGGCATGAAGACAGGCAGACACCCCCACCCCCCCACCCCCCAAGAAGATAGAGTCTGTCTGAGCATTTTCAAGAAGTATCAGCATATGAGCTGTTTTCAAAAACTTGCGTTTTCAGTAGTTTCATGCACACTTGTCATAGAATAGCTATTTTATCCTCCCCCTTTCTAACAGAGATCCCCTTTGCTGAATTGGATGCCATCTCCCTCTGTGTGTTTTTTTATCCCCTATTGTTGACTCCGGACTTTATTCTTATATAAATGCAACAAATCCAGGTGTGAGCTTGTGTTTTATATGTGCCTTCCCACGTATTTTCTTAACTCGATTCCACCCAATCAACGCAATTCACCAAGGGTGGCTCTTAACTGTATCACAGCTGCCCCTGCCATGAGTTATGGCACTCTGTGATTCATTGAGCAATTCTGATGAGGTTATGAGCGAGCCAAGAACAAAGTTATCTCTCCTTTGCCCAACAGAAACACTGAGTTTATTAGCCGTCAAAGCAATAGACCACCCCACCCCCTATTTTTTTCTTTTCTTTAAATTTAATCCCTCCTTTGCACACCTCAACTAGCTACTTCGTGTGATGTATGCATTCTTTGGCAGAATACAAAACATTGTAGGGAGACGGGAAGAGAAGGATATAAAATGAAAAATGGAAGAAATCCATTACACCGCTGCCTTGAATCGTGGAGCCGATATAGCGTAATTCATCCTGAAGCTTGTTCAACTCAAAATGGCCCTATTTACAGAGTTCCATTACAACAATAAGAGAAAAAAAGAGTGAGTGTTGCTGATAGAGAGTGAGGCTGTGTGTGTGTGTGTACATGTGATTTGTGGAGAATCATGTGCACAGTGTGTAATTGAATGACTGGGACGGTGTACTCCACGGTTCTTCATTATGCCACCTGAACCCAGGGCAGAGAGGAAGGACCTTACATATGAGCCAGAGGCTGATTGATGCAAAATGACACATCCACAGTCCATCTTACCAGGTAGACTGTTATCCCAACACAGCTATATAACTACATACTGGGTTTTCTTTCCCACAAGTACAAGCTAAATATATAAAAGCGCTTCTATCTTCAGTGTAATTTTTTCAAATGTGATAATAGCACAGTACAGAATTCACAGCCAGGAAGGACATATATGGAGAATTTATACTTCATAGTATTAACGATTGACATTATTATTATTAACATTTTTGCCAATGCTATGCACAAATGATGCATTTCCACCTTTAGAAAGATTACATCCTCTCCCATCATCTGCCTCACATCGAACCGGTCCATTGTTTATTTTAATCTTACAGTTTAGTAGACGATAACACTAATAATTCTGCAATATTTAAAACCACTTACGTTATTCAATTTACGCCCCGTTTACACTACAACATTTCAAGTGAGGTTTGGTGTTTACACAGTGACATTCTGAAAAAGACGTCCGTTTACATGGAAATGGCAGAAATGCTGAAAACGATGTAGTTATCATGCCAGGCCATGGGTTGGTGCTGTTGCTTGTTTTTGTAGTTAAACCACACACACATCCGAGCAGAGAACCGTACGCTTTATCAATAATGGTGAGGACACGGCCATCCGTACGGACAGACAACAAAGTTCGACAATAACTCTGCAGGCAATGCAGACACTTTAGAAGGGGGGAATATAAATAGTAGGTGCTTTTTTTATGGTTGGAGGTCATACATTGGCTTCATAAGTAGAATTGCTATTCAGCTTCACCGTGCCTGCTATGAGACATTGCCCGAGGTTATAATGCAAATATCAGTAAATATTGCTTGAGAAAGTCACAGTTGTTTGCACCTTTGGTATTGTCCTTTCAAGGCCTGCCACTTAATATGCTTCAATGTACTTGTTTGCCATTGTACGTGTAATGTAACTTAAAATAATCTGAAAATTGGTGTGTGTAGGGGGTGGGGGGGGGGGCCTGACGGTGTGTATGAGCTAAATCTGGATTGTTTGTGGGGTATACCGAGAGGTTGACACCAGAAAACATCTGGAAAAAGATGCTGTAGTGCCTTTGGGTTAGGGGTGTACATTGGACAAAAAAGTTTAATACTCTGCTTTTGACTGCAAATGTTCTTTTTGAACTTTCCAGCTCGTCCAGTGAAACCAGTGGACTACTTCTTTCTTCTATTGATTCTGGGGTGCTGCTTTTCTGAGATGAGATTGCAAGTTCTCCTTGTTATGTGTTGGTTTTCTCCAGATAAGCTGGTTTCTTCTACACAGTTTAAGACATGCTGGCCATTTTGACTGGTGGCTAAAAATTGACATTGTCTTGGGCCTTTTCACCCAGTGTCAGGAGGAATTGGCTCCAACTCCCTTGGATAATAGGTCTATGTTGAAGCGAATGTGAAGGGATGTAGCTACATTAGACAGAAGAAAATAATGTTTGTTTAAAAAAAAATATACATAATATTTAAAAACAAGCGCTTCGACCCTAATAATGAGCTGGCAAGGAGACATAATTGAAGTGTCATTACACCATAGCTTACTGACAAAACCAGCATGCCAAAGAGGGATGATGGCATATGGATTCATTCTGGCGCGCTCACAAATACGCACCATCCAAACTTACGCGTGAGTGACTTATCACTCTTTATCTGTTTCATCACAGGGACACATTCGGCGTGCACACAATAGCATGCATATGTACACAACTCACTTCCAGACAGTGTTTGCCTCAGGACACAGACCGTCCGCCGCTGTCTGTTTATGAACTCATCTGTTTTCCGCCGACAGGCTGGCGATGGGGACATTTATATTGTGCTGCAGTATGGCCGCACATTCGACATAATTAATCTACTGTCTAATTTGCCCTCAGCGGGCCCGACGTATCTTGTCAACTTGTACAGCTATCTCATAACGCGTCACGAAACTGCCCGCCGTTCACAGTCATCATCTGCTTCATTTGTAACCTTTTTAGTTCCCGTGATGTCAGACTTTGTTTGGCTCCGATTTGACTGAAATCTACTCATTAAACAGGATTATGGAGGCGACTTGTAGCAAGAAGTTATGGGAATGTGTCACACATATACCAAAATAATTGAGCAGGAGGGAGACAAACAAGCAGACTTGTCTGTTTTGGTAGCTGAGTACGGTCCGTGCGACTCCACCCACAGAAACCTTCACTTTTCACCCTGATGTGAGAAAAGGATCAATAATGCATCAGACAACAGATGGGTGACTGTCCCTCTTATCATTTGTCGCCTCCCCTCGTCATTTTCCCCATCCGTGTTAGAAAACAAAGGTGAAGGAGGGAGATGAAGACAGAAAAAGACAGGATGACGGAGGAGAAAAATAAAAAAAGGAGGATGAGAGTGGATGAGCACTGCACTCCAAGGCTGCTGCTTCAAAGGCTTGAATAGAGCTGAAAAGTTCCACTTTTTTAGGTCAAATCCAAAAAGTATGCAATACTATTTGTCTTTTGAGGATTGTGTGATTGACTGTCAACTCAGGAGTTATACCTTCAAAGATTTCTTTTTCTACTGGTTGTGTCTCATTAGGTTTGTATTAAAAGATTTGCTTAAAAGTTATGTTAGCAAAGCCATTGTGTGTGTGTGTGTGTGTGTGTGTGTGTGTGTGTGTGTGTGTGTGTGTGTGTGTGTGTGTGTGTGTGTGTGTGTGTGTGTGTGTGTGTGTGTGTGTGTGTGTGTGTGTGTGTGTGTGTGTGTGTGTGTGTGTGTGTGTGTGTGTGTGTGTGTGTGTCTGTATGTATAGATGGTGAGGTTAAAGATAAAAAGGCATTTTTCCAAGGATAGTTGACTTAATAATACAACAGGAGATTTCACTGAGACATTTTTAGAAGGATCTAGAAGTCTGCCCGGTGTGTGGAAAAAGACTTTGCTGTTTAGAGAGGGACTCTCTTGAGGACGGCAGTCTGTGCAGTACATCAATGGTTTTCATACTTCCTCCCATCCACAATGTCAACTGCTGGCCGGTCTCACAGGAAATCATGCTGCATCTTCAAACATCCAAAATACCCCAGCTGCAGAATGGCCAACCCTTTGCAATAACAAAAGGAGGATGTAATAGAACATGAAGGTACGTATCAAGTTGAAGTTGAGGAATTGCAGCTTGACAACCCACACGGGGCCTTCTCACCCTTCGTCCCACCAGTAATACTTAAACATGTCATTGCAATTGTTTTACGAGAAGATTTTGCAGTATTGCCGGCTACCTCTTTGCTCTATTCTGTTTCTAAAATTCTAAAGTTATGAATGACTCAATAGCTGAATTCCTGGGGGTTACTTTGTAGGTCACCAAATGTGTGCTTCAGGCTTTAACACTTCATCTCTGTTTGTAGTCGGGCGTCTAACAAACAAAGATCCACTCCTGGAGTATGTGGTTGAATTGCTTTTACACCATTTTATTTTGCCTTTATGTATGTCTTCAGAGCCACAAAAGGTTGATTTATGTTGTAGTTACATCTATTAAAGTGTCAAAGATATATGACTTAAGTAACTCTAGTAATATTTGAGTTTAGTAATATTTTATATATATATAAAAAAAAAAAAGGAGTATAAAGTTGTTTTTTACCAACTAGTTTGATAACATTGTGGTTAAATGCAACTGAAGACCTAAGAATGTTCCTCTAAACCTCTAAGAGCTGTCAGATTACTTATACTATGTCTGCCATATATGCAGCATGTTGACTGGGTTTGAATCTAAGGTGGGACTCTTAACACATTTACTTGTGGCTAGAACACAGTCATCCCGAATCCAACGTTTGCATTGTTGGAACTCGGTTGCTTATGTCCCATGCAAAGCAAGAGTACAAAAAGGATGGCGGAATGATGCTTTTCCTTACCCGGTCTACAGGTACCGAGAGGTCCACTTGTATGATTTGAACTCAAGCGATATTTCACAGGGTGAGGCGGTGAGCCTGATCTCAACTTAACCTCTCCAATCACTCACCCGGAGGGTGTTCGTCTGGCTCGCTGCCCACGGGGACTTTGTAGCCCCTCAGATCAATTTCATGGATATGCCAGTGGCACTGTCAATCATCCGCCCGTGCGTCTGAATGAGTATGTAAGTCATGTTGCACTGCACTGTAGGGACCCCACCTTTTCAATTTCCCCCCGCTGGAGTCACACAGGCTCAGATTCTTTTACCCCGGTTCACCAATTCATCCCACTTCCCTCTCTCTCTTTCTTTGTCGATCCTTCTCTCCCTCGTTCCTTTTAGTTTCCAGAAGGTAAGGTTGTGCAGTTCAGATGCTGCCGCCAGTTGGTGAGTCTGACTGCCTTAACATATCAAAGGTTGCTGTGCAGGAAGAAAGCTCCTCATTATTTCAGCCACCAACATCAAGCAACTGTGCATTCGTAAACCACAAGGGCCGGGGAGCGAGGGCACTGGGGAGGGATGGGGTCTCGGCATAAAGTTAAGTAACAGGTCTTGAAAATATTACTAATTAGTTTTGATCACTGTGTCTTCAAAAGTGCAACTTTCCCATGGTTTCTTGGGCTTCTTTGAAGTAAAAAAAAAAAAAGCTATTTAGATCTGCCATCTATTTTAGAGACTACAGCAACCTTGATATTTGCCCATTTGTCCCCCCCCCCCCCCCCCATTTCTGCACGTCTCTTTCTTTCCGCCCACATCTTAAACTGTTTTAAAACAATACTCAAACTTTCTCTCTGTGTTCCTTGTTACTTTTCCTCCACGCCTGTCCGTTCCTTGTCTTCTTTTTTTTTTTTTTTTTCCTTCTGTGTCGTGATTCATTAGCCGCTCTTGGTAAAAAGGCTCTGCCACATTTTTTTTTCTCTATTTTTGAAAGCAAGGTCACAAAAATGACAGAAGACGAAAAAAAAGTTTGTTTTTTTCAGTAGCAAATAAAACATTTACTCATTATTACAGTAATATTGCACTCACAGAAACTTTTCTGTGCTTTTTTTTTTTTTTTCATGAATGACATTACTTGAATTGATCTTTTTTTGGGATAATGGACTTCATTCCCATCCTGAGTGTTTTGATGGTTTACTGCAGCCATTCACAAACTCCAAAATGCCACGACTCACTTATGGCCACTCATGAAACACTCACGTTGTATTTGAAGAGTCTAAAATTGCAAAACACAACGTATTCAATGTATCTTCTGTCTGTTTTCAACCCAAGGTGTAGTTTAAGGTCATTGGATTGTACACATCCCAATGGGAAACCAACTTCAAGGAAAGAACCGCCTTGATGCAGATCAGATAATTACATTGAGATATGCATCCCTACACAATCTTTAGTAATTCCAAACTCAATTAAAGAATTTATTATTGAAACCCTTTATTGAACCCATTGTAAGGTACTTCTCACAGCTCACTTCTATTGCCTTCAAGGCATACTTTGATTTACACTTCAGTAAGACGTAAATTTGACTACAAACTTTGTCTGTTGCTTTGAATTTGTATGCTCTTCTCTTGTGTACATGAATATTTTTTATTTTATTTATGCATAATTCTGTGTTTGCACAGTTAAAAAGGCATGTATGCGACTCTTGTATCTTTCTGTGACTGGGAACTTATGATGTGGCCAGAAGGAGAACAGGTTATTTGTCAAACACACCAAATGTACAGCGAAGTTTGTTCTCTACATTTAACCCACCCCTAAGGAGGGCAGCAGTTGGTGGTCAAGGACCTTACTCGGGGAGCCAACATTGGTGTCAGCAGTGGGATTCGAACCTGCAAACCTCTGATCTGAAGTTCACTTCTGTAACCTCCACAGCACCACTGCCTTAAAGCAGGTTTGATAAATAAATGAATTTCGTGTCCACCATGAGGAATGTGTGCACTTACTTATAGGGCTTTTCCACCAAAAAGAACCTGGAGCTAGTTTGGGGCTGGAGCCAGGGCCAGTTCTTAAATGAGTGCTGCCAAAGAACCAGTTGTTTTTCCATTGTCAACTGAGCCAAGTGAGAGCCACGTCATTGCACCACTCTAAAACGTCATACGCCACTGATTTCACCAATGTAGTGCGCTTACAGGTATGAGGAGAAGGACTGTATTCAACGGTTTTGTCCGGGTCCCTCCATTTAGTTTGACCTGCACCTCGGATGCAGACCAAAGAGCAAGAAAACATTGCGTCTCCTCGTCGCTCAATTGGTGTTTTTTCACATCCGTCTTGTTTTAGTCCAGAGCCCCATAGTCGCCATAGAGAAAAAAATAAATAGGAATAACTTGGGAATGAGCTTGGGTCTTATTTTTCAACATTTCAGCATTACATTGTGAATTTCTGCTCCTTTCACTTTATCTCTGGATGTGTCTGAATCAAATGCTTCAACATCACGCAGCTCTAAAACCGTTTCCATGGCAACCTACGTAAACACACGCTGATTAAAGTTCTCTTTCACATGAAGCCATTAAAATGCACATTTTATGGCAAATAAAATCCAAGCTTTCATTTACAGTAGTATGGAGTCTGTTTTGTAGTTGCTGATGAACTAAAAATATCGTTTCATTATAAAGAAGTTCTGTTGGTAGAAAATAATAATGGGGCATCTCATAGCGGAGCCCAACGCAGCCTCACGCAGACCTCAGCCTGCGGTCATAACACCATACAAGACCTGGAAGTGAAGTTAGTTACAATGATGTTGTGATGAAAAGCGTGAAAAAAACGACAATGGAAAACTTTCTGACATAATCTAAATGGCATGGAAGTAAGCCACTTGATGCAAGTATCTATACATATATACCCTGTACCCTGCTGTCGTTGTCAGCCCATGTCCTTACACCTGCAGGCAAATAATATAATTTTGCAGTTACATTAGTCACATGAAGCTTAGTTCTGAAGGTAGCTGCAATAAAACACTCCTGTTAAAAAAAAAAAAAAAAAAGTTACCCACCGACAAGGTAATACTACAGTGTGAACAATCTGCTCACAAATATGGCACTTTTTTCATCCCTGCAGGTCATGCACCACTTTAACAGGAGTTAAACCTCAAGAAATGCACTGCTGCGTTTTCTGGTGACACTACATGAAGCCAATTAGGTGGCAAGTTCTGCAGACTGTTTCCCTCTGTTCAGAACAGGGAGGGAGTGCTGCTATGGTGAGAAAAAGGTACGAACACGAGGGTAGGGTAATGACAGATCACGTTCCGGCTTTGCTAAATGAGAGGGGATGGAAGGAAAGCAAAAGGCAAGTGCTCGGATGAGAGTTCGGCTGTTTATCATATAAATGAAGGCTTGCGTTCAGCTGAGCCAGGGAATTATAATCAATCGTTTGGTAAGCAGATCTGGTACCGTTCCTTTACGACTGCGAGCCGTCCACATACTTTCTCTGTGTGTTGCGTGTAAGTCTGTCTGCATCAATTTGCTCTGCTGATGTCCCTTGTTTCATACCATCACCTTCGATGCGCTCCATATGAAAAGGGAGCTGTATTTCTTGCATCTATGCCTGCTTTCGATAACACGTTCAGATATTTTACTGATTAGCTGCCGGCACAACCAATGTGGGTGGAATGTTTACCTTCAGCAGCCTTTAGGGAAAAAAAAAGAGCTTCCTTTGAAACTTGACTGTGGGTGTAGACAATTAAAATGGACCGGTTTTAAAGTACTTAGTTTGTACAGCTGGCCGCAGCAGCGTTTAGGTCCCTGCCAAAACGTGTACATTTAGTCACTCTTCAGGTACATGGAACAAATGGTTGGTCGCCTTCCAGGAGCCATATGCTGAAACAAATGTGATTTGTTAAGAGGTTCATGAATGTCACTGGTGAAATACGCAGTGTATATACACCTCTGCAACCGTAGCTGTGCACTCCTTAAAAGTCAGTCCATTTTCCACCACTTATCATTTTATAGTTATGCAGAGGTACCAAGCTCAACAAAACAGGCCAGATGTGATTCTCTCAGGCCATCACTTCTACTGTTCACGAGCAGGGAAGGTATATAGATTTTGTTTTATGCTTCTTAATACACCCCGAATTGAGAGTAATCTACTGGAAAGAAAGTCGTAAGTGTAAGTGCTAAGGAACAACATCTCTATGCCTCCTTTCCTCAAAACCTGACCTTGGTAAATCAAATTTCAACAAATTATTTCTCAAGAAAGAGACGTCATGAGTAGTTCATATACCTAATGATGATTATGGGATCCAAATCAAGCTCCAGACTAAGGTCCTAATTAGAGAACTCCAACATCAGCAGCATGAAGACAAAAGTAGCAAAGCAGCAATGATCATATAAATACTGTCGCCCAAAAAAAAAAAAGAAGAATGTGGAAGGAGTAATAGGAGGACAAAGATTAAAACAGCATTCATGCAAAGGGATCAAAACTCATCCTGTCTGAATAGTATTGTGTTGTTGGTATTAATCTGTCCATCTTGGATACCACATCATTAAACTTGGGGTTGCTTTTCTTCCAGCTGACTAAATGCAAAGGCAATGTACACACTGATTGTGTGTTCAGTCCACACACTATCAACACAGACAGACTCCCATTCACCCAAAAGAGAATGTTGTTGTTTTTTCTCCAATGCATGTTTTTGACACACAGTTTATTTTTAGTATCCACATAAAAATCCATCACACATAGTGGATAATTGAAACATCACACAGAAATCCAAACTCTTACTTAAACTAGAGATGCCTCAGACATGACTTTATCCATGCCTTATTTGAAATGGCTTCATGTAGAGCCAGTGCGGTCACTGTTTTCTGACCTTTGGCATCAGGGAGACACACGACTCTCTATACACCCTGACATGGCTTTGCCTGAAAGCCTCAGTCCATTAGCACTATCTGAAATTCTGACAACTGCCCATATGACACTAACAACCCAAAGTGCTTTAACCTTTCTTGTCTATATGATGCTCAGGTTGAAACTCAGCAGGTTGTCTTGAGCAGCTAACGTTGTGTCGAATCGGCACATGACACAATGGCCATAAACTTTTTGTTTGAGGTACAAGTCAATTTATCTTGCATTAATACTGTATTATCAATAACTGAAAATCATTTGATTGTTCCACATTGAAAATTTAAAGATATGTCAGGAAAATAGCATTTATTTTATCAGTTTTTTTCCAGTTGGCATAGAGTCCCCCCTTCCTGTGATATTCATGTCTGGGGAAATGGCTTTAGTTCCAGTCTATGAACTGACAGAAAGCTCTTCTATTTTGCATGAAATGCACTTCTCATTCTATGTTAATCTTTGGTCTTTTGTCTGCATGAACTGGTCCAAAAAACCTTTTGTAAAACCCCACACCCTATCCCTGCAGAAGCTTAACAATTACAAATCATCTTGAAAGGACCACAAAGGGAATGGTACCGTAAACGGGCTGCTTTGGGATTTTCCTTTTCAAACTCCACTTCGGCAAGGTTAGTTTGGGGGTTAGTTACAAGGGATGCTAATTATGCACAACTGGGAAGCCTTTCATGTCATATGTGACCTCTGGTACTTGATCATGGGTCAAAGTGTATTAAGGCATCCCTATAGAGTCACACCAGCCCGCAAAAAAGTGTAGATACTGCATTATCATAGCAGATATTTCAATAAAAATCGGGATATCAGCTTTGCAGTATTATTGTGCACTGTGATTGATGGGTACTGTAGATGCTCATTCATAAATGTGTATGCTGAAACATTATATATCTCGCCTCCAATACCACCACACCCACTTCCCATTCCCTCGTTCCCTTCAGATGCGTCAACTCTCAACATCAAGGAAAAAAAATAAAATAAAAGTGCGTTTTTTTGTGACTTTGGTGTCTGCTGAATACAAAGTGAAGTGATTACATGGAGACCTCCATGCTCAAACTGCTGCTTCTGGAACACTGGTGTGGAGGCTTGGCACCAGCTTGGCACCCCCCCCCCCCCCCCCCCCCCCATACACACGCACACACACACACACACACTCCATCTCCACCCTTTTGCTGTGATTAGCATACAGGCCATGTCTCACTGGCTGCCAACCTTTAGGCGGTGATTCCATCTTGTCCTGATACGCAGTGAGGGAGAGCAGTAAAACTGCCATACTGCCAGGCTCTGACGGCTGCGAAACTGTAGGAAGGCGGTGAAAGGAGTGAAAAGAAGAACAAAAAAAATAAATATATATATATATATATATATATATATATATAAAAAATTACTACCTGCCTGGCAGAACGTCAAGAAGGAAAGGCGACTGAACTCAGAGGAGCTACCTCACCTTATTTTCTTCTGTTGGTGGTGTTGTTGGGAGTTATTGATGTAATTGACCAGCCTAAGGACAAGCAAAAAATCTATCTGGGAAGAACATTTTCTTTTTCTCCAGAATGGAGGCATCAGTGAAGGCAGCCAAGTTCCACTCATGTGCTGTAGGTCATCTTATTGATTGTAAGTTAACGGTAATCAAACCTGAACTGCCCTCTGTTGTTGGAAAGAGACAAGTCTTCAAGTTAAAAACAAGCACCTACTGCAGATAGTACTGCTTTACTGGTTTATGGCCGTCAGGGTGACAAAATCCACGACTTTCTTTCTACTCGATTCCAGCCTTGATCATCTTACTCAGCTACTTTTTTTTTTTTTTCCAACTTGCGTCCACATTTTCAAGAAGGAGACCATGTTCAGTGAACATCAACCATCTTAAAGTTTTACATTCTTGTTATTGATTTATTTATTTATGTTTTTGTTCTTCCCACATGTTTGAATTTTTTTTTAGAATTTTATTATATATTTCTGAATATATACGTAGAGACTTAGGGAAGCATGCATTTAACCACAGGTAACCAGCTTCAAATGTCACCACTGACAAGTAAAGCCCTTGATCTCTAACCGCTCTAGTCAGAACTGGAGGGTAACCAAAATGCATTGTGTTTGGGTCAGAACGAAAGTTAGAGAACATCACAATCATATATCGGCATCATTACAAGATTTCAAGCATAGGTGGATTTTTTTTTCTTTTTTTTTCTTTTTTCTTTGGTGGGATACAAATGTATGTCCTGGGACGAATCGTACGGGGGATGATTGTCTGGCAGCCAGTTTTACTGGATAGATGAGAACTTTTACTATCGGAAAATACGGCGTTCCTAAGTCAGCATTACAGAAGTTTAATGTCGAGATTATGAACTCACAGGGACTATATTTTGTTACAAAAAACAAAACAAAACTTGATGAATCTTATCTAATGCCCATTTGAGACGGCATATAGATGACAAATAGCTTAACATACCAGGATTGTTGAACACACTCTACAAAGATAAACATTTTCAAAGCCTAAAAGAGAGTAGGGTATTTGTGGACCGACGTATTGAGAAGAGAACATGTTTGATCTTATCACATTTCACTCACACCAAAGGGTCTTAATCACAAATGAGACAAACATTTTTTTTTTCATAACTTTAAGACATATTCAGATGGGACTTATTAACCAGGATATATGGACCAAGAAAAAGGAACATTTTTACATATTGACATCTGAACTGAGCATTTTCGAAAACGTTCCACCTTAGGAGCCGATTAAAAAAAACAAAAATATTTCAGTGGCTCTGACCACTTTTGTTGTGTAAACCTGACAATGTTGCCATTTAAATGCAGCCTATTTATATAAATGATGGTGTTACTCTGAAAAACATGGCAGTTATCATCATTTGGCATATTTTCACAACATTCCACAACACTAAAATGCTAATTGGAAACTTTTTGGCTTTGTATGTAATGATGATATATTAGTATTTTTGATCTCGTAGGTGTTTCATGTACAAAACATGGCTCTCAACTCCCCCACGCCCTGACAGAGATGATCAAAATGTACTCTGAATTGTGCCAAACTTTGATCAAACGGAGTTGCCACCATGCCAAATTAGCAGCTGTAAGATGATAGAGTTTGGCCCCCTTTAACTAACTGATAAGAAGGCATTTTCATTTAAAACCCAATCCCGCTGTCAAGAGTAATTCCTGCTCTCAGTCGAGCACTGGATTTAGAAAGAGGATGACTCACCACCTTCTTTCTGCCAGCTGGGAATCTGTTCACGTCCATACTCATATAACCATATGCACCAGCAAGAATACTTTCTACCTGTTGACTGTGCTACTCTAGGCAACAGTCTTGAAGAGCAACTGGACTCGGTGTTCCTCCTTTCAATAATGCAACAACTTCTCCTGGCTCCCAACGCCACTCTTAATAAACATTTAAAGAAAGACTTTGGTTCTGAAATGTGGCGATTATAAAGGAATTAGATATGATGATGTCTTTTACTCTATTATTGTCCGTCTCCATTCTCCATATATGCCCGACCTTTTGACCCTCTGTTGTATACATTATTACCTTAAGCCACCCTTTCTTTATACCCGCCTGCATTATAATGGCACAGATCTGTGGAGGAGGTTAAGAGCATTTATTTCCGTGTTTCATTTAGCAAGTATTGAAAGACCTTCACAAGACATAAAAAAAAACCCATCTGCATGGAGATGTACACAAAAGCCCACATGGATGACACTGGGTCAGGGTCTTTCTGAGTGGAGTTTACTTGCTCTTCGTGAGTGTGCAGAGAGCATTTCTCTTAAATCCGGAACACCCATATGAATACCCTCCTTGTTTAGAATCATGGCCACGGCCACGGCCATTTTCTTTTTCTCACAGTGCCATGTTGGTGATACACATAGTGGGGATAATTTGATATGTTTGGAATGGGTGTGTGTATGGACTTTATTCAGAATAGGGATCAATATAAACCGTCCCTCTAATTGTCTTAGACATGTTTACAAGTTGTTTTCCATGGAAACACAACTTCTGTTGGCTTGGATCAACTCCAATTGCTTGTAAGCATAACTATAACTCCAATAAAACAAGTAGAACATGAATAAATGAATACCATAGGTAACATGGCATCAAGCAAATAATTGCAGAACTAACAGTCACTCTGTACTTCATTAATAATGTATTAGCTTAGAAAAAACACTTATCAATCGTGCCACAAGCGTTAACATATTTCAATGGATTTAGAAAGTAGCACCTCTTTAATGTGACATACATTGATCTTCTACTTGTGTTCTTCCTTTGACGTCTTTGAAATATTAGTAGGTAACGATAGTTTTTGGTTGGGTAATGATCATTGACAGATATTCCAGGTTTTCTAGAAACCGAGAGCCGGCAATGTATAAAACATTTTCTTAAAACGTGATCAAAACAACAAAACTGGCAAAACAAAATGTCCTGATTCTCAGATATCCCTTCAGTCAATTTAATTCCTCAGCAAGTTTATCCGAAAAGAAGGGCCGCGTCTAACTTCAAGAAATAGAGTAACCCCCTCCCATCACAGCTTTTTTTTTTTTACTTCACTTTGTTCCATCCATCTCATTTCCAAACCCACTTAAACCAGGGTGTCGTCAGCTGACATTAGGCGACAACAAACAATATAGTATCAGTACAGGGTGCCACTCCATTCCAATACTCGCACAGAAGCAGATTCACAACAAAAAATCTATAAAGAAAACCCACAGAACATTTCACAATTATGTCCACTCCACGCAGTAAGGCCTTGCCCCAGATGTTATCACTGTGGGACAAGAGTGCTGATCACTACATCATCGCTACATCATATGAATAATTACCGACTATTAGATGTGTAATGTTACGTGTCTTTCTTAACCCCAAGTGTCTGTGGAGAAAATTAATAAATGAACAAATGAAGGAAGTGATTAGATGATCAGGTTAGTTGAGCCCTTAAGTTTGTCAATGTGAGCTGCAGCTGCACACACCTCTGCAGAGCTAAACTTATTAGCTTTATTTAAAGTGTTTGTGATCTATTGACCTGTTCAACACCTAACAAATAGAACAAGCTGCTGAACGCCATAGTGGATGAATGCAAATTTTTTATTTTTTTTTTTCTTCTTCCCTCGCTTTGATAAAATGGTATAATGTGGCTAAATGCAGAAGTCTTGATGGAGTTTCTGTCTTGGAAAGTTAATTTCTTTCGCAGTTTGGCTTTCACTTGTTCCCAGGGACACCGAGACAAGTTTTTCATGGCCCATTGGCCTGATCTAATTTGGTGGAAGAGAACGCTCTATGTCTAAATTTGTCACCGCGCCCACCAAGGTTGGCACCAGAGGATGGATCACTGAGCAGCGCCCCTGTCTCCCATATCAATTTCAAACCAATCCCTAAAAATACACCCAATTATACAGAGGAGACGAGGCTGGCTATTGTCAGTTTCTGTATGTTCTGACCCAAAGGTGCCACCCGGATGAAATTGTGTCAAATATAGATGTCCTGGAGGGCTGTAACACACGGGGAAGCACTTGAGTAAATGTCAATTACTATATGGTATGTGTCGGTGATTGCATAATCCAGCACCAGTTATTCTGTCCGAGCCTAAAACAAGCACGTCAATTATCCTTTGGCCTTTATTTTCCAGGTCCGACATTATTTAATCAAGCGGGCGTCCTGATATCCGTGCGGGAGCTCTGTCACTTCCTGCTCGCCACGAGACTGCACATGCTGTGCGTACTTCAAAAAATAAAAATGAGGACCAATTATGTCAGCGCCTCCGAGTACCAATGGATGTCCCACCAGCCACTCTTCTGTCAACTGACAACTTTCCAGGACTGTCAAATCCGCCCGCTAATCAGCTAATAACAGCAACAATTGGTAATTAGGCCTCCCCAGAGTAAGCAATTAATTATCGGTTCACAACGTGCCTTCCCCCAGCTAATAGTTTGGTAAAAAGACAGCCCGCTTGATGTTATGTTTAATAGTCATAAACTTTTATTGCCTCTCAAACACGAAGAGTCAATTACGTAGGCGAGTGGAGATGCTACAGGCCCTGCTGGGGAGAGAGGTTGATTAAGGGTGTTAAAGGCCCTGCAGCTTTAAAGGGATGGATGGAGAGTAAATAAATGGAGACAGATAATTAAGGATTGGCAGAAAACAAGCTTTATTCTCCGTTTTTTTTTTTTTTACCTTCTCCATCGCTCCTTTTCCCTTGATTTCACCCCCTCTCGCTTGTAATCTCGATCTATCTAATGACTGCATTTTGTCGAGAGGGTCTCTGCAATTTTCTTGATTATAGTGGTTTTTTTTCTTTTCTTTTTTTTTTTTTTGTCTGTTTGATTGAGAGCTGAAAATCTTTATCTGTTTGCAGTATACTGAGTCCCACTAATGGTCTGGTTAGATCACATTATCGCACACATTTACCTTTTCTTTGCATTTCCATGGACTTTTTAGTTGAAAATACTAAACTTTGTTCGACGATTCCCACGATCACGGTCACTTGGGGAAAACTTGCTGCTCTGATCGCTCTGCAACATTTCCATTGATTTGCATGTCTGTTGCACAAAGCGGCGAATGTTCTGATCAGAGCCGGAACAATGCAATTAATTGATCTGTTAATTAGCCGAGATCTAACCAGAAGTTTTTGAATAATAAATGAAACGCTAAGTGCTTTTCTTTAACAGCACTCTGATGTGGGGATTGGCAGCTTTTCGCTGTAACTCCTTGTGGACTGAGATCAAAAGAACACTACTTCCTAATCATAACCGTAGCTTGTGGCTATTGCAACATGGTTAATAAATATCACAGTGTTTGGTAATGACTGACTGATGGAGAAACTCCACTGTATACACTTAAGTGTTTTTATTTAATGGAAGGCCTTGAGGCTAATAGTTTGAGATTTCTTTTTTCTTTCTAAAATTTTCCAGTATTTTTTTGGTTTGCTACAGTAATTTGAAATGTAGCCCAGAAAAAGACACACCAGAGTCATTAAAAATGCATCGTTTAGTTTTGGAAAAGTTTTGTGTTTACACAGCAACCTTGTCTGTTTAAACTGAAAACGATTTAGTTAGCATGCCAGGCCACGAGTTGGCGCTGGTGATTGTTTTTGGAATAAAATCACACATAGAGCAATACACTATAAACAATAACAATGTGAAGTACACGGACACTCGTATTGACAGACGAAGTTGGTTTGCTATTGCAGGTGACTTTCAATGATATACACAGTATGTATGCACGTATGTGTACGGGCATGCAATAGCAGATCGTGGGTGTATGTAAGTGCCATGTAATGAAATTTTTATTGTTTGATTGAACTACTCCAGCAAGTTCAGAAGAACTATTTACATGCACAGTTGCGTTTCCCCCTGTTTCCATGGAGAAGGAGTGACAGCATTTTCAAAAAGGTCCATCTTGAGTCGTTTTCAAAAAAGTTGCCCTTTCTGTGGCTCCGAGCTCCATGAACTCCCGAAACGAAATGAGAGTTTTTAATTTTTCAGAAATATGTTGTCTGGGCCTGAATTAACTATGAAGAACTTTCATTCATCTTAAATCTGTGTTGGTGCCATTTAAAAAAAACAACAAAAAAGAAACAGCAACATGTCAGCTATGATCTGTTATCTTTCTCATTAGTTTATTCCCCACTTTCCAGTTTATATGTCACTTTATACGAAGATAACAGTTTCTAATTGTATATATAGATTTGTTAGTTTTACCTACAATTAGATGTTTTTAGTAGTTGAATCCATTTGAGCAGATTTTTTGTAATTTTATTTGTTTTACTTTAATTCTTTTTACTTTTTTATCAAATTCAGCTTTTGACCTTATTCATTTCACCTGTCTCACCTTCTGTTAGTTATTTTAACTGCTCCAGTTATTTGAGCTGATTGACCTTATTTTGCGTATTGTAGCTGTTTGGTGTATTTTATGCTGTCAGATTAGTTTTTGGGTAATTTAGTAGTGATGACATTTGTCGCCTTTTAAAACTGTTTTTTAGCCCATTTTGCAAATTAGAACAATTATCAAATCTTTTTACTATTTTCATTTTTTTTTTTTTTACTAATGAGTCTTTCCAGTCAGCACGGCAGTCATCTCTTTCACTGGAAATAAAAATGAAAGACCATTTGTTTTCTTTTTATCTCACAGAGTAAATGTTGGAAGGGAAATTGCATTTATATGTGTGGAACTGAGAAATTATTCCTCGCAGCAGGGGTTTGTCCTCTGACAGGGGTGTCAAACATTCAGCCCCCAGGCTTGTACACTTAGGCCTCGTTCACACTGCAGGGAAATGCGACCCAATTCAGATTTTTTTTTTACTCACAGTGACTCATGTCCAACCTGTTTTGAGGCCGTGTGAAAGCTCCAATTTCGATTATTTCACACCAGACCCAGGCCTCGTTCATATGTGGTACCAACTTGGATATTTTTTTACATGCGACTGCTTCGTCATTAATGTGTGACTGACGTCACGGATAAGTGCCGGACGAAGTGGCTCCGCCAAAATGTTTAGAGCTGTTAAAGGCTGTGCTCTCTTTTTTCCCCCATTATCCTTCTTCTTTCCCTCGTCATATTGTCAAGATTTTGTTGGCTCGTATTTAACAACCACATGAAAATGGATGTACACGGGCTGACCAGTGTGGCCAGATATGGGCGGTTTCCCCCGATTAGGGAGCCAAACTCCCTTACCTTTTAACTTTTGTTTATTTCGTGCATTTGTGTGTTTATGGTGTGTTTTATATTACACATTTAATAGTTTTACGGTTTTATCATGATTTCCACACAGGCTGAGATTTCTGCTGGTTTTTATTGAGGTGTTTGCGTTTGAAATGATCACACAAACAAATCGGATCCCTGCAAAAAATCGGAATTGAGCATCAAGATCTGCGGTGTGAACGTAGCCTGAGGGAAGCAATTATGAAGTGAAAGATAGCTAACTTGTTGCTGTATTAAATCACTAGCATCAATGCCAGTTTGTTAAAAAAAAAAAAAAATAATAATCTGAAAGCTGGGTTTGTGAAGCAGGAGGCTTTCTCCCCACTTTAATGATTTTTTATTTAAAATGTGCATTAAATTTAAATATGTTTATGGAAATAGCTCATATTTTGAGAGTTGCTACAAAAGCTATTATGCTTTTACTTTTCTGGTCTCGCCCCTTTTAGAAATAAAATCGGACCGTATGTGACCCATGAACTTTAAATATGAGTTTGAGCGAAGGCATCAAGCATTCATAAACCTGCAAGTACGCAGGACAATACTGGTCCTTTAGAAATCAGCGATGTGGATCAGTCTATGTGGAGGAGCAACCTGACACATTTTATTCAGTTAAAAAAGGTAAAATATTCATGGATACATTTGACCTCACATTGAATCCAATCATACAATACAGAAGGTAAATCCCCCAACCTTTATACCTTGTTTATACATGTTTATATATATATATATATATATATAGTAGTGTGTGCCTTGGAGTTTTAAAGTGTATTTCCCAACCAACCAAACTGTAAGCCAATAAGTCATCCCCCTGACCCCTAACACTTTGAAAAGTGTTTGCCTTACATTGTTTTTTTGTTTGGAAATGACCATGAAGTATCTATAGAGCAACTGTCAGCAAGGATTCCGCAATATTACTGCAATCTTTGACCAGCTCCAGAATACATAGTAGCTGTTTCCGTGTGAGATGAATTTCAAAAATGGGCATGAGAAAAAATTCATTTCTTTTTCTTTTTTCTTTTTTTTTCTTCTTTTTTAAAATCGAATGGTATATCTGCATACTCCTGTATTTGCATGCAGAAACAAGATCAGTGGTGTTCAGGGCTTGAATCAGCTACACGTGAAGCCCACCAACACCTCCCGCGGAGTGTGTCGTGGGTCAACGTTCTGTTGTCGCCTGCTTGGGCCTGATGAAAGTGTCGGTAAAGGGGATTAGTTTTAGTGTTGCTGTGCTCTTCAGTATCACCATTAGCAGTGTGTGTCGGTGCTGCAGCTGTCCCCCCTGCGAGGATTGAGTTACCTCTACAATTACACAGTTAGTCAATTCTGTAGAAATTATAGATCCATAATCTGGAACAATACATGGTATAGTCGGGTTTTCGCTTGAACGTCAGGAGGACAGTTGTCTGCACATGTAGATACATGTGTGTGTCTGCTTCTGTCTCTGTTTAGTTTGTATTTTCTTTCAGTGTACTTACTTTAAAAACATTTTTGCTCCTGGCAGTCTGCGGGCTGTAGAAACTCTTCTAGAGATTAGTCCTACGAGTTTCACAGTGCTTTTGTTGCCTGTAGCCTTTTTTTTTCCACTTGCAGAAGGTGTTATTTGAGCTTTTCTTCCATTTTTTTTTTCTTCATAGGGTATTACTTTTGCTATTGCATCGCAGTTCATCTAATTCGCTGTTCCAATTTCCCTTGCAGCCGTCGGTCACTCATCAGGGAGATGTTTCAGAAGAGCTCTAAACACAAGGAAGGAAATGAGCCGCGATAAATGTGCCCCAAAAAAAACAAAAAAAACTGCCGGAGATGGGAGCAAACAAGGCAGGCAGAAATCAGACAGAAAGGATGGGAGGGAGCTGAAAACATGGAATGCAGGTGAGCAATGAGAATGCTGACCTTCCGCTTCATTGTCAGAATAATATTTTAAAAAATGCAGCCCCTGCCCCTCAAGGCATCCAGTCCATCAGCTGCTCCATTAACATGTCAGAACAAACAAACCAACCAAAAAACAAACAAACAAACAAGCATATGGTGGGATGGATGGATGGATGGATGGATGGATGGATGGATGGATGGATGGATAAAAGTCTTAGCTTGGAGGAGGACTGACTATATGGCCATGTAGCAAGAGATGTCGTGCTGAACATTGTGGTTCTGTCATCAGTCATTTCTCTCCTCTCTTTTGCTCCTTCTGTCTACAAACAAACCGCACAAGCCATGCGCCGGCACCCACAAGCCAAACATACAGAGGCTGGGGGAATGCATCCTCCCGCATGTACAGAGAATTATTCAAGATTCACGAAGAAGTGTCTCCTGTAATATTATTAGAATCTTGCTTTTTTTTTTTTTTTTTTGTCGTCGTCAGTGCCACATTGAAGTAGGTCACATTTTGTGATCTTATAAGCAGCCCTAAATTATACTGCAGCACTCTCTCTCTTTCATCTCATCTGCAGTTCACGAGGTGCAGAAGAAGATGTAGGGAGGGAGCTGGGCTCAATGACTGAGCCCGTGCAGGCCAGGATGCAGATTGTCTATTTGTTTATATGTTTGGACTTTTAATCTTGTCAAGTGGGTTATAGAGCACAGCTGTCGGTATACAAAACCAGTGGGGTGGCTGATCTAATACATTGAGCTCTTTCTACCTCCCTGCATGCCCCCCCAATCATTTCCCTCTTGTCTGCCTGTCAGCGTCTGCAGCACACACAGATCTACAGTGGCTCCTGGTGGAGCTCCGAGGTACTGACCGCAAAAAAAAAAAAAAAAGATAAAACGTGTGCACTTGGTGTGTGACACCCTTGGCCTAGTTGTTGCGCGTGAATGCGTGGAGGGTCTCTTGTTAATTAAATCAATGTTCATAAAACTGGTGGACCTCTCCGAACGAGCGGCGGAAGAAGCAGAGCACGGCGGCTTCTTCTGTTTGACAGATTAGCTCAGATCAATTGATTCTCAATGAGGGAATGTAGCAGCAGGATGGCATTAAGCACAACTGCTTTCATGGATTCTGGCAACTGTGAGGGTTACGTCATGTGTGGAAAAACTGAAATACATCGTACTTCAGATGTGGGGGGAAAAAAAAAAAAAATAATTATTTAGTTATTTATTTAAAATGTCCATGAGGATTTTATCTCATACATTGTGTGAGTGTAGCTCATACTGCATTCTGCAGGTTGCTTTGCCGTTTCCATCTTTTTTGAGATAGCTCTGGGAGATGGATTGCTCATATAATAAGCTCGTGGTGTATGTAGTCCTCCTGAAAGATTTCTTTTACTCACATATGGTATTGATTAACTCGGCACAGGCGAAAAATCAAGTGCAGAATATTAGATCCTTCAAGGCATGAAGAAAGGAAAGCTTTTACTGCATTCTTTACTGAGGGTTCACAGCAAGTGATCGTGCTTCTTGAGCTGAGAAGAAGTTAAATCGCTTCGTCCTCTCTTCCTCAGTAGGAGTTGCTCATCACACAGTCTGGGAGTTATTGAACTGGACCGTAAACAGTGTTTACGCTTATGGTGTTTGGCCCAGTGTATTCAGGTCTGACCGCTGAGAGAAATCAGTCATGTTCATACTACTGTAAATTTTTTTTAAGGAAAATAAAGAATTTTATGCAATTATGAATGCCATTACAAAAATAAATCACTTTAAAGTACAAATTACTAGTAATATTATACTATACTCAGTTTTGTCATGCTACTAAAAATTCTATTTTACTCCTAAGTCTTCGTATTTCGTAGTGAAAATTTTTTTTTGCTTTGTCTGCTCCGATTAAAAATATGGTCTTGCAGCTCCTTTCTCCATTCAATTCATTTCATTGTCACATTACATAAAAACCGAAATGCTTTATCCCTTTTTTAAATATAGATTTTTTTTTTTTAGCTCCGACTATCCCCTAGTATGTAAATAAGCATACTCGCCTGTTCATCCTTATGACAAAACTGTAGTCCTTTGAATGTAGGCGCATTTATCGGAGCATCTTTCTGCAACCACAACCTGATTGGTTATGTCAACAAGAACAAAAATATGCATTAATAAATATAAACCTGAAACGTAATTCCGGCTTACCGAAGATAAAACACCCATCTCATGTCGCGTTGGGAGGGGTCAAGGCAGTGCCATGCGTGGCAGAGAGGTTGATGAAGGGCCCCCAGCTCTCTGACAACTTATTTTCGGTGGGTTTATCCGTCAACCATGTTGATTCCATTAGCTGGGACCTGACAGCGGGTGGCTGTGCTCCAAGCTCTATCAGTCTCACATCAGAAGCTAGTGAGGGAAAGAGAGATGGAGAAATAGAGGAGAAAGAAGCAGAGGGAGGTAAATAACAGCCCCCACCCCTCTCTTACTGTATGGCTCCTCTCTAAAACAAGCCTTCCGTGGTGGTAACAGTATCGAACACGGTGATGCGGCGCGGCGTGGGAATTAATAACGTGCTCATGCCCGTGAGATTAATAACAGTATCACGTTCTCAAGGCAAAAGTTTCCCTCATGAATTATGTTTGACAATAAGTCAGAATAAATACGACGAGGGTGATGACAACGGCCATTATGCCGGCATTAGAGACCAGCGGCGGTATTCTGTCCCCGCTTGAAGTGGGTCAAAGCCCTAATGCCGTCTTTGTGATTGTGACAAAGTGTAAAGCGACTGCCACTGCCGCCTTGTTATACCCTTTTCCCACGCACAGCCACATAAATCTCCTCCTCATTTACTGCTCACGCGATTGAAATTCAATTCCCCGGGAAACTGGTTCTAAAAAGATACTTCAGGTCCGGCAAGTTATCGGTTTAGGCTCCTCGCATCCCCATTTAGGCAGAGCTGAATTAGATCTAAGGAGAAGGGAATGGGGTCAGAGCGTCATATTTCATGTTTAAACCAAAAGCTCATATTTTTTGTCCGAGCTTCCTCACGGCGTGGCAGTCTGTGCTGGAATTTACTCCCAAGTCTGAAATTACTTTTTTTTTTTTTTTTTTTCCCTGACGGAATTTTCTGCTCTCAGTTCATCAACCTCGACTTGTTAGAACAATTTCCCTTCAGAATGTTCCAGGGTTGGATCTATCCAGTGTAATGATGATGGAAGTCATACTAAACAGTTCTGCAACGTCTGCCACGGGCAGAGGGGCAGCTTTCGCTCCAAATAAGTCACCAAATGACTGAGAAGGATGAAATATTACTCATTTGGGGGGTAATGAATTTGAACATGATTAAAAGTCCTTTGTTCTGTTGAGCTCACACCCAAACAATCCGCGCCGGCGAGAACTGGCTCAAAGTCGAGGGTTTGACAGAACAATTTGTATGATGCCTGAGAACTAATTAGCTTGAGAAAGCTAATTAAAGCTTCCTGAATGGTTCCTTGACCTGTGAAATCTGCAGGTCCAGGCAACCGTGAGAGGAGACGGAACAAAGTAGAAATCTTGATTAAGACCCAATAGGAACTCACCACAGGAATTGATCGTTTAAGCCCATTCCAAGTCACGTGGGTGGGACCTGGTCAGATCTATTTGTGCTTTGAGTGACAGTCGCTCAGAGAGAGAGAGAGGACGGATCAAATACAAGTTATATATTTCAGCCGAGATCGATTAGTAAATATTCAGATCCCAGAAAATGCTGACGACAGGCTTCAGGAATGGTAATTTTCTTTTTGTCTTTCAATAGTGAGCCTCCGAACAAGTGGCAGTGAAGTCCCATGTATAGTGTCCACGCCCCTGTTTCTTCTGTGTAAGTAATGGGAAATTTCACTATTTCAATAGTAATATAAAGAAAAATCATTGAAAACCATTAGCTTGACACTCACTAATACCTATGCAGGTAGTCAGTCAATTATTCTAGGTGTCTATTTTTTATCATGACAACTCTTTTCATCATGCATCCATTAAAAATCGAATACAAAAATGCAATAGATAAACATCTGTTGACATGAGGATTCTCTAATTTTAGTCAAAGGGCCACATGCTGTCCTTCTATGTCAAGAAAGCATAAGAATCTTTCTATACAAAGTTTTGGTGAAGTCCAAACGTTTCTGTTTGTTTTAGAGCATGATTACATTATGAAAAGGTAATATTGGCAAGGCAATATGTTTTTCCATGGCAACATTTTGAAAATAATTGCTGTACAGACGAAAACAATGCGGAAAACAATTTAGTCTTCATGTCATGTGGATACTATATTTATGTAATACAACCATGCACACAGAGAACAGTACAAAGTACTGTAAATAAATGAATGTACACTTTAATGGAGGAGTGCTGTTAAATCTAAAATATAAAAAGCACAGAGAGCGCCTGAATTACTTCAATGTTATTGTCGAACTTGTCGAACACACGTGCAGAACTATTTACTGCGACCATAGTGCTCAGTAAAACAAAAGTTTGGTTTTCCCCGTTTACAGAGTCGGACCATTTCCAAAAAGTTGGTTAGGTTTCATTTCCACTGACTACGAGCACCACTTGAGTGAAGGAACACTCAAAACACATCAAAAGCTTGTTGTTTTTACTTGAAAATGTTGTGTAAAAGGGGCCTAAGTGCAAATTCAGCACTATCCCATCTTTAATAATGACTTTTCTGTTTGACATTTGAGGAACTTTGGAGCTCTAGGGTTCGAGTTTGTTGCTGATAATATTTCACAAACAGGAAGGCACCTTTCACTTCTGTATCCCTGATCTCTTGGGCCTCAGTGTTGTGCTTGGGCCATGTCTGTTTCTAAAATATATAAATCCTTGATGTGTTAATTAGTAACAGGAGTTACATTTAATGAAAATATCCAGTCTTTTTTTATTGTTGTAATTTTTACCCTTTAAAAAGTCATCCTCTGGGCCGGATGGATTCCTTAGGGAGATGATGTTGGCTCCCGGGCCATATGCTTGTGAATTCTGATTGAATCTCCTTTCTGTTGAATCTTCTTCTTCTTTTGATTATTAATGTTGTTCTTCTCTTGGTCTCTATTTTCATTTGCTCTCTATGCTCCTTCTTTTTCTTCTTTGTGGTCTTCTTTTGGCTTTTGATTTTCCCCTTTGTCGTATTCCTCTTATCATTGCTGCTCTCCTCTACTTGTTCTTGTTCTTGTTTTTCATGTTATCATATTCTTGCTCTTTTTCTTGTTCTTGAAAGTTGAGTGACAGTTATTTTGCCATTAGGCCCTCCAGCCCCGAAAAGTTTCACCTGAACAGATAAACCTCACAAAGTCTAATTATCAACATATTATCGTGTCACTTTTAATCAATGATACCTGCTTTAATTTGTAATGTTTTGTATTTTGAACAAAACAGGACACACAAGTCAGTCACATGTTCCAATACTTCGGTTCAAATTAGAAATGGCTGGGTTCAGCGAAATGGTGCCGTCTTCTGATCCACATGTAAGTATTTTTTATTTACTTATTTTTTGATGTCCAACTGAAATGTTGTCAGTCTCCAGTAAATATAAAGGGATTGTTCTTGCTGCTCCAATACATTTGAAAGGGAGTGTGAACGCAATGAGCAGTTATTTTCCAGGTCTGGATTCTTCAGACGTCTGATTCATTTGGGCGACCCCCTGTATTCTCTGATACCTTACGCCCCCAATACGGTCCTATGCCACAGGTTGGCATGAACTGGGCTTGAGAATACAAGTTTAACAATAAAAGTCTGCACTGAAAATCTCAGCTCAGAGTATGAGCTGCCAAACGGTTGCAGGGAGCAAAAAGCAGCCCGATCTTTAAATGCATCTATCCGCTGCAATGTTGCACTCCGCTGTGAGTGAATATATTTTAAAAGTCGCAGGGAGGGTCAGTCACTCTCCTGCCTGGTGCTTCATGTGAATTTCACTCTATGGAGTTCACTCAAAGGTAAATCCTTCCAGAGTGAGAGACAGGTGATGTTTTATTCAGGGACCCCCTGCTCTGCATTTCAGAAACAGTGGGCCGTGTGGATATGCAGAAAGGAGATGTGACCGGGATGTCCAAGCTTTCAATTTCTGCATGAAAATTCAGGTATGAGACTCGAGACCACTGTATGTTGGAGGGACTATGTAAAGGGGAGCACTATGACCTTGGCTAAATGGGGAGCAGAAAGGAGGGACAACGGAAGAAAAGAATAAGAAAGTATAAAAGGAATTTTCTTTTTTAAAAGGGTGAATCCCACAGGTGTTCCTCCTGTCTGACCTCGGCCAAATGGAAGAAAATGGGCTAAACTCTTCTGAGTGCCTGCAGGAAATTCAAGTCGGAGAGCGAGAGCAGAAGGGGAAAAGGAGGTTAGCGCCCTCTGTGGAATTAGAGGCACCGCTCCCCTGACTGAGGGCTTTGGAAGACACAGACATTCACACGGGGGATTGTCTGGCAAAAAAAAAAAAAAAAACGGGATCGTGATCTGAGCTACTGTGATGCATAAAAGATATCATCTGCTGCTGTGTGGGATCATTTCAATTTACACGAGTTGCCTCAGTTTCAAAACTTCTGTGGTGAAAGTGAGGAAAGTAAGAAGAAAGTTGCTGTAAACTGTCTCCATCTTGTACGGGTTAACTTCAGGGCTGAATTGGAAAATGTAATGTCCATGAGAATCAGTAATTTTTAAAAGCTGAGTGGTGAACTGCTGGAAAACTGTCTGTTGGAATCTGCTGAATAAATGACGGAGAATGACATATAAAAAAAAGAACGGAAAAAAAAGAAATCCTATTCCTGAGTGTCAGTGGGCTGCATTGAATACGTTACTCTTTTGGCACACTCAGCCTCCTTTATTCGATTTCCCCATCTTTGTCATCTTTTTATATCATATTTACACCGTTTTTATTCAGCCTCCCTTTCTCATTTCTCGCACCCGCACACAAACACTCATTCGCACACTGTGTGACGGGTTCGACATGATCTTTCATTCAGGCCGGCAGCTCGGCTTAATGTGGTCCTGGGCTCCTGAGTTCCTTTCAAATGAGTTTTTCTATTATGCTTCTCCTCTCCATCCACTGCAGGGTTATTCCCTCTCAGCCATGTGGTCATGCGAATACTAAGCTGCCAACTAGTGTGTCTGTGTGTGTCTGTGCGTGTGGTGGTGGGGCTTGAGAGAGACTGAAATAAAGAGAATAATCTTTAATGCTTTTCTAAAAAAATAAAATAAAATTATAGGTTCTTTTGGTTAACAGTACAGCACGTTTTCGGTGATTGGCAGTGATTCTATCTACGGTAACACCCACGCATAAGGTCTGCAGTACCCCCGCCCCCAAAGAACAAAGACAAATCCTCCTGTGCAGAACATCTATTAGAGTTCTAAATTAAATCACTCTCATTGATCATTGTCCCTTGTTATCTTCTGTCTCTGATTGGGTGTTCTGATTCCCTTTTTTTTTTTTGTTGTTGCACTGCTCATTAGCATCCCTGCAACCCAGCAACCAATTCCCCATCCCTGCCCACACTTGCTCAGCACCCAGCCATTGATCATAGGTTTGTATTTACAAATACAGAGCCCCTAGCAGCATTATCGTGTGAATGTATCAGCACATATCTGAGGCATGCACGCTCACATTATCATGCATGACGTACAGTATGACCCAGAAAATGCTCTCTGCTGCTGGTAAAGAATGCTAATTAACACATTTCTCTTTAAATGCAGCAGCTCCTCTGTTGGCTCCTACTTCTACATCAGCATTGTATGACTGGGCAGTTGAATAATTACCAAACAACTAATGAAACACCAGCCCCTGTTTGTATTGGTTTCTTTTGGTTTTATTCCTCTATGCCATCCCAGTGCCAAAGGGCACCTTAGCAGATTAGGGGGGAAAAAAAAAAAACCAACCTCTAAATAGTAGTAATTACTATAAGGCATGGCACGCTGATGCTGGGAAGCTCTCCAGCATGACAAATATTCTGGATGAGGGCGAATCATTTATACACGAGAAAGCTGCTTCACAAATCTAGCTCGTAGTGTTGAAGAGTGCTGAAATGTGTCATCCCAGATATATTTCAAGTCCATAAGCCTATATTTGGCAAGATTCTCTCTGATCATTATCATCTTATGATCCCCCCTCACAGTATTTTATGTTTTTTTATGCAATCACAGACAGTGTGACACAAACAGAATGACTAAGTAGAGGGAGACTGTGGCAATATGTGCCTGTGTATGTGTGCGGGAGAACATTGCAGAAGGGTAAAAAGATATGCCAAGTGTGGAATAATGATTTGGCATGTGTGAAAATGAACACAGTGATTGGGATTAATGACCTTATGGGAGCCTAAAGTGGGCATAATGAGCTGGAAAAGGCATATTCTAGATAAACCCACTGGAATGGTAATGGAACAAACTGCTGGAGTCGGGGGCCAGTGTTGAGAGATATCGACTCTGGATTAGGACCTGATGTATTTCATTTCGGCACACCTCAGGGTGATGAAATTCTTTGGTACTATACATTATAGGCAAGTTGCTTTTTCACCATTGGGCAGTTCAAGTGTTACGTTGTAAGATGTCGATCACAAATGATCGCGTGATTAATATGAAACTGCTAATGGGATTTTCTACTTCGCCTTGTCGCGTGCGTTTCTGTCTGAATACATGACGAATGTTATTGGTGGAAATACGCCTCCTTAATAATGAATCCAGAGACACCCGTTTGTAAAAGAAAGAGTGTTTGTGGTAAAACAAAACCGCTGGTTTAACAAGGGCTTTCCGGTACGTCAAACACGTTAGAATAAGTAACCACCCTTTTTTTTCCTTTACAATGAAAATCAAATATTCTTCACGAAATTCTTTCAAGAAGTTCTCATAATTGTGTGGCTACTGTAGGTCGCTTTGCGTTCAACTCTTCTGTCCAGTTTATCCCCAAACACCTTGATGGGGTTTAAGTTTGGAGACTGTGCTCGCCTCTCCATGTTCCCAAGCTACCATCTTCTGTTTTCCTGATGTAATAATAATAATAATAATAATTAATAATGCATAAGTTTTATATTGCACCTTTATGGACACTCAAAGATGCTTGACATTACAATATTCATTCACTCCATACTCGATAGTGGTAAACTACGTATGTAGTCACAGCTGCCCTGGGGTAGACTGACGGAAACGAGGCTGCCAATCTGCGCCATCGGCCCCTCCGACCAGTTAAAATATTTTAGATCCCAGCCATCTCCCCTCTCTTCCACTGTCCCCCAGGGCTCTGTCCTAGGTCCCATCCTATTCACTTTCTCCTCCTTGGCCATATTTTCCAGAGAGATACAATATATAATTTAATTGTGAAGCGGATGCCACTCATTTCTACCTTTTCGATATGGTATTATTATTGTTGTTATTGTTATTAATATTATCATTATTGTTAATATTAATATTTTTCCAAATATCTATTTTTTTCACTTAGAATAGAGAATAATCTCTAGGTCTGTCAAACATAGGTCTGTTTGATGAATGTGATTTGAAAAGCTGACTTGTACAATATTTATTGTTAAAAGCAATATGCTTGGTAAACCCCTCAGCTTCTTTTCACTTTCTTTCACTGAGTTGGGACCATCCATTGAGTTGCTGCCGGCTCCAGGGACAGATGTCTCTGGTTGTCACTCATGTTATTTCGGTGGGTGCTGGGGAAGAAAACACCATGGAGAGGAAGTGAAGGGTGTAAAACCGGCCCTCTAGGGGGATCACCTGTTCCTAATGGAATAGAAGGGGCCAAAAAAGAAAGGAAAGGCCTAGATGGGAGACGGGGGGGTGAATTGAAGGGTAAGGAGGATGAAATGAAGCAGAGAAAGTAGTTTTTGGTGAACATGTGTCATGCACAGCTGCTGTCTTGGTGCCTGATGGCGATGCTGGAGGCTTTAGGCACCAACCATGGACACTACAGCAGGGAAGCGGTCAGGGGAGGCATGCAGGGAAGGAAGGCAAAGGGGGGGGGGTTGTAGGTAAAGAACAAGAGCAGAGTGAGGGCATACGAGTGTGATAACACAGTGGGATGATGGAGATAAAAAAAGAGTATGAATAAAAGAATGTATATTGTGAAGGAATACTGTGTACTGCACAAGAGAAGATGTCTGTCCCTATTCAGGTCTGGCCGTACATTCTGGTGTCTCACACATCTACCATTCCCAGCAGAGCAATAGTCTATGATAACTTTTACTCTTTGACGTCCGTCAGCAGTATGGGTCCACGGGGACTGAGCCAACAAATTTATGAGGCCAGGTTAGTGAGTGGTAAGGGAGATGACTCAGGGAATGAGTGGAAGACTGTTTAGGTAAAGCTTTGGTTGCTCTCCCAAAGGTCCTCTTGATCATCACAGTTACCCCCTGGAGACTATGACTCAGTTCAGTGCTCGCCTGCTCCCGTCACATGCTCATCATGGCACTGAGAGAGAGAGACGTGGGCTCTAGGGAAGCACACACACACACATTATAAAATACACACTTGTGCACATGGATGCCCACCTTGCTCTTCTGGTTAAATGGGATTTTCCTTGACATCTGGATTTGTTTTCATCACTCTTGTGTTTGTGTCATGTTGGTGTGTGTGTGCGTGTGTGTGTGTGTGTGTGTGTGTGTGTGTGTGTGTGTGTGTGTGTGTGTGTACACACACACACATACGTACATGTAGGTAGTTATGCGTTTATGTGCCATATGTCTGACAATGTTGGTAAATGGCCAGATCTCCAGGGCCTGATTCCACCTTGACAGAGAAACGACCATCTTGACCGTGAGGCTAAACCAATAGTCCTCACAGATGGATGTGTGCACACTTGGTGATGGAGGGGCTTCATGACCTACATTGCAAGTGAAATTGAAGTCAACACTGTATGCTGAGGGTGTTGTCCCTTTAACACAGCCATGATACCCATTTCACAAATACACTTTGAACTAAAAAGAGGCCTTGTGTAGGTCAATCTGTGCCAGGAGCATAACAAAATATGTTGGATGTTGGCTTGGGTGTGTCAAAACATTACTTGACCGTACCCATAAGGGGCAAAAATCATTCCCGATTTGGCACCTTATGCAGAGCTGCAGCCAGCGATCCTGCGACAATCTGAACACATTATGGATTAGATTTTTTTTTTTTTTTTTTTAACTGTGTCAAGTTGTGTTATGACCAGGACTTTATCTGCTGTGTACAAACGATGACCCCTCAGCTTCAAGGGTCAATGATCATACTGGTACGGCTGAAAGACTTGTATGTTTCTAACAAACCGCAGCCTGAGGGATGTTGTGATTAATAACCAAACTCTCAGTTCAGGTCTGTGGCATCAAATGTTTTTTTCACAGATTCACAAACAGAGGAAACGTTTACTGATGAGCTGTTCCCACGCAATCTTTGGTCTGCAGTGCAAGATCAAACTCAATTAAAACTGATCTTTTTTTACATAGAAATTGCTAGACGCCATTACTGTTCATATTGAACTGTGCATGCTTTAATACCAAACTGTTCATGCATAAAATCACAAATAAGTGTGTCACTAAAACATGTAATTCCGGTCAATTCACAGTATTATACTCATCTCACGTCTCTGTGTTTGTGAATGTCATGGACAATTTTTGAACTTATAGATCACATTTGTACAGCTGATTATCCTCCCACTTCTTTTATTCATTCTTTTGAATTGAAAAAGACCCTCAAAGTTAAGCTGTTAATATGCATTCTATTTTTTTTTTCTCCCCTTTTTATATAAAAGTTGTTGCTCTGGGGATGTTGCATAAAAGGTGGTTTGCCCTTGTCACTGTTAATCTCTGGTGTGGTTGAAATATTTGTGCGATCCATGAACGCTTCTAAATGCTGCAGACCTTAACCTAATGAGCACCAAATAAGTGGAGGAATATCTTTGCAAAGTGGGCGTTGGAAAGCCCTTCAACCTAACCCTGGTAATTTCTTTAGAGGGCTTGAAGTATAAACACAGCGTTGACCAAAGGCTATTCAAGCAACATGTTTCCTTTATTTGTCTATTCATTCCAGGGACTGATAATTATACTTACTTCTCCATATAAAGCATTGTTTGAGAACTCTTGAAAGTTTTGTCACCAGTGCATCAGTGGGCTGAGTTAAAACTTGCAATTGCAAATTTGAACCAGACCAAAATCCAACCTTTGTTTTTCAGAAATTGGTTGACATTGTCCGGAGGGCAAAAGAGGGGAATGTTTTGCATAGAAATAATTGATAGAACTGAAGTATTGTGTGGTGTGGCAGTAGTTTGTGGTGGTTTTGGGCTGCTTTTGGCCATTTTGTGTAGAATTTCCATTTGTCATTTGACTCTAAATTGGCTGTTGGTGTGAATTTGGGCGTGAGCCTTGCTCTTGGCCCAATGTCAGCTGAGAGAAAAGGAGGCTTCATCATTTCATGATATGAACTTGAATAGAAGCAGTACAAGAACATTGATTGATAAATAGAAATTAGTAAGCACTCTATCCTGAAAAAATTGTAAATACATGCAATTACAAGCTGTCGATGCAATTTTTTTTTAATAACAAACACAATTTTTTATCCAACATAGTCTTTACATTTGGCATCTCAGATTTGTCATTAATTTTGCCGTCTCTATAACTTGCAGAGCAAACAAACATTGTACCTATCTCTCATATTTACTACTGAATAACCACACCCAAAAAAAGCAACACAACGCTTGTCGTCAAACAAGATTTAAAGGCACTCTCCACATTTTCCACAAAGGCTGTACAAGAAAGTGGCACTAAATTAGATTTATCAAATATTCTCTTGCAGACTGTGTTGACACGTCTGATTGGATTTACTGTTGATGCGCATCTCGCAGGCGTTGGAAAATCCACGCCAAACATACTGTGTTTGCCTGTGCCTCTTTGCTCGTTCCCATGTGTCCTTGGACGAAAGCCAGATTTCCGAGACCCCACCTCACCGAGTCCTTGATCCCAGCACAGAGACATGTACAAACTGAGCAGTTTTGGAGAAGACGGGTATTCTGTGGGTGTGCCCACGCATGTGTGTGTGTGTGTGTGTGTGTGTGTGTGTGTGTGTGTGTGTGTGTGTGTGTGTGTGTGTGTGTGTGTGTGTGTGTGTGTGTGTGTGTGTGTGTGTGTGTGTGTGTGTGCAAGTGTGCAAGTGTGCAAGTGTGTTCGTTGACCCACTTTCACACAGTAAAAGAAAGGGGTGGGGGGGAGGGGCGGGAGGTAGAGCAGAAAAAAAAGTTATCCCCACCTTCCTTCCTCTACCTCATCTAACTGTGCCTGCCCTGGCATCCGAGGGATGCAGCGGTGGCTATGGAAACGCTGCAGTAGTGAGTCAAAAAGATGAGACTTCTCGTTCTCACTCGGTCCCTTTTTTTTTTTTTCCTCTCTCTCCTGTTTGTCAGCTCAAGGCTGTTTCACGGATGTGCATCTAGATGTTGTCTTCATAATTACAAAGATCCTTATCTTCCGATTTATTAAGCATGCTTCGAAAATTTTCTTCTGCTTCTAATTTAGTGTCATTTGCATTAAATCACTTTTGCTCACTTTTACGGTGGGGGAGGGGTTTAACGTGAAGGCCAATTGGAAAAGCATACAGTCTAAATTTGAACAAAAAGACATTGTTTTAGTAAAATTAAAGTCTTTGCTTTCGGTGCAACACACAATATGAGTTAAGGCTCCATCAAAAAGATCATGTGGAGTATTCAGAAGGCCTTCTGTTGTTAGGAAATTCTGTTTTGTTGTGCTGTTGACTTCTATTTCAGCTCATTTCTCATTCCTAGATAACACCTCCTCTGACGCCATTCCTTCCTTCGCCTCCTGTGTGTGTGTGCGCGTGCGTGTGCATGTGTGTGTGTGCGCCTGCCATCTCTTTTGGCACAGTCCCAGCACCCCTGCCCAGCAGTTTGAAGCTGAAGACTCTTGGCAAAGACAGAAGGGCTTTTGGGACCCGCAGCCGTATGAATTTTTCATTCACTTCCCTCCACCAACTCTCGCTCCCTTTCTCTCTTTATCTCTCGCGCTCACTTGTCCGCTCCCTCTCTCCCTGACAGGCATTGTCCCTTGCTCACTCTGCAATAGCACACCTGGTACCTGTACAAGAAGAGGGAGCAAACACACACACACACACAGACACACACACACCAGCACACAAACATGCACACTTACTCAAAGACACTGTGCAGCCAACATACAGAGTAACCACCTCCTTGGTATTCTCCTTGTTATTCTGCTTTCGCATTTTGTTTTTTTTTGTCGTTCCCTTTTCTTCGTCCTCTCATCTCCTCCTTCTCAGGGTCCCTGAGGCGATGAAAGTGGAGAGAGGGCAGGGGAATGCAGGAGGATCCTTCCTTAAGGGAAATGTTGAAAAAAAAGGAATGGGTGTGAAGGGAGGAACACGCACCAGATTTTTCAGAAAAAGCAGGCTTCAACAATCACACAACCGACACTAGTTTGTGCTCAAAAAGCGCATTTCTTCGCACTACTTTGTTGTCACTCAGCTGCGTTGACAAGACAGCAAACATCAAGCGGTGAAAGTCCATCCACGCTAAGCCACGCAGATTAGATGGGCAGATGAAAGCGAAAACAAGAAGTGGAGAATCAAAAGGTTTTCCCCCATTTTCTGTCAGCCACGTTCAATGTCACATATGCATCAATGCTCGCGTACAGGAGATAAAACAAAGACTGCGCAGCACATCCTGACATGTCCTTTTCAAGGGCCAGAAAATAGAGCTGTCAAGTGGCAGTGGCATAGGCGAGGCATTGTATCCGGACGGAAAGCGGTTGAACCCCAAGGCCATGACATTTTAGATCCCAGCTCCCGAGACTTTTAAGATCTCAGTGGGTGACATGTTACCTGGGCCCACTGTCTGCGCTACAACGTATATGACTTGGCAGGTCGTGGAGGTACAGGTAAAGCAGAGACAAGCGGAGATGTTGAAGCTGCGCTACCGGGGCAAACCACTTTAGGACCTGCACGGGTCTTTGGGAGAAAGTGAAAATAGTTGCCTTCACATGCTTCTTACACTCTTTGAACAGTTAGAAGATTCCCTTGATCAATTATTGATCAAAGCCTTTACAAAGCACTGCGAAAAGTCACAAGTGTGTAGTGGTATTCGCAGTGTCCGTGTGTGTTTGGGATTGTGTTTCTGGTTGTGTGGCAGACAGAGAGAATGGCAAAAATGGAGGGGCATACAGACAGAAAGACAAAAGGCTGAAGGAACCAAGGGATAATTAAAGAAGGAAGACGGGTACATCTCATGTGGCTCCATGGATAAAATGACTTGTGTTTCAGTTATTTTAAGCTTTATTCTTTTGGAAAAGGTATAACATGTTTTCTTTGGGGACAGCGATACCAAATGTATTGCTGTCTCCGGTGTAAAGCTATATATATCTTTTTTAAAGATGCATCCATATCAGTACATGTTCCCATATTCCTGTAAATCACGGTGGGTGCTGTCATACTGTAAAACAGCATTTGTTCTATTATTAACTGACTATGGAACCGCTCCAGTACTTGTAAATCACATACTGCAGAGAAAGGTTGAAATGACATGCTTTATTAAAAGCAGCTGGGACGAGTCAAGATTTGAGAAGCCCCTTCCCGTCCTTTTCCTGTACACGGGGCTCATTTGCCTTGCGGACGTGACATAAGTTGGACCGCAGGACCACAGCTGTTTACGTGTGCCGAATATAAACAAAGGCATATAGTAATTGCCAAGCGTGAACCGCCATTTCTGAAAGGAAATAAACATCGAATGAGCGTGGCCTCACTGCGTGCACAGCCCAGGCCACAGGTGCACATTGCTGTCTAGACTCGGAGATGAAACAAAGTTATAGAAACCTGTTTTCCATCCAGTTTTACGGACTGTAATATTCAAAATCTCAAAAAAAAAAAAAAAACTGGTTCTGAATTTACCACTCCCACCCATACACCGATGAAATTTAGCATGCAATGGCAACGTTCATGTCGACTCCTCATTAGCCAAGGCTACATATAACACCATGAAAGTTAAACGAATGTTTGCGTGTTGATTGATGGGAAATTTGATGGGACATGTTCTACTTGTATCTATGCAAAATCTTTTCTACTAACCGGAAGTTGTTTTCCCATATTGTACCTGGGACTCTTCAACTTCTATTGCAGTTACTTGTGAAGGTAACATATACCTGAATCTAAGTGGTTTACATATATTTTAGTTATGAGATGATTGTGTGCTTGGGTGCCACGGTGGTGTAGTGGCTTGCGCTCTCACAACTCTCTTGCCTTTCTGGCGTGGAGTTTGCATGTTCTCCCAGTGTGTGGGTTTCTTCCCACAGTCAAAAAACATGCATGTGGGATTAATTAGTGACTCCAAATTGCACGTAGTTGTGAATGTGACTGTGTGGGACTGTCTTTCTCCGTGTTTGCTCTGTAGTGGACTGACATGCTGTCCAGGGTGTACTCTGCCCTCACAGTTAACCGGGATTGGCTGCAGCACTCTTGACCCTGCACAGGGTAAAGTAATATAGAAGATGGATGGATGGATGAACGGATGGATTCCTAACTTCTATGTTCCTGCATTGCAGTCAAGTAGGCACTAAGTGGTTTTCTTTTTTTTATCAACATGGAATCTACATTAAATCTACGCGGAACCTTAAGACCTCGTTTCATTTTTAGTACCATTAATATTCATCCATCCTTGCTCTATACCACCTCTTCCATTTCAGGTTAGTTTTGCACAGGCAATAAAGGGTCACGCTGCCTTCTTATGATGACACATTCCATATATTTTTTGCAATTCATTTATTAATTTTACAGTATATTTTGATGCAGATTCTATCGGAATGGAGCTTACGAAAATAAGGCATGGGGGCTAAATAAGGAGAGACTGTGCAGGTTGATACAGTGTTCAACCCTCTTAACGCTGATAAGGTTTGACACCACTTTGTATATCTATCCATCATGTTCTCTTATTTTTCCCATAGCGGTTTGATAAAATGCTGTATCTTCAGTGGACAGGGCCTTCTTGCTTATTTTCGGTAACCTGAAATCTGAGAACACGTTACCAGCTTCACCAGCCATGAACAACAGCAGAGATATCCAGCACCACTTCGATGTGCTTGAAAGCGGCAAAGACGGAAATCATAAAGTTCTAGAACAAACTTGGGGGGGGGGGGGGGGGGGGGGGGGGGGTCTGGTATCAGACTGCTGTCAGATGCTGTAAGTTTTTAACAATGAAAAAAAGTATCTGAAGGAACTGTAGGAATGAAGAAAATGAAGCAGGGAAGGTGAACTCATACGAATGTTACTTCGAGCTATAGTCACAGTTGCTATGTTTTGTATATTGTTATATATGTTTCATCTTCTTAATGTTTCTAGTCTGGCCATTATGGATTTGGTTTTATTTAAATATATGTTCATACCATGTTTGTATTCAATATCCTAGTCTGAAATCTGGTTGGTGCTTGTGTGAAACTGTCCTGTTGAATGCATGTTTTCAGCCTTATGTTTACGGCTGTGACAAGTTAATATTTTGACGATTGACGAGTGAACAACTATTGAAACTATTATTTGACTAGTCCGGATATATATCACAAATCATTTAATGGGTGATCTTCAGTTAAATGGTTTCATTTATATACTCACTTAATAAACATAAGGGATATATTTTACTCTTAAATAATATACTAAAATTAGCCGGTGATACAAAATATTCTCTGTGGTACAGTGTTCAGTGTTGATATAAATGAAAAAAATGACTTCAGTCCCCATACCTTTTCTTAAATCAGGCAGAGGTACGGTTGTAGCAGTATGGCAGTGTATAACCCAGTATAAATCTAAAGAAAGTCTCATCAAACATTTTTTCATGATGGTAAAATGCAATATCCTTTTGGTCTTCTGGTAGCTGCAGCTGCACAAGATCACAGTTTACACCATCAAATTTCAGCATCTCCACGTGTTCTTGGGTCAGACTAACTCTCGCCTAGTCTCTAAACAGACTGGCCTTCTTGACCTTTTTTTTTTTTTTTTTTTAATCAAATGGATTTCACTCATACAGCAACTTTTACACTAATGTAGCAGCTCCCAAAGCTGCTTCACATCGTTAGTCACACACGTAGACACACCGATGCAGGCGGCTGCCATGCAAGGCACTGATCCCATCCATTGGGAGTAGTTCCAGGGTTCAGGGGTGCAGTGTCTTGCTCAAGGATGTTTGGACAAATGGACAGATGAGGGGGTCAAACCTGCAACCGTCCGATTGAGAGACGACCCGCTCTGCCAACTTAGTCATAGCTGCCTTTTAGACTGTAAGCCCTTCATATAATAATCCATGTCAGGCACAGCTGGAACATTACTATTCAAACACTAAGATGCTTCATAAAAGTGTACTGTATATTGAATGTACATTACATTTGGTCTAGACCCATGTACTCAGTCAGTAATTAAAAGTTAATGATGGGAGTGATTTCTAAGTTTGTTAGGCTTCAGGCAGAGCATCGCCACACATTTCCAAAGTGTCTCCTTTCGAAGTAATTGCACACTGCCTACTTTTGTGGTACGCTACGTCTGCCTCAGTGTTACCTGAAACTCTTTTTATTCCTGCAGTGAGATTGAGTTACATTTTGGGTTTTGTTACATTTCATTTAATTACATTTCAAGCTCAGCATTTTGGCTACATTACCGACTGGTTATTACATTTCAGGTTTTATTACAACATATTTTATAACAATTCGGGTCGTTGTTACATTTTGGGTCGTCGTTACATATTGGGCTCTGACAAGGCCCTGTTTACACAATGTTACAAGAAAAAAATAATACTTTCAATTCCTCCTTGGGAGCCATTGGGAGCTGTTGTCATGTAAACAAACATTAAAAATGCAACAAAGGTTTTCACCTTAAAAAATGGCCTAAAATGTTCCCAAATCTTTAAACATCTGCTATGTTGACGAGTGTTGAATGATATGGTGCTATGGTGAAAGATTTGCCAGTACATTGCACGATGTCGACTTTTCATGCAAAGTCAACTATTACATTCATTGGAGACTATTTTTATTGGTCGAATTTTGTTGGCAACATTGACGAAATCATTGCAGCCAAGCAGTGAGGTTCCTGTTTGATGTTTGCTACTGTGATTTATGTCTATGTTCTTCGTTTATGTCTCTCCCAGTCTCTGTGGTTTTTGTTCATGTGCATGATCTCCTCCTTTGGGTCAAGCAACTTGTTGCTCCGCACTTCATGTCTCGCACCTCTCTGTTGCCCTCGATTGTTGCCACCTATGTCCGATAAAGATTTAACTCCTTGTGTGTGTAGGATTGTCTCAGTCTCTCCATGTATCAGCGTCTATCTGTTTATCTATAGCGTCCATGTCTAGTTTAGATCTATGAAGCAACAGATTTGTTTTAAATCCACCTATTTCGCTCCTTTTTCTGTTAAAATTCATGTTTGATCGCGCATCCTTGTCCACCTCTGACTTTTTGTTGCATGTCCATTCACCCTGACAACTTTCCTCAACAAATTTACACCCAACCGCGGTGTTTACAACAACTAGCTGTTATGAGGAGTGTCAAGGATTCATAATAACATTTGGCAGTATACACGAATGAAATCAACAACCAACATTCCCTTGTACTTCTATCTCAATTGTCAGGACGTGTTTTGTGGCTCACCCATGATTCAATTTTAAAATGTTTCTGACAGTTGAAGTGACACAAGTGGCCACTGCTTCTGTAGTAGGCAGATGTTTTATCCAGGAATTGATAGAAGAGTAAACTGCTATTTCAGTCCCTGTGAAGTGAAAAAAAGGAGAAAAAAAAGCTTTTGCCGGTGCATTAGTGAAGGACGGAGGTTGTTTGATTGATTTCACATCTGTCGGCTGATGTGTGTTTTGGACTCTGGCTCGAGCCAAGTACTAATGGGCAATTCAAGCCAATTACAGCAGTAATTGCGGGGCTCTTGGCATTTGGCCTTATGAGAAGAGAATCCTGTTCTGATTGGTTTGGCCAGGTACTGAATGGAATGTGACAGAATTAGACTCATTTGGAAGATATCCATTTATGTTAAATGTCAAATTTGAGCACTTTTGTATGTTGGAAAAAAAAAAAAAAAAAAGGATTAAACATCAAACCCAAATTTCAAATCTCTACTCATAAACGAACAACTCCTACTCAAATTCAATTAGGTATGAAAGCCCTGATCAGTTCTTATATTCAAAACTTGATAGGAGCCTAAAACTTTTCACATCCTCTTTGTTCTTTCTGGTGCATGAATTACAAGTATGCATCTACGTATGAACAAGGAGGGAGAACAAAAATGCACATAAAATACATAAACTGAACAACACAGACACTGTAAGTGCTGCTGCATAAGTTTCACCTACCTAAGTGTTCAAAATGTAAAATTGTAATAATCAATTTAATAATTTAAGTGTAAGATGTGAAAGTAATGGAAAGTAAATGTATTTGACATGCATGATCTAGGAAATTTGAACTTTATCTTACAAAAACATGATTTCATGAAATGGGACACACACCACTAAGCTGGTTCATTCATTCATTCATTCATTCATTCATTCATTCATTCCTTTATTCATTCATTCACTAACAGTAAGAGAGTAATTTGTGATTGCCATTTAAAGTTATTGTTGCTAAACAGATCATCAAAAGGACTGTCTGTAAGACTGTAAGAACCTCAATCCACAACAAGTGACCAACAAGGTATCTTGTGTTTCCTATGGCCAAGTGCAGCCTTGTATTATTTCCACAGGGGGTACATTTCTGAACTTTGTTATAACTGTTCTCACATCGTAAGGCGCTGTAAGACACAAAGACACACTGCTGGTCAGAGGGCGATAGAGGTAGCAATAAACGTCCATTTCAGCAAAGCAACCTGTGTCAGACACACACAGAAGAGACCTGCAGTTACTATTTCACTATCAATTAAATAAGGGAAGACAATGGACAGACTGGACACAACAATGAAGGGATAAAGAGGGAAGATGTATGGAGATGTAGTAGTGGAAGTTAGTCAGTTTAGAGATATTTCATTAAAAAAATGCACGCAATCCACGCAATATTTTGATTTATCAGATGATTTCTTGGAGGATGGTAGACATGGCGAAACTTCCCGTCAAAGGGATGAGCAAAACAAGAGAACCTTGACAATGCTCTTACACCGCTTTGAGCAGAAAGCATGGTGCAATTACCACAGTTTCAATTTTTTCCCTTTTTAATATGATGTGTTAAAATCTATCCACCCCTGACAGTCATTAAACTTCCTACTACTACTTTCCCATTTGCTGGACAAAACACATTACATGCGTGTGTCTTCAACCATTTTAATGTGGACTGACAGTTTAAAGTCAACATGTCACTGAGTGAGCTATAATCACCAGCAGGTTAAAACAAAAATAAATTACAGTACAACACAGAAGTAGGAAGAAAAAAAAAAAAAGGTCTTCTAGTAGAGTGAGGGAGAAGAAATAGATCTATCATTATTCACAACAAAATATTTTTTAATCAATAGAAATTTCTGGGGGCAAAAATGAATTACTGCTTTCAGTAACAGCTTAAAAACACGTTTCACTGAAAGAAAGCATCAAAAAGAGACACTTTAATCAGTGCTTCACAATGCCTGTATTATGAAACATCCGCATTAACAATATTTAGAGCACACGCCCAACGATTTTAGACAAACTGTTCTTGTCTGTTACAATTTGGGTTTAAGATGAAAATCTTGCTTTTGTGAAAGGTGGTTCAATCTATGATGACTAATTTTCAACAATAGGTTTCTGCCAATGTACCAATGATTATGATGTGGCGTGCTTTCATACTTGAGGTTGCTTACTCCTGCTCCAAAAAGGCAAACTTTTTGTTGTCTTTTTTGGGTGGCGGTTGGAGCCTCTGTAAACACAACGTTTTTAAAAAGGCTCCCAAGGTGGAACTTTTTGAAAATGCCCAAACTCCATCACTGTGTATATGGGGGAAAGTGCACTTGAAACGTCATGTAAGTGGGGCCTGAGCCGTGCTCGTTGACAGCTATCTGAGGGCTCCACAGACTGCTGATTGTTTTAAAAAAAGGGACAAAAAACACTCTCGTTTCACAGTTCTTATTGACTTTTTATTGCTGTTTTATATTTACTTGAATAGACTTGTATTGCTGATATTTGAAGTGTTTTATATTGTTGCTTTGGCTCGTATTGTTTTTAGCACTTTGAGATTCACTAATGTAAAGTGCATTACAAATAAAATGCATTATTATTACTATTATTATTATTATTATTATTTGCTTTTATTTTGAAAAAAAAAGAGAGGTACGTTGGTCCTCAAATAATAACCCTGCCAATGTCACACCTTTTCCACACATGGTTGTTGTATATTTGAACTTCACATATTCCTTTTGTTCAAATCATGATTCCTTTTAAAATCTTAAAGAAAAAAGTTTTCTTTTCAACAGAACAGCCGGCAAGATGAAGCACTACACCCCTGTACAATGATGTCTTTAAATAAAACATACACGTCTGTCTCCCAATAGAAGCTGTGTAGTCAGGTGAAGTATACATGTGAACGTTCATTATGAGCAATGGGAAACTGTCAGTGGGACACACAATGTGTGCCTGACTAGAGCTATAGGGACGCTTGTATACATCCGCAAACAATGTTTTTTCACTTTGAAGTGTTTCCTACTTCTTACTGTCAGGGCTCCAAAGAGTAGCTCCTCTGTTTTCTGCCCACATACAAGAGGCCCCAGCCAGGCAAACACTGCCCGAGAGACGAGCCGCTGTTGTCATAAACCTAAAAATACACCCTCAAGAAAATAAAGTGCACTGCACACCAACACAGTCATATGAAAATATGCGTCAGTAACAATACATGAATCTGTGTAGAGACACAGGAATGAGCATTTAGAAGTTAAAAATATGCTATTCCTTATCGCTGACTGTATGATTTTGTAAGTTAGTATTTCCCTATTCTGGTCCCGGGGGGACTCCTGCCCTGCATGTTTTAGATGTCTCCCTGTGCCAGCACACCTGATTCCAATGAATGGCTTGTGATCAAGCTCGGCAGAAGCCTGATAATGAGCCGTTCATTTGAATCAGGTGCAATGGTCCTGGGAGACAGTGAAAACACGCAGGGCTGAAGTCCCACAGGAGCGGCGCTGCAAGAGGTAGCGCATACTTGGCTTAAAGATACTGACAGTTCCTATAAATTATTAAATCATTACCTTAAAGTTTGCATCTCTCCTAGTCTTGTTCCATAAATCACACAGGGACCCAAGGGTCGAGAGAACACTGATCCTGTTTTGAATGTACCGGGGTGAAATATGGTATGACAAGGCTGGAAATAAATAAAAAATAAAATAAACCAGGCGCTTGTGTAATAAATGTAGGCAGCTGATGTGCAGCACTGTTTTGTGGGTGACAATAGACATCGAACATCCAGGGTTTCTGCCACTGGGGTATTGAGAGCCATGCAACCCATTGGGCCTAATTTAACCCCTTGCTGTTGCACAGCATTGGGAATTGATTTTAATGCATATGTAACACGAATCAGAACAGGTGGAGCCACTGCAGTCAAGGTGTCTTCATTTCTTCAGAAAGAGCAAGAGGAAATCCCCACTTTTGTTTGAGGGGCATCCATTTCGAAATTTAGTCTTGAAATGGTATGGCCCCATCAGGAAGATCAAATCTGACAAGGAGGTTGGTCGTTACAAGAAAATAATGTGTAAAGCATGCTCATTATATCCAGACTTGGAGTTGCATCAGTTAGAGATAATTACAGCCAACACCACTTAAAAGGCAGGATGGACACTGGTCAGGCTGAAAGTCTATCAGCAGACTAATGCAAATAATCATCCAATACAGCATGTATGTCTTTGGATGACAAAAGACCCCATAGTCCCTAGTAAAGCCCTGCACACCCACAGAAAGGACATCCAAACTCCGCAAAGAAAGGTCAGGATTAGAAACTTTGGTGCTGAGATATGTGATACCGGGAATTACTGAGACCAAGCTCCTATGTTCATCCATCTTTTATATCCCACCTTATCCCTACTTGGTTGCAGGTGATCACTGCAGGGAAAATGAACACAGGCTCCGACAGAACTTAGAAAAGCAACCGAGCCTGTCCTGGATGGTCTGGCTGCCAGGACAGAGTGCGAGACTAAACTTATCTTGCATGTCTGTATTTGTTGAGGGTAATCAAAAGTGAAAGCATACAGATAGATTTGCTTTACTACAGGATAAACGAACAGCTTTCTGCCAGTGCATGTTACTCGTCATTGGTTCTCGGGTTTTTGAGAGATCTTTCCTCCAGAAGTTTCTCTTGAAATGCAGTGCTGCATTTCCTTCCAATGAACAACCCCTGAATTCCTTGAAGCACAGACTCAACGAGATACTGCAAACGTTCCACAGGACTCTTGGCCCCTGCTGACTTGCTAGCGTCACGCAGTCACACAGTTCCCTCATATATTCCGGGGCCACATTAAGGCATCTGATGGCACATTATGCTGCTGGAAGCATTCATTCGAAAAAACAAAAAAAAAGAAAAGAAGGAAGCCGAGACTGTGGTGAGAAATGGCTGAACTCGGTCAGCAGTAATCTGACCGAGATGATGCTCGGGCGGCACTATGGGACGGAAATGGGGGGGTTTTCATTTTCTGCTTAGTGGAGTTCAGGTAACCACTGCGAGTTTACCTTGTAATTTTTAAGTCCTTGGAAGAGGAGCCTGCAGTGTAATCCATTTGCTTGTGCTTGCATGTGTTTGTTCCGAGGCATCGTTCAGCTGCGTACTGCTCCGCAAAATCACTTTGCATTTATGGACTGTCATCTGGCATAAGCACATCTTGCTACACTCCCCCTGACCTCTTTCTTCCATGATGCATTTTTGTCCTAGGAATGGCCTCCACTGTCACTGTGTTTGTTTTTCCTTTGTTTGCGCCGCCACCCTCACTAAATCCAGTGATGCAGATATGCCCCATTGTGATGGCTGATTGTCAGATACTGGAACCAGCGCGTCTGTAATGATCATACCATATTCACATCCCATGTCTCTTCCATTCTGACATTTAGCTGAACAGCAACGGAGCCTCTCAACTCTGTCTGCCTGCCTTATGTCTTATTTACACATCACTCAGTATGGGAAGGCAAGCTGTTTGCATAAAAGTATGGCATGAAGTGAGAGGTTTTCTTTCTTTTTTTGGAAGAAAGTTAGTGATGAAGACAGAGGGAGAGCTCGCCTGCAAGCACTTACAACAACAGAAATGCCAGACAGTTCTACTGGAGTCACTTTTTTATACTTATAATTGGATTCCACCCTCTTACTGTGTTTATTTTAAAGCTGAAAAAAACCTGACAAAGTTATTCAGTTGTGTACCTCATTATGTAGTAGTCGGCAAGGATTTTGATACCCGTAACCACACTGGGTTTTCTTTATATGTTTTCATCGCAGCATCAGAATTCTTTATTGAAACATGTATTTTCACCCTTCTCAAAGTCACCGGTTGATTTAATGTGCTTTTCCTTGTGAGGGTCTCTAATGTGATTTTCCTGAGGTCTCCTCCTCCCTTCTCTTCTCTAATGTCCTGTGTAGCCTTCAGTTAACCATCTGCTTGGAAGGGAGCACATGGCAGAAGATGTGTTAATGAATGCATAGTTATATAATCCAGACCTGTGGTGGAGGAGAAAGATGGTAAGACCGAGTCGAAGGCAGATTCACACTGCTTGACAATCCATGTAAGAGAGTAGAACGGTAGGAGGGGTTCTTTATACCACCAGTGCCCCCAAGTGGTCCGAAGCGGTATTACCCCCCTCCCTCTCCCTTTTCCCATGTAATGCATGACTGTTGCTTTTTTTTTCCTATGAAGAACAACCAAAGGGACATCGGAGCTGATGTATTCCACGTGACAAGCTGATATACAGGTGGCATTGCTTTTTTCAATGACCACTGTTGAGCCGGGTGCATGCTGACACAGTAAACCACACAGCAAGGACGACTATTACAAATTAGTCCCCGGCCTTTCCTCTTTTTCTCCCACATGCCAAAAATGCCATTGCCCTGGTCTGCTGTCTTGCCCCTTATGAATCAAAGACACCGGAGCATAAGAGAGAGACAAGGACTTACAAGCACTTGGCTCTGCCTCCCCATTTTCTGTTTTTGTTCTCTCTCTCTCTCTCTCTCTCTCTCTCTCTCTCTCTCTCTCTCTCTCTCTCTCTCTCTCTCTCTCTCTCTCTCTCTCTCTCTCTCTCTCCCTTGCTGTCTGTACTTTTTTCTCTCCTCCTTCCTCTTCTGCATCTAGCTGTCTCGCTGGGTTGGATGATAAATCCTCAGCTGAGTTTAAGGCATCAGCGGAGCAGAAACGGCCCGGGTTACGCTCTCTTCACATAGGTTAATATACACAGCAGGTCAACATATATGAGAAAACCTGCATGCCCAGTCTGCTCCCTGCCTGTCCACCCACCCACAAACACATTTTTCTTCATCTCTTTCCATTTCATTTTAGTTTAACTGAGATTCTTCATTGGCAGTTGTAGACATCAGAAAGAATGATTCTGATATGGAGAAAGAGACTGAAATAAACAAAGAACGACATGCAGTAGATGACAAAATATTCATACTGTGTTATTATGATTTGTTTTATCATTTTTATATATTCACATTTGTCGATTCTTATTTCTAGAAGCAAATTAACTGTATACATACGAGAATTGAATTTTTATATTGGCTGTTGGAGATTAATAAACATAATTCTAAACATGTGAATCTAATTTAAAACAAACAAAAAAAAATGTTTTCTGAAACAATTCCGAACAAATGAGGCTTTCTTATTCCATTTGCATACATTTGTAATCACAGCACTATGGCTGTACTGCATATTTACTGTTTTTGAAAACTAGAGCACATGTATGAAGACCTATTAAAGACAAGTCTGTAGTCGGTGGTCTTTTTGATTTTTTTGTTCTTTGGTTGTTAAAAAATAATCTCTCACAGTAGTAAACATGGTAAACAGATACTCAACTTGTGAAAAGTGCATACTATTGCTATATTAGCTGCATTTCTGTCTCCCCATATCCCCCTGCTCTCTCCCAACAAATCACCCATGTCATAAACTGGGACTGGGACAAGTAGGCAAGCAATGCTTCCCAGACTCCAGCCTGCTTCACTGGACCTGAACACAACCATTTCATCTGTTGAGCCAGCAGGCCAAATCAAGTGGTCTTTATTAAAGTCGCTTTGATGGATTCACCCCTGGCCTCCCCCACTGTGATCTATCACCTGTCCAGCCCTTGGAGGTCGTAATAAACTTGTTTAGCAATGGGGTCACTACATGGAAGCAGAGTGCGTGCATGTACATGTTGGCGTGTGTGCTCACATGGGGCGGCAGCAGTGCTTTCCTGCTTGCGCATTCAGTTATGTGGCTCGGGTCCATCATCACAAGTGGGCTATATGCGGTCGTATATCTGTTGCTGCCGATCCTCTTGTAATGATATTTGTAGTTTCCCCTAAGATTACTGCGTGGTGGCATCATATATTTTAGACGCACACATTTAAGATATGGTCGGACACACCGGCGCTGCTGTTATCCCGATCCTAATAGAGTTGTAAATCAAAGGTAGTTGAGCTTGTGTGAGTCCTTTAGCAGGTTCAGTGAAGCCAAACACAGAAAAGCTATTTATTTGTGAAAATCAATGATTTCCTCTTTTGTTTAGTAGAAGTATTTCCATTAAACAAAAAACAGAGTACCTACTTATAATAATAATCAGGACATGTCAGAACAGTGTAACCGAACAGAAATGATATCTCATTTATACGACTGTATTTAATCCTCAGGGCTCAATAATGAATCAGATTCAGAAGTAGCAAAAGCAAGAACGATTATATGTTTAAGTGTGCTCTGTCTGTCCTTCAGCAAATGAAGCCCAGGAATTAGCAGACAGTGTAGTTTTGGCCGGCGGACATCCTCGTGAGTCATCTCCCACTTAGTGACTGCACCAACCGTCCCCGACGAGCGTCAGCAGACGCAGGTTAGTGTTAGTCGAGGTGAAACCCGTCCGCTTTCTAATGGGTACCACAGGGATCTGTTATTGGATATTCATCAAATCAATGGTGCACAGCAGTCCTCATCTAACGCGGCGAGCGCAGCATGCGTGGTTCATGGAGACGAGCACCTGGCACTCTGGGTTACAAGCGCCTCAAACTGTGTTTCGCTTTATCACTTTGACAAAATCACGATTGAATTCAAGAGCTTTGTTTCCAGATGTTATTGCAAATGTTTTATGTCTGAAAGTAAACCAGTGAGAGCATGCAATGTGCTTTTTATAAACAAGGTCTCTCACAAAAAAGAGCATTTTATTAGGGGGTGTGATTTAGAGGAAAGTGGGATATTTCACACTCAACAAGAAGACACAGTCACGATCTTCATGGGGCATATTTATGAATGATGGTAAGCCACTGAAGCGAATCTAGATTTTACTCTGTGCAATGATCATACTGAACTGCACGTAAACTTTACACATGAGCAAATCTCAAATGGACCAAAGCTTGTGGCTTTAGTGTTAGGGGAATATATGTGTATGTTCTGAATAAACAATATGCGTTTTATTGTTGGGATATTCCCACATTGTATTAGGAACACCCATTTCACAAGAATAGATAATCCTATTCAAGCTGAACTTCTGAGTTGCATTACAATTTTAAATCCAGGGTTAACACAAGCAAGTTGTCAATGTATTATACATAAGGTTTTTAAAAACATATTCACCTTTTTTTTTTCTTTTTCTTTTTGGAAAGCACAAAAACAAGGATTTTTATTTATTTTTTGTATGTGAACGTAAAAGTGTTGTCTGGACATGACTTTCAAATAAAACAAGTATTCTCCCGAAAGAAAAGGCTACACCGGGGTGTGAAACAGCTGTCTTGCATACACCACAAGTCTGAGCTAAAAAGGTTCATATAGTCAGATGAGTTTAACCCCTGGGGGTGTCAAACATATGGCCCATTGATCAGAACAGGCCCATCTGAGGGGTCCAATCTAGATAAGCTTGCATCACCTGCAAGTATTTAGATGGTTTGTTTTTTTTGTTTCCTCTTCATGAGCCATTTTCTTTAAAGGTGCAACTTATCTTCCAGTGTGACTTGTAGTCTTGGAAATACAGTATTTTAGTCAGAGTAGCAGAATTTCTTAGGTCATTATGTCACTAATCCAGTCCAGTTGAGATCAGATACGAGAACCCCCCCCCCCCCCCCGCTTTTTAAAAGCGCTTTAAACCCTGTACTTACCTCATCATTTGTCAGTCTCTCACTCTGATGAAGATTTCATGGTTAAGGAGAATTAATCTGCTCCTCCTTCTCAGTTGCGCTGATATCATCATTTTGTGTCTGCAACGCCTCAACTCATTTTCATCAAAAAACTTCACTACTTCCTTGTGAAACATATACAACAATATAATGACGCACCACTGAACTGTCTTACTTCTGTCTCTTTTGATAATTTTCCAGCTGGCAGCTACATAAACATAATGCTCACCAGATCGTCATGCTCAGTCGTCACGGAAACGTTGGTGTGGCGTTTGAACCAGAGTGGTTAAAATACATGTGAACACAATCCGTGCTAATTGCAATGTCTCAATTTTACTTTTTTGGTCCCATCAAATAATTCAGTTTAATATTAAATGACAATGTACACATTTTAAACTTGTTACTTTTCTGCTGTGCTGTACACATTAATATTTAAAACTGATTGACATCGTATCGACATAGTATGGTTTTAGGAATATTGTTTGTACTGGAATGTCGGTTTATAAAGTGATTTCAGTTTTGAGTCGTGTGCCTGCACAATTTCAGGTTTGTGTTGTGTTTTCGAGCAGAGCTCATATCCTCCGCCTCCTTCCTCCTGCAACGGAACAATCCTTATTAATATATAGCCTGGGTACCTTTGCGAATTTACTGGGTGAGTGTATTTCCTCATTCAGGAATTCAATGAAACCACAGTCATTTGCTGAGAGTCTGAATATGTCTTTGGGCAACTACTAACGCATCCCTCCAACATGTCCAGAAGCTGTGAAACAACAGTCTTCTTAGATGTTTCCTCGCCAAAATTCTCCCATTTCCTGGTTTTCGTTCATTTTATTACTTTGCAGTGACATCCATTTCATAGTCTGACATCGAGGGCGAGCCATCAGAAGTTAGCAGGGCGCACCATCATGGTGGCCATGGTAGCCATGAGATTTGGACCCTTCCAGTAGTACCACTTAATACCGTTGTAGCGAACCACACTGGACGAGGCGGGGTAATATATGCCGTTCAGGTTGGACGGACCACAAGCGTCAAACCACCATCCTGCGGAGGAAGTGTGCAAAAGAGTTTAAAAAAGAAGAAGTCAGAATTCATGAAATGTAACACCCAAACGTGCAGTAACTTTATATTGGTGCAGAGGGAAAATGAAATTTCGGGACATTTACAAGAGAGGAGTGGATAGAGATGTTTAACAGGATGGGTTATAAGAAAAGACGAATTGCAGCGGGGGAGGATGAGGAGCAGCGGTCGGACTCGGTGTACCTCCCGACGCGAGCTGTGCACACTTGCAGGTGCAGCGGTCATTGTCTCTGTCCTTGGTGCTGAACTGGCTGCCACTGTGGGTGAGGCTGCTGGTCCGTCCAGCTGTGCCACTGAAGCCCTCGGCATGCAGGCTGCAGTTCATAGGGTGGCGAGAGAGAGAGCGAGAGTGTGGAGTTCGAGAGAAAAGCTCAGCCGCAGGCACCGCTATTTATTATTTACAGCCGCGTTGGGCAACTTGTTGGCAAGTTGCAAATGGCAGTGAGTGAATGCTGCCTGAAAACAACTCAACATCTCTAAAATCTTCGAATAACATGTGGGTTAACTGAACACAGTATGTTCATGTTTACAAAACTGCCTTGTCTGTTCTGTAATCCGGTGGGGTACCGAATGCACGAGGCTCGTCGAGGCATGCATTCTGCTTTTACCTCTCACTTTTAATTTTTCCCTCTTTATTTGATTTGTCAGCGCCAAGGGGCACATCTGACTTTACAAATTCATTTTGGCAAACAAAGCAAATGGCAGCATCTTAAATAGGGCACAATCCAGTGCTCCTCTCTTTTTCAGCTCCTTTTAGTCACTTAGAATAGGCGGTGCGGGGGGGTAGTTTTTATGGATAAAACTTTTGTCTAGTGCTGTATCAAATTCAAATGACTTTGCATGTATAACTTCAGAACAATTAGATGAGAAATCAACTAAAATTATAATGTTGCACTCACATGAACGCCTAAAGGATATCATAGCCTTTTTAGTATGTATACAATATAATGGCTGCTCACCGGTTCTCATAGCTAGACTTCCATACAAAAAATTTTTTCTGAAGAACTGTGCTTTGTGGAAACAGCCCCTGAAAGAAATCTTTATAAATTGAATTGCTCAATTATTTTCATACAGCAGACCCAACAATAGTGTCTGTTTGTGTGTGTGTGTGTGTGTGTCAGCACTGGTTGGAGTCGAGTGGCCTGAGGAGGTCAGTCGTGCTGTCTGGCCTCTCCTCTGCCCTGTCATTCTGTCTAGTTAGTGCCACACTCTCCCCTCAGTTATGTGACCCTCCTCCTCCCCCTTTAGCCCGGGGGGCACGCCGGCTGTGATGACTAAATGAAGAGTCCTCCTCCTGAATTTGTAAGTTCACAGAGCACTACAACACATTATGAAGGGAGGCAAGAGGGAGAGCTGAAAATGACAGCGATGCAGGGGACGGGAGTCGCAACAGAAATAGCAACGGGGGGGGGGCATAAATGGGTGTTTCATAAGGCAACTTAATTTTTTTGCTCATGATGGATCGGCGATGTGAGGAAAATTTGAAATTATTAAGTTAGACAGGAAGGCGACCGCAGGCCACGGGATATCCTAATGGAGGGATTGAGGGTGCCAGCTTCTCAAACTCCTCAAGCTATTCGCCTTGGCTGTGACTTCCAGATGTGTTTATTCAGCTATCCCATTAATACCACAGACCACAAGCTAACCGGTGTCAAGGTGACTTGTCTTCTTCTGTTGTTATTGCATGTTCTCAAGACAAAGATATAGTTACATTGGAAGAATTTCCATTACTCTCAACTGTAAGAGCTACTATTCTTGGCTACCTCAGAGGAGAAGGTGGTCTGTCATGTGGATGATTAATGCATGAGTCTTATTACTGAGTTTAGTGTGAAGACCCTCGAGTTCCTCGGGGGACTGTGCTGGATGCAGTTGAGGATGAGAATTGTTCGGGTGGACCAGCTGATCCGATTTGGGAGCTACAATAAAAAAAAAATCCACAGACTCGGGCGGCGTCTCCACTTCTTCACACTGAGTCTGCTTCATATTGAACTAGTTAGGAAGAACATGATCTCAGATGTAGCTACAGAAGAGTTATATTCACTCAGGTGCTTCACCACACACAGTGTAGCCTCCAGCCAGATTGTGAACTGTTGTTTTATTGCTCAATTTTTTTTATTTTTTTGGGGGGGGGGGGGGGGGGGGGGGGCTGCACTATTATCTTGGAACATGTTATTATGATTTGTCATCAGTTTTTCAGCACTTTTCTAAAACAAGCTCAGATTCCAATGATTTTATATGAAATCTAACCTGAACTGTCTTGGTTTCTATTTTATCTCTGACTTGTTTTGGAGGAAGCGTGGCTTCAGCACACCCACACATAATCTTGTTAGTGATTGCAGGGTTACCGGGGGGGGAGCTTTGTTTGAGTTGTCAGTTTCTGGCAGGGGCAGGTATTTGCAGAGCATTCCTGTTATACTCCGGTGGATGTGGCTCCCCTTGGGGAATTTCAGGGGGCAGCGGTAGCCACAGTGATGGGAAAAGAAAAATGGAGGCAGGCAAAAGCGGCTGCGTGCCCTCCACTTAGCTCATCTTGAATGACATTCTTAAAAATGGTCCAAGTGGTGCCTTAACTTCAGCCCCTAAGGATAAGAAAGCTTAGAAAACGAGAAAATAGAGGGGAATTTGAACTGGTGATAACAGTTTCTAATCTGAGACTCTTACATCCAGAGGGAAGGTACCGACAGAGAGGGTGTTACTGCATTGCAATTATGCCTTTTACAATAGAAGGCTCTTAATAAAACACTTAGACTGAGTTCTGAAATAAAGCACCTTCATTATAGTCCTATTCATGTCACATTTCGGAGAAATTGAAAGAATAAAATTTTAAACCTGAGTGCATAATAAGTGTTTTACTTTGGGGTGCTGTCATATCTTGTCCTGTCGTGTGGAAATTACAAAACACTCTTTGTAACTGGATGATTTATTAATTCAAACAGGGAGCTGTGATGTGAAAATACACTCGGAGCCTGAATAAATATCCATTTATACGCTGAAGATATTTGATGCCGTTGCGTTACCTGTAGTTGTTGTCCTCCCCGTCGATGTAGAAGCGGTCGTATTGTGAGAAGGCTTCATTCCCCTCTCTGTCTCTTAGCTGGACGTGCAGGCTGTATTCCTGGGAGCTGGTCAGCTTGTGGATGATATCATTCCCCAGCCAGTGCTCCCCTGATGGCTCTCCAAAGCCCTGGATTAGACACAAAGACGGGGAAACAATAGCTGAGGAGAATATTCTAACAAGGGGGATGATTTTACCAGCGACCTGCCAAGTGTTTTGGGGAGTTAATATGAAAGTGGACCTCAATTTAAGAAGTCACATTTATCATTCTGATGGGTTAAGACAGTTCACTGAGTTGAGGAAGTGAAACACTCCACTCCCAAAGCTGAGGTCTATTCAATGGAGACTTTAATTTATCCCAGTATCCTACCACGGCTCCACCAGGACCTGCAACACTTCCATAAATTGAAAGCTGAAATAACAGCTGGTTCTGTGAACTGATCCCACTTCTGAAGTGAACGGGAACATTAGTTTCCTTTCTCCTTTCTGGCAACGGTAAGCAAATATGATCATTAGTGTTAAGCTCAACACTCAGTTGTGTGAAAATGGACACACATGCATCGGCCAACTTTTGATCCTCCTTGAAACCTCCTAATAATGAAGGTGTTTTTGTTCAAAAAACCACCACAACACAGTTAAGTATGAAGTTATTGAGCAAGAGAAGCATGTATTATCTGTAGAAAATGTAACAACCAAAAACCCTCAAAAACCAAGATTGTATATTTTAGCAGAACTGACCTTGCATTGACATTTAATTACTATAAACCATCCTCCAACATCAGATGAACTTTTTTTGACGACTCCACCATGTAAAGTACCTTCAGATGCCAGATTTAAAGGTCTTCCTTCCTTACAGTCCCCTGTCACCTTACTTAACTGTTCAAATCTGGACTGAGTAGCCATTTTCCTGTTGGGAATTCTTTTTCACTTGGTTGTTGCTCTGTTGAGTTCTTGTTGAAATGGTGAAGGATTTGTTGTTATCCAGTGACTCAAAGTTTCCCATCACTCTTGCACATTTGTATTTCCACACTTTGTGTCGTGTTCTTTAAACAAATTGTCTCTGGGCGACCAGAAACATTTATCAAAAGCACGGGTTTGTGTTTCTCCCATATTTTTCACGTTTCATATGTTTATATGGAGCGGAATGGTTTTCATTCATGAAAGTGTCGGTTATTTTTTACTCTTTCCTGGGGATTGTGCACTACGCATCGAGCAGAATACACTGTGCATTAACCAAATGTACCAAATCTAATCTGGAAAAATGTATTGTGATTTATGGTGAGATCGGTGAATTTGTGAACTCGAAATCAAGTTTGCGGACCGCAGTCTATATTTAAGAGAGATTTTAGTTTTGGCTATTTAAGGAGACAAGCGGGCAAATCATAACAGATGCAGATGCCTCCACACAGCTAATGGTTTGATGAGACTAAAACCAATGCCATATGTTCCCTAGTTTCAGGATGTTAACTAGAATGAATGCCTATTGGTAGAATTTGAGCCAGTAAACATGATTGCAGAAATGACTCTCTACCCACCTATATGAAACACAAAATATGCCATCATTACAATCTCCATGTGCCCAATTGTTCTCCATAAAATCATTGTGAAGCAGCCCTTCCCTACTGCCAGTTTCTGATGTCTTATATCGCATTGTGTAATGCTGAGTCGAAAGTAGGAGTGCTTGTTTTTGATGCAGCCAATGTCTCTGCAGGGAAAATGTGGCAGGGCTATTGTGATTTAACAATGTGATCACAGAGAGGAGTGAATGGGGAATGTGTTTAAAATACGATTAAACATGCAGCTCTGCAGAGACCTAATGGGATCAATTTATATTATGCCTGATATCATCTAATGAGGGATACATCTTCTTGACCTTTCTGCTGCAGGCGAGGAAGCAAGGAATCACTCGGCAGCTGCTCCAAGACAGTAAAGGAAGGTTGTGTTTTCAAGCTCAGTTTCTGTACCTTTAATAAACACAGACCGTAGTAAATTGGTCTCATTTACTGACTTGGAAGGGGATTAAAAACATGCAGCCGTTGTGTTCATATGTGTATTTTATCTTGAGTCGTAATTAGCATGTGGTAGACTTCAAACACATAGTTCCTTATGATTTGTCATTGCTGAAAAAAAGTATTGTGAGATATTTAACTTGTTTTGTGTTTCCTGCGTGTGTCAATACCAGATATGACTAGGTGCAGATGACTTGACGATGTATGACTGGAATTCAGGGTGCTCAGCTGTCAGGATGCACCCACTTGACCGCCTTGCGCTGACTTAGTAATCCAGTGGCGTTCTCAGCCTAATGGCGCCGCTGGTTCGAGACCAGCCTGAGCTGAAATGCATTTAAAGAATTTCCCCTGGGGTTAATAAAGTGTTTCGATTCTATTTGTCAAAAAACTTTCCTCATTAGGACTAATCATTTGTATTTCAGAGGCAGAAGAATCTAAATCTCCAGGGATAATTTCTTTTCTTCCCCTTGAAACAAAACATTTTCTCCAAGCGTACCTTCGGATTCATGACCAGTTTTGTCTCGCTGTCACGGTCTCTGTTTGTTATTGGTGAGAACAAATATATAGTGACACTAGTGGAGCATTTATCATCCGATCAGCAGGCCCGTCTGCGACATTTGATCAACCCTTGCCACAGAATGTGAGAATATGAAGAGTGGACCAGTGCACTGAAGCATTCTAGTCCATATGTTATCTGCCATCTACAGGCCCCTGTGCTCCCACGCCCCAACTGGAGCCAAATATTTATCATCCACTTGAAAAAATATTGTCCTTGAAAGACTTTTTTTTTTTCAAGCTTTTTGGTGTGAGCGTCTGTGTGTGTGGGTGTGTGTGGAGGCGTGTGCCTCTGTCTCTCATTGTCCCTCTTTTCTGTTTGCAGTCACATAGTCCCCTCTGCATTTTGTTTCCAAACCAAGTCGTGGCAATTGATTTTCTGGCGTGGGTGAGAGACGAATTGCTACTCTGCTCAATCAAAAACCCAAACCAGCCTTCCTCATTTGTTCTGTGTGTAATTTGGGAGTCAAAAAGGTTTGCAAGCGTTGTTTATTTCTCAGTTTTTTCGCTCCCACAAACAGAGTATTGCTTCTACTGAGAAAACTTGTGATGAGATTTTTAAAAAGTGTTATTTAAATTCCAAACAAAACATAAGCCAAAGGTGTTGAAGCATGCTGGATGCGAGCGGAGTGCTGAGGCGTCTTCATCATCTCTTGTGTACAATTGTATTATATCCTGTTTTGTTTTGAGGGCTCGCTTGCGGAAGATACTATTACTGTCATTATTTTGGAGAAAAGCTATTATATCTTGAGGATGGATACAGGGAGTAGTGCAATGTGAGTCATTGAGGTACATGACTGCGGTTGTGCATAATTGTGTGTATTTGGGTGCGTGGGAGTGTGCTCGGGGGGGTGAGAGGGAGCCAGAGCAGGTGCAATAACATGGGGTGGTGATAGAGAACAAGAGGGCAGCCAAATACAACAACCGCAGGTCACCTGGGATCACAGGCAGGCCGGTCTCCCACGCCTCCCTGTGCCAAACCACCCGTGGACAGTTATTGAAACCTCCTGTCCTGTCCAGCCCCGCAGTACTGATCCATGCAACCTATTCTGATGTGACGTTCCACCACGAAACCCAGTGTGGTGCAGGACGTACCATCTTGTATTCCCTCCACCCGCGGTGAAAGTCGACGGAGCCGTTTCCGCGGTGCTGCAGCACCGTCCACCCGCCGCCGCTGGTCTTCATGTCGCAGAACACCTGGAAACAGAGGACATCCGTAAACAAAACTTTTTACTCCTCAGGGCCGGGTGACAAAAATCAATATGCCACGAGTACAGCGGGTGTATCAAAAAGACAATGTACTCACTAGCAGGTTTCAGAGTACACACAAAGTGCCGACTGATTGCAGTATAAACCCCCCAAGGGTCGGCTAACTCAATTCACCACCTGTCTCCTCCTGACGCCTCTCTAACTCGCAAAACAAATACACTGTTTCCTTGTCCGACTTTAAGCTGCACACCACTCGACAGCGCCCTATATGTCCATTGCATTGACTTACATTCATTTCTAGCCCACCAACAACTCTTAACCTGAACATTTTACATTTGCCCTAATAGTACTTGCTTTTTTTTCTTCCTATAAGATATTTTAAAGGGCCCTTAACCATAATGTATTCATGTACACACAGACTTACCTCTGTTTTCATCACTCAAAAATAATTTACATTGACTTCCGGCAGAATTTGTTTCGTCTTTATCATAATGACCGTTTGCCAAATTACAACCTTTGTCCTTCAATAACTCCTATTCTAATCTTAAAAGAGGTATTCGTCTCAGAATGATTTTTATGCCTATATTTTAAGCAAGTACTCGTAAAAATAAAAGTGTTAATCCATTCAGATGCTCACAGGATAGGTAAAACAGAAGCTTCCACACATTATGCTTACTTTATTTTCTGCATATTTACTTGAAATCCAGCTGAAACTAACACTTTACCCTAATTGTTACCTCGGTCAAACTTTGAAACATGTCCTCATGTAATATTTTTGCTAATAGTGATTTGATTTTAGTCCCTTCATTGTTTCCAATCTCTAATATTACAAGTGCGTATAACAGGTATAGGTCCTCTTAACAGTAATACATACTAACCCTCTCTTGTTTCTGTTTCCTAATCCAGAATTGTTGGTATGTATGGCTGTGTATTCATAAATCATCGAGAAAAAAAAAAAAACCCTTCATTCTTTGGCATTCAAACTGAATGTATGTTTTTAATACAATGGAAGAATGTTTTACATCGAACAGTTTATATCACATGATCCTCAAGCAATCACTTCGGATTTGATGTGGAGTCTCCTTTCAAACCACATAGTGAATGTTTGGTATTGTCCACCGGCAGCTGGGAAAACTATCTGGACTTTTAGCAGCTAAATGCACACCACTGTTGATATTTTGATTTTAAGACACCTTAATCTCTCATTGAGGGCATTCAGCCATTCGTTTCCTGCTGTGCTGTTTTACAGCAAAGTATAATTAGCGTCACGTATAGATAAATATAATGTGATTGAACATGTTTGAAACGCCCACCTATAAAGTGAATTAACATGAAATGACATAAGGAACTAAAACACCTGATACAATTTCTGTTTTCTTTTCTTAATTTTTTTTTTTTTGAAGGATGTCTTGAAAGCTTGATAAATATAGGGAGAACCCTGAACTTCAGGGTGTAATGCGATGATATGACCCAGGTGGGGAGGAAAAGCTAACATCTCAGCATGTTCTCTCATCCCCTGAGGGGGGTTGAGTAGGAGGCTTCTGAGTATTTGGTTACACAGTCTGTTTTTTTGGGGTTTTTTCCCCTTCCTTGGCTGCACATTTTGTCATATGTAGATCGGTTTGGACGAACAAAAAGGAACAAATCCTGACTCATCTAGTGACAGGTTTTGAAATCTAGACTTGTTAGGGGACTTGTTTTAAGACATCAATGGTGTTAAAGTGGCTCCAGTCTCCTTACGGTTCATAATTAAATGATTAGGCGTTTCCTTTCCGTTGAGTTTGAGCATAGGTCGCCCATGTTCTTGCACATTATTTCTGAAAAACCTGCTCAATGTTGTCGCCTCAGATGTCAATATTGTTTCTCGTGCATGGAACACTGCTTTCACAACCTTGAATCTGAATGCGGCATGATAAAACAGAATCTGCATAAGTTGGTGGCTTCAATGTTATCATCCAAATAACATGTTATTGTGTCAAGAAAAATGGTGTATAGATGCCGAGTTTCTCTTGTTATCGCAAAGGGCCTTTTTTTCCAGTCACAAACTAAACAGGACTTTTCAGCACTTTCCTCGAAAAGCAAAGCTAAATCAAGGTCAAAAGGCACTGATTTCTTTTTTTTTCTTTTTTTTTTTTGTCCTACCAAAACAAAACAGACTAGCAATATGCTGTGATTATCCTCTGGCGCATTGAGCCAATGTTCTGGCCTTAAAGGCATCACACTGAATACAAAAACAGGCTCTCAAAATAGAAGTTCTCAATTTGAGCCATTTTCTAAACGCGTGGTTATTCAGACCAGATGCACACTTAAGGCTCTAAATTCACTTATTAGAAAGAAATGGCAGTATTACAGTGTAGAAACATTGCAATAAAATGCAAACAATGTGGAAATTATTTTGACCTTTAAAATGGACGGAACTCAAGAATACTAGAATTCTCATAGAGATTTGAGGCGGTAATATATATATATATCTACCCTGTGTATTACAACAAAACCTCTAATGTGTTTAACTTGATGAGCGCTGTGCTTTTGTGCTCTCCAAAATATCCATAACAGAGATATGAAAAAATTTAAAAGAAGCTGATTCTAGCAAAGAATTATTTGCTGGGTAATCATCATCATCATCGCCATTATTACCCACAGAGTGTGAGCGAGACAGATGTATGGGCTGTATGTGCAGCCAGTATCTGCACCAAGCACACATGCCTTTTGTCTCTGATCCAAGTGAGAAAAAAAAAAAAAACGCTCTCTGCTTAGAAAATGGGGCAATTTGTATCTGCCCCACTTTCATGCAGCCACCCGGCTTGCGAGCCACATCGGAATTAGATGGCAAAGATTGAAAGCAGCTATGATTGGGGGTGCACTAACTTGTATCGGTGGAAACGTACGTTGGCCCCAGTTGGCAAGTGACACATGGCACCAGTGCCTAACACCTGGCTGCCTTGCCCATAGGAAATGAAGAACAGAGGCAATAGGAGACAGTGCCAACAGCAAACTAGACTGAAAGTAATGAATAACAGAAAACTGTTTCACTGTTATCTAAGAGCAACGACCCTGGCCAGGAAGGCTCGAAGCGACTCAAAGGAGGGCCCGGCTCCTGGTGTGTGCCATGTCTCATTTGCAAATGCTGCACATTTGACATCGGTGGTGGCGCTGCCTAAGCTTTTCTGACTTTGCATTTAGCAGCACACATTCAATCATCATGAAGCTCACAGGGCCAAATGCTTGAGCTGTTTATTATTTTAGCTTTTAGTAACACAGCATGGCATCTCCATCAACCTCTCCACCAAAGCCCCAACAAATTACCATGACATCAGAGCAGTTGGTCCTTCCAATATTTATTGCAGCACACAAAATAATAAGCCCGCCGAATTTCATTGTTGCGCATGTGTGTGAGTGTGTGTGAGATCTTACACGGTCTGGGAAAAGCCTGTAAAGTTGATACAAGAGAAACTGATTCTATTGTTAAATAGTGGTCGACAAATAAACGAAGTGTCTCACAAAAAGGAAAAAAAACCGCAAAAACCAATTCACGTCGGACTCAGTTTGGTGATATTTACGAGAAAAGGCCAACAGTCTTTAAAGGCGCACTACCTTGACAGTCTGGGTGGAGTTGTGAGGACGTATGCTGTAGATTCCACTCTCTTTCACTCCGGCTCGCAGGATCTCCGCACAGTCCCTGTAACTAAGTGGCTCCTTCTTGGGTGTACTGGAGATTTCTGCAAGAACATAAAAGGGTGTGTTTACAGATGGCAACCTTATGGGCTCCCAACCCCATGTGTGAAATGTGTTGCAGTGTTCGGCGTTACGCCCCGGGTGTCTGCAGTGTAAGCATGTATGTAGCGGGTCTGGGAATTAAATGACAACCTCCTCGAGGCTATGTTTGTTCTTGCAGTCTGCCTTTTGCTTGAATACAATCCCTTTGTGTTTCTTATTGATGTAACAGTACTGTCTTATGTAAACTTGTGTCTTTTGTTCAAAATAACCAGATTTGACAGTACAATTTTTTTGGGGGGGGGGGGGGGGGGGGGGGGGGGCAAACACAATAAACTTACAGAGCCTCACCATTGCAGTGACTGACCACAGCCAACAGCTGCTGCACAGTGTCTGTGAGCACGGCCTGCTGTCTCTGCAGCAAGGTGCTGTTGAGAGTGGAGCTGCCCAGTTCACCCTGGAGCTGGCTGACCAGTTCACTCTGCTTCCCCAGAAGGTCTTGAAGCTGCTGTTTTTCACTCTGCAGGCCCTGCAACTCCTTCCCATACCGAGCCTCTAGAGCCAGGAGTCTCTGTTCCAAAAAGCTGTCAACAACAAGCAAAGACAAACAAAAAAGACCTTTCCTCTTTAGTGCAGTTGACAGTTGAGAATTAAAAGAAAACAAAAGCATTGTAAAATGCAAATTTTGAATCTTTTTTTCTTTTTGGGGGAGCGGTTACAGGATAAGAAATAGCGGCTGCAGGTGCAGAATCATCCATTCAGCATTTAGTGTTCGCAGTGGAGGTTGCAGAAACGTGCACATCCACACAAATATGATTAATAGACATGGGCGCAACAGTCTCATTGGGCGAACATCATATAAACACCTGTACCACGGCACCACTCACAGATGGGCCTGCATGCTCAGCCGCTCCATCATCACCGTGACGCAACAACCTGACTGTGTGTGTGCGTGCGCCTGCACAAGTGGCACACCCCCACGTCCAAATGAAGATCATAAATCCCCGCAGCTTGATTTTTATGGCTTTGACTAACGACTCTGCAGCAGTTATTTATTGAAACAATCCAGCCACCCAGATTGAACAGGCTACTTCTGAGCACGACGAGCACACAGCCACTAAACTAAAGATGGCTCCTTGTTCGCCCACACTTCAGGTGGCGGCTCAGTATGTGGCCTCCATAGAAAGAATCATATCATTTCAATTTCATATTTACTTTGTGGGGAAACACTTGATAAAAGTGGCAAAGCAAACTAACAAATTGTTCCCTATTGCGTGTGTTTGTTTTTGGGTTTTTTTTTACTTTGGAGAACAGTCAATGAGTTGACAGAACAAATGCAGCATTTGAGATCACATTACATCCTGGAACATTAAATCTTTGTGCCTGTGGTACTGTGCTATTTATTGTCATTGTATCAAGTATTTTGCTGTTCGTCTGCTCTCGCTCTCTCCGCAGTGTGCTCAGCTTCCTGCCAATCGTATTTAACATGTAATCCTTATGAAAACAAACAAGTCGCTCTGCCCCTTTTTTTTTTTTTAAGGCTTGGCAGCCAATCAAAAAACTGGCTCCATGCCCTCGAGGCACAGCAGCAGTCGCCTCCCACAACCCCTATAGTGCCTATTTCCCTCTCATCTCACGGCCTCGGTAGCGGCTGCTACGTTCCTAATGTCACGCGTCCAGTCTGGAAGTATATCCTTGTTAGCATATATTTATTTATTTACACGCCAGTCCCTTGCCGCCTCCTCGAAGGGAGGACTCACCGGGCAGAGTGGGGCCCGATCGGGACAGATGTGTAACAGGTGTTAATGCTGAGCCACTGCATGTGCTCTCTGTTGACCATGCTGACAGATGGAACCATAAACAACCAGATACAGAGAGGAAGAGAGAGGGAGAGAAAAAAAAAAAAAAAAAAACCTTTTTACTTTTTTTTCCAACACCAAACAGAGCCCAGTCCTTAACCCTCCCCTATAGCCTCTATTTGACCCCGTGTTCCTCGAGAGAAGAATGGGAAACCCCTCCTAACGCACTCTGCCCAGTCGACTGGCAAACACACACACGGGCCCTCACAATACACATTATTTCATCATTAAATGCCCTGTTGTTTTAATCTGCTGAGGTCATTTGGCATACTATTTTTCAATTATTGTGTCTGATGGGTTACTTTTGTGCATGCACATACACAGCACAATACACTATGAAAAAGTGTTTTTTTGTGTGTTGCCGCTCAGTGTGAAGCAGCGATTTATTTATTTTTTTTATTATTTTCCTGAGAAAGCCACTCTTGTGCATTTTATGTTCCCCACAGCTGCTCCTTTCATTAGTAAAGCAAATGCAGAAAGGGTGAATAAAATGGCACCAACATCGGTAAGTAAAGCCTCTCTAATGAAAATAAAGAGAAGGGGGAAAAAAACCCCAACAACATTAGAGTAGGTGCACTTTTACACAGAATGGTGATTCTGTGAAGTGATGAGCGAAAACAATCACAGCAATAATTGCATGGCAAGATCTTGTGATTTGCAAGACTAACCTTGTGAATAACCTTTACCTTAATCGCTGTTCTCGCACTTAAACTAGCATAATGGATGTGAAAATGAAGTGGCTGCACTTTGTTGGAAGTCCCTCCGACAGTTACACGCTGGAAGTCGTGCGGTGCTCAAAAAAATATACTTACTTGAATGGTCCAATGGTCCTTTGAAGTGTCTGTGTGTGTGCCTCTGTGTGTGTGTTCTTACCTGTTTTTATCACTGAGGCGTGAGATCTCCTGAGTCTGCAGGAGAATGTGTTTCTCCAGCCGGTTAGTGAACAGCGAGTATTCCAGCAGCTGTATCTCCAGGCGGCTTGTCTGGTTTAAGACCTACGGATCAATAAAAACCAAAGAATAATCATCTTCGTGAGCGCAGATGAAAGGATAGATAAGACTTAGGAGAAATATTAAAAAGTGGCGGGAATAAAAAAAAAAAAAAAGGATGTCCACCAGATGAATTCATAAAAGGCCCCTTGGGGAGGAACGGTGTCGTGCAGCACATCACATAACACATAATTCGCCTCCTTTGATCCTCCTAATTAAAACTGGATGATTCCATCCACACCTGTGACATGTTTTCAAGTCAGCGATTCAACAAAGGCTTAAACAAAGCAGCTTGGATATTTGCACAGGTTGCAGTTTTTTTGTTTCTCCATCGGCTTTGATAAGACGAAAAGAAAGCATGACGGGGCCGGTCTGTAATAACAACTTTGTGGCACGATTGAAGACACGTCTGTGTTGTGCTGCTGAGCTTTATGTTTTAATTGGCTTGTCGTCAGACACCAAGATCCGCTCATTGTGTCAATCAGTCAGTAGAACCAAACACCAGCTGTTTTGGAAGCGCTCACTGCCACCTTTTGGGGCACGGCTTCTCAGCGGGATCCACCAAAATTATATTTGATTAGCGATTCCTGTGTGTGTGGTTTCATAACAAAAGACAAACAACAGCATCCACGGGTTGCCCAACATGTCAACGACATCCTTTGCAGTGTCGAAACAAAACTATTCTGAAAACGAAAACGCAAAAAAACGATGAGTCTTCAATTTGAAACTTTGCTGTGTAAATGGAGTCCAAGATTGACCCTCACCTGGGTCTCCACGTCGGTCAGTTTGCGAGTCTGCTCCGCTGATTGGCTGAGGAGGTTGGTCCCCATCTCCAACATGGCGGCGGTCTGGGTGTGCACCGCTGTACGCTTTATTTCCTCCATCCCCGAGCGCACGTTCTCCTGGATGAAGTTCTCCAGCTGGAGGGAGAATAGGCAGAGTCGGAGTTGCATTCAGGTCAGTCAGTTTCTCCACCTGCATCGTTGTGGTGATCATATTTTAGCGGCGTCCCCGTGCATTCGCTGACAGCTTGATGCGGTGTGAAAGAGGCAACCTTCAAGTGATCTGTCTTTTTCACCTCAATCTTCTCCGGCACTGTGATAGAGTCACTGAATTTAGTATCCCCGGGACATTTCATGTGTCTCGCCGCGCATTTATCTATCCATCTGCAGGTCCACCTCAGGCAAATACTGGCCGTTGCATTAATAAAATGATGAAATACACAATCATTTCTCTGGGTATTCAGACACAGCAGGGAAAGTATATACTTGGAGTTTGACGTCGTGGAATTCATGTGCAGAACTTCGGGGACAGTCGCCAATGCTGTGTAATCAATCACAAGCCCCGAGAAATAAGCATTAGTAAAAAAAAAAAAACATCAACTGTTACGCCAGGAGTAAAAATAGGACGGCATCCATCTTGTTCCAATAAATGGAATTTCTTATAAAGGTAGTCTGTCTGAGGAATTGCCATCTGGAAGTCAAATCCTGCGTTTCCGGGCCGCAAACAATACGACTCAGTTTGATGTTTAGTGGGCAATGGTCTGTGCCTCTGTAATAACGTGACAGAGAATATCGAACTGCAGGACATTAATATTTATGACTTTTTCCAGGGAGATCAGACTTTGCTCATTAAACCACACAACTGAAAAATGAACTCTCAGGAGCGAGCCGTCAGAATTAGTCTGGTAATGAGTGGCTATCTGCAAGAATCGAAGAGAATGCAAAATCCGACTCCAATTGTCTGTTCTTGGCTTTTGTTTTTATTGTTTCAACAGAAACAAACAATTCAGGGGAAAAAAATTAGGTTATGATAATCATTTGCCACAAGAGATGATGTATTCTGTATTGTTATGTGAGGTTCAAAAATACAGAGTGGTCTAATATAGATGAGGCTGCAATTAAATTGTTCGCCTGCCAGTAATCTTCCTTTCTTTGTCTCTTTGATCCTCTTGAACTTTCTCCATAACTCCCTCTTTAAAAAGTGTCCCCCGCTCTTGCTTTGCAAATCCATCTCTCACATTCTGCTCCATTAGGAAGAGTGAGACAGCAGAAGAAAAAAAAATTAAAAAATCTCTTCATAACAAAGTTTATGAAGCGATTACCAAGCGGATTAAAGCCAAACGCAAAAGAAGAACCAAAGATCCCGGCATCATAATCAGCCTTACACATTCAAGCTGCTATCACCCGCCTGTCCAAAAGCGTTCCTATTACAGCTTTTTGTGCCAGAGCTCAATCCAGAAGTCTTGCTGCACTCCGTCTCCCAGTGCCAATTGCATTAATTGTCTGTCACATGCTTTAGCATGCAGCCAGATAAATCGCTTTGGGGATGTAGCATAATTCCGTTTTACTGTGTATAAGAGGGGCAGAGCAAGGATCAGGCCTGAGAAAATCAGGGCAGTTGCGCCACTTGATATCTTAATTATTCAGCCAATACGTGCATTTCTTCTCGGTCACCACCGCAGGTTGTTAGGGCAAATGATAGCGATGACTGGATGAACATTAGAATGGATTTATGGGCGTGTCAATGCAGCTCGAGTTTTTCCTCCAGAGATACATGAACTCTTTTACCTACTTGCTTAATATTCTTAAACACAGTGGTGGCTGGCGGTAAATTTCTTCATCATTATTTAAAATCAGCCAGTGTTAATTTGATTGAAATACAATGCATTTACAAACCACATTACAACAATCTAGCATTTTAGAATGCTTTGAAAGAAACCCCAAAGAGAATTTCAAAATAAACTGTGTACTTGTTTACCAAACAAGTACACATTTGCAAAAGTCTGAATACATTTCTGTTTGCTTTGAAAAATAACTACAATGGCCAAAGTTGAACCTGACATGTAACTTTTCAGCCACATTTCTCCTTTCAAATGGTCCTTTAGAAGAGATGTAACAGAGTCAATCATCAGGGGATCACAGCTTGTTATCTTCATCTCAACATCTCGTAGAAACACGAGAACAAACCAGAGCTGACTTTAAGCCAATCAGCAGAGCGAGGGGTGCCCTCTATTGGATCAGCTGCCACTGTTAAATGAAATATTAGGATTTCATTTGTTTCTATTTCTTTTTTGGCAACAATACAAAATGTTGCTCATGATGCCATAATGAAATATTCCAAAGCATCTAACTTGGATTTTCTACACTGGATCATTGGCTTGGTGTGAACTAGAAATACTGCTTACAACAAATTCTTCAAAAGATTTATGTAGCCTTTAGAAACAACTGTCATAATCCTGGATCCTGTATTTATCCATATTTAGCCTTCCACTTTATCTGAATGATCAAAGTTGGTGTTGCTGACAGCTGCAGTTTTATTCTGTCCCATCAAATCGAAATTTCAGCTTTTCTTGTTATTTCGCTTTATGAGCAAACGTATCACATTCCTCATCGTCCTTATCTGTACTTTGTGTGAAGCGCTGCCTTGCCAAGGTCAACATCATAACATGCAAAACTCTTAATGGTGAACAGATTGACTTTATACCGGCTTATACCGGCCAGATCTGCTAACTTGTTAGTAGATTTTGTTCTGCAGTGTCATATTAAGGTCCAAAGAAACAAAAAGAATTGAGAATTTGAACATTTTTCCATAGGGTATGTGTGAAGTACACATTCTTCTCAGCCGACCCAACTGCCTGAAAGGCAATCAGGTCACAAATACTAATGTTATGTTATAAACTGAAGCTGTTTGATTTTTATGCAAAAGTGTCATACTGCACGTTTGAAATGATAATTCCTAACAACAAAACGTTTTCTGTCCTTGCAGTTGCACCACTGTAACTTTGCTGCATTAAAGACAATGGGGACAATTGAGTTCATCAATATCAGGTCTTTTGTTTTTTCAATATTTCAAACATTATTATTTAGATTTTTTTTCTGTTCGGTGCAACATTCTTATTCTGGTCAGGGAAATAAATGCATACGTTTGGGATGTTAAACTTCGATTCAGGGATGTTAAACTGTAATTTAGAGACAAAATTCAACGGTGAATTGACCGGACCAGTAAAAATAAATCAACCTACAAATACCAACATCTTTTGAAAGTCTTTCTAGAAAGACATGGAAGCATGGATACAACTTGAAAAAGCCTAATGTTTGATTTAATGGCTTAGAAAAACGTGGAAGTCAAAATGTTTGAAGAAACTGAAGTCAAAAACGCTGACCTCCATGTAAAGGTATTAATTTCTTTTTGTTCCATCCATAAATACAACAAACAAATTCAATATGTGGTTTATTTGACAAATCCATAGGAATTTAGTAATGCTACTGTATGTTTTTCTTCAGCCATGTTGCATGAGATCCTTTTTATTGTCAGGCTGTGTAATTTGTGCACCTTTATGTATCTTTATCATGCTTGTCTTAAACAATTTAAGCTTCACAGTTTGGTTTGATGCAAATGCTACTTTCATTGCTACTTTCTATTCTTTGTTTGTAGCTGCAACAGCGACAATGGCATGAGCTAAGGTAGAAAAGAGAAAACATGCATGAGTTCGACAAAATAAAAATTTAGCATGTGTCAAGTCGAGGGTCTCAAATTTAGCCTGTTGAAGACGGAAAACAGTCGGTACGTCTCGGAACAAGAATGGAGACCCTCTGAATAATGTGACTAATGCGGGGGACATGCTTCAATGTTAGTTTTAATGAAATATTATGGGGCTGAAGAAAAATCAGGTCAACAGGGGTAGCCGAGCTACCTTGATCTCCGTGCAATACATCAGCATTAGCATAATCCGAGCAGCTTCGGAAAAGCACTAACAAAAAGCACGCTCACGTCCCTTTTGCGAAAGCCTCAGGGAAACAGAGAGTGAAAAGGGGGCAAGATTTAGGGTTGTGCTGGTGGTGTGTGTGTGTGTGTGTGGGGGGGGGGGGGGGGGGATAAGTCCAGAGGAAACCCAACACCAGTTTCTTCTTAGATGCACCAGCAAATCAATCCCCGGCATTAATACGACCGTGTTGTGTTCATCCACTTTGTGCTCTCCTCTGTGGAGCCTTCAGTGTGTTCGCTCCTGATGCTGGCTGTGTGGGTGTGTGTTTTATTTCAAGGGGTTTGGTTGGAAGGCTCACAGGCAGGGTCGAGGTGTCCCGGGGGAGCTTGCAGTGGGATCGTGCAAAGTTTCACAGAAACCGCCGACACACACATGCCTGAAGGTCTTTTACATGCACACCCATAAGTCCTCCCAAAACCTATGCAGATAAGGTATAATGAGCTCCACAAGGTGGTGAAAAGCCTTTGCCATCTGGGGTCAAAGGGTACTGTACCAAATCACATAGCTGAAAGAGGCTCCCCGTGGTCATGCTGTGTTTATATGGAAGTCCCACCTACAGTGTAACCATTAATGCATGGCGTTAGCCTGGTGGGGTTTACTTGTTGAAAAGTTGGATCTTTGGTGTTCATTCCAGACGTTCTGTGGAGAAAGTTGGCAACGGACCTAGATGTGTGTGTGTGAGCGGAGTTTTACACTGTAGATGTGTGGGTGATTTAAACAGCATCTCCTTTACAGCCGGTCGTATCACCTCTCCAGTGGAGGTGAGAGTCTACAGTGGGGACGTGCCCGGGAAGACTACTTGTGATTTGTATTCCACAGTTTAGCTTGTGCTTTTCAAACTGTATGCATGAATAATGTACCAGATGCGTGAGGAAACCTGTTGCTGTGCACTTCCTCACTGCCTCTGCATCTTTCTGGCACTCATGTCCACACACACACACACACACACACACACACACACACACACACACACACACACACACACACACACACATGCACACACACTCGGCATCTCATGGGATTCATCACACGGAACCAAGGTCTCTAGTTCATAGACTGAGCAGCAGTGTGCACATTGGGGGATTTGAGTGTATTTGTATGTGTTTCTGACTGCATGTCAGGTGAGCGTGAGCAGGATAGACAAAGATTTTGAGATCAGCTGGTCGATAAGATTCATTCATCATCCCGGCACAGCACAACGGAGCAGATACACCTGACTGAGATGAATTGAGAGGAGCTGTGAGAAGAAAACCAAACAGATATTAAACGTATAAATGAGGGAGAATTTGTGGTGTGTGTGTAGAAAGTGACAGGAGCACAGGAAGAATTTTGGCATTCATGATGCTCCATTTGCAAATCTTGTAATAGATCCAACTTGTTTGATCTCAGTTGGCCAATCCAAACACGCATACTCATAATCAGCATAAGGATTAGAGTACGCCATAAATATTCAGAGATGGATGCAGACAAGAATAGCGAGACGGGTGGGGTGTGGGCGTCACGTCAGTCAGTCAGTCTTTCCCAGACAATGGCTCGACACTGATTCTGCACCCAGATGACCTTAGCAATAGAAACTCTATTGTGAAGCCACTTTTAATCGCATCATTTCATTTCACTCAGTCATAATCTCAACTAGATGGAGCTGGAAAGACCAACTGTTCAGGGAGGAGCGATTCTGAAATGTGTCTCCCACAGATAAAAATGTCATAACCTCATAAACACCACATTATATTTCTGAGTGAGGATTGCACTGAAAACTTTGAAATGACTCTGGCTCATCAAACTGACTTAAAACATGAGTCTGACATGGATCAATTGTTGACTGTATGCGTTTGTCTGTGCTGGTGAAAGGGGGCTCGTTTGGAAGGTTTAACAGTTTTCTACATATTTGGCACAACTTGATATTAGTAAACCTATTTAATCTTGTCTTTCTAGTCTTGCGTGGAACAGTGGGTCCGTGCATACCGGTGTTCTTAAATGTAGACACACACTCAAACAAGGCACTGTCATGCAGCCAGACATGCACACAGCGAGCATCCAGGAAATCCAAGCTAAGCTCTGTACTTATCAATAATGAAAGCTTGTCAACAGATGTTATCGGGCAGTGGGCTTCTCAGACATCCTGCACTTTGTTGTGCAGCGTTTTTGTTTTCAAGGATGCAGGCCAGCATCTAAAAAAGACCATTAGTAGTAAACTGACAGGATGAGTAGGAGGTTGGTTTGTGTTCTTACCTTCTGCAGCCACTGAGTGTTATTCTCCATGGCACTCTCCAGACTCTCCAGCTTCCTCTCCTGCCAGGAAGGCCTTTCCTCCTGGGCCATGCGTTGCTTTGATTGGCTCGTATCCAATTCGGCCTCAGGTGGGGAGTCCCTCTGAAGGGTGTTGGTGACCTGGAAGTCCTTGAGAGGATCACAGTGCTCCACCTCGGGGAGGATGAAGGTGTAGCTGCAGAGGCCGTGCTGCACGTGGTGCTGCTGGCGCTCTGAGCCGACGGCGGTGGCCCACAGGTGAGCCAGGTAGGCGAGGACCAGGGCCAGCAGGCGTCCCATGTCAGGGTTAAAAGAAGAGGGAAAGAGGAGGGAGGGAGGGAGGGAGGAGAGGGAGGAAGGAGCTTAAACCACCTGCAAGAGCTGACTAGTTGTTCATAGGATGTTCTCCTTCTGTCTTGTGTTATATCTCTCAAGACGCTGACTGCATTCCTCCTTGGTTTTCAGTCCAACCCCTGTTGTTCCACCCTCTGTTTTATCGTTTTGTCCTCTTTTGACCAATTCTCCAGCTTGCTGTTGCATCCAGAAGCCTTCTTCAGCCTCGGCTGTACTCCTGCTGTTCTTTCGTGAGTGTGGACAGAAAACACGCACACACAGGAAAAAGGGGATTGTTTTTACTATTGTAACTCCAACACTCAGCCAGCGGGTGCAGCTCAGCCCAGGAAGCCAACAGCAGACCTCCCTCCTGCCACTTATCTCTCTTCTGAAAAGTTGCCTCCCTCGTTGCCGTCGTTTTGAGCGGTTGGGGTCCCGGTGTTGATCCGTAAGAGAGGGGAGAGCAGAGTGGCCTGCTTCAGGATGTCGGCTGAAGCGGTGAAGCTCTTGAAGTGCAGAGAGAGAGAGAGAGAGAAAGAGAGAGAGCGCGAGAGAGAGAGAGACTGAGTGGCACATACCTCTCCACACACACTCCTCCTCACACATAATCAGTCAACCACCCGTCCCTCTTTTACTTTCTCCCTCCCTCTAACCATACTTCTGTTTGCGGGGGTTAGAGGAGGAAGCAACAAAAACACTCACCACTCACCACAAAAGCAAAAACTGGGAACTTTCTCTCCCACAACTTTGTGCTCATGGTCGTTACTCCTGTTCTCACTTTCTTTCCCACTTTGTTTTTCTGATTCAACACAAATTCATTCTGTTTCGCCAAAACATGAAACAACTTCACTCATACTAAGTCAGTATAAATGTAATCTTTTCAATCTGCCTTTTCTTTAGTTGGAAGGTTTGACTGGTTCGTCAGCCATTTAGTATAGAATTAGTGAATGCACATTCTAACTGTGAGTCAAGTTTTAAAACCCTTCATTTTTTGTTAGTTAAACTCTCCAAAATAATTACAGTGTCTTTCTACTATTCAAGATGAAATCTTACAGATTTAAAGTCTTGCTCAGGAGAGGCTCCAAAGTCTCAAGCAAGCGTTGAACAGGTTGGTCGTTTTTGCTGTAACATGTGAGACAATACGAAAACAAAAATTCAACCTTGTTTTTCCATCGAAAAAGTGGAAGCAAATTATTCATGTTAGATCAGTCATGTTCATTGGAGAGGGCAGGTCCAGACAAAGTGATAACTATAATTAGTTAATAGCAGCTCACAGTTGGTTAGGACATCGATGATGTGCCACTGCAGCTCGAGGAGATGTTTAATGCAGTTTCTTTTACTTGTTTATTTGCATATCTACAGTATTTTGTACTGGAGAGGTTGGACGATTGTAGATTGTGGAGATTATACAGCAAAAGTTATACTGGCTGACTAGTATACTAAAGAAATTTAATTAAATTATATGGGATTACGTCCCGTATAATTCAATTCAATTTCTCTATAAGAAATCAAATTGTTCACAGTAATTGAGTTGTTTGTGCTGGAGCAACTCATGAAAGTTTTAAGTGAAGATAGTTGCCACAAAAGTCCGTTTGGCACTTGCAATGCCTGATGATGTGATTTAAAGCAGATATATCAAAGTTGATGACAGAGTGAAATAGCAGCTCTGGGAAATGAAGAAATATAGTTCTGAGATTTCATGATTAAGTCATTCTGAGCTGGACCATATACGTCCCAGGGTGGGTGTTCATAAAAAGTGTAATATAAGAAAATAGCATCAACTCAAAAGCACATTAAAGCAGCTCCGGGAATGTCAGTTTGTGCATAGTGTGTTCGTGAAATCTGACATATTTTTATTTCTATTTTGGTGTCGTTACTCCAGCAGACTGTGTTTGTCCTACATTGTGCTCAAAATGAGAAGTCTCTTCAGAATTTGCTGTCTCGCTTTCATTTTTGCACAAAACTCCAGACATATGTAGTGCTGAAGTAATAAGACATAGCAAGGATAACAAAATCAGCCGCGGGGCTCTTAGTTATTGTCCTGCATAAAGTACCAACATTTCCCCTTGGAAAGCGTAAATAAAAGAAGTGCTATCACGTTGTAATTACAACTTCGACCAAAAGACTGCACAAACCAATATAAACTAAAAAACAAATCCTTAGCTTCTATAGATTCTAATTTCACTTAATTTTCGGTGACAAAGAGCTGCACAACAGGCACTAGGCTCAGTGCTGTTTAATTGTTCATAGAATTTTATTGCTCTCACAGAAATTGGCCTAATTTGGCTTTGGCAATCATCGTTTGTTGAGTTTTTTGCTTCAGCTATATCACACACAGTCTCCTGCGCTCCCTGTCTCTCTTTCCCTCTCTTGTGCCAAATTGGCAGTCCGTCACCTTCAACCTTCAACATCTACAGAACTACGGCTTCATTCATATCCTTGCTATTTCCCAAGGCCTTATCTCCTCTGCTCACCCTTTTAGAATCGCCCAAATGGACAAACTCACAGCGGGGCACCAAATTGATTTTTGGAACATTCAGGTTTTCTTTTTTCTCTTTATTTTCCTTTGACAGTTATCAAGCATTACTCACTCAACTAAGAAAAGCAAACCTCTCCAGGGACAAGGTGGGAGAAAGTTGCTCTTTCACTTATCCAACTTGAAGGCATAAATTCACCTTTTTTTTTCTCATAATGTTTTTCCCATGTTATATGAGAAAACCAGTGGACAGTATGAAGGATTTGATTTTGTATATACTTTTCATGGACTGTAGACTCTGGACCTTTATCTTCCAAGCATGGGGAGCATTCCACACTGCCACTGTTGTGTGGACGCTTAATGACCGAGCGGCTATAAAGTGCAGTGTGTGGCCACATCACTCAGTATACCGATAACTTGAATCCGTAGTGGTGCACATCCACATATTCATCTCAGTCATGTTCGCGCTGTATATACAGCAACCCCCTTGAAAACTTCATTGATTGAATTTAAACAAGACTTGGTCATAACCTTGTGTATTGGCGGATGGTGTGAGAAACACCAGAGGGCCTTTTATTCATAACATACTAATGCATTTGGTTGACCAGTAGTTAAACTTCTTCAAGTCAGTTATTCACAAAGTAACTCTGTACAAAAAAAAAGAAGGAAACAAAGCAAGAACCAGTGGGTGGTTCTGGCCTGTGACAATTTTGGAAACAGATTTAAGATTTTGGACAGCACAAGAACTGGCCCACATCATGAAAACAGGTAAAGGTACGAACTCTTTATGAGCTGACAGCAAACAACTGTCGATACAATAAAAATCAAACGTCACTGTTTTTTTAAATATCAACCCTCCAAATCAGGTCCCGAACTGGCACCCTGATTGATAGCACTGATGAGTAACAATCAGCCTGCAATGTCTGCCCCCGTGCGAGTGGACAACTTCCAGCTGGTATTCCCCAGATTGAAGTTGCGTCATTCCTTCTCGTGACTCACAATACTATCTGAAAACGGAAGGCCAACTTACTGACGACTCTCTGCCTAGAGAATCCGGAACAGACTTCACGCGGCCTTTCTCCAAACTCACAGGGTTGCCATGGAGGCCCCATCTGCTTTGGTGTCAGCAACACAGGCACTGGAACATGAACATATGGAGGATTGGAACATCCTGCAATGAGTCCCGACTATGCCAATAGCACTTGGATCGTAGGTTCAACGTGTGGAGAACAACTGGAAAAGCTCTGCTGATTGCTACTCAAAAAAATCTTAAGAGTGTGATTGTTGCGGGCTCCATCTCCCTAACTGGAAATACGTTTGTCACCATTGGAGAAAGTCCCAATGCAGATGGACGTAAAAATACAATTCTTCAGTCATGAGTAATCCCTTATCTCCGAAGTGAGGGACCAAACTCCACCAGTATGACATTGCCCACTGGGTAGTATTTATCAGAGAGTACCTCCAGAATTTAGAAGTGGAGAAGTGGAGTGCCAGAGTGACTGACACCAGGTTGGTGGAGTTGTAAGAAATGCCAGTTGAAGAATTGTGTGTTTTCAGGCTGGTATCCACCGTTAGTAGGAGTTGACAGAATGTTCTGACTGTGTACGGGTCTTCTACATGCCACTGAGGGTTCTGTTTGTTAAATTGAAAATATGCCTTGTCATCTAAATTCAATTCATTTAATACCTCAACTCAGCTTTGCGTGTTATCCGATCTTCAGATTTGGTGGGTCTGCCTATATCCAGCTGAAAATAAACTCGCCTCTGCATGGATGTCAAAGCTTAATTCATATTCAAAGCTGTCAGAGTGTGATGTTCTCCTGTGGAAAACTAGAAAAACAAGGGATGTTTTACTTCATCCTCAACCTCCCTCTTGCAGTGCTGTTTTATTCCGTGCAGTGTTTCACATAGTGGTCGGACATCAAATTGACCTGCGTGTTGATTTAATTAAAAAGACTTCCAACTACTGTTCACAGGAGGAAGAACTCCCTGAAGTTGTTCCTTTCTGCCAACGATAATAATAAGATGTCACTTCATGTTCAGTGCTGTTCCGGAATTGTGAAAATGAGGTTGGGGCTGTCTTTCTGGGATGATTTATACACCAAAAAATACTTGCTGCTGTTTTTACGTGCAAAAACATACGACACATGAGACTCATCTCGTGGTGAAATAAAGAAAAGACATGGCAATACCCAACAGAGTAATGATCTCCTGCAAACTCACTGACACTGCAGTATGCAGAGGGAGCACTCGGAAAGTTGTTCTCATTGTGGCGTCATTCTGGAGATTAAAATAAAAAAACAAAAAAAAAAAACAATTTCATTGCACTTAGTTTTTTCATATAAAGACTGAATGACGATGAAGATGGGATTAAATCTTTTTGGCAGACGATGGGACAGCGGGGTAATAAACCAAGTGGCAGGGAGAGTAAGTGAGACATACTAGAGAGCAATACACCAATGGGATTATTTATGGAGATGACTCAAACGAGTGCTTCAGGTCTTATGGGTCCAGCTATGCGTTCTCAACTTTTCCAGGGTTCAGTTACAGTGCAACAGTAAATATTTGATCTTTGATATTGATATTTGAGTCTGTTTTCAGTCGCACAATTGAATTCTGTATAAGCAAAAGTGAGCGGTGATTGGCGGGTGATGAGAGGAAATTGACTGATTTCCAGTATTCGGCCATAAAACAAATATATGTTCAGAAACCAAACCTCCACCCCTGAAACACTTAAGAGAAGTGTACCTTCTCAAACACTGAGATTCTTTGGCAATTCCATCAAAAGTAAAAGATGGCATCGGGTTTTAGGGTTTTTTTATGACACCTAATAATATACGTTTCCCAACAAGGTCATTAAAATTAAAAGGATACTTAATTGTTCCCTGCCCAGACCAAAACTAAAACCACACTGCCTCATATTCGTCTTGTTTTTTTTTCATTTTCGCATATCTCTCATGCTTCATTCACTCCTGTGTTTCACGGCCCTCTTTGGCCGCCAACAGGAGATTCTACCCGACAAATAAAGACGGCACAGTCTTTCAATCCACCATTGCAACACAACCATGTGTCATGGCGTCCTTGGGCAAGACACAGAACCTCCAAGTTGCTCCCAATGGAGTACGAGCACCTTGCATTGCAATTGTCACCACTGGTGCGACGTTGTGATTGTGACTGATCATTTAAAGTGCATTGACACTGGCAAAACAGTCAAATGTGGCTACGGACAAAAATAACCAATTGTTTATTATAGTAAAGTGGCGGTTCACAAGCAAGGTTTATCTGTTATAAATCCTCATTTATAACAGATAAACAGAACAGTTGCACATTAACAAGTGTGACGCCTGAAACAAATGAGAACATGCCATTTAGTCATTTGGAATGAAAGCTTCAATTTGAAAAACTCTCAAGAAGAAATGTTCAAATAACCAAAGAAATTAAATCATCACATCGGTGCTAAATATATAGACCAGAACACAAGCGAACATTGTTTTTTCTAATGTTATACCTAAACACAAGATATTGTTGATATTAGAACTATAAAAATTATATATATTAAATTTCTTTTTGAAATCAAGTCCCACTATATCCATATATAAATATAAATGTATTCCTTTTTATATATTTTTCTAATACTTTTTTTCAATTCTGCAAAAAATAAGGCATGTTGAAAAAAAATTGTATACCCAGCCTCCATCATCAATAATGCTCCCCTTCCAATTTTTTTCATAGATTGCTACTGAGTAAAACCTTTTTAAAAAAAAAATCTATATAGGCATTACCAGATATAATTACATATTTGTTACATGATGAATTATGCGTTACAGTAAAAGCCATTGTGGATATTTATACTGCATCAGTCATTTCCACTATTTTTAGACTTTCTCAACTAAATGTTGAAACACCAGGAAACATATCATGCTTGGGGTTAAGTGCCTTGTTTATTCAAATCTACATTTCAAAGACAAACACATTTTCTGCCACATAAAATAAAGTTTGGCGTAAAAGGAAATCTCCGTGGGCCCATCACTTATGACACCACTGCAGTTAAGTGCATTCCCGGGAGATCACCGGTTGTTTGGTTTAGTGTCTCCTGTCAGGCCGAGGTATTTCCCACGGCTCCCTGCGGACCCTGAATCAATCTGCCTGCTGGATTTGAAGGTGACATTCACCATACCACCCCACTTTTTCTTTTGCTCTTGGCCTAGAGACCGTGTTTGGTTCACAGCTGCACTACTTGTCACCTCACTCTGTCCCAAGAGACAATGACAGTGACAACAACAAGTGCAAAAAAAAAGGAAAGAAAAAGGAGGTATATTGTTTTAGTTTTTTGGTTTGATTTTAAATGTGGAGAATGTTTTCTATGTTGAAGGCTATCCATAGCGATGTTGTTATTCTAGTGGAGAGGTGGGGAGTATCTGCCCTGTGGTACAGCCTTGCGCAGTGGGACCCATCACTCCACATAGCAATCTAAACCTTTCTCCTGGGCAGGGAAGGAAGACCAGAGTAAGAACAGAAGTGCCCCAGATTCCCCTTAAAAGTTTCACCTTTTTAAAGCCTCTCTGAAACACTTAACACCCTCATCCACTCGGAGCTCCACTCCGTGTTGCTCACAAAACCGTCGCTGTTTAAGACGTGTGAGGAAACAAAGAGAAATCTGAGATGAGCCCGTTTCCGACCAGCCGGCCATTATCTGCAGCGGCGTAATGAAAAAGTGGGATAGCAATAATGATGATAGCATAGTTTGGCTGCCTCCCGTCATGCTGTTTCTGGAAGAACAAGGCAACTAGGCAACAGGAGACCCAGGGGAGCCGCTCTGAAGAGAAAACAAAAGTTTAAACCCCGCTAATGTGAGCTGGATATAAAGTGTACTGGAATGAACTGCGTCCGACAAGCCAAAGACTGGAAAAAAAAATCTCTCTCGTTGATGTTCATTTCGGACTTGAGGTGCAGCCGAATCAAAGTGCTGATGTGTTCACTCAGTTTCAATTCGAATCCCCCCCCCCCACAACCCCTGTGCAAAAAGGTGTGTGACGATGACATAATCGTGAACTGTCAGGTCCAGAGAAAACAAAAGCCCCATGCTCAAAAGCCGGAGCTTGAATTGAAACTCGGATGCCGCGGAGAGTGATTCACCCGCAGACCCTTTCGATTGTGTACACACTGATTTGTATTCATTTCCATGGAGACTAAACAAAATAGAGCTGTCAGTGTCCTCTTTCACGACACAGGAGACTTTTACCTCTGCGGACCTGCCGATCAAAGCTGCCAGAAAATTCCAAGGAGAAAATGACTGCACTGGCAAGAGAAATCCATTACTCGACTGTACTGCAATTAAAATAAAGAAAAAGAAAAGAAAAAGAAATGTAGCTGTGTGGAATTGATTGAGTTTGATGCCGTCAAACAGAAAATAAAGACATTGACAAATGAGCACTTAAGAGGTAACAGCTTCTCAATCCAACTGTAAAATTCAGCGAGATGCTAAAAGTAGACAAGGTAAAGTGTTCTGAGACTGCAGCACTCATGTATACAAACATGCCAAGAGCTGAACACAGACGATTTAATAGCCCACATAAAAACAGGAACATTATACAAAGCAGCTCCAGACCCACGTTGGTCCCTCATCGAAACCCTCGTTGCCTGTTTCATCCGCCTCTGAGTGAATGCCTCAACACTCTGTGATACGGCTACGCTGCAGCTCTGTCTTTATTATTTTTACCTTTAAAATTGCTATACCTATTCATCTGTGACACATATAGTATGCGATGTGCGAGCCGCCTGACGCGTCGCCCAGAGACCATTATTCATCTCAAGCTGTCTCTTGTAAAACACCACGAGAACCCGCCTGCCGCCTCGGCTCAGCTAATTTGGAGATATAGGCAGATGATGACTGTGTTGTATCGGGGTGCATATTTACCACCAAAGATTCCTGCCCAGTGATGAATTTCAAGACAATTCCAACAACATGACTTGGGACTCTTGGCAGGGGCGGGATGATTGCGGTGAATGAGCTCATGAACAAATATTAAACAAAGCTGGACTATCCGCCGTTGGTAAGACTTCTGCTTTATCCAGTCACAGTTCTCATCAGCTTTCAAATGCATGTTTCCATTCTGTCTCAGGTTGGACAAGCTTTCAGTAATTTGACTATAAAGGACTGTAATGCGCTACATATGCGATTGCAATGTGCAGTGGGTGAGCGAGTTGGTGTGTGTGTGTGTGTGTGTGTGTGTGTGTGTGTGTGTGTGTGTGTGTGTGTGTGTGTGTGTGTGTGTGTGTGTGTGTGTGTGTGTGTGTGTGTGTGTGTGCACGATTAGGAGGCACCGGCCTTGTTTTGCAGCGAGATTAGGTAATACACAGCATTTTATGGATGAAACGCATATTGGAAGCAGCTGCTTTACCCCAGCTGTTTTTGCATTGCCTTTGTTCGGTGCTGCGAGTTTCAGGAAGTCTGCCCCGGTGCTGCTCCCTTCCAAACTAATGAAAAAATCTATACTGTCGCTCTTGTGAGCGTGAATTAGTTTACTGAACGTTGTTGAGAGTGAGTTCTTTTGAGATGACGACTGTGTAAAGACACCGAATGTTGCATTGTGCGGCGGCCGCGTGCATGCACAGGTGCCCCTGCTCGGTTAAAATGATTAGTTATTAATGTCCGGGTGTGTTTGGGAGAGAAGCAGAGAAACATGTCTGGAGCCTAACAATCCCCACATATGGCTTTGCGTGGCTGTACTTACATTAGCATCCACATGGAACACATGTAATCTGATCTCTGACCCCGAACACACTCAGTGGTCTGTTTCCTTTTCCTGACATAAGCGCCTGGGTGCAGTTTTCCACTTTACACTTTTGCACCCCGGGGGTTCTCCTTTGTGTCGGGTGCTTGTGTATACAGATGTGGTGAACGCATGTAGTTTTGGCCCCTAGTGTCCGGTTCTGGAAGTGGTAACATGGACACCTAATTAGATCTCATTAGTGTGCAGCCTGTCACAGAGCTTGAGATGCTGCATTCATTATTTGTGTGTATGTGTGTGTGTGCTTGTGTGCATCCCGTTGATGTTTTCGTGATGTTCTAACCCACACACATTCATCCAACACGGTCAATTAGCAAAACCTAATCGACTTGTGAAGATTTGTTTAACTGCTATACTGCGGAAATCGTAACAAATGAGTAATACGAGAAAGTACTGCTTTTATATATATATTGAAACTACTCAAAATAATATTTACTTTGCATTGAATCGCACTCTCAGTAATAGACATTTCATTTCATCTTGCATCTATATGTTTCTCAGACTAATAATAATTTTGAATGAATTAACACTATGGCAGGAATTTTAAAATTAAATAAGAAGAAAAAGGTCAGATTGAAGTATTTATATGTTCATGCAATTTGTTTGTATATTCAGGACACGTTTCCACAACAGCTGTTCAAGTGAAACTGCATTGTTTTTGTATTTTCAAGATTGCGTTATGAAAACAACGTCTGTTTAGAGAAAAAGGACAGAAATGCTGAAAACAGCGTCACGTTTCCATGGCGATGGAATTGAAACTTGTTTGTAAAGTTTCCCATTCCCCCGTTTACACAAAGACGGAGACCGAGCATCTTCGAAAAGTTCCACCTTGGCAACCACTTTCAAAAAGTTGCATTTTGAGTGACCCCGAGCACCGATGTTTTCAAAACTTCAAAACTGTTGTGTACTCAAAGCTTCTGTCACGGAATAGATTAAATGATGTAGACTGTACATAAATATGAGTAAAATTACTAACTAAAAAATACTTAGTATAGGTCTCACAGAAGTATTATTTTCATGTCAATCAAGACCTTTATGATAATTACCATCAAAACCATCTGTTAAAATAAATACATTTATCATATTTACTCTAAAAGCATCGGTTGATTTGGAAGATAAACTATGTTTTAGCATAATGTTTTTTTTTTATCAGAATTTATATTTATTGAGTAACTTCAGTGAAATTCATGTATTTCTTTCAAGAGAAAAACCACTAAAGTTTAGACACATCGTTGATACAAAATAAGTATATTTAAAACCAATCGATTGGTGTTTGGGTTTAAGTGAAATAACCCCAAAATTGATTTCCTAATATTTCAAAATAGGTGTGAAGCAGCTTCGACGTTCTCCTCTGAGGGCTGGCGGCCAACGCAGGAGTTTGATCTGTGAAAGCCCTTCTCACCTGGAAGTTTTACCTCGCCAGGCCTTGAGCCAGACATTTTACAAAGGACTCTAAAACCGACAGGAATCTGATGGAGACGCTTCAAAACGGAAACGTGTTTGCCTCTGAGAAGAGGTTGAAAGACGTGCAACCGAGATTTGAAAAGCTCGCCGGTGATTTTGAGGATGATTTGTTGGGGCAGGTATAAAGAGAATTGCAATAATCCAGTCGGGATGAAAGCATGAATAACTTGTTCCATTTTCACCCTGGAGACGACAGACCCTAACCGAGCGATGTTCCTCAGATGAAAGAAAGAAGCTGCCTGATGTGATGATCTGTGGACAGAGAATTGTCCGGAATGACAACAAGGTTACGCGAGCCGGAGTTGACAGAAGCGCTCAAGGACCCGGACCACTGTTTGATCCCGAGGATCGAGGCTTTCGGAGCAGCGATAAAAGTCTTTGTTTTTTGGTCTATTTAACTGCGGTTACTGCGCATTGTAGGCAACAGAAGCCCGAAGAAAGTCAAAGGTTTTATTATAAATCTGCGGCATGAGTCTCATGTGGTCAGAAAGAACAAAAGAACACTGCCATCCGCATACAAATAGTCAGAAGTTGGTACGAGCAGTGCAAGGTTCTGGAAATCACCGAGTGGATTCGCAGTGGATTTACTAAGCCGTGCATGTTGTTGAGTCTCTGCTTCAATCGGACTATATATTTTATACCTGTGGAGCGTGTCGATGGAAAATGTAATGTCAGAAGTGGATGAAATAAAAAATGCCACCATTTGGTTCAATTCTTTTCTTGTGTGTGTTATAATTGTAATTGAAAGTGAGGGTGTTCGGTGAGCAGAAGAGACAGTTTTGACCTCTGCAGCTCTCTGTCTTTGCACAACAATAAAGAAACTCTTAGTGATTGTAACTTTGTGACTGATTTCCTGACGATAATGAGTCACTCGTACTTACCGGTGCAAATACTGTCACACGTAAATGGTATACGCACAAGTGTTATATGTTTTTTCTGACAATGCACATGCTTTGTCTCTTACGAAGTCGGATTGTTTTGTTGAATGATAGAATTCTTGATGGGGTTTTTTTTTTCTTCACATTTTAAACTAACAAACACTTGAAAGTCTCATCTTTACTGCCAATTTTTTTATTTTTGACTGTGAAGGAAAACCACAGTACTCAGAGAAGACATGCAAGCTTCCCGATAGTGCTGAAAAGTATACCACCGCGCAGCCGGGATATAAAAACGTGTTTTAAAAATATGAGTTAATAAAGAGTTTTACCCTCCACCGGGTTCTTTTTCCCCTCATTACTTTAAAGTAATCAATAGAATAAAGGTCACAAGGGAAGAGGCATCTTCCTGATCTCGGTTTTTCCTGCTGCTCCACTCTCCTGAGACTGGAACAGTTGTACTTACATCGGCTGAACAAAGACGAGGCTTGTGGCCACCTGCACAGCCACCGCGTTTTCTAGACTCGCAGATGAATAAGTGCCGTGAGACTTGAAAGGAGGACGTGTACAGCCTGTGAGACGGTTCGAAAACAAACAACAAAACTTATATCACACTTCATCACTTATACATCGCAATGTAACCAGATCAGGTGGGAGGTGAAGACTGGCAAATGTGTGCTTCTCTGCTTTGCGGCTCCGTTAAATCGAACAGCATGTGTGAAAGAGTAAACGGTGATTGTTACAATGCGATCTCTCTGAACGGATGCCGGACCAAATTTCCAAAGAAAGCATCGCGGTGGGATTTTTAACGCAGCGTGAAGATTGTGTGTCGACATTGTGCGTCGGCAAAGAAACACTTATTCCTGTTTACAGACGTGTGCATGAGTACAGATGATCTCGCAAACTGATTGGAGTACACACACACACACACGCACACACACGGGAACATCTCAAGTGGATGTGGCTGAATTCCTCAGAACATTATGTCCCTGTGAATTATGGTTTTAATGCTTCATCTGCTCCCATTAGACGATCCATCACACCAGCACTCACTTTGTCATTGGGCAGTTCCATCAAGGGGGAGACGGGTGCGGGGCAGAAGGGAAGGAGGCGTGCACATGTGTGAGCGGGTAAAGAGCGAGAGCAAAGGAGTTGAGAGAAGGCGAAAAATAATGGAAAGAGGGATGCAGATAAGTGGCTGTAAGCAAAGGGATTAAAAGGAGTAAGAGGGATGTTGATATGACCTGGAGGGTGATTAAATGGTCGAGCGACGGCAGCGCAGAGCGAGGAGTCATTTAGACAGATTGATGGCGATGAGGGGAGGACCGGAGGTCTCTCCCATACCGATAACCACTCACAATCACTTTGACTAAACTGGCTGCATGTGGTTGTTTCTGTTGTCTAATTTACTTGACCCTCGCTTCCTCACTTGTGACACTGGCTTTGGGAGAAGCGGCTGTGACATCAGGTGGGACCCAAACAGTATTAAAACACAACACGGGGCTGTTTAGACGTCCATGATCCGAAACATCAATTGTAGCTCTGCCTCAGCTCTGGATTGAATTATTGTTCTTCCCGAGTCCCTTTGTGTTTGGTGATAGGGAAAGAAAAGAGAGAAAATGTCCAAATAAAGCAGGTTTTTGTTGATTATACCTCACAATTAAAAAAAAATCTGCTCTCCAATTCAAGCTCATCACGTGAGTTGTGTTGTAAAATGTTACGTGGAACCATGTTGTCTGTCTGTTTGTTAGCCTTCGTAGAGACCGTGACTTTCTTGCATAAATCAAAGCACATGTACTCGCGCTGTTGTGTTTGTTTGTCTGGCAATTTAACACAAACGGAAAGTGCATTTTGATTTTCACATTGTTACCATATTGGTCCAAATATACTTTTTTTTTTTTTCTTCTTCTAAAATATGTATCTGCTCTTCTTTGTCATGTCTTTTAAATTCAATAAACATTATTTGGTATATTTGGCATTCTGGGAAGAAGGAAAAATCTAGGAATGTAACCGAAACTGTTATGCAGCTAAAGTGACGGTAAATCTCCTTAAGAGCTTGATGTGGAGTTTAAAGCCGGTCTGGGCTGGAGGAGGCCATTCATGTCATGTAACCAACTGTTTTTATGGAGAAGAATATTTGTGGTCCAGCCTGAACTCAGACGACACTGAGAAGCTGCTGTTTTTACAGCTTTATGTCATTAGTCTGAGAAAGACACAACCAGACCCCCTCACTCAGATTGGAAATGCAGATGAAACGCTTGTATTTTAATAAAAAATTTTTTTTTTTTTACATGCCAACAACCAAAAAAACAACAACAATGCAACATATCACTTGTATTTATCAGTACTTCACCATAGTGATGTGCAATATGATCGATTTGCTTTCCGATCTGATACCAAGGGAAACCAGAGCTGTTGTCACAGATTCCGATTGACATTGACACTTTATGCAAAGCTGTTTGTGTCACGAGACGCACTGGTGCAGCAAAAATCGCATGACTGATTTCCTATTTGCAGACAAACCCCAGCCACTGGTTAGTTCATATGGCTTCATGAAAGTGGCATTGCTCTTTTCGCACGTCACATACCTACGTTTGTGATCAGCAAGCATGAAAATTGATCCTCGCAGACTCTCATTTTGGTATCTGAAGTATCAACATCACTACCTCACCATTTAGCAGCACAGCATGCGGGCCACCCGGGCCACCTAGACCTTTATAAGGCGGAAATAACCATTCAGGTGGAGGTGTGAAACTAAAATGTTGTCAGCAATATGGATCACTGGCCACAGAGGGTTTCAATCAGCCGTGCAGTCTGAGAGGAAAAGGCACGGCAACTCTGTCCAAAATGTCACTGACAAATGTGCGGTGCGAGCGCACTGAAGGTTGCGTGTTGCAGGGCAAAGAGGGAGGAATGACAAGGATTGAAAGAGTGGAAGATAAAGAGATGGATGAAGCTGGATAGAAGGCAGAGGTGGGGGAGATAACACAAATGAAGAAAAGTAGCAATGGGAAGAAGTTTACGGAGGCTGGAGAATGAAGGGCACAGGAGGACGTGGAGCCAGAGGATTGGGTTTAAAGCGAAAGTCTTGAAAAGTCCTTTTTGTACGAGATCAGCTGGAGGGATGAGGGGGGAATCCTCCACGGTGGTGTCTTCTCTGAGTGCTGCTTGATGGGACGAGAGAGGCGGGGAGACGTTACAGCTGGGCTGTTTCATAGAAATCTTCTCCGGGAGAGAGATGAAAAACAGACTGGATGCAGCAGGCCGTGTGCTCGTCCTGGCTCACTCCGTTCCTCCCTGAGTGCTTTCACACAAAACATTGTGCACCATTAGATGGATTCCACCACGGTGCTTATTCTGATTACTTTACAGCGTGGTGTGGCGAGAGCACCGAGTTGTGTAGGTGTGTTTTGCCTCAGATGACCTCAATTTGAGTTTGCTTTGGCATTCGTGACGATGAGCCCAGTGGCCACAGGGTGGCGTAGTAGTTCGCACTGTTGCCTCACAACGGCAATCACTGGTTTGAATGTTGCATGTTTGCTTTTTTTTCCCGGTCTCTTCATGCGGTCAACTGACCTTTGGCTAAGCCCCGCCCCCAAACACAAACGAACCAATAGCCTTCAACTACAATCTACATTTTCCGCTCTGCAGACAACCACTGGAGGTGGCAACACTTTTTTTTGTTTCGCTTTATGAGCTATTTAAGTAATTTAAGACACAAAAATGATCGAACGATATGTCCAGGGCTCACGCGACAGCAATACGAGTTATCCTGAAAGAATAAATAAAAGGGGGTTTACTTCATCCCATTTTCCAAACAAAACATGAACCTTTTGATTTTTGACTTCGCCAAAGGTGCAACTGTTAGTGTGTGTGTTTGTGTGTGTGACTACCTCTCTCTCTTTTGTTTGCCTGATGACCGACTGGATGCCTGAACAGCGTGTATCCCGACTTTCTCTTGAATCAGCTCCAGCATCCTGCGAGTGTATGTTGGATTCAACGGTACAGACCAGAACTTGACTGAAGGGTAGATATTAAGTTGGTTCATCTGGCATCCGCTGTTACACACGAAGCTAATTTGTAAGTGAATATGTATGTGTGTTTTGGAAATATCGGTGACTAACTTCTTTCACAACCTCTGCAGAGAAATTGGATCAGTTGCAAGGCCGAATTTGAATTTAACCGAGCGTGCCGTGTGCGTTTTGTGTGTGCGTGCATGCCCGTTTGAGCAAAGGTGCTCATAAATTTAGCACATTATTTTAATATATTTTAGCTTGATGGTCTCCAACTGTGCTCTATTTGTCAGTGACGCTTTATATCCCGCAGTAGAGGATAATCACTGTGAATTTACTACTTGGACCGAACACACCGTGAAGTTGTAGCTGGTTCAAATGACTGAACTGTCCGTCCTTGTTCTGGTCCGGTAGAGTCTGGAGGCAAATTGGCAGACCTGTCCTGATTGCCCACACACTAGTAGGCCTGCAGTTCATTTTCCTTCGACAAACATAATCACATGTGAACGGAAAAGTGAAACTCATCTCAATGGTTTGAACCGATTTCAGACCTTTGCTTCCAATGGAATGTTTTGTCGACATACAGCACAGCCACTGCGGTTTAGTGCCTCCGTGTAAACTGCATTGCGTGTTTACGTACCCTGAAAACATGACGCCACGTCTGTGTGTTGCACATGAATTGTATGTCAAAATGTATGAAGTTGCCAACCGCACATGGTTATTTATTGTGGTTATACGATTCAGTGGTGATGTACAGTGGAAGGTGGATAAGCTGTTTGCCTTCTGCTTGTAAAAGATAATTATACTATACTGCTTGATCCTTTTTCTTGATCCAATACCGAGCTGCTGTTGGAATGTCACGGCAGGCATGAGGTTTCATTACATTTCTCTTTGATATTTGAAGTGTTGCTTTGGAAACAGCTCGCGTGTGCATGCCGTCCAGATGTGTTTTACGGCAATCACAGTTTACCTTTAAGAACTTTTCGTCGTGCAACTCTAATGTAGATGCAGACGCCTGTTTATTTCACGACTCGCTGATCCTCGAGGAATATTAAACGAGACAGCTTTCGATGTACTGAAAGCAGAGGGGGTTCCTGTGTATGTGTGTTCGTACTTGTGTGCGGGTGAGGTCCGACGCCGCCACCAATTCTGTCGGGATGAACATATTTGACCTTGCAATCTTTCCAATCACAGGGGTTAAGACGTGGTTTGGGGACGGACGTTACAGCCGGGGCGGGGTTCAGGTCAGGGTGGTTACGTTTGAGATTGGGGCTGTTCAATCTGTGCGCCTCCAGGTAATGCCACAGAGACATGTATGTGTGTGGACTGAAAAATCACGCAGACGCACTTTCAGATTATGGAAGTTGTTTATTTCTAAACACTATTTTCAAAGCTAAATGTGTATTTTTTTTTTACTCAGAAGCTGCTGTTTTCTCAACGAGGTGATTGTTAGAAGGTTTGTTGAAATGTAGTGGTCATTTCTTGTTGTAGATGACATATCGTACCATCATCCATGTCTAAGAAAAAGGGTTTGTCAATAGGAGACAGCCTTTCATGTCATAAATGTCTCCAATTGTACCTCTCGTTTGTTTTCACTGTCACTCATGTTGGTTTCGTTTTTATCATCCACGTTGATTTTGTGGGGAGGAACAAGAAAAAGGTACGCTTAAAGTGTGAAAACAGCTGGAAATGGCTCGAGAACGATAAACTGGGCCACAACAGGTGAAATAGACGAAACAATTCTAATTAGTTTAAAAAAACATAAGAATAAACACAAATTTGGGGGAGGTGAAACAGCTAAATATTATTAATATTGTAACTACAATATTTTTTAATAAATACATAAAATATATACTGTTTAATTTATCATTTGAGCTGATATCCAGTGCACGTTCACTCCGCATCATATTGGGCGTGATTATTTGTGCACGACAGGGAAAACGCCGATGACTCCGCCCACGCCGTGGTCGTACTATATTGTAATGGAAAACCGATGAGGTTGAGACGAGTAGGGGCTAAGTACGCACGAGTGGAAAAGCACCACAAAACAACCGTGACGCCGCCTCTTTATCTTTTCTGACCTGATTTTGCAAATAGGATCAAAAAAGAGCTTTAGTTGTGAACCAAAACTTAACCATAAAACCTGGATCATACGATTAACGGATCTAAAACTCTTCATGCGGCAGTGAGAATCAGTTAATGCTTGTGTGAATGGTATTTAATTCTGAGTATGATCACACTGAGTTGCGCAACTTTGACAAATACACGTCAGCATTTAGCGACGATTGAATTTACGTCTGTGCTTTGTCACATGTGAAATGAGGCTGTGTGTTGTTTATTGTCTGTAAATGCTATACATTAGTGTGACTGTGTGTGTGGGTGTGTTCATGAGAGCCCGTGAGACAAAAGGATCGCAAGTGTTTTGAGAACTTGTGAAAATGCATGTATGTTGGAAACCAACCTGCATGCGTTTCGCAGTACTCCTGCCGACATTTCCATCACATCACCAATCAACAACACACAAGAAAAAGAAAGCCACATTGGTTTCTGACCTCTGTGGCAGACATCAGGGCAAAGACACAGCTGTGTCCTGGTGTCTCCCCTTTAAGTCATTTTGTCCTGCATGGGACACAGAGCTTGCCTGTGTATCACCATTGTTCTGTTGCCTTGGCTCATTCCGGCTGCAGGAATTTTCGATTCAACATTGGCGAGCACTGTCTTGTGAATATGATTTGATTTATTTAGCATTCCCTTAAGGAAACGACTGCTTTTGCAGCGCGCAGCCGTCAGCCTAACACAACATTTTGCACTCGTTCTTCAGAGAGGGGGTAGTGAAGGCTCAGAACACCCCGACCCGCATAGCCGGGATTGTTTTTGGATGTACCAAAGGAAACCTTGGCGATTGCTCACAGCGGGGTGCAACCTTGCTGCATATGGCTGCTTTTTCACGGGAAAAGACAAATGAAAAAAATTTTTTTAGGAGAAATGCTTGTTGAGGAAATATGTGTGCTCGCGCTTTTAAATGTTGTGAGTGACGTGCATTTGTGGGATGAACAGCAGATCTGAATAATTATCATGCTCTACGTTGCTTTTCAGAAAGCCAAATGGGGCACCAATTGAGCCAAATAACATAAAATTGAACCAAGAATGAGGAGCGCAACAACTCCAGACGTGCAAAACACGTGGCAGCCTAATCTCAAAATACCCTGAAAACATGACCCCAAACATAATCCGCCCGTTTCCACTTTACATCTGCAACACATTTATTACGATAACTCTGAGTTATAGTTTGCTATTTACGATGTTTGAAGTTCTAAGCCAACGAGTTACATTTGAGACCACCTCCACAAAGCCAATATATCCACCAACTGTGTTTGCTGAAAACAGCACTTCTTTGCCCAAAAACCTAAATCAAATTCACTGGAAGGCTGGGAAAGGAAAAAAAAATTAATGTGTGGAGGACACAGCGATAATATTAGCTACAATAATAATGTCAAATGGTGAAATATTGGTCTATTTTGGCCAGTGCTCACATATTAAAGTAATGGAAAGTCCCCCCCCCCCCCCCCCCCCGCATCAGATTGGCTCTCTTTGATCTCTTATCTCTGCTGATGGTGGAGCGTAGTTTCGGGCTCCGGTCTGACATGTACTTTGCTTTGTTGCCTGGAAACCTCTCACCTATTACAAACTGCATTCAATAGCTCCCGGTGACGTCTGTTTTCTTTCTTTTCTTTTCCTTTTTTTTTTTTTTTTAAAGAAAATCTCCTCACCAGTCATCACTTTGTCAAGCTTGAGACTCCGGGCCAGTTGGGATGGAACCGCATCAAGTTCAGTCCGGGTACCAAGAGCAGGGTGAAGTCGAAGCTCGCTCTCATTGGCTTTGCAAACGCACTTTACAACCAGCGGCCCCACTGTGGCTCTGCAGTGTGAAGCATATAAATGGGGAGTAACGAAGACAGCCGACATTTTTCAAGTTGACGAAGTCAGATTTTGATACAAACCAGTTTTCATGTGTCTTCTCTAACACAAGGGAGCCGTTATCGCTGGTCCACTGAAAGACAAGTCACCCCAAAGTTAGTTATTTGGTCACAAAGATGGTCACTTGCCTGATATCAGCGGAATCTAAAATAGCTATCAACCTAGTTTGTACTTGTTTAGGTTTTTTTTAATCTGTGTGTGAAGCATCATGCGGCGACGTTATCTAACAGACATGGACGTAAAGTTCTGACAGAATAGCAATCCCACATGACTTTCCCATGGACCCTGGCCAGATCGTATACAAGGTTAGATCACCTCTCCGCCCTGATCAGAATCTCAATCAAAGCCAATCTGATTGTCGTTTAATCGGATCACACATGCTCCCGAAAGCCACCGTGTTGCGTGGATTAGCTCGGTTCTAACTTTGAGAAATTGGGGCATTTCCAACACAAACCCCGACATGAATTTTGCTGTAGATTTAAAAAAAAAAAAAAAAAACACTTTGAGGGCCAAAGACTGTGTGTGAACACATACACACGCCTTGAAATCTCCTTCGATGTCGGTTTTATGACCGACAACCAAAATACCTTCATCCCCCCAAATGCCCCGATAACTTCACGTGTCAGAGACACTTTGACCTCCGGCTGACTGGAGTGAACTCCTCCGCCAAAAGAATAACCTAATGGGTATCTTTCATCCCTGATAAACTAACATCCCGCGCCTGTCAGCGTGAACGTCTTCCTAAGGCTTCTCCTACACTCTGGCTTTTCAAAGCCCGGACGTAAAGAGCCCGACAGGATTCCTAACGACCTCTCCGTTATCGCTCCAGTGCCACTCCTCACACCTGCACTCAAGGATAATATTTACCCTGTCTGTCATCGTCGCACGGTGGATGCGTGTGTGTGCGCGCGCGTGCGTGCGTGTGAACGTGTCTTCCTGTCTTTTGCGTCAGACTGCGATGATGGCTACCATTCTTCCCTTCCCTCGGCCGCCTTATTTAGAGAGGGCGGAGCAGACGTGGCCTGTCTGTGGGAAACTAATCTTTCTCAGGGAGAGTGGAAGCGGAGCGCTGATTTGCGAGGCAGAACCAAAAACCTCCCCGGTCACTCATAATATTTCAATTACTCGCTACTTGAATGCACGAGCATGCTCTTTCTGTTTGAGTGCACGCTTGGTTTGTTTAGGGTTTTTTTTTGTTTGCGCTTTTGTGTGCCGACCAGCTAATAACTGGATGGGTATTTTCCAGGTAGGGATGTGTGACGACTGCAGATTGGGCGGCATGTCCTGCCTCATGCATCCCTCTGCAAGGCGCGACATGTGATTCCTCGAGCTCGGCCTTATTCCCCCGAGCTTTTAAACATGAGCCGGAAGAAGAGAGAAACTGAGAGACTGGGGAAAAAAAAAAAGAAATATCAGGAGCGGCCAATTGTTTTCGACGAACCTGGGGAATCATTTGTAATGAGAACGACAACAACTGAATGATGAGTATTTTCAGTTTCAGAAAATCAGCACAGCAGGGGGGTGGAGGTGGGGGGGTTATCTGGATACAAATACATTTCCCTGCATTTGATCTTTTAAAATTTTTTGGTTTTTTTTTTGGGGAGGAAACCTAACACTCTTCAGCTCTCGCAATGTTTCATGCTTCATTGTGTTTGAGATTTTGGCAAAATCAAACAAGCGGGAGCGACTTCTCAGATAATAACGGAGCAGCGCTGGTTCGCCCGGCTCAGTCAACACGGATCAGCTTGAAAGACTATTTGAGTTTTTGTTCCCTGTGGGCGATCGGATTTGTTCTACATTATGAAAAATACACAAAGAACTACTCATCTTTTTTCCTGTTTATTGTGACACTGGAACATAGTAGCCGATTACGTTAGCCAACAGGTAAAAACACGGAAAAAAAAAAAGGCCTGGCTCATTCAGAAATAAAAGTGTCGGGTTTTCCAAACACAATGTTTTATCAGGTTTAATTGTAGCTGGTTAATATTTCATCGCATTTAGTCAGTCTGATTGTTTCCACGTTTTCAGTCCACTCAGGTAACTCGCTGCTGATTGATGACTTGGAAAGGGGTCCGTTGTTTTAGTTTTTTTCCACGAGACAGCCACGGACCGGCAGACGAAGAAAATGTGGATGCCTACAAACGCGCAGTATAAGCGAACTCTACCGTTTCAATTTGCATATTGGTTGCTGCAAACTGTTTCAGTGTGTGTGTTAAAATGTGACAGTCGGTCCCAAAAACACAAGACATCAAAAGCAGCCGACTTCCAGATGCACATTTCATAATCAAACTCTCTTTCAGAAGAACCCGGAATTGGTCAACAATTACTGTAAAAGATGGAACATTGTTTTATGTCTTATGTCACATCAGATGTGTGTGGATTATTTTTTCTTTAGTTTTTTTGAATTTTTTTACAATGAGTCACACAACCAGTCAAGACGCCACTAAAATACCTCGAGCATACTAAAACAAACATCTATTTCTTGGCAAAAATTCATATTTGTCTACGTTATAGTGCTGAATATTACACGTCGGATTAATTCTAAGCCATTTCACAAGTTGAGAACCTCGACATTCACGGCATTTCTTATGTTTTTGATCAGTCACACAGTCGAAACGCTCAACAGAAATCTCCCTGAACGCTGCAACAATCGGTGAACGGAAGTGACTCATGAGGGTCATAACAAAAGATCGTTTTGTCATTTGGATTCGGCAGAACTCGCTGACATCGTCACTTTCGAAACGCTCTTGTTGGAGAGGTGGCATGAAGCACACACTTCAGTAGAGCATAATGAATTAGTTAAAAGCATAATCAGTGGCTCCTGCAGAACACAGATTTGGGGCTCTCTGTTTTGGATTTTCACTGCCCACAGCAACGGGTTTGGTGTGTTGAATACGCCTCGTTTCATAAACCTGCATTGTGAGGATACAGGAATGAACCCGAAACCACAAGAATCTTGGATTATGACGCAATCTACTGCTGATTTAGAAATGATTCAAACTGAGTTCTCTGTTGCATTGGGTTGCATTGTATTCCATGTTTTCTTCTTTTGTCTTCGCAACCTGGGGTCTTGCTCAAGGACACTTGCAGTGGCGCTATAGCAGTCAGGGAGGAAGCAGGTCTTTACATTTGACCAAATTTCTCAAACTTAGATTCCCACATCAAAGAAAACCACTAACTGGGGTCACATATGTGTGAGAGTTTATTTCTCTCCCCGTGTTTCGCTTCATTGTAATGTTTTTATTTAATTTTTTTTTAATCTACGGTTGGCGAGGGAGTCCACAGCCTTGCAATCTCAAGGTAAATGATATAGGTATTGCCAGCTGTAAGCTATATAAAGGCACACGAGAACCAAACACCATGATTAGAGAAAAATAAAATCAAACGTTACTATTCAATAATGTATTAATAGCTCATGTATTAGCTTGGTTTTATTTCTAGCACCACATGAAAGTAGTCTGTAGCCTTCCTTTGTACAAACAAGATACCAATCAATGTGGATTCAAAGAGTAATAAATTCCAGAGTGGAAATGTGAAAAACAGATCTGCCGCAGAAGCCGCCACTGCACATGTTTTCTAGTTTCTTGTTCACATAGTAATCGGGCCGGTTTTGGATTACACATATTGTGTAAGAAACCTCAAATCACTAATAAAGTCCTCCCCTCGCAGACGTCTACATGTTGTCTTTATCGTCACTGAGGACCTCCAACCTGATGCCCAGTTACTGCAGTTCAACAGCTGGATCTCATGTGCGCTTACTGCCATCTAGTGGCCTCTGAGAGGAATCGTCCCTTTTGGTGTAATGTAATCTCTGTACAACAGGGGTCACTATAAGGTCATTTTTCCATATCTCTGCGAGTTTTGTTTATTTGCCTTTGAAAGACCACATTGGATTATGTGTGGGAACTGAGCTGCTCTATGTAAATTGACCACTAGATGTCACTGGATGTCCTTCACAGCACGAATACACGGTCAACGGTGTCCCTTTAAATCTGCAGCCCCCAGAAATGACAAAATGAGCAGTCTTCTCCTCTATTGGATTGAAAAAGAAGCTCCGCGATTCCTTCTAATCTATGCAGGATGCACTTGAGGAGTACTAACATTGTTGTGTAGATTGTAGCCTTAAGGTGTGATTGCTATCAAGCAGTATTTACACAGAAAGACAGAAACTCAGGCGTGAAATGAGTAAAAGACTTGTGATTGGGTCTTTGGGTTACATCAAGGTTTTAATCACTTCCACACATCTGGTGGGTTTAATTGAAAAGTAACAGTGACCAAGTTCCTTCTGTTTAGGTCATATTCAAAATACGTGTGTGTGTGTGTGTGTGTGTGTGTGTGTGTGTGTGTGTGTGTGTGTGTGTGTGTGTGTGTGTGTGTGTGTGTGTGTGTGTGCACGCACAGAGTATTTTTTGTCTTTCAAAGGCCAGCAGCAGGGGTGGGACCTCCTCCCCAACTTCTCTCATCCCTCCATCCATCCCTCTCCCCTCTCAGCTCGTTTCCTCCTCAGTGGATTTCTCGCTCTCTCTCTCTCTCTTTTTTTTTTTCTCCAGTGCTGTGCACACACACAGCCTCCCCACCTCCCGCCACCTCCCTCTATTCGGACAGCTTTTGCACCAGCAGCTCCGCACTGTGCCGGCCTGGAGAGGAGTAAGCGAGCGGAAAGAGGAAAGAGTGGAGCGAGAAGAGAGGATTTGCTGAAGTGAGGAGAGACCGACAGGGGAGAGAGGGGGACCATGGCTGCTCTCTCTGCCTTGCTGAAGACCTGGGTTATACTGCAGACCTTGTGCCTGGCTCTGGCCCAAGTGGTGAGTGGACAGGAGAGGTTGTGACCCTGCCGCCCCGGTTCAGGGCTCAGTTCGACTTAGACAGGGTGTTTAGGGGGGGGGGGGGGGGGGAGGTAAAGCGAGCCAGCACGCATCTTGAGGTGGTGACAATCCAGGAGCTTTAATACTGATCTATGTGTGGTGACCTCTGGGTGTCACAGAATGGAAAAAACGAAGAGCAAAAAAAAAAACTGGACGATCTTTTCAGGATTATCATCCCTCTTTTCTCAACTAAGGAGCTTCAAAACGGTGGATTCCCGGGTAGAACACCAGACAAGAAAAGAGAAAACAAAGATTCTGCCAGAGACACACAGCACTTGTCCACTGAGTGTGAACGCCGCTGTTCAAACAGACACCTTTGTGTTATATTCTGGACTTTCAACTCTCAAGGAAGGATTATCCCAACTTTTTTTTTTTGCATTTTTGCATTTTTGCCTGTTTGAGGAAATCAGAATTGGATTAAAACTTTTAACAGTACTATTCAACACAAGCTTTGGGATTTGGGGAGGGGGGTAAGGGGGTGGGGGGTGAACAGTGCCAGTCCTATGAACCCTCCTCCCACATTCTTCCTCAATCCTTTCGTTTCTACCTCTCATGCATGGCATTTTTCTTATATAGATATATCTACTTTGCTCTTTATTATGTTGTGATACTTTCATGCTCTGAGATCCTATTGAGTATTTTATTATTTCCTGAATGTCACACATTAATGTGCAGGTTTTCACATTTACAACTGCTAATTCTATGAAGACTTTTTGATGCTTTGACATTAACTTGACTTAACACTTATTGGTGGAATTTGCATTATTAAACTATGAATCCAACACTATCAATAGTCAATAAAACATTCATTATGAGGCCATAATTTGCTACTTTCCCTACATATATTGAATGTTGAATTTCAGTTCATTTAAATAATCATCAACATGTCATAAATCTAAAAAGCTCATATTTATTTAAAAAAAAAAATTCTTTGTGTTTCAGAGGGGTCCACCTGGACCTCAGGGCCAGGCGGGCCCTCCCGGCCCCTCTGGCACTCCTGGGTCGGATGGCATTGATGTGAGTATCCGCACAGGTTTGCCCAACAACGTCTCTCCCCCCCCCCCCCCCCACCTACAAAGATCTCCTTTGTGCTGGAGAAACCCCAAACCCAGCATCCCTCTGCAGTACTGCAGTCTTACCAGCAGAGGGTGCAGGAAAAATGAAAACACACCTGCACAAAAGAGCTCTGTTCCCAGCAGAGAGAAGGGGGTCTTTCAGAAGGGGATCCTCAGCTCAGCCCTCAGTTTGGGTCGCAGTAATGTGATACAGTGGAGTTATTCCAGAGGTTAACAACAGCCAGGTTGTGTGAATATGCTGTAAAAAGAAGCTGCTGCGCTGGCAGAGCAGGAAGCAGCCTGGTTGTGGGGAGATAAGACGCCTGGTTTGCGCATTCCAAATTCAAATTTACTATTTTTGAATCAGCTTGTTTCCTCATGAATTCTGCAGTGGAAGAAAATGTCATTCTAATCCGGTATTAAATATTTAATACGCTGTGTTTTCTGCATTCGAATGACTGAAGTACTCCTTACTATGATATTTTTGCAGTCAACCAAATTTGTATGTTTTATCCAAATATAAACATTTAGATTGAGTTCAGTTCAGTTCAGTTCAGGCAACTTTGTTATCCCACAAGGAGCAATTACTTTATAGCTTTTCATTGTACATTTGCATTCATGCATGCATTCAGTCGATAAATAAATAAATATCGAATCATTGATTTGTCAAGGAAACAATTAAGCCTGGGACCTAGGGATACAGAAGATAAAACCAAATAAGATAAAAGATAAAGTTAAGGCACATGAAACAAAAACAGAAATACACTGAGAACAATAAATAACGCCCTCTCAATAAAATCATTTAAAATGGTCATGGTGTTTTGTTTAGGACTTTAATAACATGAAGGACTTTGAATATCAGTTAGTTTTTCTCTGCAGCACATAATATCGTTTGCTGGAAGGAGTAAAAATGGCAACTTCATAGGGATTATTTCAGTTCTAGATTTGATGCAGCAAAGTACTAAATGAGCTAAAAATGAACGTCTATTTCATGTCTCTGCAGGGAGACAAAGGACCTCCTGGCTCCCCTGGCCCAGTAGTAAGTTGGAACTGTACAATCTAGTAGATGTGACATTGCATGTACTCAAGCTTTCCATCCACCTGATTTTCTTCATCATGAGAACACCCGTATGTTTTATTGTAGGGGCAAAAGGGAGAGCCGGGGGAGTCGGGTCCTGACGGACCGCCGGGGGAGAATGGCATCGATGTGAGTATAAACCGGGCTGGTGTGGTGGGCGCCTTCTTCAGACGAGAAGAGAAAATTGATTCTCAAATCATGCAGATGTTCCAAAAAAAACCATCTGGTTCAGCCAGATTACACTGAGTACACTGAGGTGGAAGTGCAGTGATGCGTTCACAATGTTTACAATGACATTATAGACCTTTGTGTTCAACTGAAGGTCGCTTTTTCTCAATCAGAGATACTTTTTAGCACCTAGTACATCGTGTCAATCTCACAGCACTTTCTGCTCTCCTGGTTGGATTTGGGGCAGACTGTGAGAGAGGAACGGTGAAAAAAAACAAGCAAGGATATCAGGCATGAAGCTAATCGACCTGCTGCCGAGTTTACGGGGTCAGGAGCTCAGATTCTGAACTTCCAGAGCTCCTGCTGGATGGTACAGAGAGGAGCGAGATAGAAATCCTACATGTTTTAGGTGTGCTGAAGCAGGGAGACGTCTAAAACATGCAGGACGATGGCCCTCCAGGATCCATGGTCCTGTTATGACCACTGAAAAGAACCAGGTTCTTCTGGCACATTAAATGGAAGTTGCTTGAATTGACTTGATCTACACTTTACAGTCTACTTGTGTCCTGTTTGGTTGTAACTGATTCCCCCTGCTTCTTTGTCCTCTTTTCAAATGTCTATGTCCTGCCTATAAACTGGCCATCTAAATATGTAATCTCATGCATTGAACTATTGCAGTTATTGTCTAATCATAATATTTGGTTTTAGTATTTTTTGGGAACGCAGATCTGAAAAAGATAATACATATGGCCTCCGGTCAGTCTCTACTTCAGGGTGCAGTGATCACAGGGAGTGTGGAGGCAGGGATGAGTTTAGCATGATTCTCAACTAAGTCCTTGGATTTAACTCTGAGTAGTTGTTTTGCAGCTCTTCTGAGCGATTCAGTCTCGATTAGACAGGAATAGAGTGCCAAATGATCACATGATAGTGCACGCACGCACGCACACACACACACACACACACTACACACTACATTCCCCAGGGATTTAGCCAGTAATCCGCCCTGGAATCTCAATCTCAAGTTTGTTTCCCAATTACTTACAAGAGCCGTGTCAGCTTTGATAAAATGTGTTTTCGACCCGGTTTATGAGGTGAATTCAAGTCACATGTGGACTCCAGGGAAGTCAGCGCCATTTCCGTTGCTTGGTTTTGTCCATTTCTCTTGTTTTGACTTGGCACCCGGCTCACACACCTTCATCTGTTTGCGTCTGTCTGCAGGGCTTGATTGGAGCAAAGGGTGATCGAGGTCCCATCGGAAACCCCGGCCCCAAGGCAAGCGCGGATGAAAACCTCCACCTGTGACGATTAGCAGAACCATGGCACCATTATTCTTCTGTTCTCTGAAAAAAAAAAAAAAGCATATCAGGGCCACGATCCCTTTCTGTTGTCTCAAGAGGACAATCGTGATAATTATTGTCTCGCTGGAGATTTTCTTACATCACTAATAGCATGTCATTTTGCTTAATTTGTTTATTTCACTCCACAGCGATTTTAATCTTCATTCATTTATGATTATACTAATATGTCATTTCTATTGTTGTATCTTCCTGTTGCCCTGCAGGGTCAACCAGGTCCAAGTGGTGAGCCCGGACCCCCTGTAAGTACATTAATGTGATCAGCTCATTATGCACACTTGCCTGCTGCTAATGTTTGCTGACGCGAGCTTCACGCAAACTGATTATCACCTTGTTAAGCTCATTAAGGTTGTTTGTTAGAATAGAATCAAAATGTGACCAATTCAATTTGAAGAAAACAAGTGAATTGAAAAGGTTATGTCCTTAAAACGGCAGGGGGGGGGGGGGGGGGGGGGGGGGGGGGGTGAAAGAAGGTTTCTTCTTTCAGACGAGAATCAACTTTTACTTTAATTGTTCATGGTTATGGATATCACTTCAAAAGGTTATGCTTGTGGCACAGCATTAAATTGACGATTAGATTATTTAAAGGCTCTGAGAGTCTTTATATACTGTATGTATTATTGAATGTTCATACATGTTAGTATGTACTTGCACTTGCTGTCACAAGATGATTTATAGGACTGTAGAGGGCTGCTACGAAGAAACTTTTATGCATTAAGTGTTATTACTATTCTAATTTTGACTCATCATTAGCAAATTATTACTATTGTGACATTAGTACAAGGATAACTGAAATTTCAGTGGGGTTTTCTGTATCTCGCACAACACTGTTGTGCAAAGTGGGTATTCATTATTGTCTTTGTCATTTTTAGATCATCTAACTCAGGAGTGTCAAACACATACATACAGAAGGGCCACATACAGCCAAGTTTTATCTTGAGTGAGCCAAAACTGTGAAATAGTGCAAATTTTAAATTTCAAGTTCTTTGTTGTGGCACATATGGTAGTACACGTGAGGAAACTGTCTGCATTTCCACAAAACCAAACAATTCCTCCTTAAAATGACACTGTATCGCTCATAATGCAATGTTATCTCACAGGGCTGATTTGGCGCTCATGAAATGAACGCTGACTGCATGAATCAGGCATTGTTTAAAGCGCCGCCAACTTCCACACAAACATATTGTCACCCAGCTGGTCTCACCAGGCTAAACCTCCTGAGTCCCTATTTGGTCGAGCCTGAATTCCTGATCAGCTGTGCCCCCCCCCCCCCCCCCCCTTTAAACAGATGCAGGAAATGCTCTGTGCAGCTGATAGCATCTTTTTTTACATTCAAAACCCCAAAATACAGGAGCCAGCGAAATCCTGTGGCTCAGTCGGACACCACTAGATGGCGCTCAATGTCCACTAATCACTCTCCTTGCAGCGGGTTGAAGCCTAAAGCTGTGCAATGCCATTCTTAAAAACAACACTATTATTTAATCCTTTGTTTAGCATTAATAGGCATCCTGTCTGGGAGCTGTGCTGCACACCCTGCTGTCTCACACTGCTGACAGGAGATCCTGCCCCGAGGGCTCCTCTTCCTCCAGGAAGACTTACTTACTTAATTACTTTGTTTATAATTAATTCCAAGCCAAAAGCACAGCAAACACAAACTGATTGTGTTCGGTGCCTTTGTTCTCGAGCACTGTTTAACCTGCTCTGACACTGTACACATGCATTACCGAATTACTGTGTCTGTTAGTAATTGGCTTTCTCAAATATTAATTGATACTGTGATGGAATCGTTCTACTTGTTATCCAGTTATTTACCCTCTTGTTCCTTTCTGTCCACACAGGGATCTGGCCTCCCAGGTCTGGCTGTAAGTAGCTTGCATGGTATTATGAAATTGTCCCATTATCTCCTAAAAAAAACATGTCTTTGAGGTGTAAAATCACCAGTTGCTGATGGGAAGTGCATGTATCATGTTCTGATTTGCTCGGTACAGGGGGCCCCAGGGCCTATTGGTCTTCCTGGTGAAATCGGACCAAATGGACCAAAGGTAGAAAACAACATTAACTTAATCCTACTTTACCTTTATCTTCTATAAATATGGCAAAATCTTTACTTTTTCCACCTTCTTATCAACGTGTTGTATCTCTGTTTGCTTTGTTTTAGGGTGTCATGGGAACACCAGGAGCTCCAGGATTTCCAGGACCTCCTGGCAAGCCTGTGAGTGTCCATCTAGGATTTCTAGTAACAAAGTGGGTCTCGGAGCAAAAGGGCCTTTTTTGAAGAATGTCGAGCATAAAATAGCAACAAATGCAGTCTGCATACACACACAACGTGCATCACAAATCACAACTTCTTCCTTATATTAAAGAATTCCTGCCTGAGTATTCAGGAATCTTCCAGGTAGAGAGGAAATGAAGAAGTGGATATTTAGTATTTGCACAATTACTAAATAAAGATTTTGATGGAAACATTAGTTACCATTGTAGGTCAATGGAGATGAATGTTTATTTTTGTAGGTGTAGGTGTTTGTATTTGTGAATTAACCACAGAGTTCCCCAGGATTCTGTCTTAGGACCTATACTTTTCACATTATACATGCTTCGTGTCGGGAATAGTATTATCTGGCTGAATCTGAGCTTCGGTGTAGTGATTAGTCTCCATATTGATAAATACCATGTGTTTGGGCTTTCTGTATGCAGTTTAGATGTTCTGCCTGCATATGTTTGTTTTTTTTCCCCATAAGCTAAAAAATATGCATGTAAGGACCGAATGTTATTGTGTTTGATAGAATGTGATTGACTGGCGACCTATTATGCATTCGCTCCCCAAAAGCTAAATAAAGTCATTTAGAAGATGGATGGAGGGTATCAGCTCGTCCAATCAAAGCTCACTCTTGCTTGTTCAGGTCCCAACACACAGTTGTGAGAAGTCTACTTTCTAGGAGTGTGTGTGTTTTCTCCAGTGGGCTCCTCTGATTCTGCAAAGGGAGAGAGGCAGAGGTTTTCATTGGGAGTGACGTTCCCAACTCAGTGTATTTGTTTAGCTTTAGTGCTGTCTTAGGGTAAATAAACCCTCATTAGATCAGTGGGCCGTCTCATCTGACTGTAGCCAGGATGCATCTGCGCCTATAGAGATACTTTCCTTTCTATCTCAATCTATAAACGGAGAGCGGTAAAGATGAACTGAGCTTGCTCAGCTCAGAAAAGACGATGCAATTGTGATTTCTCTCATTGATGTGTCTTCCTGTCTGTTTAGGGTCCTCCAGGCAAGTTCATTGGCGGAGAAGAGGGCAGCGCAGAGTTCCAGGTATGATCTTAGAGCTCCCTCGCAAATTGATTTTGGCACAAATTCATTGTCATAATCCATTTATTCCATTTCTTTTTCTATTATAGTGTCCCCTTAACTGTCCAGCAGGACCAAAAGGGCCGCAGGGTCTGCAAGGAGTGAAAGTAAGTTGATTATCAGTGTGTTTCATTCAGTTAAAACATTACAAAACTCGGCGTGACGCCCCCTGACTGATTTTTCTCCTTTAGGGACACAAAGGACGTGCCGGGATTCTCGGAGAGCCTGGTAGCATTGGAAATTCGGTGAGTACAACTCAAAGGAAGACATGCACCAAAACATGACGCCATACATGAAGCGTTTTGTTTTTTTTGTGCACTCACCAACCATTCAGAAGCAGAGGAGGCCAGGATTAGCTCTAATGAAGCCCCCCGAGGCACATGACTGGCACTAATCTGCCAGTGGTTAGTCAGGCCTGGCCCTTGGCCCTTCAGTTCAGCGTGTCACAAGCCAGATGAAAGGAAGGGCCAGGTACATGGAGGAGAGGCTGTGGGAGTCAGGGTTCACAGAGACCTCTCACCTCGCTGTATTAAGCAGAGCTAATGAGCGTATTGTCTACTCCATGGGAGTGGCCAGGCAAGACCCAGGTGTTAGCCTCTGATCTTCCCACACAAGCAGCCTTCTGGCAGCGCTTAGACGCTCACAACACACCGGTTAAGGACCAGTATTTTAGAAGGCCTGCTTCGACTCAAGGTCGGTCTTACTCCCCCTTCTTTTCTCGAAAACAGCACAGCACAGCAGTGTTAACATGCCCACCAAAGGTTTGAAGAAAAACACCGCTGTTGGGGATGGAGGAATGTGTTATTTTTAACTTGCTGTATCACCAACAAATGTGTGAGACTGTTGTTGTGTTTTGTGGATAAAAGCTGGGAAGTTCTGTTACCAGCTTCAGTTTGTTTTTTCAGAGTCGGAGGGGAGACCACTCATGTTTCTATGTGTATGTATCAGTGTAACGTATCTGAGTTGAGTAAGGATTTGTATAATCTCAAATAACAAGATATTAAGGTTTTGGTGATAGGAAGTGACATCAGGTGAAAGGTAGAGGAAGATTTGACCCCCACCCCCCAACAGTCTAGAGAAACATGTTGCCAAAACTAGCCTGCAAATGGGTTCAATACGACCTGCAGGTTAAAAAAAAGAATAACAGAAAAGATATCAAATGCAATTTTTTAGATAAAAGCTACTTCTGTTCATATTTTTTCTGCTGTGGTTAGCACTTTCAGTACAAGTAGAAGACATGAAACAACCAAAATGCTTGTACTAAATACATCTGCTAAAGGAAATGCGTATTCTTAGAAGTGACAGGCTTTAGTTCGGCATTAGTATGAAGAAAAACACAGTGGTAGAGAGGATTTCAAATTATTCAAATTTCTATAGAAATCTAGCATTGTGCACAAAGTGCATTAATGCATTTCCCTCTAAAACTCTGGGAAGTTATGTTTAATGCTATCATTTTACTGGTCCAGACAAATATACATAAAGTCGGACTGGATGTGCGACCTGTGAATCTATTATGTCTCCTTATGTCTCCCATGTGATCCCGGGTAGTAGTGAATGATGGCTCATGGAGAGGCTTCCTGACAGGGTTTCAGAACAAAATGAGCTGAAAATGGCAAAAAGACCATTTTATATTGATATATAAAGAACAGGGCGTACAGAGTGATTGGCTTTGTAATAACCAGCATTTAAGGACAAAAAGCAAGAAGGTTAAATTGACGGTTGAAGTGATTTCAACCGCTTGCGAAGCTGAAAGTGATTGAAAAAGAGTAGAAAATGACTAATTTCATGATGTGAGTGGATCAATATATACATTTCATTTAAATCAAGGCCTCCTTCATTTGAATGAAGAGTGTTGTTTCAGGGAACATCTAAAACATGATGTACAACAGTTGTACTTCAGGACTATGACACACCGATAGACAAAAATATTAAAAGGTCAGACTGCTTGCAAGAGTACCTGAGTATGTTTTTTGGGATTTTTTTTTTTTTTTTAAGTGTTTGTGATGGGTTTTTCATCAGTACACATACATTTTTCACTGGTTGGTTCTAACTACCCAATTATCTTCAGAGAGATCTCTGTCTTTTAAGGATACACAACCATCAAAGGGGCCTCGCTAGGCATCAGAAGACACTTTCTGGATTTTCTACTGCTCAAAGTTTTTGTGGTCGTACTCAACAAGAGGGAAAAAAAAGAGCTGCCATTTTCATTCAAACTTTATAGAAAAGTTTTAATGTGTGGTACAAAGAGAAAGATGATGAATATTCTTCATCGTCTTGCCTTTTTGTTTTTTCCACTATTCGAACTTCAACAGGGCACCAAGGGAGACTACGGCATCTCTGGAGAACAGGGGATCCCAGGACCGCCGGTATGCTCTTCCTCTGACATTTTGTCCAAGTTTTATGGTGATGAATTTATAGCTCTGTGCCTCTGGCCATGGTCAAAGCGCTTATACTGTGTTCTTCCCTCTCAGGGTCCGATGGGTCTGAGAGGTTATCCAGGAATGATGGGCCCCAAAGGCGAAGCAGTGAGTGTCCTTTTCATCACACCCACACAGCGCAGTGTCGTTCCCCCTCTCTTTGGGTACCAGAAGGCTGTTCCCATTCTTAAAACAGCACCAAGGAGGCAGAGCCACACGTGCCCCCCCCCTCAACACAAACATCATCCATTACCAGCAATAGGGACATATGGAAATGATGCTAACACAAATCTTTCTCCTCCTCTAATGAGTTGGGGTTGTCTGGGTCCACGGTGCCTCCATCTGTAGTTAATGATCCGCTGTAGTCATCCGTCTTACTGTTAACATTAGCCGCGTTAGCCAAGTTAGCACCCCGGCTTAGTGCCAAAGCAACAGTGGCTGAATCTCTGTGTAGCTCCCATTAGCGGAGTAAGTTAAGCGCTAATTATCCCTTCATTGCGATGAATGGCAGGGTTGTGTGACTTTGAGACCTCTTTGAGTCGATTGATGAGACTTTTTCGCTTTCCCGCAGGGACCCCGAGGGTACAAGGGCATCACGGGACCTGTAGGACTTCCTGGCCCTCCTGTAAGAATATACACACAAGAACGAGCACTTGTTTTCCTCCTCGAAGAAGAAGAGCAAGAAAACAGCACACCATTAGTTCCACTGCTGGGGTTCTGAGTTGTTTCCTTTATCTCGCAGGGTGAGGAGGGACCTCAGGGACCACCCGGAGAGGCCGGAGACAAGGGAGACAAAGTGGGTGACTCTTGTAGTGTTGTATCTTGACGTTTATTGTCAAAGCAGAGGAGTCTCGAGGGGAAAACAGTCGTCAGGACGTGATCCTGATGTGCAGCGTGACTATGCCAAGGCTGATTTGGTTATCTTCTGCAGGGCAGCCAAGGCATCCAGGGCCCACAGGGCGCGGTTGGCAAAAAGGGAGAGAATGTGAGTGAAGTCTTCTTTTTTTTTTTTTTAGGTCTGTGTGTGGGCTGCATAGTTTTGCAGAGGTTGTAAAAGAGAGTTTAAATGAAGTCCACTGAATCATATCTCCACTCTTTCAGGGCCTGCCGGGCATTGATGGAAAAGATGGCACCCCTGGTATTCCTGGAATCAAGGCAAGACGAGCACTGACTGTGATAACGATGTGCAAGTAGAATAAAAGATGGCAATTTATTCCAATTCTTTGGCTCTTTGTATGCAGGGTGGCCCCGGGCAGGCTGGGACGCCCGGTCCTCCCGGTCCCCAGGGAACGGCGGTGAGTGATCGTTCAGCATTGGCTTGATGTTTGTATGTTTTCGTCCAGCAACGCCACTAAAAACGCACGCCTATTTGCATTGGTAAAACAATTGTTATCATTCGGCCCACGTACGAGGGAGACAATCTGCTTTCCTCCTCAATTCAGCAAAGCCGGAGCGCAGACGGGCTGAAACTATGATGTAGCAGCACGTAACTTCTCGGTGCGTTTTGTTTTCTTGGGAGCCATCCAGGTTAACAGTGACCCCGTGCCCCCGCGTTGTTTTAGAATATAAACCACCTTGAAATAGCATTCTGCCTCCCGCCGCCAGCGATTTATCACAATCAGACCAGCGGGTGTACACGAGGCTGAGCGCGTCATTCTGACCAAGGGGTAATGGAGCATGAGATGCACACTTTGCTGTGTGGTCACTGCGGTGACGCCGACACAGCTGCAATCTCAAACACAGCGACTTCGCCTGCTCTCTGTCCTGCTGTGATACACCATCAACACACACACATACCCACACATGTATGCACACACTGCTGTCACTTTAATTGATCTCCATGTCATCATGCCTCAATATCATCGCTTCAATTCTGCCTAATAGGGATTACCTGGAAGTCCTGGTTCTAAAGGTGGACCTGGTGACAAGGTACAGCTTTTACCGCATTACATTATATTATAACTCCTGTTTCATCTGTTTTGTATTTTTCTCATTATCACCTTTTTGTTTTTTTCCTCCCCAGGGTGAGCTTGGACCTAGAGGTCATGTTGGCATGTCCGGTGCTCCTGGGCCTTTGGTAGGCATACACACAAGCTTATTATTAAATATTTCAAACTTATTATGCACAGAGGAGTAACTTTTCTCTTTTTTTTAGGGTGAGCCAGGTCTTCCAGGTGAGCCTGGTATGGATGGAGTCCCTGGACCTAAGGTACAAACCCTCAGAATGTAAGCGTGGAGCTTGAGCAAATGCAGCTTTTAAAACCTTACTCACCTCACCTGGTTTTGTAGGGTGACAGAGGCCAACGGGGAGAAGTCGGGCCACAGGGAACTGTCGGCAAGCCTGTAAGTTGCATTATATCACGTTCAAGTGTATTTCGGGGGGTTTCAGGATGAACTCATCACAGTATTTCTGCCATCTCCTGACAGGGAGGCAAAGGAGAGAGAGGCCCGATTGGCATCCCAGGTGCTCAGGGCCTCAGTGGAACTAAAGGAGATAAGGTCTGTGCAGGAAAAATTGAATAACAATAAGCAAAAACTCATTTGTATCTAAAATGTGCAGTGAGTGTGCATTTTACTGATGTAGTTACATAGACATGTCCATTGGGGGCAGTGTTTACCTGTGGATGGAAGTGAAATGAATGAGGGAAGTCATATAAATAAGCAATATAAATGATAATCAGAGTGTCCTCATTTCAGATGAGATGTCTTTCTTAGCTTGTGTTCTCTCGTGTCAGTCGCTTCAATCAACATTTACTTCTTGTTTTCTGAGTGTGTGGAATGGTAAGTTGACCGCATCTGCATGTTCTCCGCTCATTTCTGCAGGGCTTCCAAGGAAAAGTTGGGTCAAAGGGTGACGTGGTGAGTCGTGTTTGTTTCTCTTCTTAAATAAACTTGTGTTCTCAAGTTGCACAGAACTACTCTCTTGTATTCATCCCTTTTTCCCCATCTTTCTCCCTCCGTCACTTTTAGGGTGACCCCGGCGTTGAGGGATTGGCTGGCGAGAAAGGTGAAAAGGTAAAATTGATTACGCTGCACCCTAAATCCATTTTGGTTGTTTCTTCTTTCCTTCTTTATTTCTTCGCGAAGCACAAAAAAAGGTCTCCGGAAGTAAATAAATAGATAAATGTGGAAACTTTCAGACTTTAGATAAGACGGTTTAAACTCTGGGTTCTGAAGGCATCAAAGAAGAAGAATATGTAACAGAAAATGCTGGAACTTTGCCAGAGTTAAGAAGAAAAGAAGAGGAAAAAATGTCTGTTTTTGAATTTGCATACAAATCCCTGTAATAATCCAGATGGCAAATAAGCTATATTTACATGACAAAGATGCATGTTGGCTCTTTGAAGCTGCATTCTTTTTTACAATATTCTTTGTTGAATCTTCACGCTGAGCCACAAATGACTGATGAGAGACGGTCATGTGAAAGAGATGCCTTCTCTCTTTGCTCTTGCAGGGTTTGTCTGGTGAACCTGGGCCCAAAGGACAGGTGAGAGTCGCAACATGTTGGATTTGTTTTGTCCTCATTGCTGCGCATCTCGTGCTCTGAACTACTTCCTCGTTTCTCTACAGCAAGGAATCAGGGGGGATTCTGGCCACAATGGACCCACTGGAGACCCTGGTAAACCGGGAGACCTGGGGCCGCTGGGTCTGCCCGGTCCGAGGGGACTCAACGGAGAGCGGGGAGTTCCCGGCATGCCCGGCATTCAAGGAGTATCTGTGAGTCCGGTTCTCTGCAGAGCATTAAACGCGCTGATCAGTGTTGAACGCTCTTTCCTCCTTCCTTCCTCTCCAGGGGCGAGACGCATCCGACCAGCATATCATCGAAGTGGTACTGAAGATGTTGCAGGGTGAGCGCCTCACCCCGATTATTCACCTCTGATGTTCATGGCGGGAGATTGGATTAGCTCATTTCCCAAAGCCTGTTTCATCTCCCGGGTAATCAGTCATCCACCATCAAAGTTCGTTTAATCAAGGTGATGAGGATGCCGTCTCTTCTGTTCTGCAGAGAGGCTGGCCGCCGTGGCGGTGAGCGCCAAGAGGGCGGTGCTCGGAGGGGCCGGCGTGATGGGACCCCCGGGGCCTCCCGGGCCTCCAGGCTCACCCGGGTCACAGGGTCCACACGGTCTGCCCGGAACCCGTGGCATCCCGGGTATGATCGGAGAACATGGGCAGATCGGCAACACTGGACTTAAAGGTACATGTTTTCGAAATGTTTCAACATAGATATAGGTGTTGGAGGCTAAATCCCTCATGCTTCTCGTCTTTACCCCAGGAAAGAGAGGGACAAAGGGAGACAGAGGAGATCCAGGTAAACCTCATCCAGGTGCGCCAGGACCTCCAGGAATACAAGGTGAGAATCTCAACAGTACTTTTTTTCCAATTTTTTTGTGTGTGTGGGTTTTTCGAGAGAATTTAAGGACCCTCCACCTCTTCCAGCCAATACTTCAAAGTAGACGACACTTCGGACCTAGAGTCATGTCTGAAATCATCTATCTTTAAACCTGCAAGTGATGGAAGTTATTTAGATGGACACAGCGTTCGAGAACACTTTAAATATCAGTTTAAATAATTGCATCAAATTCTGGCCACATTATGGAGACATCACGTCTCTTTTCCAAGCTTTGCCTTTTTCTGTCCATTAATCAAAAGCAGAGTTGAATACATTTGTACAAATAAATATATAACATAAAATGATGCTTTTACATCCTCTATTGGCACAAACTTAAATCCAATAACCCAACCTACAACCATGTAAAACCAAACCTTGTACGAGGGGTTCCTACGTCATTCACCACAGACTTTGCAGCAGAAGCTTCAGTGGACATTTAAGTCGCATCCATCATGATTTATTCGCTAAGTAGTTTCCAGTTGCACTCTGTTACCAACTTTCCACACTTCGATGGAGCTTGAAAGTCTTTCATGTGACATTTCCACCCATTTTGGTGTTTCCGCTCAAGTTTTTTTTAATCTATTTTCTTTTTATGGACCAATTGAAACTGTGCATAAAAGCAGGTCAGGGGAAACACAGTTACTGACCACAGGTCAAAAAGAAAAGTGCAGTAAGCAACTTAAGGACTTGCCATTACAACTCTCACCACAGGAGAGCCTTACTGAAAGGCATTTTAAAGGCATCATTAACTCCTGGGCATTTAACAAATGCTCTTGAAGGAGAATGGCATTAAGGTTCCAGCACTACATGCTAATTGAAACAGTTGAAAAAATTTGTGCTCTGTGCACATACACACACCATGAAAATATATGCAAATATGCAGGGCACATGTGCAGTTGGACTCCAGAATGGAGTTTCTATATAAATGTAGGAGTTAGTTACCAGTGAAAATCATGCGGAAAATCACGTTACAGTGTTGTGAATTCTATTGTGAAATCTATTGTAAATTGACTAAAGCGTATGTGAACTGCTATTTTTTCCAGCCATTAAAACAACTGTAGAGCTGCTGTCCCATTGACACAATTGGCTGACTATATCATCTTTATGGTTTCCATTTTATTGCAACACTGTTTATCATTGTATTTGTTGTGGATGTGGATATGGACACAAGTTGTGGAGTAATAAATCATTGGGGGCTGTGCAGTGGCGTTGAGGTTTCCCCAGTGCCTGCATAGGCTTTGTCAAAATACTCTGAATCAACCAGTTAGGCCCCCCCAAAAAAATGTTTGGGGCTTGGTTGAAACGCCACCTTCCAATACTCAACGCACCAGAAAAATATAGGCAAAATACAAGGAATTGGCTTCTCTGAAGGCAATTTAAAAAAAAAAAGATATAAAAAAAAAATACCCCAGGTGAGTAAATACAAGCTCAACCATTAAAATCAACCCTGAAAAGATGTTGCTCTAAGACATTTAACCATCATGCGCCTAGTTTTAGCATTACATGAAGCTCTTGTCTCAATTGTTACTATTTCAACAAACTCCTGCTCGTTTGTTCAAAGTGAGCTGTCGCGCGAACAGAATTAAAACGACAATAACACCGTGACCACAACTTTCCTACTTGTTATCAGTAATCACTGTTCACTCTCACGAACACTGCTTGCTCCACAGGTCCTCCTGGGGTTGATGGTGTGGCTCGGGAAGGCCGGCACGGCGAGAGAGGACCTCAGGGAGCCTTTGGCGAGGCCGGCCGCCCCGGTAAGGCGGGCCCGCAGGGTCTCCCAGGCTTCTGCGAGGCGGCGATGTGTCTGGCTGCGTCGGCGTACACCTCCCCGAGACTACAGGAGGCGGGAACAATCAAAGGACCCAATGTTTAGAAAGCCCCGCCTCTCCGTCGGCACCTTTGGAGAGAGACGAAGTGAAGAAAAGAGAGAAGGCGAGAGACCACTCCTCTCAGTCGAGGTAGGGGACAATAATAGCACAGTGACTGGGTGTATAGCCCACCTCCCTCCCAGAACTTGACAACCCTGAAGTTTTGAGTGGTGGGACATCACAATCTCAGTCCACATCACCAACAGCTCACAGCCACCCACATCGTCCTGAATTCTCTGACGTTGGGTGGAGTCGGTCCCAATCCACATTTCGAGGAACAGATTCTTACGCCGTCTCCTTTTCTCCAGCGTCTGCAAGCTGCGAGACAAACGTGGTGAAGGGTGCTTTTCATCATGGGTCACTTTAAATGGTTTTCTATGCGCGGTTTCTGTCCGAGACGTGTTTTGAAGTTTAAATGCCCCTGTCTGTCTGTCTCTCTCTGTCTCTCTCTGTCTCCATCACACCTGATGCCTTAAAAGTGTACAAAAAAAAAAAAAGAAAAAGAAAAAAAGGACCAATAAATAATTGCAGCCTAAATGTCCACCAGTACTGTAATGTATTGTAAAATGTAGTCTCTGTAAGCTTTAAGTGAAATCCCCCGATTTACCACGTGTGTACATTACTCCCCACTTCTCCTCCGAATCCCTCGCTTTCTACCCAAGTCTCCTTTTAGAAACTAACGACTAGCTTTATCTCTTCCTCTTGTTGCCTGGCAACAGCATATCCCGACGGGCACTCCCATCTCCCACAATGCAGTGCTGTAAATCTTTGTAAATGTGTGTTGATTATTATGTAGAGAAAAAGGAATGGGTTACGATATGCACCAAACAAAAAACCCCGCGTTAATGAAATCCGTGAGTAACACGGAGGTCCTGCAGAGAGAGCGACTTTTCCTCCAACGGATCAGAGTCCACATGTGCTTTTTATGCCACTGTCAACTTTTCACAGGACTTTAATGACTGATTTCTCCTCACCAAAAGATGCTATTTATTGTTCTTTATCTAATCATCTGTATGAGGTTTTATTTTTTTCCCCCCTGGCTGTTCAGGTCAACCCAAACCAATAAAAAGGAACCTTTTGTAAAATCGAATGCTCTTCCGAATCGTGTTTAGAATTGAAATCGAGCTTTTTCTTTTAGTGTTCTTCTATTCCAAATCTACATTTTAATAAACATCCATGCTTGCACAACTGAGGATCACAGCTCATGATCATAATTCCGTGAAGGGATAATACTCACACATTTTGGTTTTCCATATCTTTTTTTTTTTTCTTTCCTTTCTGAAACGCTTCATAAAACAACATAACGTGCAAAGCTCATTGTGGTTTCAACTGTAATTTCGTTAAAGTTATATCCACACAGGCTGCACAGCTTATTGAACAGGGCTTGTGGGCAAAGGTGGTAAACCAGGTGTGTCGGTAAGCTTCGGAGTCGGAAGCTCAGTTCAAAAGGACTCAACAGAAATGTGCATCAACATGTGAAAGAGCTAAAAAAAAAGAAAGAAAAAAAGGGCTACAGATCTCCAAGGACTACAGATGAAGAGTGGCAAGAACAGACGGCTACAAAGAGACGACCACAAATGAAATTAAATAAATCGGGGGTGTCAAAGACATTTTAGTTCAGGGGCCACATACAACCCAATGTTATCTTGAATCTCACCCTGATTCATATTGAAACTTTAAAGTTTTACTTTGTCATGGTGCTGCGAGAACGTGAGGAAAATGCGTACGATTTCACAATAACCAAAGAATTACGACTGAAATTGACTGCGATCTCAACATAAAAGCAGTAAAATGTCTAAAAACGTGTAATATAGCTATTGCACAAAATGTGGGCATCTCCTTGTCGTTCAAATAATGTTTAAGCCATGTCAAGAGACTAATGAAAACTACACAACGCAACCTCTTTGAAAAGCATTTTAATTCAGTTTAACAAAAAGTCTTGAGAGTGAGAGACAAAAGTCTGACAGTATAAACTACAGAGCGTTTAAAAGTCCAGACTTCCAGATACAAAAATTCTTTTTTTTTCAAATATAAATGATAAAAAAACAATAAAATCCAAAATATAATCACATCTAACCATATAAAAGCGCTGTGTGAAGCTTTTTTAGAGAGTGAAAGTGTTGCATTTACAGTACCTGTTGGAAATGGGCTCAACTGTTGCAGTGAAGCTACATTGGAGTACGAAATGAGCTGCTTAAAGAAAATGGCTGTTTTTCCAAAATAATACTGGATTTAAAAGGGACACTAAATTACCTTTAACAACATAATTATGAAAGCCAACACACTTTCTGTGTACATGTAATTTTCCTCCATAAATAAGTTTTTTTTTTCTTGCCACACAACCATTTATAATGAGGGCTCAGTGGCTCGCCACTTGTATTCCTGTCATAAAAGCCTTTGAAAAGTATAAAAAGCCACTGTGTATAAATATAAATATTTACAAAACAACAGTCAAATCCATCAAGGAGGGAATGGGTGTACCTTTGTGACAACTGAGATACCTTTCTTGGGATTTTCCTCTTACAAGTAAAAATCAAAAATGTGTCACACCTCAAGCAGTCAGACAGCGTATTAGAAATGCATGGGCTGCGCTCAGAATGGATTGCAGAAAGAAGAAACAAAGATATGAGAGATGGAAGCAAAATGCCTTACAGTAATTGTGTGTATTCTCTGCCTACAGATTTAGACAAAAGAAAGTGGGGAGAGAGAAAAAAAAAAAAAAGCAGCGGACAGAATTAATCAAGGAGGACAAAATAAGGATTGTGATTCTCGTCAGCTCTCCAGGGCTGTTTGAGGGAAAAAAAGAGGCGGTAATATAGAAATGAAATTTTACATTACAGGAAAAAAAAAAAAAAAAGAAGAAAAAGAAGAGGAGCATTTGAACGTGCTCGCTGGTGTGACTGTGTAGGCCACAGGTCCACTGGGGCCCTGAGAGAGAAAAATAGAGGATCTTTGTTCAGAACTATAGCAGAAATCTCAGCCGGTAAATTAATCTATTCAACAACAAAAGGCAGCTCCTGTCTCCCATACTCAGATTCTATAACTTTGGGTCATGGTCTTTGTCTTCTCCACATAGTCTCTTCACTTCGGTCCGTCCTGCCCACTGTCTTCGTTCGTCCCCTAATGCCCTCTACCAACGGCCCTTGATAGGTGGGCCTTTGGGGCTGTATTCTACTTGATGGCTCATACAGTCTGCGGGATTACACCGGCCATCTTTTCCTGTTCCTCCGGGATGTCCGGGAGGCCCTGGGATCCCCGGGACGCCCTGCTGGCCAACAGAACCAGGGGAGCCCATCTTACCATAGCCTGGTGGCCCAGGAATACCTGGAGGAACACAAGAAAGAAGAAGGAGCAAGTTCAAATGGGGAATTGCTCGTGGTTGGCGTGTGTAATACATTTGTTGGTCGTGCTAAGAATGTTGCGGGTTCAACTCTGGCCGGGCCAGCCCTTTCGGAGTGGAGTTTGCATGTTCTTCATGTGTGTGTTTTCCGGTTCAAGTCTGCTCCCACAGTCCAAATATATGCAAGACTAAATTGCCCGTAGGTGTGAATGTCAGTGTGTGTGAGATTGAATGGATGAACATTTGCTAAAGCACCAACTGGAGGTATAAACTGCTGGTTGTAACTCATTAACTGTACGTTTTTTTGTTTTCCATTCATCCATCTTCATCTTGTGTCATGTTGGCGCACATGTTGGGTCAAAGCCATACACAACCCGGACAGGTGAGTGGTCCAACCGCAGGACAAACACAGAGACACATTCACAGGCCGTTTTAATTAGTCACCAATTAAAGTGACATTTCTGCATGTCTTTGTGCTGCGGATGGAGACTGGAGTCCCGGGAGAAAACCAGGGACATTTTCGTTAAGAGACTCGAGTGAAAATGTCTTCTCTCCACTGTGCATTCTTGTCTTTCTGTTTCAGTTGTTCCCAACATTGTGAGAATCAACTAACACACAAGGCCATGGCAAAGCAATTCCTTCATGACAGAAAAACTTTGTCAACGAATCTCTTTCACTGTAAAAAAAAAAAGAAGAAAAAAAAAAAGACAAAAACAAATATCATTTTCAAGGAAGTTCTGTTAACTTCAAATCATCCATCTTCAGGGGGGGTTCATTCCGGAGGACAATGGGCAAAAGGCCGGGTGCATCCTGAACAGCCTCTCTCGATGCAAACACAAAGAGACCATCAAATGCCATCAAGGAGGTTGGGGTCGAACATGCAAACTGAAGTTAAACTCACCAGTTAGCCATAGCCTAGTTTTGTAATACCACTTTGTACCACAAGATGGTGCGGTGAGTCATTGTGCCTATTATCCTTCATTCATTCCAAGACAAAAAAAAAAAAAAAGGAGATCCTGACACGCCGTTGCTAAACGTCATACAAATTTAGCTTTCCGCTCAATTTGCCTTTATGCTAAGCTAATATCTGGCTTCTTACTCTGTGAGGGAACACACAAAAGTTATCGCTTTTGAACAAGGAACAGACAAGAGACGAATGATCTTAATTGCTCCAATTCAATTAAGTGACATTAACGTCAGAAAATATGTAAAATAGGTACAGTGTCATTTTTAATGGATGATATGATTATTATGCACATTATGAGGGGGACATGAATGAAACATGAAAAAAAAACAAACAAACAAACCATTAAAATTCATAATTTGACATAAGCACATTGGTCTTTTAATCCCAAATTCAATAAAGCGCTCTATGTGGAGTGACTGCAGACGCTGATTAGCTCATTTAGCCGTCGACCTGCGATCTTTATGATGATTAAAGATTCTCACATCCTGATTCGGTCGGAACGAATTAGGTTGGTAATTTTAATTAAGAAATTTTTTAAACAAATTCCAAACTACTATGATCATGCTAGCAATTTACTAATCAACAATGAAGGCAAACATTTTACCATAGTTAATGCATTTTTAACGAGTTCTAGAAGTTGCTTAGTTTTAATAATTAAGCGACGCTTCACAATTTACGGTACTTTACCTGGTGCTCCTGGAGGTCCCATATCTCCGGCCTCTCCCATGCCCTTGTCTCCTTTAACTCCCTGTGGTCCTCGAGGGCCTGCACAAAAAAGCATTGCGTGATCAGAGCGAATAGCAGCTCGACACTGAACGACATTTACCGTCGCTTAGATTTACCTGGCGATCCCAAAGGTCCTTGCCGGCCTTGTCTGCCGATCTGCCCGGGGAGCCCGGGTGTGCCGGGAGACCCAGGGTTACCTGGAGAGCCGTCTTTTCCTGGAGGCCCAGGTCGACCCGGAGACGCCGCCATCTCCACTGGCGTCTGCATGCGTGACATGTAGTAGGCCATTCTCTCTGGGGAGAGGAAACCAGAAGTTAAGAGAATTATTGAGGATTGATGATTGAAACATAGAAGCCCAGATAAAAGCATGTAAGAAAGTCCGTGGACCCCCTCTTTTATTTAGGAGTAAGTATTGTCTTGCTTTCTTTAGGCTTGTGCAAAATTTGATTTGGTTTGCTCTGTGCAGGCAAAGCCCTGGCCTCCCGTCAGCTCCGGAACCTCAAAAGACGTTGTAGCGCCGCATTATGTAATATGCAATAATGTAATACCTTTCACTGTTTTCATACGTTCCTTCCCACCTGCAACCCTAAATGTGGTGCGCAATGTCCTCACCATCAAACACCTTTATGACCTGCTGGCGGATGAAGTTCTTGATCTCGTCATAGTTGACAACAGCCTGTTTAACGAAAGAGAAAATAAAGAGATAAACAAACATTAATCACAGTGGCTCATTAAAAAATGTTATTTGCAAGAACAGATGGAAGTAATGAATGCCTTAAGCCACCTTTCTCATTTCACTCTAAAAATATCAAACCAGCACAGTGGAAATACATAAACAGTAATCAGACTGCTGCTTCATATATAAGTGCAGTGATTCAGTGACTCGCCTCATTTCCTGGTGAGCCCGGAGAACCAGGAGGTCCGGGAGAACCCGCTGAGCCCGGGCTTCCCCTTTCCCCTCGCGGTCCAACTGGACCAATCATGGGCTGTGCGTCCTTGGAGTGATATCCTCCACCACCGGGGGGGCCAGGTCTTCCTCTCTCCCCTGGAGCGCCCCTTTGGCCAGGAGACCCTGATTCACCCTGGACAGAAAGACGAGTGGTTTCACAATTGTGTCAATAGGGTCAATTTCAACTGGTGAAGACTTGAACGCTTCAAGTCTTATCATTCAAAATCATTATGGACAAAGATTTTGTTTTCCCACCATATACTTCTTCATCCTTTCTTTACAGAACTAAAAAGGTCTCTGTGCCTGTTGTTGCTTGTATTTAAACCACAGCCTCATGTAGTGCGATACCTACATGCTGATAAATGTAAAGTAAATCACTGCACCTCCACTTCAGAAGAAGACCAAAGTCAAACAAGATCGATGCAGTAAAAATGATGGAGGGGCCTTCAACCTCATTTGACAGACTGTAAATATGGAGTGGGTTTTTGATGGTGTTTTACTGCACTGTAAAACAACAGTTCATTGAGACAACACTGGAAAAGACACTTTGATTAAGGATAAATGAAGGAAAACTATCCGGGTTTTTTTTACACAGAGAGAAAGAGAGAAAGAACACCCCTAAAGTTTTTCAAGCTTTCTTTGCGAGCACAAAAAATAAAACTTCTCATCCCTGCAGTGGAAACACAAATTTCCGGTGATGGTTCCTGGTACTTGGAGAAAGTTCCTGTCGTCAAAATACAGCTTTGATATCATAACTCTTGTCCTTTTTCTGTTTTTTTTCCTATATTTCTGTCTCTCCTCACGGTGGAAGTTTAAGCAGGCGTGAGATGAATTTGAAGACAACAAGGTGAAGCGGCGATGGCAAACTGTTCCATTACATCATCACTTTGACGTTTTAAAACGGAATTACCCTCCAACCTTCGGAGGCAAACAGAGTAAACGTTAATATTAAGTTCATTTCAGAGAAGACCCTTCGGGTACATCTTTATCACTTTCCACATAGAGGAGCTTTTTACCATTCAGGTGATGTAAAAACCCTCGGAAACAGCCCCGCGACATTAGCGACAGTGATTTATCTGGGACAAAGCAGCCCATAATGGACGTCTAATGTTTACACGTCAGCGAAAGACAAGCGGCTCATGGAACGGAGAGGCGCAAGAAGAATAGAGGAGTCCGTTCTCGTGTTCCTCCTCTGTTCTCCTCGTTGGCGCGGCGAAAACCCTGACAATGCCAACCTGTCAGCGTGACAAATAGCCTCATCGAGCATCTCCTCTCATGCTTAATAGCATTATCCCAGAGGCGAAAGAATAACTTTATCACTGTACCCTACCTACTGTAAGCTGGGGTCTGAAGAGAGAGCCAACAGGCTGCAGAGGGGCGACGGGCTGCCTGAGCAGGTGACGTGAGGTGAGGAGGGGATCAGCGGGGGGGGGGGGAGCTTTGCCGGGTTAGTGAACTGATGACTGTGTGTAAGTTTGGGTGCTGAGTGGGCAAAAATGGGTGGGAGCAAGCGTATTCAGCACTACAGTCAGCCGGCGTTCAAGTCTCGTCGGGCCCGGGCGGCGCTCCCGACGCTCTGCGGAGGTAATGGATGGTTGACGCTAAGCTCCACGACACACGCTGAGTCGGCTCTTACCTTCTGACCCGGCTGCCCACTGTCCCCTGGTAAGCCCGCCGACCCCTGTCAACACACAAAAAGAAAAAAAGAAACGCCCGGCGGGGAATAAAACACACGCACATCAATCTCTCGCCGTGACACAATAAAGGAGGAAAAGGCCACCGCCGAGACATCACTCACGTCTTTACCCGGAACGCCGTCACTGCCGGGCTCGCCCTGAAACGCAAAAAATCGAAACCGGAAAACAAGGTTCAGTGGAAGATGAGTAGATTTGTGCTGCATTTAACATGAAGGGTAAACATTTGAAAGTTTGCAGATATCGTAAAAACAACAAAAAAAGACTAACTAAAGGTCCTGGATGTCCAGGTGGTCCTGGGGGTCCAACCATCCCTGGAAGACCTCTTTCTCCACCCTGGCCTTTATCTCCTTTTATACCCTAAAAAAAAAAAAAAAAAAGGGAAAGGAGTCCACTGTTTTTTACTTTTTCATTCATTTCAGCTGGTTTCACTGACACACAAGCAACAAATAATTACAGACAATCATGCACCATTTTCTAAAGGCACATTCATTTAGGCTTGGTTTAAGTGGTCACCCATTTAATTTCCTTATTCAGTAAGTGCAGCCTCTGTAATTATTGTCTCCGACCGTAATTAGCGTCGATAATACGTGTTGTCCTCTGTGGGCAGATGCTTGTTTTTAGAAAACTTTTTTTTTATTTTTTATCTTTTTTATAAAGAACAATCCATCAGAAATGAGACAGAGGCAATTAACATGATTTATTATTATAATTTAATGATGATAATGATGATTATGAGGATTCTCCTCTTACCAATCCTGATGGGCCTGGAGGTCCTGGGGGTCCAGCAGGGCCTGTGGAACCCTGATGGGGGACAGCAAACACTACATAAACATAGTAACCCACAAAATATATATATATATATATTTTTTTTTTTTTATTTATATATATGTACAATACAATATAAAAAGGAGTGAACCTACAAGGTGACCAGGAGGTCCGGGTCGTCCCTGAGGTCCTGGAGTACCCGGATCACCCTGAAAGGATACATAAAAATACCTTTAGAAATCTTGTGTTCACAGTTTAGAAACTTTAATCAACTGAAAAAGGTCATTACTCACGTCATGTCCTATTCTTCCAGACGGCCCCGGTGGGCCTGAAGGTCCAGCTTCACCCTGGAGGAACAAGACAGCAATAAAAAGAAGATAACAGCAGTAAAACCATGAGAAGAATGCATCGATGCACCAGCAAAGCTCCGGAGCAACGAGTTCGGGCGGCAGCGAAAAAACTCGATTTCATCATAATTAGCAGCTTGATAAAACAGTCTGGCCTCGCACTCAAGCGGGAGACGACAGTTGTGTCTCGACAAACAAGACAAACACAATGTGAAGGTAGAGCAATGAGTGTTGGCTGACCTTCTGTCCAGGGAAGCCAGCGTGGCCAGTTTTCCCTTTGAATCCCTGAGGAGAGACATCAGAGAGAATGCGCTTGGTACAGTGTAAAAATTCACAAAGCCGAAGCTGCCCAAAGAAGAGGCAGACGCGTCTTTGAAATTCTCAACACCTGCTCTCGGGTAGAACACAAACGGAGATAGTCAGACCGAGAAAGAGAGAATGGCAAAAGGCAGCTACACTCCTTTTCTCATCGAGCCTGACTATCATCACATCATCTGTGTTGATATACAAGACAACAAAGTTCCGGAGACGACAGCAAGAACGAACATTTTAAATGTGCACTAGAAATAGCATCTCCACATTTTGATGTGACATTTATTAAACTGGCCTTATAATAAACAACTAAAGCAAAAATAGTGAGGGATACATATCAAATAAAAACTATTGTATATGATGCATTTAATGCAAAGGGTTCACCTATATCTTGACTGTTGGGTTAATTAATGTTGGTAATATGTGGTTGGGAGTATACACTTTCATATCTTTGCAGTGTTGGCTGGTTGGCCTAACAAATACAAAAGTCATTCAATGGTTAAAAAAAAAAAAAAAAAAAGCAATAAAGAGTGATGCAGAAAGGCTGTGTCTTGAACAAGCGGTCAATCTCAAATTACCACAAAAGATGGTTGTGTTAAAAGAAAAAAAAAAAAAAAAAAAAAAATATCTATATATATATATATTTTTTTTTATATTTTATGTTTTTTAATAGACTTGTCAGAATTGAGAAAAGTGAAATTCCCGGCTATTCGGCCCTTTAAAAAACTTATTGTTGGTATTATTGTTGAGTGATGTTGGTATTAACTTTAGGTTATCTATCTTTCATTCAGCTATGGATTGAACCTATGGACAAAATTGAATTAAACAGGCACCAAAGCAGAACGCATTGTTTTTCCTGCAGTATGACATTCTCGATCGCATTCCCTATTGTTGCAGGCATGCAGTTTTCCACACTGACTAAAGGTCGGGGAAACGTTAAAGTCGATACTCACCGGGATTCCTCGTGGTCCTGCTGGGCCTGGAGGGCCCACCTCTCCCTGACGACGGAAAACACCCATTGCTATAGGTCAGCCACCTTACACAATAACGCCTCGATACACTGTGTATTAGCATCTCAATGCATGTGCGCGGGCTCGTCGGTTCAGTGCCGTGACTTACCCGCAGCCCTGGTTTCCCATCTTTTCCATCCATTCCCTCTATGCCGGGGGGGCCCTTTTCAGTGGAGAGAGCAGATGAGGACTCAGAGTCGTGTGCGGTGCATAAAAAAAGTCTGAACGAAATCAAAATTACATCACACGCAGCGCGAAAAAATAAAGTGGCATAGCATATGTACCATTAACCCCGGGGAGCCGGGAGAACCGGGGGATCCAGTTGACCCCTGAGAGCCTTGAGTTCCGATGTTGCCCTTTGAGAGGAGGTATTTTCAGTGACGATGTTGATCATGACCGTTCAACGCAAACAGTTCAACCTGTAATGTGAACTCACCTTATCACCTTTGAGGCCAGGAGACCCTTCCCTTCCACTTTTGCCGGACGGACCTGGCGGACCCTAAAATTACACATGTATACGAAAGTTAGAACGCAACAATGTGCAAATACAAACGCGCAGATGCTTTGTAAATTGATAAATTGTGGTTTGTGGTTAGCACACCCTCCTCACAGTGTGAACACTTATGTCCAACGCGTTCAGACGAAGAGACGTCTTCAAACCTGAACATCACTGCCTTTGTACTTCCAAGCGCCCATTGCATTGTTGTGGGCGAGGGCGTCGCTCTGGATTAACTTACTGGCCCAACACTGAGACGATTATTAGAATTGAGAAAGTGAGGCCTTCTGTGAGGCTGGTGTACGTCTCGAGGTGTCACACAGCCGCCGAGGAAAGCGTTCCGCCATTTTTGTGGTGTACGTCTATTAATACTGTACACGCACGGTCTTCTCATTCCCGTGGGTGTGTATGAGTGCGTGTGGTGGTCTGTCTTTCTGCGTTGGTCCTGTGAGAGGGTGGTGAACGTAAGATGGATAAAGCGGTCGGAATCATTTTTTGGGGCGTGTGATGTAAAGATCACACACCATGAATAATGCACTCCTCAGGTTTTTCACCATTTTACTCCTGAGTTGTTGTTGCCTCCAGCCTTTCACAGCATGGTGAATGTCTCCCGATGTTTTTTTTTTTTTTTTTTTTGTTTTTTAAAAATAGCCTCCAGTCATGTTACTGACCTTGAAGCGAAGGCGTTTGTTTCATTGTACAACCTTTCCTGGGTGCACGGTGTGTCATGGTTCGCGCTCTTCCCTCACAGTGAGGACCCCCTATTTCGATGCCTTGTTTCGAGGCCTTTCCGTGTGAAGTCTGCATGTTCTCCCTCTGTGGGATTTCTTAATCTCATCCTAAAATAGATGTCCAATGAAGACAATGCTGTCTCTTCATCTAGGAATCCTTAAGGTCTCGTGGCGGGTATTGGGAGAGCTTTGGGAGGGATGCGGTACGAGGAAGAAAAAAAATAATCTTGTGATCAGGAGGAAAATGCAACTTCTTTTTTGTGTTATGCAACTTTTATTAACTATGGTACGATTTTATTCCTGTTCTCACACTTTGAAAAAGAGAGTTTTTTTTATTTTGCTTATAGTCCAAACTTGATATGACAGTTTGACAAACAGTAGAAGAGTTAAAAATGTGTTTACATACCGGGGTTCCTGGGAAACCTGGCTGTCCTTGGAAACCCTTCAAAATAATGACATGACAATGAACGAAATCCTGTATTTTCCTCTTCTACATTTTGCTGTAGAGTGGAGTATTGCAACATACCTGATCTCCCTTGGGACCAGCAGGCCCTGCTGGGCCCGTGTCTCCTTTAATGCCCTGCAGACACACAATGTTCTCTCACTTAATACAGTTTGGAATGATGAATGGAGAAAGGCAGACCAAGCCAAGCCAAATTTATGATGAAATACTGACCGGTGAGCCAGCCTGTCCTTGGTAGCCGGGGCTACCGGGTGGACCCTGCAGAGGGGAAGGAAATGTTTGCCAATAACGTACAACGCAAGCGGCAGATTCATTTTGTATATCATGACAGTGCGGGCGCGGTGGCTTACTGATTCTCCTTTCAGCCCATTGCTTCCCGGGATTCCTCGTTCGCCCTTCAGTCCCTGACAAAACACAGAGAGGCAGTGGATCAGCGGCGGCCTGCTTGTCAGCGTAACCCGCTGCCCATCCATGAAAGCTGTCAAGGCGTTATCAGCCCCATAGTTCCTTTATAATGAGGCATTGGGCGGCAAACTTACAGGCAGTCCAGGCGGCCCCATCGTTCCTGGGTACCCAGGTGTCCCTGGCGCGCCCTGAGGTAAAGATCATTGAATCAATCAAACACAGGAACCAATTATTTTTCTACATGTTATAATTTCTGGGAAACTGGTTGTCAGACACTTACCTGCTCACCCTTAATCCCCGCGAGGCCGGGTTCCCCCCGCTCGCCGTGCTGACCCTGAGGATGACAGGAGTGAGGTGAGATTAGATAATGAGGGGGAGGGTGTGAATTGTGTGATTGCGATAGAGGGTCCCCAGGTGGAAGCAGGGGAGGGAAAAAAAAAAAAGATGTTAAGTCAATATCAAAGAGAGGAAACAGGCTAACTGGCTTGAAATTTTTGCCCCCACGGGACCGCCGCCAACTGATTTTGTCCTCTGTTCTACACCTCAATGAGGTTTCAGGATGGTAATTTAGCTCTCGGATGGCGATACCCAGAGGCAAAACACTGTCTTCTCAGTCCAACTGCTTCCGTTCTTGCTTCATTATTTCCTTACCGCACAAATGACGCTGATAAACTTCAAATTTTGCTCCCCTCTTCGCTGTCCTTTTCTCGCTTTCGCCGATTGAGGTGCATATATTACGCCGAATCACAAGACCTTAGAGACTATTTTCGCAGAACACACAAAGCTGTAAAAAGGCCTGAAACAAACCAAATAACAATAATACACGCAACCGAGAATGAGAACGAGCAGCCAGCCCACGCTGTCACATCACAGGTGGACTTTCACCGGTGACGTGTTAAAACTGTCTGCTCATTAATTGAATTGCCGAAAGCTGTTTTCATGTAAATATTAATATGCCCATGTAAGTGTGATCTGTTGCCTAGCAACATCTCATGGAAGTCAGATGAGAAGTATTTTTTCTATTTAATTTTTTGGGGTGTGAGAAGATGATTTTCCCATCTTCATAAATGTATCAGAATAGTAATTCAATGTTGCTTTTTTTTTTTTTTTTTTTTTTTTTTTTAAATCAAATTAATAAAGCCGCAAGAGTTTAGTCACACGAGAGTGTTTACGGGAGGCTGTAATTCAGGGAAAGCAATTGCCGGAACGACTTCCTCGGCCCTGAATATGAGCGACGCGCTCAGCGGCGGCGGCGTCACAATCCCCCTCGCAGACTGTACAGAGTGACTCGTCGCCGCATGCGAGCAGACGCCAACACCTGCCATAAAGTGCAACTACGCTGTAAATGGATTCCATGTGGCGCTCACATGGCTCACCCATTTAGCATCTCTATTCTACTAAAACAATAAATCCCTATGAGGAGGTGGAAGGAGAGGAGGGGGTGGAGGAGGAGGAGGAGGAAGGAGGGGGAGGAGGGTTCTCGGTCTGCACAGCAGCTCCGCTCTCCATCACTTCGACGTGGGAAATAATTGAACAACTGGAGAGAAAGAGACAACCAAACCGTTTCCTCATCTGAAATAACTTTCATTAAAGAGCCACGCAGGGAGGCGGGGAGTGGGGGAGTGGGGGGGTACCGCAGAGATGGAATAATCAAGCAGGGCCTGATTTAAAAGTGAGATGATCCATATTTGAGAGGAAATAAAGAGAGATGAATCCATCATACCAGTTAGAAGTAACTTTATATATCTATTAAAATGTGTACTTTTACAGGAGCAATTTTCTGTTTTATACTTGTGCTCAATCACATTCCCTGGTAAAATGTTGTATTTTTTAATTTTTTTCATCCAGGGTCTTCATTACTTAAATCACGATTTTAATCTAAAAGAATACATCATAAAGCCATAAGAGAAACTGTACTGCTATAAATTATAACGCCACACCGTAAGACCTTATTCCTGGTAATATCTTAGAAATGTGTGAGCCGTTTTCTGCTCAGCCCAAGTTATTTCCCCACTAAAATTGCGCGACGGATCGTAACGGCTTTCAGCTCAAAAGATGAATTTATTCAATGTTCTACAGGAAAAAAAAAAAAAAGATGGGAGATATTTAAAAGTGAATGTGAATTTGTGAAATGGAACAGAGCTGGCTCATTAATCGTCTCACAATTTAAATGCTCCTATTACCAAATATGAAAATACAAAGTATACCAAGGGCTTTAATGTGAAGAGAAACTTCCATAAAAGTCTTTTTTTTTTTTAATTTTTATGAACATTAGCTCTAAGGTCATAATAATCCAGAAGCATCATCGTCAACAGGTCTGTTTGGAAAGAAATGGTACTTTGACAGTTAGTAAATTACTAAATCTAATTCATAATTCCCTGTGGGTCTTGATAAATACAGACAGGAACTGAAGTATCATGATGGAGTATCACCAAATCTCTAACTTCTTCATAGACAAAATGTGTGAAGGTGTGAATGAAACTCACAGATAAACCCGGTGGGCCCTGAGGACCGGGGAAACCAGGCGGACCCTGTGAAGAAGAAAAAAAAAATAATATGAAGAAAAACACCTGAGAGGAGACAAACTGATAAACATGAAATCTGTGTCTGGTTAAAACCAGGATTCCGTCTGTTCCTGACAAAAAGATGAACACTGCAGAGACTCAGCATTGTGTAAAATGTTTGTGACCAGCAGGGGGCTCTGTCAACCCATAGAAAGTGGCACCAGCTCAGCTCCTGTCAGAGATCTCAGCTTTGAGACCAAATCCCAGACGGTGCCGTCCCAAAAATAATGATTAGACTCTTTCTCCTCACATACACACGAGCAAATTTAATGTGATTACAATCACATCACTGAATATTTATCTGTTGATAATACACTTTAAATGTGCTAAAATACAACAGTATGCCATCAAAGTAGTGGAGAATTCCTCTTAAAGTCATAATATGGATGCTGTAGAGATATTCAAAAACTCTAAATACAATTTTTTTTTTCAAAAAGGTCATCACTGTTACAGATTCATGGTTTTGGATTAACAAAAGAAAATGCAGCTGAGGCATAAACCAGACGAAACATCCACGATTCTGTGCTTACAAATAGTGTCTGGTCCAGCTGAGACGTCTGTGATGATTCATCTAAACAGAGATTTGCTTCCAGTTCTTTAAAAAAATGACAGTACAGTAGCCGTTCACTCTCTCCACACTCAACATTTTGATTCGAGGCTGTGAAATGTGGAGAATGCACATTCTCCCTGTGCATGTGTGAGCGCACAACCTCAATCTGGACTCAGCCAAAGTTGAATACCGTTTAATGCCATTGGCCCAGTTACGCGGTGGTCAGTGATTGGCTGATGCTTTCAAATCAAAGTGAATCATATTAGGATTGAGGCAGTGAACTGGCAGGATTTTTAGAACTGACTTCCACCGTTGAGATAAAAACATGCATAATGTTGCCGATATGAAGGTTTTAAATGAATGCTACATATGATTTGCCCTTTTTTTTTTTTTTAACACCGGCATCAGTAATTACTGTTTATGTAGATTTGTTTATTTTTTTACTAGGTTGTTTATTTGGTATAAATATGTGTGAGATAGTTTTCATGTGCACCCTGTAATAGAAGTTCAACTCTGGTAGGACTTTCTGTAATTACTCGAGTACAACTTACCATGAGGCCTGGAATTCCAGCTGGGCCTCTTTCTCCGTTCAGGCCCTAGGGCACAGAGAAATATAGAAAGGTGATCGATATATATGTGGTCTGAACACGGGCGTACGGCCACGATGACTGACACCTACTCTCTCTCCTTGCATTCCCGGTGATCCAGGCGTTCCTGGAAGTCCTGGGGATCCCGTGCGTTCTCCCTGTGAGGAAAATACATTTAATGACAATGTCCTCACACAGATGAAGACACTTGGAAATGATGGTGTAGATTTAGTTTGAACTGACCCCGGCTTGTGTCGCCTGCTCATCCCTCAGTTTGTCCAAACACTGCAAGTAGGCATAGAACACTTTCCATTGGAGGCAAATCAAGTCACGCACAGTCAAAAACAATCCAAAAAACATTCATCCAAGTTTCTTACCCTGTCACAGCTGTCCAAGGGGTTGACGCCAGGCTTACCCTCGTCTCCTTTTTCTCCCTTGGCACCAGCCGTACCTGGCACCCCCGGGAACCCGGGCGTGCAGCCTCCTTCACAGGGCTCCTGTGTTACACGCACAACGCACGCATGAATTTCCTCAAATGCACCCGGTCCCTCAAATAGTGTCTTTTTGACAGTGAACGTACATCGCCAGGCACTCCGGCGGAGTCGCGCGGCAGTTCGGACGATCCAGTAGAAACCTGCAGGAAAAATGGAAATTCAGTTAATACTCACCCACATCATCACCACCACCTCTTTTTCTCATACGAGACAACTAAGTTTCCTTCTTCAAATGCAGTTCAAGGACAACGCTGTAGTAAAGCGAGGGTCCTTCAGCTACTAGACAATTTCACCATGACATGACTCCTTAATAGGGACACGACGACAATGGGGACCAATTCCTCGTCTCAAGGTTAGCGTAATCATTTGTTTAACAGACTGTTACTGGCAATTAGACGGATTCAGACTTCCGTGCAGGCCTGTGACTCATCAAGACAAAGACACCACACCACCTTGGTCTTGGTTGATTATTACACATGAATTTTAATCAGAACAAAATCATCTACCATAGTAGGAAAAAAAAAGAAAAGCTGTGCTATGTGGACATTTCGCTTCTTAATGCTGATGTAGTGAAGAATGAAAGACAACATTTGTGAAAGTTAAGCCGACAACTGTGATATGACTGACGCCTCGTCGACTTTTACTCTTGAATCAACTTCTCGGGCTGCATGGTGCTGTAGGGGTGAGCATAGTTGTCACACTCAGTCTTTCAGGAAACACAAACAATATGTTTTACTTTCATTCCATTAGGATATTGGCTTTATTACATTCAAAAACGGTCAATATTATTACTTTACTGGCAGATATTAAGCTATTAGCCATTATTACATTATTGGTATGAACTCTATCCACCATGCTTATGAAATATAATCTTGTTACATAAATAGAAGCCAGTATTTTTTCCCTCAAACATGTTGGTGTAACCGTCTTGATTTCATGCAAATTCACCAAATTAAAGGCCTTAGCTTTACATTATTGTCGCCCACATAAATATATTAGAGCATAACTACCTATTTTCTATCATTTACATATTTTTAATTTATTGTTGCTCTGAAACTACATCATGCATGATGTAATGTGCCATTATCACTTTATTACTACTTTAAAATTACTTTGTTACATATTGTGTCATTTCCTTTTAAGTACAAACCCGAAATTGCCTGTTGGTACCCCATTGGTGCCCAATTATTTAGCAATGTATTTTTAACATATTTAAAAGACTTGGGTGCATAAAAAAATAAAATAAAATCTCAAATAGACTGACCCTAATGACACTACATTTTGAACCAAAAATCCATTACAATTCTGAACAAAAAACAAACAGTAAATGCTAAAATACTAATTCATTCCAAAGTTGGGAAACAGAAATATGGACAGATGTGGAAACCTCCAGCGAGAATCAGGATAACATACTTCTTAATACGTTCACTAAACCCGAGTTTTGTACAGGGTGCTGCCGCCCAAAAGATTTAACAAATTAAGAGAAGAACTGCCTCGGTCCCATCATACCGGATGTGTACAAGTAAACTCTGCAGAACACAGAAAACTGACAAACGTCTCGATATGGCTGAGCATGTATGTCTAATCAGCACCGGCTGAATCACACCTACAGAGAAAGGCGGTCCGGTTCCAGTCAAAGCTGAGGGAGCATGTCAATAGCGCCTGGCCTGGTTTCAAAGTCATTACGAAGCCATTTGACATTGTTCAAACTGGAGCCATTAGCTTGAAAGGCTATTTCATGCCACACACTATTAGCTGTTACACAAGCTCAGGCGGAGGCCTTGTGCATTACTGGACGGGCTCAAAGGAAGGTTTCTTTATAATTATATGTCACTGTGCAATGTTCACTTCAGCCGTACTCTTAAGGGATCCGCAAATTGCCAACGTTGTGATATTTCAGAGCAGCACCATGTTTTTTAAAGACATAAGCAGTTTGCTGGGGCCCCAAGAGCTGAGCCGCTACTCTCAGAGAAATAATACCTACCAGAAGCAGAGGAGAAAAAGAAGCACTGATGGCTTTATATGACCTACATTAAGGCCAAACAAATTCTAGAGTGGGCTTAGTGAACAGAATCTGCCAGATCTGTCAATGTTCGCAGCTTAGCAACAGATCGGATCTTGTGTGAGGACTCAGTTAAACTCCAGTACCCTTCTCTCTCTCTCTCTAACTCTCTCGCTCACCCTCCTTCATTTCCCTCGTTTTACTATGGAGATTAAGTCTGCGCAGTCATTTTAACAATCGAGGTGCTCCTTAATGTGCAACCAATCAAAACTTCTCCGCAGAGTTTCTATAAGATCAGCTTCAACAACGTCTCCCTTTTCCTTCATTAAGCAGCTACTTTAATTCCTCTGCTGAAGGTGAAGTTCCCCTTGAGTGCTGGCTGGAGATCAGCATTGATGTTTCCCTAATGAAATTAAGCCATAAACAGACTTGAAAGAGACGGAATTGACACAATTTGTAGTCAGAAACTTCACACTGCACCTTATTTCTCCACTTTAGAATAAGGACAGTCCACAGTAACACATAAAAAAGCACTTTTAACTAGTTTAACAGCAGGTCAAAACTTTAAATGTGCTTCTGCATAAATTCAGTGCTCACAAATATACACAATAAAAACAATAGGGCCATCTTTTTTCTTTTTTTTTTTACAATTCCAACTCCAATAATATTGTGCGTGATTTAAAAACGTGGGCCCCAGATTTTGACTCACAGTACAAGATCCACCTCTCCTCCTTTGTCTCCTTTGTTTTTTATTTCTACTTTTACTTACGCTGTTTCCAGGCAAACCCGGATTCCCGTCGTTTCCGGGGATACCCTGAAAGAAGGAACTGAGGTTGAACTCGTCTGCTGCCAGTCGAGGGCTAACCACTCCCATCTCCACCAGGGGGTTAAGGCAGAGTCAAAGGGGCAGGCTCGAAATAGACAAAGGTCGTTCCCTCTTTGCCATGTCTCAGAATTGACCAGAAATCCGAATCCTACTGAATTTATGAATTAAGAACTTTTGTGTTCAGCGATTAAAACAAATGAACCCTAGTCACAGACATGACCTGTTCAGTTCAGCATTGAATGCTTGTTTTCCCACTTTTTTTTTTTTTTACACCTTTGACTCTTACAGCACAGAGCATCACTTTATTTGAAGGTCTGTTTAAATGAGAAAAATCCCCAAAAAGGTAATCAAATTCATACTTTGGTTGATGAATCATTTGGCAAAGTTGCGGATTTAAAACCAGACCTTCAGATAACTGTTCATGTCTTGGCTGACATATCGAAAGCTTGCTCATTTTGCTTCCCACATGGGTTAAAGCTTGAAGCACCTGACGGGTTAGTGCCATCTCAACTTGATTTCAGTCTTGAGCCTATTTGTATTCAGGTTACTGCACACATCAGTCCATTTCCTACATGCACATTATTGGATTGTATTCACCCCTGAAGATGCGAAGCATGAACCCAAAGTGCCCAAGCTGAAAGCCTGCATCATGAGTCCCTCCTTGTTCAATTCAGGCCAATGGAGCCGCTTCTGAATTGAACTGAAAACAAATCTCCCAACTTCCTTCGCAGCATTTCTCCTACCTGAGCTCCCTGGATTCCGATGGGCCCCTGAGTCCCAGGGGGGCCAGGAGGGCCAGGAGGTCCTGGGGGGCCCTGCAACATATGGAAAGATGACCCTAAATGACACAAATTCACAATCCAAACAAAATGCAGTGATTTGCCAAAGTTTGAAAAGTAATAAGAGACACAGAGCTGTCAGGCAGGACTCCTGGCTGTCAGATCAGACCTGAGGCCCGGGCTGCCACGTGTTCACTGCAGTTCCTGGAGCTCCCTGGAAGGCAAGGAACAGGAAAATCAGAGCAGCACCGGTGTTTGTACGACACACAGAAAGTGCACAGTGTGAAGTTATTAAGTTGAGCCAAACAAATGTCAAACCGTTGAAAACATACAGAGCAGTAAATGTGTAAATGTCTCAACACGGCTCCTGTGGAGTCTATAATGAAATCTGAGTGTGTTAATAAAATCTGTTTAAGCTCCTAGTGTGTGGAACGGAAATGCAATGAATTGCATTAACTGCACGTCCGTGGGTTTATTCCTGTGTGTGCACGTGAGTGAGTGTGTACTCACTGGTCCGCCAACACCCGTGTGCACCGGCGCTACGCAGTTGCAATCTCCAGGTTCACCCTGAAATGAACATTAAAAATAATCTAAAGTGGAGCTCTTTGCACAACCTGCAAATCGAAGTCCTCATTTAACATTAAAACTTCTCCTATTACTGGAAGAAAGCTTTTAGGAGAAGTTTTTTTTTTTTTTTTTATCCCCCTCCACCCGGTCCTGTGAAATCTTTATAAGGTGGCACAGAGTGCATGCAAGTTTGAGTCCATTCATGGATTTCCTGTGTGGAGGTTGAATGTCCTTCCTCTAGACTTCCAACAGTTTAAAGACCGGTAACTCGAAATCTCACCCAAAAAGGTTTCGGGGTGTGTTTTACGTTAGCCCCGTCACAGTGTGTGTCTGGTAGACTACAGCCCCTCCGAACCTAAGTAGGATCAAGCGATCAAAGAAAATCAATGAATGATGTTCATGAGGTTAGGCACCGGTGGCCTACAGGTTAGAGAAGCGAGCTTGTGACTGGCAGTTTGCTGCGTCACGCAAATGACATGATTTGCTGTGGCAGCCAAAAGACAACGAAAACGATACGTGGCAGATGTTGATGAAGTACGTACAATACATCCCAAATTATGACACCAAAGTAAAGCATGATGTACGAGTTCCACCAGAGCAGCTTCTGTACACATAACTCGTCTGCCCTCTTGCTCATTCTCCTTGCTTTCAGCATCCCCCCCCCTCCCATACTGAACTTTAATTTTAACTCAGCCATCACACATGCCCTTCTCTCACATCTTACACCCTTTGTGACCCTTCAGCGCTGCCTCGACCACGTCTCCGTCCCTCCCGCCCTCTCGGTGACAGTGTGGACTGGTTGCTCTGATGAATGCAGTAATTAATAGTCTCGCGTACGCTCTCTCTTAGGGCCCCCGAAACTCCTCTTGTCTGCCAGCAACAGTACACTTGTCACCTCCGCTGCTACTCTATCTGTGCCCCGAGGCCGAGGAGTGTGTGCGCGGCGGCGTTAGCGTCCCCATGCGTGTGTGTGTGTGCGTGTGTGGGGTGGGGTGTGGCGGGTGGTGCGGCAGCGAGGGCGTTGAGCTATCTCTTGTGATTACCATCTGTTCCACCCCCTTATATGTAAACCCCTCCGGTTCCCTTCATCCAAACAAAACGGTAGACTTACCTTGTCCCCTCTAGCTCCATCAAGTCCCTGCAAGAGAAGGAAGACAAGAGCCAACAAACACACACACACACACACACACACACACACACACACACACACACACACACACACGCAACGACAAACACTTAGTTACTCCTGCTTTGTTCTTTCAGAGGAAAGCTCACGGGGCAGTGTGCCGAGCGTAGATCAGGGGACAGAGGATGAGATGGGAGCAGACATCGCCTCTGTTATGGATCGAGGCAGACATCCTTGGTTACAAATGACGCCTAAATCAAGGACAATTCCCAAAGACGCTCAGAAAGGAAATTAAAACTCTGAGAAGACATTAATTCGGAGGCGACAGCTTCAGTTTTTGTGGCTTTCATTTTTTTTTTTTCTTCTTACAGCTCTTTTCGAGTTAATGATGCAAATGAACAAGGAAAACATGCAAATGAAAGAAACCACTTCAGACGATAAAGAAACGAGACAACTCACGGGTCTGCCGTCAGCTCCCTGCTGTCCTGTAGAGCCGGGAGCTCCGTCTCGACCCTGTGGGCCAGAAGTAAATGGGAGACCGTGTTTGAAGATATAAAAGCATTACATCATATGAACACTCAGATTTATTATCCTACCGGGGGTCCTACTACTCCAACACCCTGTGGCCCCTGTGGTCCAGGAAGCCCAGGATCACCTTTGGATCCCTGCAAACGGTAAATTTACGACAGGTAAAACTGAGCAGGGGGAAGTTATTCATCTCGATGATAGTGTGGAATTAAACTGCTCTGATTTAATCTACCTTTTCCCCTTCAGCGCCAGCAGGGCCAGGCAATCCACTGACACCGGCAGGCCCCTGTGTGGAAACATAAAGATTTGATTCAAGTCTAATAGATTTTTAGATATAAATGTAAAACTTCAGATGTTTGAAAAAAGCTTACAACAAGTCCTGGTAGTCCTCTGGGTCCTTCAACGCCCTATGAGGATGAAATTAAGAAAAAAAAAATGTACCGCCTGGGATAAATATCAACTTCCTCATGTCATGAACTCGTTCCATAACGAAGCAAATGATTGAAAAGAAAACAACCTGGCATTACTTTCGACTAATTTTCCCAAAGGGCCACATGAAAAATTAGCACTACCATTGAATGCCAAGCCATACGTTGACTTGAGTTCTGCTCAACAAGAGTTATCTCTCAATCTTTATTTTTCCTCATGAGCTTCAATTGCTTTGCGTCACTTTTTGCCAGAGTCCATGTCTGTATCTGGAAATGATTACATTTGACTAAAGTTGGAGTTCATTACTTAAGTAAAATTAAAAACTATAATTTTTCCTCCACTGTGAAACACCAATTTTGCAAGGTAACAATATGGTTGAGTCTATCCAAGCTGATAGACACAACCAATACTATAATAATGGCCTATAAGGTGAAAAAAGTTGACCATTTTATATGTAATATAGCTAATAATATCAGCAGTTTTCATTTAATTCAGGATTTCGCCGGGCCTTATGATGCCCAAGTTTGTGTTAGACTGACGACACATGATCTGCCCACACTGCCTCAATCAATTTATTAGGCTCCTCTGATTTAAAGGGGTCATATTATGCAAATTCCACTTTCTAATGGTTTTCCAACAGTAATATGCATCCCCATACCTGGGGATGACACCCTAGAAATGAAGAAAGTGTCATATTTCACCATGGCTTGTTTCAGTTTTTAAAAAGTGTGTTGCTCCAACGAGCGAATTAGAAATCAAACCGTGTATACGTAGTGTCATTGAGGGTTTAGCCAATCCCAATACAGGTAGGCCCTGCCTTTGACTCCTCCCACAATTAGGCAGCTCTGCTCTGGCACATGGCACCACAAGAGGAAGTACTTCTTCTTCCCAAGATGGGCATGTGTAGGCGGAGACAGTCCAGCTCACACAGACACAGCAGATTCTCAATGCAGCTCCTATGATCCAATATTCAAATCAAGTAAAAAGCTGGATTTGGGGCAATAAACTTTGAATATAACATTTTTGGACCAATGAGACCCATGTGAAAGTGTTGAAAAGCTGTATAATATTACCCCTTTAAAGGTTGCAGGCATGATTTCTTTATCAGTTGCAGCAGCTTTCAACATTCAACTCTTTCTAAAGACACCTTACTTGTGGTCCTTGAAGCGAGACTCCTGCAGGTCCAGCTTCTCCCTATAGGAGGCGAAACACAACGCATTAATACATATACAGACAATATATTTTGCATGTATTTATAAACGGGACAATACAATAAATGGGCATTCTTTACCGTGATTCCCTTGGGACCGGCCGGCCCCTGAACACCTGGCAAACCTGGTTTTCCCTGAAAATTTGAATGAGTGAGCTTATCCATCAGCACTTCTTCCAGTAAAAATGTAATCACGCAATTCCCTCCTCACATTTCTGCCCGGCTTCCCCTCTCCCGGAGGACCGGGATCCCCTCGCTCTCCTTTGGGGCCCGGTGCAGCGACGCCATAGCCCACCTCAGTGGCAGTGGAGGAACAGCTGGTACAAGCATCTCCCTGGGAGAACACAAGAAATCTAAACCATCACTCAGAATCCATTGGGGGGGAAAAGGAGGCTTAATTAAAAAAAAATATCAGTGCCGTCATTTGGATAAATCCGCAACCATTTTTAATCCACTGCAAACTGCATTCACAAAAGAAAAATGTGTGACCACAGCGGATGGTGGTAACATTAAATACAAACCATAATTATATATATTAGCGTTTTCCTAATATGTATTTCACTTCTTCACATAAATTGCTTTGATTTACTTGGCCAGGTATCACTGCAAGGGGTATCAGCTGGTGGCAAATTTACCATTTCAGCTGCGGTTATTGTGTAAATAAAGGCGGCAGTCCCTCAAGTCGAAAACCTCCGTGCTGTGTTTTGCTCGCAAACTCTGGAGTGAGCTAAAGCGACTTGGCCCTGAAGCTGTCGACATTTTCTCACTTGTAGGGAAAGATTGCAACTCTGGTCTTGGGTCTGAAAAGGTTGAGTAAGGCCTATTTAAAAGAATGTTAACTAAAAGACACCCTCAGATGTGTCCTCAATAGACTCCCATTTGACCCTTTAAAGGGGGACTTATTTCAACTTTTTATTTTAGCTTTGAGGTCCTACAACACATAGCTGTAGACAAAACTCACCTTCTGACTTCACATTAGTTTAATGTTTTGTCCACGATTAACAAGTAGGTAGGCAAGAAAAAAAAATGCTAAAAATATTGTACATTCTTGCATGATAATGTTGGTAGACAAATGACAAAAGCAGTCCAAACTGTAAGATTATATACCTTCTCTCCCTTCAATCCCATGAATCCATCCCGACCAGGCTCTCCAGGCAGCCCTGGAGTACCTGAAACTCCATCCAATCCATTTTCTCCTTGGTTTCCTTGTTCACCCTGGTATTAAAAAAAAAAATGCCAGACAGTCAGATTTTTTTTTTTTTATAGCTTTCACAACCTTTATTAAGAGCATATGAGGCCACACTCAAACTTATTAACAGCTGGTGGTAGTGAGAATAAACATGGAGAATAAACAGCAATAAAAACAACCCAAGTTTTCATATTAAAAAAAAGGGCTGGACAATCATCGAAAGAACTTGTGCAGTATGTGTGTAAGACAGTAAAAAAACCAACACGATGTGTTTTGGTGAAAAATGACCCATATCAAGAAAGCTATAAAGGGTCATTGTTGTGTCCTTCACTAAACCAGGGCCAGTGCTTTTGATTCATTTGAACTTATGTGGAGAAAGAAAAAAAAAGAAAAATAGATGTAATTCATTTAGCGCTCCAATATGGACACTATCAGTCTCAGTATTCCAGTAACTATCTGGCTGCGCTTTGAAGTTGAAGCAGAGTAATTCCAGTGGATGGCTTTCAAGGTAATTTAAGGCGGCACCCTGTCTATGTTGATGGCAGATTTATTTCCCCGTTTTTTTTTTTGTTTTTTTTTTCAGGGTAAAGTGATGTGAATGTTCCCAAAGACTGATCCGCTGGTCTAAAAAGAAGCGGGACTATGGCTGCCTGTGAAATACAATCTGATACCTACTGGCCTCAGTAGATGTCAAATTAGTTCAGAATGTCATTAAAGCCTCGTGGAAGTCATCTGAATACTCTCATTGCTTGAGGATTTTTATTTCTTTTCTCATGAGAGTGGACATGTCACGGTATAAAAGCCTCATGGGATCGAATTACATGTTTAATTCAGAACAGACAGAGAGCATCTTTAATATGCTGTAAGATGAATGTGCACAGATAATTCAGCCGGAAAATGTACCTTCTCTCCTCTTGCACCAATCATTCCTGGCACGCCCTGTAAGAGCAAATAGAAAGTGATGTATAGATGCAAAAATTAAAAAAAAAATACATAAATACAGGGAAAGACACGCACACTCAAAAATGTGTGCAGTCATGTGCAAGTACAGTACTGTGCGATCCGGTCAGGTAAGATTATAACTGTTGACATACAGCTAACCACAGAGGCACGCAGCGTGTAATTGAGCAGGGTGACAGACGCCGACAAGAGATTTATCATAGTTAGTAGCTAAAAGAGGAGAATCCCCGTGTATCCCATTTGTACAGTAAAACATTATGTGCTGATTCGCATTGCGGTTGAATTTTCTGCCCGTCTCCTTGTTTTCACCCATGCGGACGATGCTTAACCTAAAAAATAGGATGAATCATGACGCCTGATACTTATCGCGATGAAGCAATCGTTCCCACGGGGGGGTTTTCAAAGTGTGGGCGGAGGAGTCTTTGGTTAAATGCCCGACTTCCTAATGTTTATCAAATTCACAGGCAATCAAAAGCAGAACTCTTATTTTAAATCAAAATATCTACAAACCTTGAATCATTAATAGTCTGTGGCTGTATTGCACCTGTGATTTTTTAAGTCTTATTTTATCATGCTCATTTGTCTTTATTACAATAAAAATTATGTTGTAAAAATTCATGTTAGGAAAATAACAATTAATCTGACCGTACATGTGTTTCTTTTCATTGTGATTTCTACTCAAATATTTAAAAGGAAAAGACCCCAAGGTGGTGGATGTGGCGCACCATGAGTATGATAGGCAATAAAAACACAGGAACATAATGAGTTATGAAAAAGAGGACAAAAAGACACTGCAAATGGACACTTGAATCCACTCACTTAGATAGAAACTATAATAACCTCAGGCTAAGCATTGAGCCTCACTAAAGGGGGGAAACAACACAGTGCCGAGTGTTTCTCATCTCTCCTCATCTGACAATTCAGACAAACAAGGTCTTTTCAGTCTTTACCATCAGTTCAGTTCAGTTCAGCCGTTATTCATCCCACAAAGGGGCCAATTCATTTGTAGCTTCCCAGTGTACATTGACATGCATGCACGCATTCAGTCAATAAATGAAAAGTTAAAATGGAATCATCAATCTGTCCAGGAAACAATTAAGCATAGGACACAGGCAGATTGCGACACAAGCAATGCATCAATGAAATTAATCAAATCCTTTTTTTTTTCCCCCCCATCAGCCCACCTGTTTCCCATCAGCCCCGAGACCTGGGGGTCCAGGCGGCCCTGGAGGACCTGGTTGGCCATTTGTCCCAAGCAATTTGCATCTGGCGGGTCCGCTGCTGACCTCTGATGGCTGACACACACTGCTCTCGCCCTGGGGAAGGAGGGGGAGGAATGTGAATGATAGCCAAGCTTTATGACACGCACACACGGCCTGTGTCCTTACCTTCTCACCCTTTGAGCCAGGAAGACCTAAACCGGAAGGCCCCTGTTCGCCCTGCAAACAAATGCAAATGTGAGTGGAGGAGAGAAGCGTGGGGAAAGACGGCACAATTGACCGAAAGCCTCTAACAATCTGTCGAGGAAACAAATTGTACGGATTATATGCTGTATTTTAAAGGTTTTGTTGAGCTTCGCCTGTGTGAATGATACACATATGAGGTTTTCCTCTGAAGTCACACATCTGGAATGTTATGTGTTGTTATATCTTAATTGTACACATTAGGCCCGTATATTAACCACATCAACGTATCTCCGACCACCAGTGAAGCTGAGATTAATGTCTCCTCCATAATCCTTTAGGAAATGTGATTAAAGGTCTTTAAATCCCCGTGATATATAACATAAACAAAGCTGAGCTTATGTTGTCCTCAACTATTTGTCGAATTAGTGTGAACATGTGTCTTGATAATGAAGATAATGTAGGACTAAGAAGAAATAGGAAAGACAGCCCAAAACATATTGATGATTGATGTTGCTACCAATATAAAAAAATTTTAAGAGGACTGCAGCTCAACTTCATCTAAAGAGCATTTTATAAACAACCATGGCTGAAGCAAAGTGCTGTACATAAATCGACATAACCCAATATAATAACGCGAGTACAGAAGATAGAATTACAGATGGAATAAGTAGAATATTTCACCAAAATGTGTTACTCAGCCAATATTTACACTCCATTCTCCTACCTTTGCACCCTTTAGTCCATCCTTGCCAGGAACTGCCCTTTGTCCAGGTTTTCCCTGTCACACACACACACACACACACACACACACACACACACACACACACACACACACACACACACACACACACACACACACACACACACACACACACACACACACACACACACACACACGACTGAATCAAGTGGTGAAACCAAACAGAACATTTCAAAGAACTGAATCTGACCTTACCGGCTTCCCATCAGCTCCTTTGCTGCCCGCATCCCCCTTCAGACACAAAATAGTCACCATATGAACTTTACGAAATGATAAGAATAGATTGGTCATTTAAATTTTAGGGGATTTGATGATCTACATTTCGTAGTACACTGTACATGTAGTCCACTACATCGGCCTTTTAATAACTTTGCAGTCGTGGAAATTCCCTGTGGCAGAACAGTTTGGGGGCCCGAAAATTAGCGCAGTTTTAAGAGACTCTCTTAGATCCCCACTGTGTGAGTTTACCCCCACGTAGGCCTCCTCTTCTATTGAGGTCACCCACTCTCCAGTGCTCTTTCTTTTTATGTTGTTTACCTTATCTCCTTTAAGGCCAGGTGATCCCATATTTCCTGGCTCGCCCTGTGGAGCGGAAAAAAGGGGATGATATATCATTTTAATGAAGGCGCTTATGGCTGTACACATGGACAAGCAGAACGCAGTGACGCAAATAAAATCAAAAATAGACAAATACTAAAATAATACTATAGCCAGGTCAGTTTAAGCCACATATTCCGTTTTTTTTTCTTTGTGCCCGAGTATACTTCCTGGATCACTGTCAAACAGCCAACGCCATCTTGAGTGGGCCGGACTGGTAAAATAGCGTCATAACCTTTTAAATAGAAACTCTGAAGTTTGTCTTTGCTGCAGCGCGGAGTATACGTGATGAAAATGTCTGTTTTTAAACAGAACCCAACACTTTCTACCAATACGTACTGCAAACCTAACATAAATATATAAATATTAATGAAACTTTCTGGTGCAAAATACAGTGACATTTCGAAAAACAATTTGTACACATATGGAAACATGTTTTCACAGCACATGTCGATCATACAGACTTACTTGCTCTCCTTTCGGTCCGATCCCAGGATCCCCCTTGGCGCCTTTCTGCTGGAGCGTCGGGGGTCCGAGAGTGGGGCATGCGGAGCACGACTCCCCCTGAACACATAGAGACCACCACCGGTCAGTAAGCGTCTCCAAACTACAATAAGGACTAATTAAAAGAAGGAGTCAGTCAGGGGAAAAAAAAACTAACTAAATTACTCGAAAGGCAAGAGATACCAGAGCAAACTTACCTGATTGGGTCTCGTCAATCTAGTTGATAACTAAATAAAGGAGTCGAGGAAGAAAAACAACTGAAACGCAATCTTAATAAAGATACTGGACTGACCTTTTCTCCTTTGGTACCATCTGATCCTTGTGTGCCCTTCAAAAAAAAAAAAAAAAACATGGAAGCGAGCAAATTAGTCCCGACTCACCCTGACAAACAAGTTTGTGTTGAGATGTCAGGTCTCGACATGTTGCGAATGTAACGGTCAGCGCAATTAGGCAACTGTGGGAGTGCAAGTAGTGTGTGTGTGTGTGTGTGTGTGTGTGTGTGTGTGTGTGTGTGTGTGTGTGTGTGTGTGTGTGTGTGTGTGTGTGTGTGTGTGTGTGTGTGTCTCAAAATCCAAGCCATGCAAATGTTTTCTTGGTTTTGATTACCCGTGTTAGTTGAATGAGACCATTACAGGCAAGGGAGGAAGAGAAACACAAAGTATCTGAATCCATCATTTGCTTAAAATTTGATTTAAAAAGAAAAGTCTGCGTAACTCACAGAGCAACCTTGAGAGCAGGTTTCACACTCGTTTCAGTTCAGGGAAGCCACGTGAAATCCACATTTATTGCAAAAATAACCAATTATACAACAACTTTAAACTCTTCAAAGAGAACAAGCTGGGAATGTTCAAACTGAAGACACTTCATTACAAAATCTATTGCGAACAGCCAAAACTGTTTCTCTCCAGTCACAGTGTTTATTTTCAGACTGAAGTGGATTTATACCAGCCAGCAGTATGTATATTCTCAAAAACTCAGTTTTTGGCTTTTATTGTGATGCTACCGCCATCAGCAATAAAATCACTGGTTTTACTGCAGCATGGTTTTGGCATCTAAACCTCATTTCTGCAGCTCAGTGTTGCATTATGACTCTTAGTAAAAAGTTTGATCCTCATTTGAAAAATTCGGACTGGTTCATATTTTTATTGAAATTTAGAAAATTTGGGAAAGTTTGCGTCTTGTCCTCTGGCGACTGCGTGGACTAACTATTGCTCTTTGGCTGCTTTTGACATGTTGAGTCTGAAGAAAATGATGTCTCCATTTTCCACGATGCAGGTGCCTCCCATCCAGTATTCCCTGGTTAAATTCAAGAGTTGGTTTTTTTTTCAGCTGTTGTTTTCCCACAATCCAAAGCTTGTTTGGTTTATTGGTGAATTCACACTGGGAGTAGCTTCGAATGTGTATGTGTGTGTCTGATTCTCTCTGTATGTTTGCCCTGTGTTGGACGGGAAACAAATCCTGGGGGTGATGCTGCTTTTCATCCAATGTAAGTAATCCAAACCTATAAATCCTAAATTAGGTTTACTTCTGTGAGTAGATTTTCAACCAGACCGGAAACCCTAAGTTTTACTGTTTTTTTAGAATAAAAAAAACTGGACAATTACTCTGGACTGAAATCATATTTAACGATGAAAACAACATGTTTCGTTGGAAATTCGAGGTCTACAAAGTCCAGCGTGCGGTTTCTCTCAGTCCGTGTTTTGGTGCGAAATCATCTGTTTCTTTTTCTTTCCTTTGTTTTTTTTCCAGTATGAAGTCATTCCACCATCTCCCGGTACATTGTCGAGCACTTCAGGCTTCTGCCTGCTGATAATATTTCTGAAGGTGCCGATTTCCTTTTCCAGCAGGGCTTTCCACCGGGCCACAGCTACTCAGAATTGCTTTGCTGACCGTGGTATTACTGAGCTTGACTGGCGGCCCGGCTTGGCCTCACCTGAACCCCATAAATTGTGGGTTGTTGTCAAGAGGAAGGTGAAGGACGGCACAGCCACAAAACAGATGAGATGAAGGCTGCTGGGCTTCAATAACGCCTCAGCAGTGCCACGGGCCGATCGTCATGCCATCCTGCACGAATACCATGTATCATGCAATAAAAATAAAAAAAAGACAGACTTTTCTGGAAATAGAAATCCCTTTTCAGCCATATTCTCATATTTCGTGGAATTGGATTGATCGTGTTGTGACCTGAAAAGTGAAAAAGGCCTGAATATTTCAGTTTGTGTGACCAAAGTTTCACAGTCTGAATGACATTACAGCAGAAATCGAACTCCCCTCCAAAAGCATGCTTATTTAGACATGTGAGACCACGGTCTCTTCTGTGTCTTGTGGAGTCGAGTTCCCCCTAAACTTCATGCATCTGCTTTAGAAGCCAGTCTTCTACAACGCTGACGCCTGCATATTCGGATGTGTAGGAATGTAGATGGGAGTGTATAGGTCACACCTCCACGGAATACGAATGAACCTTAAGCAGAAAATGAATGATGGTGAGGCTTTTTACCTTCTGTCCTGCCGTGCCATCTGCACCTTGAAGACCCTGGTAAATACAGAGAAAGGGAGGAAAAAAAAAAGAGAGGAAATGAGGGTAGGATCCAGAAGTAAGAGCGTTTCTCAACTTTGTGGGAGTGAGGTCATAGCTCTCTCTCCTTCTCCTTCTGCCCTAACCAGGTATGACAGATGGAAGCTGGCACTATTGGAAATCGTTGCACACAGAATCTCATAAGGCCCAAGATTTATATTCTTTCGCCCCCCCCCTCACAAATCATTCTCCGTTCCACCTGCTGGGGTAAGTGGGGAGATGTAGAACGAACAGAAAAGAGAAACACAACGCACAGTCTTGTGAGTCTCAACTCACTTCAGTAACAGGAAGACGCGTTGAGATTACTTTAAGGAAAAGATTTTTACCTCTTAAGAGTGAAGCTGCTGCAACACTATGGGATTTACAAGGGCAAATACAACCCTCGGGTAGGAAAAAAAACAAAAAACACTATCAAACAACCGCTCAAGGTTCAATTGTCAGTTAGAGCTCTGACCGTGTCTGCGTCTCTCTAATAAAACATGTAGTAACATCTTTAAAAAAAAAAAAAAAGCGTTACAGTCAATGTACAGAGTGGGAGAGGAATACATTACAGTCTGACTTCACAGTCAAAGTGCTGTACTTACAGGCAGCCCTCTCTCTCCTATCCCTGGTAATCCGGGATCTCCTTTGGGCCCAGGTGTCCCTCGCAATACTACCGTGTTGCCCTCATCTGCGGGCAGCACTGGGCACACTTCGCAAGGGTCACCCTGAAGACCGAACGCGAGCCAAGCACACGCCGTGTCAGTACAGGAAGAGCATAAACATGCAGATAAAGAGATTAGGCGCGCTGTTTACAAGATATTATACCTTCGCTCCTTTAGTCCCCGCCGGTCCTCTTGGTCCCTATGAAAAGAGATAATCCCGGTGAAACACGGACGTATCCGCTCACAGTTAGAATACTGTCTATTGGAAGCGCATGCATACATTACTGGATACCAATCAATGTTTAAAAGAGTCTCTCACTGGATCTCCGGGTAATCCATCTTCTCCTGAAGCTCCCCCATCACCCTGTTAACACAAACCGATAACTGAGAAAAAAAAAATCCAATGTCTCTTTTCCTAATGTCACTTTCAACTTGTTTGCTCAAAGATGTGAGGAATTTTGGAAACTTCTAAAAACAACTGGAAAAACAATCAACAGAACAAGAATCACTGATTAGTTCCTCGGGGGAAATTCTCCATTTTTAGCTTCCCAATGCAAAAAAAGAGAAGGAAAGAGAACAATAGAACTAAAGTAAGACTAATAGACATACACAGATATTGAAATATTTCAAAAGTTCAAATTTAACTCATATTGGGAATCATTGTGCTCGTTAATACTGAATAACCCACTGGTAAGAGCAGAGTCGTAGCACCCTGAGGTGCAAATGTCCCAATACGGGCAATGGTTTTGATTACTTTCTCGTAACATAGCAAAAAGACAAAATATGTGCCAAACTTTGAGCCTACCTTGTCTCCCTTTGGACCGCCCGGTTCACCAGGAGGACCCTGGCAGGAGGAAAAGCACATAAATCTTTTTGTGGAATACCTCCCTCCAGAAAGCTTTGAGGCTTTAGTCAAGGACAATGAAATCAGCAAGAAAAAAGTGCAGCCATGTCCTGGCTTGTAAGTTTGTAATCAGTCAAAGTCAAAGAGGAGCACTGAGGACTTTAGGTAAATTGATGTAATGTTCAATTCCAATCCAATCAATGCATGGATTTTTTCTTTTCTTTTTTTCATTTTTCGCCCTGTATGTGGAAAAATATACTCACTGGAAGACCTGGCTTTCCAGTTCCTGGTAGGCCTGGAAGTCCAGGCTTCCCCGGCTCCCCGGCCAATCCTTCAGGACCCACCATACCTGGAGTACCCTAACAGACGCATCCCACATTCGTACATTAAATCCACACTGAACAGGATGTTTGTGACACACAGACTCTCAGACGTAAGGCAGACAGACCTTCTGTCCCTTGGGGCCAACCACACAGGACCCTATTCGACCCTGGAAAAAAACAGTGACAAAGACAGAAAAAGAAGCGACATCTTCAGTGTCGGTGCGCAGTCATCAAGCAAGCAGTGTTGAAACCGATCTCCAAAACGTCTTCATAAATTGTTGAAGGCGGCTGTTGATATTTTTCTTTTTTTTTCTCCTTTGTTTGACATTTTCCAACAGGAAATAGGACACACAAAAAAAAGGGGGGGTGGGGGCGAATTGCAGTGCCGTAAGATGTATTATCTTCACTGGCGCATATGTGATATTCTCTGCCTGCCCGATTCAAGTCACATCAACAAGCACATTCATATTCGCAATGTCAGACGGATGGGAGGCTTAAGAAAATCTATCCTCCACCAAATCCATCTGGCCACGACAAGCACTTAGCCTGGTGAACAGCTAAATGTGAGTGCGTCTGATGCAGAAAACCAGGGGAATATCTACGAGCACACACACGTTGTAATTTGTTCCTCAAAACTTTTCATGCGTCTACAGGATCACTGCACTGAACAGGGAAGATTAAAAGGTTTAAGTCTTCCTGAATAGACGGCTGCCTGTGTGAGAGACGAACAGCACAGTCAATGAGGCGGCATTGATTGTGCAAGCTTTGTTGCTTGAGCCTAATCTAACAGGCATTAACAGGCCGACTTAACTCAATGGGAGACAGAAAGGGGGGGGGGGGGGGGGGGTTGGTAGAGAGCAGATATCAATGGGAGTCTGAGCTTAAAGAGTAATACCGTATAAGTTTACTGAGTATCCGCCGGAGCCTGATAAAAGTGGTCGCGTTAAGAAGATGTGTGCGTAAGTGCACCGGTGTGTTTGGAAGTGTAAGCACACATTTGTAGCCTGACTCAACCTCAAAGCTAATTTTTTTAGAGTCTGAAAGACACTCGCGCTGGTTTTATTGCGGCAATTACCAAGCAGAAGAAACAAACAAACACACGTACATCCTTCCCTGGTGTGCCTGTCAGACCCTGTGGACCGATCTCTCCCTTCTGACCTTTTCCTCCCTGGATAAAAGGCCATAGGGGGGGGGGGGGGGGGGCAAAAGAAAAAAGATTAAAAGGTTACAATTTAATGAGATGATCATTAGAAGGTCATATCTTCATTATTCATTGCCAAAAGTTTCCTTAAATTGCTCACCTTGTACTGAGCAGCTTCGCCCCAGTTGCCAGGCATTGCCTGTGGAGAGAGGGAACGGAGACAAGGCCCGGATCAATGACCTGAGTCTAAAGAGACAACACGCACACACACACACACACACACACCAGTGGAGCGAAACAAACAACGCAGAGACCAGTGAACAACCCGTCTGGCCAACCAGCAGGAGCCATATGCCCTATTCAACCACACACACACACACACACACACACACACACACACACACACACACACACACACACACACACACACACACACACACACACACACACACACACACACACACACACACACAGAGGCGCAGGAGGGGGAGGAGCTACACACACTTTCAAATGGAAATTAAAGACCGAAAGTTCACTTGCTGCCAGCAGTACAGTTCAGGTGTAAATTACGAATATATAGTACAAGGCAGGTAAAATACCAGTGTAGTTCTTACAGAATGTACAATCAAAAAGAACAAGTGAGAAAAGTGCAAGAGAGGCCAAATACAAGCACCTGTGCTTTGTTTTAAAAAAAAAATAACTATTGAAAGTAAAGTATATGCATGGAGCTTGTACAGCTGCTACCACCAACACTGTGAGAAAGGATAGATACGACTGATTATTTATATATATATATATATATATATATATATATATATATATATATATATATATATATATATATGGTCACTTTCAACTTTTTGTTATTTCTTTGAACATATCCCCCCCCCCCCCCCAAAAATAAATCTTCGCAGGACATTAGAACGACGTGCTGATCAGGATGATACTGTTCTATCTGTCTATGCATCTCATATGCTTACAGAAAAGGTTAATATTAACAATACTAGATAAGCAGCTGAATAATGAAAGCGAAGAATAATGAATTTTGAGACGACCACTTTGAATTCTAGCCTCTTTGGAGGTGTCTTTAAAACAAAAATAATTGAATCCAATTTGTGGTTTTAAGAATGACTCTAAAAAGCGACAAATGTAAAGAAGTTGGGCCATTTAATATTCCATCACACCCAAATTTAGAAAATTCTTAATTTCTAAATGTCTCAATACAATAGTTAATAAGTCAAGGTTATTTGGCCTTTTAAATCTTTTCCTGTCAGACAGGCAAGTCTGATACCATCTCACTGAGCACAGGTTCTCCGCAGGGCTGCGTTCTGAGTCCCCTCCTCTTCACTCTGATCACCCACGACTTTTTGTGCAAAGTTCAGCACAAACCACATCACAGAGTATGCGGATGACACAACCGTGATGTGTCTCATCAGAGGGGATGAGGCGGAGGACGACAGAGAGGAAGTGAAGGCCTTTGTGGGGTGGCGCGACAGGAACAATCTGATCCTGAATGTCGAACTGGTAATGGACCTCATGAAGAAACAGCCAGTGCACTCCCCACTTTACATCATGGACACTGCAGTGGCAATGATGCAGCATACCAGATTCCTTCGGGTGCATGTGGCGAACAACCTCACCTGGTCTCTCCACACCTCCTCCATCGCACAAGAAGGCTCATCAGCGCCTGATCTTCTTGCCGGCGTCTTAAAGAGAGCTCATCTGAGCACATCAGCCCTCACCACCTTCTACAGAGGAGCTGTAGAGAGTGTGCTGACCAGCAGCATCTCTCTGTGGCACGAGAACAGCAGCGCCTCTGACCGAAAAGCACTGAAGGGAGTGGCGAGGGCCACCGAGAAGATCACTGGGGTCTCATTGCCACCAATAGGGGACTTGGCAGAAAAACATTGCCTGTCAAGGGCACTGAGGGTCTCCAAGGACCCCACTCACCCTGAGCGTGGACTGTTTCCTCTCCTCCCCTCAGGCAGGAGGAACTGCAGCCTGAGATGTAAAACTGCCGGGTTTAAGGACAGCTTTTTTTCCCCCACCGCCATCCATTTTTTAAACAGAGGACTGTAAATACTTATTTATTCTTCTGTTTTAACTTAATCTATTTATCTATCTCTCTGAAACTGGCACGCATACTTCTCATACTGATGAACCCTAGACTGCTTATAATATCTAAAAAAAGATTTTAAACTAGTTATTACGTCAGACCCCTGGGAGATAAGCAGTAGAGAAGTCCAATCACAGTCAAGTTTCTATTCGTTTTGTAACACGAGCGTCACAGTACAGTCAAAAAACACGCAGGCATATTGAAGAACTGCCATACATCAAAAGTTAAAGTTTTGTGGAAAAAAAATAGCACAGGAACTCACTCATTACACTTTTCTTTTCTTCTTTTTTTTGGGGGGGGGGGGGGAGGGGGGGGGGGGGTCCGAATCCATTAAGTCAAAATATACCCAGACAGCATGAATATAAAATCAGTCTCGAGAGAGTTAAAGTCCATTTTCCCATTTAAGATACACTGAGTGAGGCTCAGAAATACTAATCAAAGTGAAATAAGCCCATTGAAAATCATTTCTTTGAGTGCTTTTTCACTTGGGACGTTCGGTTGAGTTCGAGTAAACTGTTGAATGGTTACGGTCCACTTATGGAAGTGTGCACGCTACAGCAAACAGGGGTGCTGAGTCAGCATGACAAGCAGGTCTCAGTCAGCGCGAAGATGTCTTCTGGTTCTCCCAACCCGACTTCAGCTGGGTGCTCCCTGTTTATCAGAATCAATGTGCTTATTGAGCTTGTTTTTTTTTGTTTTTTTTTTAATGAATGAAATAAACAATAAAATGAAATGAAAAAATGAAAAAGAAATCCTTGCCTTTGAAAAATGAAAAATTGAAAAATAAGAGCTATTCATTAAGATGTGCTTTTTATGAAGCTTCAGGGAGCCATGAGAGAGGGACTAAAGAGCTGCTCTCGAGCTGATCTTAATGAAAAGAAGGCAAACAGCAATACAAAATAAATTGAACTGCAAAATTAAAGTTGTGGCCTCAAAGCTGGAAATGCAGACTTGGGTTCAGAAGTTTGTAGGTTCAAATCCCCACAGCGGACAAGTCACCACTGTGGCATGACCTTTGACCCCCTACGGCTCCCCGGAGCGCCTTAATGTGGTCCCATCCTAGATATAGGATGGGTAAATGCGGAAAAATTAATTTCCCGAAGGGGATTAATAAAATATGATTATTTTAATTCAAACCTTCGTTAAGTGGTAAGGAGTAGAACATGTGTAACTACATGACCACCGCGTTTATCACGTTGCTCCCTGCCTATGTTGATATTACATACGAGTAAAACTGAGAGGAAATAGAGCTGAGGCCGTTTATTTATGCATAAGACTTAACGCACAAGCAGTCGGAGGAACATCGCACACGCATGCACTCCAACAAACCCGGTGACTCACCAGTAAATGAACATACAAGGCACACCACAATTCCCACTGCATGATTAATGCAGAGAGTGGAAGCTCAAAACTGCAGTTTTTGAATAAAGATCAAACTAAATAGCTGAGAGGTTAGAAGGGTAGGAAAGCGGTTGGAAAGCGGTGGGATGTGGTGCTCTAACCTGACGCAGATTATTGGCACTCACCGACTCGCCTTTGTCTCCCTTCTGGCCCTTGGGTTCCTCCGTGCACTGAGGTTAGAGACACTTGGGTTGGCATGTATTATTACAGAACGCTTTTGGCCAAACTTTCAGGATAGGCATGCCAAAATAATTTTTAAAAAAAACTAAAAACTATTCTCTTTCTGTGACAAGAAGCATGGCAGACACAGTGGAAAAGTTACTTACCGGGCCTGAATGTGAGCCAGAACTGGCATCACCCTGAAACACAAAGAGAGAGAGAGAGAGAGAGAGAGAGACATGAGGAGTGATTTCTCTCTGGGTGAGGAATAGAAAGAAGTGAGGCGACGAACATCAAAGAGTGCATGTGCGGATAACGCAAAGTCGTGTCTGGACAAACGTAATGACATAACACATTCCTCTCTCATTACTCTCACACACAGATCTGTGTGTCCGTCCGTCATACTCACCCGGTCGCCTTTTTCCCCTTTCAGCCCGGAAACCCCACCAAAGTTCACAACCTGCAATACACAAGCACACCCGCACACTCAGTTTTTAGGTTTTTTTTCCTCTTTACATGATCAAATGGAAAAAAGATGAAGTAAAGATCAGAGATCCTTACAATTTCTCCCTAATCATGGGTAAACAACCCCCCCCCCCCCACACACACACACACACACACACACACACACACACACACACTACAGACACAGAGAAAGATTTATTATCAAATAACTTTCCATTGCAGGAGTTGTGGGCGTATTAAGGGGAAAAAAAAAAGAAAAAAAAAGTGTAAAATCATGTTGAAGTTTCTGTCCTCGCCTGACAGTGGCACTGTTGCACAAAACTAAAGCATTTTGAATCCCACCGCTGCTACAGGATGAAGCTGATAAGGATGGGAGGCGAGCAAGTAGGCTCTCACTCTCTCAAACACACACACACGCACACGCACACACACACAAACTCACACACTTTCACGCCTCCCATGGGAGTTTAGAGATCAATAGGAATGTCTGATTCCCACAGCACAGGAGTGAGTCCACCAGCTGCACCACACAGGGGTGCGCACGCACGCACGCACGCACGCACGCACGCACCAAATAAGGATAAGCATTATAAATAACTGAAGCATTTTTAGCAGGAGCGAGTAATTAAAGCCGATCCCCCTCCTGCTCCTTTAACAGCCACTTCCAGCCCGGCTTTCTGGAAGCAATAAGTTTTGCATATATGCTGAAGCCGCCACCATGAATGTACTGGTTTCCAACCCCACAAAGATCTAATCGATCAACATCCTGCAGGACAGAGCCACAGAGACGAGCCACTCTTCCCAGACTTACTGTGCACTTTAGGTGCTTTTGCACTTTTTAAACCTCCATTTCTCTTGTTTATGCTTTTCATTCCTTCACGCTGAAATGGAAAGGCCACGCTGCGGTGAAACGGCACCATTTTATCTGTGACTTATGAGTTTGAACTAAAACATCCTTTTAATAGAGCCCACTTTGGTGTCTTTACTACTCCCCATTAATTTAGATGATCATAATAATTAAAAGGGACATTAAAAAAAAATCCGCCATGCTCACTGCATAAAAAGGTGCTTTGGAGCTTTTGTTTTTGCCGTTTCTTTTAATTTATATCAGGTTGTGCTTTTTAGAACTGGCTCAGAAGTGTGATTTCGTGTTCACAGCAAACACATTGTGCACTGTTAACTTTAGGCCATAAATCACCCAATAAATGGAATTTCTTCCTTATAAAATATATTATAGTACTCAATTGTGGGCTGTGAAATTTATAAAACCTAAGAAATGAAAAATCCAGGAAAAAAAATCGTTTACAAGGCGTTGTAAAAACACACCCATTTATGGTTTAATCAAAGTGGATTTTTAGTTTGAATCTCCTACTTTTGCCTTATTGCTATTTAATTTGAAGTGGTAAAAGCTTGCACACTTTTTTTTGGGGAAGTAGAATTACCAATACTTGAGTCAAAACATTACTTGGGTGAAAAGAAAAGTGCAGAGTCAGCTCTTTCACTCCAATAAAAGTACTTTTTTATTATTTTAATTTGATGTCTTTTTTTGATCCATTTATTTGCAGTGGGGTAATGCACACATATATACATAAATATTGTTTGTTAATAAGTATGTTTGTTAGCACGGATTTGCCAGTTTACTTGCGGAAAATGACAGATCCGTATCAAATGTGTCATAATTTTGAAACACAGATAAATCGAATAATTCAACTAATAAAAAAACAAAACATGTATCCTGGCTGGGATTTTGATAAAAAATTTCGATGGACACCAATGATAAAGTTGCCCAGAGAGTGTTTTAGACGGCCTAGAGACAGTTTTTCTACCGCGTACAAATAAGTATGTTTAATTAAAAACAAATAGGAAGTTTGTCTGTATCACTGGTTTTGCCTTGGAGGCTCACAGGACCTGGAACTATCACTCTGGCATCAGTACATTTGTTATGGCTTTTACTTTATTGAGCTAAACTCATCAATGTCACGTTAAGATATTATAATTAGACCATTCCAGGGCATCTCAAAGAGATAAACATCTCGATACCTTTAGATGGTATAAAGGATGAGTTGGCAAACACCTGTAGCGGCCAATGAGTTTCATTAGCATTCATTTATAGTCATGCCACTGCCCTTTCTGATAAATTTAACTGCAATATTCACTCCCGTTTTAACAGTGTTGGCTCTCTCCCAGGTCCTGGCTCATTATATCAGCCTCTTTAACCACTCAAGGTCCCACTGCGTTCATCAGCTAATTGCTGAATTTGTCTTCTTGCCCAAAATGTGTCTGGAGGAGATCAGAAATCCGAAAAATGTTGTAATATATCCGTGTTTGTCACTAGTGAAAATTTTCCCAGAACACGCCAGTTTGCCTGTTGGTTACATGACAATCTAATCTTGCATTTCCATCGGGTGACTAAAAGGATGGGGGGGTGACATGGTAAGGTGGTCAGGTGATGGCATTTTAACTGATAACGCCGGTTTCCAGAGCGATATCCTGACGGCCATGATACCTCCGATCTGAAACCACAGACAAAGCCTGTGAGCTTGGATTGGATTGTGCAAATGTTTGTATGCCAACGCTGAAGCTCATTTATAAGCTCAAACATCTAAATACACAGGCTGAATTTTTTTTTTTTGGCACTGTTTCTTTCCAAAAGCTATCCAAAACAAAGATGAAAACAAAATAAAAACAAAAAAATGTTATTTTAGTATGAACATAAATTCACAATCTCTCCCGGTGTAAATTCCAGAACCAAAGTGCGATCAGCTCCCCTTCTACATGCAAGATGCACAATGTCAAAAGCAAAGACAGTAACGGATTGTAGTTTTTTGACTTGTATAACCTAAATAGCAGAGGAGGCATGCTATGAACACTATGACGAAAACTGGTTTCTGCCAGGCCTTTGAGAATGTGCACAGAGGTTAGATTCAGATCATACCTTAATCACAATCCTTTATATGCCTGCAAGGCACATTTGTTGATAATGGTAAGCACAAGATATCATAGGCTTGTTTTGTCAATGGATTCATGGGGATAGGATGGAAATAGTCCCTATATGAAAAACAAAAAAAACATCCTGTGGAATTTGAGGTAGTGAACTATGAAAAAAAAAAAATTTTTTTTATTTTTTCTGCGACTGTTTCTCTGGCCTCCCGTGGCAGGGCAAGCTGTGTACTCCAACCCAGGTAATATAACCTACATTGAGGAAGTCAGGAGAGGCGGCCAGGTGCATTAGTAAGCACACACAGGAGCAACATAATGAAGCGTCTGGAGTTTTGTATTCTATTTGTGAACAGAACATGCCCATTGTAGGTGAATGACAAAATTAATAGGCAGCAGCTACTCCCGACTGAGACTCGCCGCATAATGAGGTGTAAATCAGTCCTCAGTCAGTCAGCAAGCTGGGTTTGTGTAGGAACGGCAGGAGGAGGAAGAGTTTCTTTCTCTGTGTGTGTGTGTGTGTGTGTGTGTGTGTGTGTGTGTGTGTGTGTGTGTGTGTGTGTGTGTGTGTGTGTGTGTGTGTGTGTGTGTGTGTGTGTGTGTGTGTGTGTGTGTGTGTGTGTGTGTGTGTGTGTGTGTGTGTTTTTGAGTCTCATGTGCATCACACATAAACACAGCATAAAGGCGCCCATACGTACACACACACACACATATGGCCTCAATATTTTGTTCATCCATCCATATGCTTCGGATTGCAGTCCAGTCACATGACGTAATGACTGCAGCATGCACATATAAGAACCTTAAAGAACAACAGCTTTCAGGAACCATGATGTCACACATGTGAATGTAAAGTTTCAGGCTTACTTTTTCTGCAAGATCCTTGGATGCAAAAATGTCCTGCTGGGAGACAGAGAAGAAAGAACAGACGTAAGGTGATGCATTTCCACACAGATGATTGATTTCAATCTTTGTTAGATGACAGTTACGACAGGATTATTGGCAAAATTGGCTTCACTGACACTCAAACATGCAGGTCACCAGTGGCTCATGTCGGCGAACATAGAGAGAAACTCACATCAGAAGTGTGTTTTGGGGCTGTGGGGGAAAAGCCAGAAAGGAACAGGTAGAACATGCAAACTCTGCACAGAAAAGCTCTCCAAGCCCAGGGATGTTGGGGGCAATGGCGGCCTAAAGGCGAGAGTAGCATAACCCTTGACCCCCATGCCACCACGTCTGAGAAGTCGAATAGGTAAATGCGGAAAGAGGAATTTCCCTAACAGGATAATTAACATATGATTAGTCTTTAGTTTTGTTTTACATACTGGATATATTTGCTATAAGGCTGGATTCAAAATAATTTTAAGATGAGTGTGTATTAATCCACATTGCATCCAAAGTTCTCTCAATTGCTTAAGGAGGTTGAGATCTAAAGGCTATAAAAGAGTCTAAATGTTCTCCTCTTTAAAATTCTAAATCTGGACCAGTTGTTCCACTAGCTCAAAAATGTATTTTACAATTTTTTTATTTATTTTTTTGTCTCCGATACACGTCAAACAAATTCAGAAATATTTTCTCCTATAAATATTTTTTTTATCCATTCCGCTTAGAAATTACAGGGAAAAGCCCTCCCGGACCCCCGGACCTCCTGCTGCTGCTGCAACCCGCTCGCCTTCAAAGGTGAGGGTGTTAACCAGCATGTCCTTTCATCAAGTTCTTCTTTTAAATCTAATTTGTTGTAAACTTGTAGGCAGAGTTGAACACATTCAAAACCTTTGGAGTCCAGTGTACTTGGATCTCCAGCAAAACAAAACTCGGCCGCCGTTCTTTTTTTAATCTTTGGACGCCTGTTGTGCTCCTGTTGCATGCGCACAGCATCTCTTTAAATTGTAATTTTGCTATTACAATTAATTGCATCAGTGAAATGGCAAAAAAAAAAAAAAAAAAAAAAAAGGAATTGAGGGCATTTTAGTTGCACACACGGGTCATTAGTGGTTATTCTTTAATCAGTTTTTTTTTTTTTTTAAAGAAGTGGGATGAAAGTGGATGCATGGAGAGAGGAAGAGAAGTGTTGCACCTCATGAGCCTTGAGGTAAACGAAGAAATGGACCCTGCTGCGCACTTAATTACAATTCAGTTTGGAAAAAAAAAAAAAGCCAACAACAAGAAGGATGAAGAAAGAAGTACGAGAAGGCTTTTTTTTTTTCTTTCAAGATGGGGAGTTCAACAAAAGTTTCAGCAAAAGATAAAAAGGGTGAGGTCATGGTATAGCTTTGTTAGAAAAACGTAAAGGAGAAATCTGTTGAGGCTTTGGAAAGAAGACAAAGAGGACTTCGGGTCTTCTGGGGACTGGATGACCTTTCAGTTGGGAGCTGTGAGGAAAGCAAGAAAAAGGAGAGAGGTTTTCAGCGTTGGAAGAAGAAAAAGAAATGTGTGGGATTTTTTTTTTTTTTTCATACTTCAGGATGAAGGTGACAACAGCTGGTGCAAAGAAAACAGGTTCCTTAATGTATTTTACACCGTGGTTCAGTTAGTGAGGTAGTCATTAAATCCAGGCAATCAAGTTTTTGTTAAGTCGACATAAATATATGATGAATTCACAAGGAGCTTACGAGCTATACCAAATAATCAGTTGTCTGCATGTCTGAACTCTTTCAAATAGAAATTAGTTTTATTTATGGTGACATGTAGCTGTTAATCAACTTTGTTAGCACTTTTCTGTTGTCGCACACTGCCATCTAGTGGTCTCCGCTAGTATGAATTGGTGTATTTTGATACACAAGTCACTTCCTTATACAAGTTGTATAACCAGCCAAATAACTAAGATAAGAGTGACTTATAGCAATATTCTCCCGGGACTTGGTAGTTTAATAGCCGAGTCACTTATAATAGCAACACAATTTTGTAGACTGTTCATATGAATGTCCATACTCGCCATTCTTGCAGTTTATAGTGTATTGTTCAATGAAAAACTAAACTTTTCAGCATTTCTGCTATGTCCCAGTAAATGGACATCACTTTCCAAACGTTGCTGTGTAAACATGAAACATCTTTGAAAAGAAAATGCAAAAGTGATACATTTTCACTTGAATCGTCACGTACACGAGTTTGGTGATCTCACTGAAATCAAGCAGAATGTCAGTAAGTAAGGAGTATAAGGAGTACTGTTATAGCATATGCTTTGTGAACTAGTTTGTTTCACTAGACAAGCTAGTAAGAAAGAGGCTCAAACGAAACACCAAAGCCTGGTCTACGTTTTATGCTACCAATTTGGGGTTCAGTGTCCAGCTCAAGGACACTTCGGCAGGGAATCGAACCTGCAACCCTCCGATTGGGTGACAACCGCTCTAGCAATCGAACTTGCTAAGCTAAGCTAAGCTAAGCATCTCCGGGCAGATGTTTCAGATTTACCACCGAGGCGGAGTTTAGAACTAATTCTGTGCCGCAAAAGAACGAGAATCATGTTGACTGCTTTCAATAGCACTCAACTACTTTATCATTGCACTCAGGCAAAATGATGCCGGTACGAACACATCAAAACGTGTTTAATATGCCAAACAAATGTGCTACTTCAGTCTTGTTTCCTTTGGTTTTTTTTAAACCTCTACATTCTTCTGATTGACACAACCGGTGCAACCCAAACATAACCTGCAGAAGTGCTGGCGCATTATGCTACACAGCTAGCCCGTGCTGCCTCAAGCTGTGAGACTCAAGCGGAGATGAAAAGTGAGCCGCAGACGTCTGGTGGGCTCGCTCCATGCTAAACTCCACATCCCACACCCACCGCCGCTTTAAGTGGTGCAATTTGCAGCTCCATCTGGAGCCACATGGAGTTTCATGCAACTTTTTTCTTTTGTTGTTGTTCTTTTAACACGTGCAGTAGTGCTGCGTAACCCCGTAAATACGACTGTCATGGGTTAAAAAAACTGACTGTTTCCCTTTAAAGCTTCTCCGTTCACCTTTAGTTCACCTTGCTGTAGCAATCGAGAGTGAGACACATGACGTTCCACAGATGAAGGATGGGCTTAGTTTAATGGTAGTGCTCAAAAACATGTGGCCTGCAGGAGTCTCAGATTTAACAGTCCACAAGCTAAGATAAAGATGGAAGATGGAAAGTCAATTTCTGCATGTATGTGCTCGTCTGTGTGAAAACAAGGATCATCCGGGTGAGGAAAAACATGAATAATAGAGCAAAATCCTGACAGGTTACTTGAATTTAAACAGTCCGATAGCGAGAGAGAGAGAGAGAGAGAGAGAGAGAGAGAGAGAGAGAGAGAGCGAGAGAGAGAGAGAGGGGGCCTAAACGCATCAGGCTGGAAACATCTATGGGATTGATTACTGTGTCTTGAAGCCAGCCTGAGCTCTAAGCTAACACCAGCTCTCCACAAGACAAACACCGGGCCCTAATGAATAGATAATTGGATATAGATCCCATTAATATGAATGATGAAACAAGCGGGAGTGAAAACAAAAATAAATTGCCTTTACATTAAACTAACCATTTGTGGGAAAACCCGTCCTCCTCCTCCTCCGTGTATTCTAGGACTCTATTTGTCATGCGTCCGACGCCGCTCGCGAACACTTTGCTGCCAGCAGACGCGACTGTACTGAAGCAATATAAAACTGAGAAGTGATTTAGACTACAGCGGAATAGAAAACGTGTTTTTCATGCGGGAGTTTTCCAGAGAGAACAGCCTTGCCATTTGATATAAGTCCTACTGGCGAGTGTTTGCTTGCCAGCAGGAGCGTCTCAGACAACTCAGACCACCTGAAAAATAAAGCTGTTTGAGGCCAAGTGTGTGTCTCTGTCTGTATGCGTTATGACTGCGGCCTGATGGGAGAGTGGGTGTTGTGATAGTTCATGATGGAGGAGGGAAAGGATGGTGTTTGTGGAAGATCCACAGAGATTCTTCCCCGAACTGTTACTCAGAAAGTGCTTACCACCTAGTTTAGAGCAAAACAAGTGTGTCTGCACTTCGCCGTGTCTGGTGTATTTGTAAAACTTCTGTTCTTGTTTATGTCAGTGTTTTCGATGTTCGTAGGGGTATTTATTTGTCTTTGTGCGAACCTGTTTGGTGCTCTGCAGTTTTACCTGGTTAAAGGTGTTGTCCAGCAGGTCGTTTTCAGCAGCGCGGCGGCTCTTGGAAGCATCGGGAGGACACTGCAAACATTTTGAAATGCTCATTATCTTTATTGAAAACTGTTGCAGAGTTGCTGTCTCTCCTAATATTAATGACAATGACAAACGTAAGACAGATGGCAAACTATCCTCTTCCAAAATGTCAAGAAGGTGAAACATAGTTTGTTTGACACCAGCAACTTAATAACCAGTGACATTTGGACCAGTACTGTTAGCATAGCATTGACACAGAGGCTGTGAGGGGATGGTTTGCGGCAACGAAGAGCCGAATGCGAATTAGTCTTGATGGAATTTACTCGTGCCAGTGCTCGGTATCGGCAAGTAGCTAAAAGGTTAGTACTCATACTTGCCCTTTAAAGAAAGTGGCATCGATGCATCCCGAGTCATGAGTGAAGCAAAAAGTACTGCTTCAAACATGTAACTCATCCCCCCACAGCGTGCAGAGCTAACTTTTTCTGATGAATTTGTTATTCTTGACTGTGAGGAACAGAACCTACACAAAAGCAATGACGATAGAAGCAAATCAGATAGCTCTGATGTTTCTGACATCGCGCTAAACAGTCCTCCTTTGTGTTGTGCTGCGGGAGGCCGCAGCCTTCATGGGTGTGCCAGCCTCCTCCACTTCTCATCTCAAATTTAAACGCAGCTGGAAGGCAGCCCTGCAGCACACAAGCCTTGAGCAAAAGAGAAGAGGTTTCCTCCTTCAAGCCCGCTAATCAATTTTTACAGCATGCAGTCGCTCTTGCAGAGGACCTCTCACGCTCCGACTTCTGAAGGAGCTCTTCGCCAGGTCTGTATCCCTGTATAAGATGTTCGCCAGGCTGGCCCCTCACAGAATCTTGACAGAAAAAGCCGGCCGAGCACAGAAATACCTCCAGTTTAAAAATAAACGGAGGAACAGCTTGTTTTCCGATTCTTCGCATACCTGAACTTTCATTCCTCAATACGCTGGTCCAATGAATCTGTTTTCTATTTCGTGATGTCTTAAGCTAAGAAAAATACTGGGAAATAAGTCAAATAAATGGAACAGTGGGAACAATGCATTTCAAAAGCTCACAAACAATGTCAGTAAAATGCAAATTATGTGGCTTAAGTGGATGCAATTTAATGACCCCACGCCCTATTCAATTCTTACGCAATAAATGAGGGAATAAACAAAGTCTGATGAATATTTGATCACCATGCCAAACAAGCAAGGTCTCCTTTTGCATAGTATAATATGGGAAGACCAAGCCTTTTAAAGACAAAGAATTACCCGATGAACAGAAATATGTTTTCAGAGAAAGTGCAAAAGGATTTTCACCGTTTCATTTGGAACATGCAGAGTCAGCTTCAAACCAATTCAGTGTGATTTAGATGTCGAACGCCCATCGTCAGGGTTTGAGTAAAGTTCATGTAAAGCTGGGGTGTCAAACATATAAGGCGTGGGGGCTAAAACCACCAAGCAAAGAAAAAAGGGTTTGATTTTTGATGTGATTTTGGAGATGATTTTACATATTTTTTTAAGAGTAGCCGACACAACACAACACTGAGACCCGAGCTGAGATATCGGTGACGCTGCCAGAAAAGATGGCCACCTCGTTGCTATCCAACTATCCTAATGTAATAATGCATAATGAAGTTTTATGAACATTTCACCATATCTAATACCAGAAGGATTCATTGAAATTGGCTTTATGTTGAGATTGCCGTCATTTTCTGTCGTGATTGCTTGGTTGTGTAAACATTTTGACATTTGTATCAAACATTCTCTGCCACAACAAACAAAAAAACTTTACATTTTGAATCTGAAGATTATTATGGCACTATTTCAAGATATAATTGGGATGTATGTGGCCGTTGAACTAAAATGTGGTTTTCCACACTTATTGTAAAGTGAGAGGTTTCTCCATATTTGGATAATTTATGAAAGTAGCCTTTTTTTTTTTCTTCTTTTTTTTTTTACGATGCTTGAGCCCTGACATTTTAAAATCTACCAGCAGAAGCCTTTCCCTCTCTCGAACCCTCCAGGTTGAGACAGGTCTGAGACTAATAATTTGGGATGGCAAGGGGGCCAAGGTGGTTAAGGCAGGTGCACTTTGAGGTGGCTTTAGAGGTAAGCCCCTTGTTGGAGAATGTCAACATTACTAAAGAATCCTCGAGGAAGTGGGTGAATCTCTTGTAGGATGGGCTGCGGTCGAGCTGTTCAATCAACGGTTCAAGTTTGGTGTTGCTGTGGCCTTGTGCAGGGTTGCTCTTGGGAGTTCAAGCTCTTTGTATCAGTGAATTGCTGCTCTTGGCCACAGCTTCAGGTAGCTGTTAGTTAGTTGTTGTTTTTTTTTCTTTCTTCCTCAGCAGATACAGTAAATAAGGATTCTCGGGCACTGCTGAAGCTCCAAAAGTCCTGTTAGCTCCAAAAACATTTTTGTTCATCTTGAGTTAAAAAATAAAATGTATCCATTCAAATAAAAATGACAAAGCTTTAAAAGGATAATACATAAGTTTGTTATCTGCAAAAGGCAAATCCATTACAAATGTGTCGCTTGATTTTCGAACAAATTCATTTTTTTGGGCCAAAACCATTTGGATGCCTCAATCCTGTCTCGAAACAATTTAGTTTCTGCTCATTGGAGAGTGTGAGAAATGATCCCGTTTGTGTCAGTCTGGTGTTCATCCAAGTTGAGATTCTGATCTGGCAGCTTCTGAGCTTCTTCTACGGGCTTAACTTTGCCTGATTTCTGAAGACAAAAGGAACGTTAGACCCAACAAATCGCTCACATATAACCGTGCAAACAGCCGTAAGCACCAAAAATGTAGAGTCGTCTGGCAAACGTGGCATTTGTCGCTCAGCATCCATGCAACATGTGCGAAGTAGCAATCCGGTATGATACTGGGAGAAAATCGACGTTGATTTTATATGTTCTCGCTTTATTTTAAATTTTTATATCGCCTACTATTTGCTAATTGTCACAGTCAAGGCTTTATGAAATTAAATGGCAAAAAATAAAAACCACAGTCTCAGTATTAGGCAGGTCATATACAGTAATTTTACCACAGGAAGTATTGACACATTCCTATTATTAAGTCACATTTGACTCCTTAAATTGTTCCATGATTTTCTTTTATATACATGTAGATGACGTGTACAAAAAATGGATCAAGACGAATATAGTTTTTTTTTCTCCTGCAGCATTGTACTTCCATACATTTTAACATTACAATATAAGGGAACTCGGGGTTTTGCCTCGGTGTCAGTCCAACTGGTAGACGACGAGAAAGTCTTTGCCTCCTACTGCACACTTCATCCCTCCAGATTTCATAAACTTACCCAGGAATTGACAATATCACAGTATAAATATACAGTTCTACAGCTAAAACTGATGAGAAGAGATCAGAATTGGGTATACTGTAACCGTAATGACTGAGCACTTTCAAGGACATTTGTAGTACGTAGTAGTGGTAAGCTGCACTTTGTCGCCTCTATCTAATCATCTTCTGTCCAATCCTGTCATTCAGCCATCAAAACTTGATCTTCTCGCGTCACTCAAGACTCCCCGCGACATTCATTCAAGTTCAATGTCAGCATACGGTGAGAGGGTGAGGGAAATTATTTGGCTCATCGTCAATATTGAGCCACACAAAGTAATCTTGATTTGAGTCTCACCCGTGCCCCTGGTATCTCACAGCAGGCCTCCTGCATGGCAAGCGTGGGGTCACAGTACAGCATCGCTTGCTGAATGTCCATCTGCAAAAGGAGAGAAATACCGGTTTGTTTGTTTTTTTCTTTCTTTCACATAATAAAATATTCTGTAAATCTGCTTCAGTCACTCAAGCGCACACACAAACACAAACGTGCAACTCCACGTCACGTAGGGAATGAATTATTCTCCCAAAACTTTTCACTCTATCATTTCAGAAGGATAAATGCATCTACGGGGCATATGGAAAGAAAATAAGTAATTGAAATTCTATATGCCGAGGCGATACTAAATTACGCAATAACACGGCGGCTCAAACGGGGAATCCAGCTCATTCGAAACACTTCAGAAAGGGTTTGTTCTTCACACAGGGAAACACTAAAGGTCACCATATGTTCAGTGGTAACTTTAGATGACATTTACATTGCAAAGCTTTATCTTGATCAAAGGTTCTTTAACAGTCAAGAAAGAGCAGTCACACACTGCATATTTAATCAAACTTCACACAGAACCCGAAGCATTTCCTTCTCGTATCCCCAGATCTCTATTGATGCCTACCTTTTCTTTTTTCTTTTTTTTTTCCCCCAAGCATGAAATAGTCTGACGTTTACTGCAATGCCCACAGGTTATAAGGAACTTTAGGCCTCACTTTCATTTTGGATCAAATGGTTCAGGGAAAGAAAAAAAAAAAAAAAAAAAAAAAAAAGAAAAAAAGAAGAAGTTACGATTAAGAGAATATCTTTCCTGACAACACACTTCATCTTGCTTTCGTGGGGGGGGGGGGGGTTTACAGGTCTGTTTCTGACCACCCTATCTCATTGACACATTGCACCGCTTTGCAAAATCATTCACAAGGCCCTCAAGAACCCTGTGGTAAACAAGTCCCATCCCTGCTTTTTTTTTTTTTTTGCATATTAACACTGTTTATCTGGATGTTTTGCTTAAATAAAACTCTTAGTTACATTACTGATATTTTAATGCCTTATGAGTCAGAGCACAGCCCAACATCCTAAGAGAGGTCTCCTATCTTTTTTATTTTTTTTTTTTATTTTTAATTTCCTCATGGTGAGTCATGATATGCTATGTGTGCCCCTGAGAGAAAGAGAAAGCTTCCTACGAAAAAAGTCTTAACAAAATCTAGGGCATATTTTAGCTTTCCACTTTGGAAAAAAAAACTAAACTTTGAAACAGTTGTTTGAGAACGTTAACTACATTTTAATTCATTCACTGGTATGCCACATTACATTGCAACGCTGTTTCTATACCAATGAAGGATCAAATATCTATTGTAAAACAAGACAGCATTAGTTTAGAGAATAACAAAAAAAAAAAACAACAACAACAAAACTGCCAGGATGTAAGATTATAAGATATATATAGCAATGTATTTGAGAGAGTTTTCTTAATAAGAAAAAAATGGTTAACTGATTAGACAATATGAGAGACTTAAAAAGACAAAGATGCAAGAAGAAATCAATAGATGAGATGAAATGAGACAACGTGAGAGAAGAAAAGACGAGACGAGACGAGATGAAACAAGAGTAGATGAGATAAAACAGGATGAGGTGAGGTGAGATAAGATGACATCAAATAGAATGACATGAAATGAAGCAGGCTCAGATGATGTGAAACAAAGGGAGATGAGAGATGAGATAAGTCGGGATGATATGAGTTAATACAGTTTGAGATGACATGAAACGATAGTAGATATGAGGTGAGATAAAATCCGAACAGGATGAAATGACGTGAAACAAATGGAGAAGAGGCGAGATGACGTGTGACAAAAGTAAATGAGATGAGATAAAACAGGATGATTCAGAGCAGAAATGAGAAGAAATGGACATTGCAAAACAAAGGCTTGTAACATGAGGTACAATCAAACAGGAGGCGATTGGATGAGATAAGACAGGACGAGATTACATGATGCTTCATTGATCCCTAATTGGGGAAATCCACTCCTTAGCATATGGACTGATATATAAAATAGGAATTTGTTACTTATGCTTTATACTATTTTACATTCTAAACACCAACATATAATAGCTGTCATACTTGTGCGGGTCCAGCGTCTAAAGCCCGAATAGCCAGCAGCGAGTGTCCGTCAGTTGTGAGAGCTCCGCGGGGCCCCAGGGGCTTCGTCTCGAGGGAATTGCAGTCCACGTGGAGCGAGACGGCTCCGTGCTGCACACTGAGGGCCAACTTGTGCCAGCGCAGGTCCATCAGGGCTTCCACGCCCTCCCCATTGAAAACGCAGCTCACAGGCTCTTCTGCTTGGTCAGCCGATTTGGCCTGTAGGGACAAGGTGCCATCGGGGCCATTCAGATCTAGAGAGAGCTGGGATTTCAAGAAAAAGAAGAAAAAAAAAAAAAGAATGAGAAAGTTGATTTTGCACTACTGGAAATCCAACATGGTGTTAAGATAAATGTAACGTAATACACACGGCCTAGCTGTCAGTGGATCCAACAAAGAGTAATATGTATACGTGGCGAACAACTAACAAAGCTGTAGAACACAGTAGTGAAGATGAGGTAAAGAGGAAGACATATTAATTACACACACGAGCTGTACAGCCAATCAATCACTCCTAATGAGGCAGCTTGGCCTCCATCCATCATACACATTGAGTATTTAAATCTAGCCTCAGACTCTCAGTGATTATCGGGACTCCGAGGGACTCCAGTGCTTCATCATGGAACACACATGAATAACAATGAAGGTGAATGAAAGAGGAGCGCGGGAGATGATCGAGGGCAGAGCGACAAAGAGACAGTGAGCGAGGGAGAGGGACGGAAGAGAGGAGCCCGAGATGAAGTATAGGAGGGGACAAAAGGTATATGGGGATGAAAGGGGGAGGGAGAGAATTGAAAAGATGTCACAGGAGAAAAGAAAATCGAAAGGGAAAGTGGATGACGACGCAAAAGAGAGATGAGAAGAAGGCGCGGGGACAAAAAGTGGGATGGATAAAAAAGGTGAAAAATAAAGAGGGAGCGCCCAGGAGGGAGTGCAGCACGAGAGAGCGAGGGACGCAAGAGTGCATTAGCTGAGGAAGCACGGCTACACCTGTGGGTATCCCTGCTGATCGGATATCTGAAAGAGGTAGACGGTGTTCCTCAGGGCGGCCTTCTTCAACGCCAGGGTGAAGATCAGCGTGAACTCCTCGGGTAGGCCATGAGGGAACACCTCACTGGAAAACAGAGGTTCGGACAGGTCAAAAATACACCAAAACTAAACTAAAAACAGGAAAACATTCATTGAGAAGCTTCCACAACTCAATGCAGGTGGAGCTCAGCTTCTTATACAGCGAAATCCCTAACCCTAACCCAAACCCTGTTCAAAGTCAACATTATTTCAGGTCTGCGCTTATAACTCGTAGCAGGAATTGACTTTAGGGAGGTACGGCAGCCACTTTATTAGGTATACCTGATCAAATACTCAATGCAAACGGTTCATTAACCGAACACACGGCAACACGTCAAGGTGCCGAGGCATGCAGAAATGGTCCAAATGAGCTGCTGAAGTGCAAAAAAAAAAAAAAAAAGCAAACTTGATTTGCTTGACTTTAAATGTCACACAGTTGCTGGTGCCAAACGGGCTGGTCGGAGTTTTTCAGAAAATGCTGATCAACTGTAAATTTCAGAGAAAGGTGAGAGCGACCGTCCAGTGAGCCAAAATGAGTTGGTGACGTAGTATCTTTCTCGACTTGTTTCAGATAATAGAAAGGCGACATTAAGTTAAATGGCCTCCCGTGACAAGCAGGGTATGCAGAAGACCACCCCTTGACCGCACAACAGAATGAACATGAAAAGTGAGCAACCGAACACGACGCCCGGTGTTACTCCTGTCAGCCAACACACCGAGGATACAGTTCACACACCTCGCCAGAAAGTTGCTTGGTTCGATGAGTCTCAATACCTGCGCCAACATAGCACGTTGATGTAAACGAAATAGCGTGACAGAGCTTTCAAAGACACACTTCGGGCCCTCTTGTATCAACTTGGCATCAGTCCAACAGTAGTTTTGCTGATGCTCATTCATTTTTTTTCTCAATCCATCTTTGGGATACTGTGGAACCGACGTTCATACCGTGCAGTGGTACACAACCGGGGTGTACGACCCCCAGGATATGGTCATGTTGATAGTGGACATCCTGCCCACAGTCTACCCAGTACTAGGAAGGTGTATCTAATGAAGTGGCTGGTGAACGTGTGCTCAACGTTAACGAAAGGCTGAGCCACATTGGCATGTAGAATAAAGACGGATTATTTTCCATTGCTTATGACACCTCACCTTGAAACAATTTATCATTTAATCAATTAGTCAATCGTAAGACAAATAGTAGACAGCTGGGTTTTTCTTTGCTTTTGTCATCATTCTTTATCATGTTAATATGAGTTTAGAAGTGTGTTTTTTTTTTTTTTTTTTCTATTTCATAATCGAAACAAAAAGTGCTGGCCGCAACTCGTGGAACCCATAAATCTCAACAGAAACAGAAAATGTTAACTAGGACATATTTATTGGCACAAATTGATAATCGAGTCCTGTTCCTCGAAACAAAAAGTCATAAATCAGGCTCAATAGCGCTTTGCTCGAACGTCCTCAGCCAAATAACCGCCCCTCAAATAAATATATGAAATATGGTGTGAGCAGTGGTGTACTGTAGGTGTTGTGGGAAGCTGGGTAATGGACAGATTCTTTTGACAGGATGGTATTTGTTTCTTTTTTTCTTTCTTAAAACAATGGTGGCAGATGAGAGCAGCTGAAAAGTTGTCGTGGGGGGAAAAAAAAACAAAAAACTCCAAGGGCAACAAAGTAATCAACGAAGACCTTGCAATCCCAGTTTGGGTTGTCGTTTTAAGTCATAATGGCTTTTCAGTTATTAAACAGCTAAGACGCATCCTGGTGTGACGTGTGTGCGAAGACATGTAATAACATTCCGGGCGAAGCAGTCTGTAGCACGTAGAAAAAAGGCAAAACCATTACAAAAGCAAAGGCACAAATAGACAAGACGAATAATTAGCAAACACTCCCAAAGAAAATCAGTTGTCTGGTGTGACTTTACGTCAATAAATACCTGCAACATCTGAGACCCCTAGATGGCAACGTGTGACAACAGAATTCCACTAAAGTACCACAGAAAAAACCCTAAGATTAAAATCTATACAGCAGAATATAAACTAAACACTAAAATGCATATCCAGCAGTAAATGGACAGTATCATAAAGGATTTGGCGCCTTTCAGAAACTTGTAACGGAAAGTAGTAGATCGACAAGAACAACAACAATATTCTTCTGGAACTTGGTCGTTTTCATAGTTGAGTCACCCGGAATAGTAACTTAGTCGCCCGCCGGAAAACACAAATATTTACCGTACATATTGGAAACCCTTCGCCCCAGAACAATCTGATTAATTTACCAAAATGATAGCGTTTTACTTAAAGCTTATCATATCATTATCATAACCAAATCCCGTGACTGTAAACTGTCTCTATTTAAGCAGGGATATTATATTGGTATACAGCCAGACTTTTTATACTCTGTAGTCAGACGCCAGAGAGACATGCTCACATTTACTTAGACTTGAAACACAATCAGATACCTTCTGAGTTCATCTGTCTTTCCTTCGTCTCCTGATGGGAACAGTGACAAAGCCCTCCTGAGTATATTTGTGTCTTTCCACGCGGCGTTTTCCTCTGTGAGCATTTTAATATTCTATTTGTGTGTGGGTGTGTGTCTTTTCGACGCCCTCCTCCCACATTTTGTGACTGCGGCCAGCAGTGTATTGAGAAGCCCATGTGCGTAACCCCCTGGCATTAATTTTCATAGCAGATACAGTCCGGCAAGCCTCATCCCTCAGTTTTCGGTCAAGGGCATCTAAGCACACAAACACACTGTGCGCCCGCAAACATTGTCTCCGCACCGGAGTGTGTAGATGTGTTGCGAGATGAAAGGTTCACAAACAAGCTGAGTGAAATGCATGCTCACTGAGATGGTAAACACTTTGAAATATTCTCTACAGCTCGAGTTCTTTCACTCTCTCTCCCTCTCTCTTTCCGTCTTTGTTTGCACGCACACTCTCACACACACACACACACATACACAGAGAATTGTTGATGCTGGCAGCTGGTTTCCCGCTCCTAGAAGTGGGGTGACAGTGATTTATGACTGAGGGAAGATCCAAGGGAAAACATCCAACTACAGGACGTCAAAACAAAGAGAGGATGAGTGGGAGAAGAAGGTGAAGAAGGGAAAACACGAAGAGAGGGAGAAGGAATGATGAAGAGAGACCGGGAGCAAAAGAAAACTACAGTGAGTTCAGGATATTCTCGGTTCAATTCGAAAAAAATAAATAAAAATGAAATCGAATATCGCGGATCTGATGGTAGAAAGGGAAAGTGCTGGAAGAAAGAGTACAGGAACAGAGAGAGAACGGGAAGAGGGAACAATACTGAAAGCCGAGTTGTTTTGCTGTCGATTAGTGACATGAGCCACAGGGCGCAAAGCCACTCACACAAACTATTGACTTGTAAGCTGAAAGTGCTGCACCTTGGCTACATTCAAGCTCTTTGAGGAAAAGGGGAAAAAAATAAAATAAAAATACATTTACATTCCAGACTCACCAATACACAAGATACACACATGCGCAGAAACATGTAATGGAAAGATAGATCACTCAGTATGGACCAGACAAGATCCAGCCGCTCTCAACTCAGAAAGTTTACTTCAACTTTTCTTGTTTGTAGGAAAAAAAAAAAAGAAAAAAAAGGGGTCAGAGGAAAGCCAGTGAGGAAATCTAATGCTGAAAAAGCAACTCTCTACTTCAAGATGAGAATATCACCTGGAGAGGTATACCCGCGCCCTTACGTCGGGTTGTAACGGCACTAGAATTGATTGCATTCAGCGGAGAGGACCCTCCATCCCTAAATGCATTACACACAAGTAACCAAAAGGAATATCAAACAGCCAGAACCCCGACGCATAAAAGAAAGCAGCGAGTTTCGAGTTGCGGTGGGCGAATGCCGTTACAGCTTGGAACTCTTTCCCGATGGCTAGCCCTGATATTTGTATTTAAAAACATACACAACTTCAAGAAGAAAAAGCACGTTTCAGCCAGCAGCACATACCTTGCAACTATTATAAAAAAAGAAAAAAAAAGAAAAGCACTTTGGATATGAGAATGTTCTATATGGCTGGCGGTGCTCAGCTGCGGTTCATATCGCTATTGAATGCATTGACCAAAGTCTTTCTGAAGCCCAAAGCGAAATTTAATTCACTTGTCAAGTCCAAGGTAAAGGGACCGCGATAAAGATTAATGGTCTACATCTATTCTCGTGGACTCTGTGAGGCCGTTCTCAGGCACAGCGGGGATCTGACTGCATGTCAGTGTGCTGAAATCTCGCCACTGACAATGGAACATACACATACACCTTCTTTTTTTTTTTTTTTTCAACATGCCAACACTTGCAAAATACCAAAAATGCAAGCTAAGAATGAGAAATCACCTGGATCACTTACATAATCCACAAAAGAATTTATTTGAACTTCACTGCCATCGTTCTGATGGTTCACACTTTTCACCCCCAAAAATCACAAATGCTTTCATGCCAATGCGACAAGAAATATCGGGGAAAATACTAAAGTCATTAGGAGTTATCCCGCGGCCGCATGAATAATGAAACAAAATTTCTCTACTGCATTTGTCAGTCCATTTGATAGAAATGAAGACAGCTGGCTGGGAGCCACATTTTTTCTTCCTGCTGCTTTTTGACATCTTTGTGAAATAGTGTCCTCATTAATGTAAAGCTGAGAATTATGGCCGCATGATGCGGTTCGTGACGTCACGGTGGCTCTGAACTGTGCGGACGGAAATTTAAATCAGTCCGTCGTACGTGGAGATGGAAACGTGAGCCTTCCCGCCAAATGTGAAGACATTCACTCTCGGGACGTTTCCGCAAAACAAACAAACCCAAATTGAGGAAACTTAATCATTGACAATCCAGCTGTCAACCGGTGTATAAGAAAAATACCACAAACTATGAAATTAATGAATTCTTGTTTGTTCACTTTGCCGAACTGAGAAATGTATGCACTTTAGCAATTACTCATACCATATTTTTTAAGGGGGCAAATCCTCAATCTACCCGCCACATGCATTCAATGAAAGTCACTTTTATTTCTCTGCGAAGCTTTTATTTTATTAGTCTGGTGCATTCATGATCTTTCACGTTTCTTTCATAGTGGCAGATTTTACAGGCATCACAGCCTTGTCCGACCTCTGAACTTTATCTTAAATTGCTATTAGTTTTGTTGGTCTTCTTGATATGATCCATTTTACAGTTGCAACTGCTGGATAGTTACTTTGAATTGTGTAAACAAGCTGTGAATTTTATCACCCATTGTGTGATTAAAGGTGTCAAATTTCTAAAACTCGTCTTAGTTTTGTTATCTAAAAAAATAAAAAAATAAATAAAAATCTTGGCATTGTGCCATAGCATCACAGAATCGACACTGTCGCTGCACAAAAAAAAGGAACAGGCCCAAAGCAATCAAATCCCATTTTAATGAAATTAAAATACATGTGACCAACTGTGACTGGTGCCCATTTCACTGTCAGCTGAAAACTGAGAGAGGCGAGAGAAAAGTAGCTTCATCTGGCTGTCACTCATTTGCGTGAGCTTGGCTTAGTCGAATGGATTAGCCCTGATACAAAGCAAAACGCTGCTTTCCAATTACCGCACATGCGTCTCATACTTCAGTCAACCTCACTGGCGATGAATTAAAACGCCGCTTGACTGACAGGAAGCCTGTGCCTGGACCGAGGCCATTTATATTAATAGGTTTCTTGCAAATACAGAATTTGTTCTCGTACAGGAACAAAAAAAAAAAAGAAAAAAAAAGAGGGTGAAATCTTATGTAAAATGTTCCAATACAATATCAACATGAATACGCTCACAGTAAAGCGACGTGCACCGGATCGATAAGACGCTGCTAAATTGCATGCAAATAAGACCGCACCTTCGACGGAGCGAGTTTGTGGGCACGTGTTCTTAATATGGAAGATGATCTGACTCAAAGGCAAAGCTATGAGAAAAATGAAAAACCCCCAAGAGGTTAGGAACAGAAGTCAAGACTTAACAAGTACAAAAGAGAAAATACCCTAAAATGAAGTGTGCAAATAAAAGTCGTGCGGAGCCAGCCAAGAAACTAACCCCAATACGAGCAGCATCTCTGCTGCAGACTAAGCACATCTGAACCTTGACAAATATAAAGAACAGAAATGTGAGGTTCTGTTTACACAATGTTGTTTTTGCGTTTTTTCCATTTACATGGAAATGGCACAAACACTGAAATCATGTAGTTAGCATGCAAGGCCACAAGATGGCACTGTGGTTTTTTTTTTGTTTGTTTGTTTTTTTAATGAAACTACACATTCGAGCACAGAAAACAACACGCTACCAATGGGGACAATACAGATATTTGTATCGACAGACGACCAAGTTGGATTGTTATTACGGGTGACTTTTCAACTATAAAACTACCAAGTCCCAGGAGAATAAGGACTGGGAGCTATGTCACTCTGGAGGCTGCCGTTGTCGTTATTGTCTGTCTACGTAAGAGCAGAAGAACTATTTACTACGACCGTGGTGTGCATGCGCAGTAGCAGCGTTTCAGAAAAAGAAAATTGTAATTTTCCCCATTTCCAAGGAGACGGAGTCCGAGCCCTTTTTGGAAAAATGCCCACCTTGGGGGAGCCGTTTTCAAAAGATTGTCATGTAACCGGACTTCCAAAACAAAACTAACAGTTTTCCGTTTTCTTTTAAAAAAGTCGCATCCAAATCATATATAATCCCTGTATTTTACAAGTCAAGGCAAGGAGAATGTATTTATACAGCACCATGATTCACAGATGATGTGATCTGATACAGATGGTCCATGTTAATAAACTCCGTCTTATTTTGCATTTATGTCAGGTACAAGTCTGCAATATCAAAGTTGTGGCCCTTTTTGAAACATATAAACCCTCAGTAACTCAGGTCCTTTATGCAAAAATCAAGAGCAGCAAACAGCATCATGGCACGCTTAAACCCTTAACCCTTTTCTTCCTCCACCACGACATATAAGATTTCTCTCCTCAATTGTTTTCAGCAAACACCACAAACCCTTTCACATCACATTCAAGCAGGATGAAGCAAGTAAAATCCAAATAAAGACAGACTGGGAGAATTCCCAGAACAGACGTCAATAGCAATCTGATTTCACCTACTTATCTCTGAGACATGAAGGCAAGAGAGCAAGAGGCAGACACCAAAAAAAGCAAACATCTCCGCAGATTGTAAGTCATTTATAGAAGACATGGGCGCTAAGCAATGAGAGAGGCGGAATGAAAGGCATCCAACAGGCACGGCTGATGCGCTAACATTGATTATTCTCTGTCTCAGTTAAAAAGAAGTCACCCAGGTAGCGTTGTTCTGTGATAAAAGTGACAGCAAAGCTCAGAGCCGCATCAAAATTTCAATAAACGCTGCGCCCTGACATAATCCCAAACCAGCAATACAGAGGAGATTCACTATGGTGTTCCCATCTTCTGTATGGTTAGAGGCAAAACAAAAAACATCTTGGATTTTCCTCTTTGCCGCCAAAGATGCCGATTTCTTGAGAAGTGACAGTTTGATTTTGTTTTTCTTTTCGGTGCTTTCCCCCTCTTTTCATACGAGCGACTGCTCTCTAAGCCCGTGACAAACAATCTATGTGACACTTTTAGAACAAAATGTTTCAAGCGAATAGAGTTGTTTTGTAGACAGATTTATTGGGCCTTCAAGCGAGCGGAGCTCACGGCTCACAGCGCTGGACAGAGTGATAAAATACTTCGGTGTGACCCAATTGGCAAGTTCTGCCAAATAAAAAAAACTGCTTTATCGGTGGGCCAAAAGAAGCTCAGTCCTCCGAGAGCCCCGCTGTAATTCGCAAGAACGCAGAGAAAAACAAACAGCCAGCGCCTGCCCGTTATTAACATCTGCTGCACAAGAGGACTTATTTAAACTGCGTCATGTCTGCGCGTTTGCACGGACACAGCGCGTGGTTGACTGGGGGTGAGTTCACAGGCCTCTTTCTCGCCGCCACCACCACCACCACCACCACCAAGCTTTTGAGAATGCAGCTCATAAACAAATGGTTTTGTTTTGTTTTGCTTCTGGCATCGGCATCATGTCTCCAATTAAAGCCTCGCTCCCGTCGCTTCTAATTCAGCCAAATAAGTCAAGACGCTTCATTATGAAAAGTTGTTAACGATAACCGTTTGTGGTCACGACCAGAAACCAACGGCGTTACGGTTCGGCTTTACAAGTCAGCGTCAGCGGCGAGGGAAATGAAGTGGTATTTCTGGAAACGCAATCACCAGCTGACCTGTGGTTTACAGCTTGCCAAGTGTCTGCTTTTTTTATTTTTAATTTTTTTATTTAAATACAACAGCCATTGGACAGCGCTGACATGCAGCGCGAGGGTTCAGAGGCTGGATCGCCGGAGGGCCTCCAAGTCTCTCTGCCGCCGTCTTGTTCAGGCAATGACATGAAAAAGAGAGCGCCTCTTAGACACAGGCCTTTAGAAAAAGCTGAAAATCCTGCAGAATATTCGTTTCATTTCTGCACTCCTCCCCAAACCCGAAAGCCCCGCGCGGCGCGCTCGTGCAAGATGCGTTTTGTCTGGAGGCGGCGGGGGAGAAAGCAAGAGGGCGAAACTCACTCCGTAGGTTGGAGGAGCGTCGTCTTGCCCAGGCGAAGGATGACGGCTCCTCGAGGGTTGCGGATCTTCTTGACATGTGCATTCTCGAGGAGGGAGAATTGCCTCACCAGATTAAAGCCTGGTAAGAAAAGGCATATTCATCAGCGCGCGCGTGAATAAAACGCTGAAAAAGACGTACGAGCATGAGCATGAACATGAGTATCTCTTCTCACCTGTGATATTGTCCCTGGTCGTCTGGGGAAACTTCCAATCATCCACTTGTAAGGATGGGCAAAGGGCATCTGTGGGAAATCAAAAGAAAAGTGGCTGTGTGAGAAACACAAACCTACTTTAATTCAAACATCATTGAAGCCACCTCTGGTGCGCGCTCGTGAGTGAAACTGTCAAGTTTGCGTGAGATAAAAGTACCAACATCAGACATATATATATGCATCTGACAGCGGCAGAAATATTGATCTGGAAGAAAGAGAAAAGGGAGCGTGTGGTAGGGGGTGGAAGAAAAAAAAGAAAGAGAGAAAAAAAAAAAAAAAGAGTGAAAAAAGAGAGAGCAAGATGAAATGAGGGCAAAGCTGTGCAGAGTGGAACACAACCCCGTCTGACAGGATGTCTCGCACCAAGCTTGTCCGTCGCGGTAGCCTCTGTTTGATGGATATGTTCTCACCCTGTCAGGGGAGGTTGCGGAGAAAAGTGCTGCCTGTCAGAGCGCCGTGCCTGGATGCAGGCGGGTTGCGTGAGATGTGTGGGAAAACCCGGGCAACCACAGGTAGACCCTGTGAATCACTGTGATCCACAGTTAATTGATCTCTTTGGGGCCAAGAACTCTGTCCCCCAAGCAATATGTTCTAGTGGGTACAGGTTTTCAAAAAAGTTTGAGCCTGGCTCATCCAAAAAACATAAAGTTCAGTCTGTTGAAGGCGAGTCCACATTTTTAATTTTTTTTTTTTAAGGAATAATTAGATTATATTATAGGAGGTATATTAAACACAATGATCCGTGCAGTTCGGAATTCTGAAGGTACTTACCTCAACACATTTTTGAGGATCCAATTGTCATGTTCATTTAATTTGGGGATCTGAAACCTTTACGCTCACAGGGACTTTCCATCAAACAGAATTTGTGGAGTCGCAAAACATGCCTGACCTTTAAAATGAGGATAAGATAGCTGAGAATGTTGAGAAAATAGCTTGTTATATATAAAAAAAAAAATTGTTTCAAAACCACTACTTTTTTCCCTCCAATTATCCACTTTTTTTTTTTAACAGTTATATCTATCTTAAGTAGAGGTTTTAGCTTTTTTCCCTTTTCAAAATCTTCGCAATTTTTGTTAATTTACCTCGTTTTATTTTTTTGTTGTTGCTCTTTCTGGCTATTTGAGCTGTTTGACCTCTCTTTAACCCTTCCTCTTTGCTTGAGCTGTTTTAGAGCCTTCAACGTAACTTTCATTGTGATTACTCTTCACGTCAAACGTGTGTAAACCAGGACTGTTTGAAGTTACCGTAAATTGCTCTGTCTTTGTTGAATCAAACTTCATTTTCCTCTGACACGGACACTCTTTATTTGGATTTCATCAGAGTCAGCATTTGGAAATTAATTTATCATACATAATTTAATGAGCCACTTTGTGACTCTGCATCTCCGGTTACAAATTCAGTCTTCAGGAGGCATTTTTAAACCCGTTTTTTTTTCTCATTTTTTGTCCAAAAATTGGCAAACGGATGAACACAAGTTTCAAAAACATTCATCAAGAATTAGAAAGAAGAACTTCCTCAAGTGGTTGACCCCTCCTCAATGCAAACCCCCCCAGGTGGAAGATGCCGAGAGGTTTTGTTGCACGCAATGCCCATCTCAAATCCTCCCACACCAGATACTAGTAATCATATCCACCGCATTATTCTATAACCTATCTTTTTTTTTTCTCCTTCCTAAACATTCCTTCGTGGATTTCTTTGTGTGCGTCTTGTTGAAAGGTCCACTTCCATTTCAGCTTGAGCTGCCAGATGGATGGCTGTACATTATCTACAGGCAGCGTTTTACTATGATGCAGAGTTCATATGTATGCTGCCCAGTCCCCTGGGCGGTGAAACAAGCCCGAACCAGAACATTTCCCTCATCATGCTTCACAGCTGGCATGAGGTTGTTCTCCTTAAAACTTGCCTTCGGTGTGTGCCAGAATGATCTATTGTTGTTGTGACCAAACAGCTCAAATCGTCGAACCAATACCCATTATTTGAAAATCTGAGTAGTTTTTTTTACTCCTAAATGCCATTTTTTTGGGATAGAAAAACAACAGCAGATGAAATGTGTGCATTGTCTTTATGACTGTTGACCCATGAGCCTTGACATTGACAATTCAAACCGTTACATGCTGAAATTTTGAGAGTTGCAGGGACAATTGCAAACAATTCACCAGGAATGTGTTTAGTTTTTTTTATTATTATTTTTTTTCCACATCAGTACACTTGTTTATGTCTATCTGGCTACTGGTATTGAGGCAAACCTGGCCAAGCTCATACAGCCCCCATATAAAAAGTGTGGTCTATTGTGTCCACGGGAGAGTAACACCAAATAAAAAAGCACTGTATAAGATGTAGAGTTAGACTTGGAGGGTACTATTATTTCAAGTTTATGAGGAGATTGAAGCTGCTAGAGAAGAAAGCCTGACGGGTGAGCTCTCTTTTTCGAAAGGGTTGGTTATGTCTTCGCAAAGAAATAGTGCGAGCACTGCAAGGATAGAGGCCATATAGTTATATAGTGCCATTGTTGCAAAGCTTTATCGAAGCTGGAATTAATACCAATAATGTAAAAGTCGAAAAAACCCAAGATACTTACCGGAATAATAGCACCCAGAAGACTTTAATTAAGAGCAAGAGATTTAATTTTATGGATTCCAGCTCAAGAAAAATAATCGTTTTTCTTTTTCTTATTATCAAGATCTTGCCTGATATCACACAATCTCAGATCATCTCGCTTCGAAATATGAAGACAGTGTTTCAAAGCAAAGCACATTTCCGCCTGTCTGCCTGCATCGTGCATCACTCTTTGTGGAAAAGAGGTGTCAAGCAGCGGAGGTCCGGTAAGCTTAAAGAGACCTGGGAGGAAAAATTGGAAAAACCTGCATGAATTGTATGCATCGTCACAACAGATATGGTATATCTCCCCTACTCGATCCATGTGTGTCTCCCCTCGCCAACTCAGTCATCCACATTGCATTTACACCCCGACTGGTCCATTCGTATCTGCTAACTCGGCTCTGTTCAATGTGCAGCCCCACAAAGACACAAACGGCAAGAAGTTGTCCTCGTATCTCCCATCACAGATCTTTTTGAAGTCCGGATACGGTACGATCTACCTTTCCTCGCTGCTTATCCCGCTTTCTTTTTCCCCTCTTCCTATCTCATTTTCTTTGTGGGGGTTTGTCCTCATCACCCCATTTCCATCAGACAGAAACCAGATGAAGGCTTTTCTGCAGAGAGGAGAGATCCTGGCTGCAGGGAAGTGGGCAGCACAAAGAAAAGTTCAACAGCACAGGAGAGGAAAAGATCGAGGGGGAGATAGAGGGGGAAGTTGGACGAACACCAGAGAGCAGGAAAGTGAAAAATAAAAGGTAATGGGAGGCATGGAGTGCCACTTGAGAAAAAGCAACCTGCCCGAAAGACCCAGACGAGCACTCTTGAGGGTTTACCGTTCTTATACAAGGTAATGCCGAGCATGGCTGATTACACTCTATCTTAGGAGAGATAAATTAAGGTTGAAGAGGCATCTTGTGCTCAAACTTGGCTCAGCTTATATTGTTCTCAGCCATCTTCCCTCTTACCGTCTTCAGCAAGAAGGTAATTCAGTAAAATGAAAGCTGAAAGCACAATTACAAAAACACTCATTTTCAAGCCTAAAGCTTTAAAAGGAACCGTGACAATGCCTGTTGAGGGTAAACAACATATCACGTAACCATTGTTATTCAATGTTTAGAAACCGAATTGTCTTGCTGACCCATGAGAGGGAACTCACGGAAATCTTCATTAAAGTCATTAAAGGATAGTTCAAGACCATAAAGTCTTGTTAGAAGTGCTGTTAAATACCCTTTATGCCATACCATAGTCAGTTAAAAATGACCAAATTGACTATTTTTATGTCATTTCTACCTTAAAGTATTCTGAGTTGGATACCTTTCTGTAAAAGATTGGCTATCCACATTAAGACCACTGTCCCAATATGTCATATATTAAAAACATGCTATAAACATTAGCTATGGCGACGTTTGTATGGACAGACAAGGACGATGATTGCCATTATGGGCAAATAGGTTCTAATTTCCAATTAGCACTTTTGAAGAAACAGGAGGTTATGACAAATGATCATATTTATAAACAGGAAGTCACAAAATCTGGTCCTATAAAGAGTTAACTTAAAAACATAATGAGGCTTGAAAATGTGGACAATTTTATAGGTGGAGGGTGCTGTCGGTCATGAAAAAGTTCAATGGTACTTCATACGACTAATCATCCTCACACCGAGAAAAGGTGTAGTGATAATGAAAGTAGGTTATAATGAAAAACTGCAATCACTAAATTTTGACAAGTGACATTTATGCTCGACCCCAAAAATATGGACAGCTGAGTCCATGTGATTATATGGATAATATGAAGGCAAGTTTTCTTAAAATATTACATTCACCTTAAAATAAGGTGCCTGAGGTGTTGCAGACCTTGACCTTTGAACACTAAATCAAGTTCATCGTGATGTGCTACATTTTTAAGAAAGTCATTAAAGGCATACTAGAAATGTCACACTTATTTAAATGAGCTACAGTCCTGCTCCCATCTGCCCCTGAACATATTATGTGAATATACATTGTTTCCTACCAATCTGCGATGCTCATATCATACTTACTGTAGCCACTAGAGGCCGCTGTTTGTGAAATTACAGTTGCAGTAGCTGCATTTGGACTTTATTTTTCCTTAACGATGTGACTGACGGAAATGAAACACTGCTATTAACATGCAATATAGCTTCACTCCCAGGCTCTTTTGAATAGTAGCAAAGCTCCTAGACCAGGTTTATGAGCCATTTCTTTTCCACGGAGCTTTAGAAGTTTCACTAGACGTCGTGGTTGAGGATGCTTCATGAAGTTAAAACGGCGTGTTTACTTGCTGAAGTGTCAGACATTTGACGAAGCTCATTAGAGGAAATAAACTAATCCAACAGAACTCAGAGGTTGGATGATATTTTTGTGGACTGCTGTGTACTCAGGAACTCCGGCGGTTTTGGCAGAGGACAGTGCGTGACTTGAACCCCATTTCCTCTCATGCTGTGATCAAAGGAAGTCTTTTGCTTGTTGACAAGCTAATTAGCACGAAGTATGAGTGCCACTCCAGGATCCGGCTCGTAACTGCATGTAGCCTTAAAGAGATTGGAGGGTTTTGGCCGGGGTCCACTCTCTCTTTGAGGGGTTGGTGTTTAAGTCTTGCCACAGCAGGTAATCATACTACACTGGCAGTCGTGCGGCGGTCTGCTGCGAGTGCTTCCCAAAGTCTCCACCTTGCCAACGATAAAAGAAAATCGAGGACATTTAGGGTCTTTAGTTAGGTAAGATGCTACTTTTTGATGTATGTATACTGACACTTAGCTTGGAGAGTCTACAAGTAAAATTTTTTATTTTTTTTTAATGCACAATACAGAGTAGAAAGCATGAAAAACATCCTGTACTTGGCCTTGGATAAGGCATGCAGTCATACCACCCAGGCATTAACTGGGGCACAGAAACTTTGCTGCATGTGCATTATACACTAAACTGTACTGTAGGTGACCTACTGTAATACCCTTAACCAAAATAAGTTGTAAGTGACCTTTCTTAGCTTTTGTAAGTCATATTTAACAAACTTCGGAAAGTTAGGGCAGCAAAGGCCCCATCTAATACTGTGTTCTTGCGGTCAGGCCTGAGTTTTAATTTCTTTTTTTTTTCTTTTTGTGTGGCCCCCGAAGATTCAGTAGTGTTCTCATTACAAGGGAGAGGTCCAAAGTCTACACACTGTGTCAGAGTGTGTGTTGCTCCGCGGTTTGTAATAAGAGAGGATACGGCATTATTGAATGTGCTTCACCAAGTGGCATTCCAAGATAATTGGACCAGGCTGCTGATCAGCAGAAAGTCGGACTCTTGGGGAGAGTCTTCCAAGTCCGGCCTCTTTCAAAGACTCGCAAAACATATGGGGCAGAGCGAGGCATGCTGGGTGATGCGGATGATGATTCAGTGGAATAACTGCAGCCTACATTGAGTGTGGAGGAAAAAGAAGACAAACCGAGATGATGATAAGGAGGGACTGGGGAAGAGGGGGAAACCATGTGTTTCTTAGTCACCCTGTCGGGCATATGAGACAGACAAGAGAGAACATTCCTTCTATTTTTTTTTTTTTTTTTTTTCTTCCCAGAGATAAAATTGGAGTACAGAGGAGTGGAAAAACTTAAAACACAGCACTTCGGGGGGGATGAGCTCACTCATTTTCCCCTTGTAGGCCTCTGGCTCACTTTCAATATGCTCACACACGCATACAAACTCACTCATGACACAGAGGCTTTGCAACTGCAATAAATTTGGATAAATAAGACCGGGTTCCTTGACATAATGTCTGCTATTTTCAGTGTGTGTTCGCTTGTGTGTCTGTCCCTAAGAGAAGGGTGAACACTACCTAAAACAGTACTCGCTTTCCTGTAAGTGAAGAACATGGAACATTTGTTTCCAGTATTCTTCGGTGTCGATGTGCCTCGTTGTGTCACCAAGTGGTCATTTTCATGCATCAAACAATACCGAGCTGAGATCCACTACTGAATCTGTCAATACTGAATTAAAGGTGTTTTGGAGTTTTCATGCATGTCGCAAGTTTGAATGTATACGGCTCATTTACAGTCCTCTATAAAAGGAGAGGCATGATGGTTGAGCACCCATTATCGAAGCCCTAAAACAAGGGTGTCAAACTCATTTTACTTCATCCACATGCAGCGCAATTTGATCGCAAGTGGGCCGGGGCAGCAAATAATAGCATTATAATCCATAAATAACTAGAACTCTAAATCTCTGTCTTTGTTTTAGTGCAACTAAGTATTGATTTACCATTAATCCCATGCACTCTGCACAGAGGTTAATAGCTAGCTGGTATTATTATAGAGTTGGTGAATACCTAATATAGATATCACACTAACATTTATCATGGAACCAAGATAATAAAGAATAAAGTAATTATTCCTTTGCTTCAATTTTGCTTGGAAGTAAAAATGGGTTGTTTTCATTATTGACTGGGTGACTGCACCTACAAGAGCCACAAGGTGAAAGTCATGGCACACATGTACCTCTTTCACATTGAGACTAAAAATCTGATGTTGTGGGTCTGAATCTATACGCTGTCGGGATTTGGGATATTCCACACTGAAGCACAACCAGGGTTCAAAAATGAAATATGACATTCCTTTCTCTCCTCCGACATGATTGCCTTTACTAAAAACACTTTTTATGGCTTAGTGAATATATAGATATTCACCAACTCAATGTGCTCCAGATGTCATTATAGGAGAAACACAGTTACCCGGCGAGAAAACGTCAAGTTTTTGGGACAAAAAATGAAAATAAAGTGATTATGCTGAGGAATGGCGAGAAAGCTTTTGTCTGTCAGGAACATCTATCAGTGCAAGGGCTACTATACTCCCACACTGACAAATGCTTGTTTGTTTCGTGACAGCACTAAAGTTGTTTGGGCTTTTTTTTTTTTTTTCTTTAAGTGAATTGTTATTTTTCTCTTCTTTTTTTTTTTTTTTTAAAGAAAGCTATTTGGAATAGATTTCTTTTTTTCTTTAAAAAAAAAAAAAAAACTCTCTGCAGACACTAGCTAGGAAACATGTTGATCTCTAGGTGGTTAGTCCCCTTGATCATTAGAGCTAAATTCACCACCTTCTGGAGCGAGTGCTGTTCAGACCAAACGGAAGTACGAGACCACACTAATGCCAGTTTACCACTAATTATAAAGGCACCAACACATCCACTTCCTGGGTGGTTTTGGGGTCAGACTCTGATAAGCAGTTGTATGAACATCAGACATCAAAACATTATTAGAATGCAAGCCAAACTGTGGTCAACAGACACATGACCACAACCAAGGAGCGATTAGATTGTGTTGGAATTTCACCAAAAAAAGGCACATAAAATACACAACTTTTGACTGATGCCGATGAAGTAACTCGGTAGTGTAGCTCTGACCCATTTCAAAAATTGACTTAACGCGTCAGTTTCAGGGTGAAAATTATATCAGGGACTGTATGTCAGTAAAGATCCCCATGAGCAGACATTCCTTTCCTTTTTTTTTTAAAAAAGGTGCTGCTGGGTCTTTCCTGTAGCCGACGTGCTGCTTGTTCTCTGGGACAGATTCCCAGCTACAATATGGCCCAGGAACTAAAAGGTGGTGACACTCTCTAGATTTTTCTGTGATACTTAACCTCTGATTCTTAACTAACTATTCAACAGAGGCTTCTGCCTCATCCGGACGGGAGCATGGAAGCTAATGTCTGGATTTACGCTGCAAATTACAAAGTAGCAACCCTGATAAGAGGTTTGTCTAAATGCCTTTTTCTTTTTAAGGCTAACGGACTAATTGAGTGATCGAAGTTAGATTTGTTGTCAGCCTAAGAATGCACCATTTAAGATCAATTACAAATTGAAAACAGTCAGTACACACTCGGTTCTAAGAGTTTGTTTCATGATTATTTTTGTTCTTCTGTATGTTAAAACTGAGCAGGTCAGTTCTACTCAAATCTACGGGATATTCCTGTATCTTCTCCCCTTCTACACAAAACACACAAAGAAAGCAATATCCGTTGTGGGCCAATTGTAAGATTTAGTCATTTTTCTATATCTTAACCATCCAACTCTACCCTCACCCCAGCCGTGTAATCAATGTCTATTTAGCTTCTTTTCATTTCTAATTTCTGAGCAAGTGGGTATATTACAGCCCCAACTGATTCACACTAGAGAAAGTTCAACTCAGCTCAAGCACAGCCCCCCTCCCCTAAAAAACTCGGGTAAAAACAAATCAATACATAACTCTAACTTCAGACTGCAGAGGGGTCCGTGGAGCAGAAAACCCCATATCAGCAACACTTCACCAAAGGCAGAGAATTTCAGCGATTTAATTTAACTATTGGGACTAGTCTCCCAGCCTGATGCCGTGCAGAACTGCAGTGCAATCACCCGGCTCGACTCCTTCAACACTAGTTTTACTTAAGCCTGCTTTCCTGCGGTGATGTCAGCAAATTACCAGTAAGTAGTGATTTGGATGAGTCGGAGGAACAGCAAAGTGTGTACGTGTGCATAAATGCCCGTGTGTGTGTGTGTGTGTGTGTGTGTGTGTGTGTGTGTGTGTGTGTGTGTGTGTGTGTGTGTGTGTGTGTGTGTGTGTGTGTGTGTGTGCGCGAGTGTGTGAGTGTGTGCGTGTGTGCGTGTGTGTGGTTCTTTCTGCGACAAAGTGTTATAGCTGCACTTGAGAAAGCACTTTCTTCTAACCACTGGAGGAGAGGACTCGGGGGAGCTGCAAGCTGACTCGGTCTCATCTGAAATGCTCAGACTCGGGTCTCCCGAGGGGGACACCCTTCCCCATCTCGCGTCTTTTTCCTTAAAGCTCCCTTCAGAGCTCCACAAGCTGTGGAGGATTGCTCGACACCCTCCCCACATCCCCCCCCCCCCCCCCCCCCCAATTGATATTACAGATCCGACCCCTGAGAACATACCAACAGAGTGATGAAGGAGTGCGACAGTTCAGAAGTAAATAAATAAATAAATAAGACAACGAAGGAGCTCTTTCGTCTCCTCTCTGCCTTTTTGATTCCTGGGATTTCTTTTTCAGTCGCTGCCGTTACAACAGCACACAGACGCACAGGCATTTCCACGTGGATACAGACGTCACTCAAACACATCATTCCCAATGCAAAATACACAAACTCTAGAAAAATTGATGGTTCCCGAAGAGCAACATGGTGAACGCACACGCCTCTCCGCCGCAGTCGAACCACAATGCCACCGGTGGTCACAGGCGATGAAGGCGCATGAGCTGTAATTACGCTGTTTTCACCGTAGCCTGAGGCGGCCGCATCACACATACAGGGCACATACACGGCTTCATCAAATTCAGAGAGGTTTCGAAGGGAGACAGTTTTGGCCGGGCTTACAACTCCTCTCAGTAACTTTCAAGAGTATTGCTTTAGCTGAAGACAAAGCATTAAAAAAAAAAATGTGGGGAATGTTGGAGTGAGGAGGATTTTTGTTTTTTGCTTTACATTTTAAGGTAGGATGTCATAATGTTTGACTGACAAAGATTTAGAGGTGAAGAGTGAGTTTTGCTCCCTGATCTAAAGCGTTCAATTTTTCAAGGTAATTTCTACCCTATTACCAAGCTTAAAAGTATGAAAAACTTAAGTAACAATTATTTTGAGTGATAGGTGACAGTGACAGTTTACCGTTTTATTTATTTGGTTTTCAGTCCAGTGCATCAACTATTTCATTTTAGTTGTAAAGAGGGTTCATCTGTTAACTTGCTCGATAGTTCTTCTACATTTACCCATCCTATCCATGGTTAATATTCACTGTAAGTGGGAGTGTTGAGGGATATATAAACAGATTTCTTGAAGCAGAAGGAGCAAATTCTTTTGAGATGACATTACTTCTGTTTCCGCTCATGCTGATAACAGTTTTGGGGTTTGTTTCAAGCTTCACACACAAAACCCAAAAAGATCCAAACTCTTGGTTTAAACAAATTACATTGTTGTCCTAAAGTATGGCTTCTTTTTTTTTTTTTTTTTATCTAAATTTGTTAAATACACGTACACAGAACTACAACATGAGTTTGCATTTCAAATTGAGGTGACTCACCTTGCTCCGACGTCAGCGTGTCACAGGATCCGAAGCCGAGGGCCAGCAGAGTCAGAGAGGTGCAGAGCAGCCACATGGTTTCACCCCTCTCTAAACACCACCTCAATTCACCTCACCTAAGCCACCAGCTGATGGATGAGCAAATAAAAAAAATAAAAAAAAAAGAGGGGGAAAGTCAAAAAAGTCAAATCCTTCATTCTGTCAGCATGCCACCCAGTCTGTTCGCTCAGTCGACAGCTGCATATTATGCTTGACTCCTAAATAGACAATGATGTATATTTATGAGTCAGTCACAGTTGATGTGTTAATTATGTGGTATGATGCAGGCTTTGTTAGTGGCATATGAATTAACCAGAATGTCCCTCATTAAGGAGTGTAACTCTATAAAGTCTGATCATAGTCATTATCCTGTCCATCTGGTTGGCCTTTGACTGGGCAGCTGCTATACACTCACACACACACACACATGCACCCACGCACATTTAATGCACATACATAAAAACAACTCTGAGCATAAGACAGGCTTTCTTAAAGTCACCATTAATAGCGAGTGTTTTGCCAAAAGCAAAAGTCTGCCGAACAACTGAGGACGCACATGAAAGTAAAATGCAGGCCGGTCTGTCCAGAGTCAGAGACAGTCGAGCCAAAACACACAAACACATCTGGAGACTATTCCATTAGACCCATGGCTGTGTTGTACCAGATGCTTCCACGTGGCACAACAAGCAAGCACATACACACACAGACATATTGAGCCTCCTAAATCGCTCTCCCTTACAAAAAAATAACCCTCATTCCCATACACACAAAAGAATGTGCACGCGTAAACACGCCGACAGCGCCCACTCGGACTTGCATAAACACATCCTATCTGACCTGGACTTGGCCTCGGCATGTGTGAAGACCCCATAACTCTGCGGCGTTTACAGGTACAGCAGGACCCTCGAGGCAAGTGGGCTGGCAGACTGTAGATCCGTACACACACCTGTCCTGTCTGCCACAAGGCGTAAACCCCGCGCTCCACCCCAGGGGTACACAATGTGGCGCTGGAGCCCGGCTGAGGACGCGGCATCATCTAACCTGACCTGACTGTCTGCAGCAAGCAGCTAACAGACAATGCGGCGGAGGACAGTGTTTCAAATTATGATCTGGACTAGCGCAGACAGCTTGATGTACCACACACGGTGAATTATGCATTCAATTTCATATCCTGCTGAGTCAACATGTAGCTGCTCCCCTCATCTTCTTTTTTTTCCTTCCCTTTCCTTTAAACCTCCAAGTCACTGTTTCATCAAAGCCGTTTGCAAGATCTGGGGTAATCAGGCCACGGCTCAGACTTTCTACGTGTACTATTGCTGGCCATTGGTGAAAGGAGCCGTGAGCTCCACAGCCAGAGGAAGCTTGTTTAAAAAACAAGTTTTCTCTTCCTGTGGGTGGAAGATTAATCAAAACCTTAGACGGATCTGTTTGAGCAGCGCGCCCATTATTATAGGCTTCATGCCACATGATCACAATAATAAGAACGCTTGCTGTACATAATACAAAACGTATCACAGTCAGGAGAACACAAGCTGGGGGAAAAGATACAGCTTGTTGGTATTATCATCGAGCCATAATCCAAAATAATTTGATAGGCCTCCTAATATGTGTTGCCTACGGGTCGTCTCTCCTTCTGCTTGTGTCCGTGCACTGCCTCCACGGCGTGCAACAGCGGATAAAGCCAGGACGGGGTTAGGCCAGTGGGTTTGGCCACTGGGCTGGCTGTGAGCCCGGTAAACAGACCCGTGAGTGATCTGGTCACTGCACATGGAGCCAATACAGGAAGGAAAACAATGACAGAGTTGAAAGTCTTCCAGCCAGAAAAGTGAAGTGATGACCAGCATACGCAATTGCTGCAGAGCACGCATTCTTGTTCTCAGCTTGCACAGCCAAGATTTTTTATTTTTTTTTCACAACAATATGCCTCCCTTGAAGATACTGAGCTATTTGATGGTTCTAGGCGTAATTTGGCCTCTGTGTCCAGATCTTCTGTGGGTTTTTTTTTTTTGAATTTCCACGAAAGCTCTCAGCTCCAGTGCTTTTCAAGGGTTTGAATGCACAGACAAAAGAGGAAATGATACTGTCCTACATAACAACAGAGGCAATTTGTGCTTCGTGGTTTTCCAGTGTTTTAGCTGTCGCACATTTCGTCATCATTGCCAGCACTTACAGATGGAACAACAGCCCCAACCCAAGCCTGTTTAGGGAAACACACTTTGACAGAGTTAAATGAAACATGTCCTCGTGATGGCCTGACAAGAGGATTGCTTATTAGCCGCCCAGGCATGAATGATTAAATAACAGTGAACCAGCAAAGTCCACTGTTTATAATCCTTCGCCTCCATTTAAATGGAAGAACCCGAGGTAAATGTGTCAGTCACGTATTATGCCTCTTCAGCTGTCTCGTATGGCATCCCGCAACAGGAAGATTGATAGGCAGCTCATTCACCGGCTATCTGCTTCCAATCTACTCTGCGCTATCGCACAAAACACAAACACACACACACACACACACACACCCTGAGAGTGGTTTCGCTGCCGGGCTGCGAAAAACAGCCTGCTGATTGGTCTGCTGGGTTGTGACCCTGACAGAATCCTCCAGAGAGTCCTCTCTGAGCGGAGAAGGTGTGAGGGAAGTGCAGTAAAACTTGGATGAAATTCAGCCATGAAAGAGAGGCCCTGCATATTAAAAAGGACAGGTATGCATGGGTGAGTACTTTCATTGACATACCGGCACATTCGCATACAGTGCAGCGGCTGGTCTACAGAGGGCAAAAAGGACACACCTGCAGATAAATACGAGGACGCTCAGGCAGATACATGACACTGGGTGTATTTTCAAAAACCAGAAGCAAACAATCAAGTGGGCAGTCGTGAGGAAAAAGACAAATTTTTTTTTTTAAATGCTGTAAATCAACTGCGTTAAATGTTTGGATTCATTTTTTTATCGTGCGGGACCTGAAATAAATGTTGCACTTCTGACAGCCCTGCATTCCTGGTAGAATTTAGGAGCAAGACCAAGAGTCCACAGCTGTAAGAATTTATTTTGGATGGTTGACGTTTGGAACAAAAATACTAAACATTAGTTTACTAATATGCTCTCACTGACAGAGCTAATATGCAGATGTTGGCAAGGAATGATCATTTTGTTCTCTTGCTTTAGAAACAAATACACCTGATCCTGAAGCAAAAAAAAGGAAAGGGATCATCAAAGTCTGCGGGGTGCCTTTCCGAAGAGCCATTAATACTCGAGCCAAATTATTTGCAATTACCATCAAGTAGATGTTGCTATCAACCATAAGTAATGTGTCCGACCTGCACGAGGTGCTTACAAATTCATTACCACTCATCCTCTGAGGCCCACAAATGTCTGTGCACAATAACTGTTGTGCCAATCCAATCTCGAGATGAAATGACTGAGGAAATGGCCAAAATACAGATGGAGTCAAGCAAAAAAACGCTGATATTTAATTCCACTCCAACACGCTGTAAGCATGAAAAATAAACTATTGATCTTGCCATCTGTCAGTATGCTGTCAGATGCCCGTCAGACAATCCGAAAGTAGTTTTTTGAGAAATGAACAGCAACGTGAACACACACACACACACACACTCTTCTGAAAACCAAAAACGTTGGACATACTTCAAGCCAATCAAAAGGGCCCGTAGCAGACCTGTCACAGCGGGAGACTCAAAGTGCCTAATATGACTAAAATATGCCTGAAGGCTTTGATACACTCTCTAGACATTCAGTGACGAGGAGCATTAGAAACTCTAACGTTAGCAAAAGGTAATAGACGAGTCTGTATGACACTCCGGAGAGATGGGCAAGTTTTTACTAGTCTTGTATTCTGGGCAGTGTTCAAGGCCTTTCCTTGAATATTTGTGGGTGAGGAATCAGGCCAGCAATAGGAGGGAGTGTTAAATGAAAACAACTCTCTCTGCATGTCAGCTCAGCACTACCTGGAAGCTGCAATGCCACGGAACGCTTACGTTCAATGGAAATGATGCGGAGCGTGGCCTGCTCTGACACCACGACCTGGTTGGCCCCGAGCCCACGCTGTTGACTCAGACTTCAGCCAGTGGATGACCTGCTTTCTACTTTGTATAGCCTGGCGGTCACTCCTCTGCTGAGCCGAACGAACAACGGGTCAAAGGGGATGTTGCACTTCACCCCAGGCTGGAATTGTAAGAAAAAAAACACCTGGCCTACAGCTACATGTTGCATCAGTAACCTGCACCTGGCTAAATGAGCAACACTTGATGTGTAGTTAAATGTAAGGCCGGCAATTTGCAACGTTAAGCAGACTATATTCCCCGGAGTCCGAGGAGAGAGAGGAAGGGGGTTTTACTGCAGTTGTAGCTGGAGATACTGCAGAATGAAAACGAGCTTTGTAATATCCATCCATTCATTTTCTAAGTCGTTTTATCCAACTTAGGCGCACACAGGGTGCGTAGCTGACGATGGGCAAAGGCAGGTCCATCTGGTGGAAAACAAAGTGAGACAGATACCCACACACAGTCACACATTTGGAGATTTTTAGTCCTGAATTTGTCTCAAATGCATGTTTTTAGAACTGTGGGAGGTAATCGCAGTATGTAGAGACAACCTACACACAGGGAGAACATGCCAACTCTACATGAAAAGGCCACAAACTCCAATACGAATCTGGACTATTTGCACGAGTGCTCACTATGACAACATGGCCATTTTTGGACAAGGTGTCAAAATTCAAAATGCAAAATGAGTCATTTTCATTGAATTAGCCATCATGTTTGTCAGTGGAGACTTGCGTGGTCCGAATTAGTTCCTCTGCTAGTAAAAAAAGCTTCTACATGTTTGGAACTGATCTGTAGTGGTGGGAGGTTAAAGGGTCCACAAGCAGGATGTAAAAGGAAGGGGGGGGGGGGAAACCACCAGACAAGGGGAGGCTGAGTAATGAAGAGAGCAGATGTGGAGACTTCCTCCTCTGCAGCTTCTTTGTCTTTTTCTCTTTTTCCCAGGTGGAGTTTGGAAGTTATTAGTCTGATCTGTATAGAGCTTTGTGAAGATGATTCCAATAAAGAAGAGAGAGAAAGAGAGAGCGAGAGCGAGAGCGAGAGAGCGAGAGAGCTTGCTGCTATGATGAAGGTTTTCCATGCCACAGGGGCTGGATGCAAGCCACACAGATTTACAGTAACAACAGCGTCTGTGTGATGCGTTCAAGCCTGGCTCAGAAATGAAAATGGAAAAAAAGATATAAAAAAAAAAAATTAAAATCTGCATCACTTTTGCCAGCAGCAAGACCAACCAGTCGTGGTTTGAAACATTTCTCGAAGGATCCAATGAAAGACTACAACTACCATGTGTCACGACGGCTGAGCAGAGAAATTTAATGATCTCCGCTGGGACAGAGCGGATTTCTTAATACGTCTCCAAAGCTGCAAGTTCACTTCACAGTGACTTTTGTTGGTATTTACTTGGTCATCTGCTGCATGAATATTCCCATGTGATGCGGACTACTGTATCAAAAACAGTCGTGGCCACAAACTTCCCCGCATCAAGTTTGATTGCACTTTTTTTTGGACGTGCTGCACACTCACGTTTACGCAGGAGTGGTGCGCATGCAGTGCAAAAATAAATAGAAAATGTATATATATATATATATATATATATATATATAAAAGTGTGTTTCACGTGCAAACACACTTACTTATTTTAAAAAAGAAATTTCAAAAGAGTGCATAAAAGTCATACCTTCAACTTCAGGCAGATCCGCAATTTAACCAGAGTATTAATCCATTAATAAAAACCTGTGCGTAAACGAGGTCCAGGAGAGAAATCACGCAGGCAGATGCAACCAAATGTAATCCAGTTTGGGGTTTTTCTTGTTTCTTCCCCCTGAGTTTTTTTTTCCTTTCTTGAGTATCCTTCCACAGAGAAAGAAAGGGAGAAAAAAGTTGCAACGTTTCCCCTTGTCCAACTTTTCCCCTCCCTCTTTCTTTCTCCAGCTGCACAACCAAAATCTCAAGTCCCCCCCCCCTCCTCCTCTAACTTTTTCCTTGTGTTTCCCTCCTATTTCCTCCTCCCCCCGCCTCCCTCCCTCCCTCCTGTTGGGAGATCCCTCAATAAAACCTGTAGTGACATCACTTTGTCCAGACCTCCTCCTTTTTACCTTTCTTTGCCCAGGCATTTAAGGTCCTTACCCTCTCTTTACCCTGTGCCTCTCCACCCTTTACCCTCTCTCCATCTCCTCTAACCCCACCTCCACCTCTCACTGTTCGATTCATGGCTTAACCGGAGGGCGAGAGAAGACTTGCTTTCCTCTCTGTCTATGTTCAGGCACTTGTATTAAGATGAGAAACACAGATTATGGTCGACCCGGCTGCTGCATCAGAGAGAAGAATTTACTCCATTAAAATTAATGAACTTACTTATCATACTTACCTATGATTGACTGCTCAGACCACAGCTTCCATATTGTTTTATCACTGGGTTTTATTGCAGCTAATTCATAAAATGGCCCCGGTTGCAGCCCCTGACCATTCAGAAACACTCGTCTTAACAGCCACATAAATTCCACCTTTATTGTCAGTAAGTAAATAGTTTGGGAGGCGAATAAATATCACTTTGCCATTTGATTTATACATGCCTCCCCTCTCTGCTGTGGCTGGGTAGGTACTAAGGAGACCTCTAACACCTTGGATGTGTTTATTTCTGTCTGCTGCTGAGAGGTCAACTTCTAAAGGAAGCCATTGTTATTCAGTTTCTCGTCAGGGTTAAGCGAAGACGTCTAAGCAGGATCCATCCACTCCAGTGGCTTCTGCATCTGCCTGTTACGAATGTTGTCAACTCCATCCTCACTGGGACCTGACCTTTTTGAACTGGGAAAAAGGGTCATTCGGCCACTGTCTCTTCTACATCTGGACAGGAAAAGCTTCAGTTGTATCCATCAATCTCAAATGTCATGGTTTCTCTTTCACTCTTTGAAAGTTCCGGCGGATCATGCGAAAATGGAAGGAGACGCTAAATTTATTATTGTGGAGAGATCCCAGTCTCTCCTCTCAATTTCTCTTTCCTCGCACGTATTGCCAGCCCTGGTGAAGTTTTAATATTTCATCTTGAATCTTGGAGTCTGAATTTCACAGATCTGATTCAATTTGTGTCAACCACATTATTTTTTTAGCTGAACAAAAGACATTTTTGGATTGCCACTGCAGGGATGGTAATGTCGAGAGGAGTTTATTTACAGCTTTGTCCTCCATGTCTTAAGCCTCGCTGGATGTATTAACATATCAATACATCGTTTTATGGCTATCACAGATTGGACCTGAATGACTTTGGTGACCTTATCTCTCATGTTGGGTTGGAAGAAGAAGAGGAAGGGACCACCATCCGTATGCAGTTTATATTTAAGGCTAATATTTAGGTAGACAGGATGTGCACTATATATTCTATTTCAATACACACCATTATCACGACCTGATAAGACAAAGGTCAATTGACCCAAATATTCATTTTTTGGAGTTCTTAGAGTCAAGATGCACTCTGGACAGGTCACCATCCATCACATGGAAAACACATAAATACAAAAGAATTCAAAATAAATAATTAAATCTTTTGTGTGGTTTGCAATGATAAAAAAATGTAAAGGGATAGGATTAAAAAAGTTATACTTTATACATTCTGTTTGTTTCTCTTGTTTTTTTTTTTACATGGTTATAAATAAATGAATAGATAGATAGATAGATAGATAGATAGATAGATAGATAGATAGATAGATAGATAGATAGATAGATAGATAGATAGATAGATAGATAGATAGATAGATAGATAGATAGATAGATAGATAGCATGTAGGGCCACTAGTAGGTGCTGTTGAGTTGTTGGTTGTTTTTGTAAAGAAACCACACAAACATGCCCACACAGAACAATACACTATAAACGTTCACAATGGAGAGCAATAGTTAGGTTGACATTGACATTCGTGTGCACAGACGATGAAGTTGGAGGATATGGACCTGGGAGTCAAGTCACTCTGGAGGCCACCGTTGTTGTTATTGTCCATCTACCCACGCACGTGCAGAAGTATCTACTACAGCCATGGTGCGCATGTACAGTAGCAGCGTTTCAGAAAAGTTACGTTTTCCCCAGTTTACAGGGATTTTCAAAAAGTTCAACCTTGGGAACCCTTTTCAGTGAATCCGAGCACAGTTGACATGTAGACAGACACCCAAAGCACAACAAAATTGTTCTTTTTTTCACTTGAAAATGGGACATTTTAGAGTCAACAATTAATGTCAGAAGCATATTTGTGGACTTTAAGACAGAACTGGAGCACATGGAAACCCATGCACAGGGAGAACATGCAAGTGATACTAATCATACACACTATACCCAAACTCAAACTGAGGATTTTCTGTCTATGGAGTGAGTGCCAACCTTGACATTCCCATGTGGGTATGAGGCACCTGTTTATGCACTACTACCTCCCACATGATGTTCTCATAGCATTAGTGCATTAAAATGCAAAAATGTTGGCAATCTTTGCTATTTATGAGTAAAATGATTGAGTTTTTTTGGGTTTTTTTCTTTACCAGATGATGCAAACAAAGCTTTGAACTTCACCCTGTGGGAATCCAGTAACTCCTCTAGTATGTAAAGTACCACATCAAACTGATCAACCGTAAGTATGAAACCCAGTATTTGGAAAGCACGGTTCAGCTGCACATCTGAATAAATATTGAGACTGCATTGTTTTGAACTGGTACAATGTTTCAAACCGACCTTTTCTTTCGAGGCACCACCACTCAATGGTATGAGGTCGACACACTTTATCCCCCTTTCATACAAGAATTCTGCAACAACCACATAACGAGTTTTCCTCAAGCTGTCATCTTCAAGCAGTTCACGCAGCACAAAAACGGCATCCGCAGGGTGCAAGAGGTTTAACAACCAGTGGATTCCCACAACAGAGACACAAGCAGAAATTCCCAAATAATTAATGTTTGCATGTCCCCCCCCCCCCCAGAGTCGACTACCCTGTTTACACAGACGCCGTCTCACCTCTTCCGTGTCTCTATCATTTCCTCCCAAGCTTGGTACAGAGACGCACATTGAGTACAGAGCAAATCAATGGCTCCAAATCAAGCAGTATAAAATAGATTGTTAGGTTTAGCCACGAATGGTGACTTCATTCTTGTCACATTTGTTGTGGTTAAAATGAACCCCAGGAAGAGTGAACACTGCCGTGTGAACAGATGGGCCAAGTCAGGATGCAACGTTCATGAGGAACACCATAAACATGCAGCAGATCATGACTTATTAGATTTATAAAGTCATTTTTGCTCCTGTTTTGATGCTTTTATAAGATTTTAAAATACTGTTGGCGAGCTACAAGCTTGTAAAACTAGCGCCCCAACAATGAAACATGCATACATTTTACATAGTACGAGGCTTTGTTGTGGAAGTCATTTCATGGAAATGACTTCATGGACAGAAACAGCTGTCCCTCATCAGGTCCACTGTTGAACGTGCCAGAGTAAGCAAAAACAGATCACAAGAGGAGCGCAGCATCTTTTGAACTTTTGTCTGGACCAGTGAAGTGCACCAGGAGTGTGAGAATTTCCTGAAACAAGTTGAGCACCAAAAGAATGATATTTTGTGTGTGCAACTGAGTTTTTCTTTTAAATCATAAAACATTTAAATGTCTATTTTTATTGCAAAAGCACTTTGTTTCACGTTGCATTCTGCAAGGGAAGTGCTATTTAAATAAATATATTACCATTTAAATAACATCGCCTTAAGAGTTGAATAATAAGTTTTGGTAAGCTTACGCTGGATCATATGTACTGAAAGTTTAACAGACATCATCTCGCCATCATAAGATAGGCCAAGATGCTTTTTTGTGAAGCCTCTGCAATACAGTTCACTGTTGACAGAGGCGTTGTCAGGTCACGAGCACCTCTGCTACCAGAGGTCTTCCTCACAAAAAACAGAAAGCTTGTTTCCGCTGTTTGATCCGCTTTCATCATCATCGACTTTTTTACCCGCTCCACTTTGACTCCATCGCTAAACAGTGATTATGAAAGAGAGATAACCTCTCTCTGCCAAAGTTTTGTGCTGCTGTATTGCTCAGATCAACACTTGCGTGTCCAGAGGAGAATTTCTATATTAATTACGAGACCTTTCCTTCAAAGGTTTGGAGAGTTTCTTGTGTGACGGAGAGAAAAGAGAAAGGACTGACAAGAAATGTGCAATTATTTTGAAGGTCTCTCCATTATACATGAAAGGATGCTGCTTCGGAGCGCTCCCAAGGGCTACATATGGTTAACAGATTTGTCTTCTCCTCCAATTCTTCACAGCTCTACTATGCGTACAAGAAAATCAGGCCACGTCGTCGCATGCAACTGCAGCTTCAATGAGAATTGATGTAAATGCTCCAGTTCACATGCATATGAGCGATTCATATCTTTGCCTGGTGGGACTAAATTGCGACGACAACCCTGAGAGACATGATCATAAAGGCCTCATCATGAAAAAATGGGAAACAAAAGACAATAAAACAAAATAATAGATTGCAATGAAGGATAGACTGCAGCGATATAATCGTAAAATTTGGAGCCTTGGGGGAAGATGGCGTTCCAACGAAATAGGCCTCACTTCAAATCTCTGTCTGTGCTGTTGTTAAACAAATTGACAGGGAACACAAGGCTTCTGCACATGGCCTAGTTGGACTGGTCCAAATATTACAGGCTCCAAGCATATACGATGGTGTGTGTGTGCGTGTGTGCGAGATCCATTACAAGCACACATGCTGTGCTTGGTGGGTGGGTTTGGACGAGTTCCAGCTCTCTCGGCTGGGGAGCATCTCTGAAAAGGAGGATCAATGAGCTAGTCAACCGGCATCGTATGGTGGTCTGAAAACGTTCCATGATTTACGAGACGCGAGGCGTCGGACTAACCAGATTCATTCTGTCAGCAATCAATGTTTTGCCTCACCTTCTGTTCAACTGTGGCTCTGCTCGCTACCTCTATTTTAAACACACCTGTTCCACATTGGTTATTGGGACACCACTTTGAAATGTAGGGCTTCCGAATTAAAGCTCTGTTCCGTTTCTCCAATTAGAAATAAGCAGAAATGCAATCCAGCCTGATTACGGCGGAAGACTCTTGAGCTTCTGGCTGCAAACAAATAGACGGGTCTCAAGTTTTTGCCGGAGGGGATTGCACCTGTTGCAAAGCCCTCCAGGTGGTGTTTGGAGGCTGGCTTGATTCTCCTTCGCAGACTCTCCAGAGGAAAGCCGAGGCATCAAGAGAGGGGGGTCCATATGTGTGCACACATGCTCCCTCCCAGAGCTATCCGAGTTCCTCTGTCTTCATTCTACCGCACTCCCTGTGTCTCCATTCTCTCCCATTCATCTTCTCCCAAGAACACGCCCCCTGCATGTTATCCTCCGGCTCCCTCCTCATGCGCGACTGTAGCCATGTTCGAAAAGGACTTTCCTCCTTTTTTTTCACCCACCCTCACGCCCATCTCCATGACTCTTTCCCTCCCTCAGTAGCCACATGAGGCATAGGGAGGGAATTGATCCTGGCACTGTCTTTATTGGCTCAGTTATTTCCATCGCATGCTCCCATGCTCCCCTAAGAGGATGAGGGATTGGGGAGCAAGCGAGCACTGAAAGAACGGAGCGGGTGGGATGGGTGGATGGGCGTTGTTAAGGTATTGCTCGGATAGGGTGCCGAGAAAGGAAGAGGGAGCGAATGAAAAAGAAAGAAGCATAGTTGGTGAACCTTCACACATGGTCAAAGTCTTACACACACACACACACACACACACACACACACACACACACACACACACACACACACACACACACACACACACACACACACACACACACACACACACACACACACACACACACACACACACACACAGCCTGAGGAGAAGATGCAGTCAGTGCCTCCGTGAGTCTGTTTCCTCAGTGCAGATACAAGAGTGGATTCTATTTCAAGCATGAGTGCAGATATAAATCAGTCAGTCAATAAGGAAAGCGATAGCCCCAAATGCCTATGGATGGCCAGTCGCACATCGCGCACTTTAGCACACACCAGTGAATTAATGTGAGAAACCCCTGTTTTGATAGCCATTAAAAGCTTCAGTACACTCGTATGTACCAGTAAATTGGCTTAATACTCAACACAAGCTCTTGTCAACCGATAATGCAAGCGAGGCATCTGCTTAGCATGTATAAAAGTGTGTGCCTGATGTGTGTACGTGTGTGTGTGTGTGTCTATGGAGTGCCTCAGTTTGCTGGTCTGCATTATTGCAGCAATAAGCTTTGGAATAAAGTCAAACTGCCAGGCATCGAGCTGAAACATTCCCACTGCTGCAGCAAACCAGCAACTTAAGTTACAATGCCGCCAACGCACACACACACACACACACACACACACACACACACACACACACACACACACACACACACACACACACACACACACACACACACACACACACACACACACACACACACACACACACACACACACACACACACACACACACACACACACACACACACACCCCCTTCAAATTTAAAGCTGTAGCAAGGCGCCGTAATACGTCACTAAAGTCTAATTTGCCTGTCGCGACATTGGGGAGAAAAGCACAAAATAAAGCGCCATAAAGAAAAGGAATGAGATCAATAAAAAAAAAAAAAAAAAAAAAAAAAAAAAATGAAAGATTGTTACAGAGGGAGATAGGGAAGGAGGCTTGTGAAAAAAGAAAGGAAAAAGAAAGGAAGAAAGAGAGGGGGTAGATTAAGAGAGCCACATCCTGCACCACAACGATGAACATGTGGAGCCTATTTGTCCAAGTGACACATATTCCAACAACAGCACTTCATTTTTTTATTTTTTTATATTCACTTCACTCAGTGTTTCCATCCAGAAGAAAGGTTGAGAAAGCAGAAGAGGGGGATGGGTCCGTGGAATATGCTGACACAGACTAATGAGAGAGTGGCAAAAGAGAGGGAGAGATACAAAGAGACACTCATACAGGAAAAGAGAGAGAGAAACCCCAAAAAAAGTTGTGGAGGATATACAGTAGCTGCAGCAGTAGTTTTCCACTCAGGTCTGGCAAGAGTTGGGGCCTTCTCTTTCACTTGAAACCAGGAAGTTTGTGTGGCCACGTGGTTGCCGCGCCACGTTATTCAGAAGCGAATGGGAACTCAACGCTTCCAGCACTTTGGGAGAATTTTTCGTCTTGCCAAGTTTTCCCAGACATGCCACATAAATTTAACGTGAGCCTCAACAGGATGCATGCCAAACAAAGTTTTCCACATAAAGTAACACAGACAGCTCTCTTGTTCAGATTGTTTCCACGCTTTCTTTCCTGAGTGCATCGAAATGTCTGCTGTTGTGCTTGAAATCTAACATTTACCTGTGTTCAGGGGATACATGCAGCTCGTTTCATGATCAACTTCTCGTCCCGGTTTCTGCATGCAAAAAGGCACAAACGATGTGGGCGAACGTATGCCAGTGTGACTTGTTTCATTCCTGATATTCACAGAACAATTTCCTCTCCAAATATTTGCCCGACAACACCTGTGTAGCTTGTAATCCAACTAAACCTCTTCCTGAGTCTGCACAATACTGTGTCAACACCGTGCTGTCCAAAGCACTCAGTTATTGAAGTCATTGACAAGACTCATTGGCTCAGAATTAATAACACTTCACTCTGATTGTTTTTTGTCAGTCTCATTCATATGGGTAGTAAAGACCACCTTCACCATCTCTTCTGGGCAAAACAATGTAATCTTCAATGTACAGAATATTAGAGACTGGCAAAAGACGTCATGTCAATTAAAATATTCAGACCCTGTCGCTCTTTGGTTTGGTGCTCTGAGCTGAAATGCACACACTCCATACTCTTCATCCTGAGCTTTACGCTATAATCTCTCCTTCGTGTGCAACATTGTTCTTTCTTTTCTGCCAGAGAAATTCAACGACCCAACTTCAAAGGGTCATGCTCAATCAACGGCGACCGATTCTAAACACAACAGAGTGTCAAAAACCACACCCTGGGCCCTTGTGGTATCAACATAGAAACTCAAGCTCGTGAGTTTCTGAAACCCTGGGTGACACATCATTCAGTTCGACTATCCAGCCTCGTCTGGTGAACGGCATGAGCTGATGAAGCCACTTGGAAAAGAGGTGAAACGTCTTCCAAGACATGTTATCAAGTCTGCGTGGCCTCACAATGTTATTGTTCTCAAACATATGTTACGTTCAGGTACAAAATACTTCTTGAATAGGCCTTACTCACAGAATATCAGTCACTCACATCCTCTTAATGGTAATGTTGACTTTATGTAACATCACCCAACCCAACCTGTCCACAGACAAAGACCTTCTGAATCTTTGTTTCTTCTGGCATCCCTTTATCGTCTCTATTATTAATAATACAGCCATTAGGTTACCAATGTGCTCTATGTGCACGGGAGGCCAGTGTGGACACTGTGGAGGACCACAAAGATCTCGGAGTACATATGGAAGACAAACTGGACTGGGTGAGGACCACCAAAACACCTTTACAGGAAGGACAAAAGCTGTGTCTATTTCTTTGAGGCTGCACAGGTCCTTCAACATCTACAGCACTTATTCTCTTTGGTTCGATTCTATTCATTTCTATTCAATTCGATTCGGCGTCTGCCCTAAACACCAACGTGATGGAAACTAATGACAGCTATTCCGTGTGTGGAGCCGTTGTATGATTCAGTGGGGCTAACATTGGCAGTTTAAACGCTGCTGTTCTTAAAACAGTTATTCAAGTGCAGTTACCAGAATCAAAGTTATTTTCATGTCATTTTCTCCACACTATGGTAGATTTAAGGATTCTCCACAGTTATCCTGAAAGATATTTGACACTATTAATTTGGCTGTCCAAAAAAGTCTAAAACTGTGATTTGATATAGATGAAAAACCGTTTTTGTTTTTGTTTTGGGTTTTTTTCCAGTTTAAAGCAAGACTGCAAAAGCTTTCACCTGCATGATTGAAAGTTCATTACTGGTATAAGCGTGAAGCAAACAAATTTCTTACCCTTCAAATTGAAAAAAGGATTTGCTTTCTAGCTATTTGCTGAGTTTCAAGCCGTACTCTCAGGGACAGGCATTAAATCCATCTTTTGTACTCCGAGAAACTCTCAAAGAATGAATCGAAAAACTGCCTGTTTGTGTCAAACTGAGTTGGACGGTGAAGGTCACACAAACAACACGGGCAACACTGGACAGTTATGGAGCGGCTAATAAAACTGAGGAATTTGACTTTTTTTCATGGTTATTCAAATAATCCACAATGGAACTCAGAAGAAAAGACGTTTTGTCAGAAGCTCCACTGTTATAGCTGGAAGAGAGTCTTTGTTATTTTCTCGTTTCCATCCAGTGGTGGACGGCTCGTGAGGCCCAGTTCTGATTCAACACAAAGAGACTCCTGAGTTTTCTGGATCATTATCATTAATAGCCCTGCTAATGCCCCGGGCAAACAAACTTCCGTTCCAGGTGTATCGCTTTCCATTCGTACTTGAAGTTAATCAATATATTATTAGCGAGCCAAAAAAAGAAGACTGCTTTACTTTGTTGTCTCAGAGGATTCAGGGAGTGATGTTCTTCATTTGAAGAGTGGAGACAGCCAAAGCAGCATTAAGACTTGGCCAAGGTCGACTGTTGACACTTGCCTCCTAATTGCCGGGGGGCTGCATGGGCCTGCAATCTGCTTTCAAATGCAAAACTGCACTTTAAGAGATTACAGAGACACACCTGGAATACATATTACCATTTAGAGTCACCCAAGACTTCCCCCTCCGTTTATCAGCGCCGATAGTTTATCCTGGCGTTCCGAGCTCACGCAACAGAGTATGCAGGTAAACAATTTTGGAAGGCAAAAGTGCACACTGATTTGCATCATCTGAAGCAAAGGTGCAATGCCACGTTGACGGGGTTTCAAAGACAGGAATTAAAAAATAAAAAATAAAAAAGCAGGCATGCATGTCTTCCAGTGGCTCTGCAGCTAATTACATGAGGTCATAAAACACGCGCAAAACACATACCGCAGCAAGTGTGTGACCGAATCAATACCAGCATGCTTCATGCGTTCAGGCACATTCGGGCATTCACTCACAACGGGACAAGGTGTTTATAACTTAATCAATAGGGGCAATATCAACACGGTGCTTCTCAGCTGTAACGTCATTGTCACATGTGTGTCTGTTTTAAACACACCATTAGGCCTCTTCTTTTAAAAATGTCTACAAAGAAGTTGCGCTCATAAAGAGGGTCTTCGTGTGTCAAACTCAAGGTGGATACGTTGAAAACTAAAAGCGTCTACTGTAGATCTCCGGAAGGTTTAATCCTGATCTTCATCCCAATAAAAAGGGAATCAAACGGCACAAATGTAAATCAGTTCTGAGGCTTTTAGGCTAATCGAACTGTCTGCCAGGTAAACAAAGCACACGGGCAGCTTAGGTTACTTCTGATTGCTGATGGTGGCGGCCGGTTTAATGAAAGTGTTGGCTCATTAACATAGGGCTCAGGCAGTGGCCCCGTGTTGTCCCTTCCAGGCTCGTTATCTCCAAGGCAATCCACCGCAGCCATGGCTAATTGGCCTCAGCTCGCAATAAAACTTCGAACATTTTCCAGAGATCATTAAAATGGCGCTGTTTTTGGAGCAGGCTTGCGCGTTGTCAGTGGGTCTGATGATACGAGGCAATAAATGGAAGCAGGTTCACCTGATTTCGCCACGCTAACCGGCTCCAGCACCAAGGAAAGGCAAGGAAACTTTATAGAGCACGATTCAGACACAAGGCAACTCACGGTTCTTTACAAAGAAATAAAAGAAATACATTAGAATAAAAGGGATTAAATACTGCATAAATAAAGTACAAACTTTATTAAGAAGAAAGTAATGAAAATCCTCCTCCACATCTTGAACCCTATTTTTGTAGCGTGACAGAGAGTTTGAAAGTCACAGTGTGTGAGTGGATCTGCAGTATCACACTCGCATGATTTGAAACGGGTCTCTTACAAAGTCTCGAGTGGAGCAAGCTCAACACTAGAAACTCTGTTTCGCCACACACACACAGCCGTGACTCAGACGAGTCGGTCCAATCGAACCCGGTCCAACCAGAGCAGAACTCGTGGCTAAGTTATTCCAAATAAATTACACCGCGACGCGTCTTTCGTCCAATCCAATCCAAGGCAAAACCATGTCGCTTCAGAGACCTTCCCTTCAGGTACGCTGCACCTTTTACATAATGTGTGTACATAACAAGAAGATGAAACATTCATTGTGTTTTCGGTGTTCGTTTACATGACAGCTTTGCTCGGAGCCACTAAAAACACAACCTTTTGAAAACGGCTTCCAGTGGGTTCGATGTATCATCACACTATATTTCCTTCCTCTTTTCTCCATTTTTACAGTGAATAAAGGCCCAAAACATAAACAAGATAATTTTGCAGCTCCGTCTTTTTGTAGCTGACACATCATTGAGTAAATCTGACCAACACTGACAAAGTAGAGCCCAAAGGACACGGAAACTAAGATATCATGCTACCTCGGCCTTAGGCACCTGCAAGTTTATTTGAGGTAGTCAATTGTTTTTGGGCACAAATCCCAGAGTATGTGAGACTGCATACTTAAAGATCTCCCAGCAGATTGCTGATATCATATTATATTGTTGCTCCCTGTGTGTGTTGTTTTAGTAGATTTAATAGACACATTTGTTATTCTCAGGCCAGCACTTTGTGGATAATGGCAGTTCTTTCACCCCACCACTGATCCGTGGGACTGAGCAGCTCAGGAGAAGAGTACATTTTTACCCCATTGTGATAGTACTTTGAGGTAAATCTAACACTACGATAAGCTATTGCAATATCAAGGTCATTTTTTAAAATACTGTCAACAGGCAAAAAAAACTGTCAGATTAATCAACATTCACTTTGATCTCTGCATTCTTTTCACATTACAGCTGTACAAATCCAACGTATGTGAATATTCTCTCTTTTGTATAAATATGCACTTTTGAGTCATAGCTTCAAAAGCGCCGACTTAAAACTGCTTCAAAACAAGTCCGACCGGACAAAACATAGCAAACATAAAAAAATCTATTTTTAATTATGTACACTTTATAGTGACCTTTCATTGCTTCCAGGGTCCAGTTTTCACAGGCATACAAACTCACAGCACCAATAGTGACAGCTGTGATTCAAGGTTGCAACTTGGAGTTCAGCTCCGTTCCCAAGGACACCTCGACAGGGCAAGATGGGACATGAAACCACCAACCTCTGGATTGGAAGATGACCTGGTTTTACAACTGAACCACAACTACCCCACCATGGACTTTGCAAGTCCTCTAAAGGTGTCCTGATGTACCAGGCAACAAGATGCTTGCTGTAATTCCTCCAAAGAGCGTATTGTCCAAGCCTGGTCCCAAATTTCCACTCGCCTACTGCTGTTGCACCTGATTGTTCATTATCTGCTGTTGTGCAGAGCTTGATAATGTTGCACTGCTTAAATGACGCTGCACTGAAGCAGAGATGCATCCATAAAATGCCTTTAAGTTGTGACATGAGATGTCTTTAACTTTTTTCTAGACAACCACAAGTGTTTCACTGCATTGACATGACATATTGAAGTGTCACATCCCTGCATGCTTTGGATATTTCACTGCTTCAACAAGCCTGCGATGAGGTTTTTGAATGGAATACATTAGAAATCACTTAGTTAATCCCAGAGGGAAATTCTTTAACATAACAAAGGGTAACACATGCATCAGTTCCAGTCGATGCAGAACCACAGCTATATAATTTGTGCAGTCAAAGCTGCAGTGAAAATATGACTGAGCTTTAGGGCAGAAATATGCAGCATGGACACTGGTGAAGTCATAAATAGTGCAGGTCAGTTGTATGTGCTGTAATGTGACTGAGATGACTGTGGAACAGCCAGTGAAACTGAAACACAATGCAGATATACGAGGGATGTGTAGTTTCAGTCAGATGCTTTAGATATATATATATATATATATGTGTGTGTATATAAACTGCTTCTATAAGTTCTCAATGGAGATACCTAGCAAGGAAAAAAAAAAAAAAAATCCTGTCTCCCAAGCCATAGCACACTCCAGAAGTACATTATTAGAATCTGATTAGAAGCATGCTTACTGCTGATGTATAAAGATCACACATAGCACATCCTATAATATTTATGAGATTGAAATGCACTGAGAATGTGGATTGAATTTCTCCATCTTTCCCCAAGTGTACACATCAGCAGGAGATGGTACCTTTCATTTGGCATCTGTGTGCATGTACTCTCTCAACCTCCTGTCTGCCTCTTTCATATGCATCAGTGGTCCCTGCAATTAGTTTAGATTAGCTAGATCCCACTGTGGGGAGAGCAGTCTCAGCCCAACCCTTTCGCAGCAGCGAGGTCGGCAGGTGATATTTTCAGCTTGAAGCCTTCAAGGCAGGTGATGAACAGAGGCTTGTGTCTACAAAGCGAGTGTGTACTTTTGCACCTTGAGTGTCTGTGTGGCCTGCTCAGGCGAAATTAATTTGGGTTAGAATGCCCCACATGAAGACCAGTTATTCTCTGCCACCCCACTTCCCTCACATTGTCCCAGTCATTAAGAGTCTCAGAGTGTTTAGCGCTGACCTCCTCACCCCTACAGAGAAGATATGCTCACTATCATTGCCTGGGATCAATGATGGTGTGAGACGGAGCACACACGGAGAGAGGGAGAGCAAATAGACAAAGACAGACAGAAAGAGAGAGATATAGAGAGAAAGAGACTGTTCCACGTCAGGTCCTAAGCTGATCGATTCCCTCCTAACAGGGCCTAGTAGCATTGATTGTAGTGTAAGTAGCTTCCTCAGTGTGGCTTACACTGAAGCCCATACAGCACTGCTGCAATGCTTCACTGATAGACAGTGGTCGCTGCTTTATAATACTTCTGTGAAATCTCTGACTGAAAAATAAATTCCGAGGCGCTATATGTACAAATTCACTAAGTGGGAATCCACACTGTCCGGGGGGTCCATAATAATCACGGGTGGTCGACGCCACGTGGCTGTTTGACATACACGTTTGTGTGTGACAGAATATGCTGTACATCCTGTACGGCCACACACTTGAAGGGATTTTCTTGGTTTATGATTTCAGTATCAAATTCAAACAAGCAAGACAAGTCAGGAACAAAAAAAAAAAGATAAAAGAGGTATTGGGGGTGGGAGGGGGGGTGGGGGGTGGACCTGTGACTGAGACAGAGATGAGAGGGGAAAAAAAAAAAGAAACAGAATGCAGGTCAGGCCTCAGAAGAATACTGCATGAAGGTGGTCTAGGCTGCACGGCTAATTATGCGTGACATTACTGAATAAGCTGTTCCGCTTGCTACATTTTATTAAAGGGAGTGAGAGGCCGCATGCCTTAATTCATTATTCATTGATTTTAATGGATTTTTTTCACCGTGAGAAGACAGGGAAAGAGCAGAAAAACCGTCCAGTGGTTCAAAACGTGGCCATCAAATAACTTGTATTGTTGGAAATGATTGATTGAAGGTATGAAAACCCATTTTAAATTACTCCGTGCAGCAAAAAGGAAGTGGTTGTTTTTACTGGAACATCACATGCCGACATCTCGGAAGTGTTGGCGAGCTCAATGCGAGTGAAGAAAAAAAAAAAAAAACGAGCGACGCCGTTTCCATGCAGGAGAGAGCTTGGTGCAGCTTTGCTCCATTTACCCGACCAGAGAGGCAATCCAGTTCTTACAAATAACTCAAAACACTGAGCACAAGACAAGTCTTCTGTGTCAGAGTTAGAGGGAATCACTGAAAGGGGTTTTGTTCTGTACAAGACCTCCAGCTGAGTGAGTCCTGATTGTAATCCGTTCGTTTGTTCCCTCCCAACAAGGCACTTACACAAACATGCTAATCTTCCCCAACATGCCATCTCATTCCACAGGGCAAATAGTAGAGAGCAGAGACCACTGATCTGAGGTACTTGTACAGTAAAAGAGCATCTTTGGCTTTTAGAAAGATATCTCGAACATGGAGGCACACCAACGTCCGTGAAGTTTATGGCTACAGTCCCGGTCAACAGCTATGCGAAAGCTGCATGCGGCACAATCCATGCACAGTTAAATTGAAAATCCTTGTGCATGGAGGGAGCTTTGGGAGCAGCCGTTTCTGTGCATCTCCTGGTTGCCAGTGTGAATTAGAGAGAAGGCTGCTCTGCCTCCTCTAAATGTTTCATGATGTTTACCAGGCTGTTTGTTCTGAGAGCAGATCAAGGGCGGACCACTCCCACTGGCACCCGCAGAGCGGGGTGGGGGTGGGGGTGCTGGAGAGGTGGGGAGGGGCACGGAGCGGGTGAGGGTAGAAGGAAAGAGGTGGATGAATGAGATTCTATGAGGCCAGATTGATGGGTTCGGTGATAGATGCCTTGACGGATGCAAACAGGCGAATGTTCATACCTTGAATGTAATGCATGAGCCATTTACTGAGCAGGCAGAATGCGAGACCTCGCCACTCAAGTTCAAAGAAATAACATTCATTATAAGCAGTTGCCGAACACACACGCAGACACACAGAAAACCAGTCAGTATCTGGTGTGACCACCATTTGCCTCACGCACACACATCTCCTTCGCATAGAGTTGATCAGGTTGTTGATTGTGGCCTGTGGAATGTTGGTCCACTCCTCTTCAATGGCTGTGAGAAGTTGCTGGATATTGACAGGAAGTGGAACATGCTGTCGTATACGTCGATCCAAAGCATCCCAAACATGCTCAATGGGTAGATGTCTGGTGAGTATGCTGGCCATGCAAGAACTGGGATGTTTTCAGCTTCCAGGAATTGTGAATTAATGGTGCCCAGTTGCTGCCAGCCTGCGTAGTTATCTGAGACAACTCCAAGAGCAAACTCCACGGAGGAAATGGGCGATTGTGGGTCAAAATGCGGTAGCTGGACTTGAATGTCATTACGTTCCTGGTCCAGTTGCATTGAGCTGGAGATGAAGCGGGTCGTCTGGATGATATCAAGCTTAAACAGAAGAATGATGAAGCTCCTCTTTGCCCTCGCTTTGGTCGCCTACATTGCATCTGTTTGGGGAACATATGCAAACATGAGATCAAGAACATAGTGAATTGAAGGTTGAACTGAGAATTGATGAAGCTGTGGCTCCTCTCCGAGAAAAGATTAGTGTATTCCTTGGAACATGGGGCCGCACATTATCATGTTGTAACATGAGGTGATGGTTGTGGATGAATGGCACAACAATGGGCCTCAGGATCTCGTCACGGTATCTCTCTGCATTCAAAACGCCATCAATAAAATGCACCTGTGTTCGTTGTACATAGCATACACCTGCTCATACCAAAACCTTACCGCGACCATGGGTGGATGAGCTTCTCTGAGACGGTTTCTGACAGTTGGTGCAGAAATTCTTTGGTTACGCAAACCGATTGTCGCACATGCTGGATGTGGAGGTCCTGGGCTGGTGTGGTTTCACGTGGTCTGCGGTTGTGAGGCCGGTTGGATGTACTGCGAAATTCTCTGAAACGCCTTTGAAGACGGCTTATGGTAGAGAAATGAACATTCAACTCACGGGCAACAGCTCTGGTGGACATTCCTGCAGTCAGCATGCCAATTGCTCGCGCCCTCAAAACTTGCGACGTCTGTGGCATTGTGCTGTGTGATCAAACTGCACATTGCAGAGAGGCCTTTTATTGTGGCCACCCCAAGGCACACCTGGGCAAAAATCATGCTGTCTCATCAGCATCTTCATATGCCACACCTGTGAGGTGTGACGGATTATCTCGGCAAAGGAGAAGTGCTCACTAACACAGATTTAGACAGATTTGTGAACAATATTTGAGAGAAATAGGTATTTTATGTATATAGAAAATGTTTTAGATCTTTGAGTTCAGCTCATGAAAAATGGGAGCAAAAACAAAAGTGCTGCGTTTATATTTTTGTTCAGCATCTACAGTATACGTATAGATAGAAGACACAATGTAAAATAAATGAAAAGTGGTTGAAGTTAGCAGTTCTCTACATTGTCAATGTTAGACTTTTAGAACATCGATTCATCACATTTTGAGATAGGGCTTAGAAAAGGAAATTAAATGAGATCACTACAAAGAAAGAAAAAGGCAATATTTACTGTAGTGAATGATACAATATGGCAAGATATAATATTACAAGATATCACCCAGATAAGGGGACGGTAGGACCTCCGGAGTCAAGCAGCTGGCTGTGGAATAGCAGATAAAACGTAGAAAAAAAGTATTCAATCCAAATTCTGAATAAGGCTATGACAACATGGATGGGGTGATGACAAAAACAGAACCATAATGCACACTCTTGCTTGTTGATGGATAGTGACGAGACAGGAATGAACAGCTCTTGCATACTTGCACATATTATATAGATTTTTGCCGCTATCAAACCGAGCTGATCTTTCTGAATCCAGCTGATTATTGTGTGCCACCGTAAGCTAACTGCTTGGTTGCATTCATCCAGTCGGCTAGAGTTGATCCCTGCTGACTATGAGTCAAAGAAGGGTACGGTCTATGCTTGCTAGGATATTGGAGTAGCTGGAGACAATCTGTGCCAAATCCACATGGCAATAACCCTAAATCCCAGATTCAAACCGGGGATACCCTCTCTGTGAAGTGCTAGGAAAAGTTAGAAGCTGTGTTTAATGAAAAGGGAAATTGAGTCAAATGTGTGATAATATAACGTGCCAAATGCTGCATGTCTTTGCACTAATTCTGATTCTAGGCTGCATAGAATTTGTCACATTCCCCCTCCAACTTTGCCTCAACTCACTGTTGAGCCACGCACGGTACAATAGCTTAAGTTGATAGCATAATGAAGTGACACATTGTACAGAACTCTTCTCTTTCAAGCTGTCTACCTCATATTAAACTATGTAAACGACTCCATTAGTATTCCAGCCTGTAGCCTTATCTTCCACACCCTTTCTCCTCTGACGTTGGCCAACAATTTCCTCCTTTACTTGCCATTTTTCATCGTTCTCATCCCAGAACCCCCGCACCCCCACCCACCCACAGACACCTCCTGCGCTTTCTATGGCTCCTCTTCCCCTTGTTCCTACGACGACGTTTAAAACGATAATTGACATTCACAGACAAGATCAGAGCTGACCTGGAAGGGAGCAGGGGAGCGTTTAGGCGGTGGCGAAGCTCACAATGCTCCCGCTGTTCAACCGGTAATTACACCCGAGGCATGGAGATTGGCCACTGCTTATTGAATTCATATGAAATTAATCTCCACAGAAAGTACCAGTTTATAGAGTCAAGATGAAACCCCATCATCCAACTGCCCTTCCCCACGGTGGCTTCACTCCCCCAAAAGCTTGTATCTGCATTTGTAGGCATACAGTGCAGAGTATGTCTTTGCTTTTTTTATTTCTAACGCCCCCTCAGCCGTGTTTAACGTTTCTCTGTATTTGTCTTCTTGTGAGATTTAACTTAATCGCTTCGCTGCACCCAGGAGTTTCATCAAATTTTTGCAGATTTGCTCTAATTCCTCTCAAACGATGAAAGCTATGTTACCACATGAGAGCACATAGTGTTGCAGGAACAATTTGGTTCAATCTTTCTCCAGAACCTGACTTTTGAGTTGCCGCAGTTTGTCTCTGGCTCATAGAGTTCTGGTGCCTGCCACATGGGGGCGACATAACCATATGCTTGCATTTATGATGTGAACTGCCACTGCAGGTCCACAGGCCCTGCTGTGCCTCACACACAGTCCACAGTCTCTGGGTAGCAGTACCATCCCATGGGCTCACCCCCCCCCCCCCTCCTCTTCCTCTCTCTCCATCCTTCCTTTCATCCCTCCATTACACCCTCCACCCACTCCCGCACTTCTTAAATCAGCTGCGATAAAAACAGATGCCGGATTGAAATGTCACAAGCGTATCTCAAACTGCCAGAACATTAACCTGTTCACCCTCAGGTGCCTTGCTTTTCACAGGGGGGTGGGGAGTGAGAGCTCGAGTAGAAGAGTAGAAGGGGGGGTGAATGAGGAGGATGTGGTGAATAGGGAGAGAGGGGAGGGAAATGGGGTGAACTACCATTGATTGAGAGCCCTCGCAGGTTATGGAGAGCAGGCAGATATACAGGCATACCGAGGGGCAGAAAACAGAAGGCATAAGCAAAGAGGAGAGAAAATACTCTGAGGGCTTGTGGACCTATTGGAGAGCAGTAAAACAGAGAGACGACAGTGAGGTGGGGAAAAAGAGAGGAGGGGCGGGGGGGGGGGGGTCGGCTGAGCAGGAGACACAAAGTCAAAGAGACGAGGAGGAAGAAAAGGGTAAAGGTGAGAGGTGAAGCAAATTCTAAAGCAGAGGTAAAGTGTTAGAAAGGAAGAATGGCGAATGTCAGCTTATGTACGGTGATGGTGGCAGGGGCGAGCATTGATCTGGAAAGAGGGTGAGTGGGAATACAGAACAGTGAGTGCAGAACAGAGTAGATATGTGCTACGTCTCAGTGGGGGCGATTTGGTTGATAATAGGCTGATAAAACCAACGCCTGCTCTCAATGCCTGTCATAAATCTTTCATTGTTACTCTCGTCTCCTCCATCTCCCCTGTTTTTTTTTTTTTATTTATTTATTTATTTATTTATTTATTTTTCTCCCATTTTCTCTTGTATAGGCTTTTCATGGGCCTTCAGCTCGACGACACACCCGGCACGGCTGAAGCAATCCAGTGATGCATTTTAAAATAGGCGACGAAGGGAGAGGGAAATGCTCGAAAAACAATAACATGAGCGGCGTTGTCCTGACAAAAACAGCAGTCCTGCTGTCTTCGAGAGTCAAAGTGGATGTGACTTTGATGTGAGCAATGTGACGCCTGGAGGATTCTTTTGTGAAAATGGGTGGGAGGGATATAAAATGAAAAACGCTTGACTCTGAACCAGCATTAACGTCATGCAACCTGACGACTTGTTGAGCCACACTTGGACATTTCATCTTTCTCTGCGTCTGCCGGGCTTTCACCTGTCCTCTTAGATTTCCAGTCCCACCGCTCTCCTTCCCTTCCACTTGGCTCCTCCTCCTCCTCCCCTTCCTGCCTATCTAGTCCTTGTTTCCACGTCTCCTCTCCCTTGACACGACCATAAATCACGAGGACTGAGCGGGTCTTGTTTGCGTCGGAGGGTAATTATATGTACCGTATGTAAGCTCTCTCGCCGTGATGAATTAGCTACCCTAAATAGGCCACCGCTGACTGACACAGATGGCACAAGCGTCAGCCTCCACTAAACTAGCGTCGACCTAATGCAACTGGTTAATAGGTATGAAGGAGATGAGAAAATAAATTAGAATGGGAACATAGTCAGAGAGCATCAGCTGCTTGGATGTTGCAATATGATTGCCAAGTTACCAGCACATCTCCATACTGAAACCACTTCCAAAACAACATATGAACATATGTTTTATTTCAGAGTGGGAGGCACATTGATTATAATTAGTGATACGAGATACCACTGATGTCCTCAAAATCATATCTGGTATCACAGGTACCGTTATGAAACTGATATAATGGCGATACTTTGAACAAAAGTATAATGTTTAAAGGGACCCAAAAACCTCCCTGGTACACTAAACTAATTCTTTATTTTTTAAATCATAGCTTTTACAAAGAAGTCAATGCTGGTCGTGCTCTTTATTCTTTATCTCAGCTCCAAACATGACTGTGTTAGGAACCAGCCATGATCTGAACACAGTTAGTCAGTATAGGGTTCTTTACACGGACATATTAGTGTCATTAATCACATGGAATAAAGGCGTAGTTATGCCAACCAGGGAAAAGGACCTAAATGCCCGAATAACTAATAATAAGATGCATATATCTTGATATTGATCTGAATACCCCTTGTCACAATGTCAGATTTGTCCTGCTTACAAAATTGTTCCCACAGAAGACATTTAACAACAGATGAAAAAACGAGCTGCTGGCTCACGATCACATTAGCAGAGGGTGACCAAAACGTCCTCTTTTGACCCAACATGTTCCACCTTTGTCCAAGAGGTTTCATGAATTCATGAAAATGTGTGGATTTGACAATTCTAACAGGGGCTTAAAAGTACCTTTGAAATCAAGCTTGCGACTGCATTATGCTCACTAACAGAGGAAGCAGACATGACATTAGGAATGCTTCAAATCTGCCCACAAGATTTTTGCAAAAATTCTGAGGCGACCATGTTGTTGCTTAACGTGTTTGTCTCACTCCATTGGTTTTTAAAGAAGTAACCGGCACAAATTGTAGCAGCTTGTGCCACAGCAGCGAGGACAAACGCATTAATTATGTCAAATGTGTTTTGAACTGAAGCCCTGTACAAAGACGCTTTAGTAGACTGAAGCTGTTAATGTTTTTCACAGCAGTTGCGGTTTCCTGATTCGGAGAAGTCAATTTGACTACAGCGAAAAAGACCTGTAAAATGGGACAACTCAAAAGAAATGGACCCTGAAATGAGAAGCATTTTTTATTTTTTTTTGGTATTGCGGTTCCTATTTCCAAACCAAACTCTGGAATATTAAAGTAAACTCAGCCACAATCGCATGGTTTATCATTTGTTCATGCTTTATTCATCTATTCATGATTATTTATCTTTCTTGCTTGTGTACCAACAATGAAGCTTTGGTGAGTGAGATTACAGCTGCAATCAATCGAGTGTGTGTAGAGGCAACAACAGGAAAGAAAAAAAAAAAAAAAAGAACAAATGGATATAATAACAATAAATTGCACATTTCACTGAGGAAAATTCAATCATGAATTGCATTTTCTCGCAAGAAAAACAGAATCTCTCCTCCAAATCTCCTCATGACGATTTGTGTTGAATAAACTTTCCTTCAGAGAAGTTTTGCAGGAGTTGCAACAGTTTTGGTGCTGGCATTCAAGGAAAAAAAACCGATTACTATAAAATAGAAGTTGACCTCTTAATGAAAAACACATATTTCATCACCACCTGTTAACACCATTCAGCTAAATCTAATTTTAAAGTAACACCGCATTAGGTGTAAAACTGTGTAACTGCAGAAGACAAACTTTATACTTAATTTGAAAGAAAATCTCATCCAATTCCCATAAAAGTTTATATTCTGAAAGCACTACTAGCTTTTGAACTCAATTGGTAATGTTTCACGGTGGAAAGAAAAAAAAAATCGATTTAAGTAGCTTTTCAAAGAAGCTTTTGGAAGTTTATAGTGCCAAACAACATCAGATGCATTTGATTCTTCTTAATAGCTGGAGCTTTGGTGAATTAGCATTCCCGGCCTATCGCAGAGGGAGAAATATTGCAAACACAAAGTGAGACGCTCATCGACTTCCAGCCAAGAAAAGAGGACTCCAGTCTGCCGCTTAATGGGATTTAAACAAAGACGGAAGTAGGTTGAAGTGGAGTGTCCCGCTTCGCCTGCGCATCCCTCTCTTGGTGCCAGCCATTGTCGTCCCTCAGCTGACAAGTGATGTTCAGTGTGTTCCAAAACACCGTGACAGAATGCTCTATCGTTTTGTGTCAGCCGGCTCGACAGTAGCAGGAATTAATGTGGCTGGACGAGAAAATATGAAATGAGAGAGGGAGGTGAAGCAGATGGGGGGGGGGTTGGCCTTCTTTACCTCTCTACCAATAAATAATGATTTCCCTCATCAAGGCTTTACCTCGTTTCCTTTCACATATGCAAAAGGCACCCTCAATATGTCTGGGAGATACAGTACTCTCAGTGCCGGCCCTCTGAAGCTTCTCTGAGCTGTATTCATGGCTCCTCTGATGGTCACAATGACTCATGGGTGCACTCGCTAGAAGTTTCTCTCCTACACGCGATTTGTCACACACAGATACACACCAATATCCAAGCTCACACCCTGAGCAGGATATTCATACGTTTTTAGGAGCAATGACTCTTTTGTTGTATTATGGGGTCTTTGTGAATAACACAGAAGTGGGAAAAGACCCACTTGTGATAGGCAAAGCCACATACAGAAGTCAGAAATGCCCTAAATAATTAATTGTGCAATAAACAAACTTTATTGCAGAGAAAAGATAGTTTTAACTGTCCATCCATATGTACAAACAGAGATTAATGGCAACTGCAGACACACGATGGAAAAATCCCGCAAAAAGTGCCAGGACCTAGTCACAGCTGGTGTGCAATAGGGCCAAGAGAAAGAGTGCTGTTATTTCAAAGAATGAATCACAAAAGAACAAAGGCATTAGTCAAAGTCAGCCTCTTTGGGACCATGGTGCAAAAATACTGTGATGGTAGTTGTTAGTCAATATATGAATGAATACAGTAGAATTACTTACAAAAAGGTCAGGATACTCTTGATGGTGTTGAAGGTGATCATGATGGGGGGCCAGGTCTCCAGTCATTCTTATCCTGCTGAGGAACATGTTTGATGCACAGTCTCCTGAAGGTCACAACAATCTCCTTGGTCTTCTAAATGTTCATTGACAGACTTACAGGATGTCCGTGTCTTCAAAGCCAGACAGCTCACCTCACTCCTGTAGTCTGTCTCATCAGTGTCACGTAAACTTGATAAAGAGGTTGAAGCTGTGCGACGGTCTCCCGGTCAGAAGGCCCAACAGTCAGTTGCACAGTGAGGTGTTCAGTCACCGCCGGTCCAGTCTGTAAATAAGCTGCTGGGGAATGTTTGGATGCAAGGCTGAACTGAAGTCAATAAATAGCGTTCCAACATACGTAGGAGTCTTCTTTATTTATTTATTTCCAGAAGTGTGAGAACTGTGTGGAGAGCAGTGGAAACAGCATAGGTGCTTGTCGCCTGTGAAAACACAAGTTTTCTGAAATGCTGGTACAGTGCATACTCACCAGACCAATGGTAAATAGTTCTTCTGCACATGTGCGAGTAGATTCTCAACAATTGTGGCGGCGTCCAGATTGTCAGGACTCCCAGTTCATATTCTCATGGGACATGGTAGTTTTATAGTTGAGTCACCCGGAATAGCAATCCAACTTCTTTCATCTGTCCATAAGAGTGTCTCTGGATTTGCCATTATTAATGATGGAATTTGACTGGAAACGTTGTCGTGTGAACAGGCTGTGAAAAACACGACTTTTAAGGCAGCTCAAACAATACACCAGCGCTTACAATGGATGAGACGGTATGGAATTCACCAAAAAGTCATCAATGTATTGGCTGATATCAGTGATGAAAGCATTGTGCTGAATTCTTGTGTTTTTGTGGGGATGACCTGTTGGTAAACGATTCCTCTCAGTTGGAAAAATGGTACTTTGCCAGCTGGTAACTTACAGAGTTTGCATTCGCGTTAACGTACTATGAGACGGCCTGTTGCATCTATTTCTGGTGACTTTATCTGTGCCTGTCGCACTGTGTTCGGTTTGAGTTCACCCTACCTGGCGTGTGGATCTCTCCCTCTGGCTCATCGACCATGGCGGCCATTGTCTCCGGCTCCCTCCACCCTCCCACCCCTTTCCTGCTTCCTCCCTTTTCTCCTCGTCTCACTGGCACGGGGCTGCGCTCTCAGTGGAGGTGTGTGCCGATCCAGCTGGTGTGTGTCATGCTCTGCTGCTTGGTACTGCTCAGTAATGGCCACAGTGGCCAAGAGAGCAGCTGGACACAGAGACACACACACAATCATGCATGCACACACGTGCACGGCCAAACACACTCACATACCCAGACACACACAGAGGCAAAGAGGCAAGTCTTCCCAGAGACTCGCTATTCATTTCCCTCATTACCATATTGCCTGTCTCTCAGAGAGAACAGGGCCAGGTGGGGGGTGGGGGGGAGGGGGGGATATGTGCTGTTGTTTCACCCTGGAGCATGGTCCAAGTGCCTTGGAATAGCTTTCACCGTGATGACCAATGGCATGTTTCCATTTCTATCAAACCAGAAATGCCAAGGGAGTAAAGGCTTAAGACTGAACTTACAATTACTGGATTTAAGCCTAAACTGGCATTTGTAACAATAGAGTACCAATCACAAGAGCTCTGTAAACAAATCCATCTTAGTTACAAGAACCACAGTTTTATTTATTTCTTTCTCTGGCAAGTTGCAAAGTGCTCCTGACTGGCTGCCATATGTCAGTCAGGGACCCATGAAGGAATGCCGAAAACCTATAGATAATAAGAAAATAAATACATTTTATAAAATGCCAAGAATGACTGAAGATGACCTTGAAAGTATTAGAAAATAACTCATTCTGACCTGTGGCAACTGTTGCACGAATCCCTGTCCCATGAGCAAAATATGACATGAATAATATCTATTTATTTGTTTGTTTATTCATTCATTCATTTATTAAATGAATCATGGTAGATTTTTGTGGGCAATGTTGTGCAAAATACTTTTCTTTGCTCACAATGATGAGTTGTGAAATGAGATGAGATGAAAAGAAAAGTTACTTAACATAGTCTTGCATTACTTTGAAGTATAATTTGTCGACCTGTCCTAATATGGTGCTCATGTATTTTTGTTGTATTGCTCTGCAACATCAGCTTAACTGTCAGCACCATGAACAGTGGCATGTGAGATGAAGCAGCAAAGGAACAACTTAGCCGAACTACCAACAAGGAGACAGGACCATTAAAGCCCTTTAAAGTGAATGTTTATTTAAGCCTACTAATGTATTGTGAATACAGACTGCCGTTAATGTTGTTTACAGTCGGACATCTTCCAGAGTGACGGTTTTCGATTGGTGATGCACTCCTCCCACAGATAACAGTTGTTCAGTGAACCAGTAACAGAGCTGTTTCCTGCTAGAGACACCAACTTAACTGGTGGAGATGCTAAAGTTGCCGGTGCTTCAGGGAGCGCCACACAGAGAGACAGCAGCACTACAATGGTTTTCACAAATAGGAGAGGTGAGTTACGCTCCCACTGCAACTCAGGAATTCGCATTGGATTAGGAATATCATTGGCGGTTTCAATTAAGTCAAGAGGTGCTGCTTTAGTAATGAGTTACCTTTTTCTCGCTCACCGTATTCTATTAATTCAATATTTCTCAATGGATTAAATCATACTCTTGAGCATCATTTATTATAATGACACATTTTCTTTTATTATGGGATGCATTACACCATCATTCAAGTGGAATTCAAGCTCATATACCTAACTACTAACCCACACAAAATGACATTACAGCAGCAATAAGAAGAAAATAACTCCCATGCAGCAAAAAAAATATGTCAGGGAAATTACTGTTAAACGGTCTATTATCTGATTTGATATCAAGTATCATGAATGCACTTTTGGTATTCGCAGTAAACCACCAGCTGCCATTGTCTTAATTGTAGAGAGATCTCAAAGGTCTCATTAGATGTACGTAATTTATGGGACATGACGGCAGAGAGATCGAATACAGCAGCCACGTTACAGCTCAATATTCAACCCCAGAATAATGGACTGGACAAAACGCAGCCTGAATTAAATTCTAAAGGTGCATTTGGCTGCGGGTGGTTGAAATAACAAATGTCTTCCACGTATGTTTTCTTAAGTAGCTATTTATTGGAGGTCAGTCACACCTGACACACTTTCAGAGATTGCTCCACAGACACTGTACCCGAGGTTAATGTGCATTGGGGCTCAGGGAAATGATTAGAATTGCAACTTATGATGACATACTGACAAGACCAGCACTATTTCTTGTAGGAAGTGGGTTCGAGACACCCCGTGACATCTCAGAATTCAGGTCAGAAGGTTAGCGTTAGAGGTCTTTGCTTTGATCTTCTCACACTCTTATTTATTACTGTTGTGTCGCATCATAAATCTGATTGCACCGATTGTAAAAAACCAACAGCTCTCAAGTGACGGATCTCTGCAGGCGCCATGTCTCCTCCCGTTTAGGGATTGTGGGAGAGCGAGATCGTAACGGTGCTATCCAGCTTATGTTTTGGAGAACGGCATCCTCAGGATCATTTTATCCAAACTCCTCCTGCCTACACAGATTGAAATTTCACAATGCAACAACTGTGTCCATCCTTTTTCTTTGTATCTGTTGAATAACTAATAGGAGGTCAGATTACACACCTGCAGCATCGAAAAAAGCTAAACATTTAAAACAAACATGCCTCTTCCACGTGACTGGCGGTTTAGGTCTTTTTCATTCCGTCATAATATCCTGTCGGTTTAAACGCAATTTAGCAAGAGTTCCGGCAAAGTGAACATGGACGAGAACGGACAACAGCCGATTCCGATCGGGCAGAGGTCTCTGTGCTTAAAGCGCTCAAGTTCAACACAAACACGCTTTGTTTGCTCAAAGCAGACAGATTTGTTTAGCACCATTTAATTTGCTAGTCTCTGCACCGCCGTGTATCTCGACAAGTTATATTTAGTTCTTCATAATTGATTTCCTGCAGTTTGATTGAATTTCAGTGTGGGCCATAAACCCAGTGTAGGTGGGATTATTTAAAGTACAGATTGGAGATGAGACTACTTTTTAAAATGGTTTATAGAGTGGATATCACGATTGCAGAAAGAATTCCCCTGTTTTCCTCAGATTATGGGAGCGCTTCTCGGTAAAGTCCAACCTATATGTGCAAGGGTTTTCTACCAATGAATTCCAAAGTCCAAAAATGAATGTTTGAGTTTGGCTATGACATGATCTGTCTTGGGGGTACCATAGCTCCACTCAGTTGTCCCCACGACTTTGATTTGAATGAATCGGTACAAAAGATGGGAGAAGTGATCACAGACCGGCTTTATTTTAAGAGTGAAACCCAACACAAGCTCCGTGAGTGCTTTTTTTCCCCCCCTCTTTATATCATTTGACTTCCTCCACGACAACCTCAATCAGATTCCCTTTCAGAACACTGGAGAACCAATAATCCATCATCTGGAGCTACAAATTTTGAGGCAGCTGATTAAACCTAGGCAACATCCAGGAATGATAACTTCCCCATTATTAACAATAAGCTCTCTGGCTGTCAAACGCACACGCTGGCGGTTCTGGCCCTGCAAGTGCCTCAATGACAGATACAGGTTTTGTTGGCTTTTAAATTTGCTCATTTTGTCTGATTTACTGCCCTGTTAAAGCTCTTAACAGCAGGATAAAACTCCCAATAAAAGTCTTACTGAATGAGAAAATTTCACATCTTTCAAAATGTTACTACTAAGATATTTGAGTGACAGGCAACAGTCAATCACACATTTGCTTCCTGAGATTTGTACCAGCTGATTAAACATCCTTTGTACTGGCAGATTGCACACACTATTTTAAAATATGGTATATTAATGTACATCCCTGATGAATTTAGTCTTCACTTTCACTGTTCTATAAAGACATAAAATTGTACTATGACAAGATGTTGTATTGTGCTTTTTATTTATTTATTTATTAACTTGTCAACCATCTGCCCATTTACAATTCAGCTCTTGTTTCAATTTTCTTTTCATCTTATCAGCCTTTCAGTCAACATCAATCTTAGTCACAAACATGGAGAACTGCAATGACAGAACTCATTCAGGGAAATTAATATTTTAAAAGCGCAGGGTATGAATTATAGTGAAATTTTCTCTTTGTTTTGACAAACTTCAAAAACATCCAACATTGTAAATGATTGACGAACCACGGATCAAAAACCTATTTTATGAAGGAAGTTCAATGCACACACACACACACACGCACACACACGCACACACGCACACACGCACACACGCACACACGCACACACACACACACACACACACACACACACACACACACACACACACACACACACACACACACACACACACACACACACACACACACACACACACACATACACACACACATTAAAGAGGATGGGAATAAGAGGACTCATCCAGTGGTTGAGCACCGTCTTTTATTATTATTAGCAAAGAGAAATAAACATAAATTGCATCGATCAAAAGTCATGGAAAATAGATATGGAGAAAGAGATGGAGCATATGGGATGAACACATAAGTGAAAGAAAAAGAAAAGAGACCAGAGAGTGAGAGAAATAAAGGCGGACGTGAGGAGCAACATTTCCTTAGGATGCATTGGGATGAGAGTGGAGGGTGGTCGGTTGAAAGGAGGATGGCAAACGAGTGAAGCATTAAGTGAAGAATAGAGATGGAGATGGCAACGCTACACACATTTTTAATCACGATTGTCTGCAAACAGTCAAATCCAGTTTGGAAACGTCTCGTAATTGGCAGCTTCTCGCTAAAATGGCAAATATTAGGGATGCACCCATACCACTTATTTAAAGGACGAGTACCGACATGAGTACATATCGAATGCCATTCAGTCTAATTTACATTCCATATGCAAACAATATGTGAAGGCTATAGGTTACCATGAACCATGTCCAACGGCCTAGAAGTCTCAAGTTTCCCACTGCGTCTACAGTATGCGGAGGGCAGTGCATAGATAGGCATTACGCACTGGCCCATGGGTACTATGCAGACCCGATACCAGTATTGGTGCAACCCTAGAAAATATTGTCAGGACTTTACTGTCACTGTGGTTAACCATGAGAGCAAACTTTTAACAAATATATTGCTGGTTCATATTCCACTGCTGATGGGTCAACGTGGTGAGTTCCTCACCAAGGACCTTCACTACATAATTCATATAGATATCTTTAAATCAGAGACAGTCTTGGCATTCAACCATGAAAATCCTTCAACTTTTGCTCCCTATAGAGGTTACCACAAGTAACTAGTCAGGTGTAATAATGTAAGAACTGGTTGTATAGATATTTGTGTTGATATGTCGGTCAGTTTTTCTTTATTTCACTGATTCACGTGGAGCATACCACATCGCTTCATTCAAGGTTCTCCTTTACTCTAACACTCCTACTATGTGAGAAGCTGCCACTCACACTGGCTTTTACTGAGGGATTATTGAGGTTTTACCCGCTTCTTCACTGTAAAACTCACTTTGTGGACTGTTCCCCGCTCCATCTCCATTCTAATCCAATTCTTCAAGTCAATGTTTTCACAATGGCTCACGGTTATTGACAGAGTTTGCTGTAATCAGTCCTCATCGTCTCATGCAGTAATGGCTTCAAAACCACCAGACTTAATTGACTGACGACTAGAATACCAGCGTTATCGCCTCAATAGGTTGGTTTGTGTTACTTTGGTAACAGTAACTACACAGTCGGTGCAGATGTTAATGCCAGGTAGAATTGTTATACACAGCAATTGATCTGGTAGCTTGTGGAGAAAAGCCCCAATTTCATTGCTTTTAGCCTCCTACGGACTATGTAAATTTAGCAAGCTTTGAATTGTATTAACAGCAACACTGTGCAAAGTGGGTTTCAACAACGTGGGGACAAAAGTAAGTTTGATTGCAAACAATGTGACTCTATTGGAATTGAAGTGACGAGGAAATAAATACTTGATGCTGATGGAGAATTTGCCATCATTGTATCTGTATATAAGTCTCAAGCTCACAAAATGGATCGCACCGGTTGTTTTTGTGCTTTGATCGCCATACAACATTTCTCTTAGGGTATTTCTTTAGATGTTCGTAGCCATAGCACATGCTGACAGTCATACTTGGGGAAAATGTGAAAAAGATCTCAGGCTGTCCACGATAAATCCCCACTCCCTTGACCCTACTCACTGCATGATACCAGACCACCGACTGTCACTCACAATGGGGGAGGGATCACTCCCCCATTGTGCGATAACAAAAACCTCACAGTGCATAGCCATCTTTCGTGGAGTGATTGAAGAATCCCTAAACAATATCATTATCAATAAACAGCAAAAACTTTCAAATGAAACACCTTTAAATGCCATTTGGCTCTGTGCCAAAACCCCCAAAAATAACGATCACAGAAAGTGTGACTGGCTATGTACAAATTGTTCATCCTTTAAAAGTCAGACTGAATGTCAATATCAGAGTTTCAAACTGGCAGACTCACACACATACACAACATAACTACACACAGAGGAGTACTTCTTTTAATGGGTGTGCATATGATACCAATATCTCATAAATTTCCCCTTCTAAAGCATATAATATACAAAATTATTCAGTAACAGGAGAACTTGTACCAAGTTTCATCAATAGTTTCTCCTTATGTCATCTGGAGCTGCATCAGGGGTATACGAGTCCCTTCGTCTCAGCTTATTAAATCTCCAGGGCCATTATACAGCGGCGGGAGTGATGTGTGCGTTCCATCTCTATGCCCTAATTTGAACAATGTGCTGCCCATTTTGAAAGTGCGGGACAATTATGAAACTTTAAACTGTGCAGATAACTGTATTACAGTTCATCGTTTGAAAAAGCAATGCGTTTAGGCAAATGATGTACACGGTGTTCCGAGTTAATAATTCGGGTTTTCCTCACAAATTCTCGTAAAATAAATGTCTGTTGGGACCCGCAAGCTAAAATTTAATCTAGAACATATTTGGCTTTTTGCGGATTGCTAATTCTTTCTCAAAAAAGAGTTGCCCTTCTGTGTTGAGTTTAAGTGAATGAAACGCATGACGTGATGGACTTCAGAAGTATTTGTCATGACAGCGTGTAATTTCCTGCCGAAACATCCATTAAACTTCAATACTTACCTCATCCAAAGCAGGCCTAGGAAGAAAACCAAGGTGAGCACAGTGAGATCATGCAAACTCTGGTTCAGACTTGGGGCAACTCTGTGAGGACTCAACCATAGTTGTTGCCAAGAAATATTTATGGCCTCAAATGAACAACTCATCCTACAATTATGATTGACGTGCGCAAACTTGATATGGGATTACATCCAGGGTGTTCTCCACGCCGTGCATTGTCAATTTTGCCCAATGAAGGGTCAGAAGAGACTCTAGCCTATACAACTCTACTATGGATAAAGCGGGTATAAAAAATAAAAAATGAATAAATAATAGATGTGCTTTAAGAAGTTGTTAATAAAAGAAGAGATTACTTCTCAAATCTAAAAGATTTAGGGTCATCTTCACAGTGGTGTGAGAATATTTGAAAACAATGCTTTTCTGGTCAATATCCAATGTCTTGAGTTCTTATTTGATTGATTTCATAATTAGTAACCGTAATGTTCATGGTCCACCCTGAGTGGCTTGACGACATAGATCTTCCGGGAGTGGGGTAAAAGATGTGTGGGCAGTAATTACTTACTTAAATCGTGTGCTGCATTTGGGAAGTTATATTTATCAGATATTCATGAAAGTGCCTTTACTACTAATTTCTAAGCGGCTTCACTTGTTATTGATGTGCAGAATGTTGATATTCTGGGAATGCGTAAGCTGCAGTCAATCTAAAACTGTGCAGATGTGACTGACTTATGACTCAGAAATGGAAGTCGTGTGGGCGGGGGAAGGCTAAGGGCTTTTGTTAGTGTCAGAGCATATGGCTATTTCCTGGAGGCAGTGTGCAGTGGACTCCGCGCCAAGAAAACACACTTCGGACCAATCTGTCCAGCGAAAGCAGAGTCCAAAGTTTTTCTTATCTATCCACGCAACTGTAGGCTTGCCAGTAAGCAGGCTGTGTGAATTTAAATAACGTGCTACTTTTTGAGTACATCGAACCACAATACATATTTTACCAGTTTGTGTGTTTTACATCTTCGGCACTTATTTGTACTTATATAGCGCCTTTTCGCTGTGAGCAGCCCCATAGCGCTCTGCATGATTCATCACATTCATCACGTTCACCCATTCACTCACCATTGGAGACTGCAGCTGTGCAAGGCGCTGTCACTCAGAGTCTTGCCCAAGGGCACTTTGGCACTTTGGCAGGCAGAGATGGGAATCGAACCTGCAACCTTCCGATTGGGAGACGACCGCGCCACCAACCGAGATATGCCGCTATGTCGGTGAAACTCACTCGTCAAACTACATTCTTGGCTGAAAAGACCATAATATGTTACCCAACCATGAAGCTGGCCATGAGGATGAATAACCCAGTCGCTTTCCAGTCATGGAGTGAAATGCCTTATTTTTTACTTTCAAAAATAAGGCAGATTAAGGCTCTTAAGATATTATTAGCAGAGAAGAGGTCATTAAATTCATAGGAATGGGGGGGGGGGGGGGGGGGTTCTGCTGAATAGCTTGGAAAAGCTGCAGTTTGCGTTACCACTCAATTATCTCTCGCTTTTATATTTGCAGCTATCCCAACTGACTTCGTCCATCTGAATAGCTCTGTTGTTTTTTTAAAAAAGAAAAGCAAAACCACTGCATTTCTTTCCTTCCCTCCACCTCCAATTCTCAACCCAAAACTTCTCTCAGCTTCTCAGCAATCGTCCGCTATGCATAGTAAATAAATTGACTTGTCAGCGGACGATTGCTTGTGTCTGGTTTGCCATCTCACCCCACCCTTTCTGCCATCCCGCTGCTTTTCCCCATTTTCCACCGTCTTTCTTTTTGCAGGTGTCTTTTCTGTAATCATTTCTCTCTTTTGCCTTCTTATTTTTTTTCTATCATTTTCATAATCATTTTCTCTCCTGAATGTGTTCTTTGCTTCTCTATTACCCTACTCCCCGGTCCTCTTTCTCTCTTTACTCTCTTTTCCTCTTCCCCTAGCTGTGGGGGTGATGTATGGTCCCTGTCAGTATCGGAATCAATGGGACGCCGGTTGTTTTAATTTAGCCTGGGAGCCCAGCGGATCCAGATCCTCAGTGTCATGGAAGAGCGATAGTGGTGGCCTTTCTCTACTCTGTTTTTACTCCCCTCCCTCTGTCCTCCCTTGCTTGCTGCATTGATCAACACTTAACTCCCGTTGGACAACACTCCCGCGGAGGCCCGCACCATCTGAAGGCCTTCGAGAACAAGTGAACTCACCTCTTGTAGGGTAACATGCTCTGGATTCACATCACCGCTAATCAGTAAGCTGCCTCGCAGTTTGATATACACTTGAAACGTGTTAGAGATCTTATGTGGAGAAATGCAAAGTGATACATATATATATAGTGTGGAGATATATTGGGAATGTTTCAAGATATGATAGGAGAGCGTTGAAGATCCAACTCATCCATGCAAACTCATCCTGATGGACGTACAAACAATTATGGGTTGAAAGGTAAAAAGGTTGGATGAGCTTCATTTGAGCCGTGATCTGTGGCTCATCAGCCACATTTTCCCTGACAGCTCCTCCTCTCCGTCTGTCTGGTATCATTTTCCTTCCCGTCGTCATCTCCCCTCCGTCGCCACCCATCATTAATACAAATCATCTCCCCCCAATATTGCCAGACGCCAGGCGTGAGCGAAAGCCGTCATGCAAAGCTCACATCACGGGCTCAAGTAATTAAAGTGGCTGCTTTGAAACAAAAGGCTGGCGAGGGGAGAGCTTTGGAGAAAATGAAAGAAAATGTGTGTGGCAAGAATGGGAAGCAATCAGAGAGGTGGGTTCCACCACAATGGCTTCGTTGATGAGAAATGTGCTGTACACACGGGTCATGTATTATTGGGATTTTAACAATGGTATGCATGATGTTACACAAAAAGCAAGAGTACGATGGCTTTTGTATGAGCTGTGGTATCTTCACATTCGTGAAGTGGAAAAATTGAAGGCCATTTCGTGTCATAGCCGATGGTGAGCATTGGGGGGGAGTTACTGTTTAATACAATTTAAGTCACAAAGTTGCTACTTATTATTTTGTCTGTAAAATGTATAATATTTGCATGAATTAACAAAGTCATTAGCTGACAGCTTGCAAAATTGGATTTAATCATGGAAAACGATAGCTCATTTTGAAAGAATATCTTTTTTCCCCAATATATCAGTTAATGAATAAATTGGCCAAAATGATGTAGAAACTGTACAAATTGCAGCATGTAACTTGTGATTTCACATGCCACAATGTACAAGAACACTTTAAAACACAATTTCAGGAAGACAGGAAAATATTACATGCATCTGGTATTTTTGTGGCACTAGTTAAGACTCGTCACTTTCATTGTCTCTGGCATACGTTTTGTGAATAATCTACCATTTGGATTGTAGGTGGTAATCCTCACATAATCCACGCCTTCGTCTTCATTCTCGTTTAGACCGTTTGGGGTTGCGACGGCACTATAGAGAGCAAAGAAGCCCAGAAACCACCCCCCCCCTACTACTTCCTCCAGCTTTTCTGGGGGAACCCGAGATCAAACCACAGAGAATCTCCCCGGCGAGTTCTGGGCCGACCTCAGGGCCTCCTTCCAGTTGGACATGTCTGGGAAACCCTCTAATGGGAGGTCCCCTTGGTCGAGACTGAATACAGATGCCTCAGGTGACATAGTGAAGCTACAACAATTATTAGACACCACTACTAACAAGACATTGATATTTACATTTTTTTACGTAGACTATTAGAAAACATGAGGTGTGTTTGTTTGTTTTTCTCTTTACAAACGCCAAAGCTTTAAAGCATATATTATGCATGTAGAATATTGAGTGTCTCCGCAGATCACATAAAATACTGGATTCACCCTGATCAATTAATGTGCAAAGCACAATATGCCTTAATAAGTAAAACAAAAAAAACAACTAAAAAACATGAGGAGTTGTGTTCTCTCTTAACATTTTTCAAAAGGTGGTACAAACTGGCACAGCCTTCAGCAGAGAAGTTGTTGCAGAGAAGCTGCTGTTGTTGCGATGAGACATTTTTTCAGCTGGGCCTTCAATACTTATATTTGCAGATTTTATTATAAGATATGTTGTATGTTGTACTTTAGGCTTTGACTTTGTGACAAAAAGTGGTCATTGAAACAATTTACAAAAGGTATCTTTTCTATGATATGCAGGTCTAAACTATAAGATCTGTTACAATCCTGCAGGATCTCAGTACAAAAAAACTAGAATTACAAAGTGACACATAGCAAAACTTTATTCTACAAAATAATCCCTTTGAGATTTTGCCTTGGTGAAGGTAGCAGAATCGCAAATTCGTGCACTTTTGCTGTGGAACACAACGTGAAAATGTGTGCAGTGTGCCATATTAATGTCACAGCCAATAAGAGGAAACCTCAAAGTCCCATCTTTATGAATAATTAAGTGGACAATTAAGCAGACATGCCTTTAGTTGCTGGAGGTGCATACACACAAAACTATTTTAATTGATCGTAAACGTGGCTTCGCTCACATGTGGCTCATTTGGCAGGAATGGTTGTCTTGCAATTACAAGGATTTTGGTAGGGTCCCCCATCAACACAATGAAGTTGTTCACGATGGTAGGCGAGTGTGTGCATGATGTGTATGGAATTAGTTTAATGTGACTGAATATATAAAGTGTGATGAGTCTGCCGACTGCTTTAAAAACATGCTATATCAACACTTCATCGGAATTTAACATCTATTACGGAGTGAACGTTTGTAACAAGTTGAATTGAAATTGAAAACTAATAGTGAATACATTCTGGGTTTGAATCAAGCGTTTGTCGATTCTAAATCATACGTCATCCGCAAAACTGTAACATCAGAGTCTGAATTGGGAAATTTAGGATGCAGGCACTTGCCCACGTCATGCATCCGAGACCCTGAAGGCAACCAGTCAGGCCTACCTGTGAACATGAGACAAACATGACAAGCCGTGACAGAAAGCTGACAGTAGAGAAGGTGGCATGTGCTGTGAGGTGGAAATTTACATGGTGCGACATGACGGAGTGAAAAGAAGCAGGATTACCGGCCGTGGGATTGATAGTCGTGGGATAGGAGTGTTGAGGTGAAGCTGGCGTGGTGTCAGAGAGCACCTGCGCCTCTGCCTGGTCTACGGTACACTCCATTTAACATTACAGCGCTGTGAATTTGTCAGAGGGAGCCGGGCAGGAGAACTGTTAACTGTTATTTCAAGCTGTCAGCTTGGATCTGTGTCACACAATGCCTCGTAGGGCTGCCGCATTAATAACGCGGGAGAAGAAGAGTGAAGTTGTGATGTAAAGAGATAAGACATGCAAAAAAAAGTAAGAGCTGATGCCTAGCTTCTGTTACCAGAGAAATACCAACAAAGTGCAACTTTGGAAAAATTTCAAAAGAACAGATTTATGGTACAAAGATTAGACGTTACTCCTTTTCTAATAAATGTCTGGTGCATGGGCGTCTAATATTTGTGAAAACCTCCCCGGTGCCCAGGACGAAACTGATCACAACAGTAAGAAATTTTCATTTAGGTGGCCAAGTGCTATCTTTGGCATCCCGGATCCACTTTTTGTAAATACATTCATCATGGAAAGACATGTGTCATGCCCCTTTTTGTTCGAAAACACACATATATACATATATATATATATATATATATATATATATATATATATATATATATATATATAAAAATAGCACAAATGCACTGAAATGAGTTCCACTACAAGGTAGGTGAGCAGACATCAGAAGATTGTTTTTAGGAAGACTCATAAGTCAAAACTGAAAACTGTTGCCACATGTTGAGAATGTAAGCTTTCTTCCACGTCCCATAAATCACCAACAGTGATGGCTACCTAACCTGCCACCACCCCTGAGAAGAAAACCTAACAACTTTTCTTGGTTCAATACTCCTATGGTGAGCAGTGAATAACTTTTATGAAGACATTCCAGTTACTCCGTTGAATCCAGACAGATTTGTCGGATGCAATTATTATTTCAGCAAGCACATTAAAAAAAACTTGAAATAATACAAATCTTGCTTGCTAAGCAAATTTCGGTTCGACATTGGTACAGATTGTCAAAGCAATTGGATTACTATGTGTTTGGATACTGTAAGACTGTATAAAAATAGCCTTTTAGAGAGGGTGAATAGTATACTGATCAAAAATGTTCTCCAATATAGGATTCCCAAGACTTTAAATAAACAATGGCGTAACTATTTGAAAATATATTAATACATTTTGCCATTCAAAACACACCATTCTGTGGCTACATTGAAAAACATTTTGTGGTCAGATTGCTTAGAAATGTGAAGACGCGTTCTACAAATTAATAAAGAGATGGATGTGCCTCTTGAAACTACAACTCTACAACTTTAACGACACATTTACACAATGCTGTCACAAGATAATTGTATGCTTCACTTTCAGTTGTTTATTTTCCATCACAATAAACATGAGATTTTTTTTTTCTGTTATTGTTTTATGGAATAGTAAAATATCTGACCTTCAGTTCCTGATATGCTTTCGATGTTCTATTGTGAATAAAATAAAGGTTCATTGTTTGTAAATCTATTGCATCCTGTTTTTATGTACATATTACATGTTATCCATACCATTTGGAATTGCGGTTACAAGCTCTTTGTACCACTAATGAAATTCTCAGACTGTGACCCCTGTCTTATTTTGCTAATATACTCCTACCACCTGTGACAGGACTAGCAAAAATGTCTACATTGTGTTTGGAAATAGGCTGTAACCGAAAAACACGGTGCTGATCGCCTGCAAGAGGAATGAACTCTGAACACAATTACTCCCAATTATATAACTCCAGTTCTTTTTAATGAGAGACTATTTCAGGATATCAATCAGGACTGAAATGACAGAATTTTGTGCATTCAGAAAGAAGTGCTTGTTATTCTCAAAATACACCACTACAAAAAAAAAAAAAAAAAAAAAAGTGCCCCTGCATTATGAACCTAGCATTTTGTACAAACAGGAATACATAGAAGAACACTTAAGCTCAAGCACTTTCTTTTCAAAGGCATTCATAGTGTCGCTGTCAGTTGTTAACATGACAAGTAGAAAGAAAAATAAAGGTGGAGTGCTCGAGAGAAGTTCGATCCTGCATGTTGCCTCACCACCTGCTGTGTCAAGTTTCCCGGCAACTTCACTTGATGTCAGCTGCTCTTTATTGCCCTCAGGCCCAGATTTTACTTACACTGTCCATATTTCTTTTGACAGTTTTCCAGCATAAGGAGTAAATGTAACTAGAGCACATTATGAAATAATGACAGTTCCAATTACTGTAGTTGTAGAGCTGCATTCTCCCGTGAAAAGCAGCTCTGTTACCATTTCACCAACCTCCTGTTCACCTCATGGCGGCATGGTGAAAGATGAAACATTAACTTTAGACCACTGTGACGCATTAGCAACAGTTATAAGAACTTCCTGCTTCTGGCCACACTGGTTTGTTGCTGTTTTTCCTCTTAATTACAACCACGTTTACACAATGTTTGAAGTGAAAACACATGGTTTTTGCATATCTGCTGAAGAAAGGTTTCGCATTCACACAGCAACGTTTTCAAAACGACGTCCGTTTACATGAAAACACCAGCAACACTGAAAACAATGTCGTTTTCACGTTTGTGTAATGAAACCACACACACGTGCACACCGAGAAGAATATGCCATAAACATCAACAATTATGTGTACACAGATATTTGTATGGACAGAAAACGGAGTTGGATTGTTATTACGGTGACTCAACTATAAAACTGTCCAGGAGAGTATGGACTGGGAGTTATGCCACTCTGGAGGCCGCCGCTGTTGTTGTTATTGTCCATGTGCAAGAGAACTATTTATTACAGCCTTGGTGCTCATGTGCAGCAGGAGCATTTCAGGAAAGTCGCGTTTTCCCCTCGCTGACACAGACATGGAGTCGGAGCGTTTTCAAAAAGTTCCACCTTGGGAGTTGTCAAAAAAAAAATTTGCATTTTCAGTGGCTCCAGGCACCGTTGTCCTGTAAACTGACACCCAAAGCGTATTGAAAGTTTTCCATTTTCACTTGAAAACATTGTGGCGTAAACGAGAAATCAGAGACGATTAGAAAGAACAGAAGAGTTAACGCTGTTTTTAAAAGTAGTGACTGCACTCGGTGACTCATTTTCGGAATCTTGGACAACCTTACGTCCTCTGTCTTACCACAGAAGCTGAGAGTTACCTTCACATATTAGGTTTCGTACGCGGCTGATAGCAGCTATGGTTTTACTCGCGACCAAATTGGAAAGGAGATCAATGGTATCAAACATCACTGCTGACATATCGTCTGCTGAAGGGCTTTTTTTCAGCTGAATCAGTCATGCCCTTCGTTTTGAGAGCTCAGCGTGTTTTGAGGCAATTTGCTACAGTTTGTGTGAGTTTACAAAACTCTAAATCTTGTGAGTGTAAGTGAGTGAATTGAGTTGGTAAATAATACTGCCAGAACTAACACAATTTGCTAACACTGAATCAGATAAAATCATCTTTTCAGTTAATCCAATTATGATGGAAGAGTGACAAATCAATCTGCAAAGTCATTTGGCTATTTTCCTATTAACTGGCCTGTGCATTAAAATGACTTCGACTCCAACTTTAGTTGAGTCGCTAAATGTAAACGACAACTGGGATCACCGCCATGTGGTTCTCCGCCGCTGCCAACCACTGAAGTTCCAGTTGGCAGTAATGTCAGTGCAGAGTCATATAATATATGTCGCGAGGACCATGAAGGAATGTGATAAAAAGTAATAAGCATACCAAATGTGAATTATAGATGCCGTCTCCCTTTCTGTTACCGAGTAATGCCACGAAGACACTGAATGACGAGTTTTCAGGGAAACTATGGCACAGTGATGCTACGAGTTAACATTTTAATGTTAAATTCAGACAGTGTCTAACGTATAATGTGTTTTATTTTTAAGTATATTTCTCAGGATCTATAGTCTAAGGGCCTTGAACTTTAACCACTATAATCTCTCACATTCAGTCCTGAAATTCCATTGAAAATGTGTGGTTACTATCCTTGGCTTTTCGATAAGTTCATCCACCTGAACATTTAAGAGACTGAAGACTTGACTGAGATGTGACACGCAAAAAATCTTGAACTTTCCAAAGAAAACTTTTTTTTTTTCACACCTGTGAGCATAATATTTCCAGCTTAAAGCAACTTTATTTAATTGATATTTCTTTTTAACTTACATATTAGTAACTAAAGATGTTTTACCATTACTGACATGTTTCAACTGCGTCTGCTGCCTTTCTCAGAGCGCCATCTGACATTTTGATATGCCTGACAGATCTGTTGGTCGCCTGCTTCCTGATCTCTATGGCTTCATTAATCCACTTTTTTTGTTTTTGTTGGCTTCCGAAGTTATGACCGTCCCATTGTCCCAGTCCATGATGAATGGTAAATGGACTTCACTTACATCGCGCTTTTCAACTGCGTGAGCTTTACTTAGTTAATCACATTTACCCATTCACACCCACATTCATGCACCAATGGAGGCTGTGGCCACGCAAGGCGCTGTCGAGCTATTGGGAGGAAGTTGGGGTCTTGCTCAAGGACACGGAAATGGAACCAACCGAGCCATTTCTTTTGCGTTTTCCTGTTCAGCTTTGTCTTTTTGTGTTCCCGTGAGGCGTCCTGCTGTTTGTTTTTTTTTTTTTTACATTCTGTCTGATGTGCCTTTTTTCCTTCTTCATTTCTCCAATGTATGTTTTGTTGAATTATTTAAACGAAATTTCATATATGACGTTGCATTTGTTATTCCCATTAGAATATGGATTACATTTTATCTTTTGGGTGCACTTGTAGCTGTCTGGGTTTTGTGTGCCGTTTTACTGCTGTGTTGATGTTTTCATCACGCGTTGTATGGGTTCTCTTATCCCTCAGATATATGGAACGGTGAATATGTCTCTGTTCATGTTGTTTATCTGGTTTTTCAGCGTGTTTTGTTTTCCTTGATTTATTCTTCTTGTCTTTATTCTCGATTTGTTGTTCTTTTTTTTTTATGGCCCTTTTAAGATATTGACAATGTGAAAATTCTTGATATGTTTGTCATAACATGATAAAGACCGACACATCATCAAACGTCAAATGACGCTCTGAGGAACAATGCAGACGTGGTCAAAACATATCAGTAAGATAAGACATGTTTGAAAACTAGGTGTCGGTTAAAAAGAAAGAATATCATAAAGTTGAAACGACAAAATGAACATTATTCAGCCACCTGTGTATTGTTTAGTCCAGGATTGGCCGAATGAATAGAGCAAAGGATGGGATGATGACACTGGCATTATGGCAGTGAGCTACTTCGTGGCACATACTATCTTCCAGGGGTGAAGGGACGGCGTAGACGCTATGAACTGCCCTCTGTGTACTATAGATACGGTAGTACATATTAGTCTTAAAGCAGGCACACACAAAAAAAAATCCAACAAAATACGAAAGAATAAGAATATGCTTGGAAAGAGAAAACCACTGAATTAATACACGACAAAAGCAAGTCACGTTTTCTTTTTTTTTTTAAACAGAAAATGTTCTTGGGGAAACCATCAGTGTCCCTCAGTTGTTGTTTTTTTTTTTTTTTTTTTCTTTTCCACCTGCATGTATTAACCTACAAAGTTACCAGAACAAATGTAATTCCGTTTAACACTCTGAACAAACTGAAATGTCTGATGCCTTTTCTTATCAAACTTGAGTTGATGAACAATTAAATTGCCTGAGATGATAATCTGTGTTGTGTTCAAATTTGCACAAATCAAGCTGACTTTAACCAGCTGTCACCAAATAAAATGACATTCAAAAACAATACAAAGAAAAAAAAAAAACGACAAAACAATCAAAGGAAGAATTGAATGCAGGAGAAAATATTGGATTTTCTGTGATGGGGTACCTGAATTTCTCCTCCACTGTTACCTTGGAGACAGGATGGGTGTGTATCTGTGCGCACATACACGCGTGCCCGGCCACATAAAAAGAAAGTGCACCAACAGTAGAAAGCGAGGGCAGGAGGGAGGGCAGCCGGCAGTGTGACATTTCAAACTGAGTTTCTGCCACAGCGTGGAAAAGTCATATTATTCGTGCATTCACATCTATCAAAGTCAAGAACAGTTTCCCAACAGTGGACAGCGAAGGAATTATCACTTCATTACACCGCCCTTTGGAAGTCTGGCTCCCTCCACAGTGATCATTTTGTTTCCTCGTTCTCAACACACGTCGACAAATGTGCAAATGAATATGCATTTTGTTCGAAAACCTTTTGAAGGGAGAATTAACCTCACAAAAGTGGGAAAAGCTGCCAAATGGTTCGCTTTCTCACATTTGCCTTGTTTATTCGGTGGATGACAATTTCACACGTAAAATTCCTTTTAGGAGCCTCTAAAGAGTCCCTGTTTCTTGTGTGAAAACGTCGACATCTGGGGAGGAGAAGTGGAAAGAGATGGAAAAAAACAGTGGGTGCTACTCTGTGGCCAAATGCACAAAAACACACACACACACACACACACACACACACACACACACACACACACACACACACACACACACACACACACACACACACACACACACACACACACACACACACACACACACACACACACACACACACACACACACACACACACAGGCAGGCACACACATTTGCCCTCTGGGTAGTGAAAAATGTCAAGAAACACACACCACGCTGTCAGTCAATGACTCGAAATGGAAGTATACAGTATGAAAGAGGAGCACTCTCCTCTCTGCGAGATGCCACCACAGGACACGGCATCCAGAACACAGCAGTGCCCCCACAGCCAGCAAACAGTCATTCCGGACCGGGGCTGCAGGGCTTGGCCGCCCCTCCAACAGTCATCAGCGCACTCAGAGCCAGATCACCACCTCCACCACCCCTCCTCCCTGCCTTCATTATGTCTGGGTTAGTTGCTTAAAGGCCACACGCCACATTTGGAAGCAGCAAAACCGCTTGCTCGGACAGGATGCAGAGGAAATGTTGCGCCTGCTGCTTTTGCCCAAAGGCGTGGATGTGTTTGTCTGCTGAGTAGCAGACCACCTGGAGCAGTGCTGAGAGCAGCAGAGAGCGGGGACAGGAGACTTGTGAGGGTAATGAGAAAATCTGAAACAAAAGGAGGAAGAAAGTAAAGCAAAGGGAGAGAAGATTTCTATAGCGTTGAACAGATTTCAAGAAAGGAAAAACACCTCAACAAAAAATAAGTGATTATAAAAAAGTATTTAGATGCTTTCTTTTTCCTTGATGGCAGCATATATAGTAAAGGCTATATAGATTAAAAAATAAAAAATGAAGCTACTGAGGTTGTTACAGTAATTAGATTGCAGGGTCTGTTGATAATTTTGGCAGAAGTTCAAAGTGTACAGTAAAATCTCATTCAGCTGCGGCAACACATGATCCACCAAACCGATTTCCGTCCACTCAGTTATTAAAACTATCCATTGTTTAGGTGTCATTAGCTGAAAATTATGAAGGAATTTCAACAATGAGCGCTATCAGCTATCAAAAAGTGGCTGAGACCATGTTTTATTTCAAGACAAAAGCCTTTTTTGTCTCCAAAGATCCACCCAATACAGTTAAAAACACCATGCAAAACGAGTGTTTAAGTGTTTTAAATGGCTTTTAGGATCCATCAAGACATCTGTGGACATGTTCCAGCAAGAGGCTCTTTCCTTAAAACACATGGTGAGTCCTCAGATAAAACTTGACACATGCATGGTTTTGCACTTAAGTTTTTGTCATCATCCACCCATCCAGCGAATCCTGGCTAACTATACGCAGGTTACACCATGGACAGGTCTCAAGTCTATTACAGCCAGGGCCGACTTAATGTTTATCGTAGTAGTATTGTTCTCTGTGTGTGGTTTGATTACAAAAACAAACAGCAGCACCCACTAGTGGCCCAACACACACACACAAAAAAAAAAATATATTGTTTTCAGCATTCTTGACTGTCTGTGTAAATGGCCATCATTTTCCAAATGCTGCAAAGCTTTTCTGAAACGAAAACACACGCAAAAAGGAAAGATGTTTTCAGACAGGAAGACAAAGGATCAAAAAGCTCGGTGTATCAAATAGACACTGCAGTGACGGTAGTTTTATACTTGGCCAAATCTGCTTTCCAAAAAAAAAAAAAACACCATCCGAGTGCAAAACGTTTCCTTCCAACATCATGTCAATGTTGAAAATCATCCATCATTTAAAGCCGGTGTGGTATATGATGCATTACAGAGATGCCTGTTAGGGAAATTACATTAAAATAGTGTGTAACGCTGCTATGCGACACATTACTTTTTCATGCGCAGTCATAAAGCACTCTTGCACAACAAAGAGTTGGCACCAGGCCACTGCACTTATAGCCCAGAGTTCGGGCAGGAGATGGGATAAAAGTGGCAGAATGGTCCAGGAGTCGATGAAGACGAGGGCACTGTTTCAAATTTGTTGAGCAACAATGGGATGATGAAGTGCAGACTGTGCTGGCAAGGGACTTGTTCGGTGCTCTTGAGTCTCGCCATCAGCAGCTTTGCGATCGGTATTGCAGGAGCCTGTTATTTTATTGAGCATACATGATCCATTCATTATTAAGATTATTTGTTGACATGTTAAGTGTGTGGAAGGGTTAACATCATTCCTAAATGAAACTGATGGAACCACACATCTCAGGAGATGTGATACAAATACATTGTCAAGACCGACTTCCCATAGGGAGAAATGTAGCAACTTATTATAACACAATTACAAGTTAAACCCCATAATGTTAAGTCGATAAGCCCTGTGGGGAGGATAATGAGTAAAAACACATACTGTGCTCTGAAATGCAAGAAAAATATTCCAAAATCGAAAAAAAAAAAAAACACAATATTAAGATTACCCAACGGTTTCAGCTTATGTTCTGCTTGGTTAGTATTACCCTTAGAGCCATTTCCAGTTTTTTAAGTGCTCTTCAATTTGTTCTTAATTAAGATATTTTCAGGTTAACAAAGTTAATGGAACTACATAGTTCTGCTCAGCGCAGGTCATTGTACCTCAATGTGGAAATAACCGTCATAAAACTCTGTCTGCATAATATCAATGTTTGCATTTACAGTTAAAGTCAAACTGATTTACATATGCAGTTAACATCTATTGCATAATGTATTATCAGTGTCATTTCCCATTCACCCATCCAGAAAAAAAAAAAACTGGTCACAAAAATTAGTTGAGAAAAAATCTTAATGCCTAAAACTTTTAAAACAGTGTGCATCCTCTGTTGCTTTCAAAGTGCAAAAAACCCAAATATATCTAACATAATTGTGATTTGAAATGAGTATCAATGATTAGATCATGGAAGGGCACCTTTTACTGGTGTGAGTGCCACAAAAAAGTCCTCCTTCGTATGAGAATATATGAGAACTAATGGATACTCATTCAATGAAAATATGCAGTTATGGGCCAGATCTACTGAGGGCTTGTGCATTGATAGATTAGCATCGATAGAAATATGATACAAATGCATTAGGATTGTTGGCGGGCAAAGACATCTAAACATATCAGGGTGCAGATCAGAATTTGGCCCAAAAATTTTTTTTAAATGTTGCAGCATAAACTCCCTGTATTCTGCCCCATTTCATGAAAGCAAGCACCCTAAATCGATAGTTTGTCTTCTCATTGTGTCCCATCAGTAGATCAGCCTCCACACATCTGTGTGCATTATCATATTTGTTCTGTTTAATAGTCCTCCAAAGGAAGATCAACTAAACTAAACTGGCGGAATCAAATAATCTGACAGGCTGATCCAATTGCACTGAAGTTCAAAATTATCTAGTTGGATTCATCAAGGAAACGGGCGACGATCCAATGCCCCCCTCAGGTTATTGCATTTTTATACTGCCAACAAGGAGAAACTTTCATGGTCACGCTATGTAATTTCTAAGAGAAAGTTAAGCTGAAATGAACAGATTTGAGCGCTACCTTGCTTGCCATGCAGTGTATCTGAAGGTTGGTCTTTCCTTCGAGGCGTTGATGAAGGACGAAGACAAACAACCACCTGCATGTTGATCAGAATATAGGAGAGAAGTGAAAGTGGGAGGAAGAAAAACAAAAAATAAACCCATGTAGATGGATTTATAATTCATTCAGAGATGGCCCTGCCAGTGCAATCGCCACTGCCAGTATCTTGGTTTTAGCATGGTTGAAAGGACTCTCCCTCGCCAGCCATAAATCTGCAAATTTAGCCGCCTGGAGACCCAACAGTGTCCTCTCTCTGTCTCGTTATCTTAACGTCCCCCATTGTGGGCGCAGTGATTAAAAGGTGCCTGATCGAAAGTGGCTTTTCCTTCCTTTTCCTCATCTTTCCCTCTTCTCATTTTACATTTTCCTTCTCAGATTGTGTGTGCCTCTCTCTCTCGCTCTCTCTCTCTCTCTCGCTCTCACTTCCTCTTGTTTGCTGGCATAACGCTTCACTTCCTTAAGAGCATCCAATCACGGCTTCACAAAGTCACGCACAGCTGAACCACACAAAAGGACATATCAGGGACAGAGGGGTGCTGTTTTTTTATGCAGTGCCGCTATAAATATGTAGTTGGTTGTTTTTTTTTAAATAAATGTGCTTGTTGGTGCTTAAAAAGAAACAACGGAGAGGAATAGGCAAAATTTACTATGACAGTAGACTAGATTTTCTTTGTTTCATCACATTTCAATATCTAAAACATTGGGTTTTTTTTTTATGAAGGATTGTGACATTTCCATGAACAGGGAATAACTTTTTCCAAGGTGAATGTGAGCTGCAGTGAAGAGAATAAAGCGCAACACCAGACAAGGACACGGTGTGAACGTTGAGCAATAGATGGAGCCTATTGATTCCATCTCATGCGTATTAATAACACCAAGACTCTTTAATTCCATGGGAAACGCTTCTGAATCACATTATCCAACCACCTCCCCTCATAATCCATTTCAGGCCCCCCCCCAGGTCCCGGGTCATGTTTCCCAAATTAGTTCAGAGTTTCCGTTGCGACAGAGCGGGCTCGGCCGCAGTCATAGCAACACCTTCCCTGTCAGGATGACACCGAGGGAAGAGGAGGAGGGAGCGGCAGCACGCTGAGAGAGTCATGATACTTCATTAAATTGATGCACTTGGCTGATTCCTCTCTCCCATCTTTGACATGTTTCCTCTTTTTTTTGTAACCTCAGTCACCCTTTTGTTTCTTATCTCGATCAGCCTTCCTCATGCATTGGACGTTCCTGTCTCTATCTCCCGTCTGTCTTTGAACCCCATCTTTCATCGGATGACTGTTTTATTGGCTCGCATTTGTTATGAGTGCGGAGATCTCAATTTGGGATAACTGAAATTGAGACCGTGTTCAAGATAACGGTTGTTTCAAACAAGAAACTTTGAAGGACAAGTCCAAGAATTGGGGTGGAAGGTATTTATCGGCTAAAATAGACAAACTATCATTTGAGGCAAAAACATATACTTATTGTTGAATTAGATGACTATTACATTTATTCATGGGCACCGACTCCATTGGGACATCAAGAGCACAGCACCGTTTCACTGTAACTGATGGGGTGTTTTCTTGGGAGCTAGTTACACTCCTGATAAATAGGTTTCCATATGTCACAGTCTCGGTGAATAGGGATCAACAGAATGCCACGTAATTATCTTTTACAATATGTCAGTGTGATAATAGTGGTGTATTTATAACCTTTGAGATGTGTAACGAGGTATGATCTGACTTTATGTGCTGGGACTATTCAGCTATAGGCCCCATTTACATGACAAAGCGTTTGTATACGAAAATGTATAATTTTTGCATTTTGATCTAAAAAAAAAAAAAACAACAAAGATGCGTTTACTCGGCAACTTTTGAAAGCAATACCCGTTTGCACGGCAGAACTGCTGAAAGTGATGTAGTTGGGAGGCCCGGCCACAAGCTGGCGCTGTTGGTTGTTTTTGTAATGAAAACCACACACACATGCGCGCAGAGAGCAATACGCTACAAATATTAACAATGTCGAGTACACAGACATTCCTATTGTGGGACAATGGAGTTGAACTGCTATCACGGGGGACACTCGACTATAAAACTACCAGGTCCTTGAAGAATATTGTCTGGGAGTCATGCCACTCTGCTATTGTTGTCCATCTACTCACGCATGTGCACAAGAACTTTTCACGACGGCCACACGATGCCATCAACACTATCTACACGGAGACCGAGCTGGAGCCTTTTCAAAAAGTTGTATTTTCAGTGACTCCAAGTCCCGTTGTTGTCTAAACAGACACCTAAAACGCAATGAATGTTTTCACTTAATAATAGTGTTGTGTAAACAGTGCCATAGGTAACACTTTATTGTCATGATATCTTTACCTGGTTGTCTTTACATATTCTTCGTCCAGGTCTGACAAATTTAATCGGAGCAATTGAATCAGGTCTCAGTCATATGTTTTGAAAGATGTTTCGCTTATTATCCGAGTGGCTTCATCACTCAGCTCACAAGTCTGAGACTAGTGATGTCAAGGGAACAGCAAGAACTGAAGAAGCCACTTCGTCTTTTAATTATTATAGCATATTTTTCTGTGTTTGTGTGAGTTCAGTTTCTCACTTTTTTGCATTGAATACTGCTCCTGGACAACAGACGTTACAACATACCCGTTCCTGTGAGAAGTGATGAGAGAGAGAGAGTTGAGCAGGCTGTGACTCTCATTATATGTCATTGGTCATTATAGCATTATATGTCATGTCCATTAATAAAGGGCGACAGGTGGAGACATCTACTATTTGCTTTCCTTGAAAAGAGATAAAAGTATAATACTTATATTAGATGTAGTTACCTAAATGTAAAAGATGAGCAGTTTGCAGTCATTTCCGAGCACTAACACACAAGCTATAGCATGATGGTTGCTTTTCAACTGTGCAAGTTGATTTTCCCCAAAAATCCCCAAACAAGATAACTGAAACAACAATATGCATCGCAAATTAGCTACAACTTTCTTGCCAGTTGTTCTCTAGCTAAAATGTAATTACCATCTGAAATTGATCTCTGTGCTTAATCCATGTGGCGTCACAGAGTTTGCCGTCGACCTCTTTCTCCATTTTAATGTGCTATATCTATTTACCAGCGCCTTGGACGGCATCGTAAGTCTGCCACCTGACTCATTTTCTGATGCCTTTCTATTTCTCTCCATCTGTCTGTCTGTCATGTCCATGATTCCAGTTTGGCCCAGGGAACATCCCGGCTCGCTTTGCCAAAGATAGTTTCCCCTCTTTCTCTGTGTCTGCCTGGCGACTCTTCTCGAGGCTGCAGGGCTCGCTCTCTAGAGCAACTGGCTGGGCAACGCTCCACAAGACATGTCCATTTGCAACACATGCCCTCCCCTTTCTTGCACAAACAGCAACTTCCTCCCCCGAACCCCCGAGGACACTCTGGTTAGGGGGCAGAGGAAGGAGAAAGTTTTCTTGATGGGAAACATTGGAGGAAAGACATTGAAGGAGGGCATATCGTGGAACGGTGGAAAACACGTAAAGACATGATTGGGTGATAATCGAAAAGACGTTTAAGTGCTAATGCAAAAATGCAGAGATAAAAATGCCAGATAAAAAACAATGTGACCCGTTAGTCATTTCTATGTTTTTGACTTCTCTGAAATCCCTCAAATGGCAGAAACGCCTCATCACATTAAGAGTTGCTCACACTGCTTTGACCTGAGGGACAACTTAGGCATTAATATGCCACTTGGGGAGGTGCAAGATGTATTCGTGACGCATTTTCTCCTCAGCTTGCAACAAGACCATCCACTAAACCCTCATGCGCTCTGTGCCAGAGTCAAGGGAGAGTTTGATGGGGAAGGAGAGGAGAGAATGTGTTGTCAAGGTAACTAACACGAAAGCAGACCGATTAACAAACAGCGAGGCAGACGCCAGACACAGAGAGAAATTGAATGCGTTGTGCACTTTTATTGCATTGTGAATTCGCCGTATAAATGTGCTGTCATAATGTTGTCCGGGGGTTTAAATTCCAGGTCCACTGGGACAAATCACAGTGCCATTGACCTGTCATTGGACACGTTATAAAAAGGCAGCGGTTAACTGTGGCCTCTAAAGCATTTAATGACTTCTCATGACCTGCATCAGGCACCGCGGAAGAGCAATATATCACAACACATATCGTAAAGGTCTAGAGGACACACAGGCTGCATGAGCCTGACTCTGTCACAAACAAAAAGGGTGAAAGCCTAAATGAGAACATCAGTTTTCGGAAAATAAGATTCAGATGCGATAACTTTGGATTTTTTTACTCTCTTAACCTTATATGTATCTTGAATCCACTGCAGTGCAGACCACGATGCATGTGCTAGTTTCAGTTTGCTTGTTAAATGTGTAAATTTTAACCCAATGGGAAACTAATGAAGAGCTCGGTGTCTCTGTGAGCATTCACGTTAACATAAGCCAAAAGCTGATGTAAGCATCCACATCTTTTTAATAATCATGTAAACAGTTAATAAAAATGATGATATGTTTTGACGGCAAACAGCTGAAAGCTTCAGCTGTGGAAGTAGTGGCCTAAAAGTTAGGCAAGCAAGCTTTTAAACAGAAGTTTGCCAGTTTGAATACAACCACCGCAGGTCATTGCTGTGAATCCCTAAGCAAGGCCCTGAGCCGTAAAATGTCCAGGTTGTGTCATAAAAGTAAAAAAAAAAAAGAAAACTTGAAATGAAAATGATGTAGTTAAAATGCCAAGCCACTAGTGGGTGCTGTGGTTTAGTTTTGTAATGAAACCACACACACGTGGGCGCAGAGATATACACTAAGCATCAAAAATGGACAGACGAGGAAGTTGGATTACTATTGTGGATGACTCACAACTATAAAACTATCAAGTCCCAGGAGAATATGGACTGGGAATTCTTCTCCACCTACTTGTGCATGTGCTGAAGAACTATATACTATGACCACGGAATGCATGTGCAGTTGCACAATTTTAAAAAAAATGTTGTGTTTTCCTCCGTCCACACGGAGCACCGTTGTGTAAACCGACATTTCACCTTGCTAGAAAACACACGTGTATATAGAAATAGTTTCTAAATCGTATCAATATGTTAACCTGTGGAGTATGAAATACTGCGATTTTGACAACAATCCGCAGATCAGCACTCTTCACATAGCCATCCTGTCACACTTTTATATATCCACCTATTTTTGCGATGCCTTGTTCTGTCTCACTGTTAACTTGTCGTGCCTTGCTGTGCGTCTACAAAGGTAGAAACTGAGTCTGACTTGAGGGCATAAGTCCGGCGTGGTACCATCTGTGTATATGCTGCAAATTTTGCGGCAATCCATTTCGTAGCTGTCAAAACATTTGACCAAACTCATAACAACTTGGGGAAGCAAAAAAATCAGCTCCACTGATGTGGCGTGACCTCCGGTGACATCTGATGTTTGTGCATAATTACATAATATATATATATATATATATATATAATTACATATTTCCATCTAAATTGAATTGATCGGCAAAGAAAGAAAAAAAACAAAAACTTGACCTACTCAAATTGCACAGTAAAAAGTAATTGTGACCTCTTGACATGGAACAATATGCATGCAGAGTCCAATTATGCACTGCGTAAGTCAAGGTAGCCGTTGTCTCAGCAAGCTTTTCCTAGGTTCAATTTTGAAAACAATGGGCGTCGATGACATCTGGCAGACGGGGGCATCTCCCCAGCAAGAGTAATAGCTGGTAGCAGGAGCCCCTCACTGCGTAAAGTAAAATGGGTTATTTCACAATTGGCGGTATAAAACAAACCTTTCACCACCTTTGAACTTATTGAGAGAACTGCAATAATTTAAATGACCAGAAACACTCCTTTGTTTCGCATCCCTTTGGAATAGTTTTGTGACTGGAGTGTGAATCGGTGCTCATCTGGTCTGTAACACGAACCACATTCAGAGCGATCGCAGTGCTGCAAAAGTTTGAGCTCAAATATGGATAGTTTTGTCGAGTTTGCTCTGCAACAGGTTACATTTGACGTCGCACTAATTACAGAGATTTTCTGTTCAGATATGCACATAACTATTTGTGTTAGGTGAGGCAAACATTTGATTTATCTTGATGTCTACACCATAATGACTATAATTAGACATGTGGTTCCTCACTACTTAGGCTGAACTTGTCAAAAATGTGCTTGCAGGCTTAACAAATGTAAGCGCCGCTTCCTCGGAAAGCAGCTCGTTAAATGATGTTTATTTGTAAATAGTAGAGTTTTTGTATATGTAGTGCCCTACTTACAGATTGGATTTTTTTTTTTTTATATATTTCATGATGGTTATCTTGATCAGTTCAATTAATGCTGCTTGAGGCTTTTAAATGATAAACACACTTTACCTTTATAACCTGTTTTCATCATTATAGCAGACTCAAAGCACTGTCACACACAAATACTAATTTGCTGTCAGCATCATGGAGACTAATCAGGATTGTAAGCTTAATTCTGACACCATAACTGGATCACCATAAATGAAAAGCTCCAACTACCACAGGAAGAGTAAAACATTTTATTGCCTATGGTTCTTAACAGTCGTTAAAAATAATGTGCTATATAATGTGAAAAACATTACAAAGTCGGGTCATTCAACCAAAAAATTACGACTTGGAGTGACACAGAATGTGGGATGTGAAAGTTAGTGGTGCATCTTCCTTTCCACATTCCCACCATTGCATTAATAAAACCCCCATTTGAGATTTTGAGACTGATATTTTTCTCAGTTTTAATCCGATCTTGACCTCAACGTGTCCAACACTCAATTTGGGTTATGTGTATTGGATAGCAAGGTGTCCTATTTAACGGCGTCAACCAATTGGGTATCAGTTTGTCAAAAGAAAAAAAGGACGAAAGAGGACTCTAGAGGAAGTAGGCTGAGCAGACATGACATTAGTGAATGGCAGAGAGCCAAGTGTTGCTTCCACATACATTATGCATTTTACTTTACTTTTACATGTTAACAATTCGTTTTTGAGAAGTCTCAGTGAATCAAGTTCGGAACAACTTGGCCTTTTTTCAAACTCTTGCTGTATGAAACAATTTTCTGATAGTTTGTGACATTTTCTGACCGTTGCCCCCCTGCAATGCACAGTGTGACTGCTGCTAAGAGCGAATGACAATCAATAGATAAATGATGCGATGATCAAATTGACACTGTCCCCTGCACCATAACAATATTTAACAAATTCCAGAGAAGGTGAAATGTTGGATCACGTCCAGCATCCTCCCTTCATTAGTGAATTTTTTCCCTTGTTCCTTGCGACTAAAATTATTCTCTCCACTAGTTTTGTTTTTGTACTTCCTGAAGTCATCTGTGCCGTATGTAGATGAAGCCGGAACAAGTGACATTCGTGCATTTTGAATCAGTGGAGAGCGACACCATGCACACACCATGCACACAAACACTGAAACGATGCAGTCGATTGCTGCATTGACAACTTGCTCTTTACTTTTCAAAATTAAGAGAGCATCAAATCAATACAGTGAGGGGGGAATTTGTGAAGGCATGCACGCTAAAAGCCGCGGAAATCGACCTTCCTGTAAAGTGACAAAAAGAAGTGCGTCAAACGTGAACGTTTCGAGAATGCACCTGGTTTTTTTTGTCCAATAGATATCAAATGCAGCTGTATGTGGCCTCTGTGCTCAGATACATTTTGTTTTTACATGTTTGAAAGAAAAAATGCCTTCATTCATTCATTCATTCATTCATTCATAGTTGATAGGATATTCATCGTCATTAATGAATTCTGGATAGGATGCTTTGGGAGACTGTTACAGATGCAGCTGCAGTATGAGATTGCTGCGCAAACAGGACTGACCTTCAGGACAGCAGTTTTCCCCATCATTAAATTAACTGCTGGACAGAGGGTTTGAAAAAAAAAAAAAAAAAAAAAAAGAACTACAAAAAAAGCTGCTGTGATATTGCCAGAGAACTGTAAGGATGCAGGAAACTCAAATAAAAATTATGTCGGGAATGGATAGATGTCTTAGGGCAATATTATGTGAGTTCGACTAGATGAGTTGGACATAACATGGAATTGACTTGGTCTTACACGCACTAGGTTTATGTTTGCAGTGGTATAATATTTTATACTGAATATATAAGTAAAGCACATTCATAAACTAATAAGTAAATAAGGGCCCAACATGAGCATTTGTAGATACATTTTTTTTAGATCTTCATGTGATTTACCACATGTAGGTTAGAAGAAACAGAAAGAAATGCCCAAGCATTGAAGATGCATGGATGGATACGCCAAAACAATTTGGTGTAGTGGATCTTGGCATGTATCTCATGGAATTCTGAAGTTAAATATTGGGTGAGTGAGAAGGCAATATAAATTCATTCGGGCAGGCAAAGAAAAAAAAAAGCAATATAGAATTTTAAGCGTTAAAAAGAAATTAAGGTTTCCCTCTTAAATATTGACCAGAAGTGGAGGTGATGGGATTTTAATCCTGGTTGCAGCAGAAAGGGCATTCATTGTAAAACACTCTCCAAGTTTATGACAGAAGTTTTAATGACTTGCTCTGGGGGGGGGGGGCAGCTGGACACTTTTTAGAGAAACATCATGATACCCAGGTTGTTCTGGTTCTCACTGAGAGCTTCCCATTTAAACGTAAGAGGGCAACAGTATTTTGGAACAAGCCCGTCAGCATACGTAATGTGTAAAAAATAACTGTTTTCTTCACTGTAATGGCTCGGTCATGATGACATCATCAGTGCAGGTTTGAACAGTTTTATCTGTAGCATTTGTATTTCCTAACATCCGGGTTTTGGGTGGCTTAAGTAAGCCGCGGTGTTAGAAGTGGCCTGTTAAAAAGCTAATTTGAGTCACAGGAGTCCTGCAGCAGTCTATTGTACATGCTAACTCTCCAAACCTGCTGGGAGCCCGAATGTTCAATCAGCCCGCTGGGCTCCGTCTCATAGAGAAGTGTCTAATTGGTTTCTCTAGTGGATTTCCTCCACTCGAATAGTGGGACACTCCTCTTTGGTTCTGACTTTCAAAGGATCCTGGTAATCACCCTGGTGTGGCAGAAGCAGGATGACATCCCTGCTGACATTTGGCACAGTGTGTGGCAGCAGCTGGCTGGTGTGCAACGCTGGGCACAATACTTATTTATAAATATAAGCAAATATACTCTTTTGTATTCAGAAATCCCATTCAAATAGAGTAAATCGCTGCCAGATAATCATGAAGTGGTAAAAATATACAACAGCAATTCCAAAAAGCCTGGGATGATGTGTGAAATGTGCATGAAAACAGGATGCAATGGTTCGCAAATCTCATACACCCATATTTTATTCCTAGTATAACACAGACAACACATCAGTTGTTGGAAGTATGAAATTTTGCCTTCGGAAATACAAGCTTACTTTCAATTTGATGATATACAATGGCCATTGTGAAGCATAACCCTCTCTTCGAAGAACAGCCTACACATTCAAAAAATGTCAGGGACATTACAAACACAATATCCCACCGTCTTTTAATAGTTCAACTAATTAGAGGTTCTCACCTTCATCCACCTAAACAACAACAACAGCAACATAACACTTCAAATTAGGGAAAATATCAACATATAACGCAGATTAATTTCTGTATTCTTTGCAGAATTTAAAGGGCCGGGATTGAGCAAAGACCAATACCTTGAAAATGTGGTCTCAAGACCAAGATTGCGCTCAACAATATATGCTCTCAACACTCATTTCAACAACAGAAATGTTGCACTTACAGCCACGTGTTGTCTCTGCTCCCTGGAGCAAATGTACAGTTGCAGGTAACACAGGGAGCTCATACTGCTGCTTCAGTGAAACAAAATGGCTGACAACTTACCTATGGCAACACATTAGGTCTAAAGTCAGACTGAAAAAGCACCTGAGGTTGTACACAATATCACCACTAGGGTGGAAATAGTACTGTCTGATAAGGTCAGCAACGTTGTCTTTATTGTACTGTTGCTTGTTTTTATTTTCATTGTAGACTTTACACACCATCACAGCATTTTTGGAACTGGGGTTGTAGTCACAAAGTTGACCGTTTTTGAGAAAAACTAAAGGTAGGATGTTCTCGATGGCATCGGCAAAGCTTTAAAACGTTCATGTTCGTAAAAATGAGCAACATGGAAAGATGATGAAGATTTTAGCAAATTGTACCCTTACGGTTATCCTGACATCTGCCAGAGGATGTAGAATGTGACAATTTTCCTGTAAACAAGTTTAAAAAAAATATGTTTGCCTGAACAAATCAAAAGCACTGTCAGGAGAGGGATTTGAACCCACGCCTCCATTGGGAGACCAGAATACCCAGTGAGATGGAAGGAAGAACCCTTGAGTCTGGCGCCTTAGACCCCTCGGCCATCCTGACATGTGAGGACCAGTATTATAGAGGAATTTAGATCATAACAATCAATACACAGACGGCCAAATATATTGATGCTCCAGCAGACAAATACAAATGTACCCCCTGCCAATGCCTGAAAAAGCCTGTGGAGAACCTGAACCAAAAAATACCATTTACTAATCTGCTCACCACAACTTACCTGTGGGGTTCAAGGAAGCTAATTGGCTAGATTTAGGGTGGTTTCTGTTATGAAAAAAGGTGGCGAAACACAGTGCATTTCGCATTTTAACTAAAGGTGGAGAGGATGTCAGGTGTGGGATTTGAACCAGCACCTCCACTGGAGACCAAGAAACCCATTGAGATGGAAGAGAAGAATTTATGTGAGCATTGGACTTTAAACCACTCGGCCATCCTGAGAACTCACAACTCCGCATGGGTCACGTTCAAAACCTCACAGAACTATTTTCTTGTAATCCAGGATAAATATGTTGAATATATGGCCAACAAGTTAAAAGATCTGTCGATTATGTCACATGAAAAACGTAATTATTTTATCCAATATGACACAAGTACCTCAACAATATTGACATATAGGGCTGAAAATAGTTAGAAAGGACTGTCAGAAGTGGGATTTGAACCCACGCCTCCATTGGGAGACCAGAAGCCCCATTGAGATGGAAGGAAGAAGCCTTGAGTCTGGCGCCTTAGACCACTCGGCCATCCTGACATGTGAGGACTAGTAATATATATGAATTTAGATCATAACAATCACTATACAGACAGCCAAATATATTGACGCTCCAGCAGACAAATACAAATGTACTCCCTGTGGAGAACCTTAACGAAAACACACCAATTACTAATCTGCTATCCACAACTTACCTGTGGGGTTCAATGAAGCTAATTGGCCAGATTTAGGGTGGTTTCTGTTATGAAAAAAGGTGGCGATACACAGTGCATTTCGCATTTTAACTAAAGGTGGAGACGATGTCAGGTGTGGGATTTGAAATTTTGCTGAAAATGGTTAAAAAGCACTGTCAGAAGTGGGATTTGAACCCACGCCTCCATTGGGAGACCAGAATACCCAATGAGATGGAAGGAAGAAACCTTGAGTCTGGCGCCTTAGACCACTCGGCCATCCTGACATGGAAAACACTATTTTACTGGTACAATTCGAACATACAAGTCAAACAAACGGTTTTGGTGATGATGACCTTTCCACTGACAAAAAATGAGAAGATGCGTTTAGAATGTTACACAAAAATATTATTAATATTATTCATAATAAACTAAATAAAACAGACTCTAACGGCTCTTTATTGATTATGATTTTCCTGCAATATCTTACTGAAAATTTTTTGGAAATTGTTGTGTGAACATTATAAGATTATTGATATGAGAAGTGAGTGCTCCACTTTAGTGTTTTGTCTGGTCTGCTGGTGAAAGGAGGTCAATTTCAGTCCGCTGTGCAGTTAAAAAAAAATATTGAGACAAATGTTGGTAGGTTTTGTTGAAATACCTTTATGGAATAACCCCGAGGGAAAGATTTGGCTCTTTCACTGTGTGTTGGCTTAGAACCACACAGAAGCTGAAGGACTTGGGGACAGTAGATTGCTGTGCTGCTCATGATACCTGGAGGTGCATGAAGTCAGTCAGCCAGCCAGGTGCTGCAGCAGGTGCATTAGTCTTGCAAAGATCAGATTAATGGCAACTGCTCAGGGCTGCTACCGGCTCACTGCTGTAGGAGGTGAACAGACTGCAGACCCCTGAGCTAATGAAGTTCTACAGGTGCCGGTTTACTGAAAAACATTCGGTTTTTTGGGTTTTTTTTTTGTCTTCTGACGTTAGATTCATCATGTTTAGTTATTACGATGGGCAAGTTGCTATTAAATCCTACAATCACCACTTACAATATTGACATATTTAAACAAAAATGATCCAAATTTGTATTTGTACCTTCATATATTTATTTTTTTTCGGTGTTTTTCTTTTTTTTGGGGGGGGGGGGGGGGGGCTCTATGCCCTAATAACTAAATTCAAGCTTCAATTCGTTTGTGTTAACAGAGTTGCTGATGAAGCAGCACCAGCAGATGCTGCAGACCTATAGAGGCCAGCCAAGGGGACAATAATGTATTTTGTGTGCATACAGTAGTCTAAATCATTGTATTTATGATCTTACCTTGGCTCTGTCTGTTGCGGTGGAGCACTTTGGACTCTGGCCTCGAAGAGAAGACACCAGGTTTGCATTGTGACTTGAGAGACTTTCTGTACCGTGTCTGGGGTTTTCCTCTTGACATTCTCCAGGTAATCCAGTTTCCCCTTACTCATAAGTGTGTGTGAATGACATTTCTGTGTTGGGGATATAGGCCGTCTTTGCCAAGTCAGCCGGGACTGGTAAGTTGGAGATGCATGGATGGTTGGATTTATTCGCGACCCTGTCTGCAAAGTTGCTGAAGTGTCTGCATGCACAGCCCAGAATACGATACACAGAAGAGCCTTCAAGCAGCAGCCTTCCTTAAAGAATCCAATAAACAAGACAAATGATAAATTGTGAGGCATTACGTTCAATGACATGTACACAAAGAGCGATGCAAAAATCAATAAAATGGGCTTTATCGTTACTCGAAAATACAAATATAAACGCATTGCACAACAGTGAAAGAAGTGCATTGTCTCTCTGCTGACACTGAATGCTCCCGTCAAGATCTATAGTCACACTGGAGCTTACAGTCGCTTCAACAACATAAAACTCATGCATCTCTGTGGCAGCTGAGCGGAGAAATATCAACTCAGGCGTTCCGTGCGATTCAACCTAAAGGTTAACAGGTAATGGCCGCTGAACTAACCCTGAGGTCAAAGGTGAAACTAGATTAAAAGACAAAGATTATCATCTATAAGAGTTATTTGTGAGATTCCTGCCTGTGAGCGTCTTTGTTTTACGTGTCTTACCACCTTTGGACTGATGTTAGCTGTAATGAAATGTATCATACATTTCCATCCGTTCATCCATCTTCCAGAACGTTAATCATTCACCCTCGAGTCATGGGACGGTGGAGCTGATCCCATCTGACCCTGCCTCCATGGGTGAAGACACCTCCTACTGTGTTTTCCTTCCTTATGTATTCACTTACAAATGATGCACTTGAAAATAACCTTATTTCTGAGGGAAAATTGGGCAGAGAGGTAAACTCTGCATCCCGTTTTCGCTCTCATTTATAGGTCAGTGGAGAAAACGGTGTTTCTGTCAAGTTATTCCATGCAATTAATTAAAAAGCTGTTTCAATGCACATCGACTAATTGCATTATGTAGTCCCAGACATGTAGAATGCTGACATTTAGTTGAACTCTAGTATTTTTCTTTTAATGGGAACTTTTTAATTAAAATAAAGATACACTGATGAGGTGCAATTTGAAACCGTGTATGTAATACTACGAGGATCATCCTCATGCTGTCAATACAGATTTGACCCACAGAGGTATATAAACCACAGGAGCTGTCACATACTATCAGCCGTAACAGCGTACTCACAATTACCTGGCATTCACAGGCTTAAAATAAGATCCTAACACATTTCCATGAAGCCTATAGCTTCCATTTGTCGGTCTTTTGTTTCGGGTTGATACTTTTGAATAAATGCGGTTGATTTGTTGCACCGGAATTGTCTGTTGTTGTTGTTGTTGCTGAAGCTTGATGTATTCATTCATTTTCAGTCATTCGCAATCTCATATCCTGAAATCTCGGCAAGACCATGCTGAGAGATGAAGCAAACCGTAAGACTCTCGGTAATGTTTCTAGGACATTTCCACAATGTCTTACGGTTTGCTTTCCTTCCAAAACGAGGCAAATGCCATCGGTGAACAGTGTTCAGATAAGAAGAGTCACTGTAACACTCACATTTGCCCGAGTGTTACACTTACTCCACTATCTTACCTCCTTCCCATTAATGTGTCAGTAGATAGTTTTGGTAATGCTCGCACACTCAGCCACCCACATAATGTCAAACTAAAATTTGATTCATCACACGAGGCTTTGTCTTCCTACATTGCTCAAAGCATAATTCTGATGCTTACATGCCCATTTTAGGCTCTCCAGGGAGGAGACCAGGCTTAGAATGGGCACTCGGATCATTCTTTGCTTTTTGTTTTGTATCCGTCGTTAGTTGGACGAGATTTTCTGCTCTCGTTGCATGGAACAAACTAGAAACATCCAGCAACACGGTTCATTGGTCAACCTGTCACAGTTTTGACGATTTCAGATCATCACAGAAGTTTAACACAGAACTGACGGTTTACAATATTGTTCGATACACTGTCAAGAAAAACAAAACCAAAAACCAGTATTATGCACAGTGCAGTGTTTGGTAATCATGATAGTAGGTAAAAATGTGATGTAATATTGCTGAAAAGCGTTGCGATAACACTGTTTTACATTAACGGCTAATCAGACGGGGTCTTCGGTTTTATGCTTACAGTTTTCTTTTCTTGCCGCTAAACTGTTACTAGACATTTTTGGGGGTGCATTTTACACTTTTGTAGACTTTTGCTGTTTCTAGGCAATTTTTCTGTGATTTTTTTGCTTTTGACTTTTGCCCAAGACTGAACTCATTCTGTCAATGTGGCTTAGATCTATTACTATTGGTAGGATTTTTGATCCATTAACCCTACTATAAATTCATAATCAGTTATAGATCAATCTTCTAAAAGAGGTTAATTGTTGCTTTTTTTTTTTTCTTTCTCTTCCTTTGGTTGGCCTCTGTGAGGTCAGGTTAGAAGAGATTCCGATCTTGCCAAAAACGGCGGCGTTTGATTACTTCTTGAAGATTGACTTCATGAATTTAGTTCTAGAAATTACAGAGAGAAGAAACAAGCTTCAAAACATGCGAGCAACATTTACAAAAAGGTCATCTCATAATCGGACACAGCAGATCTTTTTTTTTTCCATTGTTTTCAGCAAGAGGCCGAGTGGGTTTATTCCATCGAGCATAAGTTTCTTTACTTGTTTAAACCAATAAAGAGTTGGCAGTGTATACATGGGCAGCCCGTAAACATTTACAATGACTCTCCTGTATTACATTTCAGCAACCATTGCATCAGATAGCCCGGGAATATAAACTTGAGATGTGGCAGATTTCAGATAAAATGGATAACAGAGGGCGGTTTTTCCAATAACAGGGTGTGTCAGTTTCAACAGCTTCATCCCTCCAGTCATTAATCTCACATAGTGACTTTGTTTTGAACAAAGTACTGGAGCCAAGAATAGAAATAAAGAATAATAATAAAAATACCTTCACAAATGACATATTTTCTGGGCAAAACTGTATTTTAGCTCGATGAGCCACCAACAGAAAACTCTCCTACTATTCGTGTGTGGTTCCCCTGGTGTGATTTAGAAAAGAACAAGACATTCTTGCCGCCATGTGTTCATTTAAATGTAAGAATTAGAAATTGCGCCGTTCATCTGAAAAGACCAAGGTCCAGTTTACAAGTCAACGTTTCAAGTGAAAGCACATAGTTTTTGCATTTTCATTTCACAAACGTTTTGCGTTTCGATGGCACCTGTTTTGAAAACAATGTTGTTTTCACGTAGGGCCACAAGTTGGTGCTGTTGTTTTGTTTATGGAATGAAACTACACACATGAACACAGAGAACAATATTGTGTAAACACTAACAATGGCGAGTACACAGCCATTCGTATGGACCGACGACAAACTTCACTGTCCATCTCCTTGCCATAATAGAGGAACTATTTACTTCGACATGTTTAGCAGCAGTTCTGAAAAAGTTGCATTTTGGGAGGGTTTTCCACAGATGGGATATACCCACCAGTGGCCTCCTGTTCCTTTCACTCCTTCATAGGGAAATATCGTTGAGCCAGAAATATGTTTATCCAACATGAATATTCTGATTTCAAGGTGAAGTGTGTTTCAGACTTGCAAGTAGGCCACCTTAGTTACTTTTAGAGACAACAATACCAGACATGTCCTTTGTACACACTACAGAAAAAGACTTTGCACGGAAAGCTTCTTTCCAGCACAATTATTTGAATTCAACGGACGGTGTTTTTCTTAACTCTTGAAAGATTAATGAAGTCCTTGGAAGGAGGTTCTAATAGCGAGGAAGCCGAATCTAACAAGAACACATTCAGAGCATTAATACCAACATTAATCACTTTCGCACAAATGAATGTCTGTAGAGATGCGGTGTTTGTTTACAATTGAGTTCACTTTAGTTGCAGGAGTTGGATGAGAGTATTGCGTGTGTTACGTCTTATGGTTTGAACATGGTGAATGGGGGGGGGGGGGGGGGGGGGGGGGGGGGCTTTTTTAAAGTAAGGATTTTGTTCAGACGGTGCTTATGCAAGGTTTTTCTTTGACAACTTGGAGGGAATTATCCGAGATACACCTGAGGTGAGAAAGAGAGCCTGTACTTCTCAGCCATAATGGCATGGTGGAACATGGAAATGTCCTCAAGTCAGGCAAAAACGGAAGAATTTGTGAGGCTGATGCAAATGTAAACAGTCAGTTGCCTCATTTTCAACTTTCCCATTTGTTTCATTCCATCTGTGGAAAGGCAAATGTTACGTATATATATCGAGAGTACAAATAACTTCCCAAACTTCCCCATAATTAACCACACACACACACACACACACACACACACACACACACACACACACACACACACACACACACACACACACACACACACACACACCTGTTTTACAGTGCAATCAAATCATTATGTGTGCCATAATAGTTGTGCTTACAGTACAAATTAAAAAAGGGGGGCAGGTTCTCAGAGAGAGATGCCAATTAAGCAGATAGGCACGGAGATGGGGGAATCTATCCCTGCACTGCTGTAGGTTGCCTCGACTTGGCACCCGAGCGGCTGCTCGAGAGGGATACAAATAATATTTGCCATTCCTCTGGGGTGACGTCCTGCTTTTATCTCAGGCCACCCTTCAAGGCTCCGAGCCATACCCGCACGAACAGAGAGATAGAAAGCAGGTGACGTGCGATGGAGATATCCAATGTATGTTTTCTGTCTGCTGCTGATAGTATTTATGTGGTGTATTTGTTGCCCGATAGCTTTGTTTGAAGGCTAGGAAGAGGGCCATGCGTGAGCTTATGCACGAATAGTAAGGGATGCTCACAGTATGCGCCGGTAGATTCCCCTAGCATGCGCAATCGTGGTACGGAATTACATGCGAAAACACTGGCACCAAATGCACTGTAGTATAAAAAGAAACCATTCACTAAATGCTCAAAAAGGCCAGAGCTCCAGAAAAAAAATTGTATAAAATTCTGCCAAAACAGAAAAGACTCCTCAGCCCAGAAACCATATGAAAATGCTACATCAGCACATCAGTCATCAGGACACTCTTTCACCTCTCGAGCTGAAACCGCTCACTGCTGAAGGGTCCTAAACTTAAAGGCACCCAGTGGAGTTTATAAAAACTAGCGGTGCGTTGGAGCGGTGCTTTGATGAGTGGCTCTTCCCTCTGTGTGTCTTTTGTGCCTGCACAAAGGCACACGCGTAAATGAGAGAGGCATTTGAGCCCCGTTTGATGACATATAAAATATATGTGTTGCATTTCAGAACTTTTTCTTTCACATCCATGAGTCTGTACATGTTACAAATCAGGCTATATGCAGATTGACAGACATAGGCATCAGAACGGCACTGTGGAGGTGGGTTTGTATGTTGAAAGCTGCAAAATGTTGCAAGTGGGTGACTTGTTTCTATTTTGCATAATGCTGAATTTGCTTTTATATTTCATGAAACTATTTGAATTGTTAATCAAAAAGATACTGCATTAATGTAACTTTTTCATGATAGATGCCTTTCTCTTGTGCTACAATACATTATATAGTTGTCCCAATATTTTAGTTTTTGTTAAACATATCATGTTGGCTGTGGCCTCACTCATTTGAATGAAGGAGGAAAGTACTAATACACCTGGGAAAACAAAACATTGACGGCATAGGGATCACATACATACATCCAAACCTCCATTAAGAATGTCACCTTCTAATTTTAGCTTTTGTCTCAGATGAGGTCATTATTATAGAAAAGAATCTTTGTCAACGTAACAAGTCCAATGAAATAAAAAAATAAATGAAAATAATTCTATTCTAGGTTATATTCAACATGCAATAGAATGTCTCTGTGTAAACATATTTGGTGAGATGCATTTTCTTAGCTGGCCGCCCATGACTTTTGTTTACAAACTTTATTTTGATCTATTTTCCGTGTTGTAAACCAAACTTTGACTTTGTGACCGATCATCTGCGATTAAGCTCTGATTTATTTGAAGCAACACTCTGAACTGTCTGATAACTTCTTCCACCAACTAGCCCGGCTCTATCATAGTTGTATTTCATGTTGTGCTGGTATGGTGTCAACGCTTCATGTGCTCACTCCGAGGTGAACGAAAGCAAAAGAACAAGAAGGTGATGCCATTTCCAGCAAATCGTTCTCGTGTAAACAAGATCTAATGCATGCAAAACCCTCATGTGAATACTCCAGTTTGCGCATGATGCAACCCATGGTGTTATTCTGAATAATCCATAAAAACACACAAACTGAAAGCGCAACTATTTGCATGAGCATGCAATTTAGCGTGTTTTATAAAAGATGTGCTGTCACATTGAAGTGATTCAAATTTATTCAAACTCTCCCTCAGAGTTGTGCGAACCATTTTTCATCTTGGTGCTCAGTTAAAACAAATCATTTTGCATTCAGCACTGGAGCGACCGGAAATCAATGACTAAAGCAGAGGTGGGAGCCATGAAGGCGCCACACTTATTTGGCTTCCCCACAAGTTCAAGAAAAGCTGGCGTGTCTGTGTCAGCACCCCTGCCACTGGAGGTGTGCGTGGGTGCATCACAACTCCCTCTCACCTCACCTCGTCCTTATCGTCCCTCTCAACATATCTCCTACACCCTGCGTCCTCTGACGAACAGTGACGAACCGCCTCAAGGTTTACAGCTGCCTGCACAGCATCGGCCTGTGTTCTCCTCTCGGTTTTCACGCCTTCAGGTTGGAGCACGAGAGGGCTAAGTCTCGGTTAAACATCGAGCATGTCTCAGGCATTGGGTTTCTGGGCATCTCGGCATGTGCGAGAGAGGCCATGGTGGATTGCATTAGCCTAAGCCTACCACTAAATTATGCCAGTGTTTTTCGAGAAGCCCTTGGCAGCGTGGAGAGGCAATTCATTCTGACTAAATGTAGGTTGCCATGATATGTGAAGAGTGCTTTGTGGAGAGAGCTTGGTGGAGCCAAAAGAAGCTTCAATGAGTCCTTTACCGCAGCTCGGGATAAATAAAGTGTCAGAGACCACTTGTGTCTCATCGCGGTCTGTATGACGGAGACGGAAACACTCAATGGATTAGCAGGGGTCGACTCTGGATGAGGGACAACAGGGGCATTTCATATGGAAAGCCATCTAATGCCATTGTTGAATCGCCTTCTCAAAGGGGAAGTCTGGCAGTGCCATAAGCGCCAAAGAACAAGGCCAAAACTGAAATACTGGCATATCAAAGCACCCAGGGATCTGATCCATAACAGCACAGATGAGAATAAGCTGTTTAGTCAAACATCAGAAAAAAAAGATATCTTTGGCACTGTCAAAAAGGATTACCAATCGCTTCAACTCAGTTCAGAAGTTTTTTTGACAGCTCAATTTACAGTAAAATCTTTTACTTGACTTCAAGAAAAAAACCCCAGCACCATTCACACCTTAAAAAAATGTCACTTTACTTATCAGGGCTCTTGTCCACTCTGGCCTTGTCCACGCCACCCTCCCTTCTCATCAGTCAGTCTGCTGCTTCCTTAGTGGCCTCTGTGAGCAGCATGGCACTAGAGCCTGTGGGACAGAACCATCTGTCAGCCACTGAGGAGGGACAGCTAGACAAGCTACAACCATTAGAGCAATGGATTTCCACTGTTCCCTGTCTGAGGACTAAAACTTCCTCCTTGCATGCACAGCACACATTTACTTTATTGCCGTGTCAACGTGAGACACGTTATTCCACTCACAGGTTGCATCGTTCCCGGGGTACCTCACATTGTCACTTTGCCCAAATTTCTCATGGTTCCAAGGATGTTCATTGTGCGTTTTTCTCTCCCTGTAGTCATTGTTTTCCCTGTTTTTTTTATTTATTTATTTTTTTTTACTTTTCTTGTCAGTTGGAGTCCTTCTCGCATCTGAAATCCCCTTGGTCACTCACCATATTAAACAAGCTGCAGAGTAAAAGCACCCTGAGGCTGTGTCCTCCAGGCAGAAGTGTAGCCTATTTAAAGGTTTACAACATATACCCACTAGGAAGGCTGCAGTATTTCAGCATACTTCTGAAACAAAGCAAAATGATTTGTTTCAATACAGTTTTATCAATGGGCTTCCTTCTTGAATTCCGCCAATGGAATTCTATGCCACCCATGCTAACACTCAAAACCCGCGGTGCTTCTTATGAATACCTATCCACTGTTTCTTCAAAGCCTGATATGGTGTACCGCCAAGATGGTCCTCATGCATATTCTTTGAATATTTAACAATGTGTATTGGTTACATCCACACTTGCGAGCTTGAGGTGTCGCGATAATCTTTTGAATCAATTATTTAATAGACGAATAAATAGAAGAGGAACTCTTCCTGGAACCTTCTGTTCGTCTCGGAGTTCACCTGAGATCATGAGCGACTTTGCCAGGATGCACCGGGTGCAAATGCGGCCAAGAACTTTCACGTGCCTGATGTGGCATTCAGCTTGTTCCGACTTCTACTAGTGGGAAAGAACTGATCGAAAGCTATTTCTCTCTATGCACAGTACTTACACGGCAGGGAGATTAAATTGACTTTTAACTCATGACGGTCTTTTACAAGGTGTGTTAATTCCGTTACATGTATGACAAAATCATTTATGTCCAAATAGGGCTTCCATGGCGATGTGGTGGTTGGCACTGTTGCCTCACAGTGAGAATATACCTTGTTCAAGTCCAGGCTTCTTTCCTTTACATGTTCAGTGATTCATCAAGTTTCTTTGGTTTCATCTTGAAATCAAAAAACACGTGTTGAAGGTTAACTGGTGATTACGTTGCCCGCAGGTGTGAATGTGAGTGTGTGACTGTTTGTGTTTGCCCTGTGATGGATTGGCGAACTGTCCTGATGTATCCTGTCTTTTCCTATAGTCAGCTGGGATCAGCTCCCGCCCTTTACAACCCTGAGTGTAGCATGCACCTCTCAAATGATATATTTCACTGAGGCAGCATGCTCTTCCCAAAATGTCCTTATCTGATTTCTTCAGGAAATAGGCAACAATGCACATGAGTGGATTTCCCTCCAAGCAACTAAATACTCCAACCTGAAAAACAATTGGCTGAAAAATCAGGCAGAACAAATTCAACTTAAAGCAGTCAACAAGATAACATAACATAACAGAATTGGACAGTTATAATAAAAAGACATGACACAACGTTATAAAACTGTATTAAAACAGATGAACTCAACATAAAAAGCTTCATTTTGTGTTATTATCAAGAGATGAACTACATATATATCTATATGTATTATGTAGTATATATATGTTGAAATACACAGAATAGTACTTTTGAAATTACTTGACCAATTTTTCCTTTGGGGCAATAAGTCTGAGGTCACAAGAAGAAGAAAAAGGTTATCTAGAACCATGCAGAACCAAGTGAATACTGGAAACAGTACAATGAATGGAATATAAAATAAAAAAAAGACTTTAGAATGAATAGACCCCTTTTGTATGCTGTCGGTAATAATGTGGTAATAATTATTTTATATAACTAAGAACATACGGACATGGACCACTGTGTTTTTCCTTTTCCCTGCCCGAGTACAATTGACATGTCATGGAATATTTTAGTGAAGATTCCTGGCCTCTGCGGATCCTCTGCTTGTCTACACTGCATTGCTGGTGGTTCTTTCATGCAGTGAATCCTGGGAATAGCAAGTTGAAACAGGACTGAAATCCTTGCTACTTATAGAAGCTGCAGCCCAAACACCCAGTGCAAGAAGATATAGGGGATTATTGTTTACTCATTAACTATTTTAAACTGCACGTTCCTCGTGTTACTATACTTAACTTGTACCGGAAGTCTTAGCATTGGTCCATTGTTTGACACAACTTGCTATTCTGAATAGAATACCAAAAACAAGGGAATATCTGGCAGGAACATGATATAGCTATCTAAGCAAAAGGCAGTTATGACATGATGTTCAAGGTGACCGGAGCTTCCTTGAAGTTAAAACCTTCAACCGTCTCCCCTGTGTTACTTGTCAGCAGGGTCTCTCCTCAGGTGCATTGTGACACAGAGCTGCGACAACTTAATTACGCACAAACCTTCGGGAAAAATAACCATGAGGCATTATCACTGTGACTCCTCTGGCCGGGGGGGTAATGTGAAAACCCTTTCCTTGCTTTCACTCTGTCACCATGCATTTCGTCCTCGGGGCGAGCGTCTCTATTTTCTTCCTCCTCTGACCTCTCTCTCTCTCTCTCTCTCTCTCTCTCGCTCTCTCTCTCTTTCTCATCCCGGTCGCTCCCTCAAGAAAGTTCCAGTTGGTGGCCCTTTTCCAGGGTGACTGATGGCAGCTCCGTGGGCAGACTCATCCACACTTAATTACCCACAAGCCCCTTGGTGGGCGAATGGAGCGTGACTGACGCATGCGCAGTGCGTTTGCCCCTCTTCATTCATTCCGCCGCTGAGCAGCCTTGTGAAGCCCGTCCATGTGGCGAGTTTCACTGCATTACATAACAAAAACATTTTTTTATTTCACTGATGAAGAGGATCGTTATTAGCATAAATACTGCTCAAGGTTTAGACATTTTTAATGAAATAATCACTTTGACTTGACGATTCTCCCCTTTGGTTATTCCGATGCAGCAGAACTTCAAACCCATGGAAGTGTTCCTCTTATATTTTCAGAAAGACCAGCGGGGCCTCTGATTGGTCACAGTTAAGCTTCACTGCTTGTGGGTAACAGAGTTTGTCATGCCCGACACCCAGAATGATATAAAAACACGGGACTGCGGGTGCGCCGCAAAAATCAAGAGAGGCTTGTTGTGCTCATCCCAAACAGATGCCCCTCGAAGCAGCACATATGAGACACTGAGATCAATTTGAAAATTTATTTTCATATAAAAAAGACACTATGAAAACATTAGAGGACTACTTTGTACAATCTTATGTATAAAAAGAACCAAAATGAAGGAGAAAGGGACAGGGAAGGGGCTTTTCAGTAATAAATCAACTGGAATGTCGGATGATTGTAAAAGGTGGGTAACACTGAAGCATCAAAGGCTGGAGGGTGCAGGGTGAAGCTGAGCAGACGATGGGCTTTCAGTTGGCATTGGTGTAGAGTTCAGCTGTAAATTTGCTCTTCTGTGTCGTATCTCTTTATGGGCTTTAACGTTGAACAGGCTATTATCATGGAAAAGAACATAATTGGACAATACAATGAACGCCTGACCGGAGGCTTCTTGTGTTCGAATTTGCACAACAGCAAGAGTTTCTATCAGAGAAAAAAATTAATAAAAAATGGTAAAGTTGAGAGATTTTAGGATGCAGATCAGGGATTCTCAAAGTGTGGGCGGGATTTGGGCCAGATGTTCTAATCTTTGTCACATCACATGAATATTCTCTGTTGAGATACGCGAGAAGCGACTCTTCTCATGCTATTTGAAGGCTTTAGAATTTAAATATTTGGTAAGTCCTCACATATTGTCTGCTACTGTTGGAAGAATATCATTTTAGTTCACCTCGTATACATCTACGACTAATTTAGTAATAACAATTGTGTCTTTTAATTGAATCATTCATAGTTTTTCTCTCCACATTTTTTGTTTTTCATCAGGATTCCGTTGCTGAAAATGGGAAAAGACTTTCCCCTAAGCCCTTGTGTTTTGCTTGTTGCTGTGCAACAACCAGGCCCCACATCTTTGAGAAACACCACGCCAAACAAACCAAATCGCAATCACTTACCATTCTGGGACATCAAAAACATGAAAATCCAGCTGTCATCCAGATTGAAACTGCTCAAATAATACAAACGGGTAACCTCAAGCGGATGGAAGAAAACCTCACCGAAAAAGAAAAAAAATCTAAAGAAAATCACATGCTGTGTTGAAATCAAACCTTATTCCCTTTTATCCTGCAAATCCCGTTTATGAAATGCCATGGGAACAAGGTTGTGCATCTCCAGCGTAAATGGTCGTATATCGAGAAGAAAACCACCGAAATGCTTTAGCACCGACTGAGTGGACCTCGTACTGAGAAGTACTGAGAAGTCCTGTGAAGCCAACAAGCAGCTGCTTTCTTCTGTTGGTGGTAGCACATAGCGGATATGGACCTGGAGCCCTTCAGAAGGTCAGGTGAATGTGACCTCAGCTCTGCAGTTGGGGGGTGGGGGGTGGGGGGGTGGGGGGTCAGACCTATGCGGCTCCTCTGCCGTAGGTTTTCCCCATCAGCTGATTAGCTTGAAAGGTTAGAAGGGCCACATTCTTGTCTCACCATCTGCGCTGTGCTGCTCCACTACCACATTAGGGATCTTTAAACAGATGGTTTGAGGGTTGCATTGGAAAATGTCAGGACAAATCGCCATCCCCGGGTAATTACTGTTTTTGAACGCTCCTCTCCTTCTGCATCTCTGACTCTTGAGTTTTTCTTTTTTCTTTTTTTTCTTTTGCTCTATATTTTTGGAACTTAGTTCTTGGCTCCCATTTCCTCTGTTTCTCCGAGACATTCTTTCACAGCACTTCCTCCAGACTGTTAGATTAATGGCAGCTGCACTGGACATGGACAGAAAAGTTACTGAGCTATCTATCGAATTCATTCTGCACTCTTGACACTTCATCTCTGTCGTGTGTGTGGAGGACTGACGTACTAATGTAGCAACAGGCAGGAAACTGGCTGCCCTCCCGCAGCGTCTGAAGCGTGGACGTAGAATGTCAAGCAGGAAGCATCCGAGCCTGACACATTGTAGCCTTGTAACCTCTGTGGCTGCCTCTCCAAGCCTTCGATTTCGTGCACGCAAGCTCCCTGCAATCACTGTGCTCGAAAGCGCCAGGCACAATCTCGCAGAGAGAGGAGCGCGTGTGAACAGGGAATTATACATCTGGCTTTGCCGCCTAATTCAAGATTCCATGCCTCCCGGCAGCGTTCGGGTGTGCAGAATGTGCAGCAGAAAGGCGGGTGACTGTAAGCAAAGACATGTGTTTGACACACTTATCTTTGAATTCATGATTGAGCATTAGCGCTCAGGTAATGTTTGTTTGGCTTTTATTGACTTGGAAAGCCTCCTCAGCTAGTTAGCGGCTCAGCGGATCAATACCTGACTCTAATCAGGAGATTTCTGAGGAATGAGAGATGGAGGGGGAAAAAAAAAAACAAAAAAAAAAACCTTACACACATCCAACTTGGCCAGAAACACCAGAGATAGCTTCCTTTCTGGCATTACTATGATTGGTGATGGCTGAAATTGATTCAGATGCTGCTATCTTTAAAGGCTTTTATCTCCAAGCACGAAGGGGAGGAAAAGGAAAAAAAATCAAAAATCAAAAAATGGAGATGCGAGAATTTGCATGACGATCACTATCCCGCTTTCCCCTCATGGGGTGACAGCATGCGGCGCACATTACCTCAGAAAGCAAGCTCACATTTATGTGCTGTGTGTCCTAAGTAATTTCTTTTTTTTTTTTTTTTAAAGCGAGCTGATTCTCCCGGGAGAATGCTAAAAGAAGAGGAAGGGAAGAAAAGCCGCACAAACACAAACCAGTCAGAAAATAAATCAAATCTTCTTGAACAGTTAGAGCATTGAACACAACTCAGTGGGTAGTTATTTGTTCCAATCTGACTTTTTTTTTTCTTTTTTTTTTCTGTAAAAGTTTAAACCATCAGGGAGGACACCAAACCCCCTCCACCTCCCCTCGGAAAAAAAACAAAAACTGGAGAAAATACACAAACTGAAGAGACGCAGAGTTGACACGGAGATCGTGAGAGGAATGGATGGCTAGGAGGAATTGTTGAACCGGAACCTGAAAACAGCAAAGCGGATGGCACATATCAATGAGCAGATCTGTCCCGGCTCCCCCGCACACCCCGCCGCATTCCCTATCCATCCGGATGACAAAAAGAAACAAAGAAACATAAAGAAAAGACTGAGCGATTCCAAGCTTTCGTCATCCATTAGAAGGGGAAAAGGAAATAATTGAAAGCAGGGTGCCTAGGGGGGGCTACCAGTGTGTGAAACCTCAGTGAGATCTTTCCCCCTTTGCTATAAAAAGAACTGAACGGTGCAGAAATATTCTTTTTCTCTCCCACCCCTCCCAGAGTCATCAAACATTTGAAAGAGATTTTTTTCTTTTTTTCTCCGGAATAAAATCAAGACATTTTTTTTTTTTTTTCAGAAATAGGGTTTTTAAACCATTGTTTTTTTGTTTGTTTTGTTTTTCATTTAAGTTCATTTAAAAATTCTCTTCAGTCACAGACGCGTCGAGCCCCTGTTCTTACTTTTCAATAGTCTTTGCGAAAATATAGAGTAGAACAGTCTTCTTTCCATGTCTGTCCTCTGCAGCAGTAAACAAATACAGTATGGGATTCGACGGAGCACATCTTGCAGGAGACGGACAGCAGAGTGAGCGAGATCCTTGCCAGAAAAAAGAACCATGTACCTATGTATAACTTTTTCACGAGTCTTTTGTCTCTGTGTGCATCTGTGTCTCGGCATGAGCGCGGGTGTGTCCATGTGGAGGGGGGAGGGGGTGGGGGGGTTGCAGGGGGTGTGTGTGTACGTCTTCACACTTCAGTCTGGAAGTCCCCCTCGGACGAGTCGGGTGTGTTTGCTGAGGAGGAGTCCCAGTTCTTATTGTGCAGTTCCATCCGGTCCTTCTGCTCCCCTGGCACGATGGACAGCTCGGGGGTCATGGTCTTGAAGCTGTCCCATGAGCTCTGGTCCTCCGGGGTGGACTTGTCCTAAATGGATAAGGGCAAATGAAACAGCCACGTTCGGGCAAAAAAAAAAAAAGTGTTAGATGAAACTGTAGAAGAGAAACCATTAAAAAGAATAAAAAAAAATTAAATAAATATATAACTGATCATGTTTAATAATATCAAGAATCTCCCAGGGTCAGCTGGTCGGGTCAGAACTGTTGGATTTCATGCTTCACCCTCAGGCAAAAATCTCTACATTATCTGTGGAGCAAGAACTGTTGCAATCCAATTATTTTCCCAAACATGTGTGTCCTGATAGTTTGTATCTTATGTTGCTCTTAAAAGGGTAGAGGTGAACAAAAACAGAAACTCAAGCTATTGCCAAAAACAAAACATTTTTTCAGATTTAACATGTAAATACATGTTTTTAATCTGATTATAAAATAGCTACCTGCGTCAATGCTAATAAGCTTTCAAAAATGGTGCTCCTGTCAGCAAGGTTGACTTGCTCAGCGGTAACACCAAAAGGAAAACAGCATATTTCAGTCGGGTTTCTCAAAAAAAACTAAACAGAAAAAAAAAGCAAAGACTTCTTCTGCAAAAGGAGCTGAACACCGGTCAAGGACATGATGCATCACCCTGTTAGTGCAGAATGTTTTCTAGAGAGAAAAGTCGGTGTAAAAGCAGCCAGACCAAATTATTAGAGCTCATTTTCATTTCGGTCTACACCAAGTACACACACTGGTCTGTTCTCAGCTTGTGTAAAAGCACCCTGAAGCTGCAATTAATTAATCTACCCATTTCCTTAAAGGTTTTCAACGTGGAAGTCTCACCTCCTTGAAATTTACAGGAATTGAATCTGATGTTATACATACAGCATATATCTGAAATTTTAAAATTGCAGCTCCGAACAATACATGTCTGAGTATACCTTTGGGACCTTTGTGCTTTGAAATGTAACAGAAGTAAATATACTTAACACCTAAAAAGTTGGGAGTTACTACTAAAGTAAAAAAAAAAAAAAAAAAAAAACAGCAACTACTCCAAAACCAACAAAATCTTCTCATCTGTATCTCTAAACTACATAAACCCATATAGTTTGTACAAGCTGGAGTAAGAATGACTGTTACACTGGTATACAATGGGCTGTATGTCTCACTTATTTTCACAAGCCACCAGCGAACACTCCGGAAAGTTCATTACACAAACAGTGTAATGAGCATATTTCCCAAGACACCAAAGCGTTACTTTAATCATAACTAAGTTTCTTGTACGCACAGTGCAGGTTTGAAACAACGTGGCTGTGCATGTTTGTCCCGAGGCACCTCGGTGCCATTTTGGTTTCTGCTTTTGACCTTCTTTACTCACCGTAGCTGTGCAAGCACAGTTCTCCTGTGAAATAGATGATCATTACAAATGTGAGGAGACACTCGTCTCAAGGTTCACCCCATCAATAAAGCCGTTTTCGATAATTACACTGAACTACTGACTTGTTTACTCCAAGCCGGGTCTTGTGACTGCTGGTGTTTTGTACCGTGTAGTAATTACTTTTTTGTCAGTGCCGTGTCAGAACTGATCAGGAAAACAAAAACCAAAACCCAGGACTATGAAAACAAGTCAAAAGCTGTATTTTCTTTTCTAGGAATGACAACTTCCGCACGTATTTGGAGATGGATACCCTACAATATGCGCTCACTGAGGTAGAATAGGATCTTTTTGCTTCTAACCTTTGCAAATGTCAACAGGCATGCAGGGAGGGTAGACTGCCACAGACATCTTTGATAGTTTTTGTTTTCATTCCCACGTAAAGTAAAAAAAAAAAAAGAAAAAAAAAAGGGCAAAATACATACCTGTACTTCAAGGCCCCTTTCCGTGTCTTTATAAAACATTTTTATTTATCCTCTGTTCTCATGTTAGCAGCCATCCTTTTTAACCCCGCCATCTTTCCTAATTAGAAACTTTTCGCATTAACTGATGAAAGCATGAGCGCTTTTAGACTCAAGGTCTGTGATCGCGGCGTGTGGTCTGCGGATATGCCCACCATGCATGTAAAATACATGTTGCGGGATTAGCCAAAAACGAAATTAGACCCAGCATTATGCATGCGATAAGCGCCATTATTCAAATTGGACTCATTATCTCGCTGAGATCTCACGGAGATGATTTCACAGATACAAGTAAGGAAAGACATGGGGGAACTGCCAGCCCAGATGACTCTTGGTGGAGCACAACGTACAATGACAAAACATTAAAAGGAAGAAAGAAAGCGACAGACGACTCGCGGTACTTTGCACAGACACATTAAATCCATTAAACCCGCGGTGCTTGATCATCATACTAAATGAAGAATTCACACGATGAATATTCAGAGGAGTTTCAGTGATCATCTCAAGAGCAGATTCGGTGAAAACATCAAATATGCTTAATGATGCCGGATGAGTCCCCGTCTGCATGTATCTACTCCATCTGAGGAGACAGCGCTTCAGCACTTCACTTGATCCTGCAGCCTCTTATTTTGTTTGCATTCGAGCGCCGCCGCCGCCCCACCTTCGCTTCAGTGCAGCAGCACCTCTAAAGTGCTCACATGTAACTCACTTTGAGTTATTCACCCTCCGCAGCTGTCATTCTCTTCATCTGTCACACACACACACACACACACACACACACACACACACACACACACACACACACACACACACACACACACACACACACACACACACACACACACACACACACACACACACACACACACACACACACACACACACACACACACACACTGCATTGATCTGCAGCAGCAACCCCTCCCCCTTGCAATGTATGACGATCGTCGCGTCGCCGAAGCGCTAGGGGGCAATCTCTGCCTGATTATCATTCTCCCTGCGTCTCAGCCTGACAGTTGGTAAAATGAATACAAAAGGCATAATCTGGGAGCCAATTTGCATGCTAAATGCTGGCGAAGGAACATTTTGTAATGCAGGAGTGTGGGTAATGCTGCAGTTAAGCCCAACTTTATCCCTGGGAGACTAGGCTAACGCGATTTCGCTGCTACTGCGTGTCGATCCGTTCCCTTTCGCCATCTATGCCTCCCCTCTGCCCCCATCTCATGCCACTCGCTCTGCCAGAAACCCCTCTACTTACACTCGACGAGTTCTTTTCACCTCCGGCAGACGAAATGCTCCATCGCTTTTCCCTCTGTGGTGATGAAATGGTAGGGGTGGGGGACAAAAAGGAGGTAGGGAGGTTGAAAGACAGAGGAAAAGAAGAGAAGAAGAGGGAAGGGGATGGGGGTCACAGTCACTGACAACTCTGCCCTAAAACAACGGCATTGTTCCCACACCTCCATCAGGTGAGCGGGCAGTTGTTGCTTTGTGCGTACACCCACCCCATCTCTCACTCCCTCTCCACCGTTCAGTCCCTCTCACAAAAAGAAAAACAAAACACGTTCACACTCACAACACATGGACAGAAACAGTGCAGATGGAGGTCGGTGTCGGCACGGCTGCACGCGCATGTCTAAGATGTGTTGGCCACGCTTTCAACATCAGCATATGCCAAAGCGAAGAAGGGAAGCTGATGGCAAGGATGGAGTGATGGGAGGAAAAAAAACAAAAACTCAACTTGCTACACAGATCTAATAGTAACCACAGCCACTATGAGACGGATAAAAGAACAGACGGCACACGGGTGTTAAGTAATCTGATTGTGAAAGCCTTAGCAATGAATCTACCGCACAGTGCTGGAGGCTTTGCAGCTCATGTTTTCTAAATAATGTTGAAAGAGGATAACTAATCCGGTTATTACTGCTTGGAAATGCTATTTACAGTATCTGCATTATTGATCTCCCGCTGTATGTGTTAACACATAAAATAGGTAAAGCTCGGCTATAAAGTGGACATTGCTGACTCTGTATGTTCTGCCTCTGGCTTCTTCAACGCATAAACCTTACTCCCCCCCCCCCCCCCCCCCCCCCGCTGTACCTCTGCAGTGTTATCTATCCTTCTTCTTTATGTGCTTGTCTTATTTTCCTTTTCTTTTTTTTTTAGCAAAGCACTACGTGTGGTGGCTTGTTCCTCTGTTGGTGGTCTGGTGACTTTATTCTCAGAACAGGCAGTGAAGATAACAGGTGTTGCACAGGAGACCGGTCATCGTGGGGACTGATGATGAGTCCACCAACACCAGTGTTGACATGTCGAGAGAGCTTTGTGTTGTTCTTTTGTTAGCTGACTGTCTGAGTTCAAGTCAAGATGGATTCATGATTTTTTTTTTTTAGCAATTCCGACACTTTAGAATATTCAAAACTTCCATTTTTCAAAAAATCCCATTCAAATGTGTTTAGGGATATATTAAGATTATGTAGAGGTCTGACATTTCTAGAACACCGTCACCTTCTAGAACTGTATCTCATTATAGAACTGTCATACATTAGGGAACTGTCTTCCAGTCTAGAACTTTCTTGAGATCTAGCACCTTTGGTAATTTTATAGTTGAGAGTCACCTGTAACAGCAATCCAACTTAGTTGTATGTCCATACAGATAAACAAGTACTTGCCTTTGTCAATGTTTATAGTGTATTGTTCTCTGTGTGCATGTGTGTGGTTTCATTACATCAACAACCAACAGCACTGACTAGTGGCCCTGCATGAAAACTACATCTTTTTCAGTGTTTCTGATTTATCCGTGTAAACAGACATCGTTTTCAAAACGTTGACATGTAAACATGAAACTTTACTAAAACAAAAACGATGTAGTTTCACTTGAAATGTGTAAATTGGGCCTCCGATTCCCAAACTTTCGCAAATCCTACAACTGCCCTATCTACTATATTTGCCTTAAATTCTGAAAAGCTGTCACATTTTCTAGAAGTCTCACATACTGTAGAAATCCCAGAATTGCCAGATGCATTTGAATATTCAACACAAATTTTGTACATTTGGAAAAAAGAAATGTAGGAGGTACCAGATATGGTCATTTCCCCTGATGGAAGGGTCAGACAAATTGAGTCTCTGACCATATAGACTCTTTTCTTATTATACCTAAATGATTGTGAGGTTATTGTGTAAACACTTTCTGAACTGCTCCATTGTTAGTTGATGTCCTTATTTAATGCTCCTGTCTGTAAAGCGCAGCAGATGGGCCTGCACATTGCTCTTTTAGGAGAGCTGTTTATGTAAGTGTTTGTAACTTGATGTACACGAGTGCGGGAGAACAACGACAGACAGACTGTGTTTGTCTGGAGTTGGTATGTAAGATGTAACATTCATCCAAGGTTAAAAAGATCTTGTGGGTTTTGGCAGTTTGCCTCGGAGTGTTGTGTCTGTCGCTGTAATGTGTACTTTACATCCAACTCATGCAATGTGTTGGATGTATTCGGCAAAATATGATGTATTGTTATTCCCTGCGACTGCGAACAGACACGCTGACACTTACACACTGAGCACGTGTCAAGCAAAACAGGTAGAGATTTCAAAATGAGCACCAATTTCCCTTTTTCTTTCAACTTTTCCTCGAGAACTCCAAATAGTTATTCAGAAATATGTCGATTTTATGCAAAGGTTGCCTTTAAAAATCGTATTTCTATACTGAGTAATTTGTGTCTATAAAAGACAAACATATCACGGTTGAATGACAGGATGAACATCACCAGTCATCTGTAAGCAATGAATTTATAATGGTGTTTGGTTTTATTTCAATCATTGTAATGGAGGTTTTTCCTTCATCTATCAAAGTTCCAAACGTGATTGCATGATTAAATTCCAAAAGCACAGTATGCACAATATCAGTAGTCACAACTGCTCTCACACTGTTTTTCTTTTGCTTAGTGTCAGACCCAAGCACTATTAACCATTTAAATAACAGACAGGCTGGGTTTTTTTTTGTGGCAGAGGCGTTATGAGGCTTCAGAAAATTATTATTGTATTATAGCTATGCAGATACAGCACGGAGAAGAAAGTTGAGTTGATGTAGCTGTGAGGACCAAAAAGACACTCAAATACATACACGGATGACAGTCAGTCAGATCTAATTCTTTTTTTTCTTTTTTTTTTTGTGCATTTAAACTTTTGGGCAAACTAAAAGAGAGAAATCGCTACAAAGTTGCAGCCGCCACAGAACAAAGTGAAGTGAATGGGTTGTCAGGATTCGGTGGGAGACTACAAAGGCGCTACAGCACAAATATCTAAAGCCATTTCTAGAAGCCTCGGTGGTGTTGTTGGTGGATGCGGGCCCACTCTCTGCAGCTCAGAGTCCCCACCACATTTGGAGTGCAGAACTGGGGAATCGTGTGCGGATGTGGGTGAGCAATGTGGCACGGCTGTCTGCGGGGACGTAACGGGGGAGGACAGGTGGTGGCGGGTAAGTGGGTTAACTTTACCTTTGTTGACTTGGAGGCCCATGGTTCTGCTGACTGTCTGGCTACATTCATACTGGGACGTGACAACAAGCATGCGACACACAAGGCCCAGCCGACAAACGAGAAGACATGAAAACAAACAAAAAAAAACGACAACAACAAAGAAATCAATAAAAAAAAAAAATTCACAGTCAAAGCAAAGACACACACTTGATGTGAGGTTATACATCAAACAAGAAATCATATTTGTACAAGAACAGATTGAAAGTGACATCAAACAATGAGGGAGCGGAGTGAGTGGTTGCCAGAAAAAAAGATGGTCACTTCAGTCACTCGGCTTTGGTGCGGCTTATCAAGAGTTCTGTGTGTTTATTGCATTATATCATCAAGGTAATGACAGGCTGTCGATTGCCTTTTCAACAGCATCAGCATAATTTATTAGGGTGGCACATAAATAGACCGTGCGCAGCTCTCTTTAGCACCATTTACCCCCTTAGCAGGAAAGAAATCTGTGACACAAGTAATAAGGCCCTTCAAAGGCGCCAAATCTGGTGAATGTAGGGTAAATAAATTCCATTAGTGCAACACACTGCAAACAAACGAGCAATCAGACACACAGGGTTGGTTTACCACTGTCTGGGTCTTTGCAATCCAAGGCCAGCCCTCCTATGGAGAAATCGGTTCCAGCTCTCGATTCGGACCTTTTCACCTCCTTTTAATTGGCCCAAGGACAGTAAATGAGCTAAATTAGTATTGTGCCTGTTGGTGCACGAAGCCAGTGTTAGGTTTGTTCCGCCTGGACTCCCCGTCCCCTCATTAGGAGCTACTGATAGAGCCGCTGTGCTAAAGCTACACTCCGCCAGCCCTCGGTTTTCACGGGCAATTTGTGCGGAAGGATGAAAAACAGTTGATGAGTTTATACTCGGCGTGGAGAAGGGGGCAAGGAAATAATTAAAAACAAGCTAATGAGTGAAATTAATTATTCAATTAATGCCTCAAACGTGCCACCGAGGACCGTGTTTAGAGGGAGGAATGGGAAAATGAGGGAGACAGCAAGACAAGAAATGTCAAGCTGCGGGGACGAATGGAAGGGAGAAGAGGATATGAAGGGGAAAAAGAAGGGAGGCGTCAATGTGAAAGTGAAAACCCCTTAGCTTAATGGCACCAAATGGACTATCAAGACCTACGGGGCTTGCATGTGCAGGCAAATTGCCCTCAATGAATCAAGAAAAAAAAAAAAAAAAAAGACGAGCCATTGTAATTTAAATTTATACATCTTCAATTTACACTCAAGGCAGACACATTACCTGAGTTAATTTCACTCAAGTGACCTGGAAAATATATATCAATAACAGCTATAAATGTTAACAGCTGATGCATAAGGAAAGCAGCCCAGTCTGCTCTCTTTCTATTAAAGGCACCATAATGTACAGTTTACCACGACGCATTTCCATATGCTATCTCAAAGACATGGATTTCATCACGGCGTTCTCTCATACATGCCTATAGTCATTCGGGTTGAATTGCTAATACGTCTTTTATAATTGAAAAATTTGCTCGCCATTCCTGCTCTGATACGCGATCAGTGAAAATCACAACAAAGTGCGCCCGACTCCTTTTGTCTTTCTTTCCTCCCGACTGCGCAAAACTCCTCGCTGTCTATTTGGAGAGCGAGGCCAATCTACGCTTCATTTAATCAAGAACACAGCAGACGACGGGATGGAAATATATCCCATTTGAGAGCTAAAAAATGCATCCGCCAAGCTATTATGCAGTGAAATCTCTCTCGCTCACCGCCTCACTCATATACGCATACACACCGTCCATCCCACACACAGCGAGGCAGAGCACTGCATCATTGGGCACTGCATGCAAATGTGTGCCACGACCTTCTGAACCCCCGTGGAAAGGAAAGGAAACGACAAACTCCACCGTGACAGAGGCCAAAAATCTGTTGGAAATTTCAACAATATTGTGGACACTAATGCTAATACATAACTCTACTACAAACACACAGCATCCGCGCTGTCTTTCGGTGACCCCCCTTGACTCCATTTGTATCCTGCCTCCATCGTGGAATACACAATGAAAAACGGACTCCATCCATCTGCTGGAACATATGGCCGCTGCCTGAGGAACCACAGTACTTAAAAAAAGAAGGGTAGTATTTGAATTTTCATCAGTGTTAATGTGAAGCCCACGAGCTAACCACTTCAGCAGAGTAACATATTATATATATATATAGAGAGAGAGAGAGAGAGAGAGAGAGAGAGAGAGAGAGAGAGAGAGAGAGAGAGAGAGAGAGAGAGAGAGAGAAAGAGAGAGAGAGAGAGAGAGAGAAACTTAATGCTTGATTCCTGGCCACCCACTGATGTTTAAGGTCAATAAACAATCTAATGTTAACACACCTTTGTAACCTTTTTAACTTGCGATGATCCACTCCATGTTGAAAATGCACATGGATGCCAAAACAAAGCAGCAGCGGATCATCTTGGTGATATGTTTTAAAGGTCATGCATACGTTTTATTTTTAGAGAAATTGCATCTGAAAATGCAGCACAGAGTAGCCACAAGAATAAGTTCGGCTGCAGAACAGAACAGACGAGGTGGTTCTCAGCTGCGGACCTTTCCAGTCACATCTTCACTCTGTATTTTCCTCTATTATCCATAACACTGACTCATCACCTTGTGGCCTCAAGCCATCTAAGTGGTAAATAAGGGGATTAATGGGGAACATAGGGTTAACGAGAATATGAGCGAGTGGGTGGGGAGACAAGAAAAGCTTAGATGGAGAGTGTGGATTCAATTCATAATGTCAAGAGATCACTCTAAGCCCCCTGCCATTACACAGAAAATTGTATGAGATTGAGAAAAAAAAAAGAAAAAAAAAAGAAAAACCAAACATTTTCTGGCAGCCACTCGTCTCCTCAACAGATCCAACACACAGATCCTACCTTTCTAGAGTAAAAGAGATCAGGTCTCTTCTGACTCTGAACGTCTCACACGGCATCCATAAAAACTGTATGTTGTTTGGCCCTTTTTAGTGCCAATGAGCGGATTTATGGACGGAATAAGACAGTTTATGAGCCTATTATGAATTGGTTTGATGGGTCATTGTCTTTATGAACTGATTTATCACTTGGTTAAGGTGTTTAGATCGCCAAGGTTTAAGCCAAGCAATGGAGTGGACAAAGTGGGTATCTGTCTGTCACACTACACACACAGACACACACCAATTATACAATGGGAGGAAACTCAACTTCTGAATCATACCACCATACAAGTACATTTCACATGTTATAGTACTTTCAGTTCCACGGTTCTTGATAAGTATTCTTTTTTCAAGGGAAGGGAAGGTTAGCATTCATCATGTGAATGCTAAAGCATCGAGGATATGAGCTAATGCACTGAACTGCTACACCACCACAGCACTTCAGGGGGGACTAATACAGAAATCCATTGAATACAGTCACTTCACAATGAGGAAGCACTGACAGGAAGTGGACGAGCAGCTACAGGATGTACATTCATAGCTTGACACTGTTGGTTACTGTTTTAAACACCATTTATTAGAAAATAGAGATGTTTTCTCTATCACAAGTAACAGAGTTTACTGTTTGTTGACTCCCACTCTTAATACTACTGTTCCAAGTCTTTTCAAGCTTTAAAGTCTTGTGATACAAAAGTAGCTTTTACGAAGATGAAAGTGTAGGTTTGGCCATTAAATGGATTAAATTGACAATCTCTTTATTAAGGCTTTAAGTATCTATTCACGGTACATGGAAGCGAGATAGATCGCCAACACTAAGGCCGGGTTTACACAACAACGTTTCAAGTGAAAACACATTGTGTTTACGTGTTCGGATGAGAAAAATTGTCCATTTACATGAAAATGGCAGAAAAGTTCAAAACTACGTTTTTATGTTGGGCCAATAGTGGGTGCTGTTGTTTATTTTTTTTAAATAAAACCACATACACCCGCACATGTGAGCTACAAACATTAATAATGGCGAGTATACTGACATTTGTATGGACAGACGGCAAAGTTATATTGCTATTACAGGTGATTTTCAACAATAAAACTACCAAGTTTCAGGAGAATATTGACCTGGAATGGTGCCACTCTGGAGGCCGCCATTGTTGTTATTGCCCATCTACTGGCACATGTGCAAAAGAACTATTCACTACAGCCGTGGAGGGCATCTGCAATAGCAGCCTTTTTCCCAATTTTCACGGAGACAGAGTCAGAACCTTTTTCGAAAAGGCGAGCCATTTTCAAAAATGTATTTTTAGCGGCTCCGAACACCTTTGTCGTGTAAACAACGCAACAGAAGTTTTGCATTTTCACTTGAAAACATGAGGCTGTAGTCCCAGGTAAATTGTCAGTATCCATGGTCGACATGTAGTTGTTGTTATGCCTGGTCGTTTTTAAGACAACAATGTCTAACTTTGGATCAGTACTGTTTGGCCTACACACCGTATGATCCTCTTTTCCAACAGCATGAAAAATATGTTGACATTGGTAGATAAAAAAAATTCAACTATCAGGATTAAGGAGCGTTTTTGGCAAGCATAACTCTGTCTAATGTATCTCTGGATGGTTTTTACTAGAGTGTAAGCTTTTCCAAATCTAATAAGGCCCTAATGAGAAGCAGGACTGCCATCTGACAGCATCCAAGAACTGAGTTTTAAATGTTTCCTTGACCCTACAAAGTAATGATGTGCTTTTAAGTCTCGATTAAATGCAACATTTGTAGACTATTCAACTATTTCTTACACCTAAGTGGTTTTGGGTGCTGAGAAAAATTTGCTACAAAAAGACTGGAAATTGAAAATTAATACTTAGTGAAGATTACATCACTTGAAAATCCCATGTAAAGTATTAGCTGCATGAAAACACAGCGACATAACACAACAGTGACAAACTTTGAAACACACAGTGCCACATGTAGCGCATCAGTTCAAGCCTACTTTAGAGTGAATTAGAGGGGCTCTACTGCACCAGGTTTATGTTGGCTTTAGAGGGTCTTACGTTGACTTTCTTTGTAAACAAGGGATGTTCTGCGCACTAGCGACGGCTCTGGGTTGTGCCTCGGCGGTGGGGGAGGGGGCACCTGTCGTGGATGAACACCAGCCGCGATGGTTGTTAGAAGGGTTAGAGGGTGTTTAGCATCCTGGTTAAAATACGGTTTAGGCACTTTAAAGGAGAGAGAAGCCTGCAAAAGTCAGCGGGGTTAATGAGTTTTCGAGATCTGGCTTCGGGTAGAAAACTTGTCATTAAGCAGGTGAGGAAGAAGCCAGGTTTTTTTTTTTCCTTCGAAGGGAAGACTTTTCAAAAAGTGAAATGCTCAATAATGAGTGTCCTGAAGTAACAAAGTCAATTGGCTTCATGATGTAAAGGGAAAGATTTAACTTTCATGGGTGTTGATCTGTGAGAGCAGATCCTGAAATGCAGTAATGTTTGCTATTAAATCACTGATGTGCGATATGGGAAAATCACTATCAGAAGCCGTCATGTGTTCACAGAAAGGAGGTTATTAAAGTCATTATAAAATGATTATGTCATTACTCATGCAGTGATTGTCTCTTGAATATGGTTTATGTGCTTCAAATGCAGGCAGTATGACATGGTGCTCTCAAACATAAAACAGATCAGATCAGTCAAAACACACGCAGAAACCCCCCCCCAAAAAAACAACAACAAAAAAACAATTGGACATAGACACAGAAGAATGCAATCACACATGTAGGCACTGCGGGCATGCTCACTCACCCACAGAGAGGCAGGCACACACACACACACACACACACACACACACACACACACACACACACACACACACACACACACACACACACACACACACACACACACACACACACACACACACACACACACACACACACACACACACACACACACACACACACACACCCTTCTCATCTCCATAATTACTGTATAGTCAGCATGTCCGTGTCCGGGGGTGACTCTCGAAGTGAGATGTTGACAACAGCAGTGCTGAACTCAAGCTGGGACCCGTCAAAAGGCCCGACACTGATAGCATTATCTGTGTAATTATTCACAGTTAAGTGAACTGCCTACTTACTTTTGCCATAATGGATCTGGATGAGTAAACCATATCCATGCTGCCCTTTCAATTCGCAACTTCTGCGATGTCATTAACCCAGAGGATATGTGTGTTTCAATTTATCTTAATTATCTATTATTTGTCACTGGCCTTTCATTTCTTGGCCACAATCTGAAAGCACACCTGAGCTTCTCGTGAAGCACATTAGCATGCTGCAGCACAACTGCTAAGAACTGCAGACTTTTAATATATGGCTCATGGCATGTCGGGCGGCCTGCTATTTTTCTTACCTTCCATAAAATATTTGTTGGCAGGAAAGAACAGGGGAATTGGCCAGCGCTCTAGAAAATCTTGATCAAGATGTTGAGTAATTGATGGGCGAAGAAAAGGCCACTGGCCTGCCTCTGGAAAATGGCAGCATTTTTGCATGTATATATATATATACTGTATATGTGTGTGGCTACAAGGCAACAGCAATATGAGTGATGTCACAATGGCCTCTCTTCCTTTATCGTGGGTGTAAACTAGATGTAAACCAGCAAGCCTCCAGTGATAGGGAAAAGTACACCCCGCAAGACTGGCTCGCACATCGTGGCTCCATGTACTAATGCTCAGCAGATGAGCAAACGTGTGTGTGTGTGAGTGTGTGTGTGTGTGTGTGTTTAAATCTTAATGAAAGTGGTCCTCTGAAGGTCAGCATAGAGCAAGCGGGGACTCTTTTGTCTGCCGCTAATGGTATATTAATGATTCACAAATGCCTCCGTGTCTCATACGCACAGGTGCCCACCCAAGCAACCCATAGACACACTGCGCGCGCGCGCACACACACACACACACACACACACACACACACACACACACAGATGCACACACATAAAAGTACAGTCACATACAGCACAGTAACCAGTTTGACATTGGCATAGACAAAGCATACAGGACATTGTGAGGGGTTTCTATGCATCATGGTGGGACGGCTTCATAAAAGTGACAAATAGTCACAGGTCCTAAATTAAAGAATTTGGATTTCATTAACCTGTTATGATTGATTCAGCCTCAGCTACAAGCTTGTGTGATCAACTCTTTTTGATAGGTATTTAATAAGGCACCCACAGCAAGTGAAAATGAATTAAGTTCAGGCCAGCTACATCAGGTGTGAAAGCCATTTACAATATGAAAGATGGAACAGAATGTGCCTCTAAAGAAATATTTATGAGGTAGTTATTGTTCGATTCTTCATGGTCGCGGTAATAGGTACAACAGTGAATTAGTCAAATGGCAATGAAAATACACAGAGTATTCGCATTACGTTGAAATTCCCGTCTGAACAAAAGATGTTTTCATATTTCTAAGACAGCAATCAGGCTGGAAAAAAGACCACCATAATGAATACAACCGCTATCAAACAAAAAAGTACCTCATAAGTACCCCCATGTAAATGACAGATAATTTTTATGATTATAATTGTCTGAAAGCTGCATTCACAATTAAACACAAAGTAAGCATAATGCTGATAACACTGAGGTAGTGATGAGCGGTTTCTCTAAACCAAAAATACTGCAATTGTAACCGGAACTTGATTTCCAGTTGCAATCCTTCAGTGTGGGATTTGGGGATCATGAAAAAAGTGTGGGAGGGAGTGGAGGTGCATGGGTTCAACTGGTTCCAATCCCGTTCCTGGGCAATGATCTTACCTTGAATGTGGACATGGCTGGGTCCCTGTTATACCTGTCTATGGTGTGGAACTTGGAGGAGTGGTTGAGCTCATGGTACAGCTCAGAATGTCTTTTGCGAGTGTGCATCACTTTCTGGAAGGGAAGAAAGGAAGGGACAGCAAAAATGAAGCAAATAGAAACAAACAAAAACATAAAAAAAAGAATAAAAAAAAAAAGGAAAAGGAAGAAGAGGCAATGCAAGGGCAGGCAGGGTAATGGGAATGAGTAAAAGGCTGAGGGACTGCAGTGATGCCAGCCATGAAAAGGAGTTAGAGAGGGACGCCGACAGATCGATCGATTGCTGGCTCATGCTCGTCTATCATCTACTTCCTCGGTCTTTAAGAATTTGGCAACTGGGATTGCTGCAGAGGAGTCCCTTGAATGACAATTTCGTGAAAGTGACTGACAAAAATGCCATCGTTACTGACTTGTGCCTGCTAACTCGGGGTCTTGTTAACTTGGGATTTTGTCAAACTCATTAAATGTCCAACAGATGGACGAGAATTTAACTCCTGCCCCTGCGAAAGCATGTTCAACATAAACTGGCTTCCTTGTGTCCTTTGTGTCCCAAATGTCTATCTCGAAGGCAGCTAAATCCAGATCTGTAATGCCCTGACAGCAAGCTGCATTTGTCAGTGCCGCTGCCGTCTCTCCAAGCTAATGGGCAGTGCTGGAGCTGCTCGGTAGTAGCAAATCGTCAAAGCAGCTTGCGAGGTTGAAAGTGACACAGGGGCAAGATGCCAGCACTCGCACCAGCACACTTACCAACGAGATCTGGCGCTTAGGATTGGTTCCAATTACTACATAGTGGGCGGGTCACTGTTGGGACCTCTAAATTAAAGAGAGTCGCATTATAGAGAATGCAGAATCTATAGGAACGTAGAATCTATGAAATCAAATGTTTAGTTCAACTTGTACAGCAGAGATGTTGATCATTGTTCTTTAAAGCTGTTTCTGCCAAGTTCCCCAACTTAAAGTGCTGAATCCCCAGGGAATGCTTTCAAAACTTTAGCAGGGATTTTTTTATTTATTTTTTGCTAAACGACTGTGACTTTAATGGTCATTACAGTGCACAGTTCATGCATTCGAGAGTTTACACTGTCTAAATGGATGGGGAAATGCAATGGTTGAAAAAAAAAAACATGATTGGAAAATGAATGCACCTTCCATTAAACTCATAGAAGTGTACACTATCATGTTTTAGTATTTCTTCTATGCCAACGTCCATTACAGAAAAAGGAGATGCAGTCTCCTTTTTCATGCAGGGAGCCACGGATGGCTCTCAAAAAAAATATATAAAAAATTAAAATATCTGTCGTATAATTAAAAAGGATCAGCCATAATCACTGTAAGTAGCTCATCATTGCCCATAACCTCTACTTAAATATATATTTCCATGTTGGGAAGGGGTGAATGTCCAGTCTCTACAAGCGTCAACATGACATGGATTTTCCCAGAAAAAAAACGCAGTATTGAGGTCACTTATTTTCATCATATATATATTACTAGAGACTGGAGATTCACGGTACACTCAGGTCATTCTGAAACAAACATATTGACGCACACCAAACCATCTCCTTCCAACAGATATAATCGGCAAGCCAACTGTGGCCACATATGCGACGTATCAACCGACGACTGACCGACTCGTCTTCATCCACACACAAGAAGCGCTCTACTTTGCTGTTTCTTCAACCAGGACCCCACAGCAACATGTATAGCCTTGTCTCATTTCAATGTGCATGCCGCTGGAAGGGTTTAATTCTTGAGATGCCGGGATTATTTGACACATAAGCTTATTTGTGAGGGCAGACAGTAGGTAGCGAGGGACAATCATAGGGCCATTGTTGGAGAAACAGCTGACTATGTAAGGTAAGTCTGAGACAGCCCGTTGCTTTAAGTGCAAGGGAGACACAGGTGCGAAGGGAAGGGTGTTTTTTTTTAGCAATAAGCTCCTCTATGCGTTACTCAAGTCCTGGCAGAAGCACAAGAAAGCAGAGACAGGCTGATGACAGGGGATGAGATCCGACATCTTACCTCGAAGTCCAGATCAGAGTACCGTACTCTTTTCCTCTGGAAGAGGAGGGGGCAGGGGGAGAAAAGAAAGCATCAATGACCACCCCTCGACTGCCGAACTCTCGCAATCCTAATCTCTTGTGCAGTAACAAGGGGAAGGCTGAATTTTCACTGGCTGGCCAAACATTATACAATAGTCAAGGCAAAATCTGAATCATTTAGTCTATTTCAATATAATGAGATTAATGAAGAGGAATAGCGCAGAATTACAATGAAATAATAATTTCTCCGCTCACATGCTCTTAAAATACAGTAGTTGCAACCCCTGCATAAATCCTCCAATTTTCTCTTTTGGAGAATTTGTTGGAGCCATTTTGATTAAAAGAGCCGCAACAAACACATGAGGAATGACTTTTCATCCTCTAATCTTGTTTGGAACCCAGTACTCTCATCTTAAGTGCCTCTGTAGCTATAGCGAGTGGCACACAAGCCGCCAATTTAACAGCTGCAGACATTTCCAACTCATCTGGCCCTGACATTGCATTGAATTACATTCCATCTCTGACTTCCTATCTGGCTCTCGCTGTCGGCCAGATTTGCATTTGGCAGGGAGAGAAGCTGCTCTCCACAGTTAGTTAAACGCCGTGTTCATTCTTTGAAAAGGGCAGAGTTGCTGATCTGATACTGTGGCAGCCAAGGTTTTAAAACAGAAAGAAATGCAAACAGATCTAGAGGTAAGTTTCTCTTAAAGGTTTTCCACCCAAAAGTTTTCACCAATTATAGCTTAAAAAAAAAAGAAAAGAAAAAGAAAAATGAAATCATGGTCCTTATAGAAGAAACTCCTTACCTTAAATAGAGAAATTCCATGATTGAGTTAGCTTAGTAACATGACAGACATGCAGCATGCATATACATTCTTAGTATATTGCATGTTTTGGTGGGAACACATATGAAACGGCATAGGAAAGCAAAAGGAATCAAAACGAAGCCCTCGTGATGCTAAAGTAAACTCGGCCACAAAGAAGTTTTCTAATGTGTTTGCATACACCCGCTTCATCTTGCGGGTATGCACAATTGTCCATTTGACAGTATAGCACACACAAACCCCGTGAACGTTTTTCACACATTGGCTCGATCATTTGGAACTCGAACTAGAAATCAACGGTGAAATGAACACTGTGAGTACATTCGTGTGATCCCTTCATTATGCTGCACCATGTTTGAATTGGGGAGTAAACCACTGCTGTGATTTAATCTTGAGAGGCACGCTCTGATATCCATCTCCAAATCAAGCATATTCAAACAGGGTAAAATTATTGCAGTAAATTACATCCTGCAGGTTTCTCAGCATTTTATACTTTTTTTTTTTTTTTTTTTAGCATTCATGAGTGCACTCGAAGCTCCTCTGACAGCGGTGTTTTATGAGTTTTAATGACTTGTCCTTAACGTCCTCAGCCTTAAATGAAGCATCTGCATTTTTTGGGTGAAAGTGCTGCTTCCATGTCTTTAATAAACCTTGTGAGTAAGCAAGTCGCCATTGGACCAGATCCAAAGTGTGTGTTTATATATGTTATCACATGCTTGGCTTTGTGTGTATGCGTGTACTTGCAAAAACCAAATACAAAATTAAGGTGGGGTGAAAGACATTCACCAGGGGTATTTCCTCTGATCCGGTCTTGTCTCAGTCCATCTGCTGTGCCACCTTGTGCCGTTTGGAGCAAGGGGGGGGGGGGGGCGATCACACGCATATTAAACTCGCTCACACACAGACACTAAACTAATAAGAAGGTGTCATTATGAAAATAACTCATTTCAACACTCATTGTCTCCGTCAGCAGCAATAAGCACTCTGAAAATAAAAGCGGCTGTTGTGGCAGCCTCGTTCGTTAGAAGACAACTATGTTATTACCGCTCAGTGCTGGGTGTTCTGTTGCTGTGTATGACAGACAACACGTATTAGCAACTGTCTTGTTTTAAGTTTCACCTCGCCTTCATAAAGACCACACTCACTGAACTATGAATACAAGCCATGCAAACAACCTTCTCTTATCAACTTCCCCAATCAACGAATGACAAAAAATATGCATGTATGAGATTACACCTTGCTAAAAAAAAAATGTAACTGGATATAATGGTTCAACTTCTCCTGATGCAAATCAGCCTGTTTTAAATCCACAAGAAATTATATTCAAATATCAAGATGTTTCTTTTTTTTTAAAAATGCTTGCACAGACCAATTATTCCCAGCAAATACTCGTCCCTCAAGAGTGTTTCCTATCATTTCAGTTTTTCAAGCACAACTACACCAAAACCAAATCCATAAAAGTAAAATGTGAGCTCAGGTGACAAGTGTAAACAGTGAAACAACTCAAGCTCCACTGGAAACCCTTCTGTCTTTGTTCCAATCTTTTACCCACCTCGAGAGAGCCTGCTGAGACGCTGGTGTTGGCATTGGTGCTGCCCAGGTTGCGAGGCAGGGTCCTGGTTCTCTCCACTGTATTCCCCCCTGTCAGAATCTGTCTGACTGACGGTCTCTGGCCCGGCTTCAGCTGCAGAGAGTGCCCATGGGAATGCATGTGTCCTCCGTGGGAGTGCACGAGACCGCCCTGAGCCATCAAGTGGCCGTGCCCATGGGGCATGGTTTTGATCGTCCCGTAGGAGCGGTTGAGGTTCATGGTGATGTTCATGTCGCCCACACTGGACGGCACAAAATCCGCCGGGTAGGCTTCGCTCTCAGCCGGGTGGAGGGTCAGGGGAGAGGGGGGTGGGGGGAAAGGAGGGTCCTCCACTGCGATGTTGAGAGGCTTGTCCTCACCCCCCAGGCCCAGGCCTCCTCCTTGGGAGGAGGACGCTGGAGGTTTGAGACTGACTGTCCTCCGAGGTAAGACCATGTAGTCTCCCTCTCCACCGCCGCCGCTTCCTCCTCCACCTCCGCCGCTTCCTCCGCTGCCGGCACTCCCGTCCTGGGAGTTGTTGGAGGAGGCTGGCGGGCGAGCCCAGCCCAGGCCACTCTCGGTGCACAGGTAGATTGGAGCGCCACCGCGTTGCTGTCCCTGTTGCCTCTGCTGGTCCACATTGGTCTCCTTCTTTAGAGGAGTCTCACTCAGCTCATTGAGGCCTCCAAGTGGTGGAACCTGAAGAGAAATAAAAGTATTTAACTGAATCGAAAACATATACTACTCGCTGATAAAACAGCATACTACACACTACCATGCAACATCTTTTGTTTTGTTTTTAAATATTTAACCACAACGCAATCAGACTCTATTTACAGCGCATTTAGTGTGTATCTCAGAATGGAGGACAAACGTGTGACACTGACAATTATTCCGTCAGTCAGAACAAACTATTATCCTGTACCTGCACGATGAGATTGGCAGGTGGGATGTTCCCGGGGAGGGAGCTGAAGTTGACTCCCACGCCACCCTCCTGATGGGCTGCCAGCTTCGGATCGTCCTCGTCATCCAGGGAGATGCGGGAAAGTGTCCCGGTGATGGTTGCTGGGTTACAGGTGTTGACCTCTTTGAAAATGACTGCAAGAGACATTGGAGGGACACGAAGCAGGAGAGATAGCAGAGAGAGGAAAAAACAAGGATGGGTAAAAAGTTGAGGGAGAGGAGTTAGAGTCATTGGTGCAAGGACATAAAAAAGATTTAATGGGATGGGGGAATACAAGGTAGAACAGGATTGTAAAAGATCGGATGGGATTGGATTTTGAATAGACGGGGTTTTGTTTTAATGCCAAAGATTAAGACGGTTGACAACAGAGGAAGGCGAAACAAAGACAAAACGCACAAAGTAGTTACTGTTGCTGAAATCTGTTTGCAGAGTTGATGAATCCGAGAGACAGATTGCATCTCCTAAGAACACTTTCACTTATATTGCTGGACTTATGTTTCGGAGTAAGCTAAATGAATTTTGTCTCAGACACTGTGACCTTAAGTCTCGCCCCAGCTCAAGATATGCCAGTAAGCCAGGACTTTTATTAGCTTGGAAGAAGCACCTTGAGGTAAAATGCTGTATGCTTCAAAAGAAATTGAGGCAAATTCCCTAGCTATTGAGTCTTAACCCATATCCTGCTTAACAGCATTTCTTTTCCTGTCCTTTTGCTGTATATTGATGTTTTCTAGCATTTATGCTTTAAAAAAAATGTGCTTCAATGTGTTTCATGTCTTTCACAGTACTATCAGGTTCTTGGCTAGTTTTCATGCATTCTGATCAGAAATTAGTTAAAAAAAAAAAAAAAAGAAGCAACAATTGTAGAGTATCATTATTACTATTACATGCTTATGGTGGTGGTGGTGGGGGGGGGGGGGTTGATTGCTCAATCAAACATGCCAGAACTCATGCTCATTATGTCACCATCGGAGGGAAAAATAAATGTTTACTCTGTGGCCTTGCAGTCCAATTCAGGATACAACTTGTTGCACAAATCATAATCATGCAATCGGCAATGATGTAACAGAATGTCAGGACACATGTTTGATCAAAAATTGAAGCTGCGTCTTGCTGGGAGTGAGCATCACAGCGAGGACACTGCCTGAGCATGCAACCTAGCATTATCTCGGATTCTCCGTCCTGTTGGTGCCAAATGATTTGACAGAATTGGGGCAGAATTTGAGAAATCTGATCCTTTCACATCTGCATCAAAGGCCGGAGTCTCAGAGAATGACCTATAGATGAATCCGGCGCAGTTTTGTCTGTTGCGTTCTTCAGCGCCACGAGTTGAACACATTAACATTAGGAATAAAAGCAGAGACTTTAAGATTAATCGCGGTCTCGCAGTGGCCCCCGCCGACAGATGAAAGTAGTCTGCATGAATGTGGAAAGTATTCAGTCTCAAAACACTAATCGGAAATTAATTACTACATAGCCTTTGGGAAAAATAATATCAATGCACTGCTCCTGTCTGTCTTTTACAGTGTGGATGTCAAAGAGCTGCGCGGAATAAGTTTGGCTTAAACCCAGCATGAATTCCTTGAACAGAGTATGATTTAATCAAATGACTTCTTGAATTTAAAGGCATGGGAGAAATGCATCATTTAATAAGGATCAGAAATATGGGCTATGGTAAAAAGCCAGGAAACATGATACTGCAGCAGTTAGGAGAAGAATTGTGGGATGGCAGGTTCACTATTTGGCCTTGTGTAGCAAGATTGTGGAGTTTTTAGCCACAGAGACGAGGAACAGAAAGACACAAGGGGTGATTTGTAAAATGGAATAGACGACAGAGCTAAAGTTTCACAGCTTTTAGATCATAACCAAGAAATGTCAACGTTTAATGGAGTAATGACTACTTTTAGCTTTTTTTTTGGGGGGGGGTAAAAGAACAGAAGAAGCAGTAGTATCACATCTACCGACATAATGGATTCGTCTATAGAGAGTACTAGTCTGGAGGCAGATCAGGCAGTGTGAAGTAGGTCAGTTGGGTGCAAAACTTACATGGGTGTCCTCTCTCTGCAGGGGTGGAGGGGGAGAGTGACTCTTTGTTAATATTTCAAAGCACAAACACTCCAAAATGTGATACATCAAGTAACACATCACAACACCCACACAAGACCACTGTCGACTAACAAGGGAAACTGGTCCGAACACATTGAGGAGTGTTATTATCATGCACAATTGAACACGGTCGCATCCAAATATACGCTTGTTGGACACTTATTGGGTGGAATCAGCGTGATTGATAAGGCATTATAATTTGCACACAACGGTGAGGAGTCGTGACAGATCGTCTCCCTGTCCTTTCATCAACATGCGCGGCAGCAGGCTAAGAATATACCCGCCTGCATTGGAACCATACAAAGAGGGTGGGGGAAATAAAAGAGCGAGACAGAAGGAGAGAGGGGGAAATCAGATGGAAGGGGGAAGCTCACCTGTTTGACATGCCAGGTCCACATCCTTCTCAAAATCCGTCTGAGAAAGGGAGGCAAGAAAGGAAGTGAGGGAACACAATGAGCGTGTGCAGGTTCTTTGAGTACATTAGCAACAGATCAGACCTAATGAGTGATGGGATCGTACGTGGTTATGATGTATCCGGTGGCTCTGACACACTATAGACTCTTAGGAGGAAGATAAGACCTGTTTCCATGGTTACACTTCACAACTCAGTTGATTAGACATGCCCTCTAAGAACAAGAAACGCTTTAAAGAAATGTTGCCTTAAGCCATTCAAGGAAGGTTCTCCTCTCATTTATTTATAATGAAGTAGTCCAAACCTTTTTTTTTTTTTTTAAAACCCCAGAAGTGAAGAGAAAGAAGAAGAAGGAAAAAAAAAAGGTGTTCTGTGAATTGCCTGCATGACTCTTGTCATGATGCGAATCGGCTTACAGCAGCATATCAAAATAAAAGGTTTTGACTGAACCAAGCAGAAGACACTGAAGCTTTGCTGGGTTGTAAAATGTCACAGTATTCTTCAGAAGCAGTGCTGGGTATGTTACTGGACATTAATTCTAATTAAAGTTGTTTTCTTTCAAGAGCATTGGGTTCACTTTACCAGTTACTAAAAAAACAGAAGTTTTTGAAAGGTAATCAAACTATTAAAACTTGTTGATGGAACTCTGTAAAACTCCAGTTATGATAACTGTGTTACTTGTTTCCGTTAAGCCAAACGTCGGGAGGTGACGAACTTTGTATTCTATTATGTATTATTTCCAGCACTGCTTACAAGTCTCCCAAATACAGAGTTCGAAAAAAAAAAAAAAAAGAAAAAGAAAAAGCCAGAAAATGTGACGGCTGGACGAACAGGTCGAAGCAAAACTCTCCAAAACCTGTGGGCTGTTTCAGAGGGCTGCAGGGGTTAGTATCTGTCAGAAATAGTCAAAGAAGGAGAAATGATAATGGCAAAAGGTGGAGTCTAAGTTTTTAATGGGTCAGAGAGGTTTTCATAGCGAAAATGAGGGCTGACATAATATCAGGCAGGGGATCATAATGTTATGATTGATTGGCCATCAATCATGAGCCAGCCACTTTGGACGCAACCCAAAATGGAAGTTATACGCTCTGAGTTCCTAATGTTGCTGAAGGAAGGTGGGGTGGCACAGCTCCTTTGGGGGCAGAGCAACATGAGTCGAATGAAGAAGCGCTCTTCCCAAAATGGCCACCAGTCAAGTTTTTCTAAACTTTAGTGAAAGTGAAGCTCATTGCTATGCAGCTGCGATCCTCCCTTTTCTCACCATAGAGCCTCTTCCCGTCCTCGACGGGATTCGCTTACAAAAGCCTTTGTTTGGATAATAAACTACAGATTTTAGACAGTTTGGGCACGCCAGAGAGGCAAGAGAGAAGAGGAAAGAGGGAAATGAAAAACTGAGAGAACGCTCAAAGGTCTCCGAGGAGCAGAAAAGCTCTTAGTACGCAAATCACCCGCAGCACCATAAATGGCTCTCTACTAAATGGACAAATGAGGATATGAAAGAAACTTCTCTCTGTCTCTCTTTTACTCCCTTTCTCATTTTGTCTCTCTCTTTTATCTGTATTGAGAAAAACAAATTATCTTCATTTTAACCATTACGCGCTCTCTCCGCCGCAGCCTCACAGGTTAAGTACAGTGAGTCATCAGGATTGACTTTGTGTAAATACCATATGGGAACAGGCTGCAGCATAGATGGAGTAAATAAACTCGAGAGCACATCACTCAGTTTGAGGCAAACGCTCAAATGAATGGAGAGAAAAAGAAAAAAAAAACAAGATGTCAAGAGATTCATACATTTGGGGTGAACGTGGAATTATGCTGGTTTCTACATTTCTCGGGATTCTACAACATACTACGGCTAATTCTAGAGACACTGACAGGTGCAATATGTAATCTTAACTAACACTGTAAAATCTGAAACTGAACGTGAGGCGTTGATTTTAATCTTCAGCATTGAGGCTATTCATATAAAAATGAAACTCATGACAGTAGTGGATCAGTCATCTAAAGCTGATACATTTTTTTGTGGTTTAATATGTTATATTCTGGGCTGTTTGTGTTCTGGAAAACCCATAGTTTCAAATCTTTGTGCCAAACCAGGGATGTCAAACACATTTTCGTTCAGGGGTCACAAACAGCACAAGTTTATCAGACCAATAAAATGGTGCCATAATAACCTTACGAAACCAAGATTATTATCATTTTTTTTGTCACGGTACAGAGTGTACATGAGGACAAATGTCTATAGCTTAACAAAAGAATTACTACCCAAAATTACAACACAAAGCCAATTTTAAAACTGTGAAACGTCAAAAAAAAAAAGACCTTATATAACTGTTGTACACTTTACTCGGAGTATTGTGCTGTGTCTGCTACTCTGAAAAACATCTGTATAAAAAATATATGTTTCCTACATTTTTACAATTCGCCTCAGGGTTTAGCGGGTGGGGTTGGAGCCTCTTGCAAGCCGGTTTTGGCCCACGGGCCTTATGTTTGACACCCATGTGTTTGGCATTAATATTTTCTTCCGCGTGGTAGAATAATATTTTACAGATTGCACCGTTTCTACTTAAACACTCATCACTAACATCTTGGCGTTCTCTACAGATGACATACTGGTTTGTAGCTGATGTGATTATGGAGGTGGTTGTGGGTGTTGTTGAGGATGGGGGTGTGCTCATGCACGTAGCCGAGAGCGTGGTTGCGGTCGCCGCGGGGCAGACTGTGGTAGCAGGCTTGCTGACACGTCGAGTGGCAAGATGGCGGGGGCAGCTGTGGGTGGCCGCCCGAAAGGCACAGAGACGTGCCGTAGTGCAGCGAGCCGTGCTGCTGTCCACACATGCTCACACTGGCATTCTTCTGATGATGTAAGGGGAAAAAAAAAAAAATATATGAATGGAATACAACAAAAAAATAAAAATGTTAGAAGGGGACATCGAGCGAGTTTTGCAGAGAAGTGTTCATCCAAGTTTGACAAATCAAACCGTTTTCCACAGATGGCTTTGATTCTGTTTAACAAGTGGATGTAGTTAGATTTCTACATCTTTATGATGCTTGGAAATGTCAGGGGTTTACTGTGCTAATGAGATTTCCTCTGAATATAGTGGGAGCACCTGAGAGAACGGTGTTCACTGTAATTACGAGGCTGTTGTAACCGGTGGCAGCCTCACCGAATTATCCATCACAATTAATGTTCCCAAGGGCATTGTGTGTCTCAGACAATGGCTCTGTGTGCATACGTGCAGACTGAGAAGACTTCTTCAAAGTGGCACAAATTCAGAAAGAGGCAAACCGAGGTAAATAGGAAGCTTCACCAACCGCCTTCCTAAATCACGACGGTTGACACTGGAATAGGTTATTTATTTAACTAGAACAGTGACTTGTGTTAAAAAAAAAAAGTATTTGGTAAAGACACAAATTGAAATTTGTTTCATAAGCAAAAAAAAAATTTTGTTTATATAATAAATAATATTTTTTTATCTTGTGTTTTTTATGGGTGACATTTGAAGGCGTCTTGCAACACATTATACTGTAAGCAGAGTTACTGTAAAGCACCACATCGATCATGATTCAACTTCTATCACAGTTTTTAGACTGAACTAAATCGTTTTCAGAAAAAAAACTTTTTTGAAAGGACTTCAAGATGGATAACTGTTACCAGTGAAAATGAACCTAGTTTTTGTGTTTTCATCAAAGAAAAGTTTTGCTTTTACGCGGGAATATTTTTTCAAACTATGTTCGATTAAGCGGGCAGAAATGCTGAAAACGATGTAGTTAGCGTGCCAGGCCACAAATGTGTGAGTTGAAGCATTTTCAAAAAGTTGCATCCCCCCCTGTTTCCATGGAGACGGAGCATTTTCAAAAATTTCCACCTTGGAAGACGTTTTCGAAAAGCTGTGTTTACTGTCGCTCCGAGCACCGTTATCGTGTAAACAGATCCTCAGATGGAGGAGTAAAAGAAAAAGTCTCCAAAAAAAAACCAAATACCCGAGTGTATCAACCAATAATGTAATAACGGATACTAACATTAATGAAGCCTATCATGTAATACTGTGCCAACAATGTAAACAGATTGATCCATTATCGTATTAACATTTTACCAATAATGTTCAGTTATTATGTGACTGAATCAGCATTAAAAAACAACAACACATCCTCTGCAACCCTCTCATTCATGGTTGTAAAATCTTTTACTATTCTATTTCGTTGTATGGGAACTTATTACTTAATCAGCGTTATCACATTCAAAATGGCCCAAAAAATATCACATTATTGGTTGCCAAAATATTCAAAATGGCCCAAAAAATATCACATTATTGGTTGCCACACTCAAGTAAACGACGGATATGTGAAAAACGTACTCAAGCACAGCAGTGAAATACACGTTACTCGTTGCTCGCCACCGCTGCCTCGGGAGCGGCGTTTATGATGACGCCACATTTACTCCAAACTTAAATCAGCACAGCTCTACTGTAAGGGAAAACCAGACAATGAGAATGTGTCACGGTGGCTTCATTGAGCAGAATAATGGCTCCGAACTTTAATCTTGATAACCTCCGAGGAGCGTTCAGAAGCTCATAATCGTTACCGCAACCAGGTCTGAGGGAGGAATAAAAAAACGGGAGGGGGAGGGGGGGAGAAGGAGAGAGAAGGGCCGCGCAAGGCTTTCATAGTCGTGGTTTGACCGTATTGACATTGGCGAGGCAGTTCAAGTCTGCGTAATTTATCACACTGTTAGTCACATTAGGAACACACACACACACACACACACACACACACACACACACACACACACACACACACACACACACACACACACACACACACACACACACACACACACACACACACACACACACACACACACACTAACCTTAAGGCAGCTTTTGTTCTTTGTAAATAAAGAAGTTTGAGTTAGAAGTAAAAATAAAAGTGCTGAAGTGTCTGAAGTTGAGTCTCGGGGTGATGACATTTTATCTTGTGCCAAGTACAGCAGGAATAATAAGAATAATAAAGAAAAAAAAAAGCATTATTATTTTTCAAACAAAATAATATAAAAGTTGTTGACAGTTTGTTTCCGTTATGACATTACAAAAAGTTAATCTCGGGCTCGGAGGTGGAGAATTTCGAGCGGAATTGCATTAGTATGGGACGAAGTTGCACAGTTTGATAAAATAAAAGGCGAAAATGCTAAATAATATTGAATTCCTGTTAAGGTAAAAAAAAAAGGTTAAGGAAAAAGAAAAAGCGAGAGCGAGCGAGCGAGTGAGCGAGTGAGAGAGAGAGAGCGAGAGAGACAGCTGGGAATGAGTTTGAGCACTTCAGTAATGGCAGTCATGCTTCTTTCTGTCAGGGTTTGAAGCCCGCAGAAAAGCTCCGGCCTGGTTAATGTTAGTCTGAGGTAAATGGGCTGCAATGTGGGATGAAATGGAATGCTATTCACCATGATCTGCACCTGTCCGTTCTTGCAGGAGTCTGGTGAGTTTTCGCTGTCGTCTTTACATCCCCCCATTCGACAGCGCACCGCATCCTGCACCTGGGGAGGGGATTGGGGTGGTGGGGGGGCGGGGGTTTCGGAGGAGGAAGAGGAGGAGGACGAGTGGGGTTGCGAGCAAGAGAAGGTAAAAAATTGAGGAGGGGAAGAGGGAGGGGGGGGTAAAGGGCGATGAGGAGAGGAAAAGATGATGCAAAGGAAAGAAGTTAGTGGAGGAAGTTGTACTTGAGGTAGTTTGGTGAAAGTCGAAGCATGGGGAAACTTGCTTCTTCGACACTGTACATTCTTCATCTTTATCACTGCAACGGCAGGTGTAGTGCCAATTCTAAATTACATGAAACAGGCAAAAAAGTAGCTCGGCTTCCTGATTATGTAACAGAGGGAAAGAAGAGGCTTCTTTGAGCTCACGGCCCAAATTAAAATCAGCATCAACACCGTATAGATGTTGTAACACTTGGGCCTTTCCGATGCCGCGTTGTTTTTCTTTGTCCACCCACGCATGGCTTCTAAAGTGAACGTACACCATCCACCGTGGCCCGCTGTTCCCGCTCTGCTCAAACCACACACATATCTTTCGCTCTGCGCTACTTCCATCAGGCTGCACATTATGGAGATCCTGGTCGCTCGCTGGGAAGCGAGATCATTTTTCAGTGCTGCTGCTTTCTGCCAAATCCCATAAGAATCACATGGGTAGAACCAGGATTGTTAGCAGTAGCGCAAAGAACATCATTCTCATCGGGCGGTCTTCCTCATATGTGTCTGTGTGAGCGCACCGCTGCGAATGTGGTGGATCACATGTGCATCTGATAAATACTGCATGGGCTACCATAGTTGCTTCGTTGTTTCCTTGCATCTATCACTTCGCTTTACATCCAGATTCATCCTCAGTGGCTTTGGCGCCTTGTTCTGTTAGTGTGAGCAGACATGTGCATGTGTGTATTGGCACCCAGTGCAACTGATTCCAACTTCAAAGTAGAAAGCACCCTCCTCTGGGTACCTACCTACCTCTCTCTCTCTCTCTCTTTCCTCCTCCCCTACGATCATCCCCTGCTTCGCTATTGAATCATGATTTTTTTATTTTTTTATCGCTCACAGATCTCTGCATGCCTATTCTTCCTCCGCCTTCACTTAGCTAAATCCCCCCCCCCCCTCAAAATATATTGTACTTCTCCCTCCCCATTTTCTTTCCGGTTTCACTTCCCTCCTAAACCCCTACACCTATAACGTCACACACACGATCATCCTCTCGCCTCTCCTCGGCTGATCTCAGCGGGTCACCTGCGCCAACCGCCATCCTTTTCATTCCCCACCTCGACCTTGCGTGCGGCAGACGCTTTGATGCAGCGCCGCGTGACGCTACACTCACCAGCAAGCCTTGTGTCTGTAGTTTACGTAATGTCACGCTTTGCCCTGCCTTCCCTTTTGTTTTCGCACCGTAATACTTCCTGATTCTGCTCCTTCTTCCCATCTCCCTCCGCCCCACCCTTTTCCTTCTGCCTCCGGTGCAGCTCTCCTCTCTGCCTGTTGTTCTGCAGCTCCCGAGGATTTACGCTCAGGCTCGTGCAGGGGATTTTCATACATTTACAATAAATAATTCCTGGATTTACTGTACTCTGATCCCTGCTGCTTTTGAGGTATTGATTTAATGCAGCTAAGCATCCAGAGCATTTAAAAATTCACTTACACTATGCGGCTCATTCAATATCATAATGATCTCTTGGATAGAGGCGCGGCTGTGTGTGGTGTGGAGACTCATCAGCAGGAACAGACACATGTACTTTTATGGAAAAATAACTGATGGAAGTCCATTAATTGCAGCTCACGCAATTCCAACTTAGTCCAGAACTAGTGAGAGTGTAGGTCTCGGTATGTGTGTCACGGTCTGTCTCAAAGGCATGGACACATGTATGTGCATAATGAGTTTAAAAATCAGGATCCCTGGGGGTACGGCGAAGCCTGCGGCAAATAGCCACTGGGGGCTATTAGTTGGAGACTTATCGTCTTATTCCATACAGCATCTTTGTAAGCCCCTTAAAGCGGACTTGGATCAGACGGACAATGCTGCGCTATCACACTGCATTATGAAGAAGAAGAACCACAACACAGGACATCAATGCCACGCTAATCCCTCTCATGTCTGATCCGCTTGTCTTCTGTGGCGACTTCAAACCCACACGGAAAGTAACGTGACATTTGCAGGGAGTGAATACAAACTTGCGACGGAGGCCCCTTGTCGCCGAGGTCACAGTGTGGTGCAGAATGAGAATGAAATTTGTGCGGGAGCCGAGGACCTGACGGCTGGACGGAGCCAGACTCACCTCACGGCGCATGGCGCAGTGCACGGTGATGATGACGAAACCTTGGACAGAGTCGAAGACAGCAAAGAGAACCTGGGAGGGGAAAAAGAGTTCAGGCTTGTTAATCTTTGCACATTCCTTTATTACCAAACTGTACAGCTTCAAAATGTGTTATTTCATGATTAATCTTTCTTTCACTGCAAGTCAATAACGTTGAATTTTGAGCCGTCTGTGAAGCTAAACTTGGCTAAATACAAAAAAAGCTCCCAGAGGAAAGAAGTTTGATTCAAGGTCGACAAACTGTTGCTGTATCCTTTAATAACATGGCTTTTAATTGCGTAAATGCAACATAACTAAATTGAAAATTGGCAAGTAGATGTTGAAAATTAAATATGCTATGGCGAATATTCACTCATGGGCGTAAGTATATTATGATATTATTATGTACAGTATTGCTTGAATCAAAACCCCTTAGAGATTCTGTTGTCGCCTTTCGTCCTTGTATATGTATCAACTACATTCATTTTACACGATACAAAAGTTTACGTCTGAAAAATATGAGTACTTCCTAGTTGAATCTTTATATTTAGTATTGTTGCGTTTGAAAGTAAAAAGGAGTGTAGGAAATGTAGTAGTCAGGGTGGAGAAAAACCAAAAAGTTTACTTTGATCACCTCGTACGAATTGCAAAATGAAAAACTCCTATGCATGCAGACAGAGAACAATATGCTATACACATTAACAACAGCCAAGTACAGACCACCAAGGAGGCTGCCATTGTTGTTACTGTCCATCTACTCGCGAAAGTGCAGAAGAACTGTGATGCGTATCTGCAGCAGCTGCGTTTCCCAAAAAAATGGTGCTTCCTGCCGTCTACACAGACAGAGTGAGAGTATTTAAAAAAAAAAAAAAAAAAGTTCCCGAGTTCCCACGGAGATCGAGTCGGAATGTTTTTGAAAACGTTGTCGCGTAAACGTGGCCTGAGGACAAATATTATTGATGCCTTTCTGTCTCTTTAAGAAACAAAATTGATAATGCAGCAGAATCCAATTATTTTTTAATCAGATGGCTTCCTGATGATGAAACACAATCCTTTGCACGGTACTGTATATTGTTCATTTCCAATGACAGAATCATGTACATATGATAAAGAGCCAAAGTAAGTAATTACAACATGCAATTGGTTTGCTCCATTATTACTGATACATATTGATTCATTAAAACTGCTACAGATATCAGCAGCGAGGACACCGAAAACAGCATTGTAACTCAGTTTTCAGTAAGTACTATTAACATTAAAGGTATGTTGATAATTGTGGCAACTCAGTTATTGTGCATTGCTCACGTGAGAACGAGATCTCGTTCCAAGATATCTAAAACTGGAAGAAAAAAAAGGAAAAAGAAATAGAATCGTCATCTGCAAATAATTTATCTCTAATTCCAGACTGAGAATCCTAAAACATAATTTTAATCATAACTGCATGTCTAAGATATCTGCTGTGTTATTCAGACTAGTTAAAACTCTCTAGTAAAAGGAATCGGAGATATCTTGCAGTGGAGTTCAGCTTGCTGAAATGAATTGATCGATATCTAACTGGAATTAGCGAAAGTTGTCATCCAGCTGTAGATACGTGCAACGTGAGTTGTGGATATCTACAACTTAATTATGACTGATTTGCTGATGAAATGTTGAAATGTGATATCAAATAACAGACATCTGCAAAACTGAAACAGTGTCGCTATCAAAAGTTGGAGCTGCTTGCCACACTGTTAGTTTACCACCAGCATTGAACTTCTGTCGCCTCTCTGTGCTGAGATATGATTACAAATTTGACAGCTTGGGGGATTTAAATCGTGTTTAAATCGACAATTCAGGGTGTTAAAAAAAGGAAAGAAACAATCCTTTGTCATGCTTGAACTCTCTTGAAGTCACAGCAGGGTGCTCTGACACCCACCATGTGCGCGGCTGTAGTATTATATACTCTGTATTACTGTAATTTTGTGGTGAAGTGACTCAATAACCATTAGAGAAACGCTGATTTGAAAATGAAACGAGTCAGTTGTGTCACGCCTGTTCACAATTACCCACAACAGCCGTTCATCTTTTCTTTTTTTTTTTTTTTTTTTTTAATTCTCTCCATTTTGACTTTTGATATCGACCTAAATGTATTCTAAAACCAAGGAAAAAAAGCGGAAAGTGCTAGTTGCAGTTGAATTGTCTTCATTTTGTCGTTCTGAATACAAATGTTATGGACTCTTTTTAAACGACAGGGTAATGCAGGAAAAGTTTTTTAACTTGCTGACATGTTTTGGCTACAGACGTGTCGTTACATATCGTTAGGAAATTCAGTGAGGGTCTTGTCCAATTTAGAGCGTGCACAAGTGACAACTAGCTATTATCACTGTCTATCCAGGCAAACTCCATGTGATGTATGTACACCACAATCATACCGTTTCTAACATCGTGTTCCAGAGCCAGCATTAACTTCTACAATAGTTTGAGCAACAGTCGCCACACAGGTCGGACCTTGCGCCCCATAAATGCAGACCAGTAATACTGTACAGGAGAGAGTTTTCCAGACTACCTAACCCAGGGGTGTAAAATCTATTTTATTTCAGGGGTCACCTACAGCGTCCATCTTTACTCTCATGTCATAAATGAATCATTTTCATTATTCCTATCCTTAATTCCATTTTGTTCCTCTCGTAAAATGGTAAAAATACGGCATGTCAATGGTGTACAGGTGTGCGAGTTGCAGCATGTAAATATGTGCTACACTTGTGAGATAGGTCACCTGGAAGAGGGTGGAGCGCCGGTCAGTTATAGCCAGCACTGCTGACATCCAGGTTAACGCTAACAGAGGAAGAACCACACAGGAGCTCCACAAGGACGCCCTGTCAGAGAGAAAGAAGGAGACATCGGTGCGGGGGTAGAGGAGGGGAGAGAAGGACAATGAACAAGGGATTTGGTCTCAAACCCAGACAGGCCAGCTCCTGGAAGTCACACGCACGCACGCACGCACACACACACACACACACACACACACACACACACACACACACACACACACACACACACACACACACACACACACACACACACACACACACACACACACACACACACGCACGCACACACACACACAGAGATCAGTCAGTCACAGGTTCAGTTGTGGGCAAATTGAAGCTGATTGGCACACAGAGGCTCGGATCACACTTAATATTCCAACTGATAAGTGGAAGATGATGTGTAATCATGGAGATAGTTTTGAGGCTGACAATTGCTCACAATTACATGGTTGATGCACACTAAGTGTCACGCTGGTGGACTGTGAGGAAAATAGGCAGAGGCCCAACAGGGAGGAAGAGGAGGAGGAGGAGGACAAGGCATTGACAAGTGCTGACACGGGGGGCTTCTGAAGATGTGTGTGTGTGTGTGTGTGTGTGTGTGTGTGTGTGTGTGTGTGTGTGTGTGTGTGTGTGTGTGTGTGTGTGTGTGTGTGTGACTATAACTCCACCAATTTAAAATGTTCATGCAGTTTGAGCCCATATACATGGTTTTATAACCGTCACCCTGACAGACGGGCAGCCCTGTCTAACTACGCCAGAAGTGCCGATGGCAGCAAAGGAGCAAAAGGAGAGTCGAGTCAAAGCTGCACTGTCCTCTCAATAATCGGGAGATTTCCACCCGTTGTTCGCCACAGTTTCAACCACACAGAATCACTCAGTACTGTTACACTCAAAGATCCAGAAAAGATTTTTAAATTAATTTAAAAATAAATTGGGTTCCAAAAAGGTGAAGAACTAGGTTTTTACTCAAGCCAGAATGCCATGACAGTAAATAACATATATTACACAGGACAATCTGTTTGATTCTGGCTTTTACAGGAAGGATTTCTGCAAGCTGATTATGTGAAGAACCTTCCCACCAAATAATATACTGCAAGCGGCAGGACAAAGGGCACAGATATTAATATGGATGACGGTGGAACTTCAGCAAACACACGAGTCAACGATTCACTCAACGTGTAAAAAGTAAAAAGATGCACACTTCATACTGAGCAAAAAAAAACTAAAAACAAGCCATCCCATAATGTCCCAACCACAGCAGATGATCATGCAATGACACAACTGAGACTGGAGCTTTAAATAGAGTGCTCGTCAAAGATAAACACCAAGCCATAATGAGGGATTTGCATAAGGACATAGTTAAACATGCATGGATAGTTTGCCTAAGTAACATGTATTGAAGTCGGTGACTGTCTGTATTGATTATGAAACAATGAAAATTACCCTTTTGAAACTGTGATGTTACGATTTGCCTTGAACAGCTGTCTCCGCAATCTGCTTACGTAGCGTGATATGATTTGACTTAGTCTAATATTATAGTTAATGGAGCATACCGTTAATCAGAAAATTGCACCACAGGACTTTTTTGTTAATGCGTGATGGAAAGACAAAAGCGTAATTTAGCGTTGGGACTTCATAAGCCTTCAGAAGTCGTTGAGCTTTTTTTTTTTTTTAAAAGGAGACTTTTTGCACTCCTCTACTCAAGTTTGTTAACATACGGCGGCGTTAGCGTCGTAGTCGAGACATAATGTCACTTCAGACTTCACAAAGCTCTCTACACAGTTGTCAGACACTGTCGCACTCTCCGTGACAAGAGAATTGACTTTGCAAAACGCGGCGCCCAAAAGACCCTAAACTTTGCCGTTTCATTATTTAGCTTCCTGTTTTGATGTTTGACGCGTTACTGTGACCTCGCTTTTTTTTTTTTTTTTGAAGGCCTCGCGATAATATGAGAGCCACGTTTAAACAATTACACTAATGTGTTTGATAGCGATGTAGTTTGCATAATTGACAACCTCCCTGACACGGCGCCGTGCCGATGTGCTAAGCCTCAGTAAAACTGCACAATAAACAAGCCGAAAGAACGTCTGGGAAAAAAAAGAAAAATACTGATTTGCAAATAGAGCTTGACACAGGTCAGATTTGCTCAGCACGACCTGAGGAAAACCCACTTTGGATCAAAACATGCTCTCATTAAACAGCGGCGGCTTGCGGTGCAGGTGTTTTTCTTTTCATTAGTTTGTTTGGTTGCTGTTTTTTTTTCTACCCCCCCCCCCCCCTCCCCCTCCCCCCTCTCCACACAAGTCTGAATGTCATCCTGCATCATTACCGACAGCCCCAGATTAAAAGGATGGAGGAGAGAGAGTGGGAGATGGAGAGAGGATGATGGGGAGTGAGAGCCAGAAAGAGAAAGGGGGGGGGGAGAGAGAGAGAGAGAGAGAGAGAGAAAGAGAGAGAGAGAGAGAGAGAGAGAGAGAGAGAGAGAGAGATAGGAAGATGAAGATGGACTAACATGGCGCTGCTGGCAGTCGAGCTGGACATAGCGGTGCTCGAGATCACGCCACACTTGGAGCATTTCAGGAGCAGTCGGCTACGCGCCTCCGCTGGGACACTTTAGGACATGTGAACCCACACACAGACACACACACACACATACAACCATGTGACGAGGAGGAGAAAGGGAGTGGGTAGGGGAGGTGGGGGGGTGGGGTGGTGGTGTGTGGAAACACAAGTACCAGTTATGACAACAAGGTGAATGTGTGAGTGTCACAGTTGCAAAAAGAAAAAAAGAAAAAAAAGAAAAAGACACAACAAAGAGAAGGTGGGGTGGGAAAAGAAAAAAGGGGGAAGGGGAGGGAGGGAGAAAAGAAAGAAAGGCAAATTAAAACCAGATCTTAAAAAGTAGCAGCAATGAGAAAAAAAACAGTCAAAGAGTACAAAGATTGATTCAGAGCAAGCAGAGAGAACGTGAGAGACGGACATCGTAATGTTACAGCAGTCGTGTGGATTAACAGATTACAGTGACACAGACAGGAAATACACCAGCCATTTTATTAAGTGCATGCAGCTTCGTGTGTGTGTGTGTGTGTGTGTGTGTGTGTGTGTGTGTGTGTGTGTGTGTGTGTGTGTGTGTGTGTGTGTGTGTGTTTTGCTTATCCAAAGGAGCCAACGTGCACACTGAGGCTTTGCGAGAGAGAGAGAGGAGGAAGAAGAAAGACTCCTTTGGTTGTTTACTTACAGTTGACTACTCAGATGGAGAGAAAGCGCGAGTGTACGTGCATACGCATATACATATTTATGTATACAGAAGTGGAGAACGATGGGGCTACACACGGGCTATGCTACATTAGCGTCCCATCACAGCTCATTGCCTTGGTGCCAGCCACATCCCCATGGCTTCATAAGGAAATACATTACACTAATGACAGCCTGTCCTGTTAGCAACACACTACCAACTACTGTGTGTGGGAGCAATGTGTGTGTGTGTGTGTGTGTGTGTGTGTGTGTGCGCATAAGCTATTATGCGCACAGTTCTAAGAACCTGAGTGGAAATGTGCTTAACACTCGGATAAGGCTAAAGACTTTACCTGTAACAAAGAAGGCCACACCTGTTTGTCTGTGCAAGTGTGTGTGTGTGTGTGTGTGTGTGTGTGTGTGTGTGTGTGTGTGTGTGTGTGTGTGTGTGTGTGTGTGTGTGTGTGTGTGTGTGTGTGTTGTACACAACGACTGGTTTAATCCCAGTTGCATCATTGGGTACCCAAAGCTAATCAACCCCCTGGAGAGTCAATCTCAACAGTTAACTATTGCAGCTGCACACAAATGATCAGTTTCAATTTGGGTGAGAGAGACATTAGTGGAATCACAATGAGAGAGAGAGAGAGATAGAGAGACATTGCAATCAATAGGTGTGAAAATTAAAACATGGATTTAGCCGCCAAAGCTAAGGGGATCTCCACTCAGGATTAGCGAAGATGATGAGCACACACTAACAGCCTTAATAGAAATAATGGTGGACGTGGATTCATACGCACGCCCGTCTCGCTTGAAAATCACTCGTGTGGGGCACAACGCTATGGAATTTTAATAGTGTCATAGGTCTGATTCACATATTCTGGGTGTTTACCGTGCGAAATTAAAATTCCATCTGCCATTGATCTTCACATCTACCCTATTCATCTATGGCACATAAAAGTGAGAGAACTCGATGGCGCCCATATGTAGGAATGACACCGAAATGTAGCTACCTCTCGCAGAGCGAGTGGAAATAACAGATGTCTTGTCATTTTGTTGCCAAATTGGATCACGCCATTGATTATTTTGAGGCGAGGAGCAGGTGTACAAGTTTGAAGAGACCTTTGAAAGAGGCCCAGGTTTTTTCTGCGAAATGTTGCCTTCCCAAGTATGTCTGACAGAAGGTAAAACGTGTCTAATTTGCACTCAGTTTCCACCAAGAATAAGTAAGTGGTATGTGTTTTCTGTGTGTGTGTGAGTCGCAGGCTGTTTTTTAACTTACCCTGCTCGCTGCTTTTTAGACTTGTCTGAGATGCCGTCGCGAGACATGAGCTTGTTAAACACCACGATCCCGATGAGCATATTCACCTGCGAGAAAACAGAGACACTGATCAACCTCCACGAAACTGCACAAGATGTTTTTTCGTTTCTCTTTTATGTCTCTGTGAGTTGACGATTACTTTTTAATGGGCCCACACATTCAAGACTGACAATGACGGTGCTTTTGCCGGAAGTTCTCTCCACCTGAGCTATTTTTAATTTTATCTTAAACTCGGGTCATAAATACATAGCACAACATAGATTTATATCATCGTGTAAACATGAGGGAAAAAACTTCCTCCGCTAAAATATTAATAACGTCAATCTACATTTCACAAACATAAGTTGTCACGGTTGTATTTTGACCCAAAAAATAAATAAAAAAAATCTTCCAAACTTTTTAATTGGACAAAAAGTTGGATTACATTGTGGATGTACCCGCATGGAATGTTTTTAGCATTTATATGGTCATCACCAATGATTGCCAACTTTTTCTCTCGATTTACCTCTATAAAAAAGTTGTTGGACCACCTCTCTGAACTGTAATTTAAGTTACAGTGAATTCAAACAGTTGCAGAAAGACTATATAAAACCAGGAAAGGCAGTTTACCCGTTTGACTCTAGAACACGTTCGTCAAGCATAAAGCTTGTGGGCCAAAACCCGCCCACTAGAGGCTCAAATCCGACTCAAGATTGCAGAAAGCTTCTTTCTATGGTTTTTGGACATCTGCAAATCTAGGGTCCCCATGTGATCATCAGCACTGGCCTTTTGGTGGCTGGAATAAATGTAATCATCTGAGCCTAATTGTACAACCAGTCCTTGATCTCGGGTAAGGATGAAAAGCGGGGCTGTAGAGATGTCATACAGCTTCACCAATCTGCATCATAAATATGGGAATTTCAAACTATACAAAAGTCCAATTAATAGGCTGATAACTGAGTTTCTGAGTTGTGGATGCTTATAAATAGATAAAGTCTTGAAAAGTCCTCCCTTCTTAACATTAAAGTGTTATTTTCACCAAAAACCATGTAAGTGTGGCGTCTCTTGATTGATGAAATACTGTGTTTTACTCTACTGCAGAGCCCCGTCGCTGCTCTTAACCCTAATACTTTTGACAGGAAAGAAAAAATCATAAAATGTCAACATGGACGATGAAAACTGTACTCTTGATAAGGACAAGATGCACTCAGCTCACGCTAATCTTCATTTCTTACCAATATGTATTTACCCCCCAGTTATTGATTATTTATGTGTATGAAATCCCCTTTTGGAGGCTTCCATACCAAACACAAAAATGGGTGGGAAAACACTGATGGCTCCTCTTACTGGCCTCACTTACCAATGGTAAGCCTGTAGTTAAGCCTACTAAACATCTGGCTATAGTGACCCAGTGATACAGATTTTTATTATGCATACTCAGACTCATCTGAGCCAAAGCTTACCACGTGTAGAGCTTTTTCTACTCTGAAATCCTGCCCATCTGGGAGATTTTCCTCTGCCCGAGACATGTTTCTTATAATCCTGTCCAACGTTTGCCTGTCGTCTTTCTTCTAAAGGCTACGGCTTTCTTTGTCTTATTGTCATCTGCTCACATTCTTTGAGAACTCAACAGCGACATACAAAAACGATTTGCGGCATTCACGCTATACCCATACTTTGTATGAACTGTACTTTTCTTAACAAGCTCCTACGTAGAATGACTGTCAGGCTTTTTTTTTTTTTTCCCCCATTCCGCCGCCACGGAAAATAGCTCTTGGCCACAAAGAATAAAACATCAGAAATTCAACACACATCTACAGGGGCTGCTAAGTGTCGAGTGGCTGGGCAGTTAATGTCAAACTTTCATGTGGTCAGTTGAGTTTCAGCAGCTTTTGAAGAAGACTGATTTCTACTTGAAGCCTCCGTCTCAGGTCCATCCACAGCTGGGTACATCTGGCATCTTTTTTAGCGTTGGCTTAAAAAAAACAACCTCTTTCCCACTCTCATCTCTTTCCGTTTGGGCTGGTGTGTTGCTACTGACAACTGCCTGCGATGTGCCAGATTGCAAGAACACCATTGTCATGCCAGTCATGTCTGGCCCCGGCTCTGTGAGTCAGCATCATCCTGCTCTGCTATTTGCCCAAGGCCAGGTTCATTAATTAGAGAAGAGTCCTGTGGGAAGGTCTGTGTTTCTCTGCCCGACAGTCCCACTCTCATTACAGCTGTTTGTTAGAGTAGGGCCCCAGCAACAACACCGTTAAGGGGGGCAGGTACCACATAGCAGCTGTGGTGTGGAGTGCACGTCAATGTTGGGAGAAAAGGGAGAAATGGAGGAATATTGGAAACGCACCAAGACACACCAGCCACTGAAGATTTTTTTTTTTGATTTTAGGCTACAGCAGCACATATAGGTTCCCAAAATAACCTTTATTCCTCACTAATGTGATAATTCTATATTATATTATTATTATTTCTTTAAATGAAGCGGCAGATATGAGAGTGTCTTTTAAATACTACTACTTGATGGGCATAGTCCTTAAGGTTCCACTGTCTAATCTTCACACACGCTTTTAGCAATTCCATTTGCGTCAAGCGTCATTCTTAGCCTTGCACGTTGATCCAAACGGTCATTAACATCGTGCACCTCTTCTTCTCCACATTAGGACGAAGTGGCAAGGCTAGTTTTGGATTCTGTATTACGCAGGTTTTACAGGAGAAGGTTATTAGCCCACTGATCACTCTTCGATTGGTCGCTACCCTTCGGCCTATTCGGCATCGGAGGCCCTACCAGGAGTATAATCCTCCAGCCGACATAACTCAAGAGGTCCTAGAGACACACAAACTTGCCGACCACGGCATGGTAGTAATCCCATCAGGATAGAGCACCGACAAAATTCTCATTGAAATACAGGAACGATTCACCCTGCCATAGTCCATGGTGTCATTGTCAGTGACCAGCAAATTGGGAAGTAAATAAAACCTATAGATCAAGGAAAAACAACTTTCAATGTTTCATCCAAAACAACATTGCTTTTTGTTGTTAGAGTGGATCTTTTTATTTTTTTTTGTGAGTGTGTATTATGTTTTCTACTCGTGGAGCTAACAAATGTAATTCCGCAAAATAGTGGGCTTATAGTAATGGGGAAAAAGAATAACATCAGTTAAAGCCGTGTGCTTAGTTGGTAGAACAGGTGGCTGTGTTCAAGGATTAAAATTAAAATTTACATTACCAGGCAAAACACACTGAGGAATTTAAGACTGTGTAGGAGAGGAACAGTAGTAATTTATTAGGAGATATTACATCGAGGAGAACTGAAGCCAACCTATGGCTCGATAATCCACAGCAGGCCAAGTTTTTCCAGTGGCGCCTTGGGAAAAGTAATTGCTCCGGCTTTTGTGAGTTTTCATTACCGTTAGCTTTTTTCATACAATACACGACGATGTAAAGTGGAACTCTGTTCAAAACCACACATGTGTCATAATTAAAAAAATACCCCTTTGAGCAGTACTGTCAAGGATAATCTGTAAATCGATGAATTCATTAAGGATGTCTTTTTAAAACCGACATATTGCAAGTATCCAGGGATTTAGGAGTATAAAACCTGAGTCCAAGATCATGTTTTCTTTCATTTTCTGAAGAAATACAACTAATGTTCAACGTTGACGTTGTTAGAAGTATAAACCAGACGGATTATGCAGTGTTAGAGATTTACAAAATCTAGATATCGTACATCTATCCTAATAATCAACAAAATTGTTTCAATGTGTATTACATCATTGTCATCAATATATCTTTGGTAGATTGAATGACATGGCAACAAATAAAAAAAGCAGCCGAATATGATTGCTCATAAACGGTGACGGGTAAACAGAATTGAGATTCACACACCATTTCCGTCAGTCTTTGCAAGCTATACAGTCATCATCATCATGAATATTCAGCACAATAAAACACTCTATTCCCTTGTGTGTCGAACGGCAGCATGCAAAACGGCTGTTCTCTTGTCAAAAAATGTACAGGAAGGAACAGAAATGATCATAATAATGCAATTTCCCTGCACACTTGTTAGGAGCTTCCTCTATAATATCTACCAATACATCCACATGTGTCAACAGTGGCGACAACAACTAAAATAACCCAAAACCAAACAGCAGTCACACAACAGCAGCAGCAGCAGCAGCAGCGGCAGCAGTTATCAAACTAAAGTTTACTACCCCTTCCAGACTTATTAAGCTTAGTGGTGGAAATATCCACCCAGGGATTCATTTAGAAGAAATTAGCTCAGCCACATAGAGCAGGCACACAATCGCGGATGATTAAAACACCAGTGAGATGCAATCAATGCACACAGTCCTGCTGTAGAACAATACAGAAAAATATTTACTTCTATATAAAAACGTCTGTTTCAGAGCAATAGGGCCAGAAAACAAAGCACGCATTATTATCTTTGTGGCACACGATGTTAGCAACATAAATAGGTCTCAGGAAAAAGAAAACAAAATGCCTAAAAACGCATTGGATACAGGAACTCGTGATTTGAAAGTTCCCATAAGAGTGAAGAGATTCAGGGCTAGAATAGGGCCAGACTTCAGTCCAGACAAGCGTTGCACTGCCGCAAGGTCTTGTCTGCAAGAATATATTTTATTTCATTCTGGGCTGACATTTTAAACTCAAGGATCAAAGTGCTCAACTCATCATTTTGTCGTGTACACCCCGGGTGCGTACGCGTTCGGGAGCGAGGAGTGGGGAAAGGAAAATCCTCAGAGGGCAATACGCAGAAGCTTTAAAGCTCCCAGCTTGGAGGCGAACTTAGCACAATATTTGTAGAAATATGCAGCGTGACCAGAGAGAGGGAGGCTGCTGGATGTGGGAGTGAGAGAAATCTCCGTCAACAGAGAGCTACGCCGGGCAGACTCACCAGCACGATGACGGCGGCGGGCCCGACGAAGGCATAAAGCAAGCCGCCCTCCAAGGATAACCAGCAACTGCAGGAGGGGGGGAGGAGCAAAATTAAAACATCAACAATGACAAGAGAGAAGTGTTTCAAGGACAAAAAGAGCAACAATCACAGTGCTTAGAATATCACTTCAGTACATCCGGCGCTCTCATTTCAATGAGTGCCAAGTCCTTAACCACAACAAGTGCACATTCAATTATAAAGTATCACATTTAGTCAAATTTCCTTGGTGGGGGATAAAGCTTTTCAATGTGTGGGCTCGTGTTGAAGAAATGCCTCGAGTGCTCAGCAAATTTATTATGTATATTACCTAAAACATATCCGCAAACTGTAAACTTCATTCGATGTTGAAAGCTATTGGGACTTAATGAGTTTGAATATATATATATATATATATATATATATATATATATATATATATATATATATAAGAAATACAAGGGGATGAATGTATTTGTAAACATCTTGCGTCGTATACACTGCATCAATTACACAACTCACTGGGTAGTGAACAGTTTCGTGTTTTTTTTTTTTTACTTCATGGGTTGGCGTTTTCCTGTTTATCAAAACAGCTTGTGTGTTTCATGTTCTGCTCCACGGCAAACTAAAATGTGAAACAGGCTTTACATGCTTGGCATGACTGGAGAAATGACTCGAACATGAGTTCGGAGTCGGTTCTCATGCACTTCCTGATTGCAAACAAGCGTGTTGCTGTCCATCTGGACCATCTGTCCATTTGTAATTTACATTTTTAAAAAAAAAAAAAAAAACTAAACAAAAACAACAATAAGATTGATAGGAGTATAATATATGGGCTTAATATTTAATTCCTAAAGATACCTCAAACCCAATCAGTCAGTATCTGCTTGAGCAGTAAAAAGCCTTTCTACCCAAGTGAGCATAATTTCACTTACTTGACAAACAGAATTTACACAAACTTGGAAATTAAATATGAGTATTCTCACAGGACTCCGAATGCGATCAGTCAAATCCGGAAAACGACACAGTCCTCATAAAGCAAATTGACTTCATTAGATTTTGCCAGTTAAAGTCTTTATAAATAACACTTAATGATGTTTTTTCCCCAATTAAACTTGAATTTTTTTGGGGGGTAATTTGGTTATGAATATTTTAAGTTACTGAGGAATACTTAAGTCTTAAAAGCTCATATTCGGGGGGTTTTCAGTGTGCCATGAGTGAAATTTTCATGACCCCTCTGAGTAGTGGTACCGACGACAATTTCTTGGTCCTATTAAATAAGCAGCTAAGATGTTGCTGTTCATTTCACGTAGTGCATCCAAGGACAGCTTGTGTCCCCCTGTGGTGCAGCACAGAAAGAAATACAGAAATTGGACTGAGAGATTGATGTGTTGGGGGGGGGGGGGGGGGGGGGGGGGATATCTGTCAGTTTTGTTGAATACATTTATGGTGAGAGATTCGGCTGTTTATAGCTGAGGCTGGTGGTCTTCCCTGAATTAACAAGCATGTCTGCAAAGGGATGTAAACACACTTTTAAAATATATACCTTCTCTTAAAAAATAACAGGGGAAAACAAGGGAATCATTTGCGTGCTTCGAATGGTCAACTTCAGAAGTGTTGGTAGGCCTCCAAGCCAAACACACATACCAGAGGTAGGAAATAATATGTGGTGATGTATTTCAAATAAAGTGGTGTGCGAAGATAAGGCAGGAGGTGTGAAACGGACTTACTAGCTGGCTGTGCCGTAACCCCTTGCTCTGGTGAAACCCACCGACACAGCTACAACAAGAGCTGGAAGACCTGCAGACAAACAGGAGAGAGAGAGAGAGAGAGAGAGAGAGAGAGAGAGAGAGAGAGAGAGAGAGAGAGAGAGAGAGAGAGAGAGAGAGAGAGAGAGAGAGATCAAAAGGATGAGACAAAGGATAAAAGGGAGCCTTAATGGGGGCGACGACGCACGTTGACCAAATAGGTTTTTCTCCAGTGAGGAACAACTCCATACAGCTCTACCAGTTCAGATTCTCCGCAGCAATGCAATAGCGTGTAACATGCGCATGTGTGATTGAAACCGACTGTGGGTGCACTGCAGGTGCTCCTTGACACATGGTCTAGCTGCAGGCAAGAATAGCAGGCTTGGATCCCCGTGTCGCACTCTTTTGAGGACACTCTCCTTGTAGCGAACGCTCGTCTCTTCATGTACAGTGGAAATGAACACATTCCCAGGTGAGCCACGCATGCAAGCGTATAGGTGTGCGTGTCTGTGGGTAACAATATGAGAGTTTCAGCATGTTACAGGAAGTTTATAAAAATGTGACGTGTGACTGAAAGTGGTCAATAACGCATGCATTAATTAGCCAAATCAAGCAATTTGTGTGTGTCTGCATATGTGTGTGTGTGTGGGTGTCCAAAATTGTGAAGAGAAAGGGAGTGAGACTGAGTGTTGCGGAGAGTGTGCCAGAAAAAGAAGGAAATATGCTGGGCCCCATAATGAGCTTGGCTCTGAAATATTCATGTAATTAACAAAGCTGTGATTATGGCTGCAAATGAAAAGCAATTAGAAAAAGTCACATTAACATTAACAAATAAGATGGTGGAGAGCCAGGCTGGTCCACTAACCAGCTTGCACAAAGTTTCAATTAGTCAACACCATCGATCTACAGTTTAGCTTTATATAATCTGGTAACGGCACACTTATATGTCAGGCTCACACGTTCGACGGCTGATCTAACACGAATCCTGTCACCATCCAAATCGCCTGTTTCCATGGCAACTGATTTCAATCACACGATTTTGGGTGGTGGGGAGGTGGAGAATGGACATGAGGATAATAAGCTGTTTGAGCCTTACCACGCCGCTCTTTTTCATGCATTCCATGTGTATCAATTACTACATCAGCCACTATAGACCAAAGTCCTGCTCGTATGCACGCACACACACACACACACACACACACACACACACACACACACACACACACACACACACACACACACACACACACACACACACACACACACACACACACACACACACACACACACACACACACACACACACACACACACACACACACACCCGCGCACACTGCGTCAGTATCTCTCTATCTTTAACTGTACAACAATCTATACATTCTCCCTCTGCTGTATCTGGTAAGGGCATCGGTGACTTGGCAGATTAGAGCGGAGGGATCAATATCAAGTCAAATGAGTAGCCAGTGTGTGTGTGTGCGTGCGTGTGCGCGTGCATGCATGAGTTTTACTCTCTTTGTGAGGTCCCTAACCTGAGAGCTCATTACATTTAAGGATTTCAGATTGCTGTGGGGATAAAAAATGCTGAACCCGACAACAAATGTATATACTTTCTATGTATAGGATCTGACTTTTGTTATGATTAAACAAAGTTTGAAAAGCCAAGGCATTACATCATTGTGTTGCTACCACAAGTGATGCTGTACAAACATCTGTGTGGGGGCGTATGTTTTAACCACATTATGGATGATCTGTTAACACAGACATTAGATGGACCTCGCTGAAAATATAGGGACGAAGGTCAAGTGTACCTAACATGAATCAATCCATTTTGAAATGAAGGTAAGGTTGGATGAAGGTTTAGGTTAGGTTCACATGAGCAGAGTTGTATTCATCCATATAAATAATTTGAGAGGAAATTAATGTAAGCTGATGTAAAGTCCCCTGAAGTGATGACATTCTGGCTGTGTGTGTGTGTGTGTGTGTGTGTGTGTGTGTGTGTGTGTGTGTGTGTGTGTGTGTGTGTGTGTGTGTGTGTGTGTGTGTGTGTGTGTGTGTGTGTGTGTGTGTGTGTGTGCGCGCCAGTGACTGCTCGACTATGTTGTGTTGGTAATTTGTGCGGATATCTCAAAGCATCTTGCCAATGCTGTGCAGATGTTATCGTAGGTTTTGATTATCCTCTAACATCCCTGGTGCCTGTTGCACCAGGCTGTAGCGCATTCACAGGACAACATAATAGAATGACATCGGGGCTAAAGGGAAAAGAAGCAATACACAGCTGAATGGTACTGCGAGTGAGATTACCTGTGCTCTCAATGTATAGAGTGACATCGTTTGCGAGAGAGACTTCGGATCTAGCGCTGGGTGAATTTGACAGAATTACATTAGAGACTGTAATGAATATCATTTGGGAAATCCAGCTGCAAATAACCGCTTACAGCAAAGAAGAATGGGGTGGAAATGAGAACGCAACAGATGAAGACTGTTAAGCCAACAATCTCCACCTGACAACAGAATGAGCCGGGATATTCTCATGTAAAATGAGCCTGCGCTGAGATATATCACAAATGCACGTCACACATCAGCCTTCTAATCAGCACCTAATTCATGAAAGCATCTTCATTTGCCATATGCTACAAAAAAAAATAATTTAAAATCATCTGGCACAAAAGGACAAGCTGTAGTTTCATTAAGAGAAACCACTTCAGCTTGCATTGCGAGTAAAGGGGGGGCCGAATGCCACAGTGACACTGATTTTATGAATAATTCAAGCTCTTTCCTTTTTGAACAGTTTGTTTCAGAATGCAGCTCCAATATCCTGCAAACATGCATATGAAATCACATCACTTCTTTATGCATATAGCAGTACATGCTAATGCCAGGGAAACCAAATCATTGAAGTCACTGCGCGGGGGTGCAAAAATTTGCTCAAATGAACCCGTGTAAAGTCATGCAGTATTCATTTCATCAATAACACCTTATTGCAAGTCACGATGAAAGATAAATCAAAGACAACCTTTTTTAATACTATTTATGATGGAATGATGAAAGAAGTATAATGTCAAAAGATGGAATAAGATATACGTACATTGACTAATTACTGTTCTATGGAAAAGTGCGGGAGAACTTATACAAACGACTTGAAGTGAAACCAACTTATGAGTGTCTGAACCTTGATGGGTGTCGTCATTCTAGCGTGTGTGCGAGGAAACTAAAACCTTTTTAACCGCTGTTACTCCAATTGCAAATACCTTCCATCTCACTTCTCGACCAAATAATTTCAATCATCTCCGACTGGATCTCGTATGCGGCGATGTACTGTGATGGGCATCACTTAGCAATTGACTACATGTTGATCAATAAGTCATTTTTGGATCTGATAATAAAACTAGAAAAACACATCTTTAGGTATACATGTGATATTTAAGCTAATATTATCAACAGGACATTAAAAAAATAATAGTCCAGAGAGCTTCTCCGAAACAAAAAAGTGCATTGTGCTGTAGAGAGTCACTCCAGCATTTCGGCCCTGATTACATGACGTTTTAAGTGAACAGGCATTGTTTTTGCATCTTATCCTTGTCACAAGCTGAATCCAGATATTTTATTTGGAAGCACAAGCAGCTCCCACCATCCATTAGGGAGAACAAGTGAAACTGAAATTATTTCAGGTGAGCAAAAATATGTGGCAGCACTCGCAGCTCTATTCATACACAGTTTGGGAATAGAAAAAAAAAAAAAAATGTAATTACAGAGGAGAGTGAGTCTATTTTATTACCACAGATCAGTGATATGTGCTCCTTTGTGTAAAATACTGCAGTCTAGTAAAATGAGGAGGGAGGCGATGACTATACAGGGAAAGTGTAAAAGAACTCAAAGAGCTGTTGTGAGTGGGGGATGCACAATATATCACAGATTTAACATTGTCGCAATACAAATATCGCAAAAGACTGACTGAACTGCAATTAGTCTTTGTACCATGTACTCTGCATTCATGGTGTGCAAATTCAAAATGACAGAATTTTAAATATGAAAGAGAGGTGCCATTTGTCACAATTAAGTAAGGCAATGCTGAAAATGATGCTGTTTTCATGTGTGGCCACTAGTAGGTGCTGTGCTTACACAGCAATGGAGCTGGAGCGTTTTCAAAAAAAGTTAGGTTTTCCCTTTTACATGGGGACACAGTGAGAGCATTTTGAAAAAATTCAAAATGCAATGAAAGTTTTCTGTTTTCTCTTGAAAACGTTGGGTAGTTAGAAAACAGTGTTATTAATGAATGGTGGTGTATCTTAGTGACGAGAGAAAGAACACTCTTATTAGAAGAAACGTTGAGGCATAAAGGCCTTGACATAACTGACTTAAATACCGGTTATTATTGCAAATTGTATTATTATCACAATACTCAACAACATCACATAGTCAGATTCAATAGCTACCTAAGCATCTCTGCAAGCAAACCCTTGACTGAATTATGCTGTGGCCTGTCTTGGTGACCAGGTTATCGAAGACCAAATGTGAATGACCAATGAAGTGCCAGGATTACTCTCTGCATTACTACGTCTGCAGGACATCCCTTGTGTGAGTACTCACCCCAGCCGAGGCACAGGAAACGCTTGCGAATGAGCCGTGATCTCATTTTGCCGATGACGGCCAGGTAGGACTGCCAGGCCTCAGTCAGCACCCAGCAGAACGACGCCAAGAAGAAGAAATGCAAGAAGGCAGCAGTCACAGTACAGAGGCCCTGAAGGAGAAAGGACACACCGTGGAGAAAAGAAAGGCATGTCATTGGTTGATGACGTTTTAGACCTCAAACCATATAAAACTCGTCAGTGGAGGAAAAAGCAAAACTTCGCAAAATCCAGAGGACAAAGTAACATCTGATTTAAGCATATTATTGTTTGGAAATGTCAGAAGTCAAACTGACTCTGCTGCGTTTTAGATTTCGCTCAGGACTGTCCACCACAAAGTGCGGTCCCGCTGAGTCAAGGTGAACCATATGTCAAAAATGTCCGTACGAGACTTGACTGCCGTTGCCCTCTGCAAGTTTTTGACAGTTTTAGTTTCTCAGCTTTTTTTTTTTCACGCCCATGGTGCAGAGCACTGCTACAAGGATCGGGAAAAGTGTTTGGCGAGATGCATGGGAAAAGATTTGCTTCTGTGTCACCTTTACCTTGCTAAGCGTTTGTGATTGTCCAACCAAAATCAATAAATTGGAGGCCAGGATGGAGAGGCAAAAATTCACCAAGATGATTGATCTCTCTGATCGGATGTACCTAAAGAGGAAAGGATAAATGAAAGTAAAGAAGAGAGAGCGTGAAGAGACATTTCAATTAGGTCTTGATGACAGATTGATGGACTGAACAGCAACTTTCCGGACACCGCAGAGTCACCAGCTTGATTTTTACCATCTGTCATACATGTTACAAAAACAAAAAATATCCTAACTAATCACCACCCCCTGCTGTAGTTGAGCCGTTTGTTCTTTATTAGGCTTCATTGGTGCTTTGGCACAGCAGAGTACTTCCACACAGGAGAGAGTTTTCAAAATTAGACTGACAAATATATATATATATATATATATATAAAATGAAAAATAAACATGTTTTGGTTGTAAACATGTGTATATACAATGTGAGCACTCTCACCTCCAGAAGGCAGCATAGATTAGCAGCAGGATGAGGAGAGCAGTGCAAGAGACCCCACAGCCCACCATGAGGGGCACAGAGGGCATGCTGGTGGGACCCATGTCCTAAAGAGTTGAGAAGGAAAGAGAAAAGAGGGAGGAAGAATGAGAAGACCAATTATTACTGCGAGCCAAGGCATAAGTACATTTAAAGCAGTGACTCGACAGTGCAAGAGCTGGGCTTCTCGGGTAGTACATAGGTAAATAGACGTAGGTCGGTGGAAGAAGGTAGGCACTTGGGAAGTGGAGTTATGTAGGTTGGCAGGCGTAGGTATGTAGGAATATATTTATGCATAGACGAATATGAGTGACTAAATTGGCTCTCTGAAAAGATGAAAGTGATACTTGGAAAATTTCCCATTTTACTCTTACAGTATCTAATAACTCTTACTATCTCTTAGTTCTAATCCCTTTGGTAGCCTCTGCTAATTATATGCAATTACCTTTAATTAGAATTACATGAGTCTGTTACCATAGACGGAGTTTGATGATGACACATAATTACACTAGCCTAAAACTTGCTATCCGTTAAGAGTACTGCAGTTGGATTGATGACTGTGCATTCATAACGACAGAACTTTTACCGAGTCACCGACAGAGCATGTGATTACAATTGCAGCCTAAATTTGCTGTTATTTATGATGACTGACAGTTTTTTGTCCCCCAAAACCAATCTCTTGCCGTTGGCTCATTATTGCCTATTTTCACTTGTTTGCCTCCATCGTGCACCCGTTAGAATCTTCTCTGTGATTTCATACAATAGTGTACAGTACAATCCACTACGGGGCATAATTAAGAATTTCAGGTCATGGTGCACAGTACAACTCGGCTCCTGAGGTGTGTGTTTCAAAGGATGAAGAACAGACAAATAAGGCTGCATGGAGAAGCATGCATCCCGCTGCGTCCCAAATGGGCTTGATGTTTAGCCTGCGTTTTAGTTCTCAATCACACAATTTACCTCAATTTACCTCCCACCGCGGCTGGCCTCGCCTTTCATGCCAAAGATTTATCATTGTATGCAAACATTGTCGCACAAGGTGTCTTTTGCTGCAAATAAAGAACATAACCGCACACAAAGGCACGTCCGAGCAGATACACTAAGTAATTGAAAGTAAGTGTCTCGGCTTCACTGTATGTGTGTGTAAGTGTGTGTGTGTGTGTGTGTCTGTGTCTGTGTAAGATTAGCTGAATGCAGAGGACAGACGGGAGAATGAGGGCTTCTTTATTGCTTTGGAGACGACTAAAGAACGCAATGAAAAAGAAAGAGTAGGAGAGGAAAGAAAATCAGAGAGAGAAGTGGGTAGAGAGCGAGAGAGAGAGAGAGAGAGAGAGAGAGAGAGAGAGAGAGAGAGAGAGATGTAAGCAAAGAGTAGGAGGATAAAGAAATAGATAGGGGTAAAGCAGAAAAAAACAAAAACGAGAGAGCCAAAGCTTTGCTTTTAGTGGTTTTCCCTGGCCCATCAAAGGAAGACAATTTCTCCCGAGGAAAGTGGAATAGGCCGGAATACCAATAGAGTGCGCGCACACACACACACCGGTACGAGAATGGAGGTGAAACATAATCAGAAGTACCTCATAAGACAGAGGAGAACCACAAAAAGGAGCAAGAGGGCATATAACAAACATCTGCTTCAAGAAGCAGGCAAAGCCTAGGAGGACAGTGAAAGACAGCAGACACTCATTGTGTTTGATATGTAGAGAGGAAGGTCAAAGGATATGCAGGCATTCATGTTTTATTGAGGTATGACAGATCAAACATGCGGGGTGCCTTGGGAACACATTCATACACCCACGTACGCACACTTCCCAGGCCGATTGGATCTCCTTTTCTCTTTCTGGGTCTCGAATTAGCCTCGACAAGAAAGGTAATGCAATAAATTATGATCTGCTCGTAAATTTACTCAACATACGTCTTCAAATTGTCCCTCTAGTCTTTATTGTGGTCAATTTGTTTATTGCCATGTTCTTAATTGGTTGCTTGTGATAAGATTAAGAGTCTAATTTCATATCGTTGGAGGGATGCTACAAAAAGAGGAAATGAAAATCGGAAATAACCACACAAACAGACACAACACAAACGTAACACACCGAGCCCGAAGCTACTGTGTTGCACAAAACAAAAAAAATTAAAAAAAATCCTGCCCTAAATAGACGCTGTGATATCATGTTGCAATTGTAGTAGCATGCGTTTTGTGAGTGTGTGTGGCATGTGTGTGTGTATGTGTGTGAGAGGGGAGAGAAAAATACAGATGGAGCAAGAGTGTGTGCCGAGGCTCGGCTGTATATGGCCAGGCTCCCCTGGGCAGCTTGGCTACCATGTGATGGAGAAGATAGCTATTTTCAGCTCAGGAATTTTAACCTACTTATCTCCTCTCACTGACACTCCTCTTCCCTCTATTCCTACCTATCCAGCTGCCACCCCCCCCCCCCCCCCCCTCTCCCCCGCCCCCGCGCTCTTCCCTCACTTCTTAGAGATGTGCCGCGCTTACCCACAACTCCTATGTCCATTTGTACATTACCGCCTTCCTCCCATCGTTTTTTCTCCTGCAACGAGGATATGAAGTGCTGAGATTACACAACGCTGCACGTGTTGGTTATACTCTGCATCCTGCTCATTAGCTTCACCAGGAAACTTGCTCAAAGTGTCGTGGCGGCTATTCATCATCTCGAAAGTTTATTGCATTGTCTTCTGACCCTTGTGGTTTTTTTTTTCTAAAACGTAAACTCGAGCATGCATTCTATAAATAGCCACACTCCTACTATGACTGTAATGTATGAAAACACATCTTTGGTTATTTTCTTGTTCTTTTTCACGGAAAAAAAAAGCACAACTCCTTTTGAGTGTTTTTACAAATATTGTTACTGTTCCATTTACAGCTTCTCACAAAAGCTTATTCCTAATTTTGATAATAAATGATTAGGGCTGGACAAGTTGACGGGTTATGGTTGTAACGCATTAGGTTACCGCCTACGATAACTTTATTGCACATAAACACGTCTCTACCAATAAGAGCATTTTGGGGAAGGCCAAAGATGACTGTGGAGAACCAAGTTTTGGTTGACGGTAAATTTGAGAACAGGCAAAGTTGTCCAGGGTATATGCAGGTACACTGGGAATTTTTTTTTCAGCAGTATCCACAAGCCAGATAACCTTTTTATTTTTTCTTGGATATTGACACCATGACCCGCCCTACTCCTCCTCTAATTGGCTAGTACTTAATGCATTCACTGATTTGATTGGTTAATGTCTGTTCAGAGGCAGAGTAAAGCGGGTCACAGGCAAATATAACTGACTGATATATCTTACATGCCACTGTTTCTAAAGTAAAGGAGAGAGAGAGCGTGAAGAGACATGCAAGCAGTGCTGCCAGTTCTACTTTCACATTTCTTTGAACATGAGCTAATATGCAACAAAACCATGATGTCAGTGAGAGTCAGGTTTGATTGTAATTGTTTCCACCATGTTTATTTGGTATCCTAATATTTGTGCATATACACAAAGCTTGACTGAGGCTCACAATCTTTGCACTACTTAATATGAACTTATAATAAAACTTCTATAAAAACATATTCCTCTCATATGTACGTCTCCACGAAAAATTCCTTCCTGTGTTTTAGCATTTCTAAATCTAATTTTCAACCATTACTTCACTTTCTACTGTATACAAAGTGCATGGTACCGTGTTCAGACCGAATCTCTACCAACTGATTATATTCTACTTAGCATCCAATTACCAACTGATAGCAGCAAGCTTGTAGCATATTTAGCTGCTAAAGAGCGACGCGTTTCCCTCAGGAATTGGTAAACACAAGCAAATCGGAGAGGGAATACTGGACCTAAATTAAGCAGGTGCTAGAAATACAATTATAAATGCATACTAAATGTATAATTAGGCACTTTGTAATTATCTCAAATTAGCTTCCATGATGATGATGATATGTGTAATAAATGTTGTAGCTGCTTGTTTTTGCCGTCGCAGCGACGCCGGAAAAACATGTGAATTTAATGTTGGGGAAAGCACAAATGTTGACTGTCGTATCGTCGCACCATCGTGACGCTAGCACCGCGCGAGTAAAGAGGACTCTCACGAGGAAAACGTGCGGTCGAGCCAACCCATTGTTTTCACCGAGTGCCATTTGCAGGGTATATTATAGTATGTGGGATATCGGAAAAAAAAATCTGCCCCTTGTGAAATGCGGAGCATTTCCTGAAAAGTTGGCATTTTCCAATTCAAGGCCTCTTTTGTCCCCGCACGGTGAACGCAGGCCGCACAAGCACAGCGAAGCAGAGGACCGTGCCCCTGCGGAGACTTTAAACTCCATCTTGCTAATCTAGCAATCCTGCTATTCAGACGCCCGTTTTGCTGTCGTGGCACCGGGTAAATTCTGCCTGCAAAATAATACAACTTAATCAATTCAGCAAACCCTCAAGGGTTCAGCCTGACAGGCTTTAAGTCACCTTCATTTGGTGATAGCCTGCACAGCCAACATAGGGAATTAAAAAGTAAAGCTTTATATGCAGTGATAACCTTATACGCTGCATGTAGCTCTTTTGAACCCTTTATTTTTTTTATGAAAGTTGCTTTGCTTGTTGTTGCAAAACACGGAAAATCAGCAAGGAGATGATGTCCCTCAAAATAAAGTGCAAACAAAAGGCCAGTGCCATTAATCTTTTACTTGGTAATACTGTAGATTCATCATGCAGTAGATGTGCTGTAAGGAGCCTCGCTGGTTCAAGGAATACTGAATTTTAATTAGGAGGTGATCATCTTACCGATCATCACTATTGTTAGTGGAAATTTGTACCTTGTTACAGTTACAACGTACCTGTTCAAGTTGTGGCATAATTACTAGACCAGCTACTGAAACAAAAGAATTAAAATCTTTTTTCTTTTAATTACAAGTCTCGATGTTGTGTACATAATGACTGATCAGCAATAAGTACAAACAGAACTACCAACAATGCAAAGACACTAGGCTAATACTTGTTATTTACAGATACTGTGGATTCAGGCTAAAAATATTGTTGTTCACAGCATTGGGTGAGGTGCTCAACAGGAGCTTAGTGAAATAGTAAATGTTCGTGCAACAGCTTCAGCTAATGTTAAAATAGTCAAAAGCCGGCAGTTTGGCAGGAAAACGAGACAGTACCTCTTGAACTGTTTTCATGTATGCTACAAAAGTATTGTGTAGCAAATTTTTTCAAGTGAAATTTTTATATCAATCCAATTTAGTCATCTGTCCATATGAATGTCCGTGTACTCGTCATTGTTTATTATGTATTGTTCTCTGTATGTAGTTTTATTACAGAAACAACCAACAGCGCTAACTCGTGGCCTGGCATGCTAACGGCATTGTTTTCTGTCGTTTCCATGGAACAAGAAACAACGTCATCCAAATTAGAAACTTAACTTTAAAATGGGGTAATTATTAAGTAAACATGTTCTTGCCATATGCACACTCAGCTATTATGCATCTCAAGCCAGCCTAACACAGCCTAATCATTTCTCTTTTTCTCCCCACTTATTATTTACTGAGTCATCATCTCCCCCGTCACTTAGCTAACCTTCAATTAATGCGACAAAGGATTCAAAGATTTTACTGCAATTCCACGCAGAGCCCCTCATAAATTTTACTAACCCTCAACCTCTAATTACAGTTGACAAGTGCAAGATATTTGCATACTGTAACCTTGCGGTCCAACTTTATGGAGAGGCCAGAGCTTGTTTCCTCTCTGAACACTGTCTCCAGTCAAATCGTAATAAGTTAAAGCATGTGCTGCCTTCGTGCAGCATCTCAGTCATCCTTATCGTCTTTCCGCAGTCGAATCAAGCATAAGGCGAAGTGGTCATTAATGGTCTAAATAATACAGCCCGCTCTGATATGTTTCCATTCTGATTAGGTTCCTTGAGCTATAATGACAGCGAGCAAAATAGAGTCAATTCATCTCAAGTAGAGCCGGTCATTTTGAGGCCAAAGACAGTTAGCATGGCAGGTAAAAAAAAAAAAAAACCAACCCAAAACAACAAAAGAACCTGCAAAAAACAACCCTTTCCAGGAGAAAGACATTAGTTCAGAAAATGTTATTTTGAGAAAATGACTTTGACGCAGGAACTGGCTTTTAAATAAAAAGATAAAAAAAAAAATCAAAACTAAAAACATCCGAGTTGTTCAGTGTTTGTGTGCACTCGTCTACACTGACTGAACCGAGGTCTCAGGTGCTGCTGGAGCCGCTGACCTTTTTACCTCGCATTTCTTGTTACCTGCTTAGGCAAGCACGAGCCATGAATCCCACTGTACTGATGGGAGTCACTTGAAAGCTGTAATTAATTTGCATGTCAACACGGCCGGGATGACGGCTTCATGCGCTGACGGAACCGACGCAACGACTTGTAAGTCACTTTAGAGACTGGTGGCACGAAATGTTAAACTGACTTTTATAAAGCGAATCCCTCCTTCAACTTCAAATCCCATGATCCCTATGAGCACTGTGAAGCCAATGAGTCCAGACATATCTGTAGGGTTGCTATTCCCACTGCAGCCATTTCAGAAATTAAGTGGCTTGGTCTATTGTGTTGCTTCATGACCTCTCTCAATCAACTCATCTGTCTCCCTCGCCGTCCCTCGTCTTGTGTCTGATGGTGATTGTCTCTCCGCAGACACACAGACACACGCAGCAGTGCACTCGCACATACACATACACGGAAATCTCAGAGGCTATAGAAAGTAAACAGGATTAACTGGCTATCCCTCGCTCCACTGTAAACGGCCTGTAATGGCACCAGTGCTGCTAAATCCCTCCATCTCTTTCTCCACTCCCTCCTCCCTCCCTTTTCTATTAAACATGGAGGTTAATCCTCGGCCCCCTCCTTGTCCCTAGCGCCGTGGCCCAGGATAAGCTGTCAGAGCTGGGCTGCTGATACTCAGCTCTGCTCCAGCAGCCGCACAGTCTGGACAGAGCATATAAGTGCAAGTGTGTGTGCTGAAGTGCCAATATGTGCACGCTTGTACGTGTTTCAAAGTGCAATGATTCATACCTATTTCAATGGATGCCAATGTTTGCATGTCTGGATGCAACCGAGTATTTCTTTTTTTTTTTTTTTCTTTCTTTCCCATCCATTGCCAAATTCAATTTGCCCCTCACCCTTCTTTCATACAATCCAATTTCCGCTGGAGTAAAAAGCTAACTCTGGAGCACCCTAAAGCAACAAAGTGCACTCAGCTCAAGCTGCAAAAGCTCCTGACTGAGAGCCATTGACACACAAAAACACTGACCCATACCTTCTGGTCCTCTCCACTGGATCTAATGGTGGTGCTGGGGACCAAATGATGAATCGCTAATGACTACCACACTCTTCACAGATGTCACAAATGCCAGAAAAGTCAATGGGTTTTCCCTCCCAGCCCTCATTCACTCAACATGGCCGACCTGCTCGCTCTGTGGCAAGAGGAAAGTCAATATTGTTCGCCTGGAAGAGGAGTCACAGCAACGGGAGAGAGCGGCTGGAGTGACCCTCTCAGCTTATGTGTCACCTTCATCGTATTTTTTTCCATAATATGGGAATTAATGTTTCTGCAAGTGTAGTAATAGGTTCCAGACCCCTGCAAAGTAATTCAAGCTTTGAGGGACAAAATAATGAATAACCGCAGTTACTCACCTAAAGGCCATCACCTTTTTTGACCCTTAATAAAAAAGAAAGTGGGAAATGCTGGGGGTAGAGGAGATGGGAATAAAATAACTCCCCCGAGATCTGAGGCATTACAATACAGAGGGATACTGAAGATTGGCACTGTTTATTGTGAGATAGCGTTTAACTTTCCCCCTCCTTTAGATTTAACAGTTCACCAGAAACTTAAGATACCGGTCGATGCCATCAGTATCAACCTGGCTTAGCCCCGTTTGGACGGTTTAAATGACTTGATCCTGGCAGGCAAACGTTCAAGACAGCTTCTACTCGAATGGCTCCACCTAGGCTTGTGGCGAGCACTAGCTTCTGACAAATATTTTACTCATGCGAGTGTGCTGTTTCCGCAGTAAAATGCGTTGAATAAAAAGAAAAAAAAGCACAATAGCTCACAGTATGACTCCTTCAGCTTTTATTGCTTCGTATGCTTTTAATAATGCAGGACATTTTCGGTGACCTTTATGACAAAATTAAAGTATTAAAATAATCCAGCAGAGCCAATCAACTAAGTAAAAGAGGCAGACGGCGCGAAAGAAAACATATATAAGGAGCGCGGTGTGTCTGGTCTCTATCATCACGAATAATCACAACAGATATACAACATTGAATAAGCTATTTCTGCCCCCCTCGGTTCTTTTGATTTTCTCAATAAACAGTAAGTGACTCACAGCTGGAACCCTTTCACAGTGTGGATGGGCTTAAAACCTTTGTGATTGAATTGTCACTAAACTATAAACAATTACAACAATCGCTTCTTTGATTAAAAAGTAAAAGGTACATGTGCTAAGAATAACTCCCCATGGTGCATTTTGCAGTGACAAAGTAAGCAGACGGAGGTTACAAACCTTCCTCAGGATATAGGCAACCAATAATAGCTGCAATACAACTTCCAGCTTCAACAGAATACACACATTTACTGTTTCTGTACCTAATTTTGAGAAATGTTGCAACAAAACCAATCAACTTTTTTGTTACTTCCTCTGACAGTTATCGTGAAACTGAGCAAAGCCACACATATGTAACCATTTAACCTAAAAATATAGATTTTTTTTAGATGAAATGGACCCTATCCAATATTGACTACTAGTCCTACAATACAATACAATGTGTTTGTTTGCAAAAAAAGAAAAAAAAAACATATGTGATTACATTTTTGCAAAACCAAACAATTACTACCAAAAATGATTACAATAAAAACATAAAGTGAGTTTAAATGATACCTGTTTGTGCAAAGTACAGTGAATTATAAAAAAAAACAAAAAACCACGTATCCTATAGCACGGATATCTCAGCTCGGGTATCAGTGTTGTGTTGTACCCACTACTCTTCAGAAATGTGTTTTTTTAAAAAATCGTATTTTCTTTGAAATGTGTAGAATCTACTAGTCTGTGGTTATGTGGGACGAGATTGGAGCTTAACAGTAACCAGTTCTGGCCCATGGACCTTATGTTTAATACTCATGGATTATTTAATACGCAGAGGTATCAAATAATCAGAAGAAAAAGAATTGTGCAAAAAAAGTAAACAGGCTCTCATGTTACCCAAGGATTTATAAAAGCCATTTCGAAGGTATAAGAAACAATGCATGTATGTATGTATGTATGCCTAGTTTATTATGCCAATTTATGTTATTTATGTCCTCCACCAACTCCCGAAAGGAATATCTGACTCTTAAGCGTATAAATGTTCTCAAGCTAGTTGCCAACTCTTTCCAGCTGCCATTCAGTCCTGTCTCTGTGACATACAGTATAGTTAAAAAGGTCTCTTTTTTTTCCGACTGTGGCAGGAAACATGAAGCCATCAGCCAGATAGCTCCACAATGACCTGACAGTAATGCCTTTGGAAAAAGAAAGGAGTAAATTCATAGTACCAGTGAGTGCCATATAGAAGCAATGTAGTACTCTGAAATGGTTACACATGGATAGATGTCCACATGAGCACGTGGCTCTTTATCTCAGCGACACTGCTTGTTAATGCATTACTACCAAGTGCAGACAACATCCACTTTCCATCTCGCTCTTTTTCTCTCTGGTGCCAGCTGAGACCAGGCTTCCTACTGTTTGGTTGAACATTTCCTCCCCAAAAAACCTTCCTTTCTCGCAATCACTTTTCATTTCGGTGACACATTGAGTTACCCTCTGGTGCTTACCAGGGATCTGCTTTGCTGGCTCCATTTTCTAAACTAACCATTAAGAAAGGGAACAAGACACACACACACACACACACACACACACACACACACACACACACACACACACACACACACACACACACACACACACACACACACACACACACACACACACACACACACACACACACACACACACACACACACACACACACACACACACACACACACACACAACACTAAAAACCGCCGCAGATTTTTACGACTGACAACAAATTTAGTCAAAACTCATCTCCCAGCTTCTCGCTGATAATTTCGTGCGATCACTGCCCTCGTGGGCAATAGGAGCAAGGAAGCGCGGAGACAAATTAACAGCTGCAGCTAAAGGGAGCACTTTGTGACCATAGCAGTCAAAAAGCTGTGACTTCGAGTGAAAACAACACATGAAAGTGTAACGTGGTGAAAATGAGTGGGTAAAGTACTAAGTGCTACGGGAACCGAGATCAACGGGAAATGGGACTGGCACGAAAAAAAGCACGAGCGACAGAGTCCGTATGAATAAGGTGGATTAAGTTCGTGTTGAGGAGAGGTGTAGAATAAATGGGATTGTGGCGTGAGATGTGATGTATTTGATGAATTGCAAGCTTCTGGATGAAAAAGGCAACCCCTGAGCAGAAGGTGAACGGAGAGCTATCATACGTTTGGATGACCTCTGGAACAAATCGGGAGAAAGGGTCAATGTATCAGAAGAGGTGTCATCTTCAACTGATAAAAAGCCTTTTTTTTTTTTAATCATTTCAAACACGTTCTGGAAGCCAAGGAAAGTATTTATAGACACCCAGGTTATGTGCTGCAGGCAAAATCCCAAACTGACACAATTAAGTCTCGGGTTCTTCTATTGGATTTCTCGTCTTGAATACATCACACATCACCAGCTCGCTGAAAAAACCTGACCTATGATGAGGTTAAGTCTGAAAAAGTTACATAATGTGCAGAGTGACGGCCAGGCATCATGTCATTAGACAAACAAAGACACTGCTGCGATTGCTAGCTCATACAACACTGACAAATTCAGGACGCGCCCATAACCAAGCAATGAACAGAGCTCGGTATAGAGTGAGACACCTCACAGTGACACTTCAACCATATCTCTTTATGAAGAAAATAAATGACAGCCTCAACAGATTGTTGTGCTTTGCTGTAAAATCTGTCTGACTGACATTGCCTGTTAAAATTCATAGTACACAAATTCATCAGCTCACTGACCTGGCCCCCGGTAGCAGTTGCCTTGTTACCCCCCCCCCCCCCCCAAGTCCCACAGAGAACATCAAACCATGCATTCGGTGACTCACCGGGTCTTTAGCTTGCTGCGCTAACACGGCGTAGGTGGAGATCCTGCTGCACAGGCATTTGGTGTGGACAGTGGTTGACACGAGCGTTTGGCAGCCTTCTGTGCCCCAGTTTTCTGCGCCAGCTTCCCTGGAGGTGGAGAAAAAGTGGTGGGGGGGATGGGGGTAGGATGGTGGAGGGGGAGGGGGGTTGGTAGGGTGGCACAGGGGACAAAAACAGTGACTGTGAGACAAATTTAAGAAAAAAACCTACAAAAAAAAAAAAAATCAAATGACGACACATGCCCATAGGAAAGTCTAGCTCAAAGTAACAATGAAAGAAAGGGGAATAAAAGTTCAGAGAGCGTCTCTTCTTCAACTGCTCGAGTTCACCAAGTGCATCCATTCACTCTATAGGTTTAACATTCAGCGATCAGCGCTCACGCACACTTGACAGGCTCTTTTACTTTGCTGGCATTAGAAGCCAATGTCACCCCGCTGCTTGTTCTCCTCCGTGTTTAGCACCCTAAACATTCTCTTTCACATCATTGTCGAGTCTTCTTCTCTTTCCATGCCCTCACTTGGAAGAACACCTCAAGAGTCTTGAGGCCGTGACAAAAAAAACGAAAAGGCCTTGCATCAATGGTCAATTGCTTTGATACTCAACAAGTTACAAAGAAAGCCAGAGTCCAGAACCTCATACAAAATTGTGCAGCATCTTTCTCCTCTTTCCCGCATTTGCACTCCAACCCTCTCCCAGTCACTCCCCTATAAACGCTCCCATTACAAAGTTGAGTGCGGAGGTTGATCGATAAGATTCCTACGGAACTAATTACCCCAGCAGTTAGCAGAGCACATTAACCTGATGTTTAACCCCGGATACACTTCTATTCTGGTCGCCAAAGAAAGGTGGGAATGTAATGAGCGACATAAGAGCTGCTGCGAAGATGTTCTTATGGGGGGGCGATAAGGCCGCGTAGATGACTGATGGGAGAAGACAAAGAAAACTTAATTGACTACTGACCCTCAACTTATCACAGTCATCATTATTCTTCTCCATGCTCCTTGGTTGGACATTGGCGAGTAACCAGTTAGGGCTAAGCAACATTTTATCTGATGAGATCTGATGACAGTGGAGAGATTAACTCCATCCGATAAAGCCAATTAGCTGAGGGTATAAAATATTGAAATGAATACCATCATAGTTGTTTTTTTTTTGTAATAATTATTATGACAAGTTACAGTGAAAAAGTTGATGTTCTAAAACTACAAAGCACAAAATAAGCAAGTGTAGAATCTATAGGTTTATTCAAATACAACCCTTGAAAACACCTAACCCTCATTGTGGAGCATTTGAGTGGCTGTCAAGAAAAAAACATCAAATAAAAATCTCTTCTGTTTTTTTTTTTGTCTGGGATAAACATGAAGAAATAAGAATTCTTGCTACAGACAAACCATAATATTATCGCTGCACTGCCTGCTGCAGGTAGTGGGAGTTTAACCTGTTCAGAGTGGGAGGGTTAGATGATGGCTGGCTTCTCAAAACAAAAATAAAAAATTTAATATTATGTTTTTTTTTTTGACATAATGAAAACCTACGTGATGCCTCTGATTTGTGTGCGAGGAAACACAATGTACTCTACATCTCCATCCACAGACAACAGACTTTAAAAGTGTGGGGAAAACATCGTAGTTTTGTTAATGATTTTTTGTAAATTAGGTACAGATTGTGCCCTTCATTTTCTTCCTTTTTTTTTTCTGTAAACATTTATTACTCCAAAAAGAAAGAAAAATAAATGCAATCATAATCCAGACCGTACGACATGAGCCGTTCTTTCATCGCCAATGCTTCAGTCAAGAACTTAATTACCTCATCCCAGGCTAATAGCGATGAGTACCCTCAGAAAGCGAATGGAGAGAACATTTAATAAAGTGTTGCCTGGATAAGGACTTTGCTATATTAAGATTTCCCATCTTCAAATCGTTTGATAGACTAAAAAGATGGGCTTTGACTGGTAAAACTGAGTCTGAGTACCACTTTAGTCTTTACGAGAGAATCGTGAAAAATAACAAGCAACCTCTTGTTATAAAAATGACATATTTAGGAGTGACCTGATCAAATATTTAGAGAGATATTGGACAGGATAACATATAAGAATAAATTATAGGATAGCAATATTCTCTGCCAGGGGTGTCAAACAGAGTGGACCAGAACGGTAAAGCAATGCCATAAAACCTTTTAAATTTGAAATGCAAAGTTTTTCTTTGCCGTGGTGCAGAGGATACATGAATTGAATATATTTTTTTTTACAAAACCAAACAATTCTTACTAAAAATTACTACATTTTCAACACTAAGCTAATTGTAAAAACGCCCTTTGGTGCAAAATACAGTGAAAGGTCAATAAATTCTGCTATAACTGTTGCATTATGCATGTTTTTTCAAACTCACCTTGACAACATGGCTTTGAGACTAAAGCCCCATTATCACCATGTTTAACGTGAAACATATTTTTTTTTGCATTTTTGCTCCAGAAACAATTTGTGTTTACACTGCAATGTTTTGAAAACCCTGCCCACTTACATGGAAACAGCAGACATGCTAGAAAACGATGTAGTTGGCATGCCAGGCCATGGGTTGGCACTGTTTTGTGTAATGCAATCACACACACAGACATGCAGAAAACAATAGGCTATAAAAATCAACAATGGCAAGTACAAGGATGTTTGTATGGACAGAAGACCATGTTGACTTTTAAATTACAAAATCCCAGGAGAAAATGACTGGGAGTCATGACACTCTGGAGTCTGCCTGGTCCATTGACCTCACAGATGTGTTAACTCAAGGAAAAAGCTATATTTTTTTGATAGGTCCATTTCTTTGTATTTTGGCCTCAAAATACAAACACACTTAATTATCTACATAAAAGATAGGAAGCTAAAAAGTGTACAGACTTCTTACCAACAACTGCACATCAGTTGCAACAGATCGCTCAGGCATAAAGACACTTTGGTTGTGACAGCAAACTTAAACAAGGATGACAAGAGTGTATAAGCAATAATTATCAGACGTATACCAGGACAAGGGGGGAATGCACACACAGACACCCACAAACCAGATAAACAGACAAGTGAACACACGCATGGACCGGCACTCAATTCATAATGTCAGTAATGAGATGTGAGTATGATTCCCAGATGATCATCATCGGCACCGTGACACTTCAAAGACTCAAGATCAGAAAACAAGTCACAGCAGTGACGCTTCCAGACAGCTTGACAGGTAGGAACATGGCGCGAGGCTTTGTGTGTTTCTGTGCTTGTCAGGCAGAGACAGAGATGTGATGGAAATAAAAATAAAAAAAAATAAAAAAACAGAGTCAGGAGAGGGTGACAGAGAAAAACATGTGCACTTGTTACCTTTCATACGGAAACCCTCCAAAACACCTCTGTGAGGTATTTTCAAGTTTCAGTGTTCCATCCATATGTATTATGTAAGAAAAGAATTTGCATGGCAAGCCTACTTTACATAAGGATTGAAACTGTGTGAGCTGTGTATGTGAACTCCCAGGAGATGTCGAGTTAAGTATTTACAAATGGCTGTGCTCAGACAAAGTAATGCTCGCCATATGGAGCATACATACATTAAAGATTATGTGTTCAATGGACGGAAATGTTAACTGATGTATGTGTCGGCTAACTTACAGACTGGAAAGTGTGAATGCTCATGAAAACTCTCATTACTTTCAGTCACTGATACACTGTGACTACACTAAAGAGACACACACACACACATATATCCAATGTATCCAGAGCCAGCCTGGCAGCAACAAGAAAGCTGGTGTAATGACAAACTGCCTGACAGCTCACAGCAGGGGGTCGCTAAAGATAACACCACTACACACACACAAATACACATTATCCATGACCTCTTTGTTTTGTTTGCCCAAAATTCAGACTTAATTGACTACTGACCCTCATCTCCTTCAGCTAGATTTGACTGTTTGAGGAAAAGCCAGCTTTGACTTTGGATTAGTTTCATGTCCCCCCCCCCCTGTGCAAAGTTGGCACAAAACCCTGAACTTCGTTATTGCAGATCCACTACAACTTCAGCTGTGGATCCCCCCTGGGCACATGGAAGTATTACATTATCAGCTGGGCTTAGCTGGCGAGGAAAGATTAAAAGGACACAGCTTTTGTTTTACTTTTGTTCTAGCTTCTCAGTGAACCTGTACTGCTGCCGGCTCTTCTTATCATTGAGAACAGCTTCCAGATGTACAAACAGGCCAAGTATCAGTATAGCCTGTTTTTAGACCATGCATCCCAAATGCATACTGCAACGACGCCAATGCAGAGATGTTTAAATATACACAGCATTTCCAAGTTTTCCAGCTTCGAGATCAACACATCTGTTGTTTGGTTTTGACTTTAATAAAATATTCAATTTGATATGATGACTTAAAGTGCATAGTTATCCCTCTGCACACACTGGGATTCCATATTTAAAACTGATCACCCTCAGTCAAAACCAATCATACAAACTAAAATAAGACTAAGGCAGAGAACTAGCTTTTCCTCCTTTTTCCTTCACTTTTTAGCAAATAAGCAGACTTTTGTGTGTGTATCGGTGTCAAAAACAATGTACACAGTGCTGAAGGAACCATGACTGCAATATGTCAGTTGTTCTGTCATAATCAAAGACAATTTAAGCCCACAATGGTCCAAAATATCATAAACTAGGCAAATATTTTGTCTGATGATGACAGGAAGTAAGGTTTCAAAAGGCCATAATTACTGCAGCTGTAATTGAGACCATTCTGACAAACATAGAAATATGTTCTGAAGTGCATTACATTAACTAAATGGAAACCATTAATTGCAAAATTGGCCCACAAAAGGCTCCAATCCCACCCAACAAATCACCAGGCAAATGGTAAAAATGTTAAAAATAAAACATTGATTTAAAAAAATAGATTTATATTTCTTCAGAGTAGAGGACACAACACAACACAACACAGAGAACCAAGCTGAGATATTGGTGACGCTAACATGAAATAGAGCAAACAAGCATGAGTCGCAAAATCATGCTGTCAGGGCTAGTTTGAAAATCATGCATAATGCAACAGCTTTAGGAGATATTTTTGGGGCATTTCACTGTATTTTACACCAGAAGCTTTCATTAAAATTGGCTTCACGGCGAGATTGTATTCATTTTCTGCCTAAATTATTTGGTTTTGTGAGAATATAGACATCCTCATCATATATACTCTGCGTGATAACAGAGAAAAACTTGAACATTCAAATTTAATGGTTATTATGGCACTACTTTACTAATCTGGCTCACTTGAGATGAAATTATGCTGTATGTGGCCCCTGAACTAAAATGTGGTAGCAATATTTCATAGATAAGGTGTACAGTCTTGCTTGTAATACAAAATTTAGTCAGGGGATGAAAATATTTCTTGTCAATCCATTCAACGAGATAATTCAACCTGAATCGCTACTATATCTGCACTTACTCTGTTATGGACCAAAAAAAACAACCCTCTATGCCATGGGCGGAAATAAATCAACAGCATGGACACTGTACTTTCCACATAATGGCATAACCTTTTAAGTACAGTACCAGCAGGACCACTTTGAAATGTTTTGCAATTTGTCCCCTAATCGCTAATAGCATGTTATTATGGCAGGGAAGAAAAATAGGAAAAGTACTTCCTGAACAACGGTGTAAATTGACCTTTTTCTACCGAGAATATATTGGCACCAACTCTTGACTGAAAGGGCAGTTCTATGAAAATCAATTGCTCCCTGTTAAGGAGAAAATAAAAAAAAATAAAAATAAAAAAGCTAAACATGCTTTGAATCCTTAAAACTAAAGAGTTTGATGTGGAGATTGTAGATCTGTGAAGTTGAAATGAGTGAAAAAATCCTCTGCCTCACTCATACTCATGAGTATTGATGTGTTGCCAGTAACTAAAAAAAAAACGCTTTCCAATTCGTGAAAAAGTAAGCACATCCCACAGAAAGGACTGCCGTTTTATTTGATCTTCTGTTTGAACCAGTGCCTACAAACAGAAATGATGATGATTTTTTGAAATACGTAACTTAGTAAATCAACACCTTTTGCCTGATGTATGGTCTCGTAATTTATAAGAGCTTTTAAGATCTTTTCGGGAGTTATGATGGACATGTACGGGTAAAAAAAGAAAAAAAGAAAGAAAGAGGATGGAAAATGAGAAAGATTTAAAACATGACTCAGTATAATGAATACTCTCAAACACTGATTCATCTGTGGTATTTATAATTTGTCCAGGACTGGATGCTTCAATATTATTCAAATACACATTTCTAAAAACCTCATAATTTCATCACCCTCACAATGAATGGAAGTTTCCATTGTTCAATAATAGTAAGTGTCACATATGTGGTTTATCTATCAATTGCAAAGTTGGAGTTCCAATCCAATCCAATTCCAAATGGTAGACTGTGACTGATTGTGTAGAGCATTTAGAAACCAGTGAGGCGATAGCAGTACGCTATATAACTGACATCCATTCACCATTTGTGTGCTACATGTCCATGACCAAGGGTTCGGAGTGAGTACATAAATAGTACAGAAGAAGATTGCATTGCGAATGCGATAGCCTGCCTGAAAAGACCATGAGAGTAAATCAGCAATGACTAGATTTAAGAAGAAAAATATAGATATATACGCTGCCACCCAATCATCCAAACTGTGGAGAGGTGTGGTGGAAATCTTTGAACCACTCATTATTTTGGTGAAAGAGCAGGATGCAGTCAACAAAAAGCTCTGAATAAGAATAATTTCTTCGAGGAATGTGCCGATACCACTTTTTTTTAAAGGATGAGTACAATTACTAAACTTTACCTCACTGCTGATAGTGAGCAGCGATGCAAGTAGTATGTGCTGAGGCGATCCACCTCTGTACAGTCTGCGCCACTGCTACGCACAACTCCAACACCCTTGGAGGCTCCAGTACACGACTGCGTCTACAGTATTTATATGCACACTGAGGGACCGGCTGTGTGCCACGCACACACTGCAGCTCACTGTTAATGAGTGTTTAATCATACGTCCCATCACAACTCCGTGCAGCATCAGACCCGATACTGGTATCAGTGCATTCCTACTTCCTTCTAATGCCGATGGTGTATTTTGTCCACAGTACAACCTCTAGCTATAGGTACTATTTCAACAAATAAGAAAATGTCTTTTCATTCCAACATGTGAAAAACGACAATAACTCGCTCGCCTAAATTAAAGTTCTTCTATCAAGAAAACAGGTAATACTATAATGGACTAAACACATTCAGTGTATATTACACACTCCTTCAGAGTTAATGTGAGCATATTCTGTTATTGGATGAATCATTCAATCTGTCACTGCTAAGCAGTTGAAGTGGTTTTACATGAAAAAGGAAGTGTTCTACATAGCTGTCATTGATTTAATCAGGATTAACATCATTGGCTAATTTCAGCTACTGGCAAATCCTGCCAAAACTGATTTATGAGATGAATGTCACCAGATAATGTAGTTCAGTCTTCTTTTCACTCGTAAATAAACTGCACGCCACATTTTCCAATGCTCTGCTCCCCAAAATGTGCCACTGAGTGTGAGCAAAACATTCTCCTTAAGTGTCATCAGCAGTCAAGAGTGCAGGCAGGCAAAAGTAATGAAGAAAGCGTTGGGTGACGGCAGAATAATTTCACACTGATATTTAAATCAATAGCATGTAAATCCTCCTATGTATTTTTAAGTCCAATTTGCTATTAAGTCTCATAAGAATGTGGGAGCTGCTGTAACATTCAGCACAGGAGCTGGTAAGGAGCCTAGGATGCAATCCAATGCACCCGATCCTTTTTCAAAGAGAGTGTAGTCTGAAACAGAGTCAGTGAATCAGTCTGAACAGACTTATAATGAGTCAAAGACGGAGCGACTGGTGGGAAAAGAGTGACTTTTGGTTCAGTAGGATTTTATAGTCCATGGACCCCGAAGGCACACTGACTCGGATATACATGTTCCGATAATCATTCCAACAGCATCAATAACACACTGTGACCATATTATGTGTTCAATAATTTCCGAGCTCAGTTTTCCCTTAATCATGATTAGACATCGGCAAAAGTGTTTAAATCAAGAGTGACATAATCTTACATCACTTAACTTAATGCAAAGTGAACTTAGTGAAGGGAAAGCAATGAATCTGGCTGCAGCATACATGAGAACCCCAGGGCTGATTCATCCTGGTGCCACAATTTTCTGCAACCGCGTCATCCATGACTATGTGGGGTTTGATGAGGACGGGGAATTTCTACTGAACCTATAGGGATTGTGTAATGCTTTAGATTCTTGAATGTTAAAAAAATCCAACATCCGTTTTCCATCCATCCATCCATTTTTTCTACACGGGTTAATTTACTTTAGGGTTGTGGGCGACAAGCCAATCCCAGCTGATTATGGATGAAGACAAAGCGGCTGCCAGTTCATCACAAGGCAAACACAGACACGCGGAAAGTCAGACTCACACTTGTGAGCAGTTTTAGTGACACGCGATCACCTCAAATGTGTGAGTTTGAACTGTGGGAGGAAACCTGAAAATACACAAACGAATGGAAGCCCGCAATCCAATAGAGGATTCCTTGTTGTGACATTACAGTGCCAAACACGACAGCCCTATGCCCTCCCCCCCATTTAATATTAAACGCATCAATTATTTGTCGGGAAATTGCATAACCTTTCTTTGACATGAATAGATTGCTCATATGTTCGAGATACCCAGTGTTCTGCTGCACTGGTTTGGCACAAGGACTTCAGGAGGATCTGACAGAAAGTGAGATGCAGGGCGGATGGGGTTTTCAAAAAACAAAATCAAGAGTTTAAAGTCAATAAATATCCCATCTTATTTACTCCTTGTTTGTATGAGCACGTGCCTTAAATCCTTTATGAACCCAGGCATTTGGTTTCAATCAGGACTGATGCTAATAATAGAATCCCAAAAATAGGGAGAAAAAAAAAATTGTCAGAGGACTCATCTCTACTGGCTGAAGGAATCTAATCCGGTATGCATTACATCTATTAGCACCAGAAAGGCTTGGAACCCATTCACCAGAGGCGGCACGCATTGGTGTTTGACTCTCAATACAGCTGGGAAGCACTGAAGCAAATCTTCACATGACACAAATCATCAGCGCTTACTCATCCCTTCAGAACACCTATTATGCAGGACTGACCGGGACACTTTCATCCAGCTCCACAGGCCACGATGCACACCCCGTGTTTGCCTTCCTGTGCATATCTGTGATTGCATGCATTAGTATCTTTGACCCAGATTCTAACTGTAGGAACTAAGCTTTCTTCTTTTCGACCAGCTGATGCAAAGAGGGGTCTTATAAGCACTTATAGCCATTACACGGTCAGAGATAAGAATAACACATTTCCAAAGTTGTACAAGCCCATTTAGCTGGTATCTGGTTCACTTACTTTCAAACGAAAATTTCCCGATGGTTTTTAATAGCGCACCGTCCTAGCATGTAATCCTTTCTTGTAGTTCGTGACATGTCAAACCCAAACCCTCCTTCCTGCTTCCTCCCCGAGTCTCGTGTGACGAGGATGCTTTGTGAGTGACCTCCACTCTCCCAATCTGCTGCACTCTGGCATGGCCTTGGGCTAATTTCTAAGCTTCTTTCCCGGGATTATCTTTCTTCCTGGTGTGCAAGCTAGTGAGAGAGCAAGACGAGCCGGGATACAGGTTTTTTTGGCCACAGCCATCATCAAACGGTCTGCCGTTCTGCCTGCCTGCATTTTGTGTCTAACACAGACACGTCACAGGGCTGTGGAGAAAGTGTCTCCTCTCGAAAAAGAATTACTAAATCTGACTGGGGAGAAAATGTAGCACAGCTGACTTTCTCAGGCCTTCCTGCAACCATCTTTTAACAGAAGCATCTGACAGGAAACACACGAGACAAAACTGGACATAGTTTGGACAATCATCCTGCTGGGGGGCTCAAAAAAGGACTTATAAGGCCAAGGAGGCAACTATAAGCCTGACAAGGAACTAACACACTGCCCTTTCAGCCTACTGCACAAGAGTAAAGAGGATAATGAGCAAGTCAACAAGATAAGACAAATACGACACTTGACAGAAGGTTACGCATAAGATCTTATACAAGTGTTGCATTGCTAACACAACAGCTTGTAAGCGACACAGTATACATTTTCAAGGGGTTTTAAATGTAACTTACCTACTTGTGCTCAAGCTCTACGGGTCCATCGGCAAAGAAGGAGCCTTCCGTTTTCTCTTATGTCTTGTCCAATCTTCAAATACTAACCACTACAATTATCTAACATTGTCATCTAAGACCCAATGGAAACTGCTCTAAAGTGCATCCCTGGCTATATAGTAACATCCGAAAGCTTCATTCCACCCCCGCTGGTCACATGATGATAGAATCAATAACAATAATGCAGCAAGTCAAAGACCAAAATAGCCAAGCTCAGAATAAAAGTGTCCTAAACTTCTTCAAGTGGCGTTTGCATCAATACTAAACAGCAGAACTTTCTGTACGTACAATCCAGGAACGGATATCCACAAAGTCCGGTCACAGAAAAGAACCATAGCTGGTGACTGGAGCATCAAACGTAACGTCAACCTAACTCTCATCAACGAGCCTTCAGGCTCAACGCAGTGAGGGCTGGAGCCACCATGTTGACGCGCTCTCTAAGGACCGTTGTGATAGCCCGGGAAATGAGCTGAGAGCCTTTCCACGTCTGTGACGCCCAGTGGAGACGGAGCCCACATAAGCCCCGCTGGCCGACTCCCTCTTGCCATGCTGTCTCACTGTTTGACACAGTCTTGATCCCTTCTGCTCTGTCAGATGGAAAAGTGGAGCAAGCCGTATGAGCCTCCCCCACCCCCCACCCCCCTACTCCCCCCTCCACCTCCTGGTGGCTCCACTGTTAATCTGTGTGTGTTCCTGCGTTAGCACATATCTAATGAGATGGTACATAAGGAAAATTCACTTTTAGATTAAAATAAAAGAAATCTGAAGCGATGAAAAGGTCAAGAGGTGGTGTTCAGAAGCTCAGTAATTGTAAATAAGCAAATGATATGATGTACTTGGGGTTGGTTGTGGTCCATTTGGTAGAACAGGATCGCAATATTAACCATTCAATACCCTATGGTGTCCTCTCCGTGCGTTGGAGTGCAAGAAATTGCACTGAAAGCAGAATTCTGACTTGCACCTTGCAACATGTAAATTCTTTCAACTTCTTGTAAATATCACATTTGTTGTAAATTTATTTGGTTTCAAGTGAACTTTTTCTCGCCCTATTGAAATTGTCAGCCGTCTATCTGATTCAAAGAAGTATAGTAGTGTCCAGTTCCACAACCCTACCTGCAATGCTAATTTCTTCCCAAAATGCATTGGGGTGGAACTTGACTGAGTAAATTACTAGCAGCTGCCGTCAAAGAGCCTGCTGTTCTTTTCAGGTGACTGTACTTTCAAACTATGTTAATTTTGATGTTAATAATGGTTTGTTCAGGGAATTAAAAGAAAAAGCAAATGTATTCATTCAATCCCAAAACATACAAAGCCTATGGAGGACTAGCTTTAGCTTAAGGAAGAACTATGGGTTCTGGCATGTACCTTCAAAAATAGATTGCAAGTGTGCTTAAAACAATTATTCTGCTTTGAAGGCACAAGGTAGTCACAACAAATACTGTTTTCTTCATCACTTATAAAGTATTCTCGCAGCTCCCCACACCCCTCCGCATCCTGGTCTAAATATTTTATGCAGTACTTTAAAACAGAAAAGTATCAGGTAATGGCTACTTTACGTCACTTCATTTTCAACAGAACTGTAAATATTAGGTTTTAAGGAATGTTACTGAATATGCTTGCACTAAATTTTGATACCTAAAAAAAAAAAGCAATGATCCAGTTTTCAAGAGTCTATTGTGAGGCTGAACATCCAGTGCTTAACTGCTGGAGTGGTCTTTTGATGCAAGTCATTTTAAAACAGACTTTGAAAGTCAAGTGTTATATCCTGGAAGGACACGCAATATAGCTGCATTTATTCATTAATCCTCCTCATTCCTTAACTTGTTTGTTTGCATCACAGGCGAGTAATAGACGCTGTTTGATGGAGCATAAAGCTGCCAATATTAAAATTATCATTCGACTGACTCAGGTCAATGCTTACCTCCACGCCTTTTTGGTCAGATAAAGGCGATTATTTTTTGGGCAGATCTGTGTGCACCGAGTGCTTTGCCAGCGTGCAGAATATGCCTTTGACTTTTTGCTTCATTTAAGGTTGCGATCTGCCGGTGCCAGAGCTGATAGTAGTGCCAGATCAGTCGGAGCCTCCATCTACCATGTCAGATTGAGGATGTAAGAGCAACTCGCACTGCACGCCGAGTCGTTATTACTCTAGGGCAGTGAAAGGCAGCGAGGGGGGACGGGGTAGGGGTGCCGTGGTCTTTAACCGCTGATCCCTGATCAAGCTGAAGACCACTGGGGATTAGAAACAGGATTAAATGACCCTCGGCCATTCACAGGCTTTACTGTCACCCATCCATCTAAAGTGCATTTTCCATTTAGCTCTGACTGCTGGGTTGTATCTTTAAGCATGCATTAAAGTGAGATGGCTGAAATGCAAAAGTTATTTCAGCATCTGTCATTTGTCGAACAGGAAGTTTTTCCCTGTACGTATTTGAAATGAACTGGAAATGTACGAGCGATGCATAAATAAACGTGTGAGTGGAGTAATGTATATTTTATAGACGCCAGCAAATCTCTCTACAACGGAGCCACAGCGATCTATAATGCACCAGACATGTGCGACGTGCGTCACGGTGCAGTGAGTGCATGTCGGTGCTGGTGAGCGTAGGTCGGGCCACACAACCCGCACTGAGACGGAGTGAGGGTCAATGCACAAAAACGCCCGAGGCAAGGTCAGGAACCACAGCAAAGACAGGCTGAACATCATTTCCTGTGATGGCTGTGCGGGCAGGAGGGAGGCAGCAGGGGTGGGAAGAAGGAGGCACGGTTTGGAGTAAAAGAGGAAACCAAAAATGACAACATGAATATTGTCTTGTCAAATTCTGTTTTTGTTTCAGCACTTCATATAGCTGACATGAAGGAAATGTGTACATCTTTTCTCTGAATAGTCGCTTTTGCTTTTTCGTTGAGTTTGCCAAGTTGATGGTGTGTTGACAAGTAAGTGAGAAAATGTCCCAGCATCCGAATGGGATGAATACATCTAAACTTTGACATGTAAATTGATGTTACTCAACGCCATGGAGTTTGTGTATGAGCTGTCGATGCACTCTGTTTATAAACCAACTTGTGCTCTTGGCTTAGTGTCCACAGTCTGATAGCAGCAAAACAAAGAGCAGTGTTTTTATATATCACTGATATTAAATCCTTATTTCACCACGTAGGCCTCTTGAGGACCAGCTCTCTATGATACAGCAGTACATATGAGAAAGCAATATTTGAAATTGTCCCACAAAAATGTTAATTGGAATGCAAACTAATTGTGGGTTAAACATTTTAAGAAAAATAATCCCACTGGCCTCATAACAAACAAAACAAAACAAAAACAAACTGGTAGCCATGATCCACCTGGAACATGCAACATCAAGATCATGTAAAGTGGCCAATTAGATTCGATTTCAGGAAAAAGGTCAACGCTAATTGTATTTTACAAGCTATCCTAAAGAACATCAAGAGGCCTGCATATTTGATCAAATTAGGATTACTTGACATGTGCAAATTTTGATGCTTGGATCATAATTTGAGTAGAAGAAACAATGTGATGTCCATTACAATCATTTATACGGTGTATTTATCTGCAAAACTCTTGTGGTGCTGTGGGGCTTTTCTTGTCACCAAAACTCCTGAATCTGAGGTGGGAATTTCCCAAATGGTAACTTTTTGGGTCCCGTGGGCCATAGGCTCCCAGGTCCGAACCGTTATAAAACTTTTACGAGAGAACCACTGCGTCTGTTCGGGTCGGCAAGGCGAAAGAAAACAGGCTTAGACTTGGTTGAGGGGACAGGCACATGGGGGAAGACAGGCAGGGACGGCGAGCCCAGCGATTTGGGTGGGCAGATGGTGCCGACATATGGGCCTGTTAGGGGCAAAATAAATAAATAAACACTCACACATAAATACTGAGATGAACTGTGAGTGCCACAAACTGTTGGCCAACTTAGCCAGCTGAGGGGAAGTGCAAATGGGAGAGTGAGCTACCGCTGAATTTGCCTGCAGATTTCGAAATGGAGCAGCGGCGTTTGGAAAAACTTGCACACAAGACAATTGTGGCAGAGATGACAATAGGCTTTGCAGATTTGAGTCTCTGTGCGATCCCTAATCTCCAAGTAAGTGTACATTACCCAAGTGTGCAATGTAACAATTAGAGGGGGGGATCACAGAGAGAACATAATCTGTGTTTCAAATGCGGGTGCATCTGCGTGTACTAAATATAGTTTTCATATACAGGTCACGGGGAGGCAATGTTTCTTCTTTTTTTTTCCATCTCGGAGCTAAACTTCTTCCCCGTAGCTGTCTGGTTCAGCTGCTGCCACGCCGGTGCTCCCTCCACACTGCTATCTATACACTCACCACCTCTTGTCTGCCTCGCGCTCAACCTCAAAGCCCGTGGCTGAGTTTGAGAGACAGCCAGGTTGAGGAAGGTGATATCCTCCAGCAAACAAACGGCTGCTTTGTACAACATGTTCTCTGTCCATATAAACCACTCGCTTGTTCCGAGCTCCTGTCAAGATTTGCTGCCTTGGACTTATAAACAAATGGAGAAGGACTGAAGGGCCAATACAGTACAGACATAATGCTGCTATTCCGGTCTCCGTATGGGTTGTCCCTCGTCTTTGAACCATGTACCTTTCTGATCGCTTGTCGAAATCCCACCTGCGATCAGATTAGAACAGATCGGATTCTGCAGTGCGTTTCTCGACCGCCGCCGTTTCGAATGCACCACTTGGCTGAGCTTCACAGTCTCACACCTTCCCCTAAAAGCACTCATGCATGTTTTTGTGATGACTTCAGGCTGTTTATACTGATATGTTCAAGTCTGTGCAACACCTCAGAATCCGAACAGCCCATGAATCTCATGAACAGCGGGTCCTGGATAATTTAGAAAAGCATGACTGACATGAGCATCAAGATCACAGATGCCGCTCCAATGATTGTGTTGGGAACAAAGCAAGCCATACAGCATCTGTCCGTCCATCTATCTTCTATACCGCTGGGTGTCTGAGGACTAGAGACAGGACAGTTGCCAGTCTATCACCGGACAAACAGAGTCATGCAATCACCAACACACTCACATTTCATCTTTACCTTCAAATGTAGGTTTTTCAACTTTGAGGCAAGGGTGCTAACCACTGTACCGCCTTGCAGCTCACTACATAATATATTTTCGTAGAACATGTATCACTGCCTCGGTCTTGTTTGTACGCTTCTTTCCTCTTTCCTTCTATTGCCTCGTTTACAGATTTGGCCACATTCAACAAAAATCCAAGTTCGTCTATGTGGAGTTGATAGACATCGCTCCAACCTCGACATTTTAAATTCTCTCTGGCTTCCTTAACTCGTCATGTCTGCAAATTTCATTTGATTGGGGCTGTAATCTCGCCGGCTGTTTAATTGACTTTGCCGAGCATTGTTCTTTTCCTGCCTTCAGGTTTTTATTTGATAAGTTGCAGTGTCTCATCCCCTCTCCCTGTGAACCTGCACTCCCATTGTGTGGCCCAGTCACCGGAGAGGGCTCCTCGAGAGGTGAATAAACTAATGTGATCTCCAGAGAGAAGTCTAACGGGCCTGGGTTTTTCATGTCATCTGTCTTTTGGTGTCAGTACAGGGAATCCCTCTGTACTGCCATCGTGAGAAATTCAATTCTCACAAAAGTAATTTTCTCTGTCAAAGAGCAGGATGACTCCTTGACACAACTAATCTGCATCGGCATAATGCCTTTTTCTGCCTGAACAGCAACGTATTTAACAATGAACCAAAACACATACATTTGCACTCCACAAGGTTCTCATTTTGAGATTAGGTTGTTATGGAACTGTTGATGCAAAGGGATGTCAAACACATGTTGATTACTTCCAGCACAATTTTTTTCATGAGTGGGTCGAGCCAGTAAAATAGTGCAATAATCACCTTTACATTGAAATTTTAAAGTTTTTCTTTGTTGTGTTGCAGAGTATATGTGATGAAAATCTCTGTATTTACACAAAACCAAACAATTACGACCAAATAGATCTTATGTTTGACACCCTTGATCAAACACAATTCTCAAACCCAGCAGAAATAACTGAGAGTGATGTTTTAACTGTTGGTCCCAAGGTCAAAAACTGAAGTTTCCTATTGTTCAAATATGCGTGTTTTACAAGATTGGGCTTCGCAGTAATTTGCATATTCTCAAACATTAAAAAAAACCAAAAAAACATGTGGAGTCAGTTTGAAACTGCTATTTGCCAGTCGCTGAGAATGTGAATGTGTGTGATTTCTGTTTCTCCCTGTGATGGACTGGAGACCAGCACCAGCCACTGCATCCCTAAGCCGGATGAAACAATGTAGAAGATAGATGGATCAATGGAACGGTACAAGGATTGCCGAGCGCATCTGTAGTGAAATTCATAGCATGGACTTCATTAGGCAAAGATCCTTTCAAATGGATTTTCATTCATTTTCCTTTAAAAGACCCACAGAATTAATTGCTGGCTGAAACCTTACATCACACCCAATCTTTTATATGGCTAATTAACCACACTGACCTCACACTGCACTCCCCTTAACCTGATGTTTTCACTCCTGCATCACGCTGTCACACACGCTCAAATAGAATTGTTTTTCATAAAATACTACCTTCAGGTGTCCAGAGATGATCTAAATGTACTACAACATTTACACAATGTGAGTGACAGGAGTGACTCTACTGGCAATAGTGGAAGAAATAGGCCATTCAAGGATAGAGGTTTGCAATAATTGGAGTGGAATAAGCGCAATGAGACAGAGATGGAACCTGAGCTGGTTTAATGGTTTTGAACTACTTTGCTATTGACAAAAAGTCAAATCATGATGTGGGTTAATAGTGATAATCAATTGTGCTGGTTTACATTATGTAGCTCACCAGTTCTATTATACACAGCAAAGTCAAACACTCTGCTGGCCTACTTGGAAAAAAAGAAAGAAAAAAAAAACCCATTAGGTAGAATGTAGCCCTTCAGCATACTGATGGCACAGTCCAAATCAAACTGAATGTCCATTATGGAAGAACAAGCAGCAAATTAGACCGGCACTATGTGTGAAGAGGTATAGGCAATGAAACATCAACAGAAGTGAACGTTGCTCCACAGAGGAGATCTGAGAGATCTTTGAACCCTCAGCAGCATAGAGAGCGAATGATGTTTGCTCCCATCGACTAATTTAATTAACACCAACACAGAGAACTTCATTAAACAGTTCTCAGTTCATTAATAAAATGAATCCGACTGGGCATGAGCACACACAAGATAAACATCAACACACACAGACAGAAACAAGTATTCGACACACCAACATTCACACAGTATCAGAATCATTCAGAGGAACTTACGGGTTGCCATAGTCCCAGACAACGCACTGAGGATCTGATGTACCCTGCAAGATAGAGACGGGGGGGGGGGGGGGGGAGAGAAGATAAGCTGTTATTGCCAGTCGGGAGGATGAGCGAGGAAGGGAGGCAGAGGGAGTACTGAGCAGCTCCGTGCCAAAGAAGAGAGAGTGATGCTGCATGGGCGGTGGAGAGAGGTAAACAGACAATGAAAGAGAAGGATTGAGATGGACGACGGGGAAGGAGAGATGGAGAAGGAGTCATTGTCAGAGGACAAAGCAGCAAATAGATGCTGCTGCTGCAGAAACAGAGGAGGTGCATGAGCTATGAATGGAAACAGAGAGAGACAAGCCATTTTATGGATATTAACATGCAGCAAGTTATAGTCATAAACATCCTGCAGTGGAAAAAAAAACAAAAAACAGTCACTGTCTTTAAGTACAACCGCAGTGAAAAGTAAATAAATATAAATAACTGTAAAGAGGCAATATAAATTGAGGAAATGGCCTTTTCTCAGTTTGTTTAATCTCAGGAAAGTGCTCTCATCAACATGTAAGAAAAAAAAAAAACCTTTGACCAAACCTCGAAATAGACTTATTGCTGGTGATTTGCTGTCACCTCAGTCCTAATCCATTGACTTGCTGGAGCTTAAGGCAAATCGTTGGGGGTCGAATGGCAAGTGAATCATGTGGTAATCAAAGCTCAGTGGTGTGCATTGGTGAAGGAAGACTCGCCACGACTCAAATCAGCACATCAATTGGGAAAATCGCTATCTTTAACTGACTCATCACAACTTGTTCCACCGGTGATCCTCAGTGATCTCCAAATCGATTACTTCAAAATGGATCTCCGATGTGCGTTCAACCTGTGGACCTCAATGGGTGAAGTCTGGTGTTGAATTGGGATTTAGATGAAACTTGGCCATGCAGTTCTCTTCTTACATTTCCGCCTCAGTCAAAGTGATGATGAACCTCAAGATGCCGACAAAACAGGAAACTGTCATTTCTGGCACCTTTAAGACTAATTATGGGCAGACCTCTGGTGGAATGACTGTGGCTGAACAGCCATTCATGTGTTCATGTAAAGGAAAATGAATCGTTCTCTTGTCAGTCTGTTGGTGCCTTCTCAGCCCTGCATGAAAAGCACTTTGCCTTTGAGCTCCCCCTTATGGCAAAGAGGATGATAGCAGTAATGCCATAGCCAGATTGCTGTGTCCACTGTGAAAAAAGAAGGATGTCTACTCAAGACTTATTGCAGCCTGAGGGAAAATTTGAAGAAATCACTTCTGAATGAAAAGCAAACATTTTTGTAAGTATAAACAATGCATTTTAATACGCAGAGAGGGATTGAAGGGGGATGAAGCACATTCAAGTCCGTGCTGTGAGGATTTATTCCTCTCAAGGCAAGGTCATTCTTCCCTCTCTGAACAGTTCATCACTGATTTCTCATGAATAAGTGGATCCAGAGGTCTTTGCATGACTGGACTTCAGAGGACGAGATGATGCAACGGTTATACACACAGGATCAGAGGCTAGGTGATGTCGATTGATGGATGGGGGCGCTTTGTTCTGCCTCACGTGCGGACTGTCCTCATCGACGTTAGATGTCCCTGGGAAGCATTAGTGTAGCGGGCACAGTTAGCATTCGGCTATCAATCAGCGAGCATTGGTGCCTGACACTGTGCACTCCCTTAGTGTCTGCCGGTACCTTCCATTATAACAGCGTCTGCTGCACCAATGTTTTCAAAAGGAGCCACACTGTGTCTGTCCTTTTAACGGATGTATTTACAGATAACAATAATAGCGTCAGCCTAAGCAGTATCTGTCTCAGATAAAGAACAGTTGCTTGATTTTGTTTTTTTCAGGGTATTCCAACAACTTATGTGGAAATGGATTTTGGAATATATATATATATATATATATATATATATATATATATATATATATAATTTTTCAGGGAGACTTTTAAGTCTTCCACTTCACATCAGAGACTATAGAAAACATGCTTTAGAAAATGAAAGGGAGCAAACACGATGGTGCTTTTTGACTGATGAATCTAACCGAGATTACAATGGCATTACTAGAAAGCCTAACGGCTCACGTCTGGAAAGCTAACCAGAGCTGCCATTTATTATTGAAAAGGCTTAATGAAGGGGATGGCTGAAGGAGGTTTGTGTGTGTGTGTGTGTGTGTGTGTGTGTGTGTGTGTGTGTGTGTGTGTGTGTGTGTGTGTGTGTGTGTGTGTGTGTGTGTCTGCACTTGGCACAATGCATGCTAGTCTACTATAGGAACATGTGGCTTTCTGGTCTCCTGGTCCTGTACTATATAAAACACACATCAGAGCACCAGGGGGTATCTGAACGGAGCAGATGCCCTCTTAGAAGATATGACCCTGGACTAAAATTCAAAAGGCTGAGGCTGTAGTCGCCATGCCACTGCATCAGCAGCTGGATCTTCCTGTACCGGCAGAGGTCAGATACCACGGGACCAAAGAGGAAGTATGTTCTTTCAAGAAGACAAAAAACAACAACATGGTAATCATGTATGCATGTGCTTTGATGTTTGTATGTCTGGAGAATAATGTAAAATCAAAGTTTATCAGCACTTTACCTTGATCTCATTATTAAAGGGATGATGACGGGAAGCGTTAGCATGTTGACAATGAAACCAACAGTTTGATAGGTGTGCAGATTCAAAATGATTATGGTTAAGATTTTGCTGATTTTGTTGAGACCAACATGTCAAACCTATAATGATGGATGTGTCGTTGGTGTTGATCTCTCCATGTTGCCTTGGATTCTCAAACATGGCTTTTTAAATAACTACAATCAGCTATAACATTGTGGCACCTGCCTAATATTTTGTAGGCTTTTTTCTGTCAAAGCTCTGAACCATAAGGTTATACATATGACTATAGAAGGTGGCACCAAGTAGGATATATTGTTGCCACAGCTTTCTCTTCCTTGGGCCACTTCTGATAGTGACTGGTACAGACCAGAAACACCTCACAAGAACTGCAGTTTTGAAGATAGTCTAAGTCATAATTTAGCCATTTTGCCTGCTAATTACAACGAGGACAACATTTTCATTGGCTCCGTAATATATCCCATTCCTGCAGGTTTATAACTTTATTCCTATGACTATTACGAGGCAACAATAGCAACATTATGCTACACATAATATATAATTGCTTACTCTGAGCCTGCAGGAGATAAATAAACCAAGAATGGAGATGTTGTTCTAGTAGGCAGGCAAAAGCTTGGCATGGAGGTGGAGTGTAAATGTGGACGTGATCCAACATTTTGCCTTCTTGGAAATATGCCCTTTTGATTGTCACATCATTTTCAGTTCTTTTCAGTTTCTTTGGTTTTTTTTGCTCTTTTTTTTTGGTAGCTTATAGCAGTTTCATAGGATCATCTCAGACTGTCTGTGGTGTTACATCTGTAAGAACAGCGTATCGTTGGAAGCTATAGGCAGTGATCATAAGGGCCGGATGGATCATACTTCAGTCTGTGATGAGGTCAATTGAAGCTTATTATTAATAGGTGTGCTACACTTGTCGATTCACTACACACAGGGAATTTGCTCACAACAATGTGAAGGAAGCTTAAGTGTTTGTGATACGCGACACAAATGGGTTGTCTGCCGCCCCCATTTTCCGGCAACCCCAAATTTATACGAACAAGATTACTAAATCATTTGCCTCTCAAGCAGAATAACAACGTCCTCAGATGCTCTGGTGTTTTGTATATGAGCATCTGCCCTGTGCATGCCTTTTCCCCTCTCTGTGCTCCACTGAGTGGCAGAGAGGTGCTTGTCCCTCAGTGGGAGTCTCCGGTGTGTCATGCCGAGCAGCATGCTAAGATCAGCATTAAGACATCATCCACCAGACAGCGAGTGCACAGACTGCTGTATCCTCACTTTGTAGGTTGTGTTAAATAGCAGATTAATAGGACGATAAAAGACAGGGGTGTATGGAGGAGATGTCATAATTATGGAATGAATCAGCGGTTTTAAGACGAGAGGATGGAGTAGTGGGTTATGGAAAATGAATATAAAATCCTGTTAATGAAACAAAGTGCAATAATTTTGACCCCCAGGTCTTAGTTGACTCAGCAAGAGACTGATTGCACTGGAAGATTTTAGTAAATGTATGTGTGTGTGCGTATAAATGTGTGTGTTTGTGTTGCCTTGAGAGAACCATAAAATATTCAACATTATTTTCAAAACTGTGCCCACCTTCACGCAGCAGAATACCTAATGAAACCCACATCTTATTGAGGTCGGGAAGTGTGCCTCTCATTAAACCGGTACTTAGTCCTTTCCACTGAAGACACCCCATGAGTCGTTTATAATAACACACTCCACTGTAATATAAACCGAATAGGTGCCAGGAGACGCCGCGATATAAGAAAGTCAAAAAGGTCTGCATTTATTCAGGCAATTCACCCAGCACTATGGCACTTTATAGCATGCAGCACTTTGTGTTTCATCTGAACTCAGGAAGCATAGGTCAGCTGGGAGAGGAGGGTTTCCTGAAAGCCCTGGCCAACACTTAGCCTAAAACTATATCATAAGAATATAAACCTTGGGCAGAGCTTCATTTGGAAAATCGGGAGATCTTTTGGCTCAAGAAACACTTCAATTATCACAGGTGGTTAAAAGATGCTTCCCGGTGGGCAGTTTGAATGACTGTATTGTGCTTGGGATGGGAAGATTTGCACAATTGAATGGTTCCTTAATCTAATATTGCTGAAATTGTCGTGACACTGAAGATACCTGAGATGCTGAGCAATGCATCACGAAGGACTTTTGACAGTAACTTATGAGAACTGATTATTTTTAAAGGACACACAGATACAATGACTTGCGTGTTTTTCTCCCATTCAAATATTAGCTTTAGTTGAAAGTTTTCATGTAATAAAACACAACACTCCTGTTTACTGGGACACCTCACTCATCCTAAAGTCTGCCTGACAGTACTGTGAAAGACTTTCAAGCAATGTTTTATGTTTCACTATATTTACACAGCAGCTGTGGTGAATTAGCACCTCTAAATAAACAATTTCCTTTAAAAGTCCTGTTGGTGTGCTCTACTGTTTGTATTGAGCTATTTGTAGTTACATGTTGAGCAATAATGTGATGCTACCCTGTGAGAAGCTCAGGTTTACTAACAGAAAGTGGTGAGACTTCCACTTGTCTATTAGAAACAGGCATACAACTAATCTTGTGAGGTTGCGAGGTCAAAAAGCAGTATCTGCATGTTGAGCTCTGTTATAGGGGAACAGATGCTTTTTATGAAATGAGCCTTTGAAACTAGTTTAAGCGATGTTAAAGTGACAGCCTTCATAAGAAAAAGATTTCCATTTCAGTTGTTCAATAACAAACAGTGATCACCTGTGTGTCAGACACATAAACCCTTTCAAAGATATACCAACATACCACAATACAGACTTGAAAATCCACGAGATTGGGGCTGCTGTCAGCGAAAAGGCGCTATATAAGTTAGTCCATTAAGACACTCAAAGACAAAAAAAAAAAAAGGTTAAATTCTTAAGCATAAAGGAATACAACAAACGGCTCTCAATACCAGCCTTTTGACAAACAGGGGTATTTTCAGTAAGTGGACTGTGCCCACCACTGATTTAAGTTCCCAGGATTTCTGAGGTGAAAACATTAAAATCCAATTAGGCACTGAATCACCCTCCGAGGAAGCAAAACGGCTGCTTAATACGGCTCCTTTCAGCTGAGCATCGAAGAGTGGCCGACAAATTGTCCTGTATAAGCAGCCAGTGTTTGCGCTGCATAAACATAGTGAGGTCTCACACTTACAGAGAGCAACTGTTTTTTGTTTTTTTTTGTTGTTGTTGGTTTTTTTTCTCCTTTCACTCACATTCAAAAGCGGCGACAGCTCCACCACCACCATGGGCTCACTGGGTTGTGGCTCAGGTCGTACTGTTACAGTCAGAATCTTGGAGTTGATCATTGCAGGAGGACTGAAAAGACATATAAACACAGAAAACAAGTGAGAGAAAAAGAAAGGAGTCTCCTGCGCCTACGTGAACACTTGTGATGTGAAAAAACTGAACAACAAAAAAAACAAAACAAACTACTAACAATTAAGGGCAGATAAGTGGAGCTAAAAAAGACGGTTTAGTGAAAACAGAAATCCAGACCTATTAACATTCAGCCGAGCTACAGGGCAAAGAGAGGGTTTTAACAGATCCAGCTCATCCAAGACCAAGAGCAGTGACCTGAATAAAAGGGCCCTGGGCCAATGCAAACACTATATTACAGTGGCCTTTTTTCAACCTGGTTTCTTTGAAAGTCTATTTTTTTTTTTTTTTTTTTGCAAGTTCTAGGCAAGTTGTGGGACCCATTAGGCCTGCAACCCCTGAAAGCCGACTGTACACTTCTGAAAGTACACAACAGAGGGAAAGCTTTTTAGCCTAGAAATTCAGCTAAAACAGAGTACAAAGAAGAAGAAGAGAAAGTTGGACAATGGGATCGTGGAATTAAGGAGAAACCGAAGAAAAGAACACAAAAAAAAAGAAAAATGATGAAAAAGAGATGAAAAGGTAAAGTTCTTAATAGAGGAGTTGCAGGGAGGTAAAATAAAGGACAGAGAGATGAGAGGGAGGTGATGTAGAGTTTTAAATCATTAAAAAAGTGAAGAAAAAAAGGATAGTACTCACAGTGGTGCGGGTAAAATGATACCCAGTGTTCTGTACAAGATGGCTCCGATGACATAGTACGTTGGAGACTCTGAATCGCCTTCTGTTTCTGAAATAAAAAAGAAAAGAAAAAAAAATTAAATGCCCTGATATATTCAGCAAATTATTTTGAATACCCATTGTTATTCTCAGCAAGGACACATCTCACTGAAGCCTGAAAACAAAGATATTTATTGGGCGAATAAAAATTGAAATGAATGGCCGTTATAAATCCTCGAGGCACCTAAACGAGTCACTGTCACGATTGAAAATTTACAGTCCAAATGATGACGTTCTTCAAAAAGTTTGCATGTTCTGTGTGTGTGTGAGAGTGCTTTTCCAAAAAAACATGTGTTTGAGGCTAATTGGTGACTGTAAATTGCTCCTCACTGTCGACGTTCAGTGGTAACCCAGCATGCACTTCATTAGGTACATTAGTGCAGAGGAGCCCTTTTTCTTTTCTTTCTTTCTTTCTTTCTTTCTTTCTTTCTTTCTTTCTTTTTTAACCATCAGAACCGTCTTGACTTCGGTGGCATAAATGTGCAGGTGAGTGACCAGTTCCACCATATATCAAAGGTGATATTGGACCGAGATCTGTGTGAACTGTCGCCTCCATTTCCTGTTTGTTAGCAGACAGGAGCTGCACCTCGTGCGGTCTCCTGCTGCTGCAGCTCATCAGCCTCCGCGTGTTGTAAAGTCAGAAATGATCTTCTACATACCACGGCTGTGACAAGTGGTTATTTGAGTAACTCACTGAATATTTTCTCTTTTTACTTTTCTATAAACCAAGAAATACATGCGCATGGAAATACCAATAGACCTGCAGTTTCTACAATACTCATATCACTAACAGCCATGCTATAATTAATCGTACTTTAATTACCTGCTGTATGATTTACTTAAATGAGCAGTTGAGCACATGGGCAGTAATTATCACGTGGACACATTATCTTAATTATTAGCAATGATATGATTCATAGTTTTAAGGCCAAGGTTCCTTTATTGAGTATGAATATATTCATACATCCATATTTGACAACGTCCATACTCTCAGTATCTATAACTCTTACAGATCCTTTCACTTTACCTCTGAATCGTTAAAGGTTAAAACAAGTAACTATCCAGAAAAGTAAAGGAGACCCTGAAGTAAAATAGAAATATCCGAGAAATCTATATTAACAGGGTAAAAATGCTTTATTACTTGCCATAGCTGATGAATTGCAAGGGCTTGCTGAAAGAATGTGACAGCCAAATATTCCAAACTAATTGTGGGTGCGAGTCAGGTGTAAGATCTTGTCAGTCGCTGCAATCCAGAAGCCTCACATCAAAAACCAAGCCCATCACGATTAACTTTAGCTTGCAGTCGTATTCTAGGCATCTTCAGACAATGCCCTTCCCCTGCTTTCTTCTCACTTGTTTCACACACTGCTTCTCTCTTTCTTCCTCCTTCTCAACAATCTTGTCACCCCCCCCCCCTTTTTTTTCTTCTTTTTTTCACAATTCACAAAGTCACTTTAAAACTTTCCACTCTTTCCGTTGGTCCTGCTTCACGACTTGCCTTCCGCCACTCTCTTCTTTGTTCTTTTTCACCAAAAAGAGCAAGGGGGCTCCCAAGGAGACGTAGTGTCCCTCTGTAAATGTCACTTTGTCTCAAGTGAGAGGAAGCAGAAGGAAGCAGAGGGGAAAAGAACGAGTGAGAGGGTTCATGTTGTGCGATGCCACGCCCTCCTTTGCCCTTTCAGGCCGCGAGAAGCGATTGGAGCGGCATTGGCAGCGGGAGAAAGAGAGAGCGAGAGAGCGAGAGAGATAGAGGGGCGAGAGGGAGAGACAGAGGGGGCTGATGGTATCAGACGCACTGGGTGACTCATCCAAAATCTGTCTGCCTGCTGCCTAAGAGGTAATACTCGGGAAGCGAGATAGCTATGCAAGACAGCTGAGGAGCAAAAGAGGAAGAGACAAAAAGACAGTGTGGAGGAAAAAAAAAAAGAAAAAAAAAACAACAACAAAAAAAAAAAGCCAAGTGTGAGACTGTGCGGAGGCAAAAAAAAACCCAGATCAAAGTCAACATGAGAAAGCCTGGGAGTTTGATGGATCCTAATTGGACAGTGTCTGCAAAGACATGCTAATGAGAGAGTCAGTGTATTATGGGTAAATGGTAAATCAGTATGTGAGGAGGTGGCACTCCTACACTCATGGATGATTAATACCACAAAGCACTCGATCACAAAACTCTTAATTTCCCACGAATAGACTTTTTTTTTGTCGCTCCACATCTAGATGATTAGTGGTCAGCTGTAATCCAGCAAAACGGCATATCCGCAGTCAGCGGCTCAACATTTTTAATATGGCAATTGTCTGGAAAAGATACGATCAAAGTTAATATTGAGCTTGAATTTACAGTTTCAATATTAGATGAAAATCCCTATTGGAAACGCTTGATTGTCGCTCGTTTGTTATCCCTCTCTCGCCCTCTGTGTACAGCTTCATGACTGTGAAAACTGGGAGTTTGTTTTCAAACAAAAAGAGAAAAAGTGAGTTACTTGAGATTTTCTAAGTGACTTCCTAAACATAAGTAGGTTACTTTGACTTATGATTTTCAAATCCAAATAAAACTGTAGATTCCTAAATAAAATAAAAAAAAGTCATCATCATTCATTCATAAACCGCCTTTAGATAGTCAACTGCTGGACGTAGGCCTTCTCCAAATTTTCAATGTTTTAGAAACGTCACAAAAAACATAGCAGTTGAGTGACACAAGATGGCACACAAACATATTTTTGGATTTTACTTTTGATTGTTGCTCATAGACTCTCTTAACCTCATATTTAAAGTTGAATAGTAGCTCATTTATGTGGAAACTTGCATATTTACCTTGACCGTTCAATGATGAAATACTTTGGTGTCCAATGCATGGCGCCTAATCTAGCTATTACCAACCAAGTGTTTCTACTCAATATTCCAACGAATGTCGTACTCTCAGATCTGTCTCCTCTCTCAACCTGCCTGAGCATCATAGGCTCCGAAGCCTTCAGCTGGTTCTCTCTTCCCTGCCAACATCCATAGCATCCATAGCATGCATATTCAGGCTAATGAAGTTGGTCTGCTGCACACTCCTGAATATTGTTGCTATGAAAGAAAAAAATAATAATCTATTTGTGTTTTAACATTGTCATTATGTACAGTGATCTTAGGTATCTTTAAATGGGCTCAAAAAAATATGTATTATTAAAGACCCCCTACTTCCTGACTTATATTGTCTTTCAAAACTGATTGAATGTCCTTCCTGAGTAAGTATTGGCCTTGCTTGACCATCAGATGGAAACACCCTTTCCATATAATCATATCTATCGCAATTAAAATTATTCATAATCTAAAGTTTCTCCTGTTAATCCTCAAGTTACAAACATCAGAGGTCTTATACTAATATACACAGCTATGTGCAAATGTTTGGTTCACAATTTATCTCTAGAAAAGATTTTCTTAGCTTTCTCTGTTCAGTTAAAGTTTTTGAGACGAGAAGTCGCTTGTTTGTTTTTTTTTCTTTTTTAATTCACTTTTGTGTCAGCACAACTTGAGTAACCCAGCCTCAACTTCTGAACAGCTGAATCCACAAAGAGAGAATTCAATCTTCAAGATGCTCTTGGAAACTAGAGGTCATCCGATTGTATCCTTGTTTTCTTAAGCCATAAGTAAAAGTTAATGATAGATAGAAATGTGCACGTACCAACCACTGAATTTGAAATCTAAAGTAATTTCAGACTTTAGAAATGAATGTGTGTGCTGTGAGACACACTGCGCTGTGCTGTGCATGGGTCGTGTGAAAGAGAAAGAAAAGAAAAGCGGCCGTGGAGGAAGAGAGGGAGTTTGTCACCTCGAAAATCAGTGAAGAACTGTATCAGGCTCTGCTCGCTGAAGCGATTCATGAACCTATCAATTGGCTGCACGCATTTGGCCTTGGGTGCGCACGTGCCCACACAAAGGTGCCAATGGGCCTTTATGAGCATGTTTAAGCTGTCCATCTGAGATAGGCTTTCATTACGGGGTAAATGAACCAAACAAAGCCATAGCAATCAAGTGGAGACTTTCGTACACGGTGTGCCGACGGGAGAAGGCAAAGTTTCCCGCCAAGGGGCACCACCGATGTCCTAAGTCATCAAGTTACACGCAGTCCGGATGAAATGATTTACCAAACGGCGTATGTTGAAATGACAATGACATATCCTAAATATCTGACCAAGAAATCCCCGCGCAAATGTGCTCAGTTCTATTGCACAATAAACCCCGCAAGACACAACACACTGACTAACGCAAAAAATGAGAAAGTCGGACAAAAAATAAATAAATAAATAAATAAATAAAACATCCAGCAGCAAAGTAAAACAGAAACAAGTGACAGATGGAGATGAAAGAAAAGGGGGTGAGACTCTGCAGTGTCGCAGCATTAAACAGCTCAAGCAAAATGTCTCCTTTCACAGATCTCAGTTTACTGTACCATTAAATGTGAAACAAAGGAATCCGAACAAAAGCATTTGGAAACCAGTCACGGAGTGTCTGCTTCACAGAACAAGATGCTTTGTAAAAGACAAATTATATTGGCGTATAATGAGGAGACGGAGAGCAGGTAAGCCAGGGTGAAAATCACCCGCAGGTCAGTCTACAAGATGTCTTGAACGTCCATCAAAGGCAGTCTGTGTCATCAGCGCGAGTCAGAGGTCGGCGGGAGCTGCGCTCTCTTGGCCCACAGCCTCTCTGAACTTAAATATGAGTTGGGGGATGAAGTACCAGAGAGTCTGCCAGTGTAATTTCCTGCGGGAAGTGACCTTTGTCTTTGTTGGTAGCGGATCGCATCTGCCACACTAATGCTCTTATCGAGCATAAACCACTTTCTTCCTCCTCTTTGACAACCATGTATTTTTTTTTTTTTTCCCCTCCTTCCTTTACACTTTCAGCTCCTGTGCTTTATGGTATCTTTTATCCTGGCGTCACCTCCTTTGTTTCCTTGTGTGCATTTGGACAACGTCTTTTCTTGTTTCCTGGCTTGTCTTTAAACCACATGGAGTAGAAGAACCTGACATCACTACCGGCGGTTTCCATTCTTATGCCGCTCAAAAGTGAAAAGACATCTTTCAGAATGACGCCAGGACTTGACGCTCTCAAGGGGATGCAGAAACACTTCTTCACAGATGAAAGACCTGCATCTTCTTGAAAAGCTCTCCTGGGCCTCTTTACAGTCCAAATCCTTCTCAGCATTACCCTTTACTGTCCTTGACTAGTCTTGTATCTGCGTCTGCGAGACACGTCTCCGAGTACGTGGAATCTCACAGAGAAAGCTTTTCTTGGCAAGATTGGTCTGACATTGGAAAAAGAAAGTGACGAGTGGGTGGTCCTTGCATGTCTCAGATTCAAGACTGTAAGCGTGAATGACAACTCCAACAGATGGAAACCATGGCGAAGAAAAAGCCATGAAATTCCCCTGGCACTACTGCTTTCAACGTGCCCATGAAGCCAGACCACACCTGCCCATTTGTTTTTACATACATGAGCGTAGCGCACAATAAGCAGAGCAACCAACAACACATGGCGGGTCAAGTGTCTCCGCTTGCTTACCCTCAGCTGGGATGGTGAAAACTTCTTTTGGGATGTAGAGTTTATCCTCTGCCGTTCTTGCCCAGTCCTTCATTCCTCTCCGGCCTTTCATGGGAAAGTTGATGTCACTTGAAACTGCCGACACTGGCTCTCGCTGGATGGTTATCACTGGCGGACAAAACACACAAGAGAAACCTCTTAAAACTCATTTTATTGCAAAGGTGGGACATAAAAAAATGTCTTAAAAAGAAGTTGAAAAAACCCCACCAAAACAGTCAAGGTCACAGTGTGAAAGAAGTGAGTACATCTTTATTGGTCTTAAAATTCAGGAAGGATTTATAAGTTAAGGTCACACCAAATGGAATAAATGTAAATAATGGTATCAGTTTGCAGAAGACAAAAAAAAAAGGAATTATTTTATTGCTCGTATATACACAGTTATACAGTAAGATTTGACCCATCATGAAGGAGCAATAGATGCAGGGTCTAATAACTCTCAAACGCTCCCCGTAGCATTTTAGAGTTATAAGATCATGCTCTAGGGCCCACGTTCAGGGCTATTAGAATTGAAACAAGCGGCGGCTTTCACTTTGCTCACCTTCAAAAGCTTTTTCTGGTCTAGTCATTTAAACTGAAGGCCAGCTTATTTTACTAACCAGTAGGGATCACTATGTATGTGTTTGTGTGTAAAGTGCTTTTAGTGATAAATATGGCATGTATGTACGAACATGGAACTACGTCTCTCGGCGCTGGGTTTTTATTGCTGCATGGGTGCAGTTGATGAAGATATACAACCAGTGAAGCCACGTGAGTTGCACATCCCTTGCTGCCCGTGTGTTTCAGTAAAACTGCTCACGAGAGTAGACTGAAAACAATAAAAGCCCCACTTTTGATGGCAATTACAGTGGTCATAGTGTTCTGAAAAGAGGGCCCTTGTGAAGACTATCGGTTGTTTGAAAAGAAGTATATTACTCTCATTGCTGCCATCAATTTTTAGTATTTTTTTTTTTTTAGCAAGTGATTTGGCTAAAGCTGTGGTTGGGTTAGATAAAACAAGGTAACAGGGGACAAGGAACAGCAGGTATGACAAGTAGCTGTATGCAGAACATGAAGACTTTGCAAGACCACACTCTGGACTGGGAATGGATTTTAGACAATAAGACTGTCAAATCATGAAAATGTTCTGTGCCAAAACAAATCTGCGAGACCATCAAACTCTGATCAAAGCCACTAAAATCCATCCATTCGTCTGTACTCAGTGCCACTTACTGAGGTTGTTGGTCATCACAAGGAAACTCTGAAAAGGCTTTTGAGCTTCTCCAATGAGGTGAATGAAGTCCTCTAATATCCTCATTAGCAAAGCAGCACCGGGAGCGACCTGCAAATTTAGGAACAAAAAAAAAAAAAAAGTGGGCATATTCATGATGTGATACTTTGAATTAAAACCCATGGCCAACTTCCAATGATCCATTTCTCCCTGCTTGAAGCATCTTTATTCACTTCGTTATCTAGGACACCAAATGTGTTTCCAGGGCTGTAAATCGAGACCACGTGGGACATAACATCGAGATTGGTCGCTTGTTTATTATATCCAGATGGGGAGTAAACACACCTCAATGCAAGGGCATTAAGCTGGGTCACACATAAAAAACACAAAATTGTGCAAAACCTCACACACATACACACCGAGTGTAATTACCAGGTTATCTATCGCCTTTTCCAAACAGGTGCCTTTTTACGAGTTTATAATGAAAAGTTAATATAGGATGCGGTAACAGCTGCCCTTAGGCACAAACGCCAATATGCAGTAGTGCACTGGGTGCAGTGGAAGACGGCCACTGAGTACGGCAGACAGGTGTATTAAACATAATATGACCACAAGTGAGACACACAACACACACAGACAAAGGTTTACCTGGTGAGCGTCCTCCCATTTCTCAACATTTTCCATGTCCAACATGTGGCTTACTATCTGGAAGAATTTCTAGACGCAAGACAGAGACATTCTCAGATGTTAAAGCAGAACAATATCTGGCCGTAACGCACCAGACAATAGTGCTGCAGTAATGCTGTTAAAGGTTTTTTTTTCTGCAGAAATTCTCGATACGCAGGCACATAGTGAAACATAAAACATCTGACAAATGGGTCAGATTGAATGAGACAGAAACAGTTTGTTTTTTATTTTTTCTACGGGAAAAAAAAGAAGAAAAAAAAAACTTCTCTGAGGCTGTCGCAACTGCACGGCTATAGTTCATTGTTATGCACATCCAGCGCAGGAGACAGACGAGACGAGATCCTACATGTATTAAATTCTGGGGCGTTGTAAGCGTCTGTGTCTGACACTGCGTCACTGGCCACATGATCTGTAAAGCTCGTGACTCCAGGCGGCTCCAAGAGAAAGCTCGAAAGACATTTGCCTACCTGCACGTCGTCGGGAGCTGGGATGTAGGTTGCTCTTTTGAAGGTGTCAGTCACATTTCGCAGGATCTCCGTGGAAAAGAGAAGGTCGCCACTGTAGTAGCTCCTCCTCTGCAAGAGTTCCAGGAGACTCCGTACGATCTGAGACATGCCCTCCCCGGCCAGGGTCCTCTGACCCTTCGCGAGATGCTCTCGTAACTACAAGGAGAAAAGACAAAAATTAGGCAAAAAGTCGCTGCTTTTTTCCCGTTTTGCCCCACATGATAAGGCTGATTAAGCACGAGCGCTTCGAGTCAAAATATGTAACTATTAAAATGTCAGCAACAACATTGCTAAACAACTAAGACCGTGTTTTTGACAAAGAAATCTCGTGAATGCTTTGGACGTGCGCCAAGGGGGATATTTCAAGACAGAAGTATGAATGTACAAGGATTTTCGTGCGTGTGTGTGTGTGTGTGTGCTTGTGCTTAAAATAGGCGAGCAAATTGGGGCCTAGCAGCACACTCAGGCGGAAACTGGATCTCATCACTTCTGAGAAAGAGATACAAGAGGCGAGTTTCCCCGCATGTAAAATGCGGAGGAGGGAGAAAGTAAAAGTGTGAGTCGGGGAGAGGTAGGAGGAACAGGCAGAAGATAACAGCAATCACAGAAAATTAATTATTGACTCCTGGTGTTAATGAAAGGTTGGAACAGAAGCTAACAGTGCAATCAGCTCTGTCGCGTACAAATCCTGACCCCCATCTTCTTCCGCCATCATCGAGGAGATGGAAAAGGTTGAAGTTCACAGAGCAGGAATACAGCCTCGCTGATGAACACATTCATTAGCGGTGTTCATTAATTGATAAGTGTGAGCGCAAAGCTTTGGAAAAGCTAATTAGAGATAGCAGGAAGCCTTGAATAAAGACGTTCTTCTATTTTGAGTAAACTTTTTTGTTTTTAATAGAGAAAGCCGAGTGACGGTAAATGATTGATTTAAGAAGCAAAGACTTGGACGGCGAATGCTTTAAAAACAAGTTGAGCCTCCACATTTTCCTAAAAGACAGACAGAAGATAGGTGTGAAGAAAGGTGGGTTATGATATTGGCTGATGTTGCTACTAACTGGCTCAAATGATGAAATCTAAACACACACACTCATTGCTGAAGATGACAAAACACACCATTAGTAGAGAAAGTTTTGGAGTTCGGTGATACTTAGTCTTTGAGTTGAAAACTTACAGTCAAATGTAAATATCTATATTCGGCGGAGACGCATCTGGCGAAGCTCGGAGGACCCCAGAAAGCAACTCCATTATTGTCCAGCATACAACGACGACTAGCAGACCCTGGAAAGAAACGAGCGATTTTCAAATGCTTAACATAGAATATAAAGGATCATAAGAACGTGTCACAGTGAATGCCTATAAAACAAATCTTAAATGTCAATAAACAGCTATCTCTGTCGTTCAGGGGACATGATGACTGAGGCCCAAACCTCCTCACGGTGGTTATTAGACCTTTATGGGTTCCATTCTGCACCCAGCAATTTTTTATTTATTAATTTCTTTTGCTGTTTTCGTCACAAACCAAGATGATCCCAACAGGATTTAATGACGAGGACAGCACTGCTGATGCACATTCCATCTTCTCCACTCCTACATTCAGGAGGTAGTCTCTGATAAAACCAACTAAGTGGGGGGGGGGGGGGGGGGGGTTGTGGGCCCAGACTGTGGAGATATGGGATTGCAACTGGTTGCAGAAACACAATCAGGTGCCAATCAGGCTTTGTCGGCACTCCGGCTTCTCGGAGGTCAAGATAACAGTCAATAGCAAAGAGCAGCTGTTTGGTATTGGCAGAGTATTCATCGATGCATCCGGAACTATCTCTCTCGCTCTATCTTGATCCTTTCCCAAATGTGTCACCATTTAAAATGGAAATTAAAATATATAACACTCAGGTCCACGTTTTGGGAAAGCAGTATAAATACAGTGAAACCTTGGAATGTGCAATACTGCTCCTTGTAAATTACAAACTTCAAACTCAAATCTGTCCGCCGGAATTACCTCAAAGCAAAAGGCAGGACTGTCAGTACAGGCGATTCTACAGCGTGCAGCAGTTTTCTCCCGCTGACTGTATTAACCTGGCAGGCAAAAGATAAACTACTGACAGCTGCCAAAATACTTCATCAAGAGAAACCCTCTTAAACCAAATGAATAAATTGGAATCTTCTTCTCTTTCCTATTTGTCACAGTTGTCCTATTAATTACCTGTGAAGTTTCTCAGGTAATTAAATTGCAACACTTTGATTTAAGATCAAATGCAAAACATTTTTTTATAACCTGTAATGTTGCACTGGCAGTCGAGCTCGCTCCATTGTGGCTGTTCTGATGTCAGAGCCAATGGAATCATCGACAAATATAAGAACACATGCTTATATAATACGCATCCTGAACCATATTTACTCTTGATTGAAATTCTGAGCAAAAATGGGTTTTTTTTATTTATTTTTTTCCATTTAAGATACACAAAAAAAAAAAGGTCTGGCAACTGCAGCTCGGGAAACATAAAGATGATTTGGCAACAATTGCGCAGGACATTTCAGGCATATTAATTAGGTACCCAGGCTTGATGATGCAGTTTGAAATATTATGACTACTTCTAAGCATCATGATAGCAATTCCATTTCAGGACAAACACTCTGCCGCTCCCGAGACATGGACATATAAACATTTTTGAATAAATCCTAATGACTTTCTGAGTAGCTCATGCTATATCCCTGCAGCATGAATATACAGTATATTTATGCAGCAAACACCTTTTGTTTCTCGGGTTTGGACCTTTTCTCATTTCCATAATAATATACATTCATAGAGCTCACTTCTCAGGCCCTGTTTATACAATAATGTTTTCAAGTGAAAATGAAAACTTTCGTTTCATCTTGAGGGTCCACTTACAAGACAGTGGTGCTCAGAGCCCCTGAAAATGCACATTTTTGAAAAACTGCGCCCAAAGTGGACATTTTTCAAAACTCAAAACTTTATGAAAATGCTTCTAGTGCACATGCACACCAGGAACATAGTAGAACAGCTCTTCTTCACATGCGCAAGTAGATGATGGATCGTAACATAGATGAGCAAAAACAGAAAAAAACATGCGTTTTCATTTGAAATGCTGTCTTGTAAATGGTGCCTTTAGTCATATAACTTTAAACCAGATCTGCCTCTAAATCATCAAGTGTTAGGCCTGTTGTTTGCTGCGTTCACGGTTATTAATTTACTTTGAAAGTCACCACACGCTTTCAAACGAACGTCAAATAAACTTTTGCTTTGCCTCATTACATTCTTGCTCTCTGTATTTCCTGCAGGCTAACATAGTTTGACGGGATTGACAATCTTTTTAAGACTAATAATCTTGCAGTTGCTTAACAAATTAATGTTGTTTTTTTTTAATGTTTTCTTTTCAAGGTTCTCTTTTAGTCCAATGGCACAGACTTCACCAGGTGTTGGTAAAATTGAGGCTATTATATTGTGAAATTCCTTTTTAAACTTTCTTTTGGCAATGGTGTTTCTTATTCCTGATATACCCCCTATTTCCTCAGTGCTCATCCACTCTCACAAGGCCCCCCAAAAAATTGAAACGTAATTACATTCCAATAGAAGCCAGCAGTTTTAGCCACTCTTCAACCAGTTTCAGAGTTTTCAAATGTGTTTCTTTTTCAAAGGCTGTTTCAAGACTTTTTATTTGTTTTGTTGCGTAAAATTTCACACTCAATAAGCATGGAAAAACAGTAAATGCCATTCAAATATATTAAAATCACATGGAACGTGACTGGAATAAATAATATGTCACAACTTTGCATTTTGACAAATGGAATAAAATTGTCCATTGATGTATTAAAAAATGCGTTGACAGTTTGATTGCCTCTGCAAAGAGCTTTAGAATATTATACGTTTTGCAATGACCATTAACTTAAGAAAAATGCATACATTCTCATCATCAGAAATATGTTTTATCTGGCTAAGTTATCAGGACCTTTATTCCTTTACTGTAACCACCACTATTCTCATGTTACACAACTAAATATTATAGAATCGTGTGGCTCCAAACAAATCAAACAAATTCTCTTTTTTTTTTGTTTGTTTGTCTGAATGATCATTTAATAACATGATTATCTTGTTAAAACTGAGGTTCTACATCCCTCAGTATAACTTGTAATACATGACTACGGTTATGTACCATGTAACACATGCTCCTGCCGCTTTTCAGTTAAAGTATCATCAAGTGACTGACCAGTGGCATTAGATGGACACTTGTTGTAGACAGTTTCTCCAGCCGATGCTCTCTTCCAGGACATAGCGAGGAGATTCTCGTCTTTGCATATCTCATGAGGCGCTGGAGATAGAAGTGAGAGACATACAGAGAGAGTGAGATGAAGGCAAGCAAAGCAGGAAAACAAAGAAATATCACACAAACCACAAAAGAAAAAAAAAGACAGAAAATCACACACAAAAAAACAAGATTTAAATCACTCTTCTCCTGCTGGAGCTCCCAATCTTATTCCCTTGTACATTTCTGAGTGCTCTCTGACAGTGTCACTGCCTCAGTACAGTATCTCATTCCCTCTTCATCATACCCCCTCTTTTTATTCATCTGTTTTCTCCCCTCCTTCTCTTTCATAACTCTGATGGAAAAAAAAAAGTGGGGGAGAGAGCTCTGAAGATATTCCGAGGGGGCAGACGAGTGTAGGCAGAAGCAGATGCAGGGAGATGAAGAGGGACGAAGAGAGCACAGAGCAGAGGGAGTGAGGGGGGTAAAAAAAAGAAAAAAAACATGATATGATGTTCCCCTGCAAAAGCCAACTGACACAAACCTTGTCGTGTTTTAAAGAGACTTGAGAGTTTCTGAAAACAAAAAGGTCAGCGTGGTGGCTGCACTCAAAACTTTATCATTTTAAGCCTGTCAGAGCGCATACACATGTGGCATTCAAGGCTTTAGATGAAAACACGCTTGCATATTCACATCGTTTTAGTGAAGAGGGGTGCGTATGAAAGCACAGAGCTCGCTGACACTCTGACAAATGGCACTGAGCGGACCATTGAACATCTTCCCTCCCACCAGGGAGGGAAAAAGAGACAAGGAATCAGGCAAAAGAGGGATTAGTGCAGTAAAATATTGTTCAAAAAGAAGAAATATTGAGAGGATAACAGAAACTCAGAGGTAGGATAGAAATAAAGCACCATACGGCAAGTATTTTGCAAAGTAAATGAAGAGATAAAGATTGATGGGTATGCGAATTGACGGGAAGACAGACAGCAGAGAGCTACAGATGAGAAGAGTCGGGAAATTGTGATGGAAGTGTCGAGCAGCTCTGTGAGAACCGCGGGGGGAATCACCTCAACTACTGTACATCCATATACACACAAGGAACGAAAACAAAACTGCATCTCTTTGAAGAAAACAAAACATTCAGACAATGTATACAGCGGCCTGGATGAATTCACTGACCAGGGCACTTCTTCTCGTTGCACGACCGAATCTCCTCTCCCGAGCCGTCACAGGGGTAGCCTTGAACGCCGCTGCCCTCACACATCCTGTAGCGCCGCTGCCATCCCGAGTCACACGTCTTACTGCACAGACTCCAGTGGTTCCAGCTTCCCCAGTTACCTCCACCTAGTGGAGATTAGCGTAGCGGAAAGATGACATGTAGAGTTAAAGAAAAACAACAACAGAAAAAAAAAAAACAGCGAGGCAGTTGTTGACGAATGGGAGATGTAATGTTCACCCCCTTAAAGCACTCTTTTAAAAAAATAGCATTTAGTGTGAAACTTGCATTCAAGTCAATATGAGCATATTCTGAACGTCAGGTTCATTAATAAAACACCCCAGTATTTTTTTCCCCCCTCCGGGGCCACCGTAGAGGCATACTGACGAGCCAAATTGGATCCCAACTCACAAATTCCTCACACATGAACGGATGACAGTCAAGCAGATGCCATGAGATAATGCATGTTCTACGTTTGCATAATGACATTTGAGGGCAGAGGGGGGTGGGGTGGGGGGGGTGGGGGGTGAATACTAAGCATTCATCTGTATGCCTTACCACTGCATGAGGGGTTGGCGCACTCTCTGCTCTCCTGATGGGGGCTCTTACATTCGGCCCAGCCGTGCGCCGACGAGCTGCAGCGCCTCTGCCTCTGCTGGGTTCCCGTGTTGCACGTCACGCTGCACTGCGACCACGGCCCCCACTCCAACCACTGGCCCTCCACTGGACAGCGGGAGACAAGGGTGGATAGAGAGAGGAGAGTGGGATGGACAAGGAGCGTCGGCAACGAGGCGTTTAAATGATGTAGGGGGAAACCGGGGTAAGTTGATGAGAAGAGGGAGGGCAGAGGGAGGGGGAAAAAAGAGACGTGAGCACAGGCGGAGGGAACACAGTACATACAGCGGGCGACGACAAAGAACAGCTACATCACGGAGGCTATTTGGCTTTCCATAAATAGCAACAAACAAACATAAGACACTGCAAAGGGGTCTGTGGACATTTTAAATATTTCAATCTGTTATGGGAAAAAAAAAAAAAACTGATTACAATTCCTTTTCATGCTTTTGTTCTAAAGAGTTCACGTGGAGTACGTTCGGTTGGGTTTTCATTCGCGGTTACAAAAGCACCACATTTCAACTCTTGACTGGTGTTTGTGCAGAAAACAGATAAATAAAAAAAAGCCAATAATAATGTAAATACAATGCCGTACCGCCTGTCAGAAGATGCCGGAACACCAAACAGTTTAAACTAAGCTTGACGACACGCACTGGTGTGATGAAAACAACCACTGTTCCCGTTAATAGGTGCGCGGGAAGGAAGTGTGGCTGCAATTACTGACGACTGACGACTCGATCAATATCCGAGCTTTAAAAGAAGACAAATCATTAGATAGAAATGAAAAAAGATAGGAATCATTTCAGAAAAGCAAAACAATTAAATCTGGCTCTATTGTGGAAAGAAACAACAAAACAACCGACAGACAAAACCAATCCCTTACTTGTATAACTCACCATCCAAAGGGACTCATTATTGCAGTTGTATGCACTTCAGTCACGGCAGTAAATGTCAATACCTTGCAGGCCAAAGAGTGGCTGTGGGGTTCACCCTCGCAACGGTTTTGTGGGCGCTTCTCCAGCCACAGTGGATCATCTGCCTCCAACCGATACGCCAACCATCTCTATGTCCTCCTTCAATACGTCCACCCATCTTTTCCCGCCAGCTTCCCTTTCTCCTCCTGAATATCGGCTCCATCGCCAATGTCCTTTGTTCAATATAACCGCTATCTCTCCAAACCGTCTACACTTTGCCGCCCCGGCTTTATCGCCCTCCGATCTGTTCATTTCCAAGCCTGTTCACACCCAATGAAAGTCTCTGCATCTTCATCTAAACCACATCCGAGCTCAGCATCCCGTCTTTGAGACACTGCCTCCGTCTCCGAGCCATACATCACAGCAATTCTCGCCACCGTCTTGTGAACCTAACCGAGACAATCTTGTTAATTTGTTCCGCATTATTGGTCAATAAATGTTTTGTGGTATACTACTGTCTGATGATATGAGTTCTCTAATTAAAGCTCTTAAAGGTACAGCGTCTGCGAACAGCATTACGGAGCAATTTTCGCGAGTGCGCTTTCACGCCAGCGTTGTCACGTCGCTCTGTTTGGTTTACACAGCAATTAATCAAACCCAATAGCCAACTGTCATTTTCAAAGAAGCTGCTTTTGTTTTGCCATCAGTGTGACAAAATCTTAATGGTAATAATTTGAGCTGAGTAATAATCTAATGGCTCCTTCTGTTGGCAGCAGCGTCGCTTCTGCTGGGAACACAAAATGCAACCCATTCGGTGTGCGGCCTCCAGCCGGAAATATAGAGGGACTTGAGCGATGCTTGAACTATTGTACGAAATTAAACCCCCCGATCGCAGACAGCATTTACCGAGAGCATTAAAAATGGCTTTTTGGCCAGTTTTCGGCCAATAAAACAAGCTCAAACATTGACATAGTACCATCAAAGAAGATTAATAAGAGGTGAATGCTCGCCAACATCAAGTTACTCCAATAATTAGACTAATGGAAATATTAGCATTAATTTGAACATGGGTTTTTTTGGCCTAATCAAACATTTTAATCAAATAGCCTTTGACCCTTTATTAGGCATGGAGCCATATTTGGTGAATTCCTTGAATCTTCCCCCCTCAAAAAAAAAAAGAAGAAAATAGTGAGAAATGAAGAATATGTGAAGCAACTAACCTACGCACAAAAATGGAGTGCTTAACACAAATTAACACAAACATATGTCTTTGTTACAAGAATGTTACCGCAAAAGAAATCTGATCCCATGGCATAGTGCCACATTCGTAAGAAAACTTATAAGTTGACAGTAGGGCTCTGGTGTTCTCAGGTTATGTTTCTTACTGATCTTGTGATTTTACTAGAAATCTACCAGAACAATCTGCGACCATGACATAGCACTGTATGACGTTATACTGTGACAGTACCCCCAAGAAATAAAAAAAAAAAGACCATTAGTAAGCAAAATCTGAGTGTTTGAGAAACGTGTGATTCATAGAAGGTTCTGGAACTGGAAGAGGCTTATCCATTTATATCTGGGCTTCTTTTACAGGTGAGTGACATCTGGAAATGTTCCTCTTTTCTTCTCCATAAAACATTTTTTTGACACATATGACCTATACTCAGTTGTGACTTATAGTCTGGATAATATGGTAGACAAGAATGACGTCATAAAAAAATGTATTTACACAAATATTACAACCCAAATTGCACTCCTTGAGAGAGAGAGAGAGAGAGAGAGAGAGAGAGAGAGAGAGAGAGAGCTTTTTCTGGTCTCTCTCCTTACTACCGATGACCTATCAAACTGAACACGAATCACATATTTTGAACTATTCAAGCAAGACATGCTTGTTCCTAACACAAATATATTTGTTAATCTCTTCTCATGGAAAAATAGCAATTTGCAGCAGTGAATGTCTGTAACTTTAACACTGGTCTTTGTTTTTTTTTTTTTTTGGTGCGATATCAAATACTTACTAACTATTTAAAAAAGCTAAATCCCTGATGCATGTGGGACTTGCCTTATTCTACCAAAAACGGGCAATTATCATTCTCTGATCAAACAATAAAGTTTTATATTATCCGTTCTCACAAATAACAAAATTGAAGTCAGATTAAGAACTAAGATCAAATGAAAAAAAATTTTAAATAAGAAAAGTCAATTTCAATTGTATTATCTACATATATTATCAGGGATTAAAATTAACTTTTATTTGTTTACCCAATTGCATTCGATCCAGTAGATCCTACAAGAAGGAAAGAATGGCTGATTGACATTGACAGAGAAGATGTGGCTATAATACACACTATAATACATGGGGTGCAATCCACAAACTCATCCTGCAAATTCCCGTCACTTACAATTGTAGCACCATTTCAAATGGATATAATCAGCCGCCTCAATGGTTTAAGATGTATAGCCAAAAAGCATTGTCATGGCAAGAAAATAACTTACTTAACACAAATGTTCTTACTTTTTGTGTGTCGTGCAGCTGGGATAAACACTGAGACGCTGCTTGTCGACGATTAAAGAGATGATAATCATGGGACACTTCTGCGTTACGCGCCTCATAATGGAAACTCTGTTGGCTTTTTGTACTTTCCATTTAAAAATGAAACATTGCTTTCTCCCAGTAAGTGCATTTGATTGACACTTTTACTTTTCTTTTTTGACCTTAAAATAGTGAAAGGGTAATTGCTTGTTATATGCACACTTCAAATGCAAGTAACATATTTTTCACATTCACTGTATGCATCCAGTCGTATTCGGGTGTTGTTGTTTTTTTTTTCAAGCAACATGTTATTTTGTGGTTGTACATATTGATAAAAAAAATATCTCTGAGATGCTTTATGTAACAGGTACATTTTTCAAGCAATACATTATGAAACCTGTGTGATTTTGTTCAGTTTTACACTTTATTTTGTCGATGTTTTGAATCTAACTTTCACTAATAATGAACAGACTTTTTTCAATCCCTGAGTTTTACAATGACGTTCGAGATTTGTTATGCTCCCGTTAGGCTTCATATGTTGAGCCTTACTTTTCAGCAGCATTCAGTGGATTTAACAAACCAAATGCTCTGTACCTGCTGTTCATTTGTATCTATTTGTCCGTGCATTGAAACAAACAACCTCAAAAAAAACAAAAAAAGACCAGCATTTCTCGAAATCCTCTTGATTCAGTTCAGAATGATGTATCGAGTCACACATTCTCCACACGGGGCATTAAGTAGCAGAATAAGTGAAGCACAGTGCTGTAAGTGTATTTGTCTGCTTCTCCCCAGTGGGGAGGCATTGCCAGCTTTGCTTCGCAATGTGGTCAATCACGCTGTGTGAAACATGGTACACTGTTCTAACTCAATTGGGCCAATACTTGTTTTTGAGAGATGAGATAGCTCGAATGAGTAGAGAAGAGTAATAAAAGAGTGGAGTGGGACATTTCCCAGATGTAAAGCTGATTAATTAAAAAGAAAAAAAGAAATAAAAAAAAAAAAAGCGAGAAAGGAAAACCAAAGACTTGTCAGTTTTTGAACTATGGCTTGCTTGCCAAAACACAGTTATTACATGTGTGAGTGGAGAGAGACTAATTCACACCGAGGCCCAGTTTACGCGAGGTTCTCAAGTGAAAACTGACAACTTTCATTGTGCTTTCGGTGTCTTGTTTACATGACGGTGCTCGGAGTCACTAAAAACACAACTTTTCGAAAATGCTCCTACTCTGGGGAAAAAGTTTTTTCTGCACAGCTGCTACTGCACATGCACATCACAGCAAAAGTAAATAGTTGGGGGATTTACAATTATCATTCATTTCATTGATAACGCTTAATTAGAAATCTTTTCTCTTGACCTCACCAGAAACCATCGGTTCGCCAGAGATTAAACGGAAGCCATCATTCACCACGTATGTTTATCGATCGACTACATTGTTCACGCTGTGAGACATGAAGGCGTCAAGACAGTTAAAGGGAATTCCCAGCAAGCTTTGAGCGTCTGCAATGTTTTTAGTTCCTGATGTGAGCTCCAAAAAAGATCTGGTGGTGATCAAATTAATAATTCATCTATGACATTTCCACTGGCTTTACCCTTACCTGCCACATTACCATTTGCAGTTCAGCGTGCATGCACCATTTGCGTGCATTTGTTTGACGTGCGTTCTGAGCACGTGTCTACATGAAGCGACAAGCTGCTCCGGAGAGAGAGAGGGAGAGAGAGGTACGATATTTTAGCAAGTCATTTTGGCGCCAGTCAACAGTAGAATAGACAATGTAGTTAATGCTTCAAAATCTAGGTTAAGGAGCATGTTAAGCGTGAGACCAAATGACTGCGATGAGCACACACGCTCACAGACACACGCATACAGCCGTACATAGAAGAGATTCATCAAAGCTCCATTCTCTATGTATGTTCATTTGTGCCAAAAGGCCTATGCTGGTATTCATCATTTCAAAGGACCGTTGCCTTTGAACTCCCAAAAGCAGGCTGAATCTGTTGTGATAGATTCACGCACACATACAAAGATTTCCTTAAGGCCCTCGACGGAAGGAGCCTACCCTTTTTCCCAAACACTCTCTTTCCATCACGGTTCCCAAAACAGCATGGCAAAACATCCCGGAGGCCATACTTTAGATTACGGCGTCTCCCTATTCCTCCCTCTTTGAGACACAACTTTGCAGCCTCTTTGTCTGGCATTGGGGACAGTTTTGTTTTATATAAATATTAACCTTATACAACCTTTGTCAAGAAAAAAATACAACATGGAGAAAAAAAAAACAAACAAAGAAAATAGCCAAATAATTTTAGTCAGGATGGAGGAGAGAAACCAGTTCAGACAGGCTCAAGCAGCCCTTATATAAATAAGAAGGCGCGTGTATTCACAGTCCAGGGGAACATGATACAGAATTCTCTGCTCGCGGTATTAAATAAAAAGCACTTATCCTGTGATAATTGCTCAGGCTGCGAGTGATTACACTCTAAGCAAACACACTCTTGCTTGGACTGAAATCAATTCAGGGAGAAAAAAGAAGAAAGATTATTCAGACAGGGTCCACCATTTTTGCTATAAAACTGTCTTATTTTTTAATGTCTGCTCGTCCATTAATGCCTTTATTTCAACACGGAAACCATTTATGGGCTGACAACACAAAAAGTCAAAGCAAATTAAATCACTGAAATTAATATTCTTTTCTAATGTCACTGCTTTCAAGGGAAGGGTTTTTTTCTGAAGGGAAATACTAAAATTACGTCAAGTGTACTTTACATCGAAAAAGCCATCAGACCCTGCCCTATATCACAGGTAGAAGCTATTATTTTCCTCTCAGCTTGCATTCATGTCTGAAAAGCTACTCAAGACGAAGCGTCAATGATTGCTATTCTGCCACATTTAGATTTTTTTTTTTTTTTTTGCAATCACTGCTGAGTCCCATCACAGTCCAGAAGAAAGTCTGAAAAGGTGTGAGCCAGATTCGCATGAAGTCCTGATGCACCCTGGACAGATGAATTAGATAGCGTAGGACTGGTGACTTATTGCTGATCTTGACCATGGCTTAATGGGTAATCTGAGACAATACCCCGAGAGGTTTCACAGCAGGACCGTCTGACAATCCAAACAAGCCAACCAATAAGTGTTACTGGGTTACAGTACTTTAGGAGAATGTCACCTCAGACAGTGGGCTGGAGCGACTGTGGCTCAGTTGGAAGAGTGGGTCGACACCCAATCCCGTTGATGGTTCAATCCCCAACCTAAAACCTGTCCATTGGTGCTTTTCCACTAGCTCCTACTCAAGCCTTACTCGACTTGACTCTGCTCCACTCTGCCTCAGTAGTTTTCCATTACAATATAGTACGGCCACGGCGTGGGTGGAGTCATCTGAGCTTTTTCCCGTCGTACACAAGTGATCAGCCCCGAAATGATGGGGAGCGAGCATACATTGGAAGTTAGCACTGGTAATAAATTAAATAGTATATATATTTGTATATGTTTATTAAAAATATTACAAAATGTGGATCGCTACAATCGTGCTTCACTGTCCAGTGTTTTGGTTTCACTGGTGGCCCTGTTAATTGATGACTTCTGTCACAAGCCGTTAGTAGCAGTTTATGTTAAAATAGGACAAACATGCTTAAAACTTTAATGGAAACGCGGTTAAACAGCGTTCGCGAGGACAGCTACGGATTTTTGTTAGATTTTTGTCAGATTTTAAACTTCTGCTGTGAAAAGGGGACACTTGAGGAAGCCGGTCACCAGTTAACAGGGAAACCAACTAATCCAAAACACAGCAGCTCAGAGACACAGGGGAAAAAAAAAAGTTCTATAAGGTTTATTTACCATTAAAATGAGGATACATTAACACCACATGTAGCTGTGGGTTATGACTGTGGCAGTCTGTTATCAAGTGAACGCAAAAACCAAGATTAAATCAATATACATTTAAAAGGAAAAAAAAAATGGCAGAAGCAGCAACGTTTTGTCGATAAAACAATTGCTTTACAGAGAAATAACAGTTGTTAGCTAGTAATTATGTTCCACCAAATTGCACCGAAATTATAGTGTCGAAAAAGTACTGCAAAGTTCTCTCAGACAAAGTTGGTAACTATGGGAAAAGTGTCTCTCGGTTTGCGTAGTCCCTCCAACTGAACAGGTGCCTTCCCACTTGTCAGACGTGTTAATCGGGAAGAAAACGAGTGCTAATAAGAGTGCTGCATGCTCCAAACTGCTGTGGAGAAAACATTGCGAACAAAACAAAGGCTTTTTAATAACAACATGAAAAAAGCATATATTTTGGCGAGTGATGAGATTAACTTTTGCTTTTGCGCGCCACCACAAACAAGACAATGGCAATGTTTACTTTGCCCCATTAGTGTGCTAACAGGCAGTCTTACTGCGTGGGTATAAACGCAAAAATACAATTCCATCGGCGAACTACTACTACTATGTGTGTGTATGTTGGGAAAATAATTGCTTGGGATGAATGTAAAAGCCACAGTGAGCTCCTTTTTGGCCTGTTCTTGCTTTGGCCATGTCCACACAGTACCATGTGTTGGGTGTCCTCATGGATTATCAAAGTGGGAACAATCTATCCCCTTTTATGACAAACTGTTCAATATTTTTTTCATTTCACTGAAAACGCCACAAGCCTCACCTTCTAAATAGATTCAGATAAAAAGGCCAAAAAAAAGATAGCAGAAGTTTGGGCCATGAACATCCTTTTGCATTAAAAATAAAAACCAATCGATATGTCTTAAGATACTGTCTGGAGTGGAGGCCGGGATATAAAGGGTACAGTTTCATCAGAAAGGCAACTGGAGCGGGCAACTCGCTTAAAGTCTTGAAGATGTTACACCTCTCACCCAAAAAGCCTCCGTCACCTTAACACAGAGTCTTTGCCTACAGAAAACAAGACGTCTGACACTGAAAGGTTGCTTTTTCCTCTTCCAGACAAGTGATAGGATATAACAGCAGCATTTAGCCACTTTTTTTATTTTATTTTTTTAAAAGAAAAGAACATAGACATTTGGTCAAAAGAAAGAGCCATAATAGATGAATACAAAAGAAAAAGACAAACGTGCGAAAGTTCAAGAAGCGTGACAAGAAAATGGGTTTTTAAGTGAGTTTTTTGACGTGAGAGTGACAGAGAGAGAGAGAGAGAGAGAGAGAGAGAGAGAGAGAGAGAGAGACAGAGAAGCTTACAGTATGAGGATGGTACTAACCAGGACACACTGCTATGTTGCAGAGTTTGGTCTGAACCTCAGGCCGTCCACACACCACGGCACCGTCCACACACTTCCGGGTCCGCGTCCTGGAGCCCCGCCCACAGGTCACGGAGCACAAACTCCATGACGACCACTCCTCCCACAGCCCATGCACTGCAGACACGCATGAAACATGACGCATACACACAGACAACACGCAACATGGGGATGAGGATGAGAGCGGAGGTTCGGGGGTTGGATCGGGGTGAGGGCGGGTTGGGAGCGTCCCAGCACAGGCGTTAGAAAATGAAAGAGACCAGAGATTAAATGAGAATGAGCACATTCCTTAAAAGAACCATGAAGAACGAGGCGACCTCCTGACCCCGAGAAATAATTCCGGTTACAAAGGAGCAGACCCACCGAGCATGTCACTACATGAAAGATAATGGAGGTTAGGAATGGATAATCTGGTATTTGGAAATCATGCGGTTATGCAACTCCAGTCGAGACAAGGAAATGAACATGGCACATTTGCGTCTGAAATTATGGGAGCTTTCAGTCACCCAAGCATTAAAATGCTGATCCTCTTTTTCTCCTTCATCACTTTGCCTCTTTATTGCACAGCTCATCTTATTTTAGCAACCGATGAAGTTGAAACAAATAAAATCTGAATAAATTAGAGGGGGAAAAAAAAATTGAGAGATAATAAACTGGTGATGCTGCTTAAATGAGTGGTCGTTCTTATAGGACTGGTGCGTACCCACGCCTGTCTGCTATGATAGCGGATCATGACTAACGCGCACATATTCAAAGGCAAAGTAGTCCCAATATAACTACGATTTCCTCCAGAGATGCCCGACCTAAGACCGGAGGAAATGAACATTGAAAGACAGATATGAAGAGACTGAGTGAGAATGACTCCAAAGACAGAGCAGAGGAAGAGTCAGAGTTAATGAGTGTCAAGAAGAGACACAATATGAACAACTGGAAATAACACAACATATAATAAACAAGAATTTTACACCCTGTTTACACGACCACGCTTTGGAAACTATGTCCGCTCGCCCACCTCCACGGAGTGTTTGCCAAACCTTACATTTTACCCTTGTTGTATCTACAGACACCCAAACTACAATTAAATATTGCACTTTTGATTGTCTGTTTACAGTCAACGGGGCCTTAGAGAGCAAGCGCACTCATGAGCTCTGGCTGAATAGAGGTTATTATAAAGTGGCAGACAAGAAGAGATTAAACTGTGTTGGAAAAAGGGGTGCGAGACAGATAAGGGGCGAGATCCAAAGAGATGCTGAAGTCGGGAGAGAGATAGCAGGATACAGAGATGAGGGGTGGGCGGGCGAAACTTTGAGACAGCAGGATGAAGATTGCTGGTCCTGTGTAGAGCGAAGCTGAATAAATCATGCCGATAAATAATTAAGTCAACTCTGTGAAGGAAGGCTCAGAGGAGCAGGAGTAGAAGGCTGAGAGAGAGGGAGAAGATGGTGGTATTAAAAAGTACAGCGATATGAAGAGCTGGTAAATAGTAAGATGGCCTTTAACACAGAAAGGAACATGGTATCAGTCTGTCTTTAGGCTGCTCTACAAAGTGGATCTATGGTGGGAGAGATGTAAGGAGCGGTGGTAAGCATGTGTTTCGCTTTCTCTCCCTGGCGCTTAATGAAATGCTTCTCGGAGTAAACTCTTTTGTGGGTCTCGCTGAACAGGTGCGGCGCTGTGTTTCGGTAAATATTACTTCTCCGGGATCCTTCAACTTCAGTGTACAGAATGATATATGTGCTGTGCTGACACCGATTTCTAATTTATCTGTTGAGAGAGCAGAGTTTATCTGTGCTCACTCTGAGTTGGAGGAAAACCTCACACAAGCAGGATTTTTATTTTCTTTTTTTTCTTTTTGACATCACAAGCAATTTAGAAGGCATACCTAAAGGGGAAACCAAAGCTTGCACAACAACAAGAAAAAGCTCTGTGACTAGACAAGGCATCCTGGATCTGGATAGACTTTCAAATGACATGTAAAATACATGTAAAACAACAAACTGGGAGGCGGGATAATCTGCAGTAGAACTCATTACAAGGCCTAATACAAAACGTGGTGCATTACAGTCTGCCTAATGGAGGATTTTATATCCTATTATAAATGTATTTTAGTTTAAAACCCAGGGAGAACGTGTCTTTAACTCAGCTCTAGCAAAAACCTTTATCATAGAGAAAAAAACAAACAAACTACAATGAGTACGAGTAAGCTCAAAGTTTATAGAATAGGAAAGATTTCCGAGAATTGCATAACAACATGACCAAATGGAGGAAAGTACTGTTCACACATCAGAGTCTTGATATCAGTAATTGCAAAAAAACAAAAATACTGCAAACGCAAAACAGATGCAAAGCATTTAGTAACTGTTTTAGATAACAGGTGGTTAATAAAAAAACAACGATTACATTTTGTATAACTTCTGATTGCTTCTGGTTCAGCACACAAACGTTACACGGGCACTTTTTTATATTAGTGCTCATAACGAAACGTTTTGTCAGTTAATAATCTATTTGCAATTGAAAACAAACTATCAGGTATTTTATAAATACAATTTTGGGTTTTTCTTAAAGAAAAAAAGAAAAAAAAAAGATTTTTCTTTTTCTTTATTTCAGACATTCAGATTTTCTCGACTTGAAATACAAAAAGAAAGATTTATAGTAATTAATTATATATGCAATAAATCTCAAATACATGGAAGTTTCAGAGGTTGAATAGATTTGAAAAACGACTTTTCTATTGTATCCAACTTTTTTCCACACACGCAATTTTTGTACCTTTATTTGATTATACAAAGATGATATGTTAATCTAAACTTGACAAGAGGTTTAAACAACCGTCAATGATCTTAGAAGAACTGCACAGATCGTCCACTCTGAATGAGTTAAAGGTATTTGGCTCTCATCATTCCTTTGGATGGGGGCTTTAACTTTGCTGCTCAGGATGTCTGAGTGCTGCAATTACACCAAAAAAACAACAAAAACAACAGTGCTGAAAGTTTTTACTGCCGCCGAGTGTGTGATTCTAAATCATTTTGCATCAAACATACAGCAAAACTAATTTCCAGAGTGTTTAGTTGAATACAATATGATAATAACTGAAGAAAACAAACAAACTGGCATTGTCAAAAGAGCTGACAGATTTTTAATTTCACTCTGAATCGCTAAACCTTCACAAGAGACAAGACCGAGGCTTAATAAGCAAAGAAAAAAAAAAGAAGAAAAAAACCCAAACAAAACAAATACAAATACGTTTCATAATTTTACAAGATTGCTGTTCGGGCGTCGCTCCACTTTACTCTCATCGCCTCCACACAAAATGATCTATAATAAACGGCACAGGGACGAGTTTTGGGAATAAGACATTTGGGTGTTGTTCACACGACAATGTTTTCAAGTGAAAATTGAAACCTTTCATTACATTTTGGGTGTCCGTTTCCATGACAACAGTGCTCAGAGACACTGAAAAGGACCGTTTTTAAAAACGGCTCCCAAGGTGTAGTTTCTTGAGGACGCTCTGGCTCCATGTAAACGGGGGAATTGCTTAAAGCTTAAACACTGCTACTGCGAGTGTAAACCACAGCAGTAAATATTCCTGCGCGAGTAGATGGACAATAACAACAATGGTGGCCTCCAGAGTGTCATGACTTCCAACCCATACTCTACTGGGACTTGGTTTATAATTGAGACACACATAATGGCAATCCAACTTCATAGAATATATTGCTTTTTTTTATTTTTTTAAAGCAGATTAAGGTTAGACAAACAAATTCTAATCATAAAATGATTAACCCTATTGTAGCATCTGACAAGATATATTGATAAACAAGAGATGTTTCTTTAAAAAACAGCAGAGGAAACTGTTTTGGCAGTAGCATATTAAATAGCAAAATATGTCAAAGTTAAACTGCATATTAAGGGAGTTTTTTACCAAGAGGATTTCTGTCAGAAAGGCAGGCGCTGAAGAACAAGTTCACGAGTAACCAACTGGTCAGTGTCGCTCAAACAATAGCAGCCTTGCAGATCTATTTCGCCTCATTCGTATATTGTTGAGTAGAATCAAGTTAATTAAGCAAACAGTCGCCCAAGTTTTTGATGCAAACGCAGGAAAGCTGAATGATCATGATCGCCATTTTAAAATGCACACGCATTCATGCCGACGACACTTTCCCCACACCAAGCAAAACGAGGTGTAATGAGGAAGCATGTCATCAAGTGAGATCTTTACTTTCCATATAGCTACGGAATACTGCTGCATATATTCTTCCGGGCTCTATAGAGAGATCAACTTTCTCTATCTCATTTCCTCCTCAGTAATGTATGGACTATAATTGGAGGCATGCATCATATTGATCCAGAGATTACAATAATTACTAGCAATTTCAGCAGGGAGCGCCGAGCAGCGGCGCGGCTACATTATAACTATAAATGAGTTTGGGGCATGTGTGTGAGTTTGTGTGCCATCTGCATGAGTGCATGACTGCATCCTTATGTGCTTGGATAGGGACTGAGAGAGAAGTGTGGCGTGTTGCAAGCATTTGACTATGCAATGACCCAAACTTACTGTATTCATAATGCTCCATTGTTTCACTCCATGCTGTAAATGTCACTGAGTCTATGGTAAATGAGCAGTGGCTAAACAGAACACAAGAAGGGGCTGCTGCTACTTCACTTTGCATGCTTTGGGGCATGAATTCTACTTCAACGTATATTCTTCCCTGTCTAAACCAAAAAAAAAAAGAAAAAGATAAATTGCCAGAGCAGTTACTGGCTAGTTTGCTTTGTCATGAACCATACTATTACTAAAAATTGATTATCTGTATCACCTTAATTTAGGAGTTTCACACATGAAAAACGAAGAGAAAAAAACCCCTTGTATTTTCACACCATTGGCTTTCTGTCTGAGCCGCTTCTCTTTGATGTTTTCACACGCGCTCGCCGGCACACATTTCCAAGCCCCTAAAACAAATTATTGGTAAAAAGAAAGAAACAAAACAAAAACAAAGAAATACGGGCAAATCCATATATCCGATTACTTACGCAGACTCTGCCGTCCTCACCTTAATACACTGACAGTCGTGGGGTTCCTCTAATGCTTGCGAGCCTTGTAAATTTGCGCTTGCATGTAAAACGCACAGAATAGGAGATGTTCGGTTGAAGACATTCCGTTCGTAGATCGCGTGCAAGCAAGTCACAGATTCACTGAGCGAGTGCGACTGAGTAGCAGGATTCAAAGGGAGCAGTCCCTGCTGGTGCACTATGCATGAGACGGGGCCTGCTTCTGTGATTCAATTCTCTCAAACGCCTGAAACAGGTTGTATACCTATGGCATGTTATCATTTTTCTTTTAAGTTAAAAATTCATTGCGCAGAGTACTTTACACGTATATATACTATATGTATGTTGAGTGTGGCTGTTTAAGTCATGTGATATTGATTTGTGTGTGACGATGCATGCCTTTTTTGTCACCGTTTACATTACTTCTCATCGGAAAAAAAACGGAAATTACTCCAAGAAGTCCCATTAAGTTCACTAATGACTTTAAAGTCTCATGCAGTCACCCCCACATTCCCGGTCTACTTGAATTCGCTGTGACACCATTCAAGCAATCCCCTGAGTGGCCCCAAACCCCTCTAGAATCACGTCAGAAAACATCAGAGAAGTTGCGGGGGGTATGAAATAATAAACAGAACACAGAACACAGCAACCAATATCCCATCAAAGGAGCAGCTCAGGATATTAATATCGACAGTGAATGGAAAATGAGGCACTTAGACATACAAATCGGGCTGAAACATTTGCATAAAAACAAGATTAGCATAAGCCCTGACAGGGAAGGAAAACGTTCCTCTAGCTTTCCTTATTTTTCTTCTTCTCAATTAGTGTCTTTTTTTTTTTTTTTTAAGTAAACACAGACCTCTAACTCATGCATGAGAATGTACACTCATTAATTCTATAAAACCTTTTACAGGTATATATAAAGTGGAGAAACTTACGTGTTTCAAGAGGTAGTGACTACATAACACCCATACCTGGTGCTGAAACACAGGAAGTCAAAAAAAAAAAAAAAAAAAGTATCCAAATTTCTGCCTGAAGTTTCTCTGCTTTCCCCCAACCAGTCGAATCAGAGACTAAAGCCATGGCGGCCCACATGCAGGGAGAGTTTAAAAGGAAACTTCAAAATTAGAGAAGCAACACATTCGACAAAATGAACGCTCCACTTATGGAAACACACACACCGTGGTGTATTTTTGGGGCATTGCATTGCCTTGGATTCATTTCCTCTTCACTCAACCAGAACTACAGTTTGTCTGACTGAAATCACATTTTTCATCACATTTTCTTTTCAATATGGAATTACTATTTTGTAAAGTTTACAAAGGCAATTGGATATGTGTGCAGATTTTAGGTCTCCTCCAATTATAAATGCACATATGCAGCCACGCAAGCAAGAGCCTTAAAATCAGCCCAGTTTTAATGTCGGTACTCAAGATTGCCGCCATAAATTCAGTATGCTGCTAAGTGCAAAGTATTCCCATTATTCTCTCCGCTGCTGTGTTCAAGCTTTGAATAACTGCCATCAAAGAGCTCTCTTTGAACAATGTGACATCAGAGCGAAGTTGACCTTCTTGAAGATGAAATGCCACATTTTTATCCCGTCAGACATTTGTATGTCATTGTGTCATCAGTGCATGCTCGCCTGTGCTATTTTTGTAAGATCTCAGTGACATTTCATTACGAAAGTGTAATCAGTTCATTCTTAACTCCAAAATAGACAAATGTGCCACGCGTAATGAAGTTCTCTCCACAGACGCCTGATAAATCGCATTCGACGAGACGTGATAGAACGTTCAGTTTGCTCTGACTTTTGACTATTTAGCAACACAATCTAATCGGGTCATACGCGAGTCGAAGTGGTCTGTTTTTGCCAGAGTTGGGGGGGGGGGATTCCCTGAAGGTCTTCTGAAATATGAGTTCACAAGATGGTGACCGAGGTGTGGGCAGATGAACAGGAAAAAAAAGGAATTCCTTATGGCCAGTGCAGAGGCATATGGGAACACTGGGGAAATCAGGCGCAGCAGATATCACATGGAAATGAATTAACACATATGAAGATGTGAGTCCGCAAGGGCAGCCAGACTGTGACACCACAGATGGACAAATTCCGTCTGATTTCAGTATGCCCATATCATTAAGGCTATGTAAGTGCAATAAAGTAAAGAACGCTTCCTTCATTCATTCAAAACATCAAACAGAATATGTCTCTATGCCTATAGTGTCTATGAGTACTGTATATCACTAATTTTCTGACTGTCATGCAATTATATTTACACGTACGTAAAAAGCAAACCACGTCAAGCCATCATTCAATAACTGTCTGAACTCTTTAGGGTGGAAGCAGAAATCTAATGACGGCAAATTATCCTTGTGAAAGTGACATTTAAACATTAGTAGGTGCCAGTTCTGCATTGACTTACATTTACGGAGAAAAGTTAGTGGCCCCGACTTCTCATTTACCACTGTTCTCACCCACATCCTTCCATCATCCACTGAGATTATTGAAGTGCTGTGTACGGAGGATAGAGGTGCCATATTCCTGTGATCCAATCTCTTACCTATCATTGGGTTCAAAGAGGTTAGCCTTGGCCTCCCACTTTCAGCTTGAATGAAAAACTACATTATCTTCCTCTGCCATGCAGTTAAGAGATGCTGTAAGGTCTTCTTTCCTCTAATATATATGCTCTATAGAGAGGCACACAGACAATCGCCTGTTATCACATAGATAGAGAACCCTGAGAGTGACCGCTCCCATGCAAAACAAGGGATTGCTCATGATTCTTAATTATCAATCCCCTCGAGTCTACAGTGGTCAAACAGGAATCCATCAAATGAATGTTGACTGTCTTTGACTAAATCAACTGGAAAAAAAAGCCTTGTCTTCTTTTTGCTAAATTGTGTGACACAAACAACTACTGTGATCTCCTTGACTGCTATACGCAAAATAACATAAAAGTTCCAGTCTTTCAGACACACTCAAACTCCAAATGCCACTTTGGTCTTTGTCCATGAGTTTAATATTGCATACTATATGATAAAATAGCTGTAGCGAGAACATTTGGATACAATTGTTGAGGGAATAATGGCTGAAAAGCCCATCGGTGATGGCGGGTGTGTTGATTGCAATTCTATTCAGACCTGGATGTCTGTCATCTACTGCTTTAGGTAGTGAGCATCTTTGAAGAGGGACGATTCAATGTGAAGAAGTGCCATGCAGGGTTTTACCTTCACTGCAATCAGGGCAATCAAACAAATGCAGGACAGACACTACTTCACATGTTCGTCTCATAAAGATCTGTGCTGGCAATCAAGGAAGAGCAGAAGAGGCATTATTTACGATGAGTCACATGAGTTGTCCCAGCAACTCAACCTCAATGGTGCTGTGTGTTTTTGAAGTGCAGAGGAGATGCTGTTCCCTCTGGTGCAATATTTTGTTGCAAGCAGATTGGACTGTCTGCACTCAGCTTCATTTGCTGAGCATGGACTGCATGCATATGAAGATTTAACTGGACTAGTTTACAATGGTCTCAAATTCTACGCTGACTTTAAACGCGTGGAGACGAAAATTTGGACGTGGACTCACATCATCCCTATTCCTGTGCGTGTGTTTGTATTTTCAATCCAGGCCGAAACATATAAATCCAGACAAATGAGAAGAAAAGGGAGAAATAAGATCGACGCTGAAGGCAAAATGAAAGAGCAGAAGAGAGCTAAAGATAGAGAGGCCAGTAAGTTTGAACTTTCGCACTGTGGCAGGTCTAATAGACTTGCTGACACCGAGCTGAAGTGTCAGTCTGTCAGTCTCTATCTCTCTTCTTTTTTTTTTTTTCTCAGGTGGGCAGCAGTGTGAACTGAAATGACAAAAAAATAAAAAATAGACAGTCTCAGTCTGGGGAGGTTTATTTTCGACTCCAGCTGCAAGTTTACATTATATGCTTGCTGAGCAGAGCCAGTGTCATGTGTGCATGCTCGAGCATGTGCAAACCGCCTACCTTCGTACTGAAAAGTGACAGAAAAATAAAATCACAGTCCTTATTTTCTTATTTCGTTGTAGAAGCAGAAGGAAGTTTGAGATGCTGAGGCGTTACACGGAGAGCTTGTGGTTGAATGCCACAACGGGGAAACTTTCATATTTCCAAGTTGAATCCAGAAACCACATAGACATAGGAGGCGTGAAATAATCATTAGTGGAAGCTTCATAAAGGCACTCTCTACATATTCAACATCGAAAAATTGCCCACGATAGAGGATTGATCGCCATTTTATTCGGGATTTGGTTCAAGACAGCCAGTGGACAGTTTTGTTCAACGTACCTGAGCCTGTGATTCCAGTTTCACCTGGACAAGACGAAGTGTTGTTGCACATGCGCGTTTCCCGCAGGGCGCCGCTGCACAGTGTCCCATAGGGAGACGAAACACACGACCGCGTCCTCACTTGCCAGCCTTGCCCACATGTGAGAGAACATACGCTCCATTGGGACCATTCCTCCGCTGCAGGGTCACCTGTTAAAACAAGACAAGAAGGAGCAAGGACAAGATTGAGCTTTATATATAGATATAGATATATATATATTTTTTTTCTTTGTTTGAGGGCATGCTCATCTTGGTGAGACTTGTGGTCCATTTGTAAAAGATCAGGAAAATGCAGCACGTGACGGCCTTCAGAGATGTAATACCACAGCATTGTATTTGTTGAGCACATATAAACCATTGGCGCCGTTGCTTTGTCTCTAATCACTGTTTGAGCAGGAAAGAAATTCCGCTACACCACAATTACCACAAAATCGTCACGCCATGTACTGCATGTCTAACAGCAGAGAGCAATGCCCTGAACATGGCCAGGAGTTATCCTGTCAGCCATTCAGCATGCAATGTGTTTATATCTGTTTGTGTGAGCAACGGTCAATAAAAACTATTCTCTTTTAATAACAACTTTGGTCTGTAAGTGGGATGGAAGACAGTGAGTCAAGACGAAAAGTGCTGATCTCTCCGGTTAATGCCACGATGTAAAAATGTTTCATGATCAGCATCATCATTAATTCAACTGCGCTACTTTTGACAGTCATTTTATTGTATTGGAACGGATCGTTGGTATGAAATTAGTTAAGTTGCTAGTTCAAGTTTATGTGAACTCGTTCCTCATTAGTTCTATCGTGCATAAAGTCAGTTGTTAAGTACTGACCTTCTAAGAGACGACTTGTTCATATTACCACTAGGTAAAACCATAGCTATTACTGTTTTATGCAGGAAGAGCATCTCAAAACAAACTCATTCTTCTGGACGGAAACAAAAACAAAAAAAGACACCCTGATGTCTGTCTTTGCTCTGTCCGCAAGCACATTTCTTTACCCCTTTGATTATATGTCACAATTAATACAGCTGTTATGTTTGAGTTGAGTTATTAGAGACGTCACTCGTCACTCGTTCCTGCGTTGATGGAATGACAGAAACTTTCACTGTTGATGAACATAGAAATCTAGTAAAAATACACACAAGTGATGTCGGTTCAGCTGCCTAATTGTCAATATGGGTTTCCACAGAAGGTCAAATATTGAGTGTCTACAATCAATATTTTTTTTTCTACATCACTAAATCAAAATCAATCTGTCTCAGGAAGGTCTGAACTGGTCTGAACACTGTATGATAACAGAAACAATCAAGAAATTGTGGAGTACTCTCAATAATGTCACGACAATTTGATTTGAAATGATCAATAAATTCTTAAATCAAATTGATATAAAGAAATAAAGTAACATCCATACAAGTGACAAGGGTTGTTGAAGGGATCTCCAAAACCAAAAAATGAGCTACCAAACGTCATACAACTATATGGAACAGGGGACAAAGATTAAAGCCTTGCTGTTACAATTCTCTCATATTCTGAAGTTTTTAGGGAGATATTGGGCAAATGCGTGTTAAAAACAAAGCTTACTTTGCGAAGCTTTACTTGCAGCAGGTCAATTTGGTTTCAGAGTAAACAGATCAGCGTCACTGGCAATGATCAAAGCGTTTGAATAAATTTTAAGCTTAATGATCTTAAGAAAATGTTTGACATTATTGATCCTGTTATCTTACCCTATAAATGGGATCGGAAACGCATAAAGGTAACAGTCTTACAGTGGGTAAATACTTATTTAAATGGCAAGTAGCAGTTTGTGAAGTTGGGTAAACTACAAGTTATCATATCAGAAAGTAACAGGTGTTGACAGTGGTAATAATAATAATAATAATAATAATTAAATAATTTGTTAAATTTGAGCAAAGATTAGAGTGATATGTGGTGATTCACACACACACACACACACACACACACACACACACACACACACACACACACACACACACACACACACACACACACACGCATATATATATATATATATATATATTTACTTACTTCATAACATGGACGTGAAGCTAATTATTTTTCAATAACTGAGAAGAAGTGGGACTTGATAAGTTTGCATTTCCTCCCACTCCTTTTCAAATGTGTTTGTTTTGTTTCCTGTGTCATCATATTGCAGCAGTACTGCTTCATATTTGAAATAAAAAAAGATTATTCATTCATTTATTCAACAGAGCTCACGTTCCCACTTGAGTAGGCGTCCAAGGCTACAAATGATGCAATAGTGAAGTTTTACAGGATAGGTTTGAAGTAGATGTTCATCTTCACCGTATTGTTGTGAGCTCATAGTAACTTGTCCCTGCTGAGCTTTAAATAATGCTGATGTGTTTTTCTTGAATGGCAGTATCGATAACAGCTGTAGCATACATTATATTCCTCTCATACTAAACTATTTCGATAAGTTAACTAAAAAAACTCATTTACTGGGCTTTGCACAATGATGGCTCTAATGTGTTAAAAATAAATGTATACATAGAATACAGGTTTTGTGGCATTCATTAATGCATACAAGCTTTTTAATGTAAATATATCAATATATAACAATATGTTAATCAAGCTAAACAACAATTTTTTTTTAAGCTGATACATTAAATCAATTATGTTAATTCATGCAATCTTTGAGCTCGAGGCATTCAGCCCAAAAGGCCATCAAGCATTTCTTATTTGAGTCTGTGTTTACGTGGATGTAAGTACCCATACAAGATTAGGCGCCGAGGCATGATTAAGTCTGATTCAGATTCTCGAGGCAGCTGGAGAGAGCAGTCCCATTGTTTCCTAGAGTTACACCCTTGAAAGCAAAAACTGTGCGTCAACTCATTCCACTTTCTCTCCATATAAATTGTTTATGACCGCCGTGTCCTTTGATGGAGGCGTCGTCACATGGCAAAGAAGGAAATCAAATTAATTGCATGTCCGTTAATCGCATTACATCTTCATTAACATGCCGTGAGTCAAGGCTTAAGCTCATCACACATGCCTGGAGGATGGGAAGAATGGGGAGAAGAAAAGGAAGGAGGAGGGTGGGGGGTGGGAGGGGTGGAGGGAGAGGGAGAGGGACAAGACAGAGCCAGGGGTTTCCCTCGCGGTAGGGACTCCCTCCTCCATGTGGCAACAGCTGTGAATATGGAAATGTGTGTCTATGTGTGCAATATCCTACAAGAGTATGACCCATTCTAGTATGGGTGAAAAAGGCACCATTGGAAGTCGTGTATGTATAGGGTACGTTCCACCTCCTACATGTGACATTTTGAATATATTTAATGTATCATGTGATGAATAATTCAAGCTTTCTTTTCCAATCTTATTAATTATGCACTATTCCAAAGTCTTACACAGTCACAATTTTGCATTTTCTCATGTTCACATGAGTTAATGACCAAACCCTGGCAGTGGCCCCAAGCATCCAGAGAAGCTTCAAAAGGTAAAAGTACAATAATAATTTATAAGGGACTCACTATTTTTAGTCACAGATACAGCTTGTAAAGGTCAGGTGGTCTTCTTTTGTTCCCGCCTGTGGAAGACGATCACACTCTCCTCAAACTCACCTGTTTGTGCCTGAAACACACCTGGCTGGTCAGCTGACCGAGGTCTTTGCGTCTTCACCTTCAGGTCATCGTCATACGGATCTGAAATCAACAAGACAGAAACATTAATTATAACAATTTGCTTCAGGTTTCTATACAGGGGACATATGTGAACACGTTTCTTGTGCGACGAAAGAATTACAGATATCTAGCTGGCAGCAGCAACATGCAGAAAGTGACTTTTGAAAAGATTAAATCACCGCTCATCAGCATCCACATCCACTTTAGAATATCGAGAAAAGTCAAAAGACACAAGTTTTAGTGGATCCAAAACACGACTCTGGCAAAATACAAATACAGACGCCTACATTTCCTTGGCTTGCTCCTGGTAGCAGAATATTTAAAGAACATGCTGAAACATTTCAGCACACATTGTGCAGAAAGCGATAGCGCAATGTCAAGTCTGCTGTATAATCTCTGAAAACCAGCAACAAGTCAATTCTGACTGGCTTATTAGCTTAGAGGAAAAAAACAAAACATGAAATGTCAGGAATATACATATTGAAATGCAGTGCGATAATAATACATATTCAACACAGAAAAGTAAGTTAGACATAAAAAAACATTAAAAAAAACATCAATGCTAAAGTGCATGCACATTTTAAGAAACATATTGGACTCGATATAAAGAAATGCGACAAATCTGACATAAGCAGTAAGCATTTGTGGAAAGATTATAAGTAGAAAGAGATTTATACTTATATCTCAGTCGGGTTCATCCCAGTTGCTACAAACATCTAAAGACACAAGCTTAGATTGTTCTGTTTTGGTGCAAATGGATTTGTAGGCTTAGTTTCACCAGTGCAAGGCTTTAATCGTTCGCACAGCAGGAAAAGTAATCTTCGATATAGCAGATTTCTCTGGGTATATCTTGCCTATGGGATCTTTTGCAGCAGTTGCGTTTGTGAAAAGGAAAGGAAAAAGCATGCGAAAGCGTCTATGGTAATTATCCACACGGAATCTGATTGTGTGACCGTGTATTGGATTAGAGAGTCCAACAGTGATTGACACCGACATTTGCTCACATTAACCCCTGTCAAAGAGTTGACCGCTGAAGGAATAAACATAAGAACCTCAAGTGCCTACAGCTCACACGCGCAGAACTCTTGACTGTTTAAAGCCCACTTCAACCTTCAAGGGACATTTTATGACGCTCAGTCCTTTCATACGGCGTCACTCTAAATCATATCTACTTCCTTGGCAACTTGTGACCCTTATGCAACCCCTCACCTTAAAACATGATTGGTTTTCCTTGACAGTCTTCTATATTTGTCCCTACAAGTTCTCGAACATTGGCTCTGGTCTCCCATGGGGGAACCAGGAGCATGCCTTTACCCAACTTCATTAGAATGGTAACATGTCTGTATTAAAATTATTATTCTTTTAAACATACACAAAATAAGGTTTACTGCAAACTGTAAGAATACGTTTAACAACAGCTACGGGCTATATTTAAAGATCTACTGGATTCCCTCTAACTGGCATGACAACAGTGATGCTTTTTATTGCCTGTGGATCCCGGCAGCTCTTAACAGAGAGCTCAATCAGAAGTTACCACTCGGCATGAGGCAAAACTTGCAGCGTGAGCATTTAGTCATTTAGGCTCTGTGAAGAGGTCGCCCATCCTCACCACATTTTGAGAACCCCTGCTTTCATCCGAGTCCTCAGCCCAGCGATAAACACACACAAAGTCTGCATGCTGAGGACCAGTCATGACTGCTCAAACACCCATTTCAACTCGCCCTTTTAATTTGGCCTTTAAGAAAAACCGACTCTGTGTCAGGAGGAGAAAAAAAAGAAAGAAAAAAAACCCCAACACATTTGTTATTTTCCCATTTTCGTTTATTCATCCAAAACCCTTTCTGTTCCCACTTTCTTGGTTTTGTGCACTGTTCTCAGCAGGATTGCTGGTGCTTAAAAAATCCAGTACAATCTTTTACAACAGGAACGATGTAATAATTTTGTTTGTGCGCTATCTCGATGTTATCTGCAGCTGGTTACAGCCCAGGGTATAAGGGAGAACTGCTGTGTGCCAGTGTGTGGGTCGATGGTTTCACTCTGTTATGAACCAACCTGAAATGAACAAGCAGTGCAAAGGGGATCGGAATGCACTTTAGAAGACAATGAGTGGACTTTAATTTCGTCTAATCGCCTCATTGCTTTGTAGGGACAGAATCTTGTCGCGTGAAATGTGCCAATCAAGCAGGAAAGAAATAGATAGACATACCAGCTTCCCAGGGACTGCAACAAGTTTCCATAGCGCGATCACACTCAGGCAGGTAATGAAACAAATACCAACTTGCTCTGCTGCATATTTTACAGTGGTATTTAACAAAAATGTGTGATAAACAGCAAAGAACACCCTACAAGTGCTGAAGATGCTCTAATAATGCATGGGTCTTATATAGCGCTTTTTTTCTGGGAGACTCAAAGCGCTTTACATTGCATTATTCATTCACTCCATACTCGATGGTGGTGAAAAAGTAGCCACGGCTGCCGTGAGGCAGACTGACGAAAGCGAGGCTGCCAATCTGCGCCATCGGCCCCTCCGACCACCACCAACCACTCACTCTCCCACTGCATTCACCCAGGCTTCCTGGTGTTCTCTCACGGTCCCCCTACCTTGCTTATCTTATCCAGCCATCTCACCATTATAATTGCACTGATTCTTATACAGCACATTATTTCCTGTTAATATGTATATATGTTTATGCAATTTAATGACAAAATGTTCACTTTCCACCAGGATATACGGATTGTGAGTGATATTTTTCTCTTATGTCAGTGGTTGTAACATTATGGCTGGTCAGTGTAAATATTCTCATGCTTTATAAAGTCAGTGGAAATGTTGCATTACAGAATGTTTGACTGCTATATATGGCTTGAATGTTTCAAAACCAAAAGACGAGAAAGACAAAAATGGCTCATTCTTGCACGATTCTGCTACTATGTGGTTTTCCCAGAGACACACAACTGAGTGCGAGTCGACCGCGTTTTCATCAACCTGGATCCTCTGAGAAAGGTGGCCTTGGGTGACCTGGGTGTGATGTGGGTCCTTTTTGTGTCTGCTGCAAGCATGTGACAAATCACACTGCCGCAAGCCCTGTGAAGTGCTGACAGGGGTGATTAACTTACTGCAATCAGTCATCAACAGTGTAGATCAATGTTTCCCAGTGCTGGTCCTGCACTGCGCGCTTTACTCGCCTCCCTGCTCCAAGCACACCTGATTCAAGAGCATGGACGACCATCAAGCTTCTGCAGTGCGACGTGACAAGATATTTATTTGAATCTGTCAAAGCGGGGCAACATCTGATCATCGCTCTTACGGCTGTAAACTGGTCAGAAGTAAGGACACTGAGCCTTAAACTGGAGGAAGGACGGTTGGAGCACAAGGGCTGGATAGATGTGGTAACATATTGCGCGGAAGAAACTAGATTATCAATATCTCTGAAACACACAAACTTGAGAGCATAATGCCTCTTATGTGTATCTGATTACATTTTCATTTGAATGTGTTGAGTTGCAGCAGAAGATATCTATCAGTAGGAAGTGGAACACAGTCAAAAACAAAGGAGGAGCAAAAGCTTTCGATGGGTGTTGGACAAAATTGTCTCATTATCAGTGCGCTGACCTGAGTTTCGGGTGTTGGAAGTCTTCCTGAAAGTAAAAGAGTTTGAAAGTAACTTTGGTGGGAAGTAATCCCACAGCAGTAAAAAAAAAAAAAAAAAAAAAAAGAAAAGAAAACTTCCTGGAGCTGACATAGATTTTCTGAATTCAACTTTCAAATATTTCACAAAAGGTATTGACTCATTTTGAAACCAACAGGAAGCATCGGTCCTGATCTTCCAGCTTCCGAATCATTTTCTAGCAGATTTCAGCACAAATTAAGCCCCGTGTGTGGGTGGATATTCTATGCTTCTGTGTTCCCGTGAGATTGAAGTCAGTGAAGCAGCACAGAAAAGTAATGTCTCACATAAAATGACCGGTGAGAGCTCTGGGTTTTTTTTGTTTTTTTTTTCCCACTCTCTCTTCATTTCTATCCTATGTCTGTCTCTCGTTCGCTCTCGGTTCGGTCTGGAGAAGGGAAGAGGATTTAGGAGGACACTGTTGCAGAGTCCACCACAATTGAAAGTAGAGATCAATATGGATAAACCCCTGAGAGTACTGACCTTTACAAACCCCACTATATTGTTTAATGTTCTGAACTGCACTTTAATGGACACATCATCACACACTTCATCAAATCGCATTGCCCTCTCTCATCCCTATTTTTCCCCCCCTCAACATTTTCAGTTGGTTTCTCATCTCAGGGGGAATCTATTTTCCATCTATACCTGGCAGTATCACTTCCAATTGGTCGAGGGGTCAATCATCCTCAGATTAGTTGGGAACAGAGGTGAAAATGTGACATTTTACTCATAACTAAGTGAAAACATGCTTTGAAATTGTCCCCCGATACATGAAAAAAAAAAAAAAAAGCTTTGACATGTGCAATAAACCGAGCATGTGTTTGAAGGAGACAAGGTGAGAATATGCCTTTATACAAATGGTGATTGACAACTAAAAGAACACAGTCTCACATGCATAAGCATTAACCTGTAAAAGAAAAAAAACAACATTTTTCAGTCTTTAAAAACCTTACGAATCTTATATTCCTCTATAAAATAATACACGACCAAACCACATGTATCAAAGCTGGGTGATGTGACTGGGTTAGGGTTAATAACAGTGGTAAAATCTCTGTTCCATGTCTAGAAACATCAAATTTAGTCAACTAAGGGAAATTATAGTATGAGTTTGCAGTTTTTCTTGGAAGATAACATCTTTTTTGTTGCCCTAAGCGGCCCTCAAATCTCTCCACTATCCTCTCTTTCTTCTGCAGAAACATTTGGTAAAGTACCATGTACCGTCGTCCAAATTCCAATTCACATTGCTCTGCATGCGGTGGCCTTTGTCAGCCTCCACAACTCATTGCAACGTGTGGTGAAATACACTGGGGCCGAAGCAACAGGAATGGCATTTAAATGCACATGAGAGCGATGGCAAAAGCACACCTGGACGTGTCATGCGTGCGCGCGCGCACACACAAACGCACATCACTCAATAGGACGTAAATAAGGCTGATAAATAAACGTCATGCAGCAAAGCGGTTTTTGAGCCAGTACAAAGCAGCAGGCTGGGGAAGGGGATTGGGCCAGAGCCAGTTAGAGCCACAGGCTCTTTTGTCAGACTGAGCCTGGATTTAAGCCTGCCGGGGACGACGGAATGTGTGTGTGTGTGTGTGTGTGTGTGTGTGTGTGTGTGTGTGTGTGTGTGTGTGTGTGTGTGTGTGTGTGAGGGGGAGGGGGGATGAGGTAATATGGTAATATGATAAAGTAACTATGTTTCAGTATATGGCATGCACAAAAACACAGTGCACAGTGAAACACTGTTGGCTCTGTGGTTGCAATGTATATGACTGAATGCAGTCACTCAACGAAACAATCACATAAACACACACACACACAAGCTATTTCGCAGCTGTATATCAAATCTAAGCTTATAGGTCTCTGGTGTTGTCCATTTACTCCAGGGTCCATCTGGGAGAGCCCAAACTGATAGAAGCGCGCCATAATGGACTTTTTATAAGCTACTGGACAGACAGCACCACTCCATCTCTCTCTCTCTCTCTCTTTCACCTCTCTCAGTGGCAAATATGAAGTGAGAAGTTGAATCAGGTTGGTGCAGGATGGCGTCTCGCTATGGTCTCAAGGTCATTTTTGTGCTTTCAAAATAGATTCAGAATCTAGTTTTGCCTCACCCCACAGGCGGACTGGAGTTTTTATTTCACGCCCGCACACATATATTGACACATGTATACAGACAGTACAAAGCCTGGGCACACCTCCAGAATGCCAAATTGTCTTTCTTCCTATTGAAGTACACTCTCATTCCCAGATTCCCTTTTTACCCAAAGATTTAAAAAAAATTTTTTAATTACATATACCTTCCAACTCCCTCAGAACCCAGTTGCTCCATCTGTCATGCTGCCTTCCACCTCCTCTCGCTTCTACCTTGGACTTTATTCCCCTCAGTTCCATAACAAGATGACAATTTAGATGGATTTTACAGTCAGTTTACAGTGAGTGACCAAAGTAGCGGAGTGACAATCAAATAATCATAACTGGAGCCGTGGCAGTGAGCAAGGGAACAATCCATTTAACTGCACAAAATGGACGATGACAGCATTGTCCTGGCCTGATCAATTACAGATAATGGGTTAGCATGTTTGTGCGAGAGGCGCTCAAATTCGCAACAGCATAGGGTGTCAGTGTTTACAATCATGGCTAGAAGCATGTTCAATAGATGCATGCGAGATAAGCTCGAGCTGCCGGAGAACTTTTAGCAAATCCAGTGTCGCTGCACTTTCTATCTCTGCCTCTGCCTTAAACTCGTTTCCCAGAGATACCAGCACCGACTGCTGAAAAGCCTGTGTGCAGATTTAGACGTTTCACTGTCTGTCAATCCTACGATGACCAAGTGGCAGCAGGTGATTGCTTCTTCTTTTTTTTTGTTTTTGTTTTGTTTCTTTAACTGGGAGAGGCTACGCAAAAAGCTCCAGCACCTGGTTGGAATCTGACAGATGAGGTGTGAATGCACTTGACAATTTTACCAAGAGACAAAACACTCCTGAACTGCACAGATTTGCTTGCCCACTTAAGACTTTATTTTTTTTTGTTTTTTGAGAAACTAAAAGAAATTTTAGACTGGAAGTATGAATATAAATAATAGCACCAAAGTTATGTCGAGCCCTTTTAGTCTCTGTTTACACAACAATGTTTCAAGTGAAGTGCATAACTGTTTGCGTTTGAGTTTCAGAAAAAAATAGTTTACACTGTAATATTTTGAATCCTTTTAGACAGAAATGACAGAAATGGTAAATGCAGGATTCTTTTCATGTTCGGCCACTAGTGGGTCTTGTTTGTTCTTGTAATAAAACCATACATACATATGCTATAAAAAAGAATGAATGGCAGGTACCCAGGCATTCATATTGATAGACAACACCATTGAATGCTATTATTATTATTATTATTATTATTATTATTATTATTATTATTATTATTATTATTATTCTCTATCACTACCACACTATAAGTGATCAGTTTTACAATAGTCAAGAGATATTTACATTAGGTACTGGGTTCGACCTTTTTTCTCACGTCACCATTTTTGTAAGATCTGTGGAAAAGAGATGAGACACTGTGCATCGAATGCAGCCATGTCCGGCTCGGGGAAATGTTATGGAAGACATTATCGAATATTTGGTACTTCATTGACAGACTCCATGCCTATAAAAGGTGTTACCGATTATATATAGACAAACACATTTTTCCATAGACTTCTCAAAACAGCAGTTTTGGCCCACAAAGCACTCATTGTCGAAAAAAAGATGTTTCTTTTTGTGTTCAGTAATAAAGCTTAAGGCTTATTCACAGAGAGACCTACCCAGTCACCAAGATACACTCATGTTTAGGAAAAGACTCGGTATAACCTGGGGTTGAAGCACGTCTTGGAACCTGAATGCTGGTATGAAAGTAAACATTCAAGTAAAAAAACACTATCCTGCTTAGATTTGCTTAATTAAAAAAAAAAAAAGCACAAATTGTGTTATTAGTCAGATTTGAACAGGTTTTGAAACATTCCATTTTAGAAGTGGTAAGCTAAATAGCGCTAAAGCATCCAGAAAGCCAACACGAATTCTTTCAACTCCTGGATCAGGGGTTTGAAGTATTCCGCAATCTAGCAACGTTGGATGGTTCGACATGAACTTAAAAAGCTAAATCACAAACTCAGCTGACAGTGCAGACTAGATGTCTTGCCACATGTCATCTCCCTTTTCCTCCCTCCAGTGTTTTTTTTTTTTTTTTCTCCCTTTCCTTTTCCTCAAATACACACCTGCCAAAAATATCACCTGAAATCTTCCACTGAACCGAAGTTGGCATTTCACAGCCAAGCTTTTCTCATCGCTACATTGATACCTACGTTCATGATGCAGTCACACAAAAAGATCGATCACAGCCCACACTTGCCTCTGCAGTGGGATGCTGTTGCCATGGCAACACCATCAACGCTTACGCTGGCGAAGGAGGGGGACGCACGTGCATGCGAGTGTGTGTGAGTGCGTGTACGGAGTGGGTCTCTCGCAGAGGGGCGGAAGGAGGGTAGTGAATTATAAATCAGTGTCCGAGTGAGCGGTAAATGGAGTCTGCTGACGGCAGTTATCCGCCACAGTGAAGGACAAGCTGCTGAGCTGTTGCTATGACTCTTTTTTTTTTTCTGTCATTTTATTGACCCTCTACTTTCAATTCGTTCTTGATTGAATTGCGTATATTTGTTCTTGTATCGTATTCATTTTTTCATCACTTCATATATTAGAAATTCTCTCTGATATACTGGAGAAAGCAACAGCAGTACTTTTGATATTTATTACTGCCTTTATGTAAACGCCTGCACTATCTGCATTCTTCATATATGCGCAACTGGTAATGACGGCCATGTATGTTCATTCACGCGTGGCATTGATTCTTCTCCCTGGTAATCAACAATGAAAGCAGCCGTTGTATCGTGCTAATAAGAAAACTGTGCGCAATCTATGACAGCCGAGCGAAATTAGCCACATCTGCCTACCCTGGAGAAATGTATTCGTGGAAGCGTGCCATCGTAGACACACACGCAGGCGTACGCACACAAACTGCATTTACATGGGCACTTAGCTCATGGGTCAAAGCAACCCGGTGTACACTCTGGCAGGTGTTTTTCCTGAATCATAACAGAGTGCCATGAGAGGAGTCTCCAGCATCCAGACTTTGGTTTTCCACTTGGCAGAAGAGGGGGGGTAATATGCAGACACCAACTCTTGCCCTCAACCTGTCTCTCCTGACTGTACAAACGCTCTCCCAGCACTTGTTTCTACTCCGTCAACTACCTTTCATCAGCAGGGAGGGTCAGCACAGCAGAACCGAGGGCCAATCTTTGGGGCCTCTCCTGCTTAGTGCACACAGGCAGCACGCACCCTGTCGCTCCCACTTCCACTCCAACACACACACACACACACACACACACACACACACACACACACACACACACACACACGCACACACACACACGCACACGCACAGTCATTCACAGGCATGCTTAGTTAGGCTTTGCGGCGGCGAGATATCGCTCCAATCTACGGCAAGACGGGGACCTGAATCACTCCAACCATCTGTTGTTTCACAGTTATCTTCTGGGATCGAAAAAGGAACCCATGTGAGAGAGAAAGCGGGGAGCACAAAAACAGGTATAAAGCCAATCTAGGATTACCAACCAAATACATAAATGAATAAAGAGAGAAATCCAACCAGTTGGAAGCAGCCTGGAACTAAAACCCCTCTTGATTCACCGAGAAAAGATGTTTCAGCACCTTTTTTCGCTGAGTTGTAAGTGGCTGTCTCGACAAAACACAAAAGTCCAGCGTCTCATGACAACTGTGGGCCTGACTAATATTCGATATAAATATTGGTAAATTACAATCTCATGCATATAGTTTGTGCTTTCAGTTTCCCTGTGTTTTTCAAACTAATGAATAATACCATGAGTGAAATCGCAAGCAAACAGAAATGCTAAAACATGGTTTCTTCGTGCTTTAAAAAAATGTGTCGACAGGAACATTATGCTGGAAACTGAATCGCTTTCATGTTTGTTTGTTTGAGTTTGTTTGTTAAACTCATCGGAGTGTTACAACAAACAAATCAGGATTCGTCAAAAATAAAGAACTCAATAAATACACAATATAGAGTAAAAGTTTGGGGTACAGCAGAGAAACTATAATAAAGCAGGCAAATAGAAGTCGTGGGCAGCCAGTTGAGGAAACGCCTCTCAGCGAAAATTCAGCAGCATCTCTACAGACACATCTCCAGCTCCTCCTTTTAAAACGTGGTAAAATATAACACAGACGTCATCATAAACGATGGAAACATTTTCAGATGCAGTCACATTACGGAATCACATCAAATAGCAAAAATTCCTCCCGGTATTCAGTGTGGTTTGGTACACACACCCAATATTCCATAGTCACGATGGCAAATGTGCTAAATGGAGAGTGTGTGGTAGTTTACACAACTGCCAGATGACATTCTCAGTGCATCTCATTAGCAGATCAGCCTCCACACGTGTGTGTGTGTGTGTGTGTGTGTGTGTGTGTGTGTGTGTGTGTGTGTGTGTGTGTGTGTGTGTGTGTGTGTGTGTGTGTGTGTGTGTGTGTGTGTGTGTGTGTGTGTGTGTGTGTGTGTGTGAACAGTATCAAATTTGCGCTTGTTTTTTCATGCATAAACCTTTAGTTCTCCAGATATACCTCTATCTTATCACTGGTCTCGCTACATTTTCAAAAATAAATATCACGCCTGTGCATATACTGATAGTACTTATTTGGAGCTCAGTGTGGCTTTTACATACATCTACATATATAAGTACATTTACACACGTTTTTGGAATTTGCTTAATTTAGTAGTTCATATGCAGTTCAGCATGGACTTCTCAGTTACAATAATTTCTTGCTTTTTTTCCACGTGTATATTCATTTGAACTGACATAGTTGATGCTCCTGGTTTCTCTCTCTTTTTCAATTTCTGGAGATGGGTGCATATTCCAATCTGTCCCTATTTAGAACAGTATGTTCTATGGCAACATGATTTGTTGCACCTTGTACCTATTCATTCAAACGGGCTGAATGTTCATGTAAAAAGCATATTTTTACTCATACATACATGGCCACAATCGCCCACGCGTCGGTTCATTTGTCGTGTTGAAAATCCATCAATGACATTTTGAAGATAGGGTAAGCCTGGTGTGCGCAGACTTGAGAGAGCAACAGCTCACATTATGTGTCTGAATCTCCACGTGTGCAACTGTGCAAGTATCCACTAGTGTTGGGTAGTGGGTAATTGTTCATCATATTAGAATCACTAATGCTGTGAATTGTTAATGAAAATGGATACTTGATTGCAAGTTACTTTACTTATTCTTGGAAGATAAAGATAAAAGAAATATGCTGACTTCCAACTGTGTGCCTCAAGTATCTACACATAAGCGTAGTATTGTAATATTGCTGTGAATCATGCTGATCTGTCAACACTGTGTGGGTCAGTGTAATATCTGATTCACTCATCAAGTGAAACTGAAGAGAATACAAACAACGGCGAAACACCAATATTTCTGATCTGGTTGAATCGATCATTTATCAGTAAAATGCAATTTTTCAAAGGCAGGCAGAACTTGGCATGACATCTGTTCCTTCAAGTAACTGATTTATGGACTCATACCAAGAAACAAACTAAAAAAAAACAAAAAAAAACAAACAAAAAAAAAAAAAGCTTATGTTGAAGCTAACAGCTGGCACACAAGTCAGTACAGAGAGAGATGACAGTCTCACAGCTGTTTGCATGTACCACATAAATAATAAGTAAGAAGCCCATTAAAACATTGGTGAATTAAATTCTATTACATTTGCATTAGTGTGGAAAGTAGTAGTCTGCCTTAAAAGGTTATTCTCAACACTGGTTACCAACCCGCTGTCATCTCAAAAACAGACGATTGCTGTTACGTTTGCGTGTAAGTGTAGACAGGCATGAGGAAAATGCCGCTCTGCTGTCCATCGTCTGCTCTGTTTTCATCAATCAGACGAAATCCCTTTCCAGATCTTTGCTCACTAAGCAATAAGCTGTGAAGATTCGCCGAAAATCAAGGTCATTTTGCATCAGTAGAAAAGGACTGTGTGTAGCTTTCAAACAGCTTGACATGAAACAAAGATGATATTGTGGCTCAACTCTGCTATTTAACACTTCAACCATGTTCTTTACTGCCTTATATATTGGAGTAGTCTCTTGCAGGCCAGTTTTGGCCCACGGGCCTTATGTTTGACCCCCGTGTTTTAAAGTACAGAGTGGTCGACTTCAGTGGAAGTTCAAGACTGAATTGTGCTGCAGGTACTTCATTCATGCTTCAAAATCATTGATATTTTTACTTTTATTGGAGGGAATGATGGTTGGGAAAAGATAAAGACTTTGATATCCAAGACCAAAATTTGTATTTTAATAATTTTAGCATGTTGCTTCCTGGTCAACATGAAGAATGGTAATACGAATAATGAGTAGTAAAGAAAAGGTGGAGTTAAGTAGTCAAGAGTACAGTCTATCTTTTATGATGGCCACGTGAGATTTCCAAAACAAAAGCGCACAAAGATCAATGATAAATGTGATATAATGGACAAGTTTGCAAAATATGTCTGTATAATGGTTATTCCTCATACAATTCGAACTAAGCATCCTTCAATAGTCTGCTGTGTCTCTTCATGCGATCAATATTTGGTATTACCTCTCAACCCTAAATGATTTGAAAGTGTAGAAGATATTTTAACTCTTTAAATTCCTGCTATTATAGAGCACCTTTTATGTGTATAAAATGTATTGTGTGACTACATTCGGTAAATATAATCCGAAGCATCATAACTGTGCACGGGTTTCCTTCCCTACGCTCCCAAACTGTAAGAGACATCTTGCTTAGGGTGCACTTTCAGTCTCGTGCATGATCATCCTTGAAATATCTGCTGGGTAAGGTAGAAGATGTACTGTAATGTGAGGCATTCATCACAGCGGTCCTCATTCACAGTAATTCTTATTTCTTTGGCAGAGAGAATTATTATCTGGCATTAACATATGTGACTCCGGCTCTTGAGGCTGCCAACTTCCCACCCCTGTGTGATAGAGGGAATCATTTCTGCACCTGCAGAGGATAGCATTCTGCAAAAAAGCAATGCATTTATAACCTTGAGCCTATATAAGCTTTATAGGTGGTAAAAAAAAAAAAAAAGAGAGAGAGAGAGCAAGAGAGAAGAAGTAAAGATGGATGGTTCACAATGTTGGGGGATAACCCTGGCAGAAACGACAAGGAGAAATAGAGAAATTGTTGTGGTTTGAACAAAGACTGGACTCTTTTGACGGCCCTGGTTGACCTTGCGCGAGAGCTGCCCATTGCAATCAAGAACATATCTGTTTACTCTATGTCAGTGTAAAACAAAGTGTGCAACAGTTTAATTATGTGAGCTCAAAGTCATACTTCCCACTTCTCTCCATCGCTCCTTCACCCTTCTCATTAACCTTTCGTTCCCTGGCCCAGCGAACACACACTTGCAACAATTTTGTAATCGAGAAAAAAAAGAAAAGAAAAAAGAAGACAGGTCTTGAACTTGAGTTAAAAAAAAAAGAAAAAGAAAAAAAGAATAAAATGTTATTGAGGTCTCCTCCATCTACAAGTAGTCCACATGCAGCAAAAAAGACTCGCATGCATAGACTCCGGTATAAGGACTTGAGGTGTGAGCAGTTTTCTTCTTTACACGCCTCGAGAACTGTCAGGACCTCGCTGGTTCTCAAAACCCGTCCTTTTAGCCGGTCCTTCTCTTCTCCTGCCTCGCTACAAAATGTTCCAGGCAATTTATCCCAAGGAGAGAAAAAGGTGTTGTGCCGAACGAGCGCCTGGATAAATAGCTGAGAGCAGTCAGGCCACAAGGCTAATCGAGAGAGCGCTGCAGTCATGCAGCATGAAGGGAGCTCCATGCTAAAGAGTTCATTTCAGGCACGGAAGTCAGGAGGGCTAATCAGAGTTGTGCATTTTAACCAAGGAGAAATACTCGGCAAGTCACACTGAGCTACGAGGCGGTTGTTGGAGGATCTGAGCACCGCTACATTTGAGGACACCGCGCCTATTTAAATGATCCTGCCTTGAATCATCAAAATGAGACGCTGCCCTAGATTCCTGTATAGTCACTCGAGCCAAAGCAAAGTCTGTGTGGGTGTGTGCATGTTTGCAAGTGGAAGACGTCGACGCGATGCATATATTCTCCGGAGAAATTTCAGCAAGATGCAATTACAATAACATAAATGTTATATTACGTCTTATTTTAGAATCTGCTTTTTTTTTTATGGCATCACTTCCCATGTGTTGGTTGAATAATATCCACCCCCCCATCATTCTTTCGGCTTTTGTCCTAAAGGAATTATTTTCTAACAATGATCTGAAATTAGATTCAGTACAATAATGTGAAGACGCTGCTATACCAGTGAGAATCATCCTCGCAGTCTTTTGAAAAGTGATTCTCAGGTTAGAAAAGAGTTCAAGTGTACAACCACAGCATCTTCTCTTAGATAATTGTGATCCACTTGACCATCAATCACGAAGGAACCTGTGGTATAAGAGCGTTCAAGTGTTAGATGTTTTTCAAGAAGATATTCAAGTAATGTATAAGACAATGATTGTCCAGTTTTACCTTTAACTTAAACAAATGTGGGTTCTAAATTGTAATGGTAGATGCATAAGTACAACACAATCTGTACATTTCTAGAATTCAGTGGTCCAGTGAGAACGAGACGCGCCCCAGTTTTTCTCTCTCTCGCAGTGCCTTGTGATGCCATAAGACATTTCCAATGTGTCCCTGTGGGAGGCCAACCTTAAATCCCACTGTGAGAGCCGCAGCCATAACTCAGTGAGTTACACCAACATCATGCCGTACGAATTACATGTGAGCTGTTTCTTCTGGAAGAAATTGCCTTTAAGTGTCGATTCATTATTTTTTTTCTCTCAAATTGACAGTGTTTATTTTAGATTCCATCCATCTTCTATACTGCCACGTCTGAGGACCTCAGGGGCTGGAGCCAATCGCAAGACACACTGGGCAAAAGACAGTGTACGCTATGGACATCCAGTGAAATCAGGTCAACTGGACTTTGTCATAAGTGTTGGAGACTTGTCCCTGTGGCTTTTTATCTGTTCGTGCTGTTCCTTTGGCTTTGTTGGCTAGTCAGAGGATGAACTCCCTCGAAAAATGAGAATATGCATGGACTTTCGTTTTGGACCGGCAGTCCATTTCAGATAACGAGACACATAACAACACACACACTTTAGTACCTGGAGAAATCACAAGCAGCATGCAAACGGAATCAAACCATGGGTTTGTTTGCTGTGAGGTGAGGGAGCCAACCACTACGCCACCATTATGTTATAAGCCAAAATGTTAAGTATTTTATTTGAAAAAAATAAAAAAATAAAAAAGTGTGTCATCCTAAGACATCCCTCACAAAGAAGATTAAGGTTGAGGGGAGCACAGCTGACATTATAGAAGAGGCTGGGTACAAAATGGACAGTCCATCACAAGGCTACACAATGAAAAAGAAGCTGGAGAACCCAGATAAAACCAATGTCTGCACAGGAAGAACATACAAAGCGCACTCAGAAATGGCCTGACCCAGAATCACAGCTCTAGCCGTGAGGCTCGGGTGCTGACCCAACGACTGACCCTACCTCTTCAGGTGCCACATCATTACACAGGAATAAATAAATCCTCCTCCTCCCATCATAGAGGCGCTATCTTTCCACTTCTCTCTCTCTTTTTTTTTTTTTTTAAGAAAAACAACACAGATCAACTGTCAGCCGTCACTTTCCTGTCCCTTCAAGGCACGGATGTGTCACCCCAATCACAGTGTCTCCCTGTCACTCTTGCACCGGCTTGCTCCATTCAGTACTTCCGTCGCAGTTTTCTCACTTTCAGGTTCCGCTCTGGCTCTTTGCTCTTGTTAGCCTCTTAAACCTGCTCCTCATCTTCTATACCCTCTCATCTCCTTTCCAGTCGCCCTCTGAAAAGGACAGAACTGGAACTATGACACCCAGTCAAAATGATGTCTTTCTTGGCGCCCATCTCAACTTCTTCATCCTCACCTCCACTTGACTTGCGGTGCCTTATTTCTGAAGTGTTAAACAACACATTGTGCAAATGATTGTCACAGGGCTTTAAGAAGCGACTAGTTTGGTCCATGGCACAACCAAAAGGCACATCTTTTCATTTGGCTGCATCAAAGTGCGTACTGCACAGAGCAGTATCACAGTTAACCACCCAATTAAAGGGAGTTTTTAGACAAATCAAAGCACAGTGCAGCCTTTTTGATACTCTCCTTTCAAGTCTGAACAAAAATACCTCCATGGTCTCAGTGAAATTTGTGTGTGTGTGTGTGGGGGGGGGGGGGGGGTTCTTACTGTTTTCTGGCAGATGAAGATCAGTAATTATGTTGGTGAATAAAATAGATAATACATCCCAAATCCCGAAAGGGTTGGCATGATATGCAAGATGTAAATTGAACACATCATATAATAAGGCTAAGGCATTTTATTATTTCATGAAGACATTTCATTGAATTTGATAGTGATGACATATTAACAAAGAAAGACGCTGGATAGTTTGCTGCCAATTCAGTTAGTTAGACAAAGATTTTAATGAGCCAAAGTCTTTAAAATAGAATCAAACAAAATGGAAAACTACATAAATCAATTATAAAGTGCAAAGTCTGCTTTTGGGTAGCTTATACAGTTGGAAAGACAATATTAGTCCATGTTTGTGAAAATGCAACACTTTCATTGCATTTTGGGTGTCTGTGTACACAACAGTGTGCGGAGCTGCTGAAAATGCTTTTTTTTTTTTAATGCTCCCACTCCGTCTCCATGTAGATGGCAGAAATGCTTCAGCACGGCCATAGTAACAACAACGGTGGCCTCCAGGGTGTCATGAGTTGAGAGTCACCAGTGATCACAAACACAACTTTGTCGTCTGTCCATATAAATGTCCGTGTACTCGCAATTGTTTATGTTTATAGCGTATTGTTCTCTGCACGTGTGTGTGCGCTGTTTCACCACAAAAACACCTAACAGGACATCATTTTCAAATTGTTGCCATGTGAAACGGGAATTCTTCTGGAATGAAAACAAAACAAAAAAATGATTTATTTCCACTTGAAACAGCCTAAATTGCAACAGTATACGTGACAGAAAATATCTTAATATCATATTTCTTGAAGACATTGCAAGGTCACATGCTGCATCCATCAGAACAGCAGAACTGTCTGCAGGATGAGACAATCTACATGTCCCAACTAACGTTCTCTCTTAGGCAAACTGTGGCTAGACAAAAAAAGAAGATACCACACAATGATTAACATGGCCACCTTTTTGGAACTATGTAGCTGCCATTAAATACCACTGCAAATATTCATGATTTTTGAAATGATAAAGGTTTCAAATACTTTTCTTTATCTTTTTTAGCAATCTTACTGTTTGTAGGTTTCACCATAAATCATTGCATTCTGTCTTTATCTGATTTTTTCGCATTGGCAAATCTTTATTTTTTTTTTGGCACTGGGGTTGTGAAATATTAATAAAAGCAGAAAACTTTGGAAATATAACTGAATTAAATATTTACATTGAAAATGTTTTGCTTTCAGATCGCCATAGGACTCCTGCTGAATCCAAATAAGGTGATTTGTTTAGGTATGAATACAATGGCAACAAAATATGCCTAAAAAAAAAAAAAACACCTTTGTATATTTCCTACAAAGATACCTCAGCACATTGTTTTGCTGTATTTTCACAGCAGACTAGTGATTGCATGGTAGCTGGTAGCCGACAGTCTGAGCCCATATCTAATGGGTGCTTTTCAAAGAGTGCGTTTGGGGCTGTCATTGAATGCAGTGTGAACAACCTGCCAGATATTTTATTTCTTGTAATGATGCCTTAAAAAGACAGCTGGGAATGGAGGATGCAAGGTGTTGGATTCGCCATCATCAGATTGCATCATCTCATTGAAATTCACAATGCTTCGTCAAGTAAATAAAACTCTGCAACATTCACTGTTGGCCTGTGATTGACAAACAGGCGTGATGTGTGTTTGTGTGTGTATTTGTGTGTGTGTTTGTGTGTGTATTTATGTGTGTTTGTGTGGGGGGGTGGGTATGTGTGTTTGTGTGTGCGTGTGTGCTGTTTGGCGATCTGAGAATGGAAAACCAGGAAAAACGGAGCTTCACCACAAAATGCATTAACTTGCAACGAGATCTTTTCTTTGGTGATTTAGAATGTGATATTGATTGGAACTTCGGGGTATTATTTTCCTCTGTGAGAACACACTTCCAACCCTCCCACATTCTCAATTATTTTCTGTTGTGTTTGTTGGCCTTTAATGTAAACTCACTACAGTGTTCCTCTCTATTAGGTCTGTTTTAGCGTCCAGAAGTTTTCACGTGGAATTTACTCCCTGAATGCTCTGCTGATTAATCACTTGATTACTTCAAGCCAATTATCACATTGATTGACTTTGCCCCATGATGGCTTTCAGGTCCATTTCCCAGACAGCAGAGCTCTCTGTTTTTCGTTTTTTTTTTTTTTTTTTTTCTTTTACACAGTTCTCATGAGAAGCAAGTCACGGCCCGAGGACATCTGCGTATGGCTGTGCCATGGAAGGTCAGTCATGTCTGTGACATCTTGGGTAGATTACACACCACTGAGCGACAAAGAACATTGAGCTCCCTTTGCTGCAAAGGCAGAGAAAAAGACGCCTGTTCAGACAGCAACACAATCTCTTGAGGGGGATGTTGGTTATGGAGAAATAAATCATCTTAAAGCCATACAATCTTAAACTTTTTTTTTTTTTTTTTTTGTTGAGCTGCCCTGTTTGAACCGAAAGTATTTCAAGAAAAAAAAAAAAAAAAAGAGAGAATATGATGCAACATGTTTGATATCAAGTTTGTGTTTTGGCACATCAAGCAAAGCATTTCAATCACTTGCTTCTGTGGAAAGCCTCTTGGGAAGCAGTGTGTTGCCACATCCAGATGCATTCAAGGGCCACTGTTACCACATATTATTGTCTCCAGTGAACAGAGCCAACTTCACTCGAACGTTTCAAACAACACTTGATATCACTCACACTGTCACACATGCACTTGACACACCATGCACTTACACAAATCAGCACAGGCAATATAACACCCGGTCTATCTCTGGCTCCATAGGTGGCGCGTGTTTGAGGACAAGATCATAAGTGAACTAAAAACACAGAGCCAAATGGAAAGCAGGATGAGCTGGAAGACGATAAGTCACACTGTCGATGGGTTCCCTTTTATTCCCACAGGAGATTGCCCCCACGTGTGAGAGACTATGATGATGTATATGATTTAAATGAGGACGAATGGATTCCACAGAGCATGTGATTGAAAACACTGTGAGTAAGATGGAAACAAATTTACAGACGCAAGAAAAAATGGGTTTAAAGAGGGTGAACGCCAACCGAGATCATCTAAAGTAGTGATTAAACGCTCTGGAGGTGGAGGGAGTGAAAAAAGCTCAAAGAACTGCATTTAAGCACTTGAGATAGTGAATGTGCTGTGATGACGGTTAAAAAAAAAGAAAAGAAAAAAATTGTACAAGCTGCGTCTGAAATCATCGTGTTCAATTACCAATGCTGGCTGAGTGCAATTGAGACTTCCTCATTGATCAACAGAAAGACAGTATCTTGGTTAACATCAGCTTTAAAAGGGTGTATTTATTAAGTGTTGGAGTGTCAACCCTTGGGTGGTCCAAGGATCATTGCAACCATCATTGAGGTAACGACCTCTTAAGCCACGAGGCTCAAAAGGGACGGGGCACTTGTCCAAGCAAAACATCACAACCAAGCCCACCATCGTGCTCTGTTGGACTCCGTCAAAGCCACAGCTGTCCGTCAGCAAGTTCTTCTATCCCTCTGTCCGCGGGTGCTGCTGCTGCTGCACATTCACAACTGCCTGCATCTCGGAGCGTGAGCATGCCGAGGGAGAGGGTAATGAGGACCACTGGGGCTAGTTTAAACAACCAGGGCTCACTAGCTGAGAAGCGAGGTGGAGCTCCAACGCTCCCTGGAGCGCAGGAAAAGCGGAGCAGCTTCGGTGCTTCACAGTCTTATAATCTCCGGCCCACATTCCTTCAAGTCTATGTCCTGTGCTTAGAACCCGCACTGTGACCCCCTCACCTCTACAGGCATCACCAACGTCAGAAAAAATGGGTCTTCATCAGCCTCTCACATTCACAATCGGATTTCAGCATCAGTGGTTTTCTGTACTAATGAGCATACATCGTGTACACGATACATTTCTAAATAGTTTGGTATATTGGTACCAAAATAGAACAGAAAAGAGTGTAACTATCTCACTTGGTTTTTTTTATTTTTTTTTTATTTCTTCGTGCCTCAAAGCTAAAAGATGCTGAAGCTGCGTATGGCTGCCATCTCACCGGTATTCTTGGGAATTGTTCTTGATCAAGATAAAGTTTGAGCAGAATACAATTAAGTGTGCTTGTACATGTATGAATTCTGACACACACACACACACACACACACACACACACACACACACACACACACACACACACACACACACACACACACACGGATGCCTCATCACCTTACATTGATTTCCCGCTGGCCAACCAACTGCTTAGCCATCTCTGTGGTGACAGGTTGACCCATGAGGCCTGTTAGATGCTCTCTCACTCTCACACACACACACACACACACACACACACACACACACACACACACACACACACACACACACACACACACACACACACACACACACACACACACACACACACACACACACACACACACACACACACACACACACACACACACACACACACACACACACACACACACACACACACAGGGAGCTATCCAGCGGACTTTAGGGAACTCCCTGAAGCCTTTATTGACCACATAGAAAGTGGCTATTAATCTGACAAAGGCTTAAAAGCCTGTCACTGTCTGTATGTGCATGCCTGTTTGACACGTGAGTGAACGTATGTAAAAGCAATTTTGTACACTGACAGGTGAATGGCATCGGCCTAACACAACCATGTGCATTACTCTTTGTTTGCACACCCACGTGTAATATTCCTATGTCCACACCCAATCACAACATCAACCCAGTTATTATCTAAAGGACAAAGCCTTTTCCACTACAGGTGTTACACGACTGAAGTGTTAAAGGTCTGTCGTGCGGCCTGCGTTGGACCTTTCAGTCTAACCTTCCATTCCAGCAAATTACTGTCATACTGTTACTTCTGCCAGTCCAACACCCCAGAGGCAAACCCACAAACCTGACAGAGCAACAATATAATGAGAGGACAGAGAGACAAAGAGAGAGAGCGAGAGAGCGAGCGAGAGAGCGAGAGCGAGAGCGAGAGCGAGAGAGAGAGAGAGAGAGAGAGAGAGAGAGAGAGAGAGAGAGAGAGAGAGAGAGAGAGAGAGAGAGAGAGAGAGAGAGAGAGAGATGGGTTCAGAGGGGGGCACAGGAATAAGAAAGAGGGAATGAAGGACATACAGTGACTCGAAAATGCATGACAGTGTGAGCAACTGTGCGTGCACTCGTGGCTCCATCCATCAATTAAAGCATCAACTCTACGATGCTTCACTTTTCATCTTGGCAACAAAGAAACAACTTATTTGTTGAGCATTAAAAATCCATGCTGTGGGAAACACCGCAGTGCCATGAGGTCAGGCATGGTGAGGGGGAGAAGAGATCTGTCTTATGTGGCTGTGTTTCTCTGCCAAGAACATCAATGTGAAGGAATTTGTCTCCGGAGCCTTGTTATTGTCAACTCACTGTTAGAGGCCATTGTGCACTGAAGTGACACAACAACGGAGAGGCACACAAAAAAACCTGCATGCATGGATTCAATCAGCTCAAGGAAACATTAACACTGTTTTTAGTATTGTTTGTGTTTTTTCTTTCCCGTAGTGCCATCCAAAAAAAAAGAAAAGAAAAAAAAAAGAAAAGTGGCCTAACATGCTGGAAGGCTGTTGTACGGATGCTCAAGTTAGTGTAAGTTTGTTCTGAGTGTGTATGTGTGTGTGTCTGCCTTTGGCGTGTCCTTTGTGAATGATGGCTTTGCTAAAGTGCTGCGAAAAGAAACATTGGTTTGCTTCGCCTTTGATTCATTGCTGGTGTGGGGAAAATTTGCATAGCAGGCAGACTCGGGGCAGATCTGGGCTCTCGTTAGCCGGGTGGCTAGATACTTCATCATTATCATCAGGCTCGCACTTTGGTTTCAGCCTCTTTCCCCTCGCTCATAATCTTCCTTTGCAGGCTTTGCAGAGTGAAAAATATGGAGTCTTGAACAAATCAAGCAATGCAGTCACCGAATCATATTTTCTACATGGGAATATTCTCGCGTTGGTCAGTCGTCAGTCAAATAGGAGCGTTCACTTGTCTGCCTGTTTACCCCTGTCTCCCACTATGACAGGCTTCCTGCAGTCCTTTTGGGGACAGGGCTTGTTATAGAGGACATGCTGACGAGTGTCGATCGATACAAGCTCCCAAATCGCAGCATCAGTCTGGTAGCTGTGTATTGTGTGTGTGTGTGTGTGTGTGTGTGTGTGTGTGTGTGTGTGTGTGTGTGTGTGTGTGTGTGTGTGTGTGTGTGTGTGTGTGTGTGTGTGTGTGTGTGTGTGTGTGTGTGTGTGTGTGTGCGCGAGTTTAATGCATATGGTCGTTTTTGTGTGCACATCTGCTGGTGTACTTGCTTGATGTTTGGCACATGGGACAAATACATGCAGGTGCTGCTGTCATTCATTTCGCTGTGCCCTTGAGGGTGTCGGCTCTGATTGCACGGGTATACGGGTACGCCGCCGTGTTTGTGTGTGCACACGCGCGTGTGATGGATTTAGATATCCGTTTATGGGGGATTATATGGACAGCTTCCACAGCTATTTTCCTCTATGAATATTTTACCATCATATAAACAAAACACAATTTCAAGGCAGCTGTACACATGGGACAGACAAGAAGAGGCAGAGGGGAGCGGTGGCTCAGTGCCAAGTGTGTTGCCATCAACAGAAATTACAGGTCAGGATTAGGAGGCCTGGCACAAATGTAGATCTTACCATTGAGAAATCACAACGAAATGCGGGCTCTGAAATGCCTATCAGGTTCCACTTGACCACAGTTGAGTGAAAATTGGCTGCAGTGACATAAAAGTACTTGCATCAGGACGCAAAAGAAAAGGAAAACGAGACTGAGATGGAGACTAAGAGTGTTTCTTCTTGCCTGAGTCTTAAATCCGCCATGGGTAACTGCTGGAGTGTGACAGTAGGCTTATAACAGCCAGTGTGTCGATAAATCCCGAGCGCATTTATTTCCTGCAAGACCAAGAAAGCATACCTCACTTTATGTCCCTTGCAGGACAAAAAGGCAAGGTGATTTTTTCTTCTTCTTCTAATTACTTATTTGTCCCATTATTTAAATATTAAATGGTTGACATGGATGATAAACTTTTATTCTTAGTCGGTGATTATGAGCTTTGAGCGTGAATTGTTTGTAGCTCCCTTAACTTCTCATCCCCTCCCTTAATATCAGTCTATCTTACTTATTTATTAAAAGATCATTTGCATGATGGCATGCGCCCCTGCTCGGTGAAAGATTACGCAGAATTGTTAATGATTATGTTCACAAACATCACATTAGATATGTAGATTACTGTATCGCCCTAAAAAAGCAATAAAATGCTAATGGTCGACTCACAATTATTTAAATAGGCAAAAAAAAGCTAATGGGTTCATTATTTAAAGTTCCTCAGACAATTAGGGAGAGAATATTTATTTGAAGTACAAAATCGAGTTAGAGAACTCTCTAGGATAACATAACCTCTCTTATTGAAAGGTCTGCTATTAAAGGCAAACCTGTGAATGAGGAGACCATTCTCTTCATTTCTTTTGTTCCATTGTTTTGGTTTGCTTTGACTTTTTTGTCACAGTGAAGCAAACCATGCAGCGTATTCCCTCGGATGAAAAATCACATGCAGGGCTTATATGGTTTGTTTTCTGCAAGATTCCAATATAGCTGGCCTCACAATGAAATGATAAGATCAATAAGAGTAGATAGTAGAAGCAGGAGAAAAGCGATTCAGAAATAAGCACCTCTGCATGTGAGAGGTCACTAATCCAGCTTAATCCTCGCTGAGTTAACCACACACTCACTCACACACCCACGCACACAAAAAGGTTTCAGTAAAGGGTGTTTTCTCAGGGGTGGCTGGAAACCCAGGTGATCACTTCTTAAAAAAGTGCCACACACCGACACCCATCCTCCCTCATACCCACACAAACACAAACCAAATAGGGAGCTGACCATGGCGCCTCCCCACTGCTCCATTACTCTCCCATGCAGATGATATCATCTGTAGCCAGCGAGCGGGGAAGGAGGCTGGGTGAGAGGGAGGGAGAGGAGGCTTCACGGCGCTGCTGGAGACCGTCTGAGGGGGAGCGTTATCTCGGAAGCAAAGAGCCATGGATGAGTGGAACAGAATGACGAATGGTGAAAGTAAAGAACACGCTGGCAACCACACACACACGCACACGCACACGCACACCCACCCACACTCCCCCATGTGTTTTTGCTGAACTCGTGGGGCAAGATTTTCTTGTCTTGTAATGATTTCTAAATAGGGCCTCGTTGCCCAGGGATATATTTAATTGCCACACACCGGCTGGTGAAGCTAATGCGTGATGACAAAAAGAGAGCAAGAGGCATGAGGGAGAGCGAGAGAGAGAGAGAGAGACATAGAGAAAGAGGAGCGAGTCACTTGTTTTGAAGTTTGACTTAGCAAGGGCATGAGTGACTGTCAGTCAGTGGTCAGCAGTACACAGCTGCATGTTTTAAGGTTTTTTTTTGAAGTCTTATTTTTACTGTAGTTACGGGAAGCAGCTGTTGTCACACAACAGCTCTCTTGCTCATACTCCCTTTCTCTCCCCCACTTAAAAACACACATGTCCACCTTCATGCCAAGCCATTGTGTTCGCCCTGCTCTGGGTTGCCAGATTCCCTCGCAGGCACCATTATGCCCCCCCCCCCCGCCCAACTGTGAGCTTGTGGGTACTGTTTTGTGTGTATACATGTGCAGTGTGAGTTTGTGTAGCTTCAATGTATTTCATTGGGTGTCATCACCACCCAGTGAGACCGCAATTCAAAGTTTACTCCCTCTCACTGTCGGAGCACTGAAGACATAACAAGAAATGTACATAGCGTAGGCGTGCAGTGTCTAGGTGGGATGCATTAACACATACGATATGTACACACACTCCTCCACACTTGACCATGCTCGAGTGTGGAGTTTGCGTGGGAGTACGTATTGCGTACATCTGCTTTTCCAGTGAATGACTGGCTCGTGGCTGTGGGTCATTTAACTTCATGGCAAGTAAAAACTGACAAACTACGAATGTTTGTGAATGCATAGAGTTATGCAGATAAATCTTAAGGATATTCTTTTTTTTTTTTTTTTTTATGTCTGACACAATCATTAATCATTGCCCATATAGTGCATGTTAAAAAAGGTTGAAATAATAAACAAAAACAGGAGTGACATGGAGCTGCGAGGAACTGCTGATATACTGTTATTTAACTTAGGAGCAGTGAGCAATTAAAGAACCTGAAATTGTAACCTAGATATAATATACAGGTGCACATCCAGAAAATTCATAATCCATAAAAAGTGAATTATTTCATGACTCCAAAAAATATCATTAGAAAATAATTATGGCTTCATCAAAAATATATATATAGTTTTAGATTTCCATGAGTTACAAGCTGGATGGATGGATGGATAGATAGATAGATATATTTCTTTCCAACAGGTGACTAATCTGTTCTCTGAAACCAACCGCAGATAGGATGAATACGTCTAGAAGATTTTAGAAAGCAGCAGATTATGTGTTTCACTAGTTCATTTGATATCATTTGAAGATCTTTGGAGATATCCCGCCAGGCAGAAAGGTATTCACACCTTTACCTTTGACCCCCTTAGAGAGATTTTCAGATCTTGGCATGATGACACCATGCACTTCAATCCCAAAGAGAACAGCTAAATGTCAGAGGTGTACAACAGACAGGCTGCACCTGTCACTCCCAAACATGCACCTAATCTGGGATACCTGGAATTTTATTTGAAGGATTCCTCCATTCCTTAGCTGTTTATGTAGTTGTTGTTTTTTCCTCCATTCGCCATTTAGTGTGTGCTTTTAAATGTATCTAAATTACACAGAATAAACAACAACGCAAATTTCATGAGGTCTTTTTTTTGACAGTGGCAACCATATCAATAGGCCCATTAAAAGGAATAAATATTTCATATTGCAAATAACTCCTACTGCCACAATTTCCTTGGGGCGTGCTCAGTTTTGGACATGATTGAATGTGGCCATTGGAATGTGGGAATATATATGTGTGTGTGTGTGTGTGTGTGTGTGTGTGTGTGTGTGTGTGTGTGTGTGTGTGTGTGTGTGTGTGTGTGTGTGTGTGTGTGTGTGTGTGTGTGTGTGTGTGTGTGTGTGTGTGTGTGTGTGTGTGTGTGTGTGTGTGTGTGTGTGTGTGTGTGTGTGTATTTGGGAAGCGTCCCTTCCTATATTAGGATAAATAGCCTTGTCTATCATGTAAAGCTGCGTCTGGCAAACAGATTCCCCTCACGCCAAGCCAGATGAACACAAATGAGTTCCCCAGAGGAGATATTTCATGGGGAAAAGTGTCCTTGTGACACTTATCATGAAGGACATCTTAAGGGTAAATCGGAGGTGTGGGTGTCAGCCGAGCTGTATAATGCATCAAGCATGGCCTCAGCTCAGGACTGCATAAACACACATTGCCTAAGCATTCATTTTTAATGCCTATAGGCAACCGCATGAAAGCGGATCTCGTCTTGATCCCGAAATGTAAAAAATGCATTTACATAATGGCAGGCAATCTGTCATAGCTCTTGCTGCTCGTTATCAATAACTCCCTTCTGTCTGTCTCAGTATGTCTCTCCTGGTGACAATACCATCAGCTCACTCCTGGAAATGGATGGAACCTGCACCTATAGCACCCTCAGAAAAGCATTAGGTAACCACTGGTTGTCAACCGCGATGAAGCTTTCAGTATCATTCAACTCCGGAGGTGACAGGTTCCACGCACACTAAATCACTGTACTGTACCGAGAGGTAATTATACTGCTGCCGTAAATCTTCTTGATGGCCCGGCAAGTTAGATCATCTTTGCACATGGCGGCATGCGCGCCTGCTTTACGAGATCCATGCTCACGCAGTTGCAGACACACATGCGAGGGAACTGCTGTGGGCTCAGGTGGCCAGTTGTGTACCACATGGGTCGCAGCGCGGCGCTTCCCACGCATGATTGAATTAGAAGTAGATCACATGCACGCCAAACAATCAGCTATATGGAAGGTTGCATGCTATTCACCATGGTTAGGGGTTAGTGGGTTGTGAGGCGGAAGGCTCAGATTGAGCTGGATTGGCAGATGGTAAAGGGAAAAGCCAACAGGTTGTTTCATATTTAAAAGCAGAATAGTTTAGATTTATTTTTTACCAAGTGTTTGGCAAGATGTGGCAAAGTTTGCATGGGTACAACGCAGTGGTGTAATGCACTAAACGTGGGGTATGCAACACCCACCCGATGCACCGCTCAGCAGGATCTACGAGTCAGATTGATTATTTGTTTTTTTTTCTCCCTGAGGATGATGACAAGGTGACCCACCCTACCTTGCCTTTAATTAGCTAGCGCCTGCTGCATTCACTGATTTGATTGGTTAATATCTATGTTTAGCATCAGAGCTGATGAGCCAATCAGAGGCAGAGTAGTGCGGGTCATCACAAGGCAAACATTGCTAACTGAATACTACCAAGCAAATACTATGGGCATATTTTCACGAAACAGAGTTGTCTTGTATGCCACTGTTACTAAAAATAAATAAATAAAAAGGCCTTTCTGGGCTGCTGTTGGAGAGAAAAAAAAATAAAAAAATCTGCATATCCCCACTTCTACACGAATCACTATACCACTGGCACAACCCAACAACTTCACACATCTTACAAATGTGGCACCCAGATTTATTGGTGACATTTTTGGGCATACTTTAAATTATTATCTATCATATTACATTAGCTAAAGGCTAAAACATGACAGAGGACTGCTGCCGTGATGACGTGATTGTTAAATCACAGGTTTATTTTATTTACAAAAAAAATTATAAAAAGAAAATCTCTTTTCACAAATGTTTTGGGAAAGCATTAGGCATTCAGCGTATTTCCTTGAAGCCCCAAGGTTGTGCACAATACGTTTCAGTCGGAAATGTTGAATGTAAAGATAGCCGCGTTTGTTCACAGGAATCTCCACGGGGTATGCTTATCAATGAGGCTCGCTCCTCAGCTTGCTATTTCTTCTCGTGTATGTTGCTTGGGTTGCAGGGAGGGGAACCGGCGCCCAAAGCCATGTGAGCTCTTACATGCGCCGTTGTGTTGCTTTTTGCGAAAAACCCGTGTACTGCATGCCTCTGATTTACAAAGCCTTTGAATTAAACATACACAAAAGTGATGTGTCTTTGGGGAAAAACAAGTTGGGTTTGATGAATGTACCACCGATGACAGATTTAAATTGTCCAAGCGCCTATTGTCCGTCCTCAATTTGCAGACTTTTCTGCAGTCGCAGCCCGGAGCTGGAAATACACAGCAGCACACAGCTGTTTGCTTGTGCAAAGCAGTAAAAACAATAAAGAAAGAAAACAAAACGGAGGTAAAAAAAAAAAATAAAATCCCTCACTTCCCACAAATAGTTGTTTAAATCAAATACATTGCTCCAAACTGCATGTCACCGATTTGTTCACACAAAATGTCAGCGTTTCGCCGAAACAACAACGCTGGGGTTTTGTGTTTTTGAAAATCAGTGTTCAGCGTCACACAAATGCCTTTTTCTTCCTATAAAGCCACCGAGACTTGACGCTCACGCAAAAATATCAAACCTGTCGCAGAGATCTGCATGGTTGAAGTTTTAAATCATCATGGAATGTGCACGCAGGCACGTGACAAAAAAAAAAAAAAAAAGCGGCCGCCTCCCGGGGACCGTGTCACATGACCGCGGGTGCAGATGCTCTGTGGGATGCCTGTCTATTTTCTGCAGTTAATCGATCACATGAAGTCATTGGAGCTTGACTGAGAGTCAGTGGGCCAGAGAGCGATATAGACTGCGAGAGTGAGTGCTGTGTCTGTGTGGTGCTGTAATATATCTCTGTATTCCATTATCATCGAATTGCTATACGACCACTCCAGAGCTGCAAGAGCCTTCTGAGACACTTTGTAGCTCCGAGGCTTTTTGTCATCCACTCGTTCACACACATCATATGCGCTCACACTTGCCGCTGCTCGCTCTCCTCCTCTCCTCCTCTCGCTCTCTCGCAGTCTCTGATGGCGGGTGTGCATGGACGACTCTCTGGAGGTTAGCTAATTTGGCCCACTGGTGCCTTAACCACATCTCCCTCGCTTCACTTCATCTCCTCACGTCGCTTCAGACTTCCGCTCTCCTTTTAAAAATACCCCGCTCGCAAATCTGCCCTGCCTCCGCTGCCACTCACCTAACGTCATACAGCTTTCATCAGGTGCAGACAGGCTGATAAGTGTCATTCAGGGCCGAACTTTGCCCCCTTCATCTTTGCCCACTGGGACCCGGAATGCATATGGAGTAGTAATCTGCTGTTGTATTCTATCTGTGTGTGTGTTTACTGGAAATGTCAGCCTTACCTTGATTCGAGCGGTCTGAATCGATAGTACCTTATCTCTCGTGTTTTGTTAATGATTCCTCTCAGGGTTTTTTTGTGCTCATGATTCAGGTGTTGTGCCAGGTTCTGCATGACTGCCAAAAAAGAAAGTCCCCCCCCCCCCTTGGGAGCTCATGCAGGGGGAGCGCTTGTGGTGGAGAATACTTGACTTGACTGTACTTGACTGACAAAATAAAAACACGTGTACGCCAACATATGACTTCAACTTAACTGGGGCTTGGTGATGAATATTCAGTCAGATAAAATAATAGCGTAACTGCTATTCTTCAAGTTTAAATGTGTATTTTCTAGTTACTTAGTGCTAACAAAATAAACAAATGCTACATCATAATCATCTAAGCATATTTTTTATTTATTCAGGGGTGAGACCTCATATCAATTTAGAGATGAAGAGGAAGAACGGCACTTTATCAAAACCTAACAAATAATTCCTATCAAAAGACATATTCTAGCAATATCCGAATTCAATGTATGACATTTCTCGTAGCCTTCTTTGGTAAACCCACTTCCCCACCACTGCATTAGAGACGCACAATGTGTTTTGCTAATGAGTCACAGCAATTACATTAACACAACATCTGCATTAATAATCTGAACTGAGAAACACAATCAAAGATTGAAATTGTAAGGACAACTATTTTGTTTTTATTATTTATATTTACATTGCTTACAGTAGTAACCAGTAAGTGATATAAAATTCAAATTTTTTGTACTTTGCACAACTCTGATGAGATATATACCACAGAAGTCACTGAAATAAGCTTGTGGATTTAGTTCAATTTAATACCGGACGGCTTTTCTGCTGCAACATAACGCAGAGCACTTTCAATGGGAATATATGTTCATGAAACATACAAAACAAGGTTGGTATTTGAACTTTAAGCCCTTTGCAGCATTTATTTGAAGGCAGGATATGCTTCAAATAAAAATACTACCAAATGTGTTATTTGCCACCTGTATCAGATGCACTTAGCGTAGCTGTGTGTTAATGCAATCATTCTTACGACGCTCACCCCCATGCCTTGAAACTGTGGTTAAAAAAAAATAAATCTTTTGACTCTTGTCTCTGCAAGGAAGAGCCGATAAAGTTTGGAGTTGTATCAATGAGTCGGCGTTCCTTCGATATACTGCACGTGGCCCAAAAGCTATAAGCACAACTAGCTTTATGTCTATTTAACCTTTCATGACAGTCATTACATGACTCCTGTACAGGAACCGCCAGGGTGAAAATAATTGCACAAATCTTTTCGGTGTTCCCTAAGCGCTTGGAGCTATTATACCATCATCATCATTCAAGTTGTTTCGTGTGACCTTTTTAAAGGAAATAACAATGATTTCGGTTCATTAGGGATACCTCAGAGAGGTTTTGTATACATAGCTTGTCAGGGTGGACACGGAGTGCTGTAGAGGTTGGCGCCTCATCGCGAAGCGGGTTGTGGGTTCAGACTGGCCTTTTCTGTGTGGAGTTTACATATTCTCTCCATGCAAGGGTAGCTGGCGCCAGGTACCTCAAGTTTTGCCTCACAGGCCAATAAGACACACTTGAGGGAAATTGATGATTTTATATTTCCCTGAGGTGTTAATGTGAGGATGTATCCTGCTGGGGTAGATGGATGGATGGATGGATGGATGGATGGTTGGTTGGTTGGATGGTTGGATGGACAGATGGGCGGTTATCATTATTTTTCTTAAAACAAAGTTAAAGGAGACATATCATGCTTTTAAATCCTTCCTTTTTACATATAAATCATACAGTTGTGGTCTATACAACGCGAAACTGCAATGCTTGGGTCTGAATTCCTCATTATTAGAGCTCCACAGGCCCCTTTTCAACCCCTTTTCTGATGCGCTTCTGAGAGCAACTCGTTTTGGGGCGGTCTCTTCAAATGCAAATGACACACTTCATACCCCGCCTCCTCTCCAGGTTGCAGAGGTGACACTCGGTTCAACGTCACCCTGTTCGGCCATCTTTGTAGTTTGATAGAACAGATACAATTATCTAGCGGCGCAGAAACTTTATATTCACACATTATTTACAAAATGTCAACAACGGAAGATTTGTCCATCCAGCCATACATGTTGGAGCCAGAGTCGGACCCGGCGGAGCGAGATGAAAATGACGATGATGCACCTACAGAACAACGTCTTCATATGGATGTAACGCAATGGTGTGTTACTATATTTACACTAACTTCTCCATCCATGCCCACTACTACAATACTGCCTGTATTACAACGACTATTTAACACAGAAGTTACATTATAATCTAAAACGAGCACACAGCGCTAACATATGAAGACGGTGCAACTGCTAATGCTAACAAAACAATGACAGGGACGTCTTATCATCACACCTTTTAGCGTTATATACAGCTTACCGAAGTGTTCTGTTCGTCGTCTCCATAGATAGAAGGAACTGACCGCTCAATCACACGAAGTCTTTCGGCAAATCCTTCTTTATACTGGCGGAGGTTGCTGAAGCAGTCGTCCTTAAAGTGATTCGCGCACACAAAAATGACCTTACCCACAGATGTGGGTACATTTCTGCGAAAAATAAAACTCAACCAGGCACTTCGAAAAGGTTCTGATGCTGGGAGACGGTGTAACGAAGCTTGTGGGTTACTACATCCAACAACCGAACATTTCGACTTATCCTCTCGTAACTTCGGTTGGACTACAAAATCGCAGCGAGAAACAAAAATGGCGGATTGCTCGAAATGTCGATGTCCTAATTTGGCAGTTCCGCTGAGAATACTGTGACGTCATTGTTCAAAAAACGTAATAGAGAATAGAAAAATCGAAACCGATCGCAAAATATGACCAAAACAGAATATAAAGATATCAACGGAGCACCTGAAGAGACTACTTTGAACTTTTCTGTACTTCTAAACATTCTAAATATACAACAAAATGCATTTAAGGGCTAAAAAAGTGGATTTAGCATGATATGTCCCCTTTAAGGTTTATATACAGAATCAGAGCTTCCTCAATTTACCACATTATACAACTAACCGAATCCAACTAGTGTTTTATTTGGAGCTGTGGAATTATTCCATTTTGTGGCCTCAGACCTCTGAGCAGAAGGCTGCAGTGTGAGGCACAAGAGGACACGGTGGTGGTAGATTAAAGCATGTAGGAGGAAAGCAGCGAGCCCTTGTATTCAAAATGCATTGTGCCAGCTGCAAAGAAAAAAAAAAAAAAAAAAAAACTTTCCTGAGGAGATGTTGGCAGCACACTATGCAGCTGAACAAAAAAAGGGTCTATTTATTGGAAGATGCACAATATATTTTCTGTTTATTTTGATTTATGACATTTTTAATGGCATCAACGGGAAGTTGGCTCCTGTTCTGTATTCCGATCTATACCGACCCAAAGTGATCTGTGGAGAAAACAGGAATGGATATAAATGACAAGGTGTGTGTGTGTGTGTGTGTGTGTGTGTGTGTGTGTGTGTGTGTGTGTGTGTGTGTGTGTGTGTGTGTGTGTGTGTGTGTGTGTGTGTGTGTGTGTGTGTGTGCGGGCCTTTGCTGGAGCATAAAGGGGCTCAGTGCTGAGCCTGTTCAGTGAGAGAGTCATAGCCCATGAGTGCAGAATACTAATTCTGCTGCCACAGTCACCCTGAGCAGTCTTTCCTTACCCTTTGTCAAGACTGCCGACATGGGTGTACATATGTGCTTTTCATTGTGTATGCATGCGTTTGTTGCAGAGGTAAGGGTTATCAAAACACCTGTAAAGCGAGAATCAACACCTGTCTGCTGAGCCCCGGCACACACACACACGAAAACTCATCCACTCCCCTACGCTCTAATTACCAAGAAGCAGATAGTATTCCTCAAGGAGGGGATGAGCTGACTTTGCGGATGTGTGTGTGCGTTCATAAGTGACGGGCCACTGGATCCTGCTCGGCGTTAGGGTGATCCGCTCCCCAGAGTCCTCAGAAAATCTCTCTCTCTCTTTCTCTTCTCTCTCTCTCTCTCTCTCTCTCTCTCTCTCTCTCTCTCTCTCTCTGTTTTTCTCATTTAACAGCCCCCCTCCCACAACCCCACATAAATCCTAATCCAAACTATCTGTTCTCAAGAGGGTTGCAAATCAATGTGTGTGTGTGTGTGTGTGTGTGTGTGTGTGTGTGTGTGTGTGTGTGTGTGTGTGTGTGTGTGTGTGTGTGTGTGTGTGTGTGTGTGTGTGTGTGTGTGTGTGTGTGTGTGTGTGTGTGTGTGTGTGTGTGTGTGTGACTCCAGTGCAGTGTAGGGATGTGTGAATGAGATCCAGGCAGGTGTTCAGCAAAGAGACCCCTTGATCAGTGAAAAATGGCCTCTACACTTTAAACAATCCTGATAAAAAGGAAAATAAAGTATTTTCACATGTGATGAGGTGACATTTTTACTCCCAATGTACTTGCCATGTAGGGGGTATGTGTTTCTGTATTGTGCATAAAATGGAGTCATGTATGTAAGTAAGTAAATAAATGAATAAATAAATAAGTAAATAAATAAATAAAGACAAGACCAGCTGTCCCTGCTTCTCTTCATCAGTAAACAGTGCTGGTGGACATCGTGGCCATGACCCCAATGTGTCACATCCACACAAAGCAAGCTTGCACACGCACTACAGGCCACTGGCCACTGTTGAAGACATTTCATTCCCCAACTTTGGATTGCATGCATGCCTTCCACTGCATTTTTCATATAAAAAAAAAAAAATGTGATTCTCTGGTGTACGGTAGAATCATGTCACTGTGTTTCAAATAAATCACATTTCTGCAAATGGTAGGCTCACAAAGAGGCACTGAACAACAAAGTGCCTGCACTTATTGTAATGGATGGTTACTTTAACTAAGCGGCAACGCTGGAAAACAACAGTCCTGCTGTTGGTTACCTGCGAAGTAGAGCACTAATACTTGCGCAGCTGTTAAATTAAATTGATTTACACTATTATTTATTGTTTACTTTGTATTGTTTACTTTTTTTTTTTCTTACCCCCAATACTAAAATCCCAAAACAAAACAGTCGCAAAGAATTGCATGAAAAACTCTAAAAACGTATGAAGCTTGGGGAACTTCCCACCTGCTACATGTTAATCTGTACAGGCCAGCTAATTAAATTAAGGTCCATGGTGGTGTTTGCAGCCTGATGGATGAGCCACCAAATCCAGGATGGTGTAATTTCCCCATGAATGATTGATGAATGATTGAGAACAATGATGTTCGCCTCATACTCAGTATTCCTGGCACAAATGAGACATCCTTATGTCTTTACAACCCATAACAGCTGATGATATGGAGAAATTTATGAACATGGTGAGATAAATCTGCTGCCTAAGTGAATTTTTTAGAGTCGGTGAGGAAGGAGCTGTTGGCGGGTGGAGTGGAAGCCATGAGGAGACAACTCTTTGCTTTGGCCCATTACAGCTCAGCTCAAATCCTTAATGCTCTGCTGTAGTCGGACATTCAGATATATAACCAAAGTAATTCTATAATTCAACTTAAAGTTCTATCCATATTGTACATCGTATACTTACTTACATACTATTATACATACTTTTTTTCCCTCAGTTCAGTCTTGCAGTTTCTATTAGCAAACACCTTGGTAGATGCTATGGGGGACTATTATTTGACAGAATTGAGCAAAATGTTCCACAAATGAAAGAAGTACACAACAGAATCTAAACTCAAGATCTTATGACGTTGGAAGCCTTACAAATGTTTGTTGTTATGGAAGGACAAAAAAAATGTGTTTTTGAGGCTATTGTGTCGTCTTGCCACAGAACGAGTACTTATGTGGAAGGACATTGAACGTCGAAAATATGTCTTGTTATGTGAGTTCTGGCTTATTTCACTTCAAGTTGGTGTTGAATAGATCCTTTTTATGTATTCTTGCAAAATACATAAACATGCGTTAAACAATGGGGTGAATTATTTCTAGATTTTTTTTTTTTTTTCATGTCACATTTTTTGCCAGACGTGAGTAATAATCAGGTGTGACTTGTAAGGAAGAAATTACAGTAATCGTAAACTCTAGTTCTTTCATTCCGCTCTACAATTTATTAATTCCAGATCAATTAAGATGCACTATTTCTGTCCAAGAGTACTATATTGTATTTATTCTATGGTCTTTAGTGTCTGAGAGAGGGATAAACAATTCATTTATTGTAGTTAAATCCACAATAAATATCCCCTGCTATTAGTATAAAGAGACATTTGTAGACCAAGTATGATGAAGAATAGAGCATAAATATGATGGAAAGGTACTAAACTCATGTACATAGCAGTGGCTGTAGTTTTGGTTTTTTTCTCGGAGCCCCGTAGATTGTTTCTTAGAAAACCAGGGGACACCGCTTTGATCTCTGGTTTGCAGGAAATATTAAGATGATTTAGAATGACCGCGGACACACTCCTAACAATTTCTTATTACCATCAATGGGAAGCTTTGCAGGTCTACTTTAGGCCTCGTTTAGACAACGTTTTAGTTGACGACATGCGGTTTTTACATAACATAAAGTGCATCGAGCTCACATTGAAAGCACAGAACTGGCAGTCAAAATTTGCGTCTTAAAAAACAACTTTAAATCTTGTAATGAACCTTAGTAGAAAAAAGAAAAAAAATGGGAGAGAAAAATACATCAAAAATCTTCCCTCAAATAGAAATGCTGGCTAAATGTGTTTAAACAGTAGGGCAATTTTATAAGCTTAGTAGGGAAACAATCATCAGCTGAGTTTGTCATTGGCAGCTTACATTGGCTAAAAAAAAAAAAGAAGCGATTTTGTCAAGGCTGAGAGAGGGAGCGGATCAGGGATCAGTGCAAGAAAAATGTTGCCATGGTGAGGAGAGGAAAATGAGTGAAAATGAGAAGGTGATACACAGCTGCATGTTTGTTTTTCCTTCAAACACACACCATGTCAGGTATGATGGGCGTCTGTGTTAGGGGGCCGGTGATTGACGGGAAAGCAGGAGATCTTGGAGGTTTTTTTTGTTTTTTTTATGACATTCAGACACACATCATCTCCCGGACTGACTGCGTTTGTCGCTGCGCATGCCAGTATGATTACGTGTGGCGTCGATGACTTGCATCATAAGCATGGAAGTTACAAAATGAAAAAGAACTTGGCTGTAATATTTACGCCAATGCGTGTTGATCCATGAATTGATGCTTTGTGGAAACTTAAAGTTAACAACATTGTGCACTCCTGGAGTGACTTAGTAAAAAGATATTGTGTTTTATTTGTAAAACAAGTGCAGACCTGCAATGACTGTTTACTGCACCTGCCCTTTAACTTTTTTCCCCTCTGTATTTAGCATTCTCGTTCTGCATGTTGTGAAACTAATGACTTGCTCAGGAGTATTGCTAAGGACGGCTTAACGCTAAATGCAGATGCATGTGCATATGCGATGCCTTTCCAAGCTAAATTAAAGCAGGGATCAACACCCCTACTTTGTATAGAGCTGTTTATATGTAGGAAAGACAGCGTAAAGTTGTTCTAAATTACAGAATAATTCAGTGCGTATTGCCTCTTAATACCCGTTTTATATGGAAATGAGAGCTTTGTTTATCTGTGTTTTCCACCGATGTAGTTAAAATCTGTTCTCTTGATTCAACAGAAAAAAATAGCTCTGGTTTATATACATACAGATTTTAATTGTAATATCACATTGGTTTTGGGGTAACCAGTACATTGGGGAATTGGATTGGAAGAAGGTTTGTTTAAACATACAAATGAATGCATGTCCATCAACAGCTGTGTATGGTTTAACAACAGCCTCTATGAGTCATGAGTGACCAGCCACTAACCAATATGTATGAAGGCAAAAACAGCCTCTTTGAGGTCAGACAAGCCAAAACAGCCTCCAGGCACGTCGTGTATATAAATAAAAAAAACAAAAACATATTGCAATAATTTACAGGGTGGCCTTATCAGTTTGGTTATTGTCTCAAGCAAGAGAACATTAGGCCAAGGCAAATTGGTAAAAGTGTCTCATTTTATCCTGCTGCACCTCACAAGCATTCCTCAGTCCCTCTGTTTCTTTCACTGTTAGATGATTAGATGATAAAATGTCCCCCTGCTGATTGAATCCAGAGACGGATAACCTCGCCTTCAGCAAGGTAAGACTCTCCCCGGGGCGCTCAGTATGTGTGTTAGTGTGTTGTCGAAGGCGAGCCGAGTCTTACAATAGGAATAACGAGGCTCTAATTAGTCCCGTTCCGATTGCAAACATGCCTATAAGCCATCCTAAAGAGAAATTATTATGTAATTTAGCAAACTAGGAGACAAACTACAATGTCTCAGTTTATCTATGCACACCTTTACATTGTTTGAATTTAATTACGTTAAAATAAATCCTCTGGTAGCAGAGATGAGCTAAAATAATTAAGAAAGCTTCAATAAGATCACATTCCCATTGCCGTTTTAGGAAGGAAAAACAAAGCATCTGTCTCTGTTGCCCACAGTCTCACACAAATTCATGTCAATTCACGCACGCTTACATTTTGCCATGTTTTCAGTGTGTCCAAGGATTGTCTGTCTATCTTTCATGTATGACTGACCACATACTTGTACATGGATGTCCTAACATTGTCAAAAGTTTTACATACCCACAAACTCACACATGCACACACGTCTGTGCATGTTCAGGCAATAATGGGCAGCATGTAAACTGAAGTTCAAGGAGCCACGCTTTCCAGACACATGGGGGGATGTCTAAAATCCACATCAAAAGACTGGATTTCTGTCAGGAATTACAAATCTTTTGATGGAGGGTTTTAAGAGCCTTCTTTGAACTGCTTATTTTTTTATTATTATTTTTTTTAAATTAATTAAAGGCTAACACGCAAAAAAAACACATTCAAATCATGAATTCTCTGTCAAGCAGTGACCTCCCTGCAGTGGTTTAAAAAGACGTAATAACAAGACAAACTTTTCTTGTCTGTTTGTCACTCCGGGGCGAACAAGCAAAGTGACTAAATCTTTTCTTTTGTTATTTCAGCATTGGACGTACCACCGTGTCTGTTAGACATCGGTGCCATTGTGTCTGGTTTTACATCGGAAACATTATTCTCTACGCGTGTGCTCATAAGTAATGCATTAAAAAACACATTTCCATAATAAGACAGAGCCTTAATCCTACCTTGCCGGACGTCTCTGGGTGCGATGGCAATTGCATCGTTGGAATGAAGTTCAGTGACACAGCAGTCATCAGGAACCACTGAACCGTTGCTGAAACTGTGCGGCGTCTCAGGCAGCAGCGGAATAGGCGGCGCCATGATGTTGTGATTTGGGCAAATACAGCCCGTCTGGGTCATCCCACAACCATCTCCGTCCGATACCTCCGCACCGCCATTGTGATCCGAGCGCAGGCACTCCTCAAACCATCGGCAAAGCACGCCACAGGTAAACTGACTGGAGTTCTCATTGTTGATGAGTAGCACCTCTACCAGTCTCAGCTCCAGTAATTCCTTAGTTACCTGAGGCTCATTCACGGCCGGATGCTTAGTGAGACACAGCTGGACAAAGTTCTTATCAAACTGTAGGAATGAGTAAGGTCCATCTGAGTTGGATTGGCTGCCACAGAGATCAACTACCTCCTGATCCCTGCCCGCGGTTGTCTGTAACTGAAGAGGACAGCTTTGATTGGCCAGGTGGTGGTCGAGGGAAAGAAGCATGGGGGAGTGTGTCCGGCAGATGACGGGGTGGCGGGTGAACCGGAGATATAGGGAGTACTTGGTGGGATCTGGGTTTTCCAGGGACCATGAGCAACCCGGTGCTCTGGAGGGAAAGAGCTCCCTTAGGGAGAAAGAGCCATAGAGCACCCCAGCTACAAGGCTGGAGCATGGTGAGGAGATCGGCGAGGGGGCCCCCTCCGCCCCGGTGCTGGAGGCACTGTCTGCAGCCCCATAGGCGGCCTGAGCCAGGGCAGAGAGAGGAGCGAGAAGGAGGGCAGACACGGCAGCCAGGGCCCAAGCCACAGCCAGGAGAGAGGACAGCACAGACAGACACACCCCACCAGCAGTGTTCATCCTATGACATTCGTCCTGCAGGCAGAGAGAAAAGAGAGCAGGAGATCGGGTCAGACATTAGACATATTTTGTAACATCTTTAAAGACAACCTCACAAAATCAACATGACACAGTCAAAAAGAAGAATTTCAATACATTGTGGGAGGCGAGACTGACGAATCAAGTCAGGTTGGATATGTTTTTGGACAGATTTCTCCCTCGCCTCAGACTACACTGTTACCGTCTTTAAGGCAGCGGTTCTCACAAAGTTCTTCAAACACACACACACACACACACACACACACACACACACACACACACACACACACACACACACACACACACACACACACACACACACACAAGCACTGTCAAAAACACAAACACTACCCTGCTGGGCTGGATTAAAAGGGTTGATGACTTGGCTGTTGAGACATGCACTGTGGGCCGTGCTCTACCCTTTCCTGCTGATAGGCACACATAAACACACACACGCAGTCACGCGAATGCACAAATGCATGCATGCACGTACACACACATTATTGCCTGCTGAGCAGCTCCCCCAAGGCTCTGGCAAACTATTACCATCACCGACACAGTGAGGGTCCGCCAACAGTCTGATTTTGACTCACACTACGCGCACACATTGCAGACTGAAAAGAGCCAAAAAAAAAAAACACCACTCCATATACAGTATTTTAGCTTGAAACTACTTCAGTAAGCGCTATAGCTTTGTACACTCAGTGTGTCTGCTCCATCACCTGAGACTTTCGAGTACTTCTGCATAAATGTAGTTTGAGTAGGATGTGTGGGATATGGGAAATGTTCACACCACTCTGCCAGTAACCTGATAGCATAACACCCAGACAAGTTTCTCTGAAACAACTGCTTTGAAATTAGACAAAGCCTTTATGCACTCAATACTTTTTTTAGAGAATATTATCCTGTAAAAATGTAGCAAAATTTTTCAAAGACACCGGACAGTTCCATCGAGAAGAAGAAGAAGAAAAAAAAAAGAAATCGGAAATGAGAAATGACAACACCTGGGTAATTGCATGGGGAGGCATTATGCGGTGTGATCTACAATAAAGAGGTGTGATCTACAATAAAGAAAAAGGCTAAAAAAAACAACAACCTCGGTAGACAATGTCCATGGTTAATGGAAATTGCTCATCTTCAGAGTTACCACCGAGGGTGCTCCTCTAAGGCTTGGTACTGAACTTGTAAAATTTCCATTGTGATCTTCTTTGACTCATAATTCCTTTTTTTTTTTTTTTTCATGTGTTTTCGCTCTACGCCAGAGACCGTTATTAAAGTTGTGATGGGGAGTTATGTAAAAGTGTAAAAAGGGTATAGCATAAGCAGTCTGAAAGCACTTTATACTTTTACTCATTGTCACCCATCCGCGTCCTAATGGTGAGCCACTGACCATGACCTCTCATTGGGGAAGAATCTGGGATTTGCTGGCTTGCCTAAACAACACACTGGCACAAAGACAGGCAAAGCTAGGACCAGACAGTTCACAATCATTGGGAGACAACCTACTTCAGCCCCTGAGACACATGAAATCTGCTATGTACTTATACGTCACAGCTATACATGATCTTACAGTATCTGTTGACCTGAGCTCTATAGTGTTGGGTTGAACCCTCATCCTGCCGTGTCCATTGTCCCAATAGAAATGAACTTGCATGGCAGTTGGTGTGTGATTGTGTGTGTGGGTGAATGCGACTAACAAAGTAAAGTGCGTTGAGATGCTAAAGCAATGTGGTGTATTTGCTAAATCGATTTACCATTCAAAGCTTGTTAAATACATTCAAATTGTCATTTTACTCAATAAGTCCTTAACTTTAAATCATTATCATATAGATTTAGTTTTTTTTTTTTTATCTTTCAGCACAAGTAATAATCCATACAGAGCTTAATTCCAATACTGAGCAGGCTGCAGGGTAATTTCGAGAGAACATAGGTCAAAGCTTTCCTCCCCTCAAGGCTATATTTCAGTAATAGCTAAAAGAGCCTGTTTTATATACAGTATCAATCCACTCCTGCTAATGTAGGTTAATCTATTCACTAACTGGTGAGCATTTCCTTTCTTGCAATTGTCAAGGCTAGGTATCTTAAGGAATGTATATGTCCTTGAGCTCAATAGAAAAATATCTCAGGAGAAACAAGCAGTCTTGGTAGCAGCACTAAAGAGGCCTGACCTCTGTTATCTTTCCCTCAGGGCTGTAAAACTGCAGTTTAATATTCGTCTCAGTGTATAAATAGGTTCAAACTTTTTTTTTTTAAATGTATAGAACAAATAAATGCACAATCAAATTGAAGGAATTTCAGATTTTTGAAGGTAAAATGCACCATAGTCTCGACCAACGCGACTAAATGTGTTTCTGTGCTAAATGTGTGCGTGTGTGCCTTCAGAGCACCTCCACATCCCTAAGGCCGAGATTGATGAAACGCAGCGGTCGCCTGTACTTCACAGGATTTATGTAAGTCTGCTAAGGCTCTGCAGCGCTTGAGACGGGGACCACAAGGTCTAGGGTGAGACAAGAGACTATGCTTACCTCACCATGTAAAGAGGTGACCCCCATGAGGTGGGAAAAGGGGGTAAGAGACACTTGTGCTCATCGGTGTGAAGTGTTAATGAGGGCTAAAACTGCATGAAAGGCAGACAAATGGAGGGTAACAAAGCAGCGGAGATGATGGAGGTGATGTTCGAGGGAGGAGCGCAATGATTTATCCAGAATCTGTGAAATGTGTCCAAATTGTGCCACATTCAGCATAGGAAGAATAATCTCCTTTGGGGTTTTAGACAGTCTGCTGATGCTAACTCAGAGTGATGTACAGTGCATACAATGTTTTACTGTTCTGTTCAAGGGCGATTCACCTAATGCGCAATCTTTCTGATGGACTATAAATCTGCTTCTCTGGGGTCAGAGGAAGGGCTCTAGCAACTACTACTCCGCCCTGCTGTGCAGAGTAAATAGTAGTTGACTTTCAAAAAAGAATATGTAAGAGCATTACTCCGCGCTGTGAATTTAGGCAGAATGAAGGCTAAAAAAAAAAAAAGGAGCACATTTGATTCACAAAGAATATTTCAATAGGGACTTTCCCTCTACTTATTTACATGTTTTTAGTTCAACTAAAAGACAGTCGTGGGCATGTAGAGGTTATGACCCTCGTCTCACAGCTCTGTGGAGTTTACACGTTCTTCCTCCCATGAGCTGCTCTCGACTTTCTCAGACAATCGAAAGACGTGAACGTCGGTGTAAATTAGTGAAACTGAAGCCCCGTTTACACAACAACAATTTCAAGTGAAAACAGAAACATTTCACTGCACTTCGGGTGTCCGCTTAGATCACCACGGTGCTCGGGAGTGGCTCCCAAGGTGGAATTTTGGGAAAAAAAGCTCCAACTTCGTCTCGCGCGATTTGTTCAAAGAGCCAGTCGGGTTGGCTCAGCTCCATCTCCCTGCAACAATACATTGGGTAAAGTAGCTGTAGAGATGAATTGAGGGACAACACAACATATGCACACACGTGTGACCACGCAATATATTGTGCAGTGTAATGGTCACAGTCAACTCCAGAAGAAAAAATGACGAGGTGAAGAAATGTTCACCTAAGATCTGATTGTGAGTTACCATTTTAAGAGAGTGAAATGGGGCTTTTGTCATCTCTTCAGATGACGCCCTTTTACAGTTTAAGCTCGGTTTTCTATCGCATAGTTCTCACCTATTTTATTTATTTTTTATTTATGTGGGACGGCGTGACATGAAGAGGTTTTAAACGTCACTGGCTGGAGTTTGCGGTGACACTTTGACAAATGTGTGGCACAGTTGGGCCGGGAGAAGGTTAATGTAGCATGTTGTGAAATATGCCCAAGGACATCATGCTGTCTGGCATATGATGGGGTTATAGACTCTGCCGTTCGAACATGCTCCCTTGCTTTCAGACAAATACAGCACGAGATAACATCCATAGTGACTGCACCGCAGCCAGTGACACATGTCCCACTAACAATGTGTCACTGAACTGTTAAATCCCCCCCCCCCCCAAAAAAAAAAAATTCTGTGTCACCATAATGAATCTGGCCATATAACCAAGCTGAATTTGAAACAGCCTGGCTCGTGTGCAGATGTGAAGAAACAAATTTGAATTCTTATACATTTGGATTTATTATGCCGCAAATCAAAGTGTATCTCATTAGGGATTAATCTAAAGGGACGACAGACAGAATTATAGCGCAAGCCATGCATAGGTAAAAACCTTACACACATTTTACGGATGAAAAGAAGTCAAAAGCGTTAAGCAAATTGTTTTTGGGACAATGAACAATGAATATTCATGGACTCACAGTCTGTGCAAGAGTAGGCCCTAAAGTGCTGTCTTCATGAGGCCATTCTGTCCCACTCCACTCTAAAACAGCACTTTACTGTGGGCATCCATAAATATTCATTAGCTTTGATGTCTTCCTTCCCCCTTCCACCTTGACATTAATGTTATCACCAAGGATGGCAAAATATGTATATCCCTCACTCCCTGTCTCTCTGCCTGTCTTCCTTCTGCCTCTCCTCTCGGCTCCGTCTTCATTCTTTAATGCCACGAAGTGACAATATGACTCATCTGATTTTTGTCCTCGCCACGAACCGCACGCAAGACAGAATAGCGCCGGGACAGTGGTTTTAAAATATCACAGCACTCAAAGTATCGTTGTGCTCGATTAAGGTACTATTTCACAGAGTCTTTATACGGCGGTGCAATGTCAGCTCAAAGTTTTGGGCTTTTGTCTTCAGTGCTGCAGTACTATGTAGCAGCGGAATGGAGCGACAGTCCTTTTCTTTTTTTTTTTAAAAGCAAACACTAAATTTAAGACATTTTAAGCCTTAATCTCCTCTACATGTTTTGAGTCTTCGAATAGGCTGTCGGATAAAAGAATGTTTGTATCTATTACTTCCACACAGTGGGACCCGGTACTTTCTCCCTGATGGTACAATCAAATACAAGCCATCACCAATTATATTTATTTTTTCTTCCGCCTGTTTCCGGGAGACACACAATGTGGGTACATTGCAAAGCTTAACCGGCTTCAGTAGCACGCTGTGAAAACCACAAAGAGACACACTGACGATTGACTGAATTATACTGTGTGAAGGGAAAAAAAAACAAAACACAATATGTTCAAAGATCTGATCGTTGGGAAAAGTTATACGAGAGCCATGGTGCAGACGCTCGCTGGGTTCAATCCAGATTTTGGCTGAGTTTACATAAAAATCTAATACTGTAACTTGTTTATTACACTCATAGCTCATCCCTGAAGGTTGATACTGGTCTTGCGATAAAGCAAAAGTGATTTCCTTTGTTTTGCTTTGAGCTCACAATTAAGGAGATCCTATCATGGCCAAACCAGTCCTTTACTGCAAATGATTTTCCCAAGGAGACGAATCTTAACGTCGGGAAGGAAAAGATAAAAAAAATAAAATAATAATAGAAAATACAATAGTCAATGAATCATGTTTAATTTTGAAAGCACTTTTCATAGAAATCCAATGCAGATCAAAGGACATGATTTTCAAAAATCTTCTACAAAGCACGTAAACCGCATTCTCAGGCAAATACATTGTGCATTCAGTTTGCTTGTGCCTTGTGGGTGATTAACTTAAACTATAACCATGAGTGACATCAAGCGCAAACAGGAGCATTCATTAGTTCCTGTTCCCACATGAACGATTTGTTGGTGATGGTATCATTTCAGTGTTTGTTTTGTCCACAATGGAGTGATTGGATCGGCTCCTTACGAGCACAAATGAAATGTGATAGCGTAGAGATGGACTTGTTGGTGGAGGGAGTTACCAAACAGCTCGTGACAGCAAATACATTGGAAATTAGCAAAGAGAGAAGATGAGATGGAAGATGATCTCTCACAAAGTTAAAGTTGCCGGAATTACAAGAGTGACAGTATAATTTCAGGGGGGGGCGGAAATACAATTGTAAGACCTAAGAGGAGGTAGAACACAGAGAATATCTTATAATAAAGTTGGCATATATAGGTTGTGGAGGGCCAGCTGAGGAAATGCCTTTTTACTAGAATACCAGCGGCATCTCTTTTTGATGCAAAGCCAAATTTCACAGTTTTAAACACATTTAAAATAGACATAATCATAAGCAATATTCAGGTGCATTCAACCACAGTGCACCTTGTCCATTAAGCTGTTAGACTTTTAACTGGGCTTTTAGTTGAATATTCGTATGTGTTTATTTAGCTGAGTAAAAATATATCAATTAGTTCTGTCCTTAGGTCATTTATATGATATCATTGGAATTCAGGCATGTTTCCATTTCGTCAGGGGGGTTTATGTGCTCCCAGAGTTGGTGGTAAAGCCTTGAGCAAACTTGAATTCAGCTTATGAGTCTAAAAAAAACAGACACTTGTCGTGTTCAGTAGTCAGCCAATTTTCCGACATGGCAGTAACGTGTGTGTTACTCACACATACACACATCATACAAAACAAGGACAATAATCATAATCAGCAGTAATTGCAGGCCATTTCAGCGAGTTACACTTTTGAAATGCCATGCAAGGCAAGAGAAAAAAACAAAGTCTGGTAATTATTCGAAAAAAAGCTGAGCCGAGGCTTCAGCAATCACGCTACATCCTTTGTTAAGGTAAAAATTAAGTTCACCGATTGGTGTGTGTGGAAGAGCACTCAACCTGATTGAGCCATTTTTTGCACTTAGCTGAGGTGAATTAAACAACAACAAAAAAACTGAAATCAATAAATATGTTGTAATAAAAGCTATTTGTAGATAAAAACAGGTACATTTCTCTTCTATTTCCGATATGAAAAAAAATAAAAAAAGTCTATTTCTTTGTTATAACTAGATTAGATATAAGCAGGTTCAGTTATCCTGCTGCTATATGACCTTAAGTTACATCCTTCTTTGCCTTCAATGATACCAAAGTACACAACGGCAGCCCATTGTGGTGAAGACAACAGTCCAACTGCAATGACAGCGCCAATAGCACAAAACTAAAAAAAATTTATAAAAAATGAAAACAAGCACCAGCTCTGAAGGGGAATTCTACCCATCCATTGCGACTGCCTGCCTCTTCGAGTGACTCCTTCTAGGCTGCACATAACCACCAGACCCATTGTTATTTCCAAAAATATGTTCTCAACTTCTGGAATGTAATATTATCTGGCAACAAATTGCTCTGGCTGGTGAAGTTTGCGAAAGAACATAATCCTGGTAGATTATTTTGTAGCGCTGACAGCGTTTCCTCCTCTGTTTACTCAGGGATCCTTGCAACGGAAGATAAAATGATTTCCACCATGATAAATTCCAGGGTTGTAGAGTCATATATCAAAAGGGCTGCAAACACTTGCACAGTGTTTTGGTACCTGACAAGCCTTCGAACACCCATAGATATGTAATAATTTGAAAGATATTGCCCCCCCCCCCCCCCCCAAAAAAAAAGAAGCAACTAAGTTATGCTGTTTAAAAAGTACCACGGCTGTTTGAATAAAGATGTGTTGCTAAAATTGCATTATGTTATCGCCGAATAAGCATTTGCACGTACTTATTTACCTCCTAGCAACCGACTGGAATGTCACCTTGGACACAACAGTACAGATTAATTTCCATGAGCCTACCTCTGTGAAAAGATATATTTATGCACTAAAACCAAAGCATCTTGCTGTGTTTTTGTTTTGGTTTTTTTTCCCTCCCAGTGAAGTGGAAAATCTCGTGGCCACCAGACTTTACAATATCCGTGGGCAGGGTGCTTGTGTTTTGGGAAATGCATTTCCGGAGAGTTGCGATAAAGAATCATGTCACCCCGTTCTTATCTCCCTTTCCCTTCTTCTCTCTCTCTCTCTCTCTCTGTGAGCACCCACCCTAATCTCCATTTCTTAGTGCAGACATCTAAGTCTGCTGTGGTAGAGAGCAGTATTGTCGGATTTATTGATGTGAAGCATTTTCACTCATTTGCAACCGAGGCTAGAGATCGACATGTCAGAATGTGGTCCATTCTAAAAATCTAAAAAAACACAGGCCACATAACATAATGTATGAATGCTGACTCCATATCAGTGGTGTCTCACCAATTCTTTCCCCCGCCAAATGCCACCCAAGGTTGCCTCTGAAGCCTAATTTATAGTCCATACGCAAATGATACGGGAAGGCTATGCGTTGCCCCGAACCACCTCCATAGAGCGTGGATGCTACACGTACCTCCAATAGCCTCGATCGACACGTTCGGCGCGGCATAGAACCCAAGGGGGAATACACAGACCAGGAGGGCTGTGATTGGTCTGCTCTACTACGTCATGAGCCATGTAAAGAAACGCCACATGTGATCCAGGTGACCGTGTAGTAAATGTAGACTTCTTTTGAGAAGTACTTATAAATTCAAGCATAAACAGCACATATCGCCCAGGGTTCTGACAAAAGGTTTGGTTATGATAGGAAATAAATACTCCTAACGAGTTTCATGAGTTTCATCCAGCTGCTCTGATAAAGCCATTTGAAGCCACTAGTGAACTCATGGAGGAGATTCTGATTTTCTGGTTCACTGGAGTCCCTTTTATGAAAGGCTGCAGACCCTCTCTCCAATCTCGGATTTGCCAAAACTGCTAAAACTACAGTGAAGGGAAAAAAAAAAAAAAAAAACTACAGTGAAGCCAAACACAATCACAGTCAACAATCTGTGCAGTTTCCCAGGTCTGCTCTAAATCCCAAGTATGTACTGTATGTTTGTGCCACACATTTGGAGTGTGATCACTGACTGACAAGTAAAGGAACGTTCTTTTTTTCCCCCTGGAATCCCACAAAAAAAGTGTCAGATGCGCGGCCTGTATTTACTCACATATGCGCACATTCCAGTCTGATCTGTTTCGAGCCTTTCATTTGGATACGATCTTCTGTTTGTAAGCCAATATGAACAACCAATGTTGTTCATCGGATTTAGTTTGGGTGACATTTTAGAAGTCAGTATTCTGTTTGTCCCTTTATCTGGCTCACTCCAGCACACCATCCAGTCAGTGCTTTTCACTTTGCCTTATCAGTTATTCACAAATGGCAGGGAAGCCGAGAGGATCTCACGCTGTGAAAAGAGACAGCAGCACTAAACCCCTCGATCATAGAAAGAGGGCATTTTGTCTCCCAGCTAAGGCACACACGCACTCTAAAAGCGCCTGTGTACCTATACATATTCATGCCGTCGTGTCAGCTTAACATGTGACAACTGCGCTGATTGAAGAACAAGGCATAAATCCTGAGTGTGTGATGAAACTGAGTGAGGATTTAATTAATTAAATATGCTTTATTAAATCAAGGGAAAAGGAGTGGGCCAACAGATGACACACATGGGCTTTAAAGGAAAACAAGCCACCCCGTGTAGCACTGGTGTGTGCGTGCGTGTGTGTGTGTGTGTGTGTGAGAGAGAGAGTGTGTGGAGGCTTGGTCTGTCAGTGCAGCTAAGACAACAGAGGAGTTTGAAGGCACAAAGCCATCAATCATCATTATAACACAGAGAGCCAGCAGCTTACGCCACATTAGCAGCTACAACAGACCCAAACACATTAACTCAATGTACAGCTTTGGGAATTAATCTTGTGAAATGTACTCCCTTCTTTGATAATGTGAGCATTAGAAAAAATATGTTCTTATATGTTTATTTTTCTAAAATAGCCAAAGGATGGAATCAAAGATCCTCAGTCTTTGAGCTGAAGTGGTCACAAATTTTGTTTTAGAAACCCACAGATGGCTTCAAAAAAATAAAAGCTTAAGAGTGATATTTTGACAACCCTACCCCCCACAAAAAAAAACAAAAAACACAAAACTTGTGGACACACCAACATAAAAAAGCAGGATCCTATAAATCAGAGGCGTGAAAGTCATTTTAGTTCAGCCCAGTTTCATCACGAGTGGGTTTGGACTGGTTAAACAGTGCCTCGATTACCTTTAAATATGAACTTCAAAGTTTTTCTTTGTCATGGCGCAGAGTATACATGATCAAAACATCTATACTTTCACAAAAACCATAACTTATAAACATTACTACAATCTCAACATAAAGCCAAAATTTACACTTTCCAGTGCAAAATACAGCAATATGTGCCAAACACTTATCCGATTGCTTTTTGCACGTTTTTACAAACTCACCCCGATCTGAGTAACGAGGAGGTAAGCTTTCAGGGCAAAATCACTGATCACTCTCCTTGGGTCTCAGTATTGCGTTCACAAAGAAAAGAAAAAATGATCAATTACAAATTGCTTGCTGGTTTGGCGGGCCGAATTGAAACCTCTTGGGGCACTAATAAGTGTCTTATCTACTTCACATGTACAAATGTAATGTTGGCAGCCTCAAAGTATGTAAAGCCGCAGCCCCGCCCCCATGCTGTGATCGTGGACGCCACACCAATCAATGAGCTCTGCAGTTTGAACTAATTCAGTGGACGTCGGTGAATTTCCAAAAGCGGCGGATAGAGTTACACTTATGAAGATAAAGAGAGCCATTGCATCCAGACAGAGAGCATTACTTCATATACTTACTTTGTAGAGGATCTTTGAAGAAAGTCAAGCAGCTGGGTAATTTTCAAAGAAACCTAAACGTTAGCTTCGCAAGATCAAACGTCTTTGGGAGCAGGTATTACACCCACACCCGGTGACTAAACTGCTACTAAACTGCAATTTAACTGTTCATAAAATGAAGTCGCACACTGTCATACAAATGCGGAGGAAAAAAAAAAAAAAAGCAATCATCAAAATGAGGGTTGGGATTAATTTTCTTAATAAAGTAAACAAAGCAGCACAACAGGTTTCATGAATATAATATGCGTTTAAGCACTTTGTAAATCAGTGGACTGTGGCTGATGTGGGAAGGATCGCGCTGCAGGTTGAACCTGACATCTTAGCAGAAGCAGGGCACACGGAATTTAAACTAAATACCACAGAGAAGCTATAACTGATTAGCATCCTCATTAATATTCTAACAACAAGCAAGTGTTTAGTCGAGAACAGATGGCTTCATTCATTTGAAAAGGTGTTTTGACATCAGTCTATTAATTGAAGGTTAAACACTAACGGAGAGAGAAGAAGCAGGTTAAAGACGGTCCAGGTAGTAAATAAGCGCTTATGGAGATTTTCACACCTTAAGAGGAATGCATGCATAATCAATATGATAATGTCTGATTACAGTTATGAAAAATTGATTTTAAAATATGAAAATGACCAATCAGTGTTGGCAATGTGAACAACACTATTTTCTATATTTAAAAAAAATACAATATATATAATATGATGGATAAAACATACATTCATGTTACAGCAAAACATAATTTGTCAGTCTTTCTTTAATTACAGAGCAAAAAAAAAAAAAAAATGTCAATACAGTCTATGGAAAAACATTTAAGCTAATTAAATGCCCTGTAGCTTTAAAACACAGATTACTTGCATGAAACATTTATTCAATGTGCCCCAAACCTGAGCTGTAATATTGATCCCATCATTCACGGGGAGATATTGATAACGAGCTTGGTTGATTTCACATTCAATAAATAAGTGATCGTTTGAGTTGAAGACAAATGGATGAGGTGGGAAATGCCTTGTGGTGTGGTAATATGTTTTTTTTTTTTTTTTCTTCTTTCTAATTAGTTTTTTTTGTTGTTGTTGAGAAGTTGTGTTTACGTTGATTGCGAGATGGCCAGTGTTACGCAGAAGAAAACAATGCATTTAGAACTCTCAAGAAAGAACTAAATCGTTACAAAAGTTTTGAAATAAGATGAGTTTATCACAAGAAAAACACATTAGAGACCAAATACAACATGTCAAGGAGTTCTCTTTCAACTCTTTATCCACACGGAGCTGTTGCCTGACAAGAAAGAAATACTGGAAACTAAAGGAGAGATAAAAAAAAATAACGCAAACTGTGTGAGCCATCTTTGAAGACACACGGTGATATTCTTGAACAAAGTGCGTCATGGATGAGTCATGTGGTTTAACAAATTATGAGATCAATATATAGCATATATAAAAATGTAACCACCCTCCAGAATAAGCATGTCACTTGGAAGCAAAGTATTTATGGACAAACTGAGAAGGCACTGCAGTGTTTCCATGTGAGATCTGGATCTCCAGGTTTGACGTAGGAATACACTTGATATTTTTTTTTCCTAAAAGAGACGTGACTAACACGTCTACTGTGCAGGTGGATCTCCAGCTTCGTCTTGCATCCGTGCCATTTGCATGTTTAAAAACTGAACCCCATAATAACAGCAAGAAACAATAAAACAAATAAAGCTGCGGGAGAGTATTCGACTTACAATTAAGCTCTGTTAGCAGAACACAAATAGCTCGAGGGTATCATTACACAACTGAAGCAGCTAATAAGCTAAAACTATTTCTTGGAAAACCGGGTATGGAAATGGTGAAATTGTGCTCCGATCATCAGAGTTCATAACCCTCTGGAATGCCCCAGAATGCTGCTGGGGTGTGTCCACCTGTTACTGACGCACATCAGAAACACCCATGCATCGTCTAGAGCTGTTTTACCCACAGTAGGTAAAACTCATTCTCCTTAAGGCAGTGTTTCAGCTGTATATCATAAAATATGATGATGATATCAACCCCCTACCAAAGGGTTTGAATCCCTCCCCACAATCTGTCGTATCCCTTTCTGACTTTCTCTTCCACGACCGGAACAACAGAAAGTTTCCACCTCTGAGCCTGGGTCTACAGGTTTCTTCCTGTAAAAAGGGAGTTGTTGTTTTGTTCTTTCCACCACCACTTATGCTTGCTCGTGTGGAATTGTTGGGTTTATCTCTTTGAAAGTCCCTTGAAATGACTGTTGTATTTTGCACAACAGAAATAAAATTGGATTAAATTGAAAATATGTGGGATTATGAACAGTTGGAGACTTTTCCAATTGTTTTTATTTTGAATAAATTGCACATAATGGTCTTTAGTTTGTCTATAAAAAGTCTTAGTTTAAAATTGACCCGTAAAATCACCTTCAAAAACTCTCTTGGGTTCAAATATTTTTGCTTCCAAGTGTTTAAGTAATGGCTCTTTAAAAGGTTAATTAACATATTTGGATTATAGGAGCAGATCCACCTCCGCCCAGTCAGCACATGTATTAACAAAATCCTAGACTGGAACCAAACCGAGGGTCTTATCAACGTGAGGCAATTGTGCTAACCATTAAACTGCAGGGTGGAAATCAAATAATTCTGAGACAGCGTGACATGACATGGAATTATATAAAGTGAATTGATCTACTTACTCAAGCTTGGTTACACAACTGGAATGGCAACGACAGAGGACATTAATCAAAATGTTGTGTATCAAAACCAATGCAACTCAACAACGACATCAGAGCTGCATGCTGTGCAACCACTCCTCACCGAGATTAACTTGAAACAATACTCAGATGCGCTCAACTCACAGTATATGATGCTCTCATTTAAATATCCTATAACACGACTGAACAATAAGTTTGATCAAAAACAACACCTTCCAGGTGTTGCTGTATAATTGCCACAGGAATTATTCATCAGGTTCGCGGCTATGTCTGCGGTTAATTGCTCCAAATATTTGATAGCGTGCCTTGGCGAGTCTGGCGTTCGCAGATGTGAAGCATGTGTCAGGTTTGACCTGGCGAACCCCGACACACTCACTCAGACATCCTCGCACCTTTAACCTCGTTGTCACGGTGGGGGAGAGAAAACCTAAATGTCACCATCTGCTGAGTGCTTGAACAAGATCTGATGCAACACGCAGGCGGATTGAAGCTGCGGGCTAAAGCAGACCGTTCTCTTTGCGCACGCAACACGTCGGCATGTGTGTGCGCTCACATCGGCACGACACTGCGCGTGAGTGTGTTGCGTGCGTGACGCAGAGCGGCGTCCAATAAGGCATTTGGAAAAGAGCCGCATGCGATTGTGGTGGGCCTTGAGGGAATCTGGGCTTCATTGTGAAATTCGAGAATCACAGACTGAAGAAGAGGGTGATCGGCTTCCCTCCGCACTGTATCCCTGCCAGCAGATCAGCTTACACCAGCTTTTTTCTCCTTTTCTTTTTTTTTTTTTTCTCCTCAAGACTACACAGATATATACGGAGGGTGGCGGCACAGCAGCACAAAAGAAAAAACAACAACAAGTGACGCAGGAAAAAACACAGACAGAGTACTTGGATTGAAACTTGACATGAAGTTCGAAGAACCTAATATAACAGATTGAGCTAAAGCTTACTCCAATGTGAAATCGGAAAACGCAACTCGGTCAGCACATAAAGAACGATCTGAAATTACCGCTGTAGAAAATAGTTTCATTTTATGAAAAAATACTTTCTCATTAATGCTCGCTATAGTTTGCTGAACCTCAATGACAAACAATTTGAAAATAAATTGCTTCCAACTTTCTTAAAAGAGAATGTGCTTATTTATCGATGTGATTTCCTCCCACAGTCTTGGGGATTTGCAAGAAAACATACTTTTTGAGACAGAAACGCGTCTGTAAAGAAAGGAAGAGGACATGAAGCACATGGAGTACGTATGATTTCTATTGCAGGTGGAACAAAATGTACAAGAGTAAGTACTGAGAATTAAATTGATCAATCTACACAGATTAGACATCCACGTCCTCTGCAACAAGGTGAGAAGTGATTACTTTTAAAGGCAAATATATGAAAAAGAAATCGATTTCTGCACAAAAAGAAGGACAGCTGTGCAGCTGTGACCCGATTCCATCAGCTGTGTGGGTAGTGAATTAGATTTGGGATTAAAATTAAGCACACCAATGCTTTCCATGAAAAGCAAAGTCATCTGGATCAAGTGTGGAGGGCATCAAAAAAACATTATAAATTCTAAAACTGAGTTGATCTGCAAACTGTATGTTAAAAAAAAGACTATGTCACACAAAGCAAAATTTATCACACATCCATCCATCTTTTATACAGCTTAATCCTATTTAGGATTGCAGGCAGCTGCAGGCCAGTGAGTATGGGTGAAGGCAGGGCACATGCTGGACACGTCACAAGTCATCACACAAAGTATCGTTCAAATTCACAAGTTGGTTTGCTATTACAGGTCACTCTCAAGTATAAAACTACCAAAGAGAAGATGCACTGGGAGTTCTGACACTCTGAAGGCTGCAATTGCTGTTATTGTCCAACTAATCGTGCATGGGCAAAATGACTACTTACTACGGCTGTGGTCCACATGTGCAGTATTAGCGTTTCAAAAAGTTGCATTTCCCCTGTTTAAACAGAGTTAAGAGTGGTTCCAAGCACTGTTGCTGTGTAAACGGACACCCAAAACGCAATGAAAGTGTCCGTTCTCACTAAAAAAGAGACACCAGTTAACCTCTAATGCATGGTTTCAGACTGTGGGAGGATAAGGACATCATGCAAACTCTAGTCTCCATGATGTCCCAGTTTAAAGGTCCCATATTAAGCAAAAATAACCTTATAATAGCTTTCTAACAGTGGTATGTGTCCACGTAGCCTGTGTATGAGGCCCAAGAAGTTAAGAAAGTTGCCAGCTCCCTTACTTGCTTGCTCCACTTTTTAGTGAACGTGTGCTCATACGGGCGAATCAGAGATTTTCCCTTCATGACGTCACCTTGGAGAAATAACCACTCCCCCCGGTAGCGGACGCTCCCTTTGACCCTCCTAAAGGCTTCTAAAATTACGAGTGGTCACCATGTTATCTCCTTGCAAACACTACTGGAAAACAGACACAGCTCATTAGAATTTAAGGTACAGCCACAGGCAGTCTGTTCTTAGAAGAGCTCACGAGAGGGACTTTTAGACTGGCTGAAGTTCACCAAGGCTGGGTGTCAGGACTGTATACTTTGAATAAAAGGTTGTTGGACATCTGACGGCGATTTGAAATTGTTGAAAAACTGTTTAATGTGGGACCTTTAAAGGGAAATGTGATGTCTGTGCTCGTGTAGCAGACATCAAATCTCATGAGAAACCATTCATCATATTCCTATTCACTCACTCAAAATATCTATGAATAAAAGGAACCTGTTTATGCTAACAAAGAGCCTTCGCCAACCCTGCGTGTTGTGTTAGTGTGTATGTGACTGTAAATCACGATCGTGGAGCGAGATCAGTGTTTTTCGGACAACCCTATTCACATGCCATCACGCCGAAGCACACCCACTCGTGGTCATGTGGACATCAGAGAACATCTTAAAAATGGGCATATCCGGCATCTGCATGCATGCACATATTACATGAATATATGAATAATAAATGGAATGACAGGAAAGGCTGAGCTTGTAGAAGAGCAGAAATGAACCTGAATCATGGTTTGCCCTACTTCGATCGCCTTCTTCACTCTCGGTGGGGTATGGGTAGAAAAGTACTCGGCTTATGGCAATACAAAAAAGGTATATGATATAACTAACAAACACTAATCAGTGATTCAGGATCACAAGCCAAAATCAAAAAAAGAAGCAACACTTTATTGTGTGTGTGTGTGTGTGTGTGTGTGTGTGTGTGTGTGTGTGTGTGTGTGTGTGTGTGTGTGTGTGTGTGTGTGTGTGTGTGTGTGTGTGTGTGTGTGTGTGTGTGTGTGTGTGTGTGCGCGTCGAAGTTGGTTATCTCCCAATCTCTTCTCTTTATGTAACATCTCTTCCCTCTCTCGCTGCAGTGAAGCAGATCAGGCTCTCCCTCCCTCTTTGAAGTGTTGCCAAGCAGGGTATTTATTTCATTATCTCTTCTCTCTCTCTCTCTCTCTCTCTCTCTCTTTCTCTCTCTTTCCTCTCCTTGTTTTTTTAGGGCTCAGTATCAAGGAGAAGACAGGATCCAAGGCAGAGAAAGCTGACGCTGCAGGTACAGGCCGACTCTGGTATGGGTGTTAGTGTTGATGTGATCCTCACATCTTTATGTGAACGCTATGTTCTTTAAAATGAAAAAAAACCCGAAAAAAACAACCTAAAAGACCTTATGAAATGACCACTGTCTTTGTTTATCAAGACCCTATTGATCATCAACAATTACCAAACATGTATGGCATTATGGCTGAAGTGAGTTTTAACACATATTCCAAGCTATACAGTATGTGTGTGTGACATACTGAGATGGCGGAAAGCTGGGAATTCATTGAGGGCACATGAATGGTGTGAGCATCCATCATGTCGGTACTGATCTGCCCCGAGACCTCGACGGCGACAAGAATTCACCCAGCGTGAGCATGTGTGCGTGACCTCTCACCTGATGCCTGTTTGACATATAATGCACACTGAGGCTGAGGGCCGAGGGGTCAAACTTGACCATGCCCGCAGTGCGGCTGTAGCACCCGGAAGGTCACGGAGGTGAGCTGACTTTCAACACTCCGGTATTGACCAGGTGCAGGGTATGTCCATAACTGTGACTCTATTCAAGGACTGCATTTGTGGAAGTAAGTGGCCTTCTCGGCCTTTGAAAAAAGCATCCTCTGAAGACTGGGTCGTCCATGGGGTGAAGGTGATGCAATGAGACGGTCTGCTGAGGGTTATTTTTACCGTGGCGACTTTTGCATCATTTCCGTGGAATGAGAGAGATGTTAAAATAGAGATGGTGACAGCTTTGCTCCAGAATACTCCTGAGAGACAGCGTTTCGCAAAATCGTTCACTTTGGACTATGACAGTCGACGTATACGAGCTTGCACAGGATACACTCTGCGGATCCTTCATTGTTTTGAAAGGTGACGATACATTCGAAGCTGCATTGAGGAGCCATCGAAATTGGATTACTTTTTCACAGTTCGACTGACTATTATCGATCGTCAAAAGCAACTGACAAAAGCTTCTGAACTTTGACAGAGTTTACAAACACATACACTGATCGTAAAGTTTCAAAATCTGGGAAACAACAGCTGTCTGTGGAAGATTGTTGTATATTACATATAAAAAGATACTATAACCGTGCATCGTGTCTGACGCTACTAGAACAGCCATGACCTTTAGAGGTGACATATACCAAACCCCGAGAGATGCCTGAAGGTATAAGGCGCCATTATATTAGCAGCACACCTTGTGAGTCTAGGAATTTGTAAGGTAAGTCTTTCAAAGATCACATTTTTTTTTCCTTTCTTCTTTTTTTCTTTATCTGCTGCATTCCACTAACTGGAACATGTGAGTCAACACCTCAGACTCTGTCATGTCCCTCAAAGTATTTTCAAGTCATTTTTCCAGGCGTGTAATGTACATTATGTGACTCAAATAGGCCAGTGCTATTAGGAGATATTGTTGCCATGAAGGATTGTGGTCTACAACATTGTTATAGTCGGGACAAAATAAATTAAAAAAAAATAATTGTCCAAAGTGTCCTCCTTCTCTTCGTTCAATTCTTTGGAGATAACGCTCCTCTAAATTCATGATGCACATGAATCTCTCCATGCAAATGACGCAAAGACAACATAATCCATCAGCACAAACCACATCCTTCCATTGCTCCATAGTACAATCCTTCTTTTGGATCATATGTCAGCTTGGGCAGTGTGGACAATCTGCAGCCCCACAGGAGACGCTGGGAGGTACTGTTTGTTCAGACACTTTTCTAACATAGCCAGCATCAGCTTTCACGTAATATAGAATAAAGTGCCTCTTTTGTGGAAATAACCTTTGCTCTTTTCATGCATCAGTGAGCCTTGGCTGCCTATGACTGTCGCTGGGTCACCAGTTGTAATGCTTTGGACTATTTTCTACCAAAAGCATCCCACCTGATCCACTCGGATCCAATCATCTGCACATCACAATGTGGCTCTACCAGGCGTTAAGACATTGCTAGACTTGTTTCAAACACATTACAGACTAAAATAATGATAATATAATGCATTTCATCTAAGATGTGAATGGAAGATTATGCAACTCGCAGTGGCAGATCAGTGCATATATTGAGAATTATTTAGCAAGTACTTTATCATGAAACTCTGGTCAATCGTACAACTATTTATTCTCAAATCTAACAGGGTCAGTGATGTTTTGCTCATCCATCCATTTTCTCCCGCTTGTCCGTTTCGTGTCACCCAGATCACATTGCACCGATTAAGAACCTTTTCCTGCAGGTGGTGAGCCCACGGGTAGATATTTTTATAGATAGCATTAAATATGAAGTGCAATCTCCTGTTGGACTGTATATAAGAAAGAACAAAGCAATCAAAAGTAAAATGTCATCAAAATAGTTCAGTCACAGATATAGTTAAGTGACGTTTAACTGTTCTTGTTTAAAAGAAAAGCTAAATGTATGACGTTGCATTACCAGTGGTTTGCAAGTGAGATAAAATCAGGATTTGACTATTATTACTAGTTACTTATTTAAAAAGTATTAGAGGTACTTTATAAGTTAGTGAAAATAAAAAAGTGAAAGGTTACTCAGGAAAGTAACAATTGCATTACTTTTGCCACCCTTTATGCTGGACCCTTTAAAGGGAATTCATTCATTCACATTTACATTTAATGGTTGTTATGGCACTATTTTACTGGTCCAGCCCCCTCAATGTGAAATTCGACTTCATGTGGCTCATGAACTAAAATGTGTTTAACACCCCTGTTTCAAAAGTTCTCAGCATTTGAAAGAAGCAGATAAATTAACTAATGTCAATAGGATGAAGATATCTCTTCTAAAAGTAAGAAAATGTTATGCTATGCAATGTTGCTAATAATAATCTGAACACAGTCTAATGTCATGAAAATAGACAGCTAAAGTTAGTTCCACAAGTTGATCTTCTTCGACTCCACGGCTCTACAAGATTCCTCCTGGATTCAAGCTGCTTTTAAAAGTTGTGTTATAATTGCGATTTACTTAATCGCATCACTTAATTCCTCATTCCTAACCCTGGAAAAAGCGGTCTGAAGTATGCAGGTGTGACTTTAGCTTCCCAGAGAAAAATTAATCGAAAGTGATCCTCTCGACAACCAGCACTTTGAGGAAGTCAAATAAAACCTTTAATTTGAGTCACTTCACCGCCTTCAGGTGCTGTAAATAAAACTGCTGTGTTTGACATGCCGGATCATAACAGATATAAGCAAAGTTGCTGTCATGCTCGTCTAAAGGAGTTACCCAAATGAAGTCAGATCAAGACAAGCACTTGTAGGTGCGTCCGTTGCATCCGAAGTTGAGTCCCCATCTTCACGGTTTTAATTCTAAAACAAGGTCGGGATTAAAATGGATTGACGTCAGAGACCTGACAGTATGATGTAAGTGAGAACCCGTTCAAAAAATAAAAAAATTCCAGATTTAATGTGGAACGACTGAAAATCTTGTTACTGAACTTGTGGTGTTCATGTTTTCACTTTAACTGACAAATGTTGTGTTACTTTGGTGGAGAAAATAGCCTCTAGGTGTATGACACCTTTCCAAAACTAATTAATAAAATGAAGGCTTTATTTGTTACCTTCTCAAAAGGTGACGCTTTGGGGTTATGTTTTACTCACAAGAGAAGAATGCCGTGCAAAATCTCCCTGAAATAGAGAAAAGTTTGATTATTGTTGTGCGTGTCTCAAGCCCTAAGTGAAACGATTGGTTCCATTACTAGTTACTCCGGCTGCATGCCAGTCCAGGTCTCCTACTGACCATTTGAGCGAACACATATTCAGTCACCCATACTGCGCTCCGTGTCTCAGTCCATGCCTGCTCATGTCACGCACCATCCATCCTCGTCTCCTTTACTAATACTGACTTCGTGCCCTCACTCTCATTATCACCCATCTTGCCTGCATCACCCCTCAATTCAGTTTTTCCTGCTTTTTTTTTGTTTTTGCTTTTTTTTACCTCAATTCTCTTATGTTCATCGTCCTCTCAAAATCTGACAGCTGCCGAAAGGAGAAAAAAAAAAAAAAAAAGCTGCTCTCGTCTCCTTCCAACCTTCCCTCTCGGGTAGGGCTGAGTATACCTCTTCTTTATTTATCCAGACCTGTCTTTCACTGGGATATATTTCTTGTCTGCTTCACTTCTTTTCCTCGCCTCACGCACTGACAGATATATAGAGAGAGCGATGGAAAAGAGACAGGCACCTTAAATGTAGAGAAAGGAGACGGTGAGACAAAGGAAGGAAAACATGTTCCCATTTTGCATTAAAGGTGAACTCTTCATCGGGGGAAAGCAGACTGGAATTTAGGTGAAATCTGATGAAAGTAGATTGCATATGCTGATTCCTAACTAAGACTCGGCGAAGAGCAGAAATGGGCTGAAAACCCCCAAAATATTGTCACATACACACACTTGTTTTCCCAAACACACCTTGAAAATCTCTGGATTATTTGCTGGCAGTAACTTAATTCTGGCAACGTTTCTTTTTTATTCAGACAATTTGTTTCATGGGTGACTCAAAGCTGTTAAATTTCATCCTGATGAGCACATGAGTCACAGTCTGATAAAGCAGACGTCCTCTTTTCTGACGTCTCTGCACGTCTACATTGGTGAATGTGATGCATGCCCAAAGCCATACCCAAATCACTGACATGGAACAGAAAGGAAGCAAATGGTACATAAATAAAGAAGAGGAAAGAAGAACAGATGCAATTCCAAGCAAGACTGAAAATTGACAAAAGCTTTGAGTTACAGACTGACATTAGCATGCTGACATGGATATACATTAACTCATCTTCTGTATCCACTATATGCAGGCTAGGAGAGGCCGAATTGATCACTGTTGTTTCAGGTGAATTGGGCAAAAGGCGAGTACACCATGTACAGTTCACTCATGCATTATATGGATAACACAAGCTGCTATTCCACGGACCACGACTAATCCAATTAGAAGCCGAGCCTATTAAATCCCATCAAGAAAACACTTCTATATGATTAGATGGGGCCGAACCGATTGGACTGGAGGAGGTGTAACCCTGTGAACACCTATGATCTGCTTAAAGATTGATTTCCACTGTCGAGGAAACTAGTGTGTTTCCCTGGTGTTACAGTTTCAAAACAAAGACAACCCACTTCAATATTTGGGTGGACAAATCTATCTCCAATACTGGCAGGCCTCCAGGTAAAGCTGGATGTGAGATCATGCATGCAGGTCACAAACGGCCAGCTTCACTAGTGCAACATATTATGGGATTGATGGACGAACTGAATCACTCGATGAAGCCACCGATCAGTGTTCATGTAAACAGGACAACCTGATCTCTTAATCGAAAAAGGATTCAATGGGACTGACACAGTGAGACCATCAATCAACCAACATATTTGCACCTATTGAGAGTTACCAGGTCACCGTGGATGCGTGTCTTTAACTGAGGAAATAAAGTTTTGAAAGCATTGCGGGCCCAACACAGAAAGGCCTCAGAGCCATTTTCCTTGGTTTGACTTCAAATGTTCAGTTGACGTTGAATGGGAATGATAACAGCCTCTATATAACAAATATGTGGCACTAGATGAAGATTTGCGTGATAAAATTGTAGAATTTCCAGATTGCCAGAGTCATGCAAGTCTTTCCTAACTTGCAGGAGTGAAAAAAATGCCGACACATTTCACCAAAACATCACAGTCATCACAGGCTGTAAGAGTCATCCTCTTGGGAACATTGATGTTTGCATGAAATTTATTGGGAATCCATACAAGAGGATTTAGGATATTTCACACTGAACCACATCTGCTGGGCTCCAAACAGAGAGACAGGCTCTACTGTCCCCCTTGAGATAAAAATTTATTGGGTTCATGCAAAACACAAGTAGATGAGATAAAAGATTTGGCACTGAAAGAAACGGCAAGCATAAAAGGGAAATGTGACATTAAGAGGAGGGGGAAAAAAACCTGATGAAATATCTGTCCAATCAATGAACTCAAAGCTACAAAAAGTGTTTCAGTCTTGCTTTTGATGAAGAGAGGCATTAATAAGTATGGTTGTTTGTTTTGAAGCAAAGAGGAAATTGCCCTGCCAAACCACTTATGCTGCTGTTGGTGCTCAATCAAGCAAGGACTATTGAAATGCAAATGTTAATGACAGCGGCTGAGGACAATCATTCTCATGCAGACAGACTCAGTGTCTGGATATTTGGACACAAAGAGACAAGCAAAATTTGTCTGACAAATCAAAATAAACAAATGCACTAAATCTGACATGAACCCCCCAGTATGGATCTCCTTTATCCCCGACGCATTTCGGATTATTTGAAAAACAAGAGCACAGCTTCCTTGCAAAACAGAAAACAGAGATGGTGTTCCGGTGTCCTCGAGACATAACTTTTGTAAAAACCTACATATTACAGCAAAGCCGGGGGTGTTTAGACATAATTCTAAAACTAGAGACTGCCAAAAGCTGAGTTCACTCAGAAGTCAGACAGAAAAATGTTCATGCCAGCTGAGTCAATCTGAAAAAGCGAAACAAAAGCGACGACAAAAAACAACAACAATGTGCATAAATAAGTGAAGTTGAAAGAAGTCATTGATGTGAAACTGCTGCACAGATAAAAATGTAATCGTTGTGATTGTAAACTCAACATTTCTTTACTGCAAACATAGTTTACTACACATTGCTGCCCCAAAAAACAAGTCCTACATCTTGTTAATCACTGCAGTCATGTCATTAGTGGCTCGTACCACATCGGCACACATGGTCTGAGGAGTCAGTCTCAAGTTCAATTGCTGGCAAGAGTGATTATCTCCTTATTTGTTTGCACAATCCCCGTCTTTATTTGTCCCAATTCAATAAAGATGTTCAAAATGTATTTTTGAGTGGGGGAAAAGTGGAAGAACTCAAAAGGCTTGAAGAAAAGATGTCATTCGGAAAAGACTTATATGAGTCTCCATTTGAAGTCTATGAAAACTTACATCACTTGCAGCATTACATTCAGTGTAATACTAGCAGTATTTTATTACAGTTAATAGTTGTTAAGTGATTTATGGTGGCCCATCGTTTATAGCAACATCGTTTTTTGGTCCTTCGACGTCAGCTCATCGTCGTGAAAAAAATTCATTAAACGTTGGATTGGAGACCAACTGATAGTGAACATGAGCTGGGTTTAGACCGACGTGAGACAGGTCCGTTTTGCCCCACTTAAGATGTGTTGTTGCATTAGTGATCCTGCTCGGTACGAGAGGAACTGCTGGTTCGGACATTTGGTGTATGTTGCTTGGCCGAGAGGCCAAGTCGTGCGAGTCGACCATGACTAAACGACTCAAAATCAGAATCCTGTCCAGACGTAATGACACCGCAACGCTGCGGAACTTCGGTCGGGCCTTTAGTAGCCGACCCCCAGCTGGTGGAATTGGGCCGTGGCTGCAACCCCATCTGCCAGGCAGATCATGTTTGTGGGGAACCTGTTGCTGAATCACTTTCATGCATTGCGATTCTGGATCAAGGTGTCAGTTTGTAGCGCTGGGAAAACATGGAGGAAAAAATAACCAACAACAACAACAAAGAGAAGAATGTTTTATACAATGAAAACAAATTATTATTGTTCTACGCTAACTGTGATACACTATCTGAGCTGTTGGCTTTGCGTGGGCCATTTACAATCCTCCTACTTCTGCATTGGAATGCTGCACGGCCTCACCGCCATGTGAGCACACGAGCGTGAACAAATCAGATCTATAAACAGTCTGAAAACAGGTAGACTTTCAGAGACCTGATAAAAGGTGCATAATTATTTAACAAAATACGTTTTTCTCTGGTGTGCTACATTTATATGATCTTTAAATGTTATATTCGGATGATGGCTGACATGTACACACACACGCACACGCACACGCACACACACACACGCTTGCACTAACCACAGACGTATGTCCACTGCAAAATTGATGCTCATTGTGACAAACTGACTAAAAAGTAATGGCACGCTGAAAGGTAGAAAAATCAATCCAAACACTAAAGGCTTGAGAAAATGCTGTACTTTTTCCTTCACGGTAGGAACCGGAGCTCAATTTTCCAATTATCACTGCAATAAAAAACATTTCTAAACGCCTGTGATAACTGAAATGCTCCTTTGTGATCCTCAAATCCTCCCAGTAATTGTAGCTTATAAAACAATGTAAGAGCGTCTGACCCTTACAGGATTCAAACATGTTTGAATGAGGTACAAAAAAAAAGGAAAAAGAAAAAAGAAGAAAACAAACTAAAACAGAACATTCTTTCTTTGCTTTCTCTTGAGGCGCCTGTACTGTTCGTGCTGTATAGTATCTCATGTCCCCCATGATGGGGCATAGCTTTCCTTCAGGCTTCCAAAAAGCATATCATACATGCCAATTACTGAGCAATACAGAGCATACAACTGTATATGAAATATTTATCCTGTATCAGCAAGCGGCTGTTCCTTTTTGCTGAGGACGTCTTTCTGAAGTCCATGAATGTTTCAGGTTGAGATAGTTAAAAATATATCATCACCAGCATATATATTCTAAAAGAGCCACAATACAGCAAACGCATCATAAAACCTTTATTCCAACATCTGCGCCAAACCACACAGTGCAACATCACAAAGGTCAGGCAAAGGACGGAGGAACGGAGTCTTTATAGGACGTTTTCTTTTAGACGTCGGAAACATTTTCAACGTATTTCAAGTTTGTTTGCTTTTTTTCAAAGTAGTGTGCAAGTGAGAGAAAGGAAATTGCACACATTTTCCGTAGGACACAAAATGAATTAATGCACAGAGAGAAAAAAAAAATATGTGCTTGAGCTTTTCATTTCATGATGATGACCATTCAAAGATGGCAGCAGATGGCAATTCTTCACCTAAACCACAAGAACAGACAACGAGAATAGAAAATAGAGAGGTTTAGTGGTGAAAAAGAAAAGGTTGAAATAGTGGTGGTCTTGTGTTCTTGCAGGGCAGATGGATGGAGAAATAAAAATAAAATGTTGGTCGGCGGGGCAGAAGGAGGGAGCAGCAGGAGGAGAGTAAGAAATAAAAAAGGGAGGGGGAGAAGTGATAAAAAGGAATGTGGTGTATTGAAGGACACGGGCCTAAGAGGTGGTAAGCAAGGGGGGGAGATAGCGAGATGGAGAGAGGGAACAACGGAGGGGATAAGAGGAGGAGCGGGCGGATTAGGAAGGGAGAGCGAGTGGCTGTGGTCCGCCTCGGGCCGCAACTTTATCTTCAGCTCCAGACTGGCAGCCGGGCGCCACAGAGGCCTGACGACCCGGCGTGATTCAGGAGGCAAGCGGGGCCGGTAAACACGCCGCTGCTGATTGGGAGGAAATGATAGTTCCGGCACCGACATGCTCACACAGGTTCATACACACAGAGACACACAAGGTAACGTGTGAATACTAAAAAAAATGGAGAAGACAAACAGGATACAGATGCGTCTCGAGGACAGATACTGTATAGGTAAATATAGCAAGGCATTTGGAAGGTAATTGAACCCCAGTTTTAGTATTTCGTCCCTAAAAAAGGTACTTCCTTATTATTAGAAGAAATGAAAGTAATGAATTTGAAATCCTGAATTTTTTGCAATTAAGCAGGGTTTTTTTTTTTCCTTCACAATAGTGAAATATTTGATTGGGTGCCATTCAAGCAATTTATTTTTCGTTCTAATCAAGACCAAGTATAAAGTACATGAAGCGGACTATTTTTTTTTATTAGCATTTTTTTCACCCCTTTGAAACAAGTACAAGAATGCATGTACTTGAGAAAAATTCATTTGCAAGTGTATTTGTGATTGCTCGTTGGTTCTGTGATGGCCTGTTATCTACATAAAAAATAAAACACTAATTGACTCATAATACTGTCTCGCAGTTAGCATATCCTACATTTTTATGTTTCCCCAAAGGAAATGAAATGACTAGTTTGGGAGGAAAAAAATATAATGAATTTAAATTTTACTGTAGAATTGTTAATTCTGTTGTTTTAATCGCTGCTTTAATATACCTGCTGTTTTATTTGTACATTAGCTGCTTTAACTACCTCCACAGCAACTACTCTAGCTGTTACTGGTAGCAGGCCGGCCACTGTAGAGAAACTAGATAATCGGTACATAATCTATTTTATTTTATTTTTTTCTTACGCTTTTTAATTTGCCACTCGGGGATACATAAAGCATTACTGAATCCAATTCTGAATGTCCTTTGTGAACTAATGTGTTGTCATTATCTTTATATGGGACTTTGTCAAAGATCTCGTCCAGATCAATTAGATCAGTGGATTCTCAATCTGGCGTTGATCGACTATTTGCGATCACACTGAGAACCCAAAGGACCCTGGATTGTTTTGGCAAACCGAGGATCGAACAAGGGATGCGCAGCCATCCATGGAGGTGATCTTGGCCTCCCCGAGGAAAACTGGTTGGGTAAACACAGTATTTGAAAACCAAAGTCTCCTCCATGAGTGGACGGGTGGACTTATTAACTCAATCAGCACCGCTATGTTTGTTCTTTCCACATCGCTTAAGCTTCTTGGAGTCATTGAGTATTGTTCACTCCACTTTAACAAAATATTTTCAGGATTTTAGTGAAAGGCCTGAAAAGACAATACACAATACCATGATAGTCTATCATTAGCAAAACTGCATTTTGAAGGACACTCGTGACTGCAGATTTAATTTAAATGCATTTAATATGTGTCTTATACAGTTCTGCACGCACATTGATTTTAGGGTATTGATGAGCAATCTAAAAACCATTGCTCTTACAGCCAATCAAACTAGGCACAGTCCAACTTAAGCGCACTTGAAAGTGCTGCGAATATATCTGCAGGACGTTAAAGCTGTTTGGATTCCCTAATCATCTGTGTATGGGTGAAGCAATTAAATTAGTCTCATTTCTCAAGGTCATGCAGGATACAATTGGCAATTTCGAGGGGGTAACGCAGGGGTGATATACAGAGTGCCATGAGAAATTTTACTCCTCCCGGGAAGTAATAACTTAAACAATATTAATTTTGAAATGAATAATGAGCAGCTGGTCATGGTTTTAAAGTAATCCATCCGCCGCAAACCCCCGACATGCCCAGGACACCTGATAGCAGCGCTGAGAATGACACCCTGTGGTCACAAACCAAAAGAACCATTTGGTTGCCTGAGGCTGGCATCAATACCCCCCACACGGAGTACACCGAGTTCCTTACACTGGCTTGGAGGGCTCTCTTGACTGTGACAAGCAGCCCGTCGATACCACACACCGGCCAAAGCAGGTGGCTAATCCAGCGCCCAATCAATGTGGCGATAAGGAGGCGCTCATTGGTGGGGTCACTTGCACAAAGCCATTGGCTTTTTTTTGTTTGTTTGGGGTTTTTTTTTCCTTCTACTTGTTTTTCCTTTGTCTTACAGTGTTATTTCCAAACTACATGAAACTATGAAGGTGCTCAAACGTTTAGTTTTTTTTAAATGTGAAGCCTCTCGAAGGAGAGTTTGCTGCATTCAGGTTTCAGTACTTTGTGTCCCTACATGTCATAAGTTCGAAAGAAAAAAACTGTAGGAACATCTCTGTTAAAGGCTAGAGTTATCTCACTTTTTTTTTTCTTTTTTTCTTTTCGATCAGACAGATTCTCAAACAGGTTTGGATACCAAGGGTGCCTCCTTAAAAAATATAATCCACAGACATGGAATGATTTCAAAACCTTCTAGTATGGGGCGGCACTGAGCGGTAACATAAAATGACATTTCACTTCATCTAGTACAGGTGTTATTGAGGGTCTCCTACAAATTATTAATGATATTTTAGTTTACTGGGTAAAAAAGAACATGCAACAAGAAGAGGCTGAATCCGCAAACATGGCAGAGGCAGCCTACATTCGAAAAAAAAAAAAAAAAAAAGGATGTAGACTTCAATCTGATAGAAATGATGGTGAGGTAATGCTTATGATACTTTCCGTTGTGTATATTTCTTGCTCTCTGTGGGAATGTATCATCACCAGAATTGATGCCAGCACTGCATGTGAAACTACTTCTAAAGAATTACGACACAGACTAATGTGCTCATTTCAGCCACAGCAGAGCAGCGACGACATTGGAATTGTAATGAGTCCTTCTAACCTGACATTAAAAAGAGATAACACCTATAGTCCCTGGCTCAGACAACACCAATATGAAAATCCTTTACGGATTTCAAAAGGATGTGCCGAAAGAGGCCCAAAGGGACAAAAAAAAAAAATACTACAACTCATATTCCTGACATTCACATGGAAAACAAACCACAAAACCAAAGAGAATGAGACAGATGTTTAGATGTAAAAGACAAGGCCGTCATTGCTGTTGGTATTAAAAGCAGAAATAAAAAAACATGCAAAATGCTTTAAAAGAAAACATCTCATTCCATGAAGTGTTCCTGAGTTTGCCGAGTGGTACAGTTTTGTCAACGGATGAAGCCCTTTTGCTGTGAGCCAAGCGACCTGGTGTTGTCAGCTTTTTGTCTGTTCTTATGGTCTCCATAATAATAAATCCTGAGTCAGCATAGGCCAGAGGAACTGAACTGAAGTGTGTGTGTGTGTGTGTGTGTGTGTGTGTGTGTGTGTGTGTGTGTGTGTGTGTGTGTGTGTGTGTGTGTGTGTGTGTGTGTGTGTGTGTGTGTGTGTGTGTGTGTGTGTGTGTGTGTGTGTGTGTGTGTGTGTGTGTAAGTGAGTGGATATTATAGGAGTGCTGTGGAGAGCAGCCTATGAAACTTGGGCTTAGTCCAGAGACATGAATGCAATAGTAATGTATTACATGGGGACTTACCCTCTTATGCTTCATAACCTGAAAATAATGAGCAAGTTTGTGGTTTGTAAAACTACATCCACAGCTCCATGTAAACATCAAACCAAGATTTGGGCCTACAAGATGCAGTCCAGTGCTCACGGGGGAAGAAATACAGGACGTTCCACCTTCTTGAACTTTACACTCAATCAGTTGCAATTTCAGTGAGTCTGAGCACCGTAGTCGTGTATTTGAGGAACCAAAATGCTTTAAACATTGTTAATTTTCACTTGAAAATGTTGTTGTGTTAGTGAGGCCTATGCCACACACACACTCACCAGTAATGAATTGCTTAAGCACAACCTGACGGATGGACAGCGAGATTGGGCATCAAACCCAAGTCCTGATCTTGTTTTGTTTATTTATTTATATTGTGTTAATTTTGATGTACAGTGACATTGAAAGCCCCTACAAAATAAAACGCATTATTATTGTTACATAATTCTAAACGTATCCTGAAACCCACAAACACTATAGACCCGGGTGCTGTATGTTTGGCCCCTACAAGGTAGGTTGTATGCGACAACTGTAGTGTACGTACACACACACACACACACACACACACACACACACACACACACACACACACACACACACACACACACACACACACACACACACACACACACACACACACACACACACACACACACACACACACACACACACACACACACACACACACACACTAATCTAATATGTAGTGAGCAATCTTCTCTTCCACCTGTTATTCTTCGCTCATCTCTAAGTTCTTCCAGGTGTTGAAAATCGAGTGAAATGAGAAATTTCTCATCGGGTAACGCATTCTGCATGGTCATGTGCGTGTTGCGTCGTGCACATTGTTCGTCATGGTGGATCACACTGTCTCTACTTGAAAGAAACTCATTCCTTTTCGAGGAAAGAAAAAGAAAAGAAAGAAAGAAAAAAAAAAAAAAACCCACCTTGGACACTGACACGTCTCCATATCTGCAAAAGGGAATGGAACAAAAAGACTTTCATTACTCTTTCATGTCAGAGTGTCCTGCTGATCTGAAACCTTATCGTACTCCATCACCACAACCCGCCTGAATAGAAATTCACTGACAAAAGCTGCTGTGTTATTCCTGTTACTCGGAGAAGTGCATGATGTTGCCGGGGATGAAACATTTCCGCCACATTGGAGAAACTATATGTTCCTCAAAATGACTGCAGGAAAACCGGTGCCACCTTGTCCAATATTAAGACATCGGCACTGGGGTATCATTTAACACAGTTTGTCTTTCCTGACCGAATACTCCACGCCTCAATCAATTGCGAATTTGTTTCTAATTTTCTTTCTGTCACTTAAGATGAACAATCATCACTCCATTTTCTTAACAGCACTTTATTTTGAACACCACCAATTTAGTCGAAGACAGGCTTTCAGTTTTTTTTATTTATTAATTTTTTTTAATCATTATTATTACCCCCCTTTTTTTTCTTCTTTTTTTTCAGGCAACATAACCTTTTCAGCGATGTGATGAAAATGACTGTGTTTATGCTTGAATCTCAAATTGCACCTCGGGGGACAAAAATCAATCTCACTTCTGTCACTGACAGTCGGTCCCGGAGTCAAGGGCTCGGGGAAGGATTCATCTCTTTGGCCTTGCGCCTGCAGCCCACATGCAACAATAACGAAAGACATCACAGACAAGGACACAACCGTTGTCGAGCTGGCCCCTCGACCCGATGAGAAACATGTCTGCCTCTCTCTTGCTCTCCTGCTTTTCGCCGATACCTGAAGGAAGTCCAGCTATGCGCAGAGTTTGAACAATAACCGCCTCTCCTCTGCTCGGACTATGAGTTTTTTGGTCTGTTGTTCCTTCCCCATCAGAGGTCCACTCTTCAAAGATTTGTAGTGTGTAGTATTCAAACGAAATACAGTGCCGAGCCTCAGGACTCTCCACTCGCCAAACAAGTGTACAATTGAGCGCTCGGTTCTTCGCTTGATGGCTGCCGGGCTCGCAAAATTATCTTGTTCTGACGGTCACTCAGTGGCAGACGCAGATTACAGTGTAATTCTGTGGGCGAACCACTGCCACTCAAGTTGTGTGGGTAGCAACGAGGAGGGCAGTGGAGTAGCAGAATGACAACGTGGAAAAAAAATTCAATAAAATTACAAGGCAGGTTTGAAGGCGGCACTACAGTTTGTGCCAAAAAAAAAAACCCAAAAAAACAAGTTGAGCCGCTAACTCAAATTTGGCCCACAGGCTTTGAACTTGGACAATCACGGGGAGAAATTCAAATAAGTCCTAAAAAAAAGCTCTTGAATTTGATGTGCGAGAGTGAGTGAGTGATTGTTGCCTTACCTCGAGGCTAAAGCTGCACAGCGGAGAGCGAAGCCGCTGAGCAATCTTTGGAATCCAAACAGCTTGACTGATGGCGGTTGCACAAAAACGCCGCGAGCGCTGATTTGCACAATTGTCTCATAAATAATTGTTTGCGGCTCTTCATTTTCTATTGAGGCAATGAAATCCTTGCAAGACAATGACACTTTAATAATGACGTGCCAAACCGCTGGTGTCAGGTCGCTTTTTTCCGGAGGAAAGAAAGTTCTCTCCTGCACAGCATGCAAGACATTTTCACGGTATTTATTTATTTATTTATTTTTCTTCACACAAACGGCGATTTTCTCATTTAATACTTCTTAGCCAGTACAATGTGGGCTAGAACTGATTATGAAACTATGCAAATGATTTTTGACTATTTTCTTTACACAAATCTCCTCTGGTGAGATTAGTGACTGATCATCATAATCGGGTAATATTTTGTCTTTGACACAAACGTTAGTGGGGGTGTTAGTTTATATTTCCTCGATTAAATATCTCCTTTTGAAGCTCAAATCAGTATTTCAGATCGAACTCCGTTTACTTAAGGTAGTCCACTTTCAGCAGCAGCAGCAGCCTAACATGAACAGCATTTTAGAGAAATGACCAAAAAAAATATTGTCCTGCTGATTTATTTCCTCAGTTTTTAATTCAGTTTCATCTGATTCACACTGGAGACAATACATAAATCTTTTTTTTTTTGTTTGCTGGGGGGGGGGGGGTTCCTTTGCCTGCCAGTAGCTTTTGTGAAACATTAGCACGACTGTTAGAAATAAGATCTTTTAATAAAATACAGTTTTTTAACATGAATTTTATGAGCTCCTGTTGCTCTGCTTTTCTTTCCCAGTCTCTGTCTGGAAATCATGATTATATTTTGGTAAATTTCGAGTTCAGTATATAAATTATTTTTTTTTTTTAATTAACCGTCTATTTTTGCCACCAAATTTGCAGCCGACAATTGCAAGCTGTGCTAGGTGCTAGACACTGTGCTGCAATAAATAATGTAATACCGGCAACTAATGTGAATATTGTCACCATTTTGGATAAATGGTTAAAAAAAAAATGCAATAATTTCTCAGTATTGCAATCATCTGCAGTTATTTTCAATTGATTCAAGATTTGCCAGTGACAACCTGAGTGCCACATATTATGATGACCTGGTCTGGTTTAGAGCATAATGGCAGCAAAACTAGTTGAGCAAATGATCAATCTTTCTTAGTCAGAGCTATTTTGGCTACAAATAATGAAATATGCATGACTTCACTCAGTTTTACACTTCCCAACATGTTTTTATTGGTAAACAAATGGAGTAAAATGGTAGGAATCTTTATTGGCAACAGCAATAAAGTTTGAATCACACACGGAGGGTTAGAAGTTACACTCACAGCATTTCATTGAATCCTCAATGAAGGGCAAGCTCATGTTTATTGAGTATTGTCAGTAACACACAAAAAAGGGACGGTGAAAGCTGTGATTATGACCTCTTCTTTTTGCGAACACACACACACACACATACACACACAGAAAGACACGCTCTTCTCTCCTTAAGATGAAGTATAGCTCTGTAAGAGCTTGACCTTCAGAGCACCCGTACGGTTCGGGAGCATCGTCAGTCCAATCTCTCACTTTCTGCCTCCTCCTGTCTCTTAGCCTCAGCCGCCATCGGCACGGATGGGGGAGGGGGGAGGGGGGGGGGGGGGGGTATTTGGAGTGAGAGGGTTAGTCCCTGTGGGCTCGGCCCTTGCCACTGCAGCTGCCTGTCATCAGTCCATGAAGGCGGCACGCTAATATACTTCCTGGACTCTTTTCCTGTCAAACAAATGGCCTGACCGTGGTTTCCCCAGAGAGGAAGGCCATGTCATAATCGATGCAGCCACTGGCGTATATCACTGCCCCCCCCTCGCCTCCCCTCGTTCCTGCTGGTGAACCGATATGCTCAAAAGGTGAAAGAATTGGTCGCAAATACAAACACTTGTACACAAGAGCTTCTTTCCCCCTCGAGTAGGACCCAAACAAATTGTAAAGTGACAAATAACCACATATACTAATTAACTTTTTGCCCACTTTTTCCCACATCGCTAATCACCACGCATTCTCACTTTGGGCTCTCTGTCAGTTGTTCCCTTCTTTGCTCGATCGAGCTTCGCGCTAGCCTAAAGTCTCCTCCAGCCTTCGGTGGCACAGTCCCCTAATTAAACATTGGGAAAAAGCAGAGAACGCAAAATCCAATCCAATTACAGGCGTGATGAACCACATGTGTCCCCCTGGCGATGAGGCTGGCCAGGTTCCCCAAAAGACAACAACAGATGAACAACAACCCTGATTGAAATGGCAGGCCTTCAAACAACATGCACTCCCATTGGAGCAGAGCTAAACAAACCCCGCTCCCATTGGGCTCGCGGTAATGGGCAGAGCAGAGTGTAATTTAGAAAGTTGAGGAGGAGGGTGCTTCACATACTAATACGGACTCCCTGAATCACTGCTGTTTCGGTGAGAAGAAGAAAAAAAAAAAGAGTATCAACTCCGAGTGGATGTGTCTGACCTCTGCATGTGAACGTACGTCTAACTGTTTTTATCATGTTCGATGTGAGGAAATGAATGAACGTATTATATAAGATGGTTTATTATACATTAGGGCAAGTGGCATGGATTCGACATTAACACTGTAAAAGGCTTAATTAAATCCATATTCAAATATCCACATTTAAAATAATACAATCTTTTCGAATTTCTCTAAAACTATTTCATCACTAAGTGTTTGTTACGTTACCATGACAATGTTTTCTTTTGATTCAAATAAAGTGTAGAAAGCCAATATGTCAGAGAAAAAGCAGAAGAAACAGTAAAGATTTTATCATACTTTACAATTGTTTTTTTTTCTTTTTTCTTCTTTTTATTTTCTTGAGGGTCCAATTTAAGTTTTGGAAAACAACATTGTTGTGGTTATAAAAACAAAGGGAGACCATAAAACGGTAAATATGAACAAGTTACAATTCAACAGATCCACTCCGAGCACAAAGCACCATTACGAAGTAAACACCCTCACTTTTAAGGCCCCGTTTCGCATTTACACAGCAACATATTGAAAACAATGTCAGTTTACACAGGAACGGGCAAAAACGCGGAAAACAAGATTGGTGGCTCTTTCTAGAAGTTGGTGCCAAATGTATAGAATGTAACTATCAGGTGAGCTGGTTCATGGGAGCTGGAATTAAATAGCATAGTTTTAGAGCAAAACATCCATGAATATATACTTCATTTGAAAGCATAACGTTTGACCCATTTCACTCCTCGTGATTAAGACTCAACCAAGCATTTCATATTTATGGTCCAGCAGTTACGCCTCAACAGCTGATTAACAGACACACATGACGGGTTTGTGTCAAACTTTGAGACCATGAGCATGAAAGAAGACAGCTATCGACAGAAATGTCAACGATATTACAGCTGTCTCCGATATCAAATACCTTATTAAGCACCTAATAGTTCCATATGGTACATACATGAGTTGAATAGAGATTATACCGATGGCAACGTTTCACAGAGGACATCATTTGTGGATTGAAAGGTTTTGTGTTTGTACATGTAACAATTTCTATGAGTACCGAGGAGCCGTCCATACATCCAGCTTTTCCACGTGCTTTATCCGTGTTAGGTTTGTATGGACTGGAGCAGCTGGATTTAACAGCCAAGACGGGAAGTTATTATGGGAAATGTGAATTAAGAAACTTGTGAAATGACCCCCTTTGAGAGTTCAAAGGTAAAACTGCAATAGCGTGAAGATTCTCCTTAATAAGTATGTGTCATGTTTGCCGCCTAACGTTTTCCTCTCGCCACTGCCGGATTGTTGCACTGGTACTTTAGTTTAGTGAAAGATATACTTCATTCTCGGAAACATTACGGAGCGTAATGGTTCATGCACTATGTCTACTCTGTGAACAAAACAAAAACAAAGGCAAAAACAAGATGTTTTTGTCATCAGGCGCTCACCAAATGTTCACGCGTGACAGTTTGTCACAGGAAATAAATAGGCTTTGGCTCGCGATCAAGAACTGGTCGTGAAAAATGTGTTTCGGAACAGTAAAAGCCCGACAGTGACAGAGACACTCTGCATTTCGTTTATGTTGAAACAATTCCGGAAGCTTATTACTTCAGGGAGTGTGTTTGCAGAGTATTGAGCGCATGTGTGCAGAGCACTTCAGGAGACACTGTGCAAACTCACCGGGGGGTGTGTGGAAAGCTTGCTTCCTTAATTTAATTGCCAATTATATTAGTGCCTCGGCTCTTCTGAGTACAACACAGCTACCCAGTCAAAATAATCACAGGCTCAAACTTAATGTGTAAATACTCCCAGAGGGACAGGACACACTTGCATAGACACATCGTGGATGTTTGGCGAGCGCACAAACATGCAAACAGCAGAAGGGAGGATCGGAGGAGGGAGATTATAGCGTTGACTAAATTAATCACACATGAAAGGACAAAAAAAAATAAAAAATAAATAAATAGCAGTGACAGTGAGTCATACATTGTTAATGAAAAAAAGTTGGCGTTGCCAGTCCAAAAGTTTTCACCTCTATGTCACTATTTGGTGTGAATCCAAAGAGAGGGCCAAAGCAGGGCAATAGGAGAGGAGAGAGAACAAAGGAAATGCAAATCAGCTATGGATCAAGTGTGGCTGTATGAATAACCCATAAGGGATGCACCGTTCGTGCGCGTGGGTGTGGGTGTGTGTGTGTGAATGAGTGGGTACCGATGCATAGAACACTTCATGCCCAAGGAAGGATAAAGAGAGAGAAACTCTGTATTTATAATTCATAGCCAAAAGTTGTGAAAAGGGGGGACAAGCGAATGACAGGTATGCTCCTCGCTCGCTCGCCTTTGGGGAATTCAAAAGTGCCCCCCCCCTCCAAGTTGAGAGACTGAAGAAGTTTTCTTTTAACAAAGCAAGGAAAGTGTCAGCATGATAACGGGTGTGTGTGTGAGGGTGGGGGGTGGGGTGGGGTGGGGTGGGGGGTAAGAACCATGTGCCCTTCAAGGTCAGGAAAGAATAAACGGTGCACGATTGTTAAATCTAAACTCTGCCAGCGCCTGGTCGGCGTCAGGGTCGCCGTGCGCCCAACTCCTTCAAAAGGGGGCCGTCAGAGTGGCAGGCAGGTGAAGCTGGCAGGCAGACATATTAAATACAGACATTAAAAAAAAAAAAAAAAAGAAAAAGAAAAGAAGTTTAAACTCACTTCTCCCTGGGGAATGCCATAAAAATAACAAAAAAAAAAAAAAAAGACTGGGATGAGAAAGCAAGAAAATACTGAGGTCTTTGGTGAGACGGGGCAGGCAACGCAAGAATGGCACCCGAAGCAAGCAGATTAGACAGAGGGCTGCATAAAGGGAAAGTATAATAGGTGAAAATAAAAGGAGCTTGATGAGACGGAGATATGTTTTCAGATGGAAATTGACATCAGTTTCCTTTTCAGTGTTGTCTCTTCCCCCGACATGGCTGTTTAAGTATTGGAAAGAGAGCAGGCGAGGGGAGAGGTCACTCGCTTTCATGCCAATTTGGCTTTATTAGCAGGGTAAAAGAGAGAGGGGAAGGGGATAGTGAGAGAGAGAGAGAGAGAGGGAGAGAGAGAGAGGAAAGAGGGAAAGAGGGAGTTCTCAGAATTAAAAGGAAGCTATTGATGTCTCTTGCTCCAAGGCCCTCTTTTTACTCGACTTCTAATTTAGCATTTCACACACAGCACACAGAGGAAATAAATTAGAGGGGCAAGGAGAAGAGAGAGAAAGCTGCGGCGCGCGAGTGAGCGAGAGAGAATATGTCTACTGTATGCACCAAGAAGAGAAGTGGGGGGAAAAAAGTGAAGGTGATGGAATGAGATGAAACCGAAATCAAGATATGCTGCTGATAAAATATGGGCAACGACACGCACGCGGAGGGAAGATGAAGACAAGAAATGAAGAGAGGAATTATCTTTTATCAAGGCATCTTTATTGGTGAAAGAACCGGGGAGCAACCCAATTAAATCAGCTTTTTCACTTAAGAGAATTCATCAACTGGGAGTTGTTTTTTTTACATTTTTTATTTTTTTCTTAAACGAGTGTTTCTTTGCAGGATAATCTGCACCCACGCACATGAGCACAGACACACGCGTGCAGGAATGCAAAGGCGCACACACCTAATTGTTACTGATGTCATTTTACTCTTGCTTTTAGGGTTTAGCTCACTGTTGTAATAGTCTCATTCCCATGCACACACACACACACACACACACACGCACACACACGCACACACACACACACACGGACTTTATATGAGTTCATTTGTGATTCTGCAGATTCATTTCCATCAACTTCGTCCTGTCCACAAAGTTCCTTTCATCTGAACAAAAAGGGCATCGAAGTACAAATATGCACCTGGACCCACGCAACTGAAGATCTGCACAGCATGCTTTGACACACGCACACACACACACACACACACACACACACACACACACACACACACACACACACACACACACACACACACACACACACACACACACACACACACACACACACACACACACACACACACACACACACACACACAATCACACACAATCACACAGACATATGCATGCACGCTTTTTGAGCACAGGCAGATTTATGCCCGTGCAAATCCCCGGCCCGAGCCGATAGCAGTGACCGCAGACACCGCGAGACAGAGAAGGGTAATTTCGTCCACTGTAGGATGAGTGAATGCTGATAAGGCCCGACTCTGCTCTCTCTCCTCCTCCTTTTTGTCTCCAATTATCACTCCTACCTTGCTCCTCTCTTTCCTTTGACTCAGAAGTGTTTAATCTCCTCTTCTTGTAGTTTTTTTTTTTTTTTCTGGAGAAGACTCAATCCACCCTCTCCTTCTTCTCTCTCATCCCTCCCACTGTACCCCTTTTTTTCCTACTGCGTTTAATGCTCATATATAAGATTTGCTCAAAGCTGAAGATATGGGGACCCCGGGGAGGAAGACGATGAGGAGAAAGAGACATAGGGGGAAAGAGAGATTATGAAGAGCAAGAATGTCAACTGATCCACTGGGTGTAGATGAATACATGTATTATTGCGTGAGAGGATTACATTTCAGTGGTTGCAGCGCACCCACCAAATAGAAAATGTATTGTGACGGGACCGTGCGATATCAGTTTGTACAAAATGAAAAACCGACAGCTTAGCGTGATAAGATCAAGCTGGGTTATTATTACTTCTATTTATTTATTTTTGTGCTTGCTCTTAGGCAAAATGCAGACTTCATTGCGCAGCGAGTGATAAAGGTGTGACTCACAACCTCCCACCGCGGTTTATATAAACTCTCCCCCTCAGTTTCACCCCTCTTCATCATGCTCGAAATCCCCAATAGCCACTTCTTTTCCTCTCCCGCTTCTCATCTAAATTTCTGCCTTTGACCCGGGCAAGGTGGAAACCTTTTTTGGCAGAAAACGCTCTCTGAACGCCAGCTGTCAAGTTCAGTCTTCGATCACCTCTCCTCTTACCTCCTCGCTCAGTCCTTCCTGAGCTCGGTTCACCTTTGAAAACAGCAGAAGCTTTCTGTACTTCACCTTCATGTCAGCTCGGCTTTTAATAGGCGGAATGTTAGTCTCACCGGCTACTTATACAAAAAAAAAAAAATCCCACTGTTATGGAAATAGGATGGTGGGATTTTTCATCTGTTGAGTGAACTTGAGTGTTGTTAAAGGAAAAAAAAAATGGTGAACAGCTCTGAGGTTTAATTTTTCAACTACGGTAACCTTGGTGAGCATGTCACATAAAATAACCACCACAATAAGACAAACATAATTTATGGCTGTTTTATTTATTTATTTTATTTTATTTGTTTAATTGATGCTGTTAAACTTGAGCAGTTAAAAAAAAAACTAAAAAAAGGAATTGAATACATGTAACGCATGCCACTTTTGTTGAGTGTAGTGGTGGTCACTTTATTCTGGACAGCATCCAGGCCAGGGTCTCCACGTGGAGTTTGAATGCTCTTCCTGTGGTTCCTCCATCCTCAGACATGCTTGTTAAGTTAATGGGGCACTCTGGAAAATCCTGCAGGCGTGAATGCGTGTCACACTGGGCCAGATCAACAGGTTTGCGTGTTCAAAAACAAGCGCACTTCTGACACGCACTATGCATTTAGCACGTTTGCCTTCATGGAAAAGAAATATTAAGTGTCAGCAACAGATTTGAAATATTAGGAGGAGTTAATCAGAGCTACCATGTACAACAGTAATGTAAAACATTTGATCTATTGTAGATAACAGCTTTATTTACCAATACACTCTGATACAAAAACGCCAAAAATATTCATTTCTACTTTCTACAAAAATATGATGATCTTGATGATGGTCTGATATCTCCATCTATAGCGTCTAAATACATTGCTTTGCAAACAGAACATGATCAGAATTTGTCACCGAACCTACTTGATTATGTTAGGAAAATACAGGTTTTGAATGGTTTGAAATGGCACAATTTTATGTGACTATGTGACTCCTGGGCCAAAGGCTTGTACTCAATCCTGTACATTCTGCATTTAGACATCAAGTGTGTTTATAGATATTTCAGAGGAAAAGGCCACGAAGACCAAGCTGTGTGTGTGTTTCAGTTCTTCTTTTCCCAGAGTCATTTATGTCCACATACCTGTGGGGCTGACCTCAGTGCAGTACTCACTAAACCGACTCAAACTGAGGGCAGACCGTTCATAGTCCAACTGCAGATTACAAACTTCAATTGGCTGTTTCTTTATTTGCAGGGCTGTTTTCTTCAAGGGACAAGTTATTCTCCATATAATATGTGTTACACCTACTTTTCCAATACAATTAGGATTGACAAACAAATAGTATCAAAGAGTCTTTTTTTTTTTTCCCCCCACCAAGTCCAGCCTGGGGTCACGGAGAGTAGGGAGCCCAAACATCCCTGTCCCCCTGTAAATCAGATATCCAAACATTTCACTTTTTTCCAAATCTACTTTCAGTCTAACTTGTATGGTTAAACACCTATCATGAGAACTGAGGCCTGATTTCACAATATATAGCACTTACAAAATGCATGTGAATAAATAAATGATGGGTTAAATTCATTTGAGGCATGTAGCAGACGCTATACAAAGGCACATCCGATGCGAAAATAGGCACCTTGTTATAAACTTGGCAGCATATATTCACAGAAAATTGCAATGATGAAAAAAATACAATAATAGATGTACATGAATGGTGTTTTCAACATTCACGTCTTGTGTAGAGGCAAGCTGTTCAGTTACATACACTTACATGAACAGTATTGACTGACTGATTGAAGCACTCTGGATGATCAACCTGACAAGTTCAATCAGTTTCTAAGAACCAGACCACACACTTTTTAAATCCCTCATCGCATGTCTCCACGGGGGGTGCTGATATATGTTTCAGTTTTTCCTCTATGTGAATACCAACGGCGAACTGTTTCTGACAGCCAGAGGTCTGCGCCTTGTGTATTCCTACTTCTATTTGCGTAAGAAAACACATGAATACACAAAGTCACTTCACACGCTCAGAGATCATTGAATGATCGCATTAGAGCAAAGAAAGGCACATTAGGGCCATTTTATTTCAGGTCAGATGAAAAGGTAGGAGAGAGTACAGCTACTGTGGAAACATAACAGCTGGACTGTGTGTTTATGTGTGAGCATGTGACTGTGTGTGTGTGTGTGTATGCGTTAAATCCCTATTTCTCTCATGCATGTTCTTGTAATAAAAGCCTCCCCAGACTGACCTATTTTTCTTTTCTTTTTTTTTTTAACTTTATTTTCCTGATCTGCGCTGGTATGAATAGTGATATATATTAGAAGCGATGCTGTTGGTCGATAACAGGCTCTTTGAATTTGGTGCATACATTTTTTGCGTTTTTCTTGGATGGTATTTGATCAATAATCACTATAAAGATTTCAATGTTCACAAGTGGAAATAAAAAAAAGAAAGAAAAAAAACTGCCTCAGAGTCCAGCTGTGCAGGCCAGCCACAGCTAAAGTGCCACGGTGCCACTTAAAGCCAACTGGATGCCCGGGAGATATTTTAGGGCCTAAAAGGGTGAAGGCTGCATGTGCCACATCAAAAACTCCCACCTCCCACGAGGCGTGACATTTCACATCGGCCAACATGTGCCCAGTAAGCACACCCCACGTGCGCATAAATGCAGACCCACGCATGCACATAAAAGTATACAAATGCCATTACCACACTAATGCTTCTTCTCCCCTCCAGCTGGGACATTAATAGCTATTTAAACGCCCCAGAAATGTACCTGTTCAGAGACACGCAAACACACACACAAGCATAAAAACATACACATATACTAATCTAGTCTCCAAGTCCCCTGAAGTCAATTACAATCTCTCACAGCTGCGGTCTACCCGCAGGATTAGTGGTAACATGGGCACACGCATTCACACACGCACGTATGCACGCACACACACACACACACACACACACACACACACACACACACACACACACACACACACACACACACACACACACACACACACACACACACACACACAGGGCCATATGCTGATTATGAAACTCTCTCACCAGTGGCAGGTATATTGCTGGTTAAGCAGGAGATTGTGAAATGCAGACATACCTGCAAAAGTCAATGAGCCGGTCACTTAAGACCACAAAATGCTACTGCCAAAGCTGTGGCTCGGAGAGACAGCAAATAATAAACAAGTTAATATGTTTACTTACAATACACCCACACCAGCGGTCACGATAAAGTGAGTTTGCAGGTTTGATCCAAGCACTTATTGGACGGACAGCTGGAAGAGTCAGGCCTCAATTACACAACAACGCTTTTATGTGAAAACAGACAACTTATGTGGGTGTCTATTTACAAAATGATGCTCGAAGCCACTGAGAATGCAACTTTTTGAAAACGCTCCGACTCTGTCTCTGTTAAAGCGGATGAAATAAAAAAAACTTTTCTGACAGGCTGACACTACGCACCATGGCTGTAGAAAATAGTTCTGCACATGTGAGAGTACATGGACTATAGCCACAGTGGCGGCCTCCGGAGTGGCCTGACTCCAAATACATATTCTCTCGGTTCTTGCGTTGTTTTCTGTTCTCTGTGTGCACGTGTGTGTGATTTCATGACAAAACATTCAACAGCACAAACTTGTGGCATGGTAAGTACGTCATTCTGCAGTGTTTCTGCCATTTTCTTTTAAACAGACATCGTTTTCCAAATGTTGTCGTGTAACACGAACATTTTCTGAAACTAAAATGTCGAAATGATGTGTTTTCACTTGAAACATTGTCATATAAACGGGGCCTGAAGGCCAATTCATACTCCATAAGAACAAGAAAAAAGTCCTGACACTCTCGGTCTTGCCAAACAAATGAACTTTATTTTCTCCGGCCAGCTCCTTCTGTCAGAATAAATTTAGCTTGGCTGTGCTATGGCCTGGAGCTGGACATGTGCCTTCTGTTGTAAAGAGACATTTCTAAACACTGCACCACTGTTCTGCCCAACCTTCATCATGATGCCATAAGTTCAATAGATATGAAATACTTAAAATCTCTTTTCAACAAGTTATGAAGACAGTGTGATGCTTCTATCTTATTTTCCTTTTCAAGGTGCGCAGTGGTATGTATTCAGATGGAGTGAGGAGTTAGATGGCCTGGCTACAGTCTATATCACTTTCACAGATAAATAGATGAACTTTATTCATCCTTGAGAAGACACTGAGCACTCAAAGGCAGATATAGAACACCCCATAAACCAGGCAAACACTGCTATCTGCCACAGTTAAATGTGAGTAAACAAACAGCATATGAGTCAATTCAAATGAGGCCCGGGGCAGCGGATGCTGAGCCATATACATGGTGCTGTCGCAGGGTTTTCTGTGGCACTGAGCCGCCTTTCCACTCACACTCTCCATTCACGGGCCGACGCAGTCCTTCAGCACGGAGAGGCAATGAGTCTCGTCTACAGAAATACCACTGAAAACACCACAGCAGATTTATTATGTGCATTTCAGTATGTGTGCTCGGATGTAGACGTTTACACACAGACCCAACGCATTCAGCAGTACGCAGCAATAAACGGCTGCGCGGAGTGAAAAGGCAGCCTGGCAAGGCTTCCATGTTAGAGCTAAAAGGAGTGAAGGAAATGCCCTGCCAGCCATTCATCAAGCCACTGAGCTCTGTCCTCACCCGGACTAATGGAGGATGGATGAGACAGAAAAGACAGGCATGCTGCGATTCATAAGACTCCAAAGAAATCCCGGCCTATTGTGAGCTCTCAGCTGAAGGATGTGGAGGATCAGGGATGTATAGCCACAGACATGGCGAGGGATAATATTCCTGCGCAGCATGGACGGAGGAGCAAAATGCTGCAAATCTGTGCCACTGCAGTGGCTGGGGCTTTCACCTCTCATTAAAATGTTTTTTTTGACTGAGAGCCTTGAAGTGAATGTGAACAGTGATTGGCCGCTTTACCGAGTCCACTGTCATAATCAATTACTGCTGCAGCCGAGTATTCACCACACAGATGGAGGGAATTATAAATATGCAACTGTGATTTTTTACATACAGAGGAGGTGCTGCTGTGCCATGTCATGTGTTTTTGTAGGGTTTTCATTTAGATTTTCTTTTGCTACAGGCTCAGCCATTCCTGTGAATTTCACTTAATGTAAGCAAGCAGAGACCAAATAATTCAATGTACTATGCAAATTGACAATAAATGACTTCATTTTACACACGAGTGAGGTCTTGTCAGAAGGAGAAACAGAAGACACATTTAAAAAAAATAAATAAAAAAATAAACTATTCACACAATTACACTTTTCAAAATGGCAGTCTGCTGTGGAAACGAATGGACCAAAAAAAAAAAAAAAAGGGTCATGGAGAGCAAGTAAAAAAAGAAAGAAAGAAAATGAGTGTGTAAAAGAAAGGAGAGTGTGTTGTATAAATGAAAGGATGGGATGTGATGAATAGGATGTGACAGGGCTGATTTGTAAATGCAGAGTCAGGGAAAAATGGGGAAAATTAGCTAAGCTATTCACAGGATCTGACTCAGAGCAAAATATTGCGGTCATAGCATGCACAAGAGAAAAATAACAAAACACTGGGTGCCTACGCACTCATAGCCATACTCAACCTCCCTGCCTTCACAAGTCCTCTAGCATCCCAGCAGCAGCAAAACCAGAAATGGTTGAAGATTTTATAGACTACTATGTAATCATCACCCCTCTTGTAGTCTTTTACCAGCCTTAAATAATGATTACGCATCACTGGTATTGATTCGAAGTCAGTGATTACAACAAATCATCTGCCACTGATCACAAGTCAGTGGGGGATTTCGCTCCCAGTGATAATGTGCTATGAATCAATAAGTCATTGCAGTGCAGGATATAATCACAGGTAAAAATTACATTAAAGTGAGATTCACACAGGAACATATAACCCCCCCCCCCTTCAAACCCCTCAACCCTGATCTCCAATCCCTTATTTAATCAGCCATGATTCAGTAAATCCTCGGCAGGTTAACAAACATGTGCCGCGGCTTCATCCTCACTGCTTAGTATTCCTGTAGTGGAATTAATCTCAACGTGCTCTCACGGCGGTGTAGCGGTTAACACTTTTACCTCATGAAAAGAATATCCCCCCCCCTCCCCGTTGAAATCATGCATTTGAGAGTTAACAGGTCACTGCACTGTGACTGTCTCGGTTTTTCATGTGACAGATGAGCAACCAGCCGAGATTGCCTGTTACCTCACGTTGGATAAAGCTGTATAGAAGGAGAGATGGATGGAAGAATTAAGCTCTATTCAGTTAGAAGTCAATGCGAGTGATCAATATATAGTTCGCCCCATTCTTCTTTGAAAAATACAGACTGCCAGTGTCTCCTACAGCTGGCTGTTACCTGTGGGCATAAAAGCACACAGGGAAGCAAACAGCAATCGATGTCTGATTTTGCTTTTAAATGCAAGATGTGGGATTCGTATAACTGAGTGGGAGGAAAGGCGTGAGTGAAGCGTCGCACGTAGACATGAATGCACATTCGTATCTCCCTCAAAACAAAACGATGCATCTATAACCTGTCAAAAAGTGAACTCAGTGTAAGCCATTAAAACATAAGCCTATGCAGAAATGGATTAAATGTGTGTTTTCCCAGGAGCTACATTTTACCATATAGATTGAGCTGCTAGTGTAATGCCTGTATTTTTGGTGGTGTTAAGCGACAAAGAGGAATGCACACACAGATTATTCAGCGCTAAAACTTGTGGTGCATTTTTTTCCCTCCGTAGTTCACAGAAGGATGCTCACACACTGGCTTTCCTCAGCGGGATTGAACCAAAACAGCATTTGTGGCAAAACACATCCAGTGGCGTCCTGTTGGAACATGCAGCGTTACATAGGTACACTGAAACATATGGTTGGATCAGAATTGTTTTTGTTTGTTTGTTTAACCAGGTACAAAAAAAAAGAAAAAAAAAAAGACAGTTTGCAATAAACAGTCAGATGATTGATCTGCCAGATGCTGAAATCACTGAGTGTGGGAGGGATGGATCTGGAGCAATGATAGTTTGAAAAGATGTGAGCAGAATGGAGAGTAGCGCGTGTGTGTTTTATGTTAATTCTCTTTCAGGTGAATAGAAAGCCACACAGACTACCAAATCTCATTATGCTGGGCTGTCATACACTCTTTCTGTCTCCTCTCTTCCAGATGGGTTGGTTTCATCCTCCTTTTTTCCCCCCCCGTCTCTGTTTTTATATCTCTCTATCCTCACATTCCCTTTCTACACCCCCCCCCCCCCCCCTCCATATCCAATTTCTGGCTTTAAATAACTTGTTTCTGCATGGATGGACTGAAATCATATCCAGGCTGACACATTGCAGATTTGTCTTCCGGAATTAATTTCCACGACAGAACATAGACTGCTTTAATGAGTTTTTATTGCATATTGATCACACATTGATACCACCAGTGAAGCATTTGCTATACATTATGCAGCAACTGGTCCTTTATGAGAGTTGCCGTGTGTGGAGGTTTCACGTTTGATATTGCAGCATGCTAACTGAAGTCGGATATTCATGTGACTAAATTGAATTGCACAGCAGAAGATATGCTCTGGCATGTTAGCCTATAATGGGTACAGGCATCTGAAGCTCAGTATTCAGGATACAGCTACAAGCAGAGGTTTCAAAGTACTCCTCGTGCTTTGGGAATTACAATTAGTTTTAGCTACCAGTACCCCCCCCCCCCCCCCCGGACTCCGTTTGCTTGTGCACTACAAGGCTCCAAAGAGTTCATCATCCGCAGCTTCTGTGACCTTGTTATAATGATTGCAGCTTCAGAATTTGTTGATTGGCAGGAACAAGTGAGAGATTGTACTGGAGGGTGAACGCTTGAAGCAACTTTAAACATTTATATGGATGAGTGCAGTCTTGTGTTCACATCAGAAACAGTCATGGACTATAGGTGTACTTCGAGTTACTTATAGATATTTTATGAAATTGCAATGCTGCCATACAATGCTCATCAAAATTGCAAGAATTTATAGTGCAGCAGATAGCTGCATACATCAGGATAATAGTTCATTAAAACTACTACGATTATTCATTTGGTACTCTTGTTTGGATCAGATATACCTTTCATTTTAAGGCTACCCCAACTATCAATTTGCAAAAGGAATGGTACACAATGTAAAGGTCCCCAGTCCATCACGGGGTAAATACACAGAGAACACCACTAGCTTCTTTCATAATCAATTAACATAAGCCTATAGTCATCACAATTAAAATATGGTGGCTGTCGTGGAAAACCGCGGCACACATTTCACAATTTCAGTTCTTGAATTATATGACTCATGATACCTTTTCATGCAAATTGAAGTGCTTGTATCGCATTTTTAAAGCTTATGCTTCTCTATTCCGAACAAGCTGCTACACACGTTTTGTTCCTTGTAGTCTGTTAGCTGGCGAATACTTCACCTAATACCTACAGGGACATTGGTATCCGAACTATTTGTGCCCATAAAGCAGATGTTGACGTTTGAATGCAGACACAATTGTGTTGATGGTGTTTATCCATTTACCGAAGCCAAATGATCGAACATTTGGAAGCAACAAGGTGCTGCGGGGATGTTTCCTGAAACCCAGTCAGCATTCACGCTTCCAATCTTGACTAAAGTTGAAAACTGACCAAACTTTGCACACAGGTTCACACTGAAACTCTCGAACGACGCGAACAAAGCGCACACTGTACAGCTGCTGTGACGACTATTCTGTGACATAACTCCCACAACTCTATTGTGTGCTAAGCTTAATCCACAGTAATGCATGTAGGATTATTGTGCTGGAAATTGCACGAGTTAAGAACTCAGCGGCAGCCTATGAGATGTATAAAGGAGTCATCATTATGATGACTGTGAAGATAGATCCATACATTTTGTATATCACTTAATCCTACTCAGAGTCATGGGCGCTGGTGCCAATCCTATCTGATCATGGGTAAAAACAGGGAATATTCATATATATAGTGACGAGACAATCAGAGGGCAAAACACAGAGTGACAGTCATACAGTGACATTTACAACTACAGGCAACATATAGAGACAAATTAACTTGAAATGGTACTTCTACAAATTCATCTGCAATAACCTGCTATAACCAAAAGACAAGTGTCTTGATCCAACTAATATATATATATACACACAACACGAGCAAGCATATGAGTAAAGACATCAGTAGTCACTTCTACAACTGATATGAGTATCATGGAACAAGTCTTATTTGTCTGGTTAAGAAACATCCAAATTCTAGTGTGAAAAGGGAAAAGTGATGGACAGACTTAAAGAGCACTACAGGATGATGGCGGGAGCTACTCTCAGGACTTGGAACACTTCACCTCCAGGCAATGAGGACCCTCCAGGAAGAGAAGGATTAGTTAAAGGCGGGGGTTGAAGGTCCATCCCTCACTTTAGAGGGCTAATGAAACACACTCTCAGCCCTCCGTCCTCTTGCTTTGTTTATTCAGACAGGGCAAGCTTCTCCGTGACATCAGCTGACAGACTGCCTGACAGCCCTTCAATCACTTGTGTTATCCTGCATAGTAACTAACATGGTGTCAACTGCTTCCTAATTAACATAATGCTGACTCTTGCTGGGGACAAAAACAAGAGGGGACATTGTCGTTATGTAGGAAAAGGACATTGCTGAATTGAACGCGACCAATTACACCCATAATGAAATCAAAAGTCCACGAAACGGCACTTTTTAAATCTGCGCTAAAACTTTAAACACAGAGGTGTTGACGGATGCAAACAAAGAGGTTGAAAATAGAGTACAGCAGGCTTTCACAGCTCCAGCCTCGTCTCGCTCCTCCGCTGTTTGTTGTCTTCTTGCTAAGCAGGAGCTGTCTTACTGTACATTAGTTATGTATGTTTAACTGGGAACTGAGAGCAATTCATTAGGTAACAATTAGCAATAAACAGGGATGGAAATGAGATGGAACGCACCCCGGTGGAGTACAATTTCAGTGGGAAACACTCGGTTGGGAAACTTTCTCGTCCTGGATAAGAATTCATCGAGGCTCAAACATGTGAGTCATGAATTATTTATCAGTTTTATTTCAGATTGCTGATAATGACTTCATACAACTCGCACAATTAACACGGTGGCAACCTGCGTGATGAAGACACCGCGATGAAAGGAGCAGCTGATAGGAGAAACGTAGTTCCCAGCCTGCTTTGTCTCTTTTAAGGCGACATCACTGTTCGATAAAACAGTTAAGGGCAATGAAATAAGCACAGATTGATTCAAAGATGAAAGTTTCCATCAAGCACACACTAATTGTCATCTTTCTTTGCTTTATGATTCTCAAAGTCACATTTGAAGACCTGGAGATATAAACAACTGCTGACGAAACAGAAACTTTGTCTCATCCAGCAACACCGTGAAGGTGAGGACTACGAAACAAGCACACTAATCGAAATGCAGCAGGCTGCAACCACAATAATACTCTTGCTCTCAAGTACCACAAACAACCTCTTTCCCAAGGATTTATAAATTTCAATCCATTTTAAAAGAACTCGATAATGAAAGTTCAAAGCGTAGAAAATGGTGTGTCAATGAGCCATCATCTCTCTCACCATTACAGTCTACAGATTCCTGTAGCTGCTTTTCTCATTGAACTCACAATATATTCATTTACATAATGGCAGGCTAAATGGTCTATACAGTACACTGATAAGCCCGCCCTCATCACTGAGCTATTACACATCGTACGATACATGTCAAACAGGGGACTCTGGACTGGTATCTGGGTTCAAGTATGTGTGTCACGAGTTTGACAGCACAGGAATTGCGGTGAGAATCCCCTGGCATTTAACCCCTGTCTGATGAACAACGGTAAGTGGATCATAAAGAAAGAAGAAGAAAAAAAAGAAAAAAGAAAAAAAACCTTTCTGATAGCCTGGCCCTCAGAGCGTTTTTGAAATATTATTTGAGTACAAAGCCTAATAGCTCTAAATGGGAAGACAGTGATATGTTTTGCATGGTAAATATCCATCTCTTCATAACCATATTCTCATTCCATTCACATGTGAGTGGTCAGTGCAATTCCACAGGGCAATGAGGATGGAGGGTTGCAGCTGTAGCGGCACAATAACGCTAGAACAATCTAGCAGTGTGAGCTGCTGGAGACTTTTTCTATATCCGAGAAGAGAAATATTGAGCATCGCAGGCTGAGAAGGCGCTCACAAAAATATGCATCGAGAGAATACCAAGTACCCAGCAACGTTTTAGAAAAGCTAGAAAAATATTTTTTTTAATCTTAAAGCTGGTGCCTCTTTATCCTAAAATTGGCCTTTTATGTTACTCCAAGTAACAATTGAGACAATAGAAAATGAAGCAGGCAAAAACAGAAATGACTTGAACATGCCATCAGAGGGCAATGTGGCAATCCCGTCTTTCCTCTTAAATTCTGCCGCACCTACACCAAAGCCAGAGCTATTATCGGCTATTTTGGTGGTATTATTGGTGCAATGATATTAAGTCGTCTCATTTTAGGGAGGCGGGAGCGAGTGATAGCTCTGAAACAAGCATTTGACACTAAAACCGTGGCTAATGCTAATTCCTTCACCGCGCCTGGCGGAAACATTAATCTTTAATAATGACACAAAGGCCTTCTGTTGAGGGTGGGGTTGGGGGGGGGGGTTGTTGGGGTGGGAGGTGTGTTAGTGGCTTACATCCTGTCCCCTCAAAACCTTTGCGTCACTCACTCAACAGATTGGTATTTTTAATTCGCTGTGCTTACATGAAAAGGAAATCTGTTGCTGTCAGACTGAACTGAGAGAGGACAGCCAATGTGACACATGTGCAGGACTGACTCACTATCAGTGTGTGGCTGTGCTGGTGACTTTGTGATTATCCACTGTCGGCATCATTTTTCCTTTGCAAAACATAAATAAATAAATAGAGAAATAAAAAAGTTGAAAGCCGAAATAAAACAAAGTAGCAGAGTGATGGAGGTCATGGGTGGCAAGCATCCACACACATAATTAAACGCAAAATCACAAAATGGCTTTGTGGTGTGCACTTGTGTCTCTGCTTGTGTCTGTGTGTGAACATTTGGCTAAAGATATTTCTCACAGTGCAATTTACCGGTCCAGCGAGACATTTCCATTTCAACTGAGGGGTTTTGTTATTCACAGACTCGCGTGCACGTGTGTGTGTGCGCGTGTGTGTGTGTGTGTGCGCGCGCACGCGTGCAAATGCACAGCGGCGAGTGAACAAGAGATTTAAAGAGAGAGCTTCAAACTGCAGTGAAATGAGTCAGAAGGGGGGATTAGCGAGGGGTTATAAGCCTGTTGTAGGAGTTGGGGCCTTTTTAGCTGAAGATCAGACTGAAGGCAGCACTACAGTCAAATCAGACGCTGTGTTCTTCCCACACTCTGCTCTTTACTTCTCATCATCGTTGCTGCATAATGACTGCCACGCACGCACTTGATTATAGTGCCATACTCTCCGTACGGATGGCTGTTGAGCAGTGACCCTGGACGCTCAAAGAAACCGAGCAAGAAGCAAGAGATGCGACGGCAACGTCAAAATTAATGTTATCATTTCCACACCAGTTGGCAGCAAAACCCCATGGACTGTGTCTATATGTTGGGTGTACGCTTGAGTGACACTCAGGTACAATCATTAACCGCTGTAGAAATGTGTGCCTGTCATGTAATTGACAGGGTAAATGACAGTATTATCAGTGTTTGTGCATGTGTGAACCCCCAGTGGAACGGCTATGAGGAAAACGTAATGAAACTGTCTCGTCCTTCCTTTGACTCACACAGGAAAGATGCAGTTGGCTGCTTTTGTCACGCAAACACGTGTGCGCACGTTTGTAATACCAGCTTTCCTTCCCAAATGAAAATGCACATGACTTCTGACACAGTGTGACACAAAGTGCACCGCCGCCCTCTCTGGCCAAAAACTCTGCATGTCTTCAGGTCAAGAACTCGATGACTTAAGCGCCCGCTGTGGGATTGGCCTTTTTCCTCCAATTAGGCTTAGTTATTTTAGACATCTGCCAAAAGGAGCAGCAGTCCGGCTCATATTTCACACTGTAAAAGAGCTCGCCTGGTTGCCAAGTTGATTTGCTTGCAGAGTGTCTGGCTTTATGTTGGGCTATAAAGAGCTAACGTCAGCGGACCAGAGTCAGTGCGGGTCATTTGAATTGGTTGAGACACAATGACAAATCTGTATTTGGATTTAAACCTTTGGGATATTGTATTCCCGGAGACCATTGTCTGAATGTGGCGATGCACAAGAGCCTTAAATAGCTGTCACTTGAACTTGTGCTTTGATAAGGCGTCACGACGTTCGCCTGTCACCCTGAAAAGTTAGAGATTTGGCGGGGGGGGGGGGGGGGGATCATGGCTGTGCAAATGGGAGGCACGCAATGGTGCATTTCTTTACAAATACTCATGCAGATGATGGGGAACTGTGTCAGGAGGGAGAGAAGGACAACAGTGACAGATTGTTCCACTTTAACAGCAAACACACACAAGCACAATCACCCGGATGCAGAGAAGTCCTGAGAGGGAGACACACACACACACACACACATTTAAAGACTGCATGGTGATTTGGCTGTAAGCCAGCGGAAGATATTACAGCGATAATTCATAACTTGCTAGCCTGGGATGAACCTGGATTTTACTGTCCGGAATGAAAAGTGACCAATAAAATATACAGCAAAATGATTAAGGTAAAAAAAAAAAAAAATCGATTAGATTATATTGGGCCAAAGATAGAATGGTGAACTGATATAACGGAGGAAAAAATGAGAAATGCTGGTGAAAAGTAGAGAAACTTCAGAAATGTTGAGTTTAAGGTGAAAAGAAAAAAAATAAATCTGAGGATGATAACTTAAAAAAAAAAAACTGCCAAAAAGCATCTTGAAAATCAGTCCCTTGCCATCTTTCTCTGCCTCCACACAGGCTGTGTCCTCTATCTGCAGGCCAAGTGCTGGGTTCGTGCTTTTTTAAATAAGCTCAGGAAGAGATTGTGATTCCCCCAGTTTCTTTCATTAGGCAGATTAATCCCACCATTAGCCAATAATGCCAAGGCTTGTCATTGCCTCAAAGGGAGCACGCTTACATATATATGCATATTCACAAAATACAAAATATAGAAAAGAAGAAAAGAAAAAAGAAAAAAAGAGTATGTCCTAGGCATACCTCTGAACACATACAGTACGTAAGCAAATGTGGAATAGTAAACAGTGGTGAGCTTTGATTATCTGGAGTCTTTGTTTTTTTTTTTTTTTTTTTTTACAGTCTTCAATAAAGAGGATTACAGTCTCACTGAATACTATTTAAGTCTAACGGTTTAGAGTTTGCTGTTAAATAATTCAGAGGTCGGAACTAATTCCTACTGATAGGGTTAGGGTAACAGCTACTGAGACTAAGATCTGTACCGATCATCTTCTCTTTTTTTTCTGCAAGCAATAAACAGACGCGACACTGTCATCCGCCATAAACAATTGTATGGATTTCACACATGGCTGTCCATTATTGCCTGAGTGTTATTGCTATATGGTGCCTGATTGATACAGGCCTTTCAGAATTTCTGGCCATATGTATAAGGGCTCAGGATCCCATTCAGTTAGTATTTTCAGCTTTAATGGAGCCCATTACCTTGATGAAGTGGATCTTCAGCCCACCAGTATGTTGGGAAGAACCATAAAGAGAGGGCGGCATTCACTGACGACAAACAAAAGGAACCCATCACAGCAATTTTGATAATAACCATAACTGGCATCCATCATTATATACTGGAGAGAAGAGCAACAATCTATTCCTGCGTTGAAAAGCTACAAATCGATTCCGTGCGGTATCATTTCTAAAGCAGGGTGTCAATCAAAGACACGAACAAGCAAGGGGATCTGCTCGTTAGCCAATCAGACAGTGGCCTTGATTGGATATGTGCTTCAGTCATGCCATTTAGTTCCATTAGAGGACCCTTAGATGAATGTGAGAAACTTGCGGGATATGAGGTTGATAGCAAGGATGAGAGCAAACCAAGATAAAATCTGTAAGACAGGATGAGTGGAATTAAGAAAAAAAGAGAGAGAGAAGAAGAAAATCCCTTTTAGCGCCGGCACTTGCAGAGCTGCAGCAGTGCATTTAAGGGCTTCTCATAAATACGTGATGATTGAATCCACAAAGCCAGCACAGAATTAGGGAGCACATGGGGAGAGGCGGAGAGATTTCGTGACACAGCTGGACGAGGGAGAGGAGGAGACACACCGACAAACATTTGCAATTCATCCAAACAAGGGCTAATACAGTCAAACATTAGATGCTTATCTTATCCGGTGGTTTGCAAGCTTTGTTTTGTGTGCATGGTGTGTAGCCGCGCAAGCACGGGCACCGCGGTAACATCTCAAATGTTAATGTTTGCGAACCATGCCGTACGCACACTTACAGAACCTAAATTACATTTGGAAGCCACTTATAGATTTGTTCTAATTAATGTATGCACGAGCCAGTAACTAGTAAGGGCTGATCTACTGACCGTGTGCACAACTTAAGTTACACAAGCAGAAAATATATATACTCTATATATTCTTTATTTTTTCATGGTGAATATTAGATTAACGTACACCCTGAAAAGCGACGTACAACATCTGAAAACACGCGAAAAGCATGTGGATATCGGCTCTTTTGCCTCAAAAGACTTTGGCTCATCTGTGATATGCCGCTGTTCTTGTGTTTAAGATATTTCCTCAGCTGGCTCCCTTTCACTTTTACTTAGGGACTTTATTATTACATATTTGCTGTGTTGCATTCCATCGTAGATTCTGCAATCTGTCCTGTATCCCTTCTGTTGTTCTTGTTTTGCCCATAGCTTTGACTTTGTGACAGATCATCAAACATATGGTGTTTTCTTTTTTTGGTCAAATCATGATTTATAAGCTGTGATCCTCCCATATGTTTGACACGCAGACACATTTCATTTTCTGCTATTGGGTACAAATGCATTGCACTATTGGCTCAACTCTCCATCCACTGACTCGATGGTGAATACAAACAGGGAAACGTTTCCATTTCCAACAGATTGTTCTCATATAATGTAAGCAATACCCTAATTGTATTCTTCCCATTGGACAACGGTGGCATTCATGCTGTTATTTATAGGCGATCACTTGTAAAGAAAAACCTCTTAAACTCTTCCTTATTATGGCCCTTCTCAAACCAATCCTCCGAATTTCACAATTTTGAGACAATCCAAGGATTTTAAACCAAGTTGCTCTGAGCAAATCCCAGTGAAGAAGAATGGTAGTTCAATATATCAAGGTTTATATATGTATTTTAGTGGCAGATGGTGTGATAAACTACAGTGACTAGAATATAAACCGAGAGAAACTTTGTTAGGTCTTTCGTCGTATGACTCGGACAGTTGGAGCATAATGTTTTTTTAAGTCTGTTCAAATAATCTGAAGTATTCAAAAACAACTTTAGGAATTTGGCACAACAAAAGTCACCATCTTCTTGTTTGAATAGCAGTTTTTAATTTGGAAGGAAAGCTCTGAATTTACTTTCCACGACCACATTTACACACTTCTTCTACGGCTCTTTCTGCAGTTGCAGATGTTAGTTCTCAGAGGATTTTAATTAAATCAGGTGGTGGTGGGGGCGTGCCAAAGCCTGCATGAGATGACCTTGAAAAAAAAAAAAGATTGCTGGTCAGTCACTTAATGTGAACATGAAATTGTCCATTATATGCATTTCATCCATTACTTAGAGCTGCTCGATGTTCTCCACTAAATGAAAAAAAGTTGTTTTCGGACTCGAGCTGTCACTCCAACAAGCCTCACTAATCTTTGCCTTTCAGCTTCCAGTACCAGAGGCAGTAAAGCAGCTGCACAACACGATCAAACCTAAACCATGTCCCACTGCAAGCTGACTCTTCTTATGTTCCTTTCGGTTTTATGGCCTCTGAACAAACTGATGCACCACATTTTCAAAAGGCTCTTCTTTGGTTTAATCTTTAAAGGAAAAAAAAAAAAAAACATTATCCTCGAAAGACTTTGGCTTATCTGTGAATGCCTTTTTGTGCTATTATTTGGTGGTGCCCTGCTTGACCTTTTTCGAACATGGAGCGGTACTTGGTTTAATATGTCACAAATGGTGGGCCTGAAAGCTCCACTACAGATTTGTCCAGCTCAGTCTGAAGTGCATTATGCCCTGTTTACACAACAACATTTTCAAGCAAAAAATGCATTGTTTTTCCATTTTTCATTCAGGGAAGTTTCGCGTTTGCATGGCAACGAAAATGATGCCCGTTTTTCACGGAAACCGCAGAAATGCTAAAAACCATGTCGTTTTCATGTTGGGCCACTAGTCGGTGATGGTGTTTGTTTTTGTAATAAAACCACACACACATGCGTGCAGAGAACAAAAGCAATGAGCAATGGCGAGTACCGCTGTCACGGGTGACTCTTAACTACAAAACTACCAAGTCGAAGGAGAATATGGACTGGGAGTCATGCCACTCTGGATGTGTAGAAAATCGAATGACTTTGGCCGTGGGGTGCATGCAGAGTAGTAGTGTTTCAGAAAAGTGGCATTTTCCTCTATTTCCATGTGCTCAGCGCACCGTTGCTCTGTAAACGAATACCGAAAACACAACAAAAGTTTACATTTTCACTTGAAAACAGGACCTGAGATGCTCAATGAAACTTCTTAACTTAAATGACTATCAGGTGACAGTGAGTGTAAGATCTTTAGAGATTGTCTTGGGTCTCTTGGTATTGTTTTTTTTTTTATTAAAAGACAACATTTCAGATTTTTTGCTTGCCATTACCATTTTGATTTAAAATAACAAAAAAACTAAACAACAGGAAGATAAAGTAATTATGTATTCATGGATTGACTTGAGTTATGCACAGTACTCAATGAGCATAGTGAGTTTGAGGTAGTCAACAGAATTAATCAACTACATACTTTGATATAAAACATATTTCCTGGATGTTTATTGAATCGACTATTTAATGCAAATATGGTTGAAAAATGCTTTGAAAGTACAATTTAAAGTACCTTACTGTACTTACTGGTCAGTGTAAACAAAGTTTATTATACTATTATTTTCCTTGTTAACATTTCGGGTAAGTTGAATATTCACTGCTGCTCAAAATTGGCAGGAGGAAAGCTGTTCATTTCAACATTCCTAAGGAGCGACAGGAGACAAAAAAAGTGTCTGCGCGTGTGCACGTGTGTGCTGGCAGGCCTACGAGAACTATTCATAACCATGCACAATTTCTTTATTTATTTTTTTTATTGCATTTTCAAAGGTAGCCAGTTTGTAACCATAACAGCAGATCTGTGAGAAGAAAACAGCAGTAAAAGACACTAAAGCATGTCAGGTAGGAAAAAAAAGGTATAAACACCCAAGTTAAGGAGGCTTCAGAAAGGAAACACGGTGTTTAACTGAATATAGAGTGTAAGATGAGATCTGGGAGGGGAATGACACGGGTAAGAGTGATGCGATTGGACAACTATACACAGAGGGACGCGTGTGAAGGCAGGATGTGAGGAGTCTTCAGTTGTTGATGAAAAGAACAAAAACAAAGGAAGCATATTGGAATTTGGCCCGTGGCCTGAGTCAGGAATAAATGGTTGGGCTGAGTGCAGAGGTGTAGCAGTATGTGTGTACGCCTGCGTGTGTGCAGTCTGCCGTGATGGGACCCGCTGTAATAATAAAATACTGTGGCGTCTCACATTCTCAGAGAACATGACCTGAGCCAGCACAAAAATGCATGGACACAGATCAGAAGAAAGTATGCATGCAGTAAAGCAGCAAAGAAGTAGTTTAGAAAAAAAAAAAAAAAAAAAAAACCCAACAACAATCATTCAGGATCCCTCATACTCTGCATCCAGATAAGAAGAACAAACGCTCCTTCACAAAGGATCATTACGGAGCGTGAAAAAAGGCTCAATGAACGCGAGGAAAGAGATCACGCTCTCTGAAGGAGATACAAATGCATTTGCATTTTATAGCCTTGAGTGTGGTGGTAGAAGAAATGTGGACCAAAGAGTTGGCAGCACAGGAAAGATAAGAGGAGCAAGAATGGATTTGTGTGTGAAACGTGGGCTTCCGGAAAATGGCTGACACACTGCGTATTGTAAATGTGTTTCAAGACATTTCAGTCGGTTCCACCATTGGCCTCATGGCGTGTTAATGGAGGACGTGAAGAGGAGGTGAGATGGAGGAGTTAGACTACATCTCAGAGCGAGTCCAGTAAACTCGGGTTTAACCTCTGCTAAACGTGCTACACGGACTTGCTGACACTTTATTGCAATGCAACACGGCAAAGCCCCACTCACTGATCTTAAAGTGAAACTGAGGGCGAGTGCAGATGAGCCTATTTCACTGTTTCTGTTTTTTCATTTCTCCTAACAATTGTGGATAACTTAAGGGTTTGTTTAAGATGTGGCTCAGTGTTCTAGCTGAAAATATGACACTACTATAGGCAGATTAAAATGAAATTCATGTTGATATCAACAGTTTTATAAAGACGGTGCGTGACTGAAATGTTACAACTTGACACTCATGTGATCGCAATTACTTCCTATTTTAAGGCAAGATTACTATATGATCACATTGGTGAAATCTGGTGAGTTCATAAACCAAAGCTTTTATATTTTCCTAAAATAGTTGCCCAGCCGCGGTCAGCTCACTGAGCAGCTCTGCCACTATTTCACCAAACGTTTTACAGAAAAAAGAATTGCCATTTCAACTAACTCCACCTCCAAATAGAAAGCTGTCCAACTGTGAGACAAACACTAGGACGGATCTACAAATAGAACATGTCTTTCAACAGGACACATATTAGCTGTATATTATATTATATTAGCTGCAGTTTTTCTGTATAATACTGCTGATGTCTGCATGCTTACTCCAGTTTTCTCCTGCCTGCTTCTTATACTTGCCATGCGTTCATAAAGCACTTGCCTGAAGAAGTCCTAACGTGCAGGTTATAGAGCGTCTTCCTCCAGTTCGACGATTCAACTTTAGCACAACGTAGTGAGTAGATCAGACTGACACACACTGTAGTGACAGTTCAAGCTAATGTGTCCCAATAACAATATATAGAATACAGCTTTTCACACATTCATAAGGCAGACCTAACTGAGGAAGAGTACTTTCCCAACTAAATAATTACTCTTTTGTCAAAACTACGAAAGTAACTCAGCTATTTTCGACTACTATTTAATATAATATTTTACTTATTGTCGGCGATTTAAACAACACTGATGATAAATTGTAAATTGCATTCACCTTTGAAGTAAAATATTCAATTCTCTGCGTGTGTTAGAACTGTTGCCCTCTGGCAATGTGACAGCCACATGACTGGTTATAATTGCCTGGTCCACTCAGCTCAGTGAGGGGTTAATAACGCCGGTAGCCTCTTATTCCTGTCATCACCTTCTGCCATCTAACGCCGAGAGTGGCTCTCACTCTTGATAGCCTGCAGCAAGTGCAATACTCCCACACCCATTCCACTGACGCACAAGCATGTGGTCAAGTTCTGAACCTGAAAACGGGGCTGTGGGAGTTCATACGTGGAGAACGACAAGAGGCCGACGGAGTCACACGCATCGCCGCGCTGCAAATCCACGGCCGCAGTGAAACAAACGTGGAGACACACTCGCATGGTGATTTATGCAGACAAGCCAGTTGCCCAATAGGCATTTGCAGCCATTTAACCTCGCCTTAAGAGAGAATGAAGATTCAATATTGAATAGAAAGCTGGTGAAGTGTGAGCCACATCAACCAGACAAGTGCAGGAGAGCCCCTACATTCAGCACGTCTTTACACCTCCGGTTCAGTGCTACACAGGTTAAGCACTTCCTTAACTATGGTTCATATTTAGTACCTTTCACATGTAACAAAGCTCTCACAGCGATGCTGAGCATTAGAATGTCTTGTGAATAATATTGAATGGAGGGAAGAGTCCCATAAGCTACATTTCCATCATAGCTTAAGCTCCATCGGATTTGAATCAGGGTTTAAAAACACCATCAGCTACTATACATTTCTGATAATCACATTGCCCATCAAATCGACTGAGAAGAAAGAGATGACTCAGTTGGAGCCCAGAAACTTATAGTAGGACTTTACAGAGCGCACGCTGCACTGCAAGAGACTCATTTAAGAAAGTGAAATGAAGAAAGGTGAGGTATTTTTTTTTATAGTTCGTCCACTCTCAGGAAGAAAACAGGTCTCTGACGGACCCCTCTCCTCCTAATTATAGAAGGTCTGGCTGTGCTGCGAACAGTGTGGATTTGTTTTACAAGACGGACGAAGTTTAACAAAGCATCATTTAGTAAATGAGATCAAACCCAACAGGGGGACATTCGCAGGATAACACACTTTGATGTCGAGCGCACTGGTTGAAAGGCAGAGTTCTGCTCTACTTCCAAAGCATACGGCAGAGCAGAAAAACCATCTCCATTAGGAGACCCACTCGCCCTGCGTTCCCAAGCGATTGAGCGAGATTGGCAGCATCTAATTACATTCTGCAGCGCCGTGTTCCTTTAAGGCAGTGTAGTAGGGTGCTAGTCCATGAAGAGAACTTTCCGAATCTCTTGGGTCACTAGTGTGCTAGTTTTAGGATCAGCGGCTAAATTGGGTCCGGGAGAGAGGTACTGATGGTGTGGTGAAAGGAGATTTAGGCTGCCATGATACAGCAACCGCGGGGGGAATTAAAATGCTGTCAGACCACGAGCAGTAAAACCTATCTGAGCATCACAGGGGATTTTCTTCTCCACTAGAGCACATACAGAGAAAGCCCTATGGTATTAATTGCTGATTTTAATGTACACGTATAGGAACTGCAAATGTGCTACAACACCATATGCAGTTTATGTCTGAGAAAAGATTATGTTTGAGCTCACACTGGCAAGTCAACTATATCCATGTGTACAAATAGGGTTAAAACCATCTTACTGTCAAGATTAGGGGGGGATAATATGTTTAATAGCAGAATACTAAACACTTAACAAGATGGATACAGATACCCTCTGCCCTACTTGCACGGTATTATCTGCATTTACACCTCTACCCGATCACACTTCGGCACTCTTTATTGTTCACAGAAACAGTAAAAATCAGAGAACAACTATATATATATATATATATATATATATATATATATATATATATATATATATATATATATATTATATATATATATATATATATATATTTATTTCACAGTCAGTCCTGGTGTTGGTAAAGTTTGGACATGTGTGACAATGCACACAGTCGACAGCTTGGGAGAAAAGTGTTTATCCAACAAGAAAAAAGAAAAGAAAACAACTCAAAAATGTCTACACCGCTGAATATGCACTGGATTAACTTTTAGTTCATTTGATATGTAAAAATACTATAATGTTCTATGAAAAATATATGACTACATTTTTATATTCGTGGAAAAAAAGATGGTTGTAAATGTAATAATGCAACAATTCTATTGTAGATCAGCAGAGAAGGTCCACACTCACAGCCATTAAAACAGACCTCAAAGTACAGCCATATCGGAAAAAGAAATAAGTGCAGTTACTTAATAAGCAAACCATTACCATGTCCATTGTACATGTTTCAGTGTTTGGTTCTTGAATAGATAAATCAGCCGTTCAAACTTCCACACGCATGGCAACCTTTTAGCTCTAATTGCACCATCTGCTGTGTAAGATGATGTTTTGTAATCCTGCATTGATGCAACAGTGTAGATAATGCATCAAAAAAAAAAAATCAGGGAAAGGACAATCACTATGTGCTTTTTTGAAATCTGTAAAAAAAAAGAAGAGAAAAAAAAAAAAGGTCTTTGGCTATACCACGCTTCTGCAAGACCCCGAGGCAACTCATTATATTTTCAGCAGTAAACCACCGCCTGATTAACAGCTCACATAGCACTGTATGTTCACGTTAGTTTTCGGCGAGCGCGGGCATCCAAGCCAAGTGGCATGTCACACAGCTTTAGCTCTACATGGGGGCTCAAAAAATAAAGAAATTAAAAAAAAATCTGTTAGTGCAGACCGAACCACCTCCATGTCAGCACAGCACACTCGCGGGAGTGGTCTCAGCGCAGTCCAGATATGATGAAACAAATCAAAGCTGCAGCTGTCTTTTTTGATGCTCTTAAAAGATATAAACCACTAGAGCCATCGGAGCCATTGTTATTATGGATTAGTTGATCTGTCCGTTTGCAAGTACACACAACATGCACTGCATCTGACAGATCTCTTGAAGGCAGATGCATTTTTGATCGAAGTGCCGGAGCATTTTATCAACATCAAAAACATTCCCATCATTTCAGCTGTCTTGCATATCGTAGCCGTATATAAAGTTAATGATTTATCACACTGCAGCTGCTTTCGATCATAAATATTTATGGAATAAGCACAGATATAACATGTAGAAGTTCAATAGGTATATATAAGTATTTGTAAAACCTCAAAATTGTATCAAACATGCATGGTCTCTCAAGTCAAAAAAATCGCCTTTTCTATCCCCGCTCTCATATCCCGAGGCGCCTCTTCGAGCCTGGACTCAGTAAGCCAATAGTCCAAGGGACTTCTGGAAGTGCGGAGCGTTTGTCTTCCGAGGGACAGAAAAATGATTGCCATTCAACCTGCTTCTATGGCCCTTTTCTAGAGTGTTCCTCCAAACCCCCCTGCTGAGTTCTATAGGATCGGGTCATGCAGCTCTCGCTACTGACCCTGGGTCATAAATGGTTCGGAAACCGGGTCCTGCATACGTGGGGAGTCACAGCGTCAGCAGGTTTCCTTTGAGACACACCAAAGCCGCAGGTTTCTTGGGCAAGCAAACGTGCGAGCCTAATGAGAACACTTAATCTTGCTCGTGGAATCTTACAGCTCTTGCTTATCACCGCTTCACAGGTTGACCGCGTCCCTCGTCAGTGTTGGCTTGGTATACAGCTTTATAGTGTTTTCAACATACTGTTTTGGATTTACAGCCTGTATCTTTATTGCTTTGAAACGCTCTCGCTCTAATCAACATAATTTATTCCGGGCTTTGATGGTTCGAATGCGGGGCTTTCTAAAACCTACCTGCGCGTTTGTGCTTCTGCGAGCATCTCACGCTGCCAACACAATACGCACTCAGCATGAAGACATTGCAGATAAACTGCATTAATGAAGAGCCAATGTGGCAACGTCTGCACACTGTGTGTGGGCGAACACGGCGTATTGCTCCGGAGGAGCATGGTGGCCTCTCACTCCAAGTTTAATTATATCACTGGCCTCCACAACACTCTCATTTCATCTACCTGTCTAATTGCTGTGAAGGTAGCCGGAGGGCCACATGATGACAGAGCCTCTGGTCACCGTGTTTAGCGGGGAGACAGTAAATTACCCGACGCATCTGCGAGGAGACGACAGTCTGGCTCCACGAGTCCCGCGCTTCTCAGTGGTACTCCATGAAAATCGGGCTTTTGTTATTGAGTGCGCTAACTAATTCATAAAGAATTTAAAGTAAGTCAGCAGGCAGTTTATTTTGCGGAAGCTTTTATTTGTAATATTTTATATGCGCGTGCATTTGTGCAGAGATACATTTTAAACACCAGAGAGCCTGGACATGATGGACCATATGAATAATATGTCAGTGACCACAGGGGGATGTTAAATTCAATGGCTCAGGTATTAATTCAGTGTTTTGTGTGTTTCAGTGGAATAGAAAAAAAAAAAAAGAAGAAGCATTTTATGTTGCTACTCCTTACTTGTTCACCAGTCATCCTGGGACGAAACCAGCTTAATTTCCCACAAAAGCATCCCACATTTTAGGTTTAAACAAATTATTATTATTATTATTATTATTATTATTATTATTATTATTATTATTATTATTATTATTATAACAAAGAATTTCAAGCTGCAAAAGTAGATTTTGTCATTATCTGATGGGCATACATAGATAGCCATCAAAAATGACACTTTGAATGGAAAAATAAGAGACAACTTAGCTTTTTCTATCTGTAATTTGGTCAACATTTAGTCAAGTGGTTAGTTTTGGGGGGGTGAAGATCTCAGCTGATGATGGCAGGACTCTCCCTGAAGTGTTCAGTTCATCACAATCAAACACAATCAGACACAATAATCACACTTGCGGGAAATGTATAATGGCAAATAAACTTCAAATACATGTTTTTTGGTTGCGTACCCTGAAAACAAACGCGCGCGCGCGTGCACACACACACACACACACACACACACACACACACACACACACACACACACACACACACACACACACACACACACACGTGAAAAACATGGAAACTCTACCCTCTACACTACCCTACCATGCAGCCCCTCGAGCTTCCTGTAATCGCCAACGTCCATATTGTGGCAAACGTGTGGCACAATACAGCTGTTGTACACTGAAAATCACCCATTTGCTACAACTACGGTATTTAAAAAACACACACACGCACACAAAGTTGGTGTTATCGTCAAAAAAACAACACATGGACTGCAAGCCACAAGCGGAATCGGATGTGCTCGGAAAAGGTGAGAGATCGAGCCGACGTCATGACTTTTAAAAAAGCCACTCCAAACAAAATTACCTCACTCCAGTCCCCGCCACTCTGCACCACTTACATAACCAGCAAGGTCCATGCCCCAGGATGAGTTGAAAATTGAAGCTCTGGTGAAGTAGACAAAAGCTGTCATGAACTCGCACATATATTTTATATGTTGCCCTCAACGTCACCTCAGAAGTAGGAGGACCATCCCGCCTCACTCCACAAATCTTAGCAGCAGAGATCGAGTCTGTACAGACTGTACAAAGGAAAGTGTTCCGGGCACAGGGAAACGCAGGGTTGCCCATGAATCACACTCAGATATTTTGCTTCGTCCACTGCGTATTAGCAGATTCAAAATAAAAGCAAACATCCAGACTTCACATCCAATAATTCAATCTGGAAGAAAGACAGTGATGAAAGACCCGAGCTTGACTGTAAGAGGGTTTCAAAGCTTAATTTGATGATGTGAAACATTTCTGGATTAGTCCATGAGCCAGAGGCCAATTTTTGACAAAGTGGTACCATCTGGGTGGGCAAAGGCCATCATATATTTTCTGAAAGCTGACAGTCTCAGGTGTCTGAAAATGCATGATATCCTTTTCAACTTGGTAGCTTTTAGAAATTACAACTCGGCAAAGATTGGAAATAGTACACATATTACCGCATATTACACATTTCCTGAAATCCCATAGCTTTGCCTTCAGGATTATATTACTTTTGGAGCTACAAAATATATGTAATGCTTTAATTGTGTGCATTTCTTGACATTGACCTTGACCTTTAAATAAATAAACTAAATCCCCATATCAAATAGCCTACAAGTAGGCATTGTGAATGTATATCACTTTTGTACGCTGAGCTATTGCAATTTTACATTTTCACAGTTTGCCATATATTTTCACATCTTTGCTAAGCTGTAATTTCTAAAAAAAACTCCCAAGTTGAAAAGGATATCATGCATTTTCAGACACCTGAGACTGTGTCTATATATCATAAATATATGATAGCCTTTGCCCACCCAGATGGTACCATATTGGCCTCTGGCCCATGGACTCGAATGGATGGATGGAAGGATGATCTCTTTGTATATTTATGTATCTCCAGTAGAGTTATGTTGTTGTTGTTGTTGTTGTCATTCTGTGTAATAATTCAAGTCGCATTGTCATTAATGTGGAAAAATCAGACTATAAAGAAATTCAGAGCTCCGGCACATTATCTTTCATTTTCATTTCAGACAATGCCAGGACTCGAAGTACATTTTTCCTCTCGTTTGCTACTCCAACATTTCTTCTTTCTTCTGTCTTAGCAAGCCTGCTCACCACGACCATGGCATTAATTAATGATAGAAACAGAGTTGGAACAACTGTGAAAACGCATTTTCTTTCATGCAGCTGCGTGCTGTACAAAGCCAGTACAACCACATCTGTGATCACCTCTTTCACTTTGTTATTCCAACTTTCTTTTTGTTGCATGTTTTTGTGACATGACATTGTGAATAATTGAAATCAGGAAACATGCAGAAGGATGAGTACATAAACTCACACTACAGAAGCTTAAGACAAGCTATCAGTCACCGTTAGTTTCCCTATGTCACCTGCTTCGTAAGTATGGAAAAGCATGACAACAAGTATGGACCAGTGAGATTTGGTTAATAATCTACATGGCAACTGTCATCATGCACTCCTACCCAGCATGCCTCTGGGGCTGGAATCCCACCTGTCCACTCTGCTTCCCCGCAAAATACACAAACTGCATATTTGACAAGCCACGAGTTTCTTCCCGCCCCACACACACACACACACACACACACACACACACACACACACACACACACACACACACACACACACACACACACACACACACACACACACACACACACACACACACACACACACACACACACACACACACACACACACACACACACACACACACATGCAAACACATCATGTGGGAATAATCACACATGCATTGACGTACACGCATGGAGAAAGCAGCCCCATACACACTAATGAAACATGAAAACTGACAGCACATGAAATCAAAGCATGTTACTTTTTGAATGCCCGTCATATTGTTTTCCTTCTCAACCTTTATTGAAGCCGTCAAGCTGAGCACATTTCATGAACACATTTTTTTCCACATCAGCAGCCTGAGGAGATAAGATGCCCTTATTCATGCTCAACCGGGGCTCTGACTTTGTCAAAGATGGGCTGTTATTGTTTTTTGTTTTGTTTTTCACGCTTTTTCACCAAGAATAAGAGTAAAGATGTTAAGGGTCTAAAGCCCTTGTGTGTTTTCTTCAGTGAGGCATCGACTTGGACGTATGTGAATAAAAAGTGTAGCGACCAAAAGACTAGTTGTTGACCTATACATGAATGGAAACATAATCCTAGCTGCTGTAATTACTGTAATATATATTTACCCAACCACTTTCTGCAACAAATCAGGATCTGACTTGGAGAGAATTTCCCATTTCCAGCCTAAAGTGCATATTTACAGATTCCATCCGTGCAACACTGGACACACATGCACCCATCACATCCCATTAGAGCGCACCACAAAAGAGTCAGGGCTCTTTCCATCTGCTTGGACAGAGCACAGCATTACACTTGTGGGCCTTGCACACACGAAGCGCCCTCCTCTATAAGAAACTGTAATCGGGGCCGATGGGTGTAACAGCAGGGCACTCCGCTGATGATGAGGCCAATGTGCTAAGGCAGATGAGTCTGCACCCTCTGAACGCTGAGTTAAGCACTGGAACTGGCCGTTTCCTTGGATGAGAGTAGCAAAGAGCAGCAACTGTCCGTGTGTATTTCTGTGGAAACAGAAATCTGGATTCCGCATTACGCAACACAAGAAAACACAAAAGATGCGTTTTGGAGTTGTAGGGTAAAGACAATGAGACAAACAAGAGAAGCGAAGGAGGCACAGAGATTAGCCGAGACTGAAAGAAAGTATGAATTGTCTGGTAAGTTGCAGAGAAAAAGCAATCACGAAAGCATGTTAACTTAAGGAATCCTCACGGGCCCTCCTGCACCACACTATAAAACAGCAGCTTTAGATGCTCTGAATCAATACAATATGCCAGCTCTTGCTCTTTCTCCATCCCCACGGGCCACACATTATGAAAAACATTACATAAAAAGCAAATATTACAGCTGGGATGCAGTCACTCACCAACCAAGAACCTTTGCTGTGTGCAAACCCACTGCTCAGAGCACGTCAAATAACAGCCTCAAATTGCAGTCATTGCCCAGAAAGATTGCTTGTTCATTGTTACACAAAGAAAGTTATTAACACAAAAAATCTTATTGAATTAACCATTGTGGTTGTAATGTGGCAGTTTCTTATCCCTTGTGCAATCAATATTAATCAGAGATGCGAATCATCTCAGCAATTCAATGCAATTAATTTGTTTTGTTTTCTCCCACCATATCCCAACCTCAACCTATCTATCCCCAAGGAAGCCTATCCTTTTCACATTTCTTGCCAAAAGGCTTAATCAATTGTCAAGATTGAGTCTTTAGGGCTGGAGTCTTGTTTCCTGTGGATTTTCCTTTAGCTTTTAGCTTCGCCGAGCCCACTCACGACCAGAGAGGCCCCCCGAACCAAAATGGCACTCATGGCAAATATTGACACCGTCACCCACGCCAAATGAAAGCTGTCCCGGTCACAGAGGCATCTGTGACTCCAAATGGGGCATGGCAGAGCATGCAAAGAGAGGGGTCTGATAACAGTGAAGAGTAAACGAATCAGAAAGTAGATTGAGATGCTGACGCAAAATCTCAATATTTTCTTTCCAGCGGTCAACCTCAACCAGCTGGTTCATTTCTCCTCTCTGACCTACTGCTGAACCCAGCAATCTATATATTTAATGGCTGTTTCAATGTTTCTCCGGGTCTGCCCTTTCCCCCTTCGCTTCAGCAGTGGCCTGTGTTGGTTATAGCTGATTTGCCAGAGGATGACAGCAGAGTATCTCAATGTGATGAGGACAAGTCTTAAGCAGAGTTGTCAGTGCATGTTGCTTGAACAGGTCCAGCCAACCACACTAATAGAAGATGAAAGCTTTGCCCATCCCAAGGTAACGCAGCAATCTCATCTGTGCTCTGCTGAATTACAGTAACAGTCCGATTTTGTCACTGGCGTAAGAATAGTTAAAAAAAAAAAAAAGACAATTCAGAGAATATGGAGTCCAATAATTCATCAACTTGACAATGCAATGAATGAGGCTAAAGTAAAAAGAGGAGAAAATGGCAGGAAAAAGCCACTGAATGCCAGAAAATGTGTGTGTTTGTGTATGAGTGGGTGAAAGTGTGGGGAGGGGGTATCAGAGAAACAATGGCCCAGCCAGGGTGCAGTGATCCAGGCAAGACCAAGCTGTCGCCTGGCCCCTGGTCCATATGCACTATTTAAACAGTGTGTATGCACACGCACTCACACACACACACCAGGAGGGAGAAAACACAGTTGGAGAAGCTATAGTGGCACACTGAGCCCGGTGTGTGTGTGTGTGTTTGTGTGTGTGTGAGCAAAAGTGAAATGGAAAAGGAAAAAAAAAAAAAAGAAAAAACGAGGGATAGGTGAAAGAGCGGTTAGCATCTACAGTGCATGTGAGCGATAGAGATAAAGGGAGAAATAGAGGAAAGATTTAACATTGGCAGCATTAGTGCATGACATGTGGGTGGATATTGAAGATGTTATTAGTATCACATTTACAGGCCTTATAAAACTGCCACAGAGCCGGGCGGTTTTCATACATCTTCGGCTGATATGTGTCACACTGTCATTTGTGTTGCCTTTCCAGCAGCTGCTCGGATGATCATTCAGTGATCGTGCCGTCATTACACGCCAACTCATTTCTCTGTTATTTTTAACCTTCTTGATACACTTTGGTCAGATTAAACCATCTTACAACTAAATTGAGCTTTGAAATGATTCCTTTTTGGGATATATTTTATGTAAGAAAGAGTTTTTAGTTTCCGTAAATACCTCAACAGGTAATATCAAGCATGCAGAACTACCTTTGATGGGCAATGATTTTTCATGAGCAAAAATGTTCCGAAAAGCTTTTTTTATGCGTTAAGTTGATACATCCAAGTGAGGAGGTGTCACAACCATCCATCCTTGTGCAAGGTGCTCGAGTCAATCCGACTTAGAGAAAACTCAAAGGTACGTGGTGAGCAGATCGACACTCTCATTCACAACTGCAGCCCAAATTTACAGTCACTTAACCGCAAAGGCATGTTTCTGGACCATGGGAGAAAAAAACCAACACAAAGAGAAAAATAAAGGCTTGGACTCAAACCGGGGGACGTTCTCACTGTGAGTCGAGAGAGCGAACCGCGACTACTCTGCACGTGTCACATCCAGCTCCGGCAAATGAAACACTTGAACTTTTTTTTGGGATCCATGCACTGATGAAAATGAGACTTTCCAGCCTGGAAGATGCTTCACGTGAAGAGGCTCTCGGTGAAGGGGCCCGCACAAATCCCCGGAGATCTTTGCGGGGAAAATAGCTTCCATCAAACTTGAGAGAGGAGGCACCGCTTCAGCGGTAACACCCCGAATATGAGGATAAGACAAACATCTGGCTGTCCTGTCCTTGAAGAGATGTGATAAACAGCATCAAGTGCCATCAATGCAGCATGTTGTCTTGCCAGATTCTCCACGGGCGAAGCCTCACATGGTCAGGAATCACATCCATGAATTTGACACTATTTCAACATGTGGTTTCTTTGTCAAAAATGATCTGTTTCACGTAAAAGCTCACTCTACTACACACCATGACAAATTATCATGCCACATGATGGCTCGTTTGTGGAAAAGTCAAGAATATACTTGATTATCCCCTTAAGAGTTTGTTTTGAAACTATCAGGCTCATAGCCCCTTTTAAAATGGCATTAGATCACATTTTGTTTCATCCTCTCAGTGACAGGTACGAGGCCATTATTTGACCAGATTTTAGGTTACGTGTCTCTAAGAATCCGCTGCCAAGCCACACTCAATGGAGTTAGACGCCATTTCTAGTGAGGTGTTCAGACTAATTTAAGAAGCTGCACCAGAAAAGAGCAATGTCTAATCCCAGAGAAAATGTTACGGCTCAGAAAAAGACGGATACAATGTCTTCAAATTACCTAATGACAGTAGTTTGAATTTAGATTTGCTTTTCATAACAGCTGCTTTCCAACCACCATGTTCTTTTGTGTCGACACTCTTTTGGATGTACCATGAGAGTACAAGGACCAAACTTGGTGAACCACTGGATTTGAACCTGCAAACTTCTGCTTATAAGCTTACCTCAAGGACACCAAGCACCATTCAGGGTTCTAAATCAGGGACTCTCCTCACAGTTGACATCACTTCACATCATCCCAGTAACATTTGTGCGTGACTGGCTGTGAAGCGAGACATGCACTACGATAGGTCATGTGAGCGAAAGGGTTAGATTTTTCTTTCTTTTTTTATATTTCAGTGCGACTTTTATTTCAGGAGCCAAAGAAATTGCAGAGTGCACTGAAAGGATGCCCACTGCCATCCAACCTTTGTCCTCCAACCAGCAGGGGGTTAAAAAGGTGCCCTCTTTCATCCAGCTCATTAGCCATCACTCCTGGGTTGCTCATCTCTGCTAAAAGTGGTCCTGCCACCGCCATTAGTTACAGCAGCAGCCTCGAGAAATAAAACAAACAATTCTCTGTGTTTAATAAAAAAACCGAGGCCAGGTTACGCCAGTTCACTGCTCCCTGCTCATACAGGGACACAGTTGTTCCAAAGAAAAGGCAGAATTGGTCCAATACTGAATAATTCTACTGGTGTGTGTCGATACTGTCAATGCCTACATGATCCCTGGCCTTCTCTTGCAAAATATCAGTCACACTGTGGTTATTTCTGACCTGTTATTCCAAAATCTGAATTGTGCCAAAAAAAAACACAGAAATAGTCACTGCTCATGAATCAGTGTCCCTGTTGAATAGCCTCCACCACTTCACACAGGCGCACACAACCAGGCCGCCATAAAATAGTTTTTGGTTTTTTTATCTGGACTCAAAAGTGGAATAAGCAGCAGCATTATGGGATATTGCTTAACATGCCACATTAGGCTACTGGGATACTGGAATGATCTGTATTGTGCATCACATTCCCAGATTTGAAGAGATTTACAGAGGAGCAATGACTTTGATTTGAGGTGCGTGCGGTGGGAGCGCACATGCTGCATGCTCAACAGATGGGTAGTAGAGAGACATACACACAGAAAGGGGTAGCGCGAGAGAGAGGGAGGACGCTTGGAGGCTTCTTTGCACTCCCGCTGTCGCGTCCCGGTTGTCATTCTCGGTCAGTGTCACCGGAGCCACCTGCTCGCTCGAGAGGAGACACGGAGCGAGCGTCCGACGAACCGATTTGCTCAGACTCGATAATAACCCCGCTTAGCTACTTATCATTTTTTTTTCTGGGAAAAACAACACCAAACAGATTCAGAGACAGGCAGGGGCATACAAGAAGCGGCACTGCGGCAGGCGCACGCGCCGCACTCACAGGCTCTCACAAATAAATCGGTCGTCAAGTGCGTGATCAGGTAGGTTTCAAAGGGCTTTTCTGTTGCGTGGTGCTGAGATGCCAGCACGGATGTTAGTCAGGCAGCACCCCCACCCCCCCAAACACACACACACACACACACGCTCTTCGGAACATCCTGGCTTTTTAACATTCAACGGGAGAAGGCACCCACTCACCCAGGCGCACAGTGCGCGCACCGGCGGGAGGGGAAGGAGCATCGGCAGCAACCCTCTAACCTTAAAGCTGTACGTGAATAAGGCCACGGAGACATCCGCCTGCCAACAATCATCTTCAGCCATTAGGGGCAGTCTTAAAGACGCACCCCTGCAAGGAGAGATTTATTAATATTTTAAACTGGGGGGGGGGAACATCAGTATAGAAATAATCACTCTGCGTGACTTTCTTGTGTGTGAGTGTTTGTGTGTGCGTGTTTGTGTGCGTGTGTGTGTGTGTGTGTGGGGGGGGGGGGGGGGGGTGACTCAACCATGTGAATGCGTCGAGAGAAGGCGAGTCAGTGTGGAAGGTGGAAATTAAAAAAAAAAAAAAAAAGTGTCTGTGTAGGCTACGTGCGCATGATGTGCAGTGTGTGCGTGAGTGTGGGCGTGTGTGTTTGTGTGTGTTTCTTTTGGCCACTGCGCAAAGTTACAGGTCTGCCAGTGGCTTTTAGAGGCAATCTCACGGCTCTCCGTGTCTCCCACGGAGGGATCCTGCATTCTGGAGGCTTCTGTCGTCCACCTGCGCTGCATTTAATGACTCCAAATGAAACCGCTACGATACATTTGGAGATTTCTCTGTGACCGATACTTTCGTTCAGGTTCACAGATCACACATCCCCATGGATAAGAGCCAGTGTGGATCAGAAGTGTGGAAGAAGAAGAAGAAGAAAAAATGCAATCCTGCAAGCCTGAATTTGACTATGCGTCAGTAATACCGGACTTACGCACAGTGATCCTTACATATGCATGCCAAGAATCAAACAAATGATAAATAAATAAATGAGGCGACAGGCTGCAAAGCAATCCTAAATGGTCCAACGGATCCTACAGCCTCACTGAGTTTTGTAGGGGAGGAAAGCATCGTTACCTGATCGCTGTCAGCAGTAGTTATTTGAAGCGACGGTTATTCCCCGATCGGTTCCGTGGACACAAATTAAGTTTCCCATCCATGGCACGTCTCAGATGGAGAGGGGAGACTATCATTCATTCACCCTCGCTGCCGAGCGGAATTTTCTCCCCACAAATGTTCTCCGCAACGCATCCCACTTCTGCGTGTCCGAGATGGATCCAGAGAAATAAGAATAAGTGCCCGAATGAATGAATAAATAAATAAATAAATAAATGATAGCAAGGAGGTATTACTAAGGGCATGAAATCATAAAGTAGTCACGGATCAAACGAAGAAAGAAAACAGAAGAAGGCGAAAAAAAATTTAAAAAAAGGAAAATAATATCAAAAATATATTTAAAGAAGAAAAAAGGACGTCGTTATTGTTGTAGGTGTCCAGTTTTGTTCAGGGGGAGAAAAAAACACACACACACAAAAAAAAACATAAATCCACGTCATATAATCTCCATGGTTTTGGCGCATATAAGCAGGATGTTATATTCCAAAGCAGTGAGAGGACGCGCTCACAGTTTGCGGCGCCGCCGCAGCAGCAGGGGCTGAGTGGATGGACGCTTTTTCTCTCTACTGATGCCAGCGACTCCAAGTCCAAGGAAGCTCTTCATTTGAAGGTTGAAACAGAAAGCGGCGAGGAAAAAAAAAAACTACAAAAAAAAAGAAAAGAAAGGAGAGCTGACAAAACAAAACAATTCCTTCTCCTCCCTCCCTGTCACTGGCTGAAACGTGTCTGTGGCGCTTCGCCTGCGTTGGCATTTGGGATGGGTATCCACAGGCAGCGGCTCGCAGTCGGGCATCTGGCTCCCCTGCAGTCGCTTCACAAGCCGAGGACGGAGATGCGCGCCCTCGCTGCCCACCGCCGGGGATCCGTCAGGCGCGTTCACAGAGGACCCCCCCCCCCCCCCCCCCCCAACCGTCTCCCGTAATGACGTCAGAACGCGCCGTTTACGAATACAGAAAGAGCGCAATAGATTAAAATAATCTTGAAGACACATTTGAATCATTATTTTTCTCTTCTGATTGACACTTTGATAACACTGCCCCCCCAGATCTCTGCAGCTAGTCCATATGAGTACAGTTAACACTTAAAAAAAATAAAAAAATACATTTCCACTGCATTTATATTTTGACTGAAAATTAACATGTCTGTGCACACCTCTTTGTTGCCCCACCTGCCCTTCAGCAACAGTAAAGTGTTAAAATAAAGAACATATCTGGCACTTCTTTCAAAGCCCAGAAGTGGAAATTTATCAAAACCTGTAATTATCCGACCTCAGCACCCTCACAGCTTTGGTATCAGGCCGCATATACTTGTATCACAGCATCCGTTATACAGTAGATGATGTGATTAGACTTTGGAGCGCCTTGCTGCATATATTTGCATAAGTATGAGTAAAAGTGGTGGGACATTAGTCAACTCAAGTACTTCTTTCGAAAGCTCAGCGTGTAGGAGGAGCTCCATCGATGCAGCTCCGGTAATGTAAGCAGACTGCCAGCCATCCATAAATCCATCCGTCATCCATTTCTCAGACTCCTCTCTCGTCAAGGCATCCATTTTCTGGCCACAATGAAACTTGCTGAATCAGTTTTCCTCTTTGATCAGTATAGCTTTGAGACGACTGTGTCTTCTGTTGTTAAATTAAAGTAGGAGAAACTCGTATAATATTTTCTGTAGATTTTTGTCTATTTTATCCCCGAAAAAGTAAGCATTTTTAGGTGCTCCCACATGCAGCCAAGTGTAAAGAACGGCCACTGCACACTGTGTGAAAATCAAGTGTGTATTGAGGAAGGCAAAAGTGGGCCGTATTACTTTCAGAGCCCAGATTCCAAAATTGCTCACTGTTGGGCTCATTGAACACAGCCGCAAATGATACAGAGAAAATAGGAGCTATCATTGGACTATGTCTGGTAGAATACAGCATATCAAAGCTTGGAATTTAGCCACAAAACTAAACTGCCAATCTCGATTTTTTTTGGGGGGGGGAGTATAATATCTCTTTTGGAGACAGTCGCGTGTCAGATTTCCTGTGTTTGAACACGTTTAATGTTTGTCCACACCCTGTATACAGACCTTGGTTGCACTCTTACCGAGTTGCATCATTTTGCTGAGCAGAGAGCCATGAATTGCATTCCAGGCAAGCTCATTTTTAAATTATTAAATAATGACTTTGTAGTTGCATTAATACTGCAATATGAAAATTGAACAACGGTGTGCACTCTGCACGGTCAGAAGAGGATTTGTTTGGTGTTTCTATTTCCCTGCTGGATTATCAGAAAATAAAACTAGTGGGTTTTTTTTATTGTTTTTTTTACTTTCTGGATTTACAGTTCGAATGAATTGTCAATGCAAATTACCCCCCCCCCCCCCCCCCCCCCCCACACACACACACACACACACACTCCACAGCTCTCATAAGCGACTTTCGATGAACATTTCGCTATCTGCCTGAGAGAATTCTCCCGAGAATCAAATTTGTAAGCTTCAAATTGGACCAAATGAAAGCACAAAGCAGATCAAAAGGCAGACTGTGTGTGCAACTGTGATAATGCTTCTCATTTATGAGCATTAGAACCTCCCATCCCAACTAATTCTGCCATTGCTGGTCTAGTTGACAGTTTTGTGGGGTGTTTTTTTCACCTTTTATTCACTAACAATTAACAGGAAGCTCTTATCACGTGTCACAGATTGTTGAAAAGGTGATAGTGGTGAGGTTAAGTCTTCCAACAGAAGACACGTGATAGACAACACTTAGACGGTTTTCTCCTTTACATGCCAACTTTCTTAGCTTGTGTGAGACTGTCAGTCAAGCGGGCCATCCTTACATCTCCATGCATCAACTGGCTGCCAAGACAGCGGCTTCAGAAAAACAACATCACTGCGAAGGGAAATTTATCATCGACTTCATCGGCGTATTTTGCCTCAACATTCTTGGCAGAGACAGAATAATCATTGTCAGGACTATAAATGTTTTCGCGTGTAGCACAATGGGGATGGTTGGCAGGTGCTTCAAGCATGTGCTTCTGTACTGTAATAAACCCCATACTCACTAAATGTGGACTCATACAGTGCAACACTACAAATTGCCTCTAATTCGATTTGCACCTGAAACTTGGGCTGGGTTGAGAACCCATTGCTGTTGCTCGCCAATCCAGTCCATGGAAACATACGGATCCAGAAATTAAAGCATACTGCACAATAAATATCTTGCTAATCAAAAAACATGGGGAAGGGGATAATAACATAGTGACGTCATGTAAGATGGACGTTCTACACGACTGATGTCTAAATATTTTCTCCACAGAGACAGACTCATGCGTTTGGCAACAAACACACACGAGTTGTGTATCTTTGAATTTTTTTTGAGAAACTTCATTAAATTGCAACCAAGTTTCTATAAATGGTGGGACGAGTTGTAAAATGTAAAATTTCACTTATATAGCGTGAACCTTTAAGGGGTCGCATTGTACAGCTTTTCAACACTTTCACATGGGTCTCATTGGTTCAAAAACATTGTATTCACAATTTATTCCCCCCAATCCAGCTTTTGCTCATCCAGCGATGAGGCTGGGGATGGGATTAAGTCTACAAATGACATGCTTATTGATTTGTTTTCCCATGTGAGTGGGTCTAGACCCTCTCTCCCCCGCATTGATTTTCACCTATGACTCTGCAATTGTATAGACCAACTAAACAAACGGCAGTAAACAGAAGCAGCCCCAATAAAAGCCGCAGGTGGGTAATTTTACAAGCAAACAGGGACATTTTCAACAATTCAGTAACATGATTGGTTATGAAAAAGACTTCAGAGATGCAGAGTTTTCTAGATGTAAAGATGGGCTGAGTTTTACCAATCTATAAAAAATCGGTGGCAGAAAGTAGCTTCCACACATTATTCTAACCCTGGTCATGCTGTTGAACCTGCTCTAATTCAAGAATTAGCTCTAAAAGCACATGCCAAACACAAGCCTTGCATTTTGGGGCCCTAAATGTCGCGTCGGAGCCCTTCGCTCAGTGTTTGGTCCGGAGTAGAAGCCACAATCAACTTCGCGAGATATCAGCACCACGGACAGCTCCACAATACTCACATAGACATAGAAAGTGATCTTGGGTCTACTTGCACACATTTGGTCACACTGATAAACAAAGCATGACTTAACCAGTCTCCAGAACTTAACCAATGACAAATCCTTCGAAACGTACCCATGTCTCTCTATTCCTACCTTGAAAGAAGGTGAAATAGAGACTATCCTTTTTAAATCCCTTCTGGGTATGAGTTCTCTCTACTCAAGCTTTAACAGTCGTTTGGAAATTAAAGCCTTTTGAGCACAAACACTGCAATCTTTCTCTCAGCTTTAATCCCAAAGTAGCATTATGTTCTTTGTGTCGAAAATATTTCTTTATGACTCAGAGAATCAGTTAAACCTTGAGCAGAATTATACATTCACCAGCATTGAAGACCAAGACGAGCTTGTGTGCGGTTTAGCAAAGGAGATTAACTGAATAGCTTTTCTAATTTCTCCATCATACTTCTTTTGATTCTTTCAGTTGTGTACGTCATACCTTAATGGCAATAAAAACTTGAAGAGACTGGACTTGACCGGCACCTCCGGTTGCCGCGCTTCAAAAAGCAACTGGGTCAAGCATTGTGTTGGCAATGCAACTGCAAAGTATACGTGTACAATGCAGCCTATGCGCACATCCACACAAGTCAATGGGGCCCTTTGACCTGATTAACTGACATCTGCTGTGGCCAGAGGGAGTCCTTCTGTGCAGACACTATAGGAAGAACTGGAAAAATAAATATTTAAAGCAGAACTATAACTCAGCTCAATAGAGGAAGATCAAGTGTGAGAAGCTTTGCCTTGGCGAACGGTGTACTCCATGCACTGAGCGCCCATGTGTTTATGGGATGCTGGGTATCTGTGCAAATAACATTTTGACTCACTCACCAGCATCTCTCCATTACAACTAAAGGAATTAAGTGAACAGCGATGAAAACGAGCATTTCTTTTAGTAACAGCTCTCGAGCCTTAACGCGCGCCCGGAATCTACTGAATATATCTGAGTTTTGTGTGAAACCATAATAGGCGCAGTAAAAGAGAAAAAAGGCCAAGAGGCATGAGTATACTCACAGCTCCACCACTGGCTTTCTAATCAAAACCAGAGTGGTTTTCTTTTCTTCCGTGCTGTAATTTGCGAAGGCATCGCCTCATCCTAAAACATCGTATTTCCCATGTTTGATTAATTCTGTTGTAGCTAAATGGCTCCTGAACAATGGCGTGTTTGATTTGCTGTCCACAAAATGAGGAAAAGTATAAGCACAGATTTGAGGCCAAGGCTTGAGTGTTGCCACTATTGTTTTTCACTCTCTTTTTTTTTTTTTCCCCTCCACTTGACCATTGCTATTGAAAATAGTAAACCTGATTAAATCCCAGTTAGTCCGGCAACTTGCTAAACATGTACAACTTGTAATGTGCAATGTTTTGTTGCAGTTTTTTTTTAAGCACCAGTTGTTTCGATGTCCATGCTCATTACTCGCTTTGAGAATTTAATCCGCAGTCTTCCCTCTTAAGTTTGCTTATGGACAAACTTCAATCAAAAAATAAGAAAAGTGTTATGTTTTCACATTACCTGTATTCCATTCACACTTTCCAGGGCTACACTTTGGTAATCCTTTCCTCTCCTTTCTGCTTGTATTTCAAATCAAGAGAGAGCAGACTGTTGTGCTTCTGGGATGTTATGGTGAGGTAAATCCAAGCACAAAAACATCTGAATAAAACATCTCCGAATGCAAAGAGAGGAGGAAAAAAAAAAAGGTCTTATTTTCTTTCATCTATTTCTTTAAGTCTGCAAATGTACTTAGGTGCATGCTCGTGTGATCGTAATGAAGAGTGTGCCTGCAAACATTTGCGTTCGTGTGCCGCGATATACAAGCATGCCAACATAAATTTGGGCGTGTACGTGCTTGTTTGTGTGTGTTTGTCCAATGCTCAGCTTACTGAATCCTCAGAGGGGTGGGAGCTTGGTAAAAGCAGTGGTCCATGAAGCTAACTACAGTTCCTCCCTGATCAAATGTGACAATTATGATAGTGTTCCTTGGTACAAAACTCCCCTCTGGCTCCCCCATGTATTTCTTTCTCCCTTCTCTGAATGCCACCTCCTCTTTTCATCCTTTCGTTTCTGCCCTTTTCTCTTACAGTCAGACGGTGCTTTATATTCTAAATATTTATTCTCCAACCTTCACTTCATTAGATCTCTTTCTCCTTTACCTGCATTTCTCAGTTCCCAAATACACGGTTCCCTTGTGTGGCAAACAAGTCCACTTTGAAGCAAGCCATCCACAAAAAGTTTACTAACACAGCAAAAAGGAAATGCACATAAACTGATTAGGGAGGAAACCCACTTAAATATACAAAAATATAGATAAATTGATATATTTTTAAAGACATCTTCAAGGTAAGGCATGTGAAGGATATTTGTGTGAGAACTCTGGATGTGGTGCTTGCATGGAAGCAAATGAATGAATAACCGTAGTCTATAGAGTCTATATGCATGCTGATGACAAAAATAGGAGATTTTCTGAAATGAAGCTGAGTTAAAAGAGAGATCCTTAGGCCGAACCACAATGTAAATTCACTTGATCTTTATTGAGTAACTTCCCCATGTTAATGTCTTTCAAATTTATGTAAACAATGTTTATCAACATTAATACAGCATTAAACGTTGAAGACAAACATCAAATTGAGTTGACACGTCTCACAAAAGGGATGCCAGGAATGCACCCAAAAATTAAATAAAGAAAATCCCTGTGGCTCCAGATGGGGCTGCGCAAAAAAATATGCAAACCATATCAAGTGATAGTCATATGAGGCAATGCTGAGTGATGCTGAAGACTACAAATTCAAGAGGGAAACATGTGATGTGGTATTACACAAAAAATATGACTTCGCCAGACCTCTTCATCTTTGTTTGTGGCTTCGGGCTACCAACATAACACACTCAAATCTCTAACTGAACGACTGGTGGTCATGGTGCATTGTAGGCAATGCTGGCCATGCTTCTGATTCACTTTTAAAGTCCTGCTTCACTCAGAAATATGCTTTCATTCTTGTTCCATTAACTCAATGCGGGAGTGCTGCTCTGCAAAGTGATGTATGCACTAGGCTAAGCAAGGTAGCTTTATCTGTATAGCACGTTTCAGCAACAATGCGATGTAAAGTGCCTTAACATTAATGAACATGGACAGTTGGCAATGAGAAAAGTGACAGAACAGTATCGGTCGAGTGGATTCCTTCCTGAGCAAGAGCAAGGAAGAGAGGGACATTTGTAAACCAGTTGACAAATAACAACTTGTGATTCTGTTGCTTGGGTATCGGCCAGCCAGGCGGAGGACACCATTGCCACTTGCTCCAACATCTGGTATTTTGTTACCCCATATATGGGGTTTAGCTGTGGAATATATTGCTTTAACATGTTTCTCCACTTAAATGGCACCATATGCTCATCTACAGCACAACTTTGATGTGAAACAATCTACCAGTGTGCAGTGGATCTGGATGAAGTGCAGGGTTTTCTTGATGGCTTTCCATCTATTCACATCCATGGTGTCAGATTACCTGGAACAATTGACTGGCTTCATGCTATACATGAGGCTGGCTGGTAATTCATTAAAGTGACATGTAGGCCACAGAACCCAGGAAGTGCTCTGGTTCGTTAGTCGTGAGGTTTCAGGGTTTGTTGGAGTCACGATATACAGCATTTGGATTTGACTGCTCGGAAATTAATTCAGTGATATCTTATGGAAAAACAGCTTAATGTATTTACAAGGGGATATAATATATCTTGATCTTCGAAAGCATTAGGCAGGTGTGGAATGCCAGGCTCTGGTATGGAAGGTGCATCTTCATTTTCCTCGTCATTTTCATCACATATATGAATGAGAACACACAGGTATACACATCTGTTTGTAATACATTTGATTTTGACTTCTGACGATCACCTGTCCTTTAACTGGATATCTCACCTGATTCTAGTGTCTACTCTTCTCCACTGTTACTCTCATCCTCAACTTCACTGTCCTCACCGTCTGTTGGAATGACCTTAACTTGTGTAGTTACGGTTCTACAGTTCCAAAATGTAGTTATATCCATTTCTGAATTGATAGTCGATCAAACACATTGAGTATGTGGCTTATTGTCCAGTTTAGCACATCTGTAGCCATAGTATAATTAATAATTGGTATACGTCTGATGACGATGCCCTGAGGCAAGTAATGTAAAACACAATTTTAATATATAAACAAAAAATAATAAAAACATTGAAACATACTTTGCATGTTGCATCTGCACAGTTGTTTGTTTTTTTTCTTTACCAAATTCCTATTTAACAATGAAGAGGAATAATTTCAGTATTACCTTTTGCCGTCAAAAGCTTTGCTTCCTGAAGTATTCAAACGTCCAACAGAATCCTGTAACGCAATTCAAACTCTGATTTTCTTGGACAGAAACATATACTGCAGTGTTTTAAAAAGATACAAAAGCAAAACCTTTGACAGCGATTGACAGCCTGGTTTTAAAACAAGTGAGAATTTTGTCCAAATATTAGACGCATGTTTGGTTCTGACTGTTTGATCCAGAAAACCTGAGAGTTCTCTGTGGCTCGTACGATGTCATAAGAACTGAGATGTATTTATACTTACAGACATGTTCTCGGTGCGTTCTGGAACTAACACACAGTTGCAGGTAACGCAGGTAGCTCACCACTGCTGCTTCAGCAAAACAATATGGCTGACAAATTAGCTACGGCTACACAGCAGGTCAAACCTCAAACTCAGAAATCACCTGTGGCTGTACACAAAGTCACCACTAGGGTGTAAACATTATCTGCCTGATAAGGTCAGCAACCTGTGAAAACCTGAAAACTTTCTTGGTGTTTGTCAGGACTTGTGCAAAAAAATATCTGCAGACATTAGAAATCCGAGTCAATAAGAATAATTTGGGAGCTCACAAATTGTTTGACGATTCATTTTTTCTATTATTCAACAATTAAAGTTGTAAAGAAGGATTTTTTTTTTTTTTGCAGAATAAACAAAGAAAATGGACCTTGAAAGTGAAGTGTGATTGATCTTCCATCAGTCAACTTTGAATAAACTGTAGTTGCGAATTCAGAAGAGCAAATCAGGTATGAGGATTATTTTACAATCCAAACAATGATAAAACAACAAATATGTTTATAAAGAAAACCGAGAAAAGAGAGAGAGAGAGAGAGAGAGAGAGAGAGAGAGAGAGAGAGAGAGAGAGAGAGAGAGAGAGAGAGAGAGAGAGAGAGAGAGAGAGAGCTCTTCAAGTAGGCAATCAATTAGATATTTCACTCTTCCTGAAAGTTTATTGAATTCATCAGCACAGCTCAGGGGGATGCCGTGTTCTCCCCTCCGGCAGAGCGCACAATGGAAAGGCGACCAGTCAATTAGAGGGCAAACGCAGTGACTGACAGTGTTACACACACTCACAGTCAAACCTACAGGCAATTTAGAGTCATCAACAGCCTCACGCGTATTATATGTAAACCAGTGTGATGCAGGAGACAAGTCTATGTGAGTAGTTTTCATAACAACACAAAAAGAAGCTCAAACAAAGTTTCTCACAAAAGCTGGTAAAATTCAACTTGTGATTTGTCGACGAGAGACTTCTAAACAGTTTGCTTGTATACAAGCCTTTTAAAAATCCTCATAAAGGCACAATTAACATGTCTATATTGTTATTCATAGAGTTTGTGAGAATAGTTTTCATTTTAAAGTCTGAATTCCTTAACAAATGTCATAGAATACTTGCAACACGTTTTATATACGCTATGCGCGCAAAAGAGACGGCATACCTCTCAGCTGGAGTCACATCAAAAATTTTAATGTGGCATATGTGACTCACCATGAAAGGGATACCAGTGTTTTGATAACAACACACTCATCACACAATTTATGTGAAGCAGGGAAATATATCTGCAGTGCTATTCTTACAGTCTAATCTTTATCTTTTTTTTTTCTTTTTTTTTTTGCTATTCCAGGCCCATTAATCTCTGTCTTTTCCATTTCATCTCATATTTTCTTGGTGCATGCAAGGCTGGCTGCACACATGATGGTGAGTCAACGAAGTCAGGCTCATCATGAAGCAACCAGGTTCTGTATGTGCCATAAATCACTTCCATACAGGGTAACATGTGGTGAGTGGTGCATTTCCACCTGCCCACATACACACATCCACCCTTACCGTCAGCTCTTGTGTGAAATTTCTCAAGTATCTGAGGGAGAAAATCCTTTCCTTCAGCTGACAGAGACAGATCACAGGCTGACTGTGCCTCCCCTCTCAGTCCACCTCCAGTAAAACTTCTCTGTGGTCATCTTGCTCCATCTACACCTTCCTTCTCGCCCCTCTTTGTAGACATCTATCACCTCTCCTCGGCCTTTCTTCTCATATATCTCCCTTGGTGCCTCCATCTCATCTCTGTCTGCTCTCCATCGCTCCATCCCCCTGCCCATACATTTAAAAGCAGCTGAAGCCCACAGCAGACCACACTTTGTTGCCCCATCCATCATGACTGACTTTAGGCCAAACAGGTCCAAGGGAAAAAAAGAAGATATGATTTAGGTCTAGCGAGCTCCTGGCTGGGCGAGTTGTTCTGTGGCGCCCCAGCTGGTTTTTAGATAAAAAAATATATAAACACAAAAACACAGTATGTATGTGTGTGTGTGTGTGTGTGTGTGTGTGTGTGGGGGGGGGGGGGGGGGGGGGGGGGGGGGGTGGGGGGGGGGGGGTGGGGGGGGGGGGGGTGGGGGACAAATTTAAATTTGTCCATGAGCATCTCTCTCATTTTGCATAATTCTGATTTGTTCCATTGATTTTGAGTGTTAATGAACTCAGACAGTAGATATTAAATATTCTTAGGATATTAAAAAAAAAGAATAAATAAATTTGAAATTCATGCTAAATGTAAAAAAAACAAAAAACAACAACATTCAAATGGCAGTGAACGTAGTGACTGTTGTCTGTTGGATTTTAAAACATTGTGGGCCATAATTCATTGCAAGTGGAGAGATAAAAGTGTTTATTCAGCATATTTCACACTGGCATTGGTTATAAAAATACAACAACATGCGATTGGCTTGAAGGCAAAATCAATGCCTAGAATATAGAATGGTAGTAATTTAGACGGAACTTCAAGTAGTCAATTTAAAAAGGTATTCCCGCAAACAATAATACTTTTCTACTTTCCTGGATCTGAGATGGCATATTCAAAAAAAAAAAAAAAAAAAAAACGTTTTGTTATATTTCAAAAGACTGTTGTAGATTGATTTGTATGCTGAACAAGCTATCATAAGATTATAAGTTTTTACACTAAATCGGTAACTTCTCAGTGATCTTATGCACAAACGTCACAACTGAGTCCCATTTGCACAACTCAGAGGCGTCTCTCATTGCAGCTCAACTCAAAAACAGTGGCAATACCCATCTGTACTAAGGCCAAAGCAATGAAGTTCAGTGTATAAAATTGCTAAATGAGAGGCATTGAGGATCCATGAATACTGGAATACAATGACTGTACATGCACTCTATAATCCCAATTACATTTGATCTGCTTACCCATTTTTGATGTCCCTCATCGAAGCAAAATCTTTCAAAATCCACCAAAGCTCATCAAGGCGTCTCTGCATTATGATGATGCCACGCACTTGCGACCGCCAGACATGATCCTAATTACACATGTGAGCTACGAGGCTTCGTCGCACTCCATCACCACGCGGTGAGCGGAGTGAGGCAATGAATAAAACCTGGCGTGACAGTAGTGATGACGGTTGATCTCGCCCTCAAGGAGATAAGTTAGCAATTCCATGCCAGGAGAAAACACCCATCATCATTAGGGAGCTGCACTCAATTGAGCGATTGCTGTTATTTCCATCATTTTGACAATACCAAAAGGGAATCAGGACGAGAGTGAGATTGCCTGGTCAGGATGGATGGAGAGAATTGGACTTTCAAGGAAGGCACCTGATAAATGCTGCAGCCGTGAGAGTCTAGTGTATCAAAGGTGTTAAACAACTAATCCTGCTTGTGAGTGTGAAAGTTGCAACTTTCTCTGAAGAATAGTGGGCGAAAAATTGTTTGGAGGTGCGATGACTAAACAGCAAAAAAAAAGGTTCCAGCTTCTGATCTGTGTCTTCGCTTTCTGTTTCCTGTTTTGATCATGCTCCCTCATGCTGTTTTGCCTTTCCTTGTCTCTTCGCTTGTCCGCGTTTAGCCTCAAGACAGCTTCTTGTATGGGCTCTTAACTAAATGGGATCTTTGCTGGGGCCTTTGTTGCGAGCTGGGCCCTGCCATAGACAGCATGCTCCAATAAGCACCACAAACACTAAAAGGTAAAGGCCACGGCCCTTAGTCCCAAGTCTATTTGCGATCGCAAGAATGACATGGAAGGAAAGTAACAAAGGGAGGTATGAAGGTGTGCACTGCTATGAGTGCAGTTGCACATGTACATCCGTAAACTGTGACTATACTGTATAACTTAGCAAACGCCCATGAGTTATTACACATTGTTACATAATGCCGCATAACATTGGTGTAACGAGCACATGCTGCGCCCCAGTAATAAATATACAGTGTCTGCTTGAAGAGCTCTTAAACTGTCGCCGTGCACGCCGTTCTCAAAAGAAACTTCCATTTTGGCTCAATTTTTGCTTCTAACAGTCCATCCATAATTCATATGTGTGGTATCTTTTAATAGCACGGCTCAAAAGGAATCACGGCGAGTGCTCAGTGACACAGAAAAAAACATCCGAGCACACGCTGAATGCAATTCATACTTAGTGTTCAGTGGGTTATGAAATATTAAAGAGAAATATGTTGCATGTTTTCACAGGGCAGACGGATGAATTTGATCGGGGGGGAAACGCGCCGTTGTAACGGAAGCAGGACTTCCGTGACCCACACATGCATGAGAAAGGAGGAAATAAAAGAGGCTGTCCTAACACAACTGGTATGAGGTCATTGACAACAATAAAGAATTACTCATTCTCGCTATTTTTTTCCCTTCTTCCTTTAGAAAGCAGTTTTTGTGCTTGAAAGGTTTTGAAAGCCACTTGCTACCTATTGCCTTAAGATTTAGGAGACTGCAATAACAGTTCTTTTTGAAGAGTGTGACATATGCTGTAGACAGTGAGAAGTATTTCCTTTTCTTGAGAGGGTGGAGCGATACTTTAGGCATTGTCTTTTCATTTCTTTTTTTTTTTTTATATATTTCGTAATTCAAAGATTTACCTCTGCAAATAAATACTCTTTAAAGCACACTCTGTTATCCCCACCTGTTCCTATAAAACCTGCAAGTGGAGAAACCCTCATCTGCAGCTATTTACTTTGATTAAGGGAACCATTATGCTTTACGTACAATAAGATTGCTTAGGGTGGTTTCACAGTAGTGTCGTGGTTACTTCTCCCACCACACAGCGAGGGATCACATTCTGTGGAATATTTGCATGTTTTTCATGTGCGCATTGAATAGTTTTTTCTCATTGTGCCGCAATTTCTTCCCACAATCCAAACAAATGTGTTGAAGGTCTGTTACTCCAGATTGCCTATAGATGTGAACGCGAGTGTATTTCAAGATCTCTTGTTACTTGCTACTACCTGAACGAGTCAGCGGTGTTTGGTTCAGGTGATCATTGACACGTATGTGAAAACACATCGCTTTTGCGTTTTCGTTTCAGAAAGGTTTTGCGTTTACACCGCAGCATTTTGAAAACGGTGTAGTTAGCAGTTCATTGGTCGCTTTTGTACTGAAACCAGACACAAAATACTATAAAGATTAACAGCACGAGTACACGGACATTCGTATGGACAGACGACACAGTTGGACTGCTATTTCGGGTGACTCTCAACTATAAAACTGCCAAGACCCATGAGAATATAGACTGGGAGTCATGCCACTCCGGAGGCCGCCATTGTTGTTATCGTCCATCTCGTCACGCATTTGCAGAAGAGTTATTCAGAATGGCTGTGTTGTACACGCGTTGTAGCAGTGTTCCAGAAAGGTTATGTTTTCCCCCATTTCAGTTGGAGTGTTTATGAAATGTTACACCTTCGGAGCGATCTTCAAAAAGTTGCGTTTTCAGTGGCTCAGAGCACCTTTGTTGTGTAAATGGACCCTGAAAAATGCAATGAAGGTTTCGCGTTTCCAAAAAATGTTCTTGTGTAAACAGGGCTTAAGTTAACAATCTTGACATTTAGGTCCCGTTTACACAACAACGTTTCACGTGACAACACCTAATCTGTAAAAAAAAAAGGAGTGCGTTCACACTGCAGCAGCAGACACACTGACGATGTAGTTAGTATGCCGGGCCACGGGAGGCGCTGTTGCTTGATTTTGTAATGAAACCACACAGACGTGTGCAGAGAACAATACGCTATAAACGTGAAAAAAATGGAGAGAACCTCAGCGGTGAGTCTCAACTATAAAACTACTGGTATATACGATAAAACGAGAATACAGTGTTTCCTGTTCCAAATGGGCCAAATTCCTGTTTCTTATTGTACACACCTGTGTCCTGTCATGTTTCTGTGAACTCTCACTGATCTCAGCACTTTTATGTTCACTCTCTCTGTCTGTTCTCCTTGCGTTTCGTTCTGTATCTCATAATGTGCCGGATTATTCAAACCAGGGTTTCTTTTTTTATCATTTCATTGTTTCTTGTGTTCACAGTAGACTGATTGTCCAGTCCGCAGTATATCCTGTTTTCACAAGAAAGTGCTCAGTATTGAGGTTTTTTTTTTTCTTCAAGTATGCAAACTTTAAGTAGATCTATTCCTTTGTGTGCAAATACAAATCCAAATCCAAAGTTTGTATCTGCGCGTTAACTTTCTCCATCACACCACCTGTTTCCACCCCTGTCCGCCCATCAGTTTCCCCAGTGACTTCCAGTTTGTTTACCTGCCTGTGATCAGGGCGTGATTGGCTGAAAGGGGCATGTGGGGACGTCCACTCCAACCCTTCAACTGAATTATCTTTATCGCCTGGAGGGTAAAAATCTGCCCCTCCCCGATGGTGATTAAATCTACTTCAACGGCAGACTGGACTAATCACATCAGGGCTGCCAACTCTCAAAAGTGAAACTAATGCAATTCACTCTAAAGTCACGCTCCCGTCTCACAACAAGTAAGAATGTTTGGTTGACCTGATAAGTTTCACATTGAAATATAATGTTAAATGGGCAATGACATTTATAGGCAATGCAAGTCATTCGTTGGTGGTCATTTTCTTATAGTCACTCTGTAATCATTTCACCAAACCGAATGAAACTGTCCTTGAAAATGTATAATTTTGTACAATTACCAATTCTTTATCATAATTACAATACAAAAAGCAAGAACCAATTGCCCTGTGTCTGTACCCCTTATAAATTGTTCCTGACAGCCCTTTTGGATTAGTTCTTTATTGTTGTTTTGTTTTTGTTTTTTTATTTCAGAAAGAAAGAACAAAGATCAGTTGTCTTTAAGCCTTCTATTCACCTGCATCATTTTTGCCATTGACTTTGGTAAACTGCAGTCAATCTCTTAGCAAGAGCCTGAAAATGTCTGGAGAAGAAAATGTGAAATCTGGCACGACACAATGTTTTATTTTGCTCATAACGCGGAATTTCTAAAGCATAATTTCACTGCTGCATCGCATGTTACCATTACAAGAACAACCTCCAAATTTTAAGTTACCCATGTTTGTAGTTTGCAGGGATAAACAGTTGCTGTCATCTGGTGTCACATGTTTGGACAAACGATGAACGTGTCTTTGCAGTTCACAACTTAGCAGTGTTTATGCAATTTGTTTAATCGAAAAAAAAAAAAAAAAAGGTTCAGATACTCATAGAAAACAACATGCATCACTTAGTCACACACTTCCGGATGAATATGTTTGAATCACACTTTGTGTTGTCTTGAATATATTCATCAACCAATTATTTTATCTCAGTCAAGCATTTAAAAATCCATTCTAAAGTATTTTCTCTCCTTTGTCTTTTCTGAATCATCCTATTTGAAAGTAGACCCGATTCTTTTAGAAGAAAATTAAGACAGGTAAATGCCAGGTTTTTATGCCATTATATTCGAGTTGCCACTCGCGCGCGCGTGCGCGCACACACACACACACACACACACACGCGCACGCACACACACACACACACACTCACTCACGCACGCACGCACGCACGCACGCACGCACGCACGCACGCACGCACGCACGCACACTCGCACACACAAAGAGAGAGAGAATGAGAAAAAAGAGTGGAGAAAACAAAAAGAAACAAATACAATAGTATCCATCAGGAGTAGTGTAGCATTGTGTATTCCGTTAAAAAAAAAAAAACGCCTTTAACGCCAGCATCTCGTTTAAAAAAAAAAAATAATAATAAAGCATGTTTTGAGGAGTAAATGTTCCAAAGGTGTCATCCTTGAGATAGATTTGAGCTCAGCTGACATCTGATTTATCATCTTGGGTTTAAAAAAAAAATAAAAAATTACATGAAAAAAACTGGCATCAAAACACACTTTTGCATCAAGGAGCAGGTATTTCTCTAATTAGCTGCTCGTGGGTCAGTAATCAACGATAAACCAACAACCATCATTTTGAGGTTCAACAACAACAACATGTCAAAAAGTGTTCAGCTTTTTGAATTTGCAGATAAAAGTGAGCTATCTGTGGAGGGAAGGTACTCAAAACATACTCTCGATGCATCTGTACTTTATTCAAAATATGCAGATGAGCGCTTCTTCTTTTCGCCGAACACAATCACGTTAGATCAGTCAGCCGTGTCATCACTTCCAAAGACCTATTTGGTCCGGCTTGACTAGTTTGTAAGTAACTTCTGGAGTGGTTGCATCTTGCACCTGATGACCTTGCTGCCATAGTGAAGCATCAATCAATTTTTATGTGTGGCTCTTTTCTATGCGAGCAACAAACTGTGCGATGCTGACTGTCAATAAGCAGAGCAACACCTGTTTCCTCGGGTGCTGCATATTTTATTTACTTGTTGATGTGATAAAAGCATCTGTTTTGTGGCAATAAATGGACTCCTTATGACTTTGCATCATGTATTTATTATCCTTGTGGCTTTCCGCTGATACAGCAGCGGCAACTTGATTATTCCCAGACAAAAAAAAGAAGAAAAAAAAGAAGAAAAAAAAGAGTTTCATGTATTATTAACCTATACAAATGTCGGGATAAAGAAGAGAAAGCATGAGTCTTGAATCTTTTCTGGGAAGCATGTGTTGCTGTCAGCGGTGCTGACTGCTGTAATTCTGCTGATCTGTACACAACAGCAAAATAAAAGAAACAGCCGAGTAAACAGAATGTTTGCGAATATAAATAAATATGACAGCATTCAGGTTTTCTTGCAGGAGTCTCCCGTAAGCCCACTCAACCTCTTGATGCTAAACTTTAATGACAATACACAGTGTTCTGACCTATACCAATGTGACGGGATAGTCTGATCCTGTAAGTAGAGCTTCATCAACTTACAGTCAGACGCTGTGCTAAGTGACCAACTGCAGCAGTTTGTAGTTTCTCAACGACCTAATTAGAGCATTAATTCTGTTATCTTAATGTTTTCTGTTAACGTTGTCCTAAGTCCCTCTACTTGTGTTTTACGGACTTAAATACACACCGCTACACGTAATGTGTAGTGTTTTACCAGCAGTCCATATTGAATATGAAATTCACAATGCTAATGGAAAGCTCATTCTCCTTATTAATTTGAGATGGCAGGAAAGATCCGACTTATATCGAATTGCAAAATGAAGAAACGTTTTTCAAAAACAATTGCATTAGGTGGGGTCGACCAATAAATCCCTCAATGTTCTCGAACGCATTTGCCAACTAAAGGTCTCAAGGGACAGCTGGAGCTGATCCCAGCTGAATCCAGCTGATATACCCTGGATAGGTTGCCAGTCCATCACTGTACGGAAGCTCCTTGCAGAGTATAAAGGCACAGGTAAAAATATTTCCCATCAAAGCTCTAAAGAAAGAAAACATTGAAGCTCATTGTGAATTTAACAGTCTGATGTGTTTTAGCATCCCTCAGCAGGAGGTGACATGCTGATTTACATCAAATCTGTGTTGATTCCTGATCATAATTCTTACATTTCCATACTGGAGCCACAAATCCACACATGAGGGCAACTCAGAGTCACCTACTAACCTCTAGTACATGTCTCTTGAATGTGAGACAAAGCTGAATTACCAAGAGAAGAATAAAACATGCATGATAGGTTATTTGGTGACCCTAGGTGTGAATGTGAGTGTGTGTGGCTGTCTGTTGTCAGTGTTTTCACTGTAATGGACTAGAGACCCGTAAGATGCCCTTTCCCATAGTGAGCTGGGATTGGCTCCTGGATGGATGGAAGGATGGATGGATGGATGGACCCTTAACCAGGGTGTTGACTCCTAATTGACCATTTAAGCCTTTAATTGTTGGGAAAGAAAATATGATCATCATATCTTTGGATACTTTTCACATTCAATTACAAAAACATACCATTTCAACAGCATTTAGTTTGGTAAATTGTTATTCAAAGTTTTCTGTTTTGTTTGGTGTATTTTTTTTTAATTGCATTAGCTGTAAATAAAGTATTAAGTATTTTGATAATTTAATAATTGCAACAAATATAATTCCTCAAGTGTTTCAAGCTATTTCAGTTTAAAATGATTGGAAAGATTGAAAAAAATATTAAGGGCTGTAGAGGAACAAATATTGAGGCCAAAATTCAAGCTTTAAAGCGAGCCCCATCTCTAAGCCTACCCAACTCTAGTCCTGCCTCTTGTACCCCTCTTGAATTATATGGTGGCTTTAAAGGACATTTTTTACCAAAATTGCATTTGCCCACAATGAAAATTACTTTTATAAACTGGCTGTGTGACAAAAAATAGCTGCAAAATGTATCAATCCCTGAACTTATCACCAACCATGCCAATCATTATGACTTGAAGTGACAGATACTAGTTTTGTCAGGACAAGGCTTGTATGAGCTATGAACACCCTTCCATGATAGAATAAAGAGCATGTGCCCTTTTTTTTTAGCTATAACCTGTGCTCTGTCAAACAACTTGTATGCCAAAATAATAAATAAAAAAAGGATTACATCATAGACAGCCTTTGTTGTGCAGCACCTGAAAGTGCCTTAGAGTCAGATCAATAGCTATGTACAGATGTACCTTAGGTGTGAAATCACAATTCAATAAAGCTTTTCACAGCTAGAGAAATAACCAATGCCAAGAATGAAAAGTCACATTATCAAGCCTTGTGGAAAACCTTGTGGTACTTTCTTTACTTGAGTTTCCTCCGACTTATTGAAAGTCAAACCTGCAAAACATAAATGAATCACAAGTTCAGTTCATTCTTTAGCAGCCACGCATGTATAAGTGTGACTGGATTAAGCCGACCCTGTGATTTTTCATTCAGTCTTTCAGAACTTTCGCAAGTTGTGTGAAAGTGGAATTTAGAGGACGGCCGTTAAAGGCAGGGTTAACCTTCTAGGTTTCGGATCGGCAATGTCTGCAAACGACCATCGTAGTCCAATTAAACCTTACCCAAATATCTCAACCGGGATCCAAGTAGTGAACTGACCATCAGCAGGATTTGTAATTCAATAAAAACAGTGTTGCTTGTAATATGAAAAAGATACCATATTAATAAATAATGTGAGGCATGTTAGTATACAATTACTTGTAAAGCAATAGCCATTAAAAACGTAATAAAATGAATTAAGCCAACTTTAAGAGGACAGTAAAGATCTTGCATTTTCTTGTATTTTTGTTTTCCGCTTTCAAAAACTTTCCAGTGTTCCCTGCTGATTGTGTACCATGGTGTTGTTAAGTATAATGTTAATTTCTTTGTGTAATCCTGCCATGTGTCTGTGAGCTTCCTTTGGTTGCCAGGTTTTGTCACATCCTTGTCCTGGTACCACATCTTGTGCTTCACCCTCATGTTGATTAGCCCAGACAAGAATTGGGGCAGTAGTCTCATGTTTTTGCTGGTGTATGTAGAAATGTGGTCTACACTGTGTGATTTTGACCTGCGCAACCAAAAGAAGAGTAATTGAGTCAATAGCTCGCTTGGCTTAAAGTCTGTGACTTCCATGGAGGTAATATCATGGACCACATTCATCTATATCCAATGTTTTTCCTACAAAGTATGGTCCTCGTCCTCCATTATCAATATATGTCATACAGGCTATTATTGCTATTCAGTAGATAGTGACATCAAACTGTCAAATTTGCTATTGTACCCAAGTTTGTAAAATACATTTCACAGTGTTGCAAGTAATAATCTGTATAAGACCCAAGCAAGTCTCAGTCCTTTTTTCATTTTCTGTCATGGTTTCCCAACATTTTGGATGCTTCTTTGGTGAGATGGCACATTTTGGTTTGGGATTAAATGCTTGCTTCTAAACCCACTTTACATTTGCATCCTTTCTCCTTGACACGCTGACAACCCTCACAAAGAAGTGCAACAATACACTATAATAGTGCCAATGGACACATGCAGGCACTCATCCACAAAACAAAACAGGAAAGGACAGCACAAAACTAAATGATAATGGGGATAAGGCAATAGGGATCCCAAAAAACACCCAATCTCAACCCAGCAGAAATGCATGATACCCTCTTGTAACCCCTAAGAACTAACCTGGAGGGTCAGACAATGTCCCAACGAAAGGGCAATGGAACTCAACCATGCAACAGCTAATGGCAGCGGCATATATCCAACAGGTATTCTTCACGTGACAACACCTTGCAAGTACTCTCAGATGCCCTTTATCAGAGCTGACGCCTTAGAAATATCCAATTAAAGCAACAATATAACTGAGCAGCAATAGATCCAACACTGGAATTCACCAATAAGCCTGGAATGGCTGACGACCTGCCTGCCCCACTCACCACCCGGGTCTGAGTAGACGATTCTTCAGTTTAGTTCATGTGGCTGCTCGTGTTCAGCAGTGATTTCCTCATCTCTTTTGTCTCCTTGTCCATGGCTCCCTGCTCAGTTGGATATGCCGTCTGACTAATGTATGATTGATTGTTGGAATAAGAGACACTCTGCTGCCCCTGACTTTCCGACTTCCCAACATGGTTAATGGGCCAGCCAAGAAGGCAGGTGCATCTTTGTCTGTGTCTATGCTCGTGCATGCCTGTTGGGAGATGTCCCAGACAAAACTCAATGCACGTTTTGCAGCGTCTTGCAATATATTGATGACTTCATGCCACTGACCCCGAGGGGTGTTATCACATGAGCACATGTGCGAGAACACTTCAGAATGTAAGAGTGATGTTTTACGGTATATAAGTGGGAGTCACAGCATCTGGCTTCGGCTGAGTCAAATGAAGCAGAATGAAACCTGTGTTTGACGTGGAACGCAATTGAATCAAATGGCCCACTTATTACATTACACCACCACCATTACCCCACACCCCCAACATCCCACCCACTCAAAACCTCTCCTTCCTGCTGTTCATATACTGCACACCCACCCATATCTTTGCTCCAACTTGTCCTTCAAGCACTGGACATCAACCGTCTTTCCCTCAATGAGTGTGTCCCCATGTACTACCTAAGCATCCCAGCCAGCTGCAGCTCTGTATGATTTTTCTAATCTTCCCTGTAATTATTTTTTTTACAATAAACACAGAGGCCTGTGTTATGTTGAGTGCTTCCTGGCAATCATCAACGATTTAGCAGGGGGTAGTGTGTGTGTGTGTGTGTGTGTGTGTGTGTGTGTGTGTGTGTGTGTGTGTGTGTGTGTGTGTGTGTGTGTGTGTGTGTGTGTGTGTGTGTGTGTGTGTGTGTGTGAATGCGTGTGTGGAGAGACAAGCAGAGTTCTGTTCAAATAGCCTCCTAATCATTTTATCCCTGTTTTACAAAGGCACATAATAAGTGATTTACAGAGGATTATCTGTCTAATATATACATGACTTGACTTTTTTTTTCTTCTCACACAGTCTTTGCCCTATTTTGTCTTTTTGCTTGTGTCTTCCGTCGCCCCCTGTGTCACTTCAGACACTTATGTAATGCTGTTCACAAAAAAAAGCAGTGAAAGGGGGTAGAGGGCTGGAAGGATAGAGGGAAACTAAGGAAGAGAGGGAGGCGATGAGCAGAATATCAACGAGCTGTCCTTGATGACTGACCATAGCAGCATCACGGCAACACTGCCGTTCTGTTGCATTGGCAGTCCAGGAATCCTGGATATATGAAAATGTGCATGTGTGGGCTGGAGAGCGTGGGAATGAGAAATATGTTTATTTGATGGGAAAAGTGGAGCATTTAATTCCAACTTGAATTAATGAAAGGGCGGGATATAAATCATCTGCTCCAATGATAAAGATCGTTTACCCCCCACCGTCCCTTTTTCTCTCATTTCTTTCCCTGACATTGCACATCAAACGCCTTTTTTTTTCCTGACATGTGCTAATCACATGTTTCTACAACCTCAGCACTTAGGTGGAATTGAAGACATCAACCTTGCTGCTGATGATTTCACATTATCCACTTTATCACCCGCCATAATCGGATTCCACACACTTCGATCTGAGCAGAGTCATTCAGTGTGTCAGTCTCTACTCTACCTCGTTGCTAAAGACAAAGATTCCGAGGATATACTTGTGTCGTATAATTTCTCGTGATCAGAGTTGCACGGGTTACACTAAAATTAGTACGAATTACAGTTACAAAACGCTCTTTGCTTTGCATTATCAGTCTGTACAAACAGCTGAGATAAACAAATAACCAGCAGACAGAAACAGACATGACTCTTATAGGTCTAAATATTTACTCAAGACTAGATCAGAAGTTCTGCTAATGCTTCTAACATGAGGTCATTTTTCATTTTAGCTTTAGAAAGAACTGATTTCACTTAGACTGATGAAGCATTCCTCTATCGCCTGCTATGTAATGGCCTTGATTATTGTTAACTTGGTCCAGAGAGCAGAATAGAGAAAGCACCTCCGCAGCTCCTCTACTTTGTTTATGCTCAACAAACATGACAACAAGCCCACTAAAACCTGAACAAATACTAACTCCCTTATTGACTTTAACACTATAAATTATGGGAATTAGATGCATGTGCATGGCTGGCTAAGGTATTGGTGCTTCAGTGGAGCATTGCTTTACCCCTTACTTTGGCTGCAACACAAATATAATAGCCAATAACTTTGATCATTTCCATTTACTAAACAGTAATTTTTTTTTTTTTTATGTTAAACAGTTAAATCACTGAAGTGGGTCAAATTTTTAACATTGGCTTTGACTCCTGTTCACAGTTTGCGTAGTCTCAAATTCCCCAATGGGGCCCACTGGCAACACCCCTCAGGGAGCAAATGAAAGTACCGGTAAGTAGATTTATGGAGACCCATTAGCCTTTTATTACTGTAAGTAACAATGAATAATTGTTTGTAATCAGGACATTGGGTTGGTGAGAACACTATTAGGTTTACCTCATATATCATTGGACAAATACTGGTGGTGGAGACAATGAGGAATGAGAACAATATTGGGTAGAAACCTCTCTTATTTGTAATTGTTTAACCCCCAAGTGAATATGACCAGGGACAATAGCAGGGAGGCACAAAGGCTGGGCAAAGATACAGATTTATGTGCATGTGTTTCAACACATCTTCCCTGCAAACACACACGGACACAGAGCTATGTATACTTCCTTACTCCAGCATGCGGTGATTGGACGAGCTGCTTATTAACAAAGTGCAATTAATCAAAGCCAGGTACTGGTCACCTGGGCGAGTGAAAACCAGTGTGTATTGAGAGCAGCGGGGGAGTGGGCTCCGATGGTCTCTCTAAATGGCTCTAATATAACATGCTGCGCTGTAAGCACCGCTGCGTGGTAGTTTGTCAAAAGAACGCCTGGTGCACGTACATGCCAGATATTAGATGAGAAACAGACTGTTTCATCATGCTGACAGGAGTGTGAGCACAAATAAATAACCTCGCTCTGCTGCTCAGGTCCCTTTTGTCTATCCACTTCTGGCCACATCACTTTGCATTTGACAAACGACAAATGTTCACCCAACTCATGTATTTATAACATATACTCCGCTGTGGCTCTCCTTTCCATTTTTCCTTTTGCCATGCCAACGTTAGTCAAGACGTCCCGTTTCAGAGGAATAACAATGAGATTTACTGCGCACAATAAAATACTGCTATTCCTATACCAGATGCTCCCTGAGGGATGTTAGCAGGTTGGATGATGAAGGCTGGTGAAACTACACCTCCCAAGGGGCAGAGCTTCATTGCCGGTGCTCCTTCTGGGGGTAATAAACTTCCATTGATCCGGTGACAGGCCTGATTAAAATCAATCCTGAGTCCATAGTGTCCCAGAGTGGCAGACTGCAGGGACCATCAAATGAGGAGAGACGGTGTATTGGGAAAATGCCTGGATGTGTGTGTGTGTGTGTGTGTGTGTGTGTGTGTGTGTGTGTGTGTGTGTGTGTGTAGAATAATGCCCATCTAATGAAATTAGCTCTTGCCTATGGCATCTTTTTTTTTTTTTTTTTTAAAGTTTATTTTTATTGTATCGTCACTTTATTTTATGGTGAGTTGAAGTTACTGGGCATTAGCAGTCTTGGTCAAGTTTTGACATTTATGTACTCATTATTTTTATTTCTTTGGAAGCTAATGTCCATTTTTTTCAAGAAATCTCAAATGTGTGAATTATTTCAAGCTTTGCAAATGATCAGCCAGGTACAACCTATTGCATTGAAGTTATAGAAATACAATCTATAAAAATACATTGATATCATCAGTTCTATAATTTCTTTTCAAGCAAGCACATTCACACAAGCTGATGTTGGTCTACTACAAATCACTACGTATTTTTCTTTATCCCTGTAATCTTGTTTACTTATATTCTAACTTGATCATTATGTACTTGACCTTGGCTGTTGGGAAAGGCGCTGATAAATACACTTTCTTATGATTTTATTATTATTCATATCATATTGGGACAGTTTCACAGATGGATGCTGCTAACTTTAAATTGCCCACTGGTATGAATGTGATTAACTCTTTCTCTCTGATTGACCTCACAACACTGAACTGGATAGAGCAGTATAGAAGACGGATGGAGGGATAGATGTAGAATCAACTCAGATGATACTTTTGCTTCTCTCTAGCACTCTTTATGAACAGCACAAAGTCATAATCTGTCTGTCTGTCTTTCCTTGTGCTCTACGGCCAACCTGTTCACAGTGTACCCTGGACTTTCCTATTGTCAGCTGACCAGTCCAGAGCATCACCCAAGTTTAATGAAAGAGTATAAAGGATGGGTATATGCATATTCTCATAACTATTATGCGTTACCAACATGAGACGCATACCAAAGGTTTCTTATCAATGAATTCCATACACATCTTTCCCAACATGAGACATTTAATTGATTGTGATTACACTCGGAATTTTCAAATCTGCCGTAGACAAACTTGTAGTGACATGTTCGAGGAAGATTACAAGAACTCATCAAAATGTTCTGTGACTGTTCCCGTGGTGGAGTGACAAAGTGTCATGTGCTGGAAGTCAGAGCAGGCAGTGACTGCCATGAGTCAGTGAGCAGCATCACACCAATCAATTTATAACTGCATGGATCTGTGCCATTGTTTACTGTGGCCCTCAAGTTGTTTCTGTGAAATCCTCAGTGAACAGAACAGACCTGAGATAACTTAACTTTATTTTCGTTATCAGCTGCATACGGCTACAGTGTTCCTTCAACATGTTAGCTGTGCCACCACGAGCAATCTCGATGTTTTCTTTCATCACCGATGAGGCCATGCACAATCAAATTCTCCAGTCTTGGAGTGTTAATGCTTACTTTTACTGTATAAGATTTGAGAGGGTGATCAATAAATGCAAATTACTTGAATTGAACTGCAATGGCAATTAGGTGCTCAATCATTACAAATTGCATGCCACAGTGCATATAATGTTTTTTTTCAGTCGGGTAGTTAAAAACGAATTACCCCTACTTTTAAAAGTGGGTGTTCTGATGCTCCGTATCCAATTTTCCCCAATCTGAGATTAAATTTAAATTGGTCGGTCATTGTTGTGACAATGTGTCATGTATAACGCTCAGTAGATGTAAAGATCAGGATTATATGGACACTTTGCAGCGAGATATTGCTGTAAAACGTGATTATTCACAAGCAACTGTGGAAAATCTATATAGAATGAGGGTTTTTCTCTTTTTTTTAGGGATGGCTTTATGGAACTTATCACATTTTGTAAAGTGCAGCTTGGATGGAAGCACGTATTCGTTCATGAATAGATGACATCATGACTAACAGTGGAAAGTGCTTTGAGACGTCTGAAGTGGTGAAATCGTTTTATATGGCTGAAGTCCACTTAGTAATATTGACACTGACTTTGGGTACAAGCAAAGTATGTGCATAATTACATATGTTCTTAAATTTGCAACTTTTCTTTCCAGTTCAAATTGTAGTCACATTACTCAACTTCAATGAAACAAGGTTACTGAATATGGTTCTAAAGAAATGTTACTCTCTTCATGTGCATAGCAGATAACTTGGCAAATTTGTGGCTGAAGCTTGCAGTTTGCATAACGGTACACAAAATTAAGTATCCAGCTTTTCTATTCTACACAATACGTCGTTTTTAACGTGGTACGTAACCTTGCTCTGAATTCTCAAAATGTGTATGTATGAAATGTCAATTGCAGGAATTGGCACTTCATGTCTACAAGAAAACAATTTACAGTTATGCAACTTTTCAATTCAGATCTTCTACAAACCAAAAAGACACTTGCTCAAGCATTTACACACACACACATGCACACACGCACAAGAAAAGAATATACAAGATGCAAGCTGGCATTAGAAAGTGTTCTCATTCCCTTTTTCTTTTTTTTCTTTTACATTCCCACATGTGCTATTTCCTCCCACCTTTTATTCTTTTTTTTCCTTCATGGATTCATGATTCACTGTGGCCTCTTAACATAAGAGGCCACAGTGAACTGCAGAAGTGAACTGCATACTTTGGTGCTTTCAACTCGCACCACAAGTCCTTTTGTTGGCAGTCTAACTAAAGAAAGACACATGAGTCAGGTTTCTTAAAGATTGACCATCAAATTATATTGAAGTGCGATAAGCAAGCAATATTCTCAATTTACAGAATTCTGGGTCTTGGTTCCTACTCTAAACCGAGCGACGTGAACTGCGAGCAGTTCACGGGAAGAAAGACGTGTCTGCCTAGGCGACATTTGTATTTATGCGTTTTCATCTGCTCGCAGGCAGAGCATTCCAAATGGTGAGTCACGGGGTCTCCGCAGGTTTAGCTGAGGTTTGCAGGATGTCACGAAGCCAGCCTGGGGTCAAGGGGTACTTGAGCGAGGTCATCAAAAGGGACCAGCTGTGACGGGTTTCCGCCGATTGTAGTCTAGGTTTTCGTTCCCCCAACTTAAGATGTTGTGTCTCAGGCTTTGTCTCCTACAAACACTTGAGATAACCACATGTTACAGGCCACGTCCTGCAACCATAAAATAGAGGTGTTTTTCATTAGTGCAGACCTCAGCAAATTGTTAGTCAAGCGGTCAGCAAATTCCTCAGTGCACGTTAGTATCTTTCACACAGCTTTTAAGAATAGAATCTCTTAACAATACCAAGGGAGAGGTGGAAAATCCACAGATGCGCAGGAACATGCATTATATATCCTGCGCAGCCTGAGGTAAAATCTCACTATGAAAACATATACAACATGTGACATAAGTAACACAGAGTCATAAAATGAATGGGACAAGCTGCGGAAGACATAATGTGGTGTTGACGTAAATTATGCGAATGTCACATTTCTCTGCCACAAACGGGCATAATGTGACGCCGTAAATGAGTCACATCATTTTGATGTGCTCGTCATCTGGAATGAGGAGGTTTGTCATTATGGACACTAAATCTTTGGTTGGGGATAAAGTACAATTACAGTTAGTTTCAGATTAAGGCATCTTCATGTCAGATCTTCAACCATCAGCAGTGACATGTGCCTGATATGGAAAGGTAAAATGAACCTTCGAGACTGAAAAATTACCTCAAATTTCTCAACGTATTCTCAATATATATATATATATATATATATATATATTTCTTCATGCTACATAGTGAAGGGATATCCGTAACCTTATAAAGAAATGCTGTCACACCTATTGTATGTCACTGGAAGGTTATCGCAATAATTTATATTGATTGAACCACATTACACACATAACAGTGGAGGCACAGCACAGTCGGTGACATGTTGGTGTCACATTCATATCATTATTCAATTGTGTGAAACTGACATTTGTAGTGCGATACGTCACAACACCTCAAGTAAAGCAAAGATTGTTGCCACAGTTGAATGTCTAACTTGCCAGAATGATATTATAATTATATATGATTGGGGCGGAATTATTATTAGATATATATTATGAGCTGAATTTGAACAATTCCTAAAGATGGAATTGTGAATGGTTTTATAATTTCATGAAACTCAAATCAGAATAAGATAGGATTAAAAGATAAAAAGAAATGGCACTGGATTAAAAAATTCAATGAATGTTTTATTCACCTGGATGGGGTTGAGCGTATCCAGCACTGGTCCAATACTGCTGATTTTCAGCAAAAGGTAAAGCACGATCCCGGTATCCAAAGTGCTCCCAATAACTCTTTCAGAACAACCTCACGCAAAGCCTTAGGACACAACATTGATTAATAAAGAAAGTGAATATTTCTATTATTTCACAGACCCTCATCTTCTACAGCCAAACCCTGCTGGTTTTCTCATGCAAATGATCAAACGGCAGGACATAACCCACATTGACGCCAAGCCTTTTGGCCAATAACTCATCATCAGGGCTGGGTACCCTGTAGCCTCTGAACTGAGGCTGTTAGGCTCAGAAAGTCAATGATAATTAGCACAACAACCGCAAGTAAAATGATGTGATGGCCCACAAAAAGGCACAAGGAAAATGGGTCCATTTGGCCACTGAAGTTAGAGGTGGTAGCTGGAGGGCAGACCGCAGGATTTGTGAAAAGAAAAAAACAAAACAAAAAAATCAGTGAAAGGCCATGAAAAGAAATAACTTACCTCCCAGTCTCAAAAGATGGGGAGTTCCTTGAGGTGGAAAACCAGTTTGATGTGTTTTTGATTGTTTTTTTTTGTTGTTGTTTTTTTTGAGATTCCAGCTTTTCTCTACCTTCGAGACTTGACATGCCTGACAAAGTAGTGAAGTAGGGACGCACACACTTTCCCAACTGATTGATTTTTGCACCTGACAAAATGAGCACATGAGAAAGAAAAAGAAGGCATTTCAATTTGCTTGGAATTCGGCTGCAGTGCCTCATTCTGTAAAATCAATATCTCCACACAGTATACAACACCAAACCTCAGCATTGTCTTTCAGAGACAACAGCAAGCTGTCATTAAAATTAATTTCTCTGGCACAATTCCTAGAAATAGGTATGATGTGCCGGCATTACCACATGCCAGATTGTATCATGTATAATCATGGGCAAATGTTGGACCATCAAAATCCAATAGTGACACTGACTTGTCATGGCTCACAATCGCTATATTTGGTTTTTGTAGGAAGACGTCATGACAAATGATGAATTGATCTGACGTGCGGTGATCTCTATCTTCGATGATGGAAGATATTCTGAAAATATTCATCAGCTGTCTGACATTCCATTCACCAAATCCTTGTTTCCAGCATGAAATATGTTGTTCCATTAGCTTCAATATAACTTATAACAAGTTGACGATGAATAAAAGTGGGTACGGTAGGTTGTCCGTATTGGAAATCATTGAACAACACAAAGCTACAGTACACAGCATACATTAAATTGAATTAATTCATAATTCAATATTAAATTGTGACTCTAAGGCTCGGTTTACATGGCAACCTTTTGGATTTTGGGTATGTGTTTCCAGCACAATGGTGGTCGGAGCCAATGAAAGTACATCTATTTAAAAACGGTGGAACTTTTTGAAATTGCTGCAAAACCGTCTCCATAGAAATGGGGAAAACATTTATTTAAAACGCTGCTGTTGCACATGCGCACCACATCTATAGTAAATAGTTCTGTCGTGACTATCAATTTATATTCTCCTGGGAAATGGCAGTTTTATAGTCGAGAGTTGCCCGTAGTCGCAATCCAACTTCGTCCTAAGTCTGTATGAATGTGCGCGCAGTCTGCATTGTTAATGCTTATAGTTTATTGTCCTCTGTGCGCATGTGTGTGTGTGGTTTCATTACAACAACAACCAAGAGCACCACCTCGTAGCCTGGCATGCTAACTTGATCATTTTCAGCGTTCCGGCCATTTCCATGTAAATGAACATTGTTTTCGAAGCACTGTTGTGTAAACCTGAAACCTTTCTACGACGGAAATGCAAAAACATTGTCATGCAAACAGGGCCTTCGCTACATTCATAGTTTTCACAGTTGATACCAATTCTTTAAGAGGTCAAACTTTCGCTTCAAAACGATTTGTATAAAAGAAAAGCATGCTCACAATTTTTCCTTCTTCTAATGTTTTACATTTTTGAGGGGTTGTTTTTTTAATGCAATGTGGCTTTAAATAATGCTTATAAATACAGTTTATTACTGTCACCTTGTTAATAGATATACTGTACATTCTGCATGCATTTGTTGCTGAATCAATTATTTCACAGCGACAAGCTAGTTCAGATTTACTCTTTCATGTCCATGCTAAATATAACGATTATGATCGTAACCTCAGGCTTTGCGCTTTCACACTTCTGAGAACGTATATAAATGCCACCAGACCTGACAGAGGGAGGTGTGTCATACTTTGACACAAGAAAACTGTGACATAAACACATCTAACACGAGGACTTTTGCAGCTATTTTCAAATATGAAAAACGGCACAATACACTCACCTTCAACGTGGATACACTGGAACAGAGGTCGGCAACCTTCAACACTCAAAGAGCCATCTGGACCCGTTTCCCACTGAACACGCCCCGTAATGCGTAATGACGTTACATCCCTGCGTCGTTCACAACCCCGCCTACATTTTGCCACACTCTCTGTCGTGGGATCGCGCAACACAGTTGGTCTGGGTGCGCTTTGCCTGTCCGTACCGTCCGGCCCGCCCGGCTAAGGGATGAATTACAGTGGGACCGAGGCTCACGGAGCCGCAGTGGAGGGACCAAAGGGTTGCCGACACCTGCATATAAATAAGCTGCACTTTGATACACAACTGTTCTCCGTGCAGTGATACTACTCTGTTTCTTATAATGCTTTTTGGTAGAAAGCACACACACACACACACACACACACAAACAAATCCTTTTCAGCACCATCTGCAGTTGGTAACAAAACTATTTTAATCCTATAATACTCAACAGATGACTAGACTTTAATTTGGGACTAACAATAAGCAAACACATCCACCTCGAACAGGAATTAATCTGCTTATATGTTCACTGTGGAAGTGTCAAAATACAGGACGCTTCTGTTTATACATCAAATTACCGGAGGTGACAGGGAAAAAAAAAAGAAAAGAAATTCTAGACCAGTCCATGAATTTTTTACCTCTTCTTCTTTCATGTTTCGCATTAGTTGTTCCAGGTGTCCCAAAGCAGGGTGTTGCCCGGGGCAACAAGCCTGAAAGCCAAGTCGGATTGATGTTTAATGAGAATGATTCTCAGTGGCTCCTTATCACAGCTATGTCACCCTACAGTGACACTTTTAATACTGCCATGTCACTCAAGGCGCCTCGCACAATGCCAGGAGGACTGTCAACAGCCACTTAGCTGAGCTATAGTTCACATGTTTACCCATCCACACTCACACGTGGTCACATTCAGGAGGACATGCGGGTAGGTAATATACAAGAGATTGCATTTTCATGCACATGCGCACACACACAACTTACTCTCCTTTCCTGATTTTGGCCAAAGCGAGTAGTAAAGAAATCATACCCTAACGTCAAATTATGTCTTCAAATAAAGAAATAAAGAAATATTTTGCATTTATTTATTTATTTTTATCTTACCATAACCGTAACTTTTGGAAAATGCTCTGGCTCTGCGTAAACAGGGAAAATGGGACTTTTCTGAAGTTCTCCTACTGCACATGAGCACTACGGCCGTAGTGAATGGTTCTTCTGCACATTGTCACGTCTATGCGAAACCTCTCGCAAATGAAAATGCAAACATTATGCAAACACTGTCACGTAAACAGGGCTGAAATCTGACCTTACCAATAGCCTGTAACAATTTTCGATGGCATGAATACCCACTGGTCAGTGCGCCAGCATGGTGCCCTGTCATGTTGTTGGCCACCCCAAAAAATTAAAAAAACATCCTGTGGACAAAACATTATTCTGAATCACCATGACTAAGTCTTTAACCTAAAGCTAAATATGATTGTAACCTGAAAACTACATCTCAAAAAACATGCAAAATATTTTGTGGTTCATCAAGTTGGTCTCCACAAGGTAGGTTGGATGGCACAAACCTAATGTGCTCTCAGGTTTTGAACCCCAGAAAGGTTCTAATTTACTAAGATCCTGCATAAAGTGTGCTTGTGTAATGTGAATAGATTGCATTTCCTTGTGTTTTGCGGGTGATCAACCAGAATTAATGTCACGATTTATATCACTCATCAGTTCTAATGAGGTTCTGCAAGCAATACCCACCCACTCACCTGTACAACGGTATGAGATGAGGGTAGAGCAGAAGGAATATACGAATCCCTCCTCCTTCAGACTTATTTTTAATGGAACGGCAGGCCATCAAAGGGAATCAGTCACACTGATAGAGGAGTGCTTAATTTGAGCCACTCATCAGGACACTTTGTATTGTTGACATTTCGCGTCTGAATTACAAAAAGAAAGACCAGACACCGAATTTCAACTCAGCTTGCCTTTGTGTTTGGCATGTTGAAGGCACTTCCAAATGATCTTGGCAAATGGCACGACGAATGGCAGCATTTGTTTACATGCGTGCTCCCAGGCATATGTTGTTGGCAAATAGCTAAAGTGCTTATTTCCTGAGTGCTGCAGTCAGGAGGTAATTGTCAGCAGTGGATCATCTGGCAACGCATCAGTTCAAAGGTTTCATCAGGTGGAGAGGCAGTGCAGGCCTTTTGTCTTTGCAGCTAATTCACTGCTGTTTCTCGTCATTCATGTTCCAATAATTGCGACTTCTTTTGCTGCAGTGCTTTACTCATAACCTCTTTGAACTATGAATGAGAAGGGCAATGAGTACTACTATGTCCTGTCACAGACAGACCAGGCCCACAAACACGCGGGCAAGCGTATAGTCTTTTGTTAAGCATTTCACAAAAATGGAAGGTGACATAATCCATAAAACCAAACCTTTTGTGACTTGAAAATGGGATTGTTTCTGAGAAGTTGAAGGATCTTGGCAAACCAAATAGGCCTGTTATTCCAAACCAAGGGCAACGCTTGGCATTTTCCTGAGTGAGGAGGTAGAGATAAGTTGATGCAAAATATACGTGAGGATAGCATAATCACTTTAATTAGAAACAGGACATGGGGCTGCAGGTTCGGCATCAAGGAGAGGCAGTTTTACAACATTTCCCCTGGATCATGCACACATGAACAACAAAGCTCAAAGTCTTTTTTTTGTCATGCCTACATTTGTTCGATTTTTTTCAGTGCTGGCAGATAACAGCGTGAAGTCTCTATTTAAAGCCGGATGATTACATTTTTGAAATAAAATAAACACGCTTGTTCTTTTTTTCTGTAAGATCGAGTTGTTTCGCTTGTACTGCCACTTGGATCCCAGATGATCACATAATTGTACGCCTGTTTGATGCACACTAAATGGGCGGAGAAATCTGAATCAGCCATTGTCTGTGCACGTGTACATATTTGAAGTGAAGTTAGTGATGTACAGATAAAGGCATAATTTGAATCCTACTGGGGGTCCACTTTCTGTTTGATATGTGGAAAATTGTAATACTACCTGTAATACTTTGTTAATTAAAGTAACAGTGAGAGCAAAAATTGCTATTTTCGAAATTCTGTCAGTACTTCTAAAGGTCTTTCGGATAAATTGCACCTTACAACAAGCAGGAACTGTCACCTCTTTAAAAAACCCTGCATTTATTCTCGCATTTAAAGCGCTTTTCAAATGTTTTGATTGACGGAAAACATTAAAATAGAAGGAATTGCAGTCTTTTTGTCATCAGAATCCATCAAGAAAATGAAATACTTCACTCTCTTGCATCTCGTGATGTCACACGGTACCACCACCGGCCCCCCAGCCCCCCTCCTCAACTCCAGCTCCGTTTTGTTAAACATCTTGGCTGATGGAGCCGCCTTTCCTCTTTTTCTAAATACACTCATGATTAGCATCCGCACATACCTGCAAGGCAACCCGCTCATGTGTTGCTGGCTCCGTCCTCTACTGATTAAATAAATCTGTTGACAATTTGAATTACTGTTTAACAGCCAAAGATTCATAATTTATTGTTCATTTGCTGCTCTTATGTGACAGACGGAGATTTCTACAGTGGGGCAAATTCTCCCCTGGCGCATTACATGCTTTGATCTGTACTGAAAATACAGCGAACAGTGAAGTCCATTTCACACAAGCGTCTGGATTCTCACATAATGCCTAAGTTAGCTCAAAATATAAATGGGCTGGAGCAAATATACATGAGCTGGGCTTGTGTATTTAGACATGGCGGCATTCCTCAGTGGACCAATCGGGACTGTGAGTCGCGGCGTGACTGACTTAACGGTTGCTAAGTATAGCTAACCGCTCTCTTTGCTCTTGTTTGCTCCCAAACATATCGGGCACCAATTAGGCAACATTATTCAAACATTTTCTGACGGCCTTGGTTTGCTGCAGTTCTCACTGCGGTCCCCTGTCACTTCGCTGATTATGCGCACTCCTCCTCGAAATGAAACATCCCGAAATGCAAACCTCCCTCTCGAGCCATGGCGAGTGAGGAAGGAAATGTACACACGGATCGGGCTTGAGTCAACATCATTACAGCGTACGGCTCCTCACTGGAGTGGTGAGGATTTTTTTATTTTTTTATTTTTTAAAGTGCAAGCTGGTGGCTTTGATCCTTGGGGCCTTTAGTACACCCCCCACCCGACCCCCCTCCCCGCCCTGCTTCGTCCTTCTTGTCCCTACTTGTCCGTCACATTTAGTAATGAGGCGTTTTGGTCAAAAGACGAGTCAACACTGAGCTGCGCACAAGCACACATATACACGTGTTTAAGATCTACGCATACATATTTATGAGATGGCTCCTGCTCTCAAACATATGCAAACAACAATAAACGGCGCGCTCCACAGTAATAGTTCATGCTCTCTGTCTTCATGCAGCTGCTGCTTTCTTTTTCCGTGGCAGTGTGAAGCCATTTCACTTCATTCTTAATGTTTTCTGATCTTTAAACTATTTACTTTCATTCATTGTTTTCATTATGATCATTGAGCAACATTTCCATCTTGACTTTCCTGCCTTTTTTTTAAATTCATCTTCCCACTATGATTCTGACACTGTGTACGGCTTTCTTCCATCTCAATCCATGTGCCCTTTCAGTCCCACCGTGTCCTCTTGGCATTTTCAAGCATAAGAGAAAAAGGGTGCACATTAGCCAATTGTAGTTCTCTTTGACAGTACTGTCTCCTGGGATTGTACATCTTTCAATAATGTTCATGCAACACTGTAAAGCCCTGTTGCTTATTCCTACGGAAGAAAAAAAATATCAAACTGAGAATATTGTTTTATTCAAAGCAGGCAGTAAAAGACGGCAGTTACAATCCAAGCAAATCCAAGAAAGAACCTATTAAGCCTCTATAAGTTATAGCAGCTGAGATTTTATGATTTATTGTCTTAAAGTAGTAAGCACACATAATGCACAAAAGATGAAGCATCTTTATTTCAACTGAAACTTTCTATTTCTTTTTGGTACAATATACACATCTGGTATGCAACAATTGTTAATGTTTTTTTGCTGTTGTTTTTTTTTTTCATGAAGAATTTGTTCTTTCTACAATTGTTAGTACAGCCATTATTTATAAGGCCAGCTTTGACCTCAATTTTGCCGGAATCCAAAATGATGCTTCAGATCAAGGACTTACATGTCCCCACAACTTAAAAATAAAACATTTGAGTTACCATTCAGCACATGAATCTATTTAAATTGACAGCACAAATGTGCAAAAAACATAAATGGCAATGAAGGGAATTAACTCAAAACCTCTCTTTCAGGTTCTACTTTGGGAGTTTGATGAGTTTGTAATGATTCTTTGTCAGATGAAAGCCACGTGAAACTACAGTCTATTAGAAAAAGAGTGTCTGGAACTGTTTGGTATCGCCTGGTTTTCTCTTTCCACAGGAACTGGTCATAAATGTGATCTCAGCTGAATCTTAGTAACAAGGACTTGAACAGGAACACACTGTGATTCAGCTGATAACAGCAAATAGTTCTTATCTTGTTAAAAAAAAAGCAGACATTAAACAGTTGAAGTGCTTTCGGATGGGGTGGGGGGGTGGGGTGGGGGAGTGATCTCATTTCTCATAGATCAGCTTCATTCAAACCATTTTGTAGGATGTCTTCTTAAAACAACTCTCTTCGGGTCTTTTCACAGCATCTCTATTGGGTCCAGGCCTGGGTTCAGATGGCTGCTCCAAAAACAAAAAGAAGTGTTCGTCTTTGTTTTTTTTCTGCGTTTGAAGTTACTCTGGAGTAGATTTACTTCAGTTTTTGGGGTCGGAGAGCAAATGTATCACTCGACTTTTACAGAGCAGCTGCCTCACAGCCACCTTGACATGAACCTGACAGATGATAAAATTGACTGCTCAGACCTTGAGGCGAAAACATTGTTTCCAGCTGTTTTATGAAATATCATCTTTGCCAGACTTATAATGCTCCTTTCCTGAGCATTCAATTCTTCAGTAAAAAAAAAAAAAGAATATATATATATATATATATATATATATATATATATATATATATATCTCTATATATATATATATATATCTATATATATATAGATATATATATCTATATATATATAGATATATATATAGATATATATATAGATATAGATATAGATATATAGATATATAGATATATAGATATATAGATATATATATAGATATATATATATAGATATATATATAGATATATATAGATATATATATGCTCAGACACAACATTATATGGGCAAGCAAAGTAAAAACACAGTTTTTCAAGTGGTACACTGAGCTTTAGTTATGTATTTATTCATTAACCTCACTGGGAATATTGCATGGCACCTGACAGTAACCCCAGTTACATAGAGATTTAAGTGACAGGAGCAACCATGCTAAATTATCACCATGTAAAGCTAATTTGTCAGCCTGGGAAGTCATCTGATATCCATTGCTTGTTTGGTGGGAATAAAACCCATGAACAGTCACCATTATGTAAGACATTGGATTAATATGCATACCTATGGCCCTCAAGCCAGCAAAGCAGGGATATTCTCGCAAGTGTGAATGCTAACCATGATAGCATGGTGCAAGCCTTTACTCCTGTGAGTCATGAGTAATACAATTTGCATAAATATCAACTCTTTACTGACACTCAGAGCACTGGCAAGAATATTGTATCAGTGTGTACACTCATTGACCACTTTATTAGGTACACCCATTCAAATGCCTGTAAATGCAAATATCAGCCAATCATATGTCAACAGCCCAATATGTTTATGCATGTAAATGTGGTTGAGATGAGCTGCTGAAGCTGAAATTGAGCATTACATTGGGAAAGAAAGGTGATTTAAATGACTTTGAATGTGACCTGGTTGTTGATTACAAACGAGCTGACCCGAGTGTTTCAGAAAATGCTGATTGACTATGATTTTCACACACATCATCTCCAGGGTGTACAGAGAATTGTTAAAAACAAAGAGAATATCGAGTGGCATCAGTTAGACCAGAGAACTGTTCCTCAGAGGTCAGAGGAGAATGGACAGACAGATTCAGGATGGTACGACAACAGCAACTCAAAACAACCAGACTATGCTCAAGGCTATCTCTGACAACATCGTCACATCATGAAACTTCAACAAATCAGCAGCAAACGTACAACGCTGCCATATCGATATGGGCCATAATCTCTGAGGAACGTTGAATTCCTCTCACCATGACTAAAGACAGTCCTTAGAGTAAACAGGGACACCACGGGCTACTAGCAAGGTATACCTAATGTTTGTGTTTTTTTGTGTATGTGCTATTATTTAAAAAAGTCATCTTTCTTTCCACATTATTCAGTTTAGGTCATAAATAGGATGGAATACAGACAATTACCCGCAAAAGACAAAGTACCTGGAAGAACACACACGCATAGGAAGAACATGCAAATTCTATCTAGTATTAAATCATGGTCATCTTGCGATGCTCCATCATCTGGACACAACGGCAATATATCAGACCCTTTTTTGAAAAAAGTCATTCACATCTCGCCTTTACTTACACACAGAGACCTGAACTTTCTTACCCTTTCTTGCTACTGCACATTAATTTCAGTAGCATTAAATGACACATATGTGTGCAAATTGGCTAATTTACTAAAATCAAGTGAGTGATGGGGTTTACATAGCAAAGGAAAAAAAAAAAAAAAAACAACACCACAAAATGCCTTAATTTAACTGCTAGTCGGGGTCCTTCCTCTGATGCACTAATAGGGTGATGTAACAATGTTAGCGCTCATCACGGAGATTCATTTAGAGCCGACATTACGCCAAATTTATGGGAAAAAAGGAAATGTGCTGGGGATTCTCGATGTGATCAACTTTCTCCACTTATCCCGCCATCCACTTCATCCAGCTAATGTGTGAGACTGAGTTTGTGCTGAAATCAGGATTCTGTTGGCAATAAAAGGAAACCTAATCACTTCTTGCACCCTTAATTGGCAACTCTCAGGACTAAAGACCTCACCTGGGATACTACTCACAGTTGACTGAACTCCTACTCATACCCGTTGAGTGTGAGACATGAATGACAAGTCGCATGCCGCATCTTGTGCATAAAACTGAACAGATATTATTTACATATTTGTCTTAATTATTGTCTTCTTTGCACTAACGCTGCCATTTGACCAGGAAAAAGGGTTACTTCCCTGAAAAAGATCCTTATGTATCAAGCTGTGCAGCATTTAAGGGCCCCCTCCCTGTCTCCTTCGTATCTTCCATACTGCACATCCTCCCTCTCTCACATTTCACTCTACCATAACCCCATCAGTCTCATTTGACATTTAAATTGAGTCTCAGCGGGGGCTTATTGGACAAAAGCACATGAAAATGAGAGGAGAAAGCAATAGTCATCTCTCGCTCTCTTTTTTTTGCTAAGCCTCCTCGTTTTTAGAATAAAATATTGGCTGTGGGAATTATGACTGTGCATTGGCATCAATGTATTGGTTTGCCTTCGATTGTGAGCGTGGGTCATGTGTCCGTGTAATGTGAGTGAGAGGCATGCCTCCAGCACGGTGCAATGACAAGCTACCTAATGAAAAGCTGGTTTCTGATTGACTGGCTGACAAGGCAGCCTGCTGCATAATTATGTCCTGAATAATAGATGCCCGTACTTACACTTCTATGGCCGCACTAGCCTGGCCAACTCTGTTGCTCCATCAGGCCAGCAAATCTCATGAAGCTGAGCTTAGTCATGGCCAGACATGCTTCACTATCACAGATTGCACGTATTCCCATTCCGGCATTGTTCCCAAACCACTTGGACATGCATGGCCAGTAATAGCATCCACATGTTACATTATTAGTCCTATTATCCCAGAGCATGAAAGTTCTGCACCGGGGTTGTGCTGACTGATACGTATGTCAATCAGCCTTGCCCCGGAGCAAAAAGCTCAGTGCTCAGTCTCTTGCAGAACAGTGTTAAGAGCAGCAGCTTGCAGAGTGAGGCCCAGCTTGATGACTTGCTCTAATTTCATTAGCTCTCGCCACAAGGAGTCCTAACTGCAGTATTGCAGCGTGTGCAAACGGGTCCTCTAAGTGCACCCAGCTGAGCTCCATGCTTAGTTACAATCAAAAGCTAAAGCCATATCAATTTGTGAACCATTTCAAAATCCGGAATTACCCCCTGCTGTTCATGCCAAAAAAAAAAAGAAACACAAAACCTTGACATGTCTTCTCTTTGAAATTGAAAAAGTCATTCATCATGTTTCCTTTTCCCATTACAGATGTAGAAAGATGTTTTATCATGATAGCGTGATGATGTGCTTTCCGAAAGTGGTGCTCTTAAACGTTACTTTCACACAAGAAAAGCAAAAAAAAAAAAAATGCCGTTGCCTGAAACCCTAACTCAAGTTCAGATGAGATTATTGTGTCACATTTAGACATTTACTTCAGAGTGGCGCTCGTTTGTGTGTCTGCGGTAACTCAAACAGGCCTGAGATCCCGGCCTCGAAGCGCAACCCCTGATTCACAGTGTGCATTGTTCCACTGGGACTATTTTACCGTCATTTAATCAAATGAACACGGTTCGGGCAACAGTGTTTGCTAATGCAGGAAGAGACTCTGGGGAGCCGAGGAAGACAAACGGCAGATCGGTAGTTGCAACCTCATAGTGAGCAAGGGGCAAAGCATGCTCCAGTGTGCTATTTGGGCGAAGAGAAAGGGACAAGAAGCAGTGCTGTGACAGCTGCATCACTAATAAGTGAACACATTGTATGGGGTTATATTAAAATCAGATCAAATGGACTCGTGGCTCTTGCCTGAGTGATCTTGTCCTGACGTGAGTCAGCTGAACCTGTGGTCTTTATAGTCGTTCCCTGTTCCACAGAGAAGGACTGCCTGAATAATGTTGCACTAACTCAGTCCGCCTGAAAGCAAAATGAAAGACTGTTGGTAAAATCAATTAGCCTGTATCCACTGTCCCTGTCACGAGGCGGCATGAATTAAGCAACCTCAAATAAACAGTAGCTTACCTTTCTGTGACCCGCCTGCTGACGTCTGCATGTTTGTCGTTTATTTCTGGTGATTTGTTTTTCTCTCGTTGTTTCTATCTTAATGAGTTAATCAGCGTTTAACTGAGCCACACGGCGGCTGACAGCTCAGAGCCCATGTGTCACAGCAACACCGCCGTACAACGGCTCCGTGCAGATTGTTACACTTTCTTAAGAGACAAAAGTCACCGGAAAGTAACTTCAGTAAGAATTAAAAAAAAGTATTAAAGTAATTCAACTACCTTTCAAATACCTAAAACCCCATTTACATGACTATGTTTCAAGTAAAATCATATTGTTTTTGTGGTTTCGTTTTCAGAAAATGCTGGTTTGATTTTTCGTAATGAAACAATACACACATGGGTTTAAGCCATGTTAACCCTGTGGATCCTGAGCGACCCTAGTAGGGAGAAGCCAAAAGCCATGACCACTGAATTAGGTACTAGATTCAGATTAGACCATTTCCACATGCGAACACAAATCCAGTATTTTTCGTCTCTTAAGACTTTTGTTTTAAGTCTCTACAAGCATCAGATGGAAAATCTAACCGGAAATCAGTTCGTTGAGCTCCCTGCAGAATGGTTTTTTTCGCTGTTTGTGAAGTATCAATGGTGTATTTATATTTGAGGATACCGGATATTTCATTATGTGTATGATGTATTAATCTTAAACAGTAGTGTGCGGTCTGGAGATATGATGCAATATGCTCTGACAAAACTCATTTACAAGCTTTTCTTTAACACACTTCCATGCAGTGTGATCTGCTAACACACATGACAAAGACTGAGAGCCCCCTTTCTCACTGTGTTTGATGTTATTGCAACACATACACCACCAAGCAACCTCTAACCACTAGATGTGAGCTTTTATCCATCGCAGCAGTGTACCACTGTGGGGAGCCGGGCTGGGTCTCCCTGCTGCGAACGGAGAATTTGAACAGATGTCTTCAAAAAGACTTAAAACCAATATGCAGTATATTGCTCTTCTGACGATACTCCAAACTTAAACTTGCACAATTACCAGAAGCGACTGGCGTGTTACATAACACAAGGTGAGGGTGGTAAATTATTCCTCATTCAAAGATGCGACTGTTCCATGTAACTCCAGCCTCTTGTATCATACGTTACGCTCTCCATTTTCTTGTCTGCCCACCTTCAGTTGTATCCATGGTGACGCATAAAGGACTGATGTGGTAAGTATATGCAATAATGTCAGCGTTTATCAAAACAATGTGACAATGGGCTGTTGACTTACTTGGCATTGGCAATTTCAAAGGTTCCTTTTGTCTTCTCTTTTTTTTTTTTTGAACCTGTCACATTCTGACAGCACAAAGCACCTGTTTCAACATCACGTTTTTTCACAGTCAATCAACCAACTAGGTTCATTTCCCGCAAACACGTTTAAACAGGAATATTTCCAAAATCAGAGAAAAAAAGGCTTAACTGCATTATTGTATCGAATTGTTGGGATTCGTTTCACCTTGTAAGCATATTAGATGGAGATTTTTGGGGCACAGGAGAGAGTGTATCGCCCGTAGGGATCATGCTCCCAGGTAGATATTGGGATGGCGATGAGAGCAAAGGAAAATACATGGAGGGAGGTTACTATAGCGAACAGCATTGGCAGCAAAACACAGCGTTGGCATCACCCAGCATCAGCTTGGAAACTCATGTATATGGAGATATGTGATAGAGACCTGGAGATAATGGAAAATAAATGCCACCTTTGATATTAAGTCTGTTGATGTTGTTGCTTTTTTTTTTTATGGCCGCTTGCGCCAGAGTTGATATTTCGACAACCACCTGAAGGCAGTACCGGAGTAATTTGGGAAATTGACTTGGGTCACAATTTATGCAGAGCGTAATCAGTCTGTTATCTGATATTGTTAGTCCAGCACACAAAAAGGTAGAATGTGCCAAAGTAGAGCTGGAAGGGTAAGAAAGATTTCTGGGGGGGTTGGGGTGGGTGGGGGTGGGGGATCAGTCACCACACACACAGAGAGGCTGGCCTGCCAAAACTAAAGCAGGATGACCAAATTGTCAACCAACTTCCATTTGTCCAGATGGTCACTAAACCCCCTACTGACAGGGAAAGCTGTATACTGTGCATTTTATAAATCAAGGTTGAGCGAAACTGTTTTTAAAAAGTGTTACATTTCAGCAATCATCCCATACTTTGTATGTGTTATACCCCTTTTTTCTGATTGTTCTTTCCTGTGCCTCACATGGAAATCAATATGGTGCACGAGGCAAAAAAAAAAAATCTGGTCCTGCTGAATTAATGCATTTAGTCAAGCAGCTTAAATGAAAACTGCATCTAAATCTGTGATATTAGAAATGCTTGACACTCAAATGTTGTTTTAATTTCCTTCCTTTCTTATCTCTGCAAATGCAATCATCTCAGTGACATTACAAATGCTCCACTAACTCTCGTTCAGAGAAACGCAACAACTTATTTTCTGTCTCCCCAGAGCTCGGCACTTTGCTTTATTCGATGACTGCGTGTTCCAGAGTGAGCCCCAGGTGAGGCTACAAGCTCATTCTGCAAGTGAGACAACATCAAATTTCAACCTGCATCTGCCTGTTTGAGAAAGTGGGGCTCGAGCCTGCAGCTTCAAATTGAACTCGGGTCTCACATTTTACTTTCAAATCAAGTGTCCACCCTTGAGTGTTGATTTTATTTTTCTTGCTGGTGTCACTCAAACACTGTAGTAGTATTTTTATATTGTTCCACAGTCCTATAAATGTTTATTACAAAGGAGTTAACCGATTAATAAATTATGATGAACAATTTGGATGGAAAAAAAGGTTGTTTTTTTTTTTGGGGGGGGGGGGGGGGGGTTTCCTGGATGAAATCAGATCCATCCATCTTCTTCACTGTGTTTTCCAGTTCAGGGTTGCAGGGCTACTGACGCCAATCCCAGCTAACTGAGGGCGATTTCAAGGTACACTCTGGACAGGTCAAACACAACAACAAATTCACACCTATCGGCATTTAACCTTTCGCGAGCAGTGGGAGGAAAACACAGCAACCGGAGGAAACCCACGCACACACACACACACACACACACACACACACACACACACACACACACACACACACACACACACACACACACACACACACACACACACACACACACACACACGTGAGCTCCACAGGGGGCCACGAGCTGGATTTGAGTCCTCGACCTTCTGGCGAGGAGGCGAGAGAGTGTGCCTACAACACCTTTGGTGCAGTACCATTAGTGATGACAAATATGCAAAAAATGGTAAATTATCATTGCAGTGTTGTGATTCCGGTCCACAGGATGAATTTGAAAAGTGTTAAATAAAAAAAAATTATTTCCAGTAAAAACAATTGCTGCTATGATAATAATAATAATTTACCGTAATTTCCAGACTATAAGCCACTACTTTTTATACAGCTTTGAACCCTGCATCTTAAACAATGACACTGATAATTTATAGATTTTTATGGGTTAACGAGCTTCATGCTGCCAATACATGGGTGATGCATCCAGGTGGATCACATAACCCTGACTCTTTGGTTCTTTTCTTTTTCTTTTTTTTTTACTATCTTTTCAAATTTGGTGGGTGCGGCAATATTCGGGTGCGTTCAATAGTCCGGAGATTATGGTATGTACTGTAGAATTTAGTGCTCGAGTCAGGAAAACGTTTAGAGTTTACCAAAAAATTATATTTTAAAAAACTGTATTTATGCTGTTATGTCCCTGTTTTAAACTCTTACATTTTTTTTTTAAATATATGACAAAATTACCTGACAATTTTCCCTTTTAAGAGAGGAACTGGGAAGTTGTTCTCTCTTGCAGCTTTTGAGAAGGAATGATGAAGCGGAATAAAAGAAGATACATTTAAAATTGAATACAAAACAATATGAAGAGAAAGAAGATTGCACTTTTAACAAAATACAAATATTGAGAATTAAAAGTTTTCAAAATATTTGATGAATACCTTGTGGACATGTTGGGAGTTAAACATGCAACAAACCAAAGATTTGATGGTAATGTCAGTAAAACACATTGATTTACAGATTCATGAGCTTCATAACTTTATGTTTTCAAGATAAATCATTGTAATAAATGTAGTGACGTTGGGCTTACATTTCAGCCAGCTCACCCTCTGTCCCTATCAACCTTTTAAAAAGAAAAGCAAAAAAAAAGAAAATCTTCCTCTGTTATGTTTTTTTTTATTTTGGTACGCTCTTTGTTTTTGTTTACGTTGCACATTTATTTGAGTATGCATCAGTCTGACAAAGTGTCTCTGTGTGTGAGGATGAAAGACCTAGTAAGACAAATAGAAAAAAAAAAAAACACGGAGACAGACAGGAGAAAAAAAGTTACTCATGTCTGCTCTTTTGCTTGCATCTGTTTGTCTCTTTCTTGTCTGTCTGGAGCCCGCACAGCAGGCGGAGCATAATAGTGACAGTTTTTTTTGTTTTTTTTGAGGGGATGATGGGGAAGACAGGAAAAGCAAGATAATGTGGGGAATTTGCATAATAGTTTTTCCACAACTTTGCCCAAAGGTCCACGTAAATCTTAGCTGTTTGACACGAGGTTATTATGCCTGAGCCCCCCGTCTTTTTTTCAGGTCTACTTGATAAACAGTATCGAGTCATGCTCTGGATATAAATGTACCCTACTTTGAACGGAACCATGCACTTTGTTATGCTTTTTATTTTATTTATTTCCCATGGCTCTTCCACTCTGGTTGCCTAAATAAAGTCAGCCTCATTATGTGTGTTTGAATTGAAGTTGTTATTGACTGGCAAGTGTGTGAGACAGTGCTATAATTCACTATCCTGCAGACAGTTCCCAGGGCATACTCAAAACTGAGCATATCGGCTTCGAATCAGTGGAAGATAAATCAAGCCGTTTGCTGTCGCCATGGCAGTGGTATACAATTCAATTTTGTCAGCACTTATAGTTCTAAAATTCTACGTTTATGTTTACGTACGTCTAGTATACGTTTGTTTTCATTCATAATATGTAAATATTTACTCTCCTTACTTTTTAATCATTGTGCTTATTGAAATTAATTGATGTATGGATATATTTCACTAAGTTGTATACGATACAAATCTAATATGTTTATACCAATGCACAAATCCAGAGTTTTAATTACGATAGCAGTCTGTTTAAACTAAACTAATTGAAATGAATCTCAATGTATTAACCCTTTTTCCGCATTCACCTGTCTAGTTTCTAGGATTCAATGGGCAGCCATATTACGACAATCAAATTTATAATCTCTTTATTCGGGGCCTACATATCGACTAATGTTACATGCTAGCAAGATAGATAACCACGATTTAGACCCTGATTACACAACAACCTTTCAAGTGAAAATGCATAATTTTTGTGTTTTTCGTTTCAGTAACATTTTGTAAATGATGTCCGTTTACACAACAATGACAGAAATGCTGAAAACAATGTAGTTCTCCCGTAGGGCCTCTAGTGACTATAAACATTTACGAAGGTAATTTTTTTTGTTTTGTTATATGGTAAGTGTATTTAGTTGACATTTGTATATGTGTATCTTTCTAAGCTGACATTGTATGAGAGAGAAGGAGAAACCAATTCATTACTAATTGCTAAGCTAAAGTTATTCAAAGAATTGCCCTTGGTATCACAGGTCAGGCGGGAAAACAAAGTATCCAAATCAAAAAAAAAAATTATAAATGCAAATGTTTTTTCTCATTGTGATGAATATTTTTGACTTTAAGTACCTATGTTTGATTCACTTCAGACCATAATAGGATGAAAGAAGATACTTTGTTTAACCCGCAATAAGGATATCCCAGTGTAATAGTGTGATAAATTATAGCTATTGATGGATAATGGAATGTAAGGGACGAAGAATATAAAATTGCATGAAGAATAGACGCTACAAATCAAAAATGTTGCGCCTTTCTAGCTTTCTCTGCACAAGAACTCCTAATCGTATTTTGAAAGACATAATTTTATATTTATATTCATATATCTTTATTTTAGCAGATGCAATTTACAATTTTGAATGTATAACGTTGCATAAAATGCACATTCCATCATAAAATATTGTTGAAGTTAACAGAATTGTAGCTAATGTTACCTTCAAAGTCCTATTAAACGAGTTTTAACTTTAAGATATTCCCTTTTACAGCTTCTTGCACGTGTTTGCAAATTGCTGTTGTTTTCCAGTGCACACAGCGCCTCTCATAGATGAGCTTAAATTGAATAAGGTCGCAGTGGGAAACTTTTGCTCACACTTCGCCCTGTCATCACCAAACTTTATCTGTAGTTATTGTTTTTATTCACCCTCAATGCTTTTTTTTATTTATTTTTATTTCCAGAACCATAAACAGTTCATTTAAATTCGGATTTTTTTTGCTGTTCACAAGCACGCATGTACGCACGCACGCACGCTTTCTGCAGATTTTCATACGACACGAGCTGTCGTCACACCATAATGCATCAGAGTGAGAATTGAGCATATTAAAAGAATGATTCTCACACACTGCATTTAAAAAGTGAGCGTTCACTGAGTCTAGACGTGTTCTCGCGGCGGAACTGCGATCAGTGGAGCTCAGTCTGAGGAGAGGGGGTGTTCCTCCTTGGGGACAAGTAGCACTGACGCAGGAGAGCCTACTGGAATTGATCCGCAATATGGTTTGGTGCATATGCATCCCACTTCTTTCCAGTCGGATGCAGTCACAGCTAAAACACTGCCAAAAAACCCCAAAAACATTGCCTTGTCGAGCACCACGACACTTCAACGTCATGAGAGGTGAGAAGGTGAACGGGAGAATGCGTAGAATTCTAACCAGCTCACTCCTGCAAGTGGGTGAGCGTTAGTTATTAGTTATGGCAAAGTCAAAAAGGCTTTTCAAGGGTGTTCCTCGTCTATATTTATCTCAGTATGTTATTCTACCTGGAATAAAAACGCATTGTGGGCATTGCGAAATTTCTGATGTAAGAGACCTTACATAAGCAAGACGGCACCACTTGGAGACAGAGCTGTTGTAACGTGTTAGAATACAAGACATGAGCAACCACAATGTAGTTTACTCTGCACTTCAGACAACAAAGAACCAGCAGTGTTCTTCCTCTCTTGCTTTCTGCTCACTAAAAGCCTTTGACTGCCTTCTTTTTTTTCCCTTCACCCTGACTTAGTCATCCACCGCTCTCGCACAACACGCTGTGATTAATTTTTTTTTGGGTGAGTGGAGCTATGTGTATGTTTTTTTCCATGCATGAGCTGTGATCAGGTGCGCCATGGCCAAGGCGGTGTCTGTGTACGCGTTCCCGTGTGTGTGTGTGTGTGTGTGTGTGTGTGTGTGTGTGTGTGTGTGTGTGTGCGGTTGTGATAAATGAGTGAAGAGGATGTCAACTGGCCGTTGTACTGAAAAATGGAAAACGAATGACAGGTTGATCTTTGATCCTCTGCCATAAACGTGCACACACACACACTCACGCACGCACGCACGCACACACCGGAAAACAACCATATTCACTTGTTGGTTGGAGAAATTGGCTCTGTGAATAAATGTAGTCTGGCAACTTCATTGTGTAAAAAGTAACATTGGGAAGATTACAGATGGGAGAACCCTGATGGAGAGCATTTGTAAAACTCTAGTTTGTAAAGCTGATGACTGCATTTAAAGTTATCCTCTGATCTATCTGGGTTAATATTCCCATTACTGACCATCACTCATAATACATTTTTTGATGTTTCTTCCTTTGGACTATTAGTATAGTATAATGCCCTTATAAATGTTTACTAAATACACTTTCGCTTGTTTTTCTATTTTGTCTTTCTTACTGATTGCATATCCACATTAGAAAAATGGATTTAAAAAACAACAACACATGAAATACGCAGTTGAGGGGAGCATATTTACCCAGAATGATGAATAGTTAGTGAATGCAGAATCAAGTCTATTATGACCATTTGTTGGCTTCCACAGGCCTAACAGGGATGTAACATTTGGCTCTGTCCGTACCTGCCAACAGCTGAACTATAATCAGAGAACAGCATTCATCATGCAGGTATATATGTGTTTGCTGTTTAAGTTGTCGCCCATCTCTGGTTAAGGGGGTCAGTGTATTCGTATCATGTGGAATTTGCATACCGTCCGCCATCCCATGGTCGTGTAGCAACAGCTACATCTGGGGTGAAATCATATGCACAGAGCATAAATATCTCTCAGGCAGATGGCCCGGGTGTAAATATGCTGCCACAGCATGGCAACAGCCCTGAGAGTGGCCCTCTATATGTATGAAGAGGACCTTATGGCTGCTGTTATTTTCACCTGTAAACTCCAAAGCCACGTACAACGGCTTGGTTGCATGAAAACAAGTTCAATATAATAAAGACTAGTATCGAACAGGCACCATGGTTTGCCTGGGACACAACTCACAGTCTCTCTCCCCAAATCACATCTCACAAGTCACTTTTTTTTTTTTTGGGTTCATGTGTGGATATTAACGCACAGATTCCCATAAATGGATTCCATCACAATTCCATTAATAAAAAGTAGCTGCATTCTTGACCCCCAGGTGCCATGGATCTCACTACAATAGCATGTTCCTACAATCTTAGAAATAACATAATGTTATAGAACTAATCCAAAGAGGAACTGTTGTTTCTACTCAGATAGTAGTGTGGAAACTAAATTAACTGATCGATATTTTTCTTCTGCCTTATCCAAAATATGGCTTGTGGAGTCCTGGAGCACATCCCATCTGAATATAAGCAAAGGCAGAGTACCCCATGGACAGGTGGGTAGTCCATAACAGATCAAACTCAAGAGAGACCACCTACAGGCAATTTTAGACTCACTAATTAACCAAAAGTATTTTTAAATCGGAGAACATGAAAAAGAAGATTTGGATCACAACAGCATCAGCAGAAAAGTAAAGTTTAACTCTTTTCCTTCTTTTAGTCTATCTCTGTTTCCAATAGTAAATTATGATTGCCATTAATATAGAGAATAAATATGACATTTTAAGAAGTCCTGCCAAAACAACATATTTTTCTATGAAGCGAAAAAGAAAAGGATTTTGGAACCTGTTTCGCTAGAATGATAAAAAATCACAGTGAAATATTTATTATATTAGGGAACTTGTCTGAAACACAAGTGAGTGTTGATATCAACCCAAGAAAATAAATAGGTCTACTTTTGTGCAATCAACTGAGAGGCTTATGTTGGAATACACTTACCATATACCATATATAGTAGTAAGAAAGCCCATTCAAGAGGGTTTAACTAGGTCATGTTACTCAGTGCTTGGCAATCTATTAATATCATGAAAAACTATGGCGCGCTCGCCGAAGACCTGCGCTCCTCATCCTCTGCCTCTCCTCCCTCATGACTTTTCCATGGGCACCAGTACACTGAATTAAACCCACCACTGCAATTGCTTGATTCCCATGGGGAATGCCTCCGTGAGGTCGAGAGCAGCCGCCGCAGTCCTCCGTCGAGTCCCAGAGGGCTTCAGAAACGGGAGAGAGCGCAGAAGGAAGTGTCAAACGATCTCTTCTCCTCCTCCGACATAACCAATCCAGGAAGGCTTTCTGCCTTCCCCTTCCTCTGCTTCTTTGAGAATTTCTGCATCTCGACGTGGGACTTTTGAAGTAGGTGAGAGCATCAGATGTGCCGTGACCCAATGATTAGAACATATGTCATCAGCGCAGGAGTGCTGGGATAGAGAAAGTGATGGCGCTGGATGTTTGAATCAACAGCAGAGCTTTCATCCAAGACTGACGCCTCTTTTCATGATGCCGAAGCCTTTGAAATGCTCATCCACCCATTTCTTCATTCAGCAAGGATTGGGGCCGTAGAACAGACCTATTGAAGACTACTACACGTGGACGGGGAGAGAAATCCATTCTCCATAAAAGGCACTGCTGAAGTTTATTTGAATTTTTGAACCACTGTTGTCCCAAGAATGAAATGGAAAGTAGGGCAAACGTAATTATGGCTTGAAAAACTGCAATCATCTGCAGTAGTGTGCAAAACCTGACTCTATTTACATTCGTACATAAATCTCCAGCGCTCGTATGTAGAAAAACAGAAAACCTCGAGGCTTTAACAGAGTCAGGGAATATAAACTAAGACCTCTTATACGCTGGTACAGATTTATAAGTTCTCCTTGATTTGGGAAGTTCTTAAATTTGCAAAATGCACAAAAAAAATCTATGTGTGTAAAACAGACTTCAGGTTTAAGTTGGTGGTATACTGGTTAGCACTCTCAGCCCATAATGGCTCTGGTTAAAGTCCAAACTAGTGAAAATTCCTGTGTAGATACCCCAATACAGATAAATGAAAGTTTAGGTTGTTATTTATCAGAAGCTTTGTCCCGATGAGACAATTGGCTAAGGCCACATTTATACAGCGATGCTTGAAACTGAAAAGTTTCAGCGGCCATAGTAAATAGTTCTTCTGCACATGCAACGGGTGGATGGCCAATAACAACGTTTGCCTCCAGAGTTGCAGGACTCCCACTTCAAATTCTCCTGGGGCTTAGTGGTTTTATAGTTGAGAGTCACCTGGAATAGCATTCCAAAATCATTGTTTACATATACAAATGTATGTAGACTTGTCAGTGTTAATATTTATAGCGTATTGTTCCCTGTGCGTGTGTGTGGTTTCATTACAAAAACAACCAACAGCACCAACCTGTGGCCTGGAATGCGAACTACATCATTTTCAACATTTCTGCAGGTTTTCTTGTGAACAGACGTTGTTTTCAAAATGTTGTCGTGTCAACAGGAATTTTTTCTTAAAACAAAAATGCACTTGAAACGCTGTTGTGTAAAAAGGGCCTCATATACAATTAGTTAAGGATGTACAACTAGCTCTAACAGACATTTATCATCTCAACACTTGACTGTGGCAATGCATTTCAATATGGAATTACCTTGTGAAAATTGTTTCTGATGCAAATTTTTAGAAGAAGAGAGTTTGCTTTTAGCAATGCAAAAGCAAAATCTGTTTTTGCAATGCTCTCCAGTTCCAAGATCTCAATTTTCCCTAAACTAATTACCACCACTCTGACCTTCCTTCTCTCTCATGGCAGAAAGGTTGACGTTTAAAGTCACAGAACCCATTGCCAGACAGCAGTCACATGATTATTAGTGGCAGACAGCTTTGCTACTTGCCTATAAATAAAAAAAAATGTTATCGGACAGCTGCTGACACATCCTGTGATTTATTTTCCTGGGAGAAATTTGTTTCACAGCAATGGTTACTAACAAACTACATTAGATGTTGTTCAGGCTTTCCCATGCACACAGTCAGATTTGAAGATTATGGTTAGTGAATATAATAAAAATATCAGACTGATGCCTCTTCAAATGTTTTGTCCCCCCCCCCCCCAAAAAAAAAAAAAGGGAAATCCCTTAAACCTGAAATCAGCAAACAATCCTTTGCAGTGCCACTGTCATTGGAGATGTATGCCCCTGTTGATAAAATTCAACTTATTCGTGTTATGGGCTCAAGGAACATTGCTGACTAAGAGACTGGAGGGGTTTATCTCTCCAAACTGCATTTAAAATTTGAAGGTACATCACATAAAAACCCTTGTGCATTTTACAGTCTTCTCTACCAAGCTCCAAAGCACTTGGTAGTTGGTTTAACGGTTGTTTACGTTTCAAAGAATGTTTAATGATGGCACATGGGGGGGAGTGCATTCATGAGTGCACTATAATTAATTTGTGGTGTGGGGACCTAAGCGTTTGGACACAAGCTCTGAAGATTTGTTTAAGGGCTTAAATAAACCAAATTAAACATTGAGCAGGACCAAATTAACATTTTGCACACAAACAGTAACAGTGTGTTGGTGTTTTTTTTGTCTTACTGCCAAGTACAGTTATTAAAAAAAAGAAGGTCTGACTGCAAAGTATCAGTCATCATGAAAAAAGCAAACATACTATCCAAACAGAAAGTAGCCACAGTGATAGATTGTGGTTTAATCATAAACATTGGTTCTAGAGATATGAAAAGTGACAGCATGTACTGAATCCAATAAATGCACAGTAGAAAATTTTTTTAAAATAAACTGAATCTGATCATTGTGTAAACTACAATTACTTGATGCTAAACTGGAGAATAGCAGATGCAACTGCAGACAGAAAAAAAAAAAAAAAAGACAATGCACCTTGCCTGTGATTCATTTGCAATCCATCATGACTTGACGTGAGTTATCGAATAATCAATTGCCCTTGCCAAATATCAGCGCAACTTGTCAAATTCAATCAAGCCAGAAAATCTGTGCAATATCTGTCATGGCGCTCATAGTCACCTCCCGTCTGCGTATGAAAGACTACATTAAAACTCAGAGCCTCTCTGGTAATTCCACATACTTGAGTGACTGATGTTTTATGTATTTGAACTGTATTCTTGAAAAATGGTTACGCGGAATGAACGCCACAAGAACAACGTGACAGAGGACCTGCATGTCCAACTCACCTCAATCCATCTATCTGATGATCCATTTATCAGAGACGGCTGGGATGAATTCCAACCAACTGAGGGCACCGGCAGGGTATTCCCAGGACAGGTGTGCACCGAGAGACACACTCGCAAACATGCCAACACACACAGTTCTTATTCTTGTGCTTTTACGAGTTGTTATAGTGGTCGGACAAGACAGCAACACAAACCCTAAACTCGGATGTGATGTGAATATTTTTTTCTTAAGTAGCTTTTAAAATGTCATCAGAGCCAACATCCTTCATTAAAACAGAAACCCAAAAGTGGGCATGAACTCAGCAAAGACTGGAAATGACGGGGCAAAGGGTAATTGAAATTTCTCGGACACCCCCGGAGAGAATGTCATTGTAACCTGAAATCCTCTGAGTCTCTCGTACACCTTCATCCAGTTTTAACATTTTGATCACCTCAGGCATCACAATTATTGCTCTCATCTGCGGAAGCTAAAGGGCCAGCAGTTGATTAGGGACTGATAACACCTCGGATCAGTCCAAACTTCGACTCACTGTTAGTGAGGGGAATGACAAACTTGGAAAGTAATTCACTCAGACTGTTTTTTTTGTTGTTTTTTTTACTGTAGGGAAAATAGAGTGAAGACAAAGTCATTAAAAAGGACTAAAGAAGAAAGAAAAAAATTGGCTCATGTTGAACACTTTAGTCAAAGAGAATGTCCGGGCGTGCATAGGTTCAATAAGTTCCATTGTACAAACACAAAAGACAGTACTGATTAATGTGTACCAATATATCCATACCAGCCCGTCTTAACAACTTCTAATTAAATACGTTCACACTCACAACACTTCTACTAATGAAACTAGCTTCTAACTTACAGCACTGCCACAGTGCCGACCTGTCAACAGTGGGATTCAAACCAGTAAACTTAGGCCGAGGCCACTGCTCCCCAAGTGGAAACGCATTGAACGGCGACGTTCTGAAAATAATGTCGTTTTCATGTAAGGCCCCTAACGGGTGCTGTTGATTGTTTTTGTAATGACAAAAGCACACATACTGTTTATACGTGCAGAGAACAATCCACTGTATTGGATTGCCAAGTTGGGCGACTTTCAACTATAAAACTACTCAGATCCAGGAGAATATGTACTGGGGGCCATGACACTCTGGAGGCTGCCATTTTTGTTATTGTCCATCGACTCGCAGATGTGCAGAATAACTATTTGACATGACCATTTCAGAGAAGTTGCATTTTCATTGGCTCAGAGCACCACTGTTTATGTAAACAGGCATCGAAAATGCGACCACTTCTGTGTGGCTCCAAACTTAGAAAATGTCAAAGCCAGCACTAGTGATTCAAATCTGCCCATCATATAAAGCCAGGAAGATACATTGCCACTCTGATAATCTTTATCAATATAATTTTTTTCCGATGTAATTAGTACAGACATGTCACAGGGTGATGGAACAAATTAGTTTTTTTTTTCATTTGAACAAAGCCCATAGAAAGGCCCCAAAACCAACAATCAATTCAACAACTAATCATCATTGTCTGCTTTCTAAAAGCTGATACAGCAATAGTCTTTGTGCCGGGGATCCAAATAAATTCCCAATCTTTGATATAGTAGGCGCTGTATTCTAATTTTGCAAGGAGTAATTCCTCTTACCTTGTCAACTCTGGCAAACAAAGACACACATAATTAAAACCTTATTTCAGACCATTTTCATAATCAGGCCCTTATAATTTCTCCTGATTAAATAGTGTAAGTTGATTATGTTGATTATAGCATAAAAAGAAGTGCATTGCTCCAACACACAAAACACACAAAAATATAACTTCCTGGCAAGCAAGCTTGGAGTAACTTTTTTCATGAAGGGATTCAAACTACTTTTTTGTCAGATAATCTCGCCAAATGGTCAGATTTCCTCTGGGAAAAGCTTGTTGTTTTGACTTCAAATTTACATTCTTGGAGAAACAACACAGAGATGTGATGTGGGGTGGTGTATCTGCCATGACCTTTCTGCTTTCAGACTTTCTTCTTCTTTCTTTTTTTTTAACTCAAATGTGAAAAATCATGTAACTACTGTAAAAAAAAATACATATGCAGTGTGTTTCAAAAACCACACACATGCGCGCACACACACACACACACACACACACACACAGACACACACACACACACACCTATTGTGATTGCTGTCCTGGTTTCCTCTCTAATTGGCAATTAAACAGTGCCCACAAAGCAATCAGGCGATGGTCAGGACAGATGTGATGCAGGGAGAGGACGGCTTGTTTGTAATTTTCCCAACAATAACTTTGAGCTCACTTGTGGAAGACATGAATCATAATGAGGTGGGCTGCACGTACGTTGTGCTTTGTTGTTTGAAGAAGACAGAGCGGCGAGTCGGTCTGGATTTCTCATAGATGATGACAATTACGCCAAGCGTGAGTGAGATGACCAAACTCTACGTAACGTTATACTCAGAAGTAGTGAGTGAACCATTGAGTTGCAGGCTGATTATTTCCATGCATGTGCATCATCCTATACATAGACAACAGTAGATTTTTTTTTCCAGTTTCTCGTGTACTCAGTATTTTTAGAGTTTCCTTATGGTATTTCTTTGAAGTTATTTTTAATTGCATTGCCCGGATGGGTGTTAATTAAGAAACAGTCATTAATCGTCAGCGATGCATTAGCAACACTGCGGCTTAGTCACAAAGCTGCAAATTGAAGAATGGAAACTTCACTTCGCTGCGCTCCACTTAAATACTTTGTTTGGGGGGAAGATGCAGGGAGGAATTTATGTTGTTGTCAGTCGGTGTTTGCTTCCACCCTCTGTGGTTAAAAATAAGCCGAGCGCTGCAACGTGCACTCAACTTAAGATTCAAAATGCACATTTCGTTGTGCACAGTAAATACAGTCCCCAAGTAAAAAAGTCAGAAAATTTTATTCTAAATGTATTTATTACAATGCCAATGTGCCAGTGGTGAGCTATCCAGCTGACCACAGGACTGGGGCCTCATTTCTAAGACATTGCTTAGGATTCCTACTAAAAATATACATGCCCCCAGAAGCTGAAAATGGCGCGCACCAAAATAAATTTGGATGGGTAAAACGGTGCGTGTGCACATCTGCACGCACTTTCTTTTTATAGATCACAGTCCACCTGGAAGGTTGTGCAGTTCAGCTCCTGCACTCAACACGCCCACTTTTTGTTTTAACCATAAACCGACAATGCAAAGTGCCTCGTCAATATTTCAATCAGCCTGTTGAACGCCGGCATTTGACGCTAAATCCTGGCAGAAAAGACGAAGAAAAGGAAAAGAAAAGGCCCCTGGTCATTTTTATAGGTACCTAACGTTTTGAGATGATGAAGACATTTGAAGTTGCAGACAATAGACAGTGGAGTCAATCAAGTGTGCTGTAGCATGCTTGACATTAACAGTTACAAGATGCAGAGCTCTTTAGTTTATCCACCTTGTTGGGATGCTTATTTTAACTTTTGCAATAGTCAGATTGCATTGATTTCTTCTTAACGACATCAGCCTAAATGCATTTCAAGTATGATTCAAACAATGAGTGTACCAGCCCATACCGTGATATTGTCTGGATATGCATTAGATGTTGGAAATGTATTCCTAATATCTATATCATGAAAGTCATCTTCATTTATCACTGATATCTATACAAGTCATTTTTCATCGCTTCTTTGCAATAAAAATGCATTTCTTCCTCTGCGTGATTTCTCGCTATGTTTTTAAGACCAATTCTGAAGTCATTTAATGTTTTCTTCGCCCCGGCTGAGATGGACAGAAAATGGATGATTGTCTTTGAGATTTTCCGATGAGTAGAATGTCCCAAAAATCCCCTGCTCTTGAAGTTATTTAAGTGGGATTCTAGGAAATTTGACAGAACTATAAAGGTCTCACATTTTGGTGATTACTTTGAATCACCTTTCATACAGTAAGTACATGCCATCATGTTCGGCTCAGAAGACTTGTGTACTGACATTTCCTCCATTTGTCTGTGTCTGTGACTTTAAACTTGAACTACAGCTTATGGTATAAATACCACCAAAGCTCAGCCGGCGCATGTCAGGGATCCTTTGCTCCCTGCTGCTTTTGGGGGTGGTACTGGGTGTCCTTTAAAGTTTCCATAGCCTTGAATTAGATGAGGGAATATAGATATTAAAGGTACCACCCGGTGTCTTGAATGCAAAGCAAAATTGAAGCTAACATGCTGCCACAATCAGGCCGATCCCTTAGAGAGGCCACAAATCTCATTTCCTATTTCCCACCTCAGTGGCAAGATACCAATTCTGACATCAAACAGTGCCCTCTCAGGCTCAACAACACCAACCGAGGGATAATAGTGGAAAAACAACTTCACACAGGAGGAGAAAGGAAGCAGCTGAGCTTTGAGAGGATCCACACAGGCCATATTTATTATAAAAGTAAAAGTAAAGAAGGAAAAAAAACAAAAACTTTTTGGACTCAGGTAAGCATATTTCCATTTAGAAGCAACGGTATTGTGACATAAAATATGACCTCACCTCAAACAAGAAATCGGAGTAGGGAGGTTGCGATGTTTAATCAATTCGAGGCCCCAAACAATAAGATAAGACCATTATGCCCCGCATTGTGCTGAGAAATTGCATGTGGGTTATATTCTGTAGGTCAGGCATGATGGAGCTAAAAATGGAGCATTTATATGCTGATGAACATGCAAAAGTGGGCAATCAACGTGTTCCTGGCACAGAAGCAACAATCAGTGCTGATGAAAAACGATGGCTTCAGGTTGATTGGGGTGGTCAACCAGGTTCAAGGAAAGGAGACCGAACATGTTAATGTCCTCTCATCTCAGAGTTTACCGGCCATACTGGCTTCATTTGTTCAATACAGAGTGCTGTACAGGTATCTGGAACTCGACTTTGGGTTTGCTGTTAAGTATTCATTTGTGCCAAAGAGACAGCCAAGAAATATGTTCAGTTTAATTTCTGCTGTCTGTAAATAGTAATATTCCAAAGTGTCGAATTGGATTAAATCTTTTTTTGCTGTAGGCACGTCAATACTGGAGTCTATCAATAAGAAGAGGTGGTTTACTCTTGAGTACAAGCTCGCTGGAAATGTCTATTAAGACAAGTTCAGCGTGTCTGTAATTACCCTAAATTAACCATTAAACCTGCATTGCGGTTTCAGCTTTGGGACTGAAGAGAGTAATTCTGCCTCTCTGTCTTTTTGTCACCACTGACAGCACAGCAATCCTGCTTGAATCAAATTGAACTGAGACTAGACCAAAGCAAACAGGGACTCGTTGTTTACATTCAGTTTGTGCTGCTCATGGTGGCCTGTCAATTGATCCATACAGTGTTGGCAAAGAGCTCAGCTTTAAACTCTACAGACATGCTGAAGTGTTTGTTTTTTTGTTTTGTTTGTTTTTCTATGTGCTACAGATACATAAGCTATTACTGGATGGCATTACATACCAAGAAATGTGTCCCAAGTCACAGCATGCACCTGAAGTGTTTGAAGCTCCCTGAGCTAAGCGGTACAACGGCACATCATTGTTCCAGTGAATAGATTCTAGTGAATAGGAAAAGGAAACGCGGAATTGTCTTCACCTTCAACAAAGTTAAGGACTGAGCCTTTTGCGAGGTGCATGATGAGCTGCAATATACTCTCAGGCCAGGCAGGATTGTAGCTTTTCTGGATAAGCGATGTCACATTCGCATGGCCAGCAGAAAAAGCTCGGTTGAAGGTTGATTATATAAATCTCTGAGGTCTTTTTTCGACACACTCTATACGCTATGTTTTATATTTCATTTTCTCTGAAAGAAGTTTTGAACACTAAGGGACTTTGTTTGAATATTAAATGCCATGTGATATTAATAACTGAGCAGACTGGATCAGAGACTGATCACTTGATTTAAGTGATCCTGCATTTTGGCCAAATAAAGTGACCGACACAGAGAGGGGACATCGCACATGAGCTAATGAATTACCGGCTGATGGAGAGGGCAGGGAATTCACACATTATTTAATGGTTACCACATCACACAGTGGATATGGAAAAAAAATGATAGGGACTGGATAATATATAACAGCTCAGAAAAGTCCTTTTTTTGTATACCATAAAGCCTTTCTCCTGTGAGGTAGAGGGAAACTCAACGTTATCTATAATTACAGTTAGAATTGATGAGAATAGTCAGACATTGTTAAGATAAAGCTTGTTACTCAGCTATGCCGTGAGAGAATGATTTATATACAATGATTTTTTAAAATTGACCCAGACCCAGTGCGCATACAGTATGTATATTTTCTCCATATTTAATTGACTGTATTGTGTGATAATGTTTCAAGCCAGTGACATTCACATCTCCTGACCCTTAAAGTAATCCATTTGCGCCCAAGTCAACATGAGGAATTACCTTTTTTCTTTTTATTTGACCAAAACAATGCACAGCAAAACACATGTGCACATGCCCTTCTGAAACTTACGACTCCATGCAAAACAGTTTTTTTCCAGAACAAGAATTCATCCAATACTTGCCTCCAATCCCAATATGCCACCAGTATATTTGTTCCTTGAGGTGGCTTGTTTAAAGTCCAAGAAAGTGCAGGGTGGCTTTGAAGGGATTAAGTTCCCAACACACTAAGGGACACATTACCTTATTATTCATCTGTGATATTCAGGCTGAAAATCACATTAGAGCGAATCATTAATAATTTCTCAATTTTTGCACTGGCTTTTATCAGATTTACTTTTATCTAAAGGGCAATTTAATCGGAGGAGGATGTCTGCTTTTACCCCCCCACCCCACCCCACGCTCCTCCTCCTCACTTTGTCTCTTTCTCTCCCTGCTTTGTCATTACACAATGATGCTTTGTTCTGTTAGTGCTTTTGCACACAGAGAGTCTAAAACTTCTGGAGAAAGTCGGTTTCTGAGTCGGCCGCCTGACAGACTCCTCCTGATGTGACATTAAATTAATAAAACAAATGTGGTTTGCCGAGATAGAGCACTTTAAAGGAGGTATGAGGACAGAAGCAGAATCCTTTCCCTCCACCTCGATTGCTGCGCCAGAGTCCCTTTTTTATTCTCTTTGGAGTATGTGCAGCTTAATGTGTGTGTGAGAGAATGTGCGTGCGAGAGCCTCCCCTTCACACAGTGTAAATCCCCCCAAATCCTTTTTCTGTTGGACAGTGGTCTGGCTGCCTGTACTATGGTATATGGATGATTCTGCCCAGCACTAGCTGACGGCTGTGTAGTTGGTGGAAGAGCTCCAATACACACACAAACACACACACACACACTGGAAAGAGCATTATTCCTCTGATTTTGCTCAAACAGAAGAAATGTGTAGTTAGATTCCGGTCTTCAACTCAACTAAAAATCTAAATCTGCGTGTCTGTTTGCATGAAAATGTACACAAACACACACATTTGCACACTGACCTTTCTGCTCTCTCATTAAAAAGCTCCATCAACCCACACACACACATCCACCACCTGGGGACCAGGGAGCAAAGACCTTCAACCCCATTTCTCCTTGGGGGGTGACACACCACAGCAATCAGCCCCCTGCCTGCTTCACATCCATCATACCTGACCGCCACTGAGTGGTAGTTAAACCACACACACAATCACACAGTGTGACACGGTGCCTCGGTTTGACCAGAGACCCCGACACCCAAAATCCCTCATAAAGAATATCCGCATGGGTATTGAGTTTTTGCATTTGTGTGTATGTGTGTGTAAAGCTCGCCACGCACAGCTGGAGGCCACCCAGATACAAAATGGCTAACACTCCTTCTCTGATGGAGGCCGGAAATTGATGGGCTCTTTCTCTCCCCCCTGTGGACAGCTGCACTTCACAGGGTGGCTCGCGGCAAGTCTGACTGAAGCTGTTTTCCTTAATTGAATGTTACTCCCAATCTTTTTCAATCCGGTGCACTTTACCAGTCCGTATGAAAGCTGCAGTAATGGAAGACTAAATGTAAGCAATTAGAGTAAATGTCACACATTACCTAAAGGTCAAAAGTAAAAGAAATGAGTGTCCATGGGCAAAAGTAAAAAATGTCATTCCGTAGTTTGGTAAATAAATACAAAGCGTCACTCTATTTCCGTGCTTATTCTGAGCTTACCTGACAGCCACATTTGCATGCGGAGCAGTCAGGAGCCAAAGCCGGTGTTTTGTGTGTGTGTTTGTGTGTGTGTGTGTGTGTCCGTGTGTGTACACTCTTGTATGTGTGAACGTTTGCTTTCATTTATGTCCAACAAAGGCTGACTGAAGAGCTCCCCGTTTCTCCTCTTGGTATTGATCCTTTAATTGTGGCGCTTAGGCGTAAACATGAATCAATGGTATGGTGCTGCAACAAACAAGGCTCACAGGGCTCTAAATTAATTACCTAAAAATAACAAGTGAGGCCCTGGTGGAACAAACAAAAGGGAGAAGTGGCCCAAAGTTACGCCGATACACTCAGCTGGGACGTCTGAGCTACGGGAGAGTTCTCTCGCAGCAGCTAATAGAATAGTTTACATGTGGGCATCCGAAATTATCTGCTAAAATTGGTTGGAAAAAGCACACCGTGGTTGCGGAGAGAAGGCATTTAATTTCCAGTGTGCGTCACGGGGAAGTCAAATTATATCATATGTTCTTGGAGAAGAAAATTTTATGTGTGCTTTCCAAGTGCTGATATTTAATTATCACTATGCTGGAGGAATATAAATTAGGTGGCATGTTGCACACGTTGTGAATACAGTATCTAGAATGTATCTCAAGTCATACATGAATATCTAGTGATAAAGGAATCCGTCTCTTGCCTGCAGAGAAAGATAAGACTATGAATTTGCCAAAGAGGTCAGAGCAAGAATATCTGGTCACAGGCGGAAGATTGAGAAAAGTATCATGCCGCACCGCCTCCCACTTTCATGTTTATAAAACAGCTTCATCATTTGGTGACATTATTATGGTGAGCTGTGATTCTTTTTTTCCGAACAGAGCGACTTGGTATTAAAGTGTTTCGTTTAGAGGCAGACATTTGAAGAAACACAAAAGGGACGCCACAATTGTGGATCTTCACTTTCCACAATATCAAATAACATTAAAAAAAATTTGAGGGGAAAACGTCTATTAGCATATAACAGGGCGGAATCCTTTTTATTTCCCTGACACAAGCTCTTCTCCACTACGCATCAACCACGCTGTTCTTAAAAAGATGAAAAGCTGCTTTAGTTTATTTTTACTGAAGCTTATTTTTTGTACACTCATCTAACCCCCCCATTGTCCTGTGTTTTTATGCTTTTCTTTGAATGGCTTATAAGTCTACATGCCTTTGTTCTCTGCTGCTTCCATCCTAATCCAGGCTTGCAATTAGTGCAATGAATGGTGAATGTCATTATGCTCTCGATTTTCTCTGTTACACTTTTTTTTTCCCCCCTAAAAGATCATACAGCATCCAAAGGTACTTTAATTGTAAAACTTCAAATCACAGTGGATTAATTAGGCTGACAATGATCAACAAAAAAAACAAGCTATAATAACACTGTGACGACAGCTCACTCCAAGCTCTTCCGAAGTAGAAAAGGTTGAGTTTGAACATGCCAAATCATGGAATTGACATTTATGTTTAAGACAATAACAGTCAGGGACAGCAGACAAACCCAAAGCAATGTTGCGGGAGAATGAAGGCAACCTTGTCTGCAATAATTACAGGCTACACATCACTACCCACCAATTACAGTGCAATATTTTGATTAGTTTGTCACTGGAAACAGGAGCCAAGCTGGTTCTCTGGGAGCCATGGCGAGAGCACACGCACAAAAAAATAACCCAGAGAATTAACCTCCCGTGAGAAAACTGCTTGTTCCCTCATAAGAATAACAATACTGATCACCACGCTATAATACGTACAGTGCACATATACATTTTTAAAGGTCTCGTAGTAAAACAAGAAGTCATCTTTCCATATTCTTATAACAACTGCCACGAAAAGACCCATTAGGAGACATGAAATGGTCTGTCATCTGTCATAAGCAGGCGTCAAGAGAACCAAAAGCATCACCGAGGGCGAGAGAAAAGAACAAACTGTACCTGTGAAATGAATAAAAATTAATTGAACACACTCCCACTATTACCGGTGCTTCATTCAGGTCAGAAAACCCCAGCTTGTTATCTGGGATGCAAAACAATTACGTAGACTTAACTTTTTTACCCCGAAATGAGGGTAAATTTGTGTTATAAAGCGAGCTAATACAAAATGTGGTCGCCATGGTAACTGACTCTTGATGTCAAACCTGTTCACCAGCAACTACTCTTTAAGAGACCCTGAGTTTCTCCCACCATGCACTAACCCCCCCCCCCCCCCCCCCGCTGAGCCTGAAGTAGCTGTGGGCCATGGGCCGTCCTTGTTTCGTTAACCCAATCCAGTTCGCTGTCTCATGCCATAAGAACATTTAGAGATCCCAGTTAAACGTGCTATCTGTCACTGATGATAATCAAAAGTTCCCATGTTCACTTACACTCTGGCGTGTTGATCTGAATATTATCCCATCTTTCACTCTATGGTCATGCTCTTAGATTAGCACAGGTTCCTGAAAGTAATTTCTCTTCTCTTTATCTGCTGCATAGAAAATCTACATGTTAGAATTGCTATGGTAGTTTGGTAAAGGCAGTTCCCTACTCACCTAGGAAATAATACCAGTTTCAACCATTTTTAATGCTCATCTTACTTCCTGTTGCCGCCACTAAATTAAAGTCAGTTTTCAACTGAATCACATGAGGGACCCGTTTCAATAGCCCTACAGCTATGGCTACAGTAGAAGAGGTGTGAATTGAAGTACCTATGCACAAGGTTTTGGTCGTTTGGACTGCAAACCAGTGCAAAGACCTGAGATTTGTAAAATCCTCTAAATGTTTATGTCACACAAGCTGAGCAGTTCCAGTCAGCCCCAGCTGTGACTTGGGGTGTTTGAATTGTATTTATTGCAATACGCAAGGAACTGCTGTAATCTGCCCTCATACGAGATGAATGCATGTGTGACTTTCAGGTCTTTAAGAAAAACTCAAGCCTTGAGTAGGCCGCATGGTGGTGTAGTGCTTAGTTCGTTCTCCTTGTGTGTGCGATTTACAAAAAAATACAAACATGTGTCTTTTAAGGGTAGATTAACAATATGAACATAGGGAAACAGAGTTAGACCAAAAATGAACCCTTGAAGCACACCTTAAGCTGAATGAGAAGGAATTCCACAAATTTCGTGTAAAATGATCTGTTAGAGAGCCTCTAAACTGTTTAAGTGGATCAGTGCCACAAAGAAGATAATCAAAAAAACTTGAATTATGTCAAAATATCAAACTTGCCTTTCCTTTTTTAATCTGATTATGGATTCACCCATAACTGCAAAGGGTGACCTTTCATGCTGGTTGCCATGTTAAATCACCATAACTGAGCTCTGTGGATGATGGCTTTGCATACCCATCAAGCAGATTAACTCACGGGGAAACAAATTCAGGCATTATTGAAAACCTCGAATGAGCTCTTCTGAAATAACAACAACAACAAACAAAAAAGCAACAATATTTTGGCATCTCAGGGTTCATCAGCACAATGTTTCCCCCAAATCAACTTTCTGAAACAGGTATTACTGTAGCTCTGGTTGGTTGGGGAACACTATTATTGCTACAGGTCCCTGAACCTGTGTACCAATATGTGTGATACCCATGTAGCGTTAATAACATGGCACTGCACAGTGATCACGGGGAAAAGTGTGTTTCTACATGTGTGAAGGAATATGAACTGTGACAGCCACGGCTTCGACAATTTTGTATATACGAGTACTGTGCTCCCCTTTGTATTGCAGTGTTGGTGCTTTTGAATCACAGAAACCTGAAGGAACGTGGTCACAGTCGATGGTCAATTGATCCTTACGAATCATATGCTTTAACTAGCTTGCAAATGATTGGTGACTGCAGAGCCAAAATCCATGTACACGTCTGTACTTGTGTGTGTATTCCTGCTTTGTATGTATAAATGCATGTAATGTATACTAGGTGTATTGCCCAAGGGAAGCACTCTGATTCAGGCAGGAACAATGAGGGGTGACGTTCTCTTTCATGTGGGATATTGGTTTGACCATTTTACAACTATCAACACATAGAACAAGCTCTGATACATGAACACACACACACACACACACACACACACACACACACACACACACAAGTGCATAATTTGAATGTCCATCTTAACTAACACCACTGTAACCCTCACCCTAAAGCAATATCTTTATCTCTCAAATATGGCTACATATAGGTGCGTTTCTCCAGTTTGAACCTCCGAGGTGAGTGAGATACCATAAGTGTAGAGTGTTCTGAGTTATTTATCCTCACAAAGAGTGGATTACAAGAGACACACATGTCACTGAGAATATACAAGAGACTGATAAAGCTTGAATACTGGTCAATCGGCCAAGAGAGCAGATGAAAACAACCTTTTTTTTATCTAAAATCAGTTACCTTTGTATATGTCACCCCTACATTGCAACCCTCGCCCACAGATTCTTATTTGTGTCCCACATCTATCTCTCACTCTGTCACTTCCATCATCTTACGCAATGTTGTCCTGTGATGTTGTGCAGGCTTCTCCTGGCATGTTGTCCCCCTTTTCCAAATGACAACTCACTGTGCTCCCTGCATATGAAGCCCCTTGAATGGGCTCTTGATTTGCCCCTCCCCCTCAATTCTTGGGTGGCTACTGGTACGAAGCCAAAGCACCGATGGGGTCCCACATGTCAAGGTACCTTGCAGCCAGCTTCTAGGCGATGAGGCACATGACTCATACCAACTATTCTGAGTTATTATGTGTGGTATATGGGGCGTCATATTGTATCCATCCCGAGTGACATGCTGCCACAGTGTGAAATGCCAATTAGCATAGCTGCTTTTCCCGCTTTGGTTCACAAAGCTATCTGATTACTGCTTTATCATTCCATTATATTCTATTTAGTTTTAATAGATTAAATTTTACAATTACACAGATACATATTAGAATATATTGTGAGTGATTATGGAAGGGTTTTCCACAGTGATATAAGAGACGTACCAAGATTTTCTATATGCAGATGATGTGATGCATGTGCAAGATTGGATGCATGGGTTGTTGCTATGGGAGTTGAAGTGCATGCAATCAGTTTCTCTCAGCCTATTAAAATGCAACGATACCCGGAGCTGACTTAAATGGATAACTAACATGCTTGGCCTATTGGGAAAGGAGGGCTAGCTGGCAATGACTGCGAGCAACAGTAAAGAAGAAGCAGATGAGGGGCAGATAGAAGAAGAGTCGGCGAGCAAAGCTGAGGCATTAGACAGTGAGGGAGCCAGGGAGACATATCAAGCCACGTTCATAAAGTTTTACTGGGATGTAAAATTTGCTGATTGTTTATTATGCAAGCGAGAGGGAGTTGAAATTGGCCAACAAAGCCACTGTGAGGAGCGGTTATTAATTGCTGTGTGCTTTGTTACCGCCATGGGTGTAATGATCAAGTGTGGATTGTTTTAATCAGGCTTGGCATGATCTGATGAGCTCTGAAAAGTTGGTGTTACACACCAATGGATTTTTCCTGGAAGAAGCACGCAGATGAGGGATGACAATTAAAAGAGGCAACGTGGCAAAGAAGCAGACAAATACCAAAAGGTGAACTGAGTAAAAAAATTTAAAAAAAGGAGTTGAGATTATAGAGATGTGAAAGGAAATCAAAGATGTGGTGCGCTGGTTGAGAAAAAACAAATATGGATGAGGTCTCTCGTTCTCTCTCTCTGTCTGTCTGTCTCTCTCATGCATCCACCCCCCCCCCCCCCCCCCCCCCCCCCCACACACACACACACACACACCAACTGAGTGAGCAGAAGCAGGGCTGTGGAGTGTAAGCAGGTGTCCTATGGGAGAGAGTGTACCATTAGCAGATCATTTCCCTCTCCGCTCCAGCAGGCCCTCCTCTATCATACCTCTGCTGTCAGCGCTGCCTCCGAGGATTACTGAGAGAGGGAGGGAGAGAGAGAGAGAGAGAGAGAGAGAGAGCAAACGGGTGGAAAAGAAGAGTAGAGTGTGAAATTGAAACTTGCATAGCCCCCATGTGCCCTCAAAACTGTGATTATTACCCGGTAGGCATTTTTTCCCCCATTCCGATCCATATTCCTCCAGGTAAAATACAAGCAGAACGAAACCTTACATTGTGGATGAGAAAGTCCATGTTTATTGTATGGTGTTCTGGTTGGGTCACGTTACCAGAGGCTACGATAACATTAAAAAACAAACAAAAAAAAACAAAAAACTGTCAACTGAAGACATATTATGTCACAGAGTGGCACTGGAAAATAAAACGCCTTGTCTTTGCCCATGCAACAAACACTGCTGGATGTTTTGGCAGAATGGGTCAGTCTGTCACACATCCCTCTTCCCGGACCCCTGGACCCTCTGTCTCTCTTGAGAGCAGTGTTAGCTGGGGGCAAAGTGGTGGCCTGGCTGGCACCAAGCCCACTGTCATCAGAGATAAGGACGCCTCTCCACAGCTAAAGCCCAGGGACAGGGGGAGGAGAGGCCGTAGAGAAATGGAAGGTCAAATAGGAGAGGGTAGATGGAAGAGGGTGAGACTGGGTTAATATAGAGGGAAGAGAGACGTGGAGATGAAGGGCAGCAGGCAGATATGTACATGCGGATACAGAGACATCCCAACGGGATGCTTCCCTGTGACATGAAAGCAGGCTGCAAAAGAGTGACACGCTATAAATAACATTATGTTAGCAGGGTTGCAATAGACCACATCATAAAAGCTGGAACACACATGGGCTCACATATGTAAGTGCACATGTTGTACATGCTCTCATGCATGAAGACGCTGGCCATATGAATACCTTCTGTCATTCTTGGGCAGCGGTGTTTGACTTTTAATTCAAACTAATAAAGTACAAACACCAAATACAATGACCTTACTTTGCATATTGTGTTACTGTTTTTAAATCTGCACCTCTAATTCACAAAGAGTAATATTTATCCTGAAACATGCCGGTCTCCAGATTCAAAAACGATTATTGCAGTGAAAACAAAAATTACTTGATTTACTTGATAGTGATAATAGGAAGTGACTACATACTTGTGAAAGTAACCCTTCATCATACGACCATATTTCACTTTAACTTTCAAAAGTCAAATTAGGTTACCGGTAGTTTGAATTGAAAAGAATACATTATAATGCAGGATATTTGGAGCTATAAGTGTCTGCTCAATCTTCCAAAGAAATACATGGAAATCATCACTTTTCTTATGTGGAAATAGATAATTATGTACGGATTTGTTTACATAATTTTACCTAATTTTATTGTCTATAAATGCCATATAAGGGTGCTCGAGTTTCAAAACTTGAAATGAAAATAGAAGACAAAAAAAAAGAATTATGAAAACGTATGCTGAAATATACAGCTAAACAAGTTACGTATGAATCATACATAATTGTCTAAATGTATTGGCAGAACTCATGCTGCACTGTGACAGGCTAAAGTGTTTTGTATTACTAAATGGCAAAATGGTTTTCACTTGTATGCCGCTTTTTCACAGCTTGAGCAGCCCTGAAGCACTTTACACTGTTAACCACATTCATCCATTCACACACTCGTTCACACACACCCCTGGAGGCGGCTTGCCATGCAAAGGCTCTGACTCCACCCATCGTGGCCAGTTTGCTCAAAAACACTTCAACATGTGGACAGATGGGGAGGATCAAACCCGCAACCTCCGGATTGAGAGATGAGCACTCTTCCAACCAAGTCACGGTTGGTAGCGGTTCAAAGCTGAATCAGTGAATGACTATTAAATGCAACACACAAGTATGACCTGTCAAACTACTTAATAATCACAAACAGCTCACATACCAATAGTGTCAGTTTATGGAACTAATGGTATAGAAACATTGATGTGCATCAACACGAGCACTTTCATCTGCTCTTCTTGCCAGAATGCCCTCTTCTCTCTACTGTACTCCAAGTGATTATGTCTCTGCAACTGATGTCAAACGTGTGTGACAAGTGTCAGAAGGAATTTCACTCCGGGATGCAGTCAGTATGTGTTATGCAGTTTTGACAAAATCCATTTGAAGCCTTGTTTGGGTTCTGTGGATTTGTCCCATGTGGTCAGAAAACAAAAACATGCACGGTACTGTGTGCGAGACAGCTGTGTTTACATGGACAGCATGCAACAGAAACAGGCAGAGGACCCTGGTTGACAAAGGATACTCACAGATTGGCTACATCTGGCTGCCAAAAACGTGTATACTGTTTGACTTTGATGAGAGGGTGGGGAGGGATGGAAAAAAAGAAAGTGTTCAGACAAAAGACTTCTGTAATATTTTGAAAAGTGAGTTCAGAAAACCATACAACATATCTTCAGTGCACTACGTGACTAAGCCCTCTGTGTCAGAACATCAATAATGTGATGAGTTAATGATTTGTATATCGTCAAACAACAACAGCTTTACCATTGATGAGTCATCATACAGTGAAGGTTATGTAAAGACAAGGGGACATATCAAAGCTTGATGAATGCATCTTTATCCCTTAGTTGGTGAAACAAAATCCACCATACATACATACTGTACGGACATACGTAATGGGAACAATCCTTTTTTCTTTTCCCAAATAGAAAATTTCCCAAGAAACAAGGCCACAGGACATTCAGAGACAATATGTAGAAACTAAATTTAGTTGATGGTCCATCCACGCTGAACTCTTAATGGTTTAATGTCATCACTGTGTACAAAGAGGTCAGCCAATCAGAAGTTGCTTTGGACAGTGACTTCATGAAACAGATGCTATTTTGGGGATTCTCGTTTAGAAGCATTTCCCTCCAAGCTCTGGCTGGTGCCTAAGGCTTTGCTCCGAGCCTGCTGTAACTATGGCAGACTATTTCCGCCCCACTGAAACAATCAGACAGAAATGCAGCAGCAGCTTGATCTCATATTCATACTGTGATTCACGGATGACATGAAATCAAAGCTGTGAATTGTGTTTAAGCGATATAATAGCTGAATATCAAACGGTGCTTGAACCTGACATTACAATCTCTTTTTTTTTTTTTTTTTTGCCACTAAAATGCTTCGAACGATAGAGAAAACTACATCTGCTTGTTAAAGTCACGAATGCCAAGCAGGGTCAGCGATGCCAAAGACCTGACAGGCAGAGTGGCTGTCCATTGAGGGGATGCAGAAATAAAAGCTTCAACCCGGACCAGTGAAGCATCTGACACACAAGCCCGAGCTCTTTGGGTTTCTGAGGCACGAGCTGCCTTTCTGTCACTTACTGTGTGGGCAACCAGAGACGCAAGAGCAAAAGAGCCCCTATAAGAGATCACCCAAGAACTAAAAAGGAAATCGCAGGACTTAACCTATACGGTCTCCACCATCCGTTTTGCTTTGAGCGATGGAAACTTCCCTACACACTATGTTGTGAGCGCAACTCAATTGAGAATGGTAATGGTAATGTCTTTTCCGAACTAATCAGAACATCACAGCATTTGTTGATAGCACTGCCAATCAAATCTGAAGGAAGTACACACACATACACACACACACACACACACTATCCCACACTCTTGAATTTAAATATTTTCCTCCATAAACGTAATTTTTTCCATTGACTTTTTCTATTGGCTTTTTTGTTTCCATAGAAACAAATGTAAAACTAGATGTTATATAGATGTATAACCAAGATGACTGGTCCGATAAAGTGACAGTGTGAAATAAAAAAGTAATATTTAACCAGTTTTCAAAGGGAAAGCATTAACTTATCAGTTGCGAAATGAAAAAAAAAATTGTAGTCTTGACCTAAATATTTAGAAAAAAGGTGGGGGGGAATCTTGACACCCAATTTTAAAATTCTCTGAATCGGCTCCTGGTTAGAGGTGAAAACAACTACAAAAGACATGAAGAAGAATCAAGTAAAACACGACAGAAACAAAATGCACGAGTGAAGTCAGCACTTTTACCATCTCCCCGTCTTTTGAATTCTTGGTTTTAACCCTCTTCTGAGTGTGTGTGTGTCTGACGGTTAAGGCTGGGAGAGTTGGGCATCAGCTGCGAGATAAATGTGAGCAAAAGCAGCCTTTAATCTTCACCTTCTTTTTTGTGAACACTTTCCCTCCATTCCATCCAAACATCCTTTCCCCAACCTCCACTTGCATTTCCGATTTTCTTTCCTCCTCTTATTAACAAACTGTTTGGGATCTGCCTTGTATCCCTCCAATAGTCCCCTGAGGTTGAATTCCCATCTCTGTTTCTGAATCTACTTTTTTTTTCCCCCGAATGTCCTCTTTGCCGTATGCTCCTTATTTCTTCCGCATGCCTCTGCTTTTATTACGGTTGTGTTTGTATGATTTTCAGAGTAGATGGAACTGTGAACAATATCTTCCTCCAATACCAGGTTTTCATTTTTCTCTGAGTCAAACATCAATCCGCACATTGCTTTGTTTTTGACCAAAGAGGTATCAAGTAGACACCTCAAATCAAAGCGTATTTATTTATTTTTGGAAGAAATTTGCCTAGCCAGAGTCAAGTGTCAGCAGTAAAGGGAGGCTGAAAATGCTTTTTTCTTATCTTTCTCTTCCCTGTCTTTCTTAGTTTTCACTGCTTTCTTGCATCCAGCGTTTATATTTAACTGGGACTGAACTCTTCTGTTCAGTTTATCTCCCTGTGTGCTTTGAGCCCTTCTAAGTGATGGATGGTCACTATCAGCTCAGCGTCAACAGCCATGTTTGCAGGGATCTATTTAAATGTTTTGATACTGTGAGAAAACACAAGCAAAGGACAGAGAATCAAGAGAATGAAGGACAACCAAGGTAAGACGCACAGAGGGCTGGGCAGCAAGGCACCTGAGGAGAGGAGGGGTAGAGTCCATGGGAAGGTCATATATATATATATATATATATATATATATATATATATATATATATATATATATATATATTACATTAGAGGCATGGAACACAAAGCTAGAAATTAACCTAAACATAGACATCTGCCACAACATGAAACAAAACATAATAAGAATCATGACATGAATTGGATAGACAAGAAAAAAGCCTGACTACATGGCATGAAAGAACATAAAATCATGAAGCAGCACAACACTATTGAAATGGGAAACAGAAGTGGAAGGGAATGTAAGAGACATGAATAATGCTATGACCTAACTCGAGAGAGCATACCTATCAAAGACAGAGGAAACATCATCACAAATAGCAGCAACAACAACCATAACAACAACAAGAGCATAACTAACTAATAATATTTTATTATTCCCTTTAGGGAAATTCCTTTTTGTGCATTTAACAACCACAATGGGCACTCTGGGGAGCTGATGGAGGTCAAGGGTCTTCCTCAGGGATCCAAAGTTGTGACCTGTCCACTGTGGGAATCAATCCCAAATCCGTTTCTCGAGCCCGCAGACCATGTGTCCTGCATTATTATTTTTTTCCAAAGGGGGGGGGGGGGGGGGGTACGGCTCAGGGACCCCCAGTGCATGATTTTGGGAATGTGGGATGAAACTGGAGTACCCGGAATAAACCCACGCACACCCAGGGAGAACGTGCAAAACTCCACACCAAATTTTTATATATAATATTGGAACCCACGACCTTCTTGCTGTGAGGCGAGAGCACGAACCACTGCGCCACCGTGCGGCCGATAAATATTTTAGGTTTCCTCCCAGTTGCAACACACCTGAATGCAATAAGGGGCTTGTTACTTGGCTTTTTTTACAAGCTTGATGATGAAATCAACATCAGATTGAGGTGTGCTGAAGCTGGGAGAGAGCTAAAACGTGCAGGACACCGGCCCTCGAGGCCCCGAATTGAGGACCCCTGCCCGAGACCATCACTGCCCAAAAGTATGTCATGGTAATTCATCTCAAGGAACCATGGGAGAAATAAACATTGAGGGAAACACACAGAAAGGAAACAAAAGACAAAACAAGACAAAACACCAGAGCCATGAAAGCATTTGTCTCAAGATTGGGTGGGCTCTTCAAGACAAAGCCCGACAAACACTTCCTTGACTAGAGGAGACTGATGTGAAACTGAATTTTCTGGCTATGCGTGTTACTGTGTTTCAAGGTCATCAAGAGAGAAAATTACATTATCTTGCTGGCGCCAAGAAGATTTTATTAACAAATGCCCTGACCTTCTCATCAGAATTGACTATTCATTCTAGAAACATTATCAAATAAATTACATGACATTACTAAATCATATTTATTTACAGATATTACCCAGATGGCAATGATTACTGGCTTCCACTGGATGAAGTGGCGGTCCAGCCTACACCTGGACCAAAATGGCTCCAATTGCCTCAGTTTCAGGCAAATACTTGATCAATTCCTCTCCAGTGTTGAAACAGCAAAGTACTATGCATATTATCTTATGCATACATTTGTTCCGTCTGTGATGCTTTTGGTTACCCTCTAGGCCAATGTCGAATAAGACATGAGTGAAGAAGTGTAAAATATAACATATGCAGTAAATAGAATATGTATGAGCAAGGCAGGTGTACACCAATAGGGAACACAAGTGGCTGCTAATGTTCCCAATGCATTACCACCTACTTCCTGTTGGTTTTCCACAACAAAACGGCACCAACGCCACATAATACATCTACATTAAACTTGTAATATGAAAACATCACTGACCTGGTGATTTTTGAGAAAGACACTATATAATTTGACGTTACACACAAACTATTAAATTTGGCTTAAAAAAGTCCACACAATGCCCGTATCAATCCATCTTATATACAACTCCATCTAAGGTTGTAATGTTTGTCTGGGTACTGGAGTGCCAAACACTTTCTAGTTAATCACAGAGCAAACATTTTGGGAGGAACCCCACCGTCAAGAGAAGATTCAGACACACGGAGAACATGCAAACTCCACAACGTTATATTTGAACCTTTAACAGTCTTGCTATGCGGTGAGAGTGTTAACCATTACACCGATGTGTGGCGTTCTTTTCACCAGGTAAGTGACTAAAGACCTGTCCATCGTATTGTGCCTTGGTGGCATTTTTATTGTTTACTAGAAAAACAGACACAGCAGCCCATAATTTAGCCATGTGCTAATTTATGTGAATTAAAGAAGTGATTTGACAACTTGAATTACTGTTGCCACTCTTTTACACTTTTTAGCCAAATGAAATTATGTACATGGAATGAGTTATATCATCGATGATAAGACGCTTATGGCAATTTGTCGACTGTTTTACGGCCATATAAGTTGCAAAGAAGTAGGCCAAAATGGAGCCTATGACATAAGCACATGTTGACAGCGTTTTTGTGTTCGCACTCGCTGAAATAAGTGGGAGACAAGCATCTGCTCAGCAGGGTTCAAGTTCTCCGAGTCTAAATTGGAATCTGTACAAATGTGGGTATGGTTTTCAGTTATTCAGAGCACACTGTGCTCGATGTGGATTCGACCCATGTATCCATCTACCGTGCCCACTTATCCAAGTTTTGATAATCAAAAAAAACAACAAAGACATACATTTTCTTTGTGCAGACTTCCACTGTCTAGACTTCATTGTATTGTAAGTTGATGAAAAAAAATAATGAGTGTGCGAGTATACAATCAAGAGTTATTTAAAGAAAAAGCTTGCATTGAAATGTTATGTATAAGTATGCTTTACCAGAGTCTTCCTTATGAGCTCACCATTGGTTTTATTTGCAGGAATTATGATAGAAGAAACTCATTTACCGCCAGTATTGACAGTAAACATCAGAATGGGGCTGTTTCGCATTGATCGTTAGGGTGTGGAGGTTGTTGTGTTAAATAATGATCATGTGTGAAAATTTGCGTGTGTGCGTGTGTGTGTGTGTGTGTGTGTGTGTGTGTGTGTGTGTGTGTGTGTGTGTGTGTGTGTGTGTGTGTGTGTGTGTGTGTGTGTGGGTGTGCACATGCTCGAGAATCTGATTAAAATGTGTGGGATGCAGAACAGCAGACGAGCAGTGTGCCTAACAAGCATGGGCACTCCTAATCAAGGCTGCGCTCACTCCTCGGTAGCAGCATAAGGTCACCTGTGATTGATTCAAATGAGAAGAAGCGTCGAGTCTTCTCTCGCTACTTTTAAAAGACTGTGAGAGTCTCGGCGCCCATGTGCGAAAATTTGGAGTGTCTGTATTACAATACCAGATCTAACAAATATCCAGCACGTTTTATGTGGATACGCGTGTCTCAGCTTCCTAAACGTGACAGATGTTCATTGGACAGTGTGAAACCAGCTGCACAGAGTGTTTGGAAACATTCTGAAATGTGTGTGTGTTTTATTTTTGGGTTTTGTTTTTTGTTTTAATCAGTGTGTCCACTAAATTATGATATTGGACCACAATCATTTTCTCTTACATAGATCTTTTTGCTGTTTAAGGTCATCTATAGTTTCAGTTAAAATTATTTGGATATTGTTTTCCGTAAACATCTTTCGAATACAATAACCAGTGAAATTTGATCAACTTCTAAATAGTTCTATGCATTCCTTGATGCTTCATCCTCTACTTGCGCGGTTTATGCGAATGTCTATACAGCCCCGCATAGACAGAAATTAGTGTCATCTCAGCGGAGAGCAACTAACTTTTATTGTCGCTATAAGAGATGCTTGTTCGGTATTTTCAAGACAACAAAACGTAAGAGTTCTGCTTTTATGGTGTGCTGTGAGAGAGATAGAAGATTTCTCCCAGGATCCATAGGAACTTAATGTCAACAAATCCTGGACGAAACAAAATAAGACTAAACTTGACTGGGTGTCAAAGTTTTTCCTCATGTTTTAAGACATGCCTCTCAAGTACAGAATATCTTTTTAAAGTTGTGAGACGAACAAACTTAATGGATCCATGTAAATAGGTATATATTTGCCAAGTTATCACCATCATACGTGACATGGCTATTGAAATAATGTTCCGATTACAAAGTACAAGAACTCCAAAGAAATTAAAGGGAAAACATCCTTGGAGTGAATTTGCAGGGGTTTTTATTGGGTTTTTTTGCTTTGTGGGAAACTTGTGAATTCTGGGGAACCACTTGTTCTTCAGAAAAGTTTTCTCTCATTTTATATTCCTAAATCAAATATCTCCTCATGCTGCCATAGATACAAAGTAATTTACTGCGTAATGCAACAACCCTGGTATACACTATGGTCACAATTATTATTATTATTTTTTTTTATTATTTCAGTTTTGCTTCTGAGAATATGTGTTTAGTCTGCCAGTTGTTCATGACAGATGGATCTAAATACTGCATTATGAGTCTCATCCATTACTGGGAGCAGTAATAACACGGTGCCATGTTAAAAGCGCTCCATCATTACCACGGCTAGTACATTTATAATAAATCTACTACAGCTCCCTATTACCAGAACATACTGTTCATACAAAACTTGCGGCCCCTTTAAAAGTTCATTTTCACCAACATGTGTCGGCCAAACAAATTAGGGTCACAAATTGCACTAAGAAAAAGAGCAATCAGAGATTTCTCACCTCCACCAAGGGTAGACATGCACACATATTCCACATGGACAGGGAAGATGCTGGTGGTTGCAGAATGGAGGCCGCTTATTCCTCTTTTAGCACACACTGGACAAACACTGGACCAACACCGGTCATTTCACACACACACACACACACACACACACACACACACACACACACACACACACACACACACACACACACACACACACTCGATTTCCCACAATGCACTCGTTATTTAAGGTGACAGGCTAAGCATGTAACAATGTATAGCAGAATGAAAATTCTTGATCTGGATCACCACCAAAATGTCAAAATGCACCTGTGTGCCAATTTTCATGATGATCAGCTCAGTAGTTTTTGTCTTTTGTTTTTGGACAACGGTCTTTGGGTACCTATGGTGTATTCATGTAAGAAGAGGTACTTAGAAAACTGACCTGAGAGCCACAGCATCTATTCTACAACCACAACATGCATTTTCCAGCTGATTATCCATCTTATCCAATCATGTTTGCCAGAGGCCTTGAGAGCCACTAGTGGCTAAACATTGTGCATTGTGCGTGAAGCAGTTCGAAAAAAAAAAGAAAAACAACAACAAACCCACACACAAAACAAAACATGATGATACAAAGGCAACATACTCTGAAATGAACATCTCATCTGCTGTTAGAGGAATTAACCGTGTTGAGTCAAAAGCCTGTAAAGTGTCACGGTAGGACGTGACCGACACACTTGAAGCAACTTGACATTTTTAAAGAAATGTAATTCGTCCACATCTATTTATTCCACTGCGTGTGTTTGTGAGGGCTACCCCATACAAAGCAAGCCAATAGTCTGCAATTTAATCCATAACTACTTCCACAGGAAGCAGCAAAATGTAAATATGATGGCAAATAAATACCTGTGTGGATGGACTTATCTTTCTGCGTGGATAACTCAGTTTTGCAGGGCTGCGGGATTCATACCCAATGTCTCGGGATCTAACGGATTCTCGATCAAGAGCTACAGAGTCAATAGGGGTGTCTGATGTGAGACACCAAGTCAATATTGGAGTTCACTCAACAAAAACACGGTGCATCACAATGCATCGCACAGAGCTTGTAGTAACAAACTTATGACAAATGCCGGATTTCCAAAGCTCGAGCAGGACAATAATAGACAATGAAAAGTCTGCAACAAGCGGCGGCATCTCAACAGGAAGGAACAGGTATGACTCATCTTCTTGTGACTGACTTAAAGCTGCCAAAGGAACAAAGAGGACTTGTGAGTTTGTAGTTGTGAACTCTTTAAGTGAGTGACTGGTGGAATATACGTCTATGAAACAATCTGCATCCACAAGTTGCTCGGTTTTTCTTAGCTACAGCATCGAGGGAGTCAATAATCTTGTAGGCTTCTCTTCATGCCATGTAAATCTACACCTACAACCTTTTCTATCAAGCAGATTGAAGTCTATATTAAGTCTTGACCTTCAGTTTGCTCTCCCCTAATCAGGTCTTGCTGTTCTCTAAGTGGCTTGATTTTTTATTTTTTTTTCATCAAGACTCTCTTTTCCCTCTATGTTCCTTCTGCCTTTGATTGAATCAAAGCCATTGTCTCTTTGTTTTCTTTCTCACGCCGCATGCTTTACCACCGTCTTTGATAAGACGCTTGCAGATTCGTGTTTGAATTTCACTGGTGATTTTAAATGAATCACACACCAAAACATTGCAGCTTCACATGAGGTGGCCTATTAATAACTTACAATTGTTTTGAAGCGCATACGTATGTCAAGGGTTGTAGAGGCTACTTTATAGCTTAATGCTGTTGGAAATACAACCTAGTTATTACAACTGTAGATATATAGAGAGGAAAAAGTGTTTGACTTCACATACATCTGGGCAGTAATGCAGAAGCCCCAATAGAAAATACTTCATTTCTAATGTGAAATAAGGAACTGACCAACTGCTTTATCTTCCGTACTGTTGCAGTCAACTGGGGCTCTTTGACAATTAGGTTATTTAATCTCTAGCACAGTCCACAGTGCATTCATAGACACATTGTGTTCAAATGCACTTTAATTATGCCTTTGTCATACATTTTGTCGGAGTTGCCCCCCTGATAAACGGAAGCTTTTAATCGGCTGAAACCCCAGCAACTGTGTTTTTAGCTGTCAAACAATCACATTACACTTTTATTTTAAGTGAACAGTATGACCAATCGTTCTGACTTGTGAAGTGAACGTAAACAACACAAAGGCGATGGCAAAGGATGAATAAAAGAGAAAACATAGTGAATAAAGCAAGGAAACAGCTCATTATTACTGTTAATGCTCTTGAGTCACTTATCACCAAGTAACAGCACAGGTGCAGGCGAGCCATTATAAACAGCCGAAAAGTGTGTTGGGATAATGAACGTGCCCCTACAGACCCCCGTTACTTTCTGGGGACGTTGGAAACACCTGCAAAGGCAATTACAGACAAGGAGCAACAATGCAGTGGGTGCAAGAATGTTCACAGAGCAATTTCTAATTAAACTGCGGGGCTGAGGGATTGGAGGGAAGGTAAAGAAAAAAATAAATCACCAACACGTTTTGTTATTGGACAAACAAACAAGGACACCTCAGTAGTGGAAACATTAAGATGAGGTCCCTCCTAAACCCAGATAGTTATCCAAAACAAACACATATCAGGGAGTGTATTTGGAGCTTTTATTATTGTCTGCTATATGATATACTGTTTCTGATTCAATAGTAAAAGTATCAGTCAGAATTAGTTCATACGTGGTTGCTCACATGTATGCTCACTAACCTGGGAAAATGTGGTCTTGCTTTTTGGATTTAAAGCCACATGTACGGCTGTCAAGGTTAAATGAAATAACCTATGTTTAAACCCAGAGCTCAAGAGCAAAGTTAAATAACTATAAGTATTACCTTATGGGTGTGTGCCTTCACCAGCAAGCAGAGCCACAGTTGACATTAATCAGTAGCGACCCGAGGCATTAATACACAAGTCGAGGTATATACAAATGCTGGTGCATGAATGTTGTAAACGTCTGTGTGCTCATCTCTTTAGAATTGGGGGAAATGGTTTTAGTTCCCCACACTGCTACTACTACGACTACTGCTACTACTACTAATACTACTACTACTAATAATAATAATAGTAATTTGCTATCCAACAATTCCAGATCAGACAAATCTTACTTTCGACTCAAACAATGCAGTAAACACTGTTACAAACAATGGAAAAATGTGCATAGTTCCCAAGCTATGTGTTGAGAAAAAGCCTGTGATGGAGAGGAAATGTTTTCTGGGTGTTCCCTGTGGGTGTCTGGGTTTGACTTTAGTTCCCATGAAACGTGTTTCAATAAAGCAATAACAGAATGATAAAAACATGTTTCCCACATTTAAAATCTAGCATGGGAATTATTGAGCTGTTGACTAGACGATAATACATGAGGTCAAAGTCATCTTGACTTTTCACCTTTGGCTTTGAAAATCTGTGTGGGTTGTTTTTTTTTTTGTTTTTTTTTATTCCTGGAGTGTGGAAGAACAGTCAGAGCCAACAAAACACTGCAAGGAGCAGGAAGGAGAGGGAATACAGCTATATGAGAACAGTCACAAGAGGTTTTGGAGTCGCAACAGTAGAAAGTGGTCCGATAACTGAATGGCAGTAAGACTTTCTATTAGTTTCTCTTAAAAGCAATTGTCAAATGAGGTGTTTTCCCTATTTGAGAATGTACTCTTTCCTGCAGATGACAGAAATGGATAGGCGATATGTCTGTGAGCACAGATGTGTGCGTGTCTCCATTCAAGAGTGACAAGATGACCGTCTTCACCCCGGTGTGTGCAGACAGCTGCATACTTGAGGAGCAGAGGGTGATTACCGCCCTTAATGGGCTTAACAAGCATGACAACGGGAGGTCTGCTGTCCATCAATCAAGAGGTGAGGAGGTGAAAGGTGTGCACAAGCCATTAGAGGCGACCGGAGGAAGAAAGAAGGTGCTGTGGGGGGAGCTGCGGGGGGACGGGGGGCAATGTAAGGAACAGAGGACAGAGAAAGCTGCAATAAAGAAAACTCTTATAATGAGCTGTCCAGTCCAAACCAAGAGGGTCATTTAAGGGTATTTTCAAACAGTCCGACTTAAAGGAACCAAAGTCATTAAAGTGGGCCACAACAAAAAAATGACTTTGATCTTTATGCATTAACATTGGGAGTTTATTTAAAAGGAGACTCCGTTCTCATTCTGGTGTGCTTTGATGGAGAGTTTGTTCTATTTCTGTTGATAATACAGTTCCTGTTGAGCCATCGGACCTTTACTGCTTTGAATTTGGTGTTAGTTTGAAAAAGTGGCCATTGATGTCTCCGCAAGAGGGCTGAATCTGTTTTTTTTCCCCAACTACTTGAAGATCAATTGCAATGCCGAGACTCAAAACTGAACAACAGAAATAATGCTTGTAGCTGAGAGATCATTTGCTATAACAACCTTTTCATCAGTGTAATTGCATTAACATTAAAGTCTATGAGGGTGAGGTTGTGAGAACATGTACACTGAAGGCCACAAAAAATCACTGGTTTTGTGACGTGATGGACTTTTAGATTTGAAATTGCACAGTTTTTTTTTCTTTCTTAAAGTTCATCTACCGCTTAATCAACTATACTGTTTGATAAAACTCAGAAAGAAAGACAATCACAAACACTATCAATCCAAATATATAGCAAATTTATCAATTAAAATTGATTATTTAGTTGTCAAATAATTTAGTCATCGATTGATGACATTTTCTTTACTGCAAGCTGCACTTTGTTCTTCCAATTTCCAACCATCTGTTCAATCAGCCACCACAGTGTGGCAGTAATGAGCCACACGTGGCTGCGATCTACCAGCACAGAGGGAGAACCGGCAAACAGCCAGTGATTTGCCTTGTTTTCCGTCACGTGCAAGATGGCGGAGGCAGCTGTCGAAAGAGCCACAAAATGGGAGAAAAAAAAACAAACCCAGATACACCGGGAGAGAAAACTTAACACTACACTTCACACTACATCCATAAAAAAAGAGACACGGTTGAGACAGTCGTTTATATGTGTGTCCAATTATTGCTCATTAAACATTAATCAAGCTCATTGTGTTCCTTCTGAGCTGTGTTTTTTAGAAATGAGTTCAATAAAATGCTGCAAAATGCAAAATCCTGTCGTTTTCCTGCTTTACTTCATGAAAAATGTTTTTGTTATTAGCCTTAACCCGAAACACATATTTTTGTTTAAATCATGTAATCCACTAACAGCATTAAAAATGAACATTCATTTCTTTCTTTTTTCTTTTTCTCTTCCCACATTTGCAGCGTGGTGACATGGGCCTGGACTTTGTGTTCATAATGTACAACCGGAACCTTACGAGTCCGTCTTCCCTGTCCAGTTTTCACATATGTACAACATTTTGGACAGGAACCACAAAAAAAGAAAAAAGAAAATCATATGTAATATCTATAAAACAATTCAGCCTCTCATTGTCCCTCTGGCTGATGACTGAGGATGGGGCAGATTAACAGATCTGTAATGCAACACTTCAGCCGCCCCGTCGCATTTATCACAGCCCGCAGCTCTCCACATCTATTTGTCATCACAACTGTTCGTACGAGTTGAGCTAGTCAGCCTGTACTTGTACCGTGATGGGGTGTAATGATGCAAGCCTCCAGCCCTACACAACGTCCCCGGTCCACATGCACTGAACTCTCATTTAGCTGAAGGAAATACCTGCTGCTGCCGGAGTCAGCTTCCAGTATGCGAAAGCTGCAATGATGTCTTTACATGTATCCAAGTGTTCATTGTGCAATCAGACATTGAAAAAGAAACAACGGGGGGGAAAGAAATACTAGTATTGAGGTAGGATAGATTCCCAGGTTATATGTGGTTATGTTTGGGTTGAACTCCCTTATAGCCCAGGTCTTAAAGATTTCATCCAATTCTCTCTCTCATGAAAAAAAAAAAAAAAAACTCACTTTAGCTGCTGAGAAACTATCCAATAATCGCACAACTGTAACAGGATTTGTCTTTTCACTTCTTTACAAAGTAGTTGGATAAGAGCAAGTGTGTGCAGAGGGTATCATGTGGGTGTGGATGGATCTTAATGTGGCACAGTGTAATAAAGAGAGCGATAACACCTGCGTCTCACCGCTGCACTTCACAGAGCTTCAAATCAGCAGATGAAATATGATATTGTCTGAAGTGCTGGTATCAAAGCTTGGATTTTTCAACCATTATTCCAGGTGATAAAATTGATGTCAAACCCAAAGTTATATTATGTACGTTGACAAACTTGCAGAGACAGTTTGCACCTCTGAGTCTTCCGTACGTCATTAACTCTACAAATGACATACTTCGAGGAATCTTTGTGTTGAAAATACCCTAAAAAGAAAGAATTAATTTATTTGTCACATGTACACAGCAGTAAATGGATTTACCTCTGCATTGAACTCACAAGGGAGGAGTATTGTGCAGGAGACCTGAAATAGCATCCAGTTGTTTATGGGTTTATGGGCTTTGGCGATACAGGGATTCAAACCAGTATGCTTCCATTCACAAGCTTCACTAATCTCCAGGTCACCACTGTCTCTAAGTCAGATGGGCTTAGGGCAAGTGTGTCAAACATGAGGTCCCGTGGGACAAAACCGGCATGCAAGAGGCTCCACTGCGGCCCGCAAAAAAACAACAAGCAAAACGTAAAAATGTTCAAAGAAAACAGATTTTTTTTAAAAACACTTTTTTTTTTAAGAGAATCTGAGCCAACACAACACTGAGACACAAGCTTAAATATCAGTGGAGGTGCCGGGAAAGGTAGCAGTATGAGCAAACTAGCCTCCAAGCCACGCTGTCAGGGTGGGTTTCTGAAAACGTGTGTAAAGTACCAGCTACAGGAGAATATTGTTGGGCATTTCACTGTAATTAGCACCAGCAGTTATCATTGAAATTGGCTTAAATTGGCTGCTGTCACTTCCAGTAGTAATTGTTTGGTTTCTGTGCCACAACAAAGAAGAATTTTAGCATTTGAATTTAAATAATTTCTTAATACTTTACCAGCCCATTCAAGATGAAATTGGGCTATATGTGGCCCCTGTATTAAAATGGCTACGGTGAATGCTTAACATAATTTGAAGGTCTATGAGTGTCTCTTTCGTCACACTTCATCACTTAGAAGCCAATCATGTAACTATAGTAGATCAATTTTGATGTCTGATTAGGAGTAATTTGGTGAATGCGTTTTTTTTATGATGTGATATCATAGAAAAGAATCCACTAACAGAAAATGTTTTCAAGAACGTCGAGAGGACAGGATCAACTCATGTGTACCTGTAATTTAAACTCAATTCCTTACCTCATGTCTGGTCAGAAATATGATTCAGCCGTTTATCATCTATTGTGATAGAGGAAGGAATTGGTGTGTGTGTGTGTGTGTGTGTGTGTGTGTGTGTGTGTGTGGGGGGGGGGGGGGGGGGGGGGGGGGGCTCCAAAATGTGATCCTTGCCAACCTGCAAATTGGCTATTGGCATCAATGTCTGGACTATTATGTAGGAAAGACTGGCCAAGACTGCAATAAATTGTGTCAAGTGCAGGGTTCTCTGAAAAAATAGCTTTTAAATAAAATGACCAAATATGAAGTCATGGTCATCACAACTATTGCTGGACAGCAAAAACCTGATTCGGTTCCGCCTACATTTAAAGTAAGATGTTGAATAGATGTTGAACTTGTGAATAGAATAATTCCACGTGAAAGCTGTCAAACTATGAACTTTCTCCTTTAAATGTGAGAACTTTAATGGGAGGTCTGCCATCATATCTTCATGACAGCAAGACATTTCTTTGAAAATGTGCATTATGTAAAGTTTGAGTAAGACCACTTTTTTTTTTTTTTTTTTTTTTTTTAATGTGTGGACACTGTGAGTCATCAGTACACAGTGTGTGTCCAATCCAGCCTCAATTCAGTTTCAGTCACAGTTTTGACAGTTTGTTGCTTTGCTGGCTATATCCAGGAATACGATCATTTGTTATGTTTACAATTCTGCCTTTTTGGAGTAGAAGCTGCAATTACCCGACTGAACCAAGCTGGGATGTTGTGTCAATAACTACAGTATCATTCCAAATATAATACAAATACATCCTACCTTTTGCTTATTTTAATCTGCCTTTCAATAGGCAAATAGTATGTACCTTTAATGATGCACTCAAAAAGTAAAAACAGACTTCACAAGCCCCATTAAAAGTTATCCATTGGTGTACATTGATGTACAAAGACGTTGTGTTGTCATGTAAGAATAACTTGTTGGGCTGCATTGACTTAATAAACTCAATTGATTTTATGTCTACATATGTATTTTTGGAAGATAAGAGCCTTAATAGGACAACCAAATAGAAATGTTATGTTGGGAGCTTTGACCAGGCAGATGCAACAAAACTGTAATTTCCTCAGGAAAACATGAATTTTTAAAGCGGCGGCTATGCTGGAGATGGGCCGGTACCATGAAAAGCAGCGAGGCCGCATGCTGACACACACTGCTGCTTGCCCATCAGTCATAAGTCCAGGATTCTTCACAAAGACGCATAAAAAAAATATAGAACTGCCAATCTGACACATCACATCCCATTAGATGCTGGCTTCAGCCTTGAGTATTATTTCAAAGTTTGAAATGACTGTGAGCTCACAGCCACACATAAAGATAAATGTCTGGGACATAGAATTACATGGCAATTAACTGACAGTAAGTAGAGAAATATGAAAGAAAATTGTGTGTGGTAGGATTACAGATTTGCTCTCAGGCTCAACTGCTTTTGACGAGGCAAATTTAAAAGATCGGAAAACTTTTGGTGAGGACAACAATCTCCGCTCATGCATATTCTATAAGGCACGGACAAACTGTTAACGACCGCCACGCGACTACGTCTTCATTCCTGTGAAAAGTATCAAAGTGAACTGAGCGTCTCACCGCAGACAGATCGGTGTCGTTAGCAGTTTTGTGACATCCTCCTAATTGAATTTTAATGATCATGCAGTGGCATGATAGTCATGATCGGGCTATGGGTAAATATTCACTCCATAAACTTGCACAGTAAATGCATCCCCTCCATCTGTGTCGCCATACAAAGGGAAATCGAAATGGAGGAGACGCTGCCGCTGCATCTCAACTCCGAGCACAAAAGACGCAGTTTGAAGGAAGACTGTGAGCTCTGTGAGCCGATTAACGCCGCAAGATCGACTATCAGTCACAGGTCTCAGTCATGGCGATTCATCAAAGGAACCCGTCTGAAACAAAGACCTTTAAGCACTGTGTTTTTTTTTAATAATTTCACATAAGTTTTACATTTTTTTCTCGTAATAAGATTGAGTTTCCCTCATCTTTAGTGGCGACGGGTACACAGAAGTATATGAACTTTGGTCGAGCTGATTTTCTATTCTGCTGCCTACTAGAACTTAATCTGTGGTCACAATAAATTAGCAGTGATCAGTCCTTAAAACTGCTGGTTAGTTTGAAGTTCCTAATGAACTTTGCCTAATGGAGCCATTAAAAATGAAGGATGAAATGAGGATACATTTTATACATTCTTATTAAATACAGTATATTACTGCAGACGTGTCTTCGGGTCTGATTTATTGTGGGCAAAAATCCTGATCTGCATATGGAGTAGAAGTAGTGAGAGGTTAAGGGCTGTGAGTAAACAAGTCGGGTCATGGAGACAGGGCAGAAGGTAGCAGGTTGTGCCAACGGCTCTTTTTTTTTTTTCTGCTTTGGTGGTATTTTGGGACTTACGGGAGCAACCACCGGCTGATGGAGACCCGAAGCACACAACAGGTAGTTCAGAAAACATGTTAAAGGAGTGTAATGAAGAAATCTTATTGGCGGAGGCGTCACGGAAAGAATGTGTCAGGATTACAAAAGAAGCTTACTGTTTGAGATATCGCTCCCTGTTCCTTCTGGGTACAAGGACCTATCTCTCCTCTGTGTCAGCTGCTGCACAGAACATCCTGTGCCATAACAAGTACAAAAATAGTGTCTGCTGAGGTAAATGTGACATATTGCATGGCGAATTATTGCCGTTGGATTTTTACCAACTTGAAACTCACCAACAGGCTACGTATTATATAAGGTGGCTTAACTACAGTGTTACAGAGTCGCTTTGCAAATGTACCGATTAATGGCGGAAAATATCTCCAGTTCTCTACTTTCCCCGACACAAAACAAGGAGGACTGGTCATGAATGAAGTTGGCGTAATATTGAACTATTTGTACTAATTCCTGTAAGTTAACCAGTAATCAGTCTGCTCCTCGAAATGGGCATGGGCAATTCATTGTTTTAAAGCTCTTAAAAAAATCTGTCAAAAAACAAGGGACACACCAGAGATAAAGGGGCATTTAACCCCTCGAATTGTAGACCTTTCTGGGTTTTTTTTAAGAAGTGGAGCAAAGCAAATTGCAGATAAGTTATTTAGTGAAATGATTATGAATGTTGGTGATTAGTTTTCCATAATGGAAAAAAAAATAAATAAATAGAAAACCCATAAAGAGTCTAGTAAACAACTTAATGATGGAAATCCAGTGTTACTGCACCAGGTGAGCACA